>NW_028126486.1:0-1245735 GCF_965194825.1 Balaenoptera physalus
AGGCAGAATTGCAGGAAACAGATTTCAGGAGGTAGATTCGAATCGCCTTGAAAGCACATGAAAAGCGGCAAAACGTTGACAATGATGCCCTTGGCCAAAAAGGGCGTATGCGTTTTTTCCTGAATATATTCAGGAAAAAACGCATACGCCCTTTTTGGCCAACCAAGCAACCTGGAAAGGCAAATCAGCGCTACAAAGAAGTCTCGCTTCCCATCGGTCAAAAGGGCCATGCTGAAAAAAGTGTCAAAACCAGAAATGCAGGACAGGCCATTGAGAAATGGGAGCCTTGCTACACTGATGGGAGGGATGTAAATTGCCAACAGCCACTCTGGAGAAGTGTACGGTGTGTCCTGAAACATCTAAAAAACACAGCTTAGAGAGCATAGGGCACTTCCACGCATGGGGGTATAAAGTGGGAAAATTAAAAATCAGCAAGACACAAGCACCCCAAAGTTTAGGGCTGCTCTGTTGACAAGGACCTCCACTTCATTCCACCTTAAATATCCCAGGAAAGCGAAAAATGGATAAAAAATTTGAGGTCCATATGTACAATGGATTATCACTCAGCCATGAAATCAATGTCATAAGGCTAGTAGCAGCATGATGAGTGGATTTAGGTCCGACGATTCTAAGTGACATAAGTCACACAGAAAAGGACACTTCTCATAAGGTGTCACTTATAGAGGGAATGTAAAAACCGTTACACTTGAACTGAATTACAAAACAGAACAGAGTCACACATGCAGAAAACACACTATGGCTGCTTAACGGGAAAGGTGAGGTGGGGTGATACATAAAACAAGAGTTTCAAATTAGCTCAGATACCGTTCCATAAACCCAATATGTAACAGACAAGACCTACTCCTTGCTCAGAGAACTGGACTCAACACGCCCGATTCACCGCACAAGAATATATCTGACTAGTAATAATCTTAAAACCTATGTATTGATATCTCTCTGTTAGTGTGTCAAGTGGGTGTAAAGCGGCATAAACACAGCCGTGAAAAGCAGCTAAACCCCATTATAAAAATAAATTACTTTTCAAAACCCATGAAACAAAGACAGTGAAAGAGAGAGAAATTCTTACACAATTCGTTCAGGGTCTGTGATGCAACCTGGATTGACCATATCTAGACCCACAGCTGGATGAGACATAAGGGTGGACACTCTTGGGGCTGAGAGGTTTGGTGAGGTTGGGTGAGCAAACGCAGACCCTTTAAAGTAATACTGCGTGCTACCCATCGCATGGGTCCCAAATCTCCAGGTTCAAGGGCATCTTCCTACATCGAAAACATGCATGAGAAACCCAGAAGATGGTACACCGTGTGATGGGGAAAGTTTTCTAAAACGCACCTCATTTCTCATCTCCTTGTGCTCGGGTTCGCCATTCCAGCCACTTTACTAGCAATCTCCCTACTTGGAGCATCAGCACCTTTAACCTCCTGTTCCGTACAGGTTGCTATTTGTCCTGAGGATGAACGGGAAGACGGGGAACCAATGAGAGACTAGCTCTTGGTGTTGGGACAGGCACAGGTCACTCTATTTTCCCATCAGGAAGAAGAATTAACCACAGGCTCAGCCTGCCCCCCGGAACCAGTACAGGGCCTGAAGCCATCCTGCGCTTTTGCGGCCAGCTCCCGAAAAAGCGAGTTGTAAAATGGAGCTTCAGGGCACTGCAATTCACAAACCTGCACAGTTATAAATGATAACTCTCGTCCACAAATATATTGAGGGAAGGCAAAGACGAGGAATTGAAATCAAGGCAGAATTGCAGGAAACAGATTTCAGGAGGTAGATTCGAATCGCCTTGAAAGCACATGAAAAGCGGCAAAACGTTGACAATGATGCCCTTGGCCAAAAAGGGCGTATGCGTTTTTTCCTGAATATATTCAGGAAAAAACGCATACGCCCTTTTTGGCCAACCAAGCAACCTGGAAAGGCAAATCAGCGCTACAAAGAAGTCTCGCTTCCCATCGGTCAAAAGGGCCATGCTGAAAAAAGTGTCAAAACCAGAAATGCAGGACAGGCCATGGAGAAATGGGAGCCTTGCTACACTGATGGGCGGGATGTAAATTGCCAACAGCCACTCTGGAGAAGTGTACGGTGTGTCCTGAAACATCTAAAAAACACAGCTTAGAGAGCATAGGGCACTTCCACGCATGGGGGTATAAAGTGGGAAAATTAAAAATCAGCAAGACACAAGCACCCCAAAGTTTAGGGCTGCTCTGTTGACAAGGACCTCCACTTCATTCCACCTTAAATATCCCAGGAAAGCGAAAAATGGATAAAAAATTTGAGGTCCATATGTACAATGGATTATCACTCAGCCATGAAATCAATGTCATAAGGCTAGTAGCAGCATGATGAGTGGATTTAGGTCCGACGATTCTAAGTGACATAAGTCACACAGAAAAGGACACTTCTCATAAGGTGTCACTTATAGAGGGAATGTAAAAACCGTTACACTTGAACTGAATTACAAAACAGAACAGAGTCACACATGCAGAAAACACACTATGGCTGCTTAACGGGAAAGGTGAGGTGGGGTGATACATAAAACAAGAGTTTCAAATTAGCTCAGATACCGTTCCATAAACCCAATATGTAACAGACAAGACCTACTCCTTGCTCAGAGAACTGGACTCAACACGCCCGATTCACCGCACAAGAATATATCTGACTAGTAATAATCTTAAAACCTATGTATTGATATCTCTCTGTTAGTGTGTCAAGTGGGTGTAAAGCGGCATAAACACAGCCGTGAAAAGCAGCTAAACCCCATTATAAAAATAAATTACTTTTCAAAACCCATGAAACAAAGACAGTGAAAGAGAGAGAAATTCTTACACAATTCGTTCAGGGTCTGTGATGCAACCTGGATTGACCATATCTAGACCCACAGCTGGATGAGACATAAGGGTGGACACTCTTGGGGCTGAGAGGTTTGGTGAGGTTGGGTGAGCAAACGCAGACCCTTTAAAGTAATACTGCGTGCTACCCATCGCATGGGTCCCAAATCTCCAGGTTCAAGGGCATCTTCCTACATCGAAAACATGCATGAGAAACCCAGAAGATGGTACACCGTGTGATGGGGAAAGGTTTCTAAAACGCACCTCATTTCTCATCTCCTTGTGCTCGGGTTCGCCATTCCAGCCACTTTACTAGCAATCTCCCTACTTGGAGCATCAGCACCTTTAACCTCCTGTTCCGTACAGGTTGCTATTTGTCCTGAGGATGAACGGGAAGACGGGGAACCAATGAGAGACTAGCTCTTGGTGTTGGGACAGGCACAGGTCACTCTATTTTCCCATCAGGAAGAAGAATTAACCACAGGCTCAGCCTGCCCCCCGGAACCAGAACAGGGCCTGAAGCCATCCTGCGCTTTTGCGGCCAGCTCCCGAAAAAGCGAGTTGTAAAATGGAGCTTCAGGGCACTGCAATTCACAAACCTGCACAGTTATAAATGATAACTCTCGTCCACAAATATATTGAGGGAAGGCAAAGACGAGGAATTGAAATCAAGGCAGAATTGCAGGAAACAGATTTCAGGAGGTAGATTCGAATCGCCTTGAAAGCACATGAAAAGCGGCAAAACGTTGACAATGATGCCCTTGGCCAAAAAGGGCGTATGCGTTTTTTCCTGAATATATTCAGGAAAAAACGCATACGCCCTTTTTGGCCAACCAAGCAACCTGGAAAGGCAAATCAGCGCTACAAAGAAGTCTCGCTTCCCATCGGTCAAAAGGGCCATGCTGAAAAAAGTGTCAAAACCAGAAATGCAGGACAGGCCATGGAGAAATGGGAGCCTTGCTACACTGATGGGCGGGATGTAAATTGCCAACAGCCACTCTGGAGAAGTGTACGGTGTGTCCTGAAACATCTAAAAAACACAGCTTAGAGAGCATAGGGCACTTCCACGCATGGGGGTATAAAGTGGGAAAATTAAAAATCAGCAAGACACAAGCACCCCAAAGTTTAGGGCTGCTCTGTTGACAAGGACCTCCACTTCATTCCACCTTAAATATCCCAGGAAAGCGAAAAATGGATAAAAAATTTGAGGTCCATATGTACAATGGATTATCACTCAGCCATGAAATCAATGTCATAAGGCTAGTAGCAGCATGATGAGTGGATTTAGGTCCGACGATTCTAAGTGACATAAGTCACACAGAAAAGGACACTTCTCATAAGGTGTCACTTATAGAGGGAATGTAAAAACCGTTACACTTGAACTGAATTACAAAACAGAACAGAGTCACACATGCAGAAAACACACTATGGCTGCTTAACGGGAAAGGTGAGGTGGGGTGATACATAAAACAAGAGTTTCAAATTAGCTCAGATACCGTTCCATAAACCCAATATGTAACAGACAAGACCTACTCCTTGCTCAGAGAACTGGACTCAACACGCCCGATTCACCGCACAAGAATATATCTGACTAGTAATAATCTTAAAACCTATGTATTGATATCTCTCTGTTAGTGTGTCAAGTGGGTGTAAAGCGGCATAAACACAGCCGTGAAAAGCAGCTAAACCCCATTATAAAAATAAATTACTTTTCAAAACCCATGAAACAAAGACAGTGAAAGAGAGAGAAATTCTTACACTATTCGTTCAGGGTCTGTGATGCAACCTGGATTGACCATATCTAGACCCACAGCTGGATGAGACATAAGGGTGGACACTCTTGGGGCTGAGAGGTTTGGTGAGGTTGGGTGAGCAAACGCAGACCCTTTAAAGTAATACTGCGTGCTACCCATCGCATGGGTCCCAAATCTCCAGGTTCAAGGGCATCTTCCTACATCGAAAACATGCATGAGAAACCCAGAAGATGGTACACCGTGTGATGGGGAAAGGTTTCTAAAACGCACCTCATTTCTCATCTCCTTGTGCTCGGGTTCGCCATTCCAGCCACTTTACTAGCAATCTCCCTACTTGGAGCATCAGCACCTTTAACCTCCTGTTCCGTACAGGTTGCTATTTGTCCTGAGGATGAACGGGAAGACGGGGAACCAATGAGAGACTAGCTCTTGGTGTTGGGACACGCACAGGTCACTCTATTTTCCCATCAGGAAGAAGAATTAACCACAGGCTCAGCCTGCCCCCCGGAACCAGAACAGGGCCTGAAGCCATCCTGCGCTTTTGCGGCCAGCTCCCGAAAAAGCGAGTTGTAAAATGGAGCTTCAGGGCACTGCAATTCACAAACCTGCACAGTTATAAATGATAACTCTCGTCCACAAATATATTGAGGGAAGGCAAAGACGAGGAATTGAAATCAAGGCAGAATTGCAGGAAACAGATTTCAGGAGGTAGATTCGAATCGCCTTGAAAGCACATGAAAAGCGGCAAAACGTTGACAATGATGCCCTTGGCCAAAAAGGGCGTATGCGTTTTTTCCTGAATATATTCAGGAAAAAACGCATACGCCCTTTTTGGCCAACCAAGCAACCTGGAAAGGCAAATCAGCGCTACAAAGAAGTCTCGCTTCCCATCGGTCAAAAGGGCCATGCTGAAAAAAGTGTCAAAACCAGAAATGCAGGACAGGCCATGGAGAAATGGGAGCCTTGCTACACTGATGGGCGGGATGTAAATTGCCAACAGCCACTCTGGAGAAGTGTACGGTGTGTCCTGAAACATCTAAAAAACACAGCTTAGAGAGCATAGGGCACTTCCACGCATGGGGGTATAAAGTGGGAAAATTAAAAATCAGCAAGACACAAGCACCCCAAAGTTTAGGGCTGCTCTGTTGACAAGGACCTCCACTTCATTCCACCTTAAATATCCCAGGAAAGCGAAAAATGGATAAAAAATTTGAGGTCCATATGTACAATGGATTATCACTCAGCCATGAAATCAATGTCATAAGGCTAGTAGCAGCATGATGAGTGGATTTAGGTCCGACGATTCTAAGTGACATAAGTCACACAGAAAAGGACACTTCTCATAAGGTGTCACTTATAGAGGGAATGTAAAAACCGTTACACTTGAACTGAATTACAAAACAGAACAGAGTCACACATGCAGAAAACACACTATGGCTGCTTAACGGGAAAGGTGAGGTGGGGTGATACATAAAACAAGAGTTTCAAATTAGCTCAGATACCGTTCCATAAACCCAATATGTAACAGACAAGACCTACTCCTTGCTCAGAGAACTGGACTCAACACGCCCGATTCACCGCACAAGAATATATCTGACTAGTAATAATCTTAAAACCTATGTATTGATATCTCTCTGTTAGTGTGTCAAGTGGGTGTAAAGCGGCATAAACACAGCCGTGAAAAGCAGCTAAACCCCATTATAAAAATAAATTACTTTTCAAAACCCATGAAACAAAGACAGTGAAAGAGAGAGAAATTCTTACACAATTCGTTCAGGGTCTGTGATGCAACCTGGATTGACCATATCTAGACCCACAGCTGGATGAGACATAAGGGTGGACACTCTTGGGGCTGAGAGGTTTGGTGAGGTTGGGTGAGCAAACGCAGACCCTTTAAAGTAATACTGCGTGCTACCCATCGCATGGGTCCCAAATCTCCAGGTTCAAGGGCATCTTCCTACATCGAAAACATGCATGAGAAACCCAGAAGATGGTACACCGTGTGATGGGGAAAGTTTTCTAAAACGCACCTCATTTCTCATCTCCTTGTGCTCGGGTTCGCCATTCCAGCCACTTTACTAGCAATCTCCCTACTTGGAGCATCAGCACCTTTAACCTCCTGTTCCGTACAGGTTGCTATTTGTCCTGAGGATGAACGGGAAGACGGGGAACCAATGAGAGACTAGCTCTTGGTGTTGGGACAGGCACAGGTCACTCTATTTTCCCATCAGGAAGAAGAATTAACCACAGGCTCAGCCTGCCCCCCGGAACCAGTACAGGGCCTGAAGCCATCCTGCGCTTTTGCGGCCAGCTCCCGAAAAAGCGAGTTGTAAAATGGAGCTTCAGGGCACTGCAATTCACAAACCTGCACAGTTATAAATGATAACTCTCGTCCACAAATATATTGAGGGAAGGCAAAGACGAGGAATTGAAATCAAGGCAGAATTGCAGGAAACAGATTTCAGGAGGTAGATTCGAATCGCCTTGAAAGCACATGAAAAGCGGCAAAACGTTGACAATGATGCCCTTGGCCAAAAAGGGCGTATGCGTTTTTTCCTGAATATATTCAGGAAAAAACGCATACGCCCTTTTTGGCCAACCAAGCAACCTGGAAAGGCAAATCAGCGCTACAAAGAAGTCTCGCTTCCCATCGGTCAAAAGGGCCATGCTGAAAAAAGTGTCAAAACCAGAAATGCAGGACAGGCCATGGAGAAATGGGAGCCTTGCTACACTGATGGGCGGGATGTAAATTGCCAACAGCCACTCTGGAGAAGTGTACGGTGTGTCCTGAAACATCTAAAAAACACAGCTTAGAGAGCATAGGGCACTTCCACGCATGGGGGTATAAAGTGGGAAAATTAAAAATCAGCAAGACACAAGCACCCCAAAGTTTAGGGCTGCTCTGTTGACAAGGACCTCCACTTCATTCCACCTTAAATATCCCAGGAAAGCGAAAAATGGATAAAAAATTTGAGGTCCATATGTACAATGGATTATCACTCAGCCATGAAATCAATGTCATAAGGCTAGTAGCAGCATGATGAGTGGATTTAGGTCCGACGATTCTAAGTGACATAAGTCACACAGAAAAGGACACTTCTCATAAGGTGTCACTTATAGAGGGAATGTAAAAACCGTTACACTTGAACTGAATTACAAAACAGAACAGAGTCACACATGCAGAAAACACACTATGGCTGCTTAACGGGAAAGGTGAGGTGGGGTGATACATAAAACAAGAGTTTCAAATTAGCTCAGATACCGTTCCATAAACCCAATATGTAACAGACAAGACCTACTCCTTGCTCAGAGAACTGGACTCAACACGCCCGATTCACCGCACAAGAATATATCTGACTAGTAATAATCTTAAAACCTATGTATTGATATCTCTCTGTTAGTGTGTCAAGTGGGTGTAAAGCGGCATAAACACAGCCGTGAAAAGCAGCTAAACCCCATTATAAAAATAAATTACTTTTCAAAACCCATGAAACAAAGACAGTGAAAGAGAGAGAAATTCTTACACAATTCGTTCAGGGTCTGTGATGCAACCTGGATTGACCATATCTAGACCCACAGCTGGATGAGACATAAGGGTGGACACTCTTGGGGCTGAGAGGTTTGGTGAGGTTGGGTGAGCAAACGCAGACCCTTTAAAGTAATACTGCGTGCTACCCATCGCATGGGTCCCAAATCTCCAGGTTCAAGGGCATCTTCCTACATCGAAAACATGCATGAGAAACCCAGAAGATGGTACACCGTGTGATGGGGAAAGGTTTCTAAAACGCACCTCATTTCTCATCTCCTTGTGCTCGGGTTCGCCATTCCAGCCACTTTACTAGCAATCTCCCTACTTGGAGCATCAGCACCTTTAACCTCCTGTTCCGTACAGGTTGCTATTTGTCCTGAGGATGAACGGGAAGACGGGGAACCAATGAGAGACTAGCTCTTGGTGTTGGGACAGGCACAGGTCACTCTATTTTCCCATCAGGAAGAAGAATTAACCACAGGCTCAGCCTGCCCCCCGGAACCAGAACAGGGCCTGAAGCCATCCTGCGCTTTTGCGGCCAGCTCCCGAAAAAGCGAGTTGTAAAATGGAGCTTCAGGGCACTGCAATTCACAAACCTGCACAGTTATAAATGATAACTCTCGTCCACAAATATATTGAGGGAAGGCAAAGACGAGGAATTGAAATCAAGGCAGAATTGCAGGAAACAGATTTCAGGAGGTAGATTCGAATCGCCTTGAAAGCACATGAAAAGCGGCAAAAGGTTGACAATGATCCCCTTGGCCAAAAAGGGCGTATGCGTTTTTTCCTGAATATATTCAGGAAAAAACGCATACGCCCTTTTTGGCCAACCAAGCAACCTGGAAAGGCAAATCAGCGCTCCAAAGAAGTCTCGCTTCCCATCGGTCAAAAGGGCCATGCTGAAAAAAGTGTCAAAACCAGAAATGCAGGACAGGCCATGGAGAACTGGGAGCCTTGCTACACTGATGGGCGGGATGTAAATTGCCAACAGCCACTCTGGAGAAGTGTACGGTGTGTCCTGAAACATCTAAAAAACACAGCTTAGAGAGCATAGGGCACTTCCACGCATGGGGGTATAAAGTGGGAAAATTAAAAATCAGCAAGACACAAGCACCCCAAAGTTTAGGGCTGCTCTGTTGACAAGGACCTCCACTTCATTCCACCTTAAATATCCCAGGAAAGCGAAAAATGGATAAAAAATTTGAGGTCCATATGTACAATGGATTATCACTCAGCCATGAAATCAATGTCATAAGGCTAGTAGCAGCATGATGAGTGGATTTAGGTCCGACGATTCTAAGTGACATAAGTCACACAGAAAAGGACACTTCTCATAAGGTGTCACTTATAGAGGGAATGTAAAAACCGTTACACTTGAACTGAATTACAAAACAGAACAGAGTCACACATGCAGAAAACACACTATGGCTGCTTAACGGGAAAGGTGAGGTGGGGTGATACATAAAACAAGAGTTTCAAATTAGCTCAGATACCGTTCCATAAACCCAATATGTAACAGACAAGACCTACTCCTTGCTCAGAGAACTGGACTCAACACGCCCGATTCACCGCACAAGAATATATCTGACTAGTAATAATCTTAAAACCTATGTATTGATATCTCTCTGTTAGTGTGTCAAGTGGGTGTAAAGCGGCATAAACACAGCCGTGAAAAGCAGCTAAACCCCATTATAAAAATAAATTACTTTTCAAAACCCATGAAACAAAGACAGTGAAAGAGAGAGAAATTCTTACACAATTCGTTCAGGGTCTGTGATGCAACCTGGATTGACCATATCTAGACCCACAGCTGGATGAGACATAAGGGTGGACACTCTTGGGGCTGAGAGGTTTGGTGAGGTTGGGTGAGCAAACGCAGACCCTTTAAAGTAATACTGCGTGCTACCCATCGCATGGGTCCCAAATCTCCAGGTTCAAGGGCATCTTCCTACATCGAAAACATGCATGAGAAACCCAGAAGATGGTACACCGTGTGATGGGGAAAGTTTTCTAAAACGCACCTCATTTCTCATCTCCTTGTGCTCGGGTTCGCCATTCCAGCCACTTTACTAGCAATCTCCCTACTTGGAGCATCAGCACCTTTAACCTCCTGTTCCGTACAGGTTGCTATTTGTCCTGAGGATGAACGGGAAGACGGGGAACCAATGAGAGACTAGCTCTTGGTGTTGGGACAGGCACAGGTCACTCTATTTTCCCATCAGGAAGAAGAATTAACCACAGGCTCAGCCTGCCCCCCGGAACCAGTACAGGGCCTGAAGCCATCCTGCGCTTTTGCGGCCAGCTCCCGAAAAAGCGAGTTGTAAAATGGAGCTTCAGGGCACTGCAATTCACAAACCTGCACAGTTATAAATGATAACTCTCGTCCACAAATATATTGAGGGAAGGCAAAGACGAGGAATTGAAATCAAGGCAGAATTGCAGGAAACAGATTTCAGGAGGTAGATTCGAATCGCCTTGAAAGCACATGAAAAGCGGCAAAACGTTGACAATGATGCCCTTGGCCAAAAAGGGCGTATGCGTTTTTTCCTGAATATATTCAGGAAAAAACGCATACGCCCTTTTTGGCCAACCAAGCAACCTGGAAAGGCAAATCAGCGCTACAAAGAAGTCTCGCTTCCCATCGGTCAAAAGGGCCATGCTGAAAAAAGTGTCAAAACCAGAAATGCAGGACAGGCCATGGAGAAATGGGAGCCTTGCTACACTGATGGGCGGGATGTAAATTGCCAACAGCCACTCTGGAGAAGTGTACGGTGTGTCCTGAAACATCTAAAAAACACAGCTTAGAGAGCATAGGGCACTTCCACGCATGGGGGTATAAAGTGGGAAAATTAAAAATCAGCAAGACACAAGCACCCCAAAGTTTAGGGCTGCTCTGTTGACAAGGACCTCCACTTCATTCCACCTTAAATATCCCAGGAAAGCGAAAAATGGATAAAAAATTTGAGGTCCATATGTACAATGGATTATCACTCAGCCATGAAATCAATGTCATAAGGCTAGTAGCAGCATGATGAGTGGATTTAGGTCCGACGATTCTAAGTGACATAAGTCACACAGAAAAGGACACTTCTCATAAGGTGTCACTTATAGAGGGAATGTAAAAACCGTTACACTTGAACTGAATTACAAAACAGAACAGAGTCACACATGCAGAAAACACACTATGGCTGCTTAACGGGAAAGGTGAGGTGGGGTGATACATAAAACAAGAGTTTCAAATTAGCTCAGATACCGTTCCATAAACCCAATATGTAACAGACAAGACCTACTCCTTGCTCAGAGAACTGGACTCAACACGCCCGATTCACCGCACAAGAATATATCTGACTAGTAATAATCTTAAAACCTATGTATTGATATCTCTCTGTTAGTGTGTCAAGTGGGTGTAAAGCGGCATAAACACAGCCGTGAAAAGCAGCTAAACCCCATTATAAAAATAAATTACTTTTCAAAACCCATGAAACAAAGACAGTGAAAGAGAGAGAAATTCTTACACAATTCGTTCAGGGTCTGTGATGCAACCTGGATTGACCATATCTAGACCCACAGCTGGATGAGACATAAGGGTGGACACTCTTGGGGCTGAGAGGTTTGGTGAGGTTGGGTGAGCAAACGCAGACCCTTTAAAGTAATACTGCGTGCTACCCATCGCATGGGTCCCAAATCTCCAGGTTCAAGGGCATCTTCCTACATCGAAAACATGCATGAGAAACCCAGAAGATGGTACACCGTGTGATGGGGAAAGGTTTCTAAAACGCACCTCATTTCTCATCTCCTTGTGCTCGGGTTCGCCATTCCAGCCACTTTACTAGCAATCTCCCTACTTGGAGCATCAGCACCTTTAACCTCCTGTTCCGTACAGGTTGCTATTTGTCCTGAGGATGAACGGGAAGACGGGGAACCAATGAGAGACTAGCTCTTGGTGTTGGGACAGGCACAGGTCACTCTATTTTCCCATCAGGAAGAAGAATTAACCACAGGCTCAGCCTGCCCCCCGGAACCAGAACAGGGCCTGAAGCCATCCTGCGCTTTTGCGGCCAGCTCCCGAAAAAGCGAGTTGTAAAATGGAGCTTCAGGGCACTGCAATTCACAAACCTGCACAGTTATAAATGATAACTCTTGTCCACAAATATATTGAGGGAAGGCAAAGACGAGGAATTGAAATCAAGGCAGAATTGCAGGAAACAGATTTCAGGAGGTAGATTCGAATCGCCTTGAAAGCACATGAAAAGCGGCAAAACGTTGACAATGATCCCCTTGGCCAAAAAGGGCGTATGCGTTTTTTCCTGAATATATTCAGGAAAAAACGCATACGCCCTTTTTGGCCAACCAAGCAACCTGGAAAGGCAAATCAGCGCTCCAAAGAAGTCTCGCTTCCCATCGGTCAAAAGGGCCATGCTGAAAAAAGTGTCAAAACCAGAAATGCAGGACAGGCCATGGAGAACTGGGAGCCTTGCTACACTGATGGGCGGGATGTAAATTGCCAACAGCCACTCTGGAGAAGTGTACGGTGTGTCCTGAAACATCTAAAAAACACAGCTTAGAGAGCATAGGGCACTTCCACGCATGGGGGTATAAAGTGGGAAAATTAAAAATCAGCAAGACACAAGCACCCCAAAGTTTAGGGCTGCTCTGTTGACAAGGACCTCCACTTCATTCCACCTTAAATATCCCAGGAAAGCGAAAAATGGATTAAAAATTTGAGGTCCATATGTACAATGGATTATCACTCAGCCATGAAATCAATGTCATAAGGCTAGTAGCAGCATGATGAGTGGATTTAGGTCCGACGATTCTAAGTGACATAAGTCACACAGAAAAGGACACTTCTCATAAGGTGTCACTTATAGAGGGAATGTAAAAACCGTTACACTTGAACTGAATTACAAAACAGAACAGAGTCACACATGCAGAAAACACACTATGGCTGCTTAACGGGAAAGGTGAGGTGGGGTGATACATAAAACAAGAGTTTCAAATTAGCTCAGATACCGTTCCATAAACCCAATATGTAACAGACAAGACCTACTCCTTGCTCAGAGAACTGGACTCAACACGCCCGATTCACCGCACAAGAATATATCTGACTAGTAATAATCTTAAAACCTATGTATTGATATCTCTCTGTTAGTGTGTCAAGTGGGTGTAAAGCAGCATAAACACAGCCGTGAAAAGCAGCTAAACCCCATTATAAAAATAAATTACTTTTCAAAACCCATGAAACAAAGACAGTGAAAGAGAGAGAAATTCTTACACAATTCGTTCAGGGTCTGTGATGCAACCTGGATTGACCATATCTAGACCCACAGCTGGATGAGACATAAGGGTGGACACTCTTGGGGCTGAGAGGTTTGGTGAGGTTGGGTGAGCAAACGCAGACCCTTTAAAGTAATACTGCGTGCTACCCATCGCATGGGTCCCAAATCTCCAGGTTCAAGGGCATCTTCCTACATCGAAAACATGCATGAGAAACCCAGAAGATGGTACACCGTGTGATGGGGAAAGGTTTCTAAAACGCACCTCATTTCTCATCTCCTTGTGCTCGGGTTCGCCATTCCAGCCACTTTACTAGCAATCTCCCTACTTGGAGCATCAGCACCTTTAACCTCCTGTTCCGTACAGGTTGCTATTTGTCCTGAGGATGAACGGGAAGACGGGGAACCAATGAGAGACTAGCTCTTGGTGTTGGGACAGGCACAGGTCACTCTATTTTCCCATCAGGAAGAAGAATTAACCACAGGCTCAGCCTGCCCCCCGGAACCAGAACAGGGCCTGAAGCCATCCTGCGCTTTTGCGGCCAGCTCCCGAAAAAGCGAGTTGTAAAATGGAGCTTCAGGGCACTGCAATTCACAAACCTGCACAGTTATAAATGATAACTCTCGTCCACAAATATATTGAGGGAAGGCAAAGACGAGGAATTGAAATCAAGGCAGAATTGCAGGAAACAGATTTCAGGAGGTAGATTCGAATCGCCTTGAAAGCACATGAAAAGCGGCAAAACGTTGACAATGATGCCCTTGGCCAAAAAGGGCGTATGCGTTTTTTCCTGAATATATTCAGGAAAAAACGCATACGCCCTTTTTGGCCAACCAAGCAACCTGGAAAGGCAAATCAGCGCTACAAAGAAGTCTCGCTTCCCATCGGTCAAAAGGGCCATGCTGAAAAAAGTGTCAAAACCAGAAATGCAGGACAGGCCATGGAGAAATGGGAGCCTTGCTACACTGATGGGCGGGATGTAAATTGCCAACAGCCACTCTGGAGAAGTGTACGGTGTGTCCTGAAACATCTAAAAAACACAGCTTAGAGAGCATAGGGCACTTCCACGCATGGGGGTATAAAGTGGGAAAATTAAAAATCAGCAAGACACAAGCACCCCAAAGTTTAGGGCTGCTCTGTTGACAAGGACCTCCACTTCATTCCACCTTAAATATCCCAGGAAAGCGAAAAATGGATAAAAAATTTGAGGTCCATATGTACAATGGATTATCACTCAGCCATGAAATCAATGTCATAAGGCTAGTAGCAGCATGATGAGTGGATTTAGGTCTGACGATTCTAAGTGACATAAGTCACACAGAAAAGGACACTTCTCATAAGGTGTCACTTATAGAGGGAATGTAAAAACCGTTACACTTGAACTGAATTACAAAACAGAACAGAGTCACACATGCAGAAAACACACTATGGCTGCTTAACGGGAAAGGTGAGGTGGGGTGATACATAAAACAAGAGTTTCAAATTAGCTCAGATACCGTTCCATAAACCCAATATGTAACAGACAAGACCTACTCCTTGCTCAGAGAACTGGACTCAACACGCCCGATTCACCGCACAAGAATATATCTGACTAGTAATAATCTTAAAACCTATGTATTGATATCTCTCTGTTAGTGTGTCAAGTGGGTGTAAAGCAGCATAAACACAGCCGTGAAAAGCAGCTAAACCCCATTATAAAAATAAATTACTTTTCAAAACCCATGAAACAAAGACAGTGAAAGAGAGAGAAATTCTTACACAATTCGTTCAGGGTCTGTGATGCAACCTGGATTGACCATATCTAGACCCACAGCTGGATGAGACATAAGGGTGGACACTCTTGGGGCTGAGAGGTTTGGTGAGGTTGGGTGAGCAAACGCAGACCCTTTAAAGTAATACTGCGTGCTACCCATCGCATGGGTCCCAAATCTCCAGGTTCAAGGGCATCTTCCTACATCGAAAACATGCATGAGAAACCCAGAAGATGGTACACCGTGTGATGGGGAAAGGTTTCTAAAACGCACCTCATTTCTCATCTCCTTGTGCTCGTGTTCGCCATTCCAGCCACTTTACTAGCAATCTCCCTACTTGGAGCATCAGCACCTTTAACCTCCTGTTCCGTACAGGTTGCTATTTGTCCTGAGGATGAACGGGAAGACGGGGAACCAATGAGAGACTAGCTCTTGGTGTTGGGACAGGCACAGGTCACTCTATTTTCCCATCAGGAAGAAGAATTAACCACAGGCTCAGCCTGCCCCCCGGAACCAGAACAGGGCCTGAAGCCATCCTGCGCTTTTGCGGCCAGCTCCCGAAAAAGCGAGTTGTAAAATGGAGCTTCAGGGCACTGCAATTCACAAACCTGCACAGTTATAAATGATAACTCTCGTCCACAAATATATTGCGGGAAGGCAAAGACGAGGAATTGAAATCAAGGCAGAATTGCAGGAAACAGATTTCAGGAGGTAGATTCGAATCGCCTTGAAAGCACATGAAAAGCGGCAAAACGTTGACAATGATGCCCTTGGCCAAAAAGGGCGTATGCGTTTTTTCCTGAATATATTCAGGAAAAAACGCATACGCCCTTTTTGGCCAACCAAGCAACCTGGAAAGGCAAATCAGCGCTACAAAGAAGTCTCGCTTCCCATCGGTCAAAAGGGCCATGCTGAAAAAAGTGTCAAAACCAGAAATGCAGGACAGGCCATGGAGAAATGGGAGCCTTGCTACACTGATGGGCGGGATGTAAATTGCCAACAGCCACTCTGGAGAAGTGTACGGTGTGTCCTGAAACATCTAAAAAACACAGCTTAGAGAGCATAGGGCACTTCCACGCATGGGGGTATAAAGTGGGAAAATTAAAAATCAGCAAGACACAAGCACCCCAAAGTTTAGGGCTGCTCTGTTGACAAGGACCTCCACTTCATTCCACCTTAAATATCCCAGGAAAGCGAAAAATGGATAAAAAATTTGAGGTCCATATGTACAATGGATTATCACTCAGCCATGAAATCAATGTCATAAGGCTAGTAGCAGCATGATGAGTGGATTTCGGTCCGACGATTCTAAGTGACATAAGTCACACAGAAAAGGACACCTCTCATAAGGTGTCACTTATAGAGGGAATGTAAAAACCGTTACACTTGAACTGAATTACAAAACAGAACAGAGTCACACATGCAGAAAACACACTATGGCTGCTTAACGGGAAAGGTGAGGTGGGGTGATACATAAAACAAGAGTTTCAAATTAGCTCAGATACCGTTCCATAAACCCAATATGTAACAGACAAGACCTACTCCTTGCTCAGAGAACTGGCCTCAACACGCCCGATTCACCGCACAAGAATATATCTGACTAGTAATAATCTTAAAACCTATGTATTGATATCTCTCTGTTAGTGTGTCAAGTGGGTGTAAAGCAGCATAAACACAGCCGTGAAAAGCAGCTAAACCCCATTATAAAAATAAATTACTTTTCAAAACCCATGAAACAAAGACAGTGAAAGAGAGAGAAATTCTTACACAATTCGTTCAGGGTCTGTGATGCAACCTGGATTGACCATATCTAGACCCACAGCTGGATGAGACATAAGAGTGGACACTCTTGGGGCTGAGAGGTTTGGTGAGGTTGGGTGAGCAAACGCAGACCCTTTAAAGTAATACTGCGTGCTACCCATCGCATGGGTCCCAAATCTCCAGGTTCAAGGGCATCTTCCTACATCGAAAACATGCATGAGAAACCCAGAAGATGGTACACCGTGTGATGGGGAAAGGTTTCTAAAACGCACCTCATTTCTCATCTCCTTGTGCTCGGGTTCGCCATTCCAGCCACTTTACTAGCAATCTCCCTACTTGGAGCATCAGCACCTTTAACCTCCTGTTCCGTACAGGTTGCTATTTGTCCTGAGGATGAACGGGAAGACGGGGAACCAATGAGAGACTAGCTCTTGGTGTTGGGACAGGCACAGGTCACTCTATTTTCCCATCAGGAAGAAGAATTAACCACAGGCTCAGCCTGCCCCCCGGAACCAGAACAGGGCCTGAAGCCATCCTGCGCTTTTGCGGCCAGCTCCCGAAAAAGCGAGTTGTAAAATGGAGCTTCAGGGCACTGCAATTCACAAACCTGCACAGTTATAAATGATAACTCTCGTCCACAAATATATTGAGGGAAGGCAAAGACGAGGAATTGAAATCAAGGCAGAATTGCAGGAAACAGATTTCAGGAGGTAGATTCGAATCGCCTTGAAAGCACATGAAAAGCGGCAAAACGTTGACAATGATGCCCTTGGCCAAAAAGGGCGTATGCGTTTTTTCCTGAATATATTCAGGAAAAAACGCATACGCCCTTTTTGGCCAACCAAGCAACCTGGAAAGGCAAATCAGCGCTACAAAGAAGTCTCGCTTCCCATCGGTCAAAAGGGCCATGCTGAAAAAAGTGTCAAAACCAGAAATGCAGGACAGGCCATGGAGAAATGGGAGCCTTGCTACACTGATGGGCGGGATGTAAATTGCCAACAGCCACTCTGGAGAAGTGTACGGTGTGTCCTGAAACATCTAAAAAACACAGCTTAGAGAGCATAGGGCACTTCCACGCATGGGGGTATAAAGTGGGAAAATTAAAAATCATCAAGACACAAGCACCCCAAAGTTTAGGGCTGCTCTGTTGACAAGGACCTCCACTTCATTCCACCTTAAATATCCCAGGAAAGCGAAAAATGGATAAAAAATTTGAGGTCCATATGTACAATGGATTATCACTCAGCCATGAAATCAATGTCATAAGGCTAGTAGCAGCATGATGAGTGGATTTAGGTCCGACGATTCTAAGTGACATAAGTCACACAGAAAAGGACACTTCTCATAAGGTGTCACTTATAGAGGGAATGTAAAAACCGTTACACTTGAACTGAATTACAAAACAGAACAGAGTCACACATGCAGAAAACACACTATGGCTGCTTAACGGGAAAGGTGAGGTGGGGTGATACATAAAACAAGAGTTTCAAATTAGCTCAGATACCGTTCCATAAACCCAATATGTAACAGACAAGACCTACTCCTTGCTCAGAGAACTGGACTCAACACGCCCGTCACCGCACAAGAATATATCTGACTAGTAATAATCTTAAAACCTATGTATTGATATCTCTCTGTTAGTGTGTCAAGTGGGTGTAAAGCAGCATAAACACAGCCGTGAAAAGCAGCTAAACCCCATTATAAAAATAAATTACTTTTCAAAACCCATGAAACAAAGACAGTGAAAGAGAGAGAAATTCTTACACAATTCGTTCAGGGTCTGTGATGCAACCTGGATTGACCATATCTAGACCCACAGCTGGATGAGACATAAGGGTGGACACTCTTGGGGCTGAGAGGTTTGGTGAGGTTGGGTGAGCAAACGCAGACCCTTTAAAGTAATACTGCGTGCTACCCATCGCATGGGTCCCAAATCTCCAGGTTCAAGGGCATCTTCCTACATCGAAAACATGCATGAGAAACCCAGAAGATGGTACACCGTGTGATGGGGAAAGGTTTCTAAAACGCACCTCATTTCTCATCTCCTTGTGCTCGTGTTCGCCATTCCAGCCACTTTACTAGCAATCTCCCTACTTGGAGCATCAGCACCTTTAACCTCCTGTTCCGTACAGGTTGCTATTTGTCCTGAGGATGAACGGGAAGACGGGGAACCAATGAGAGACTAGCTCTTGGTGTTGGGACAGGCACAGGTCACTCTATTTTCCCATCAGGAAGAAGAATTAACCACAGGCTCAGCCTGCCCCCCGGAACCAGAACAGGGCCTGAAGCCATCCTGCGCTTTTGCGGCCAGCTCCCGAAAAAGCGAGTTGTAAAATGGAGCTTCAGGGCACTGCAATTCACAAACCTGCACAGTTATAAATGATAACTCTCGTCCACAAATATATTGAGGGAAGGCAAAGACGAGGAATTGAAATCAAGGCAGAATTGCAGGAAACAGATTTCAGGAGGTAGATTCGAATCGCCTTGAAAGCACATGAAAAGCGGCAAAACGTTGACAATGATGCCCTTGGCCAAAAAGGGCGTATGCGTTTTTTCCTGAATATATTCAGGAAAAAACGCATACGCCCTTTTTGGCCAACCAAGCAACCTGGAAAGGCAAATCAGCGCTACAAAGAAGTCTCGCTTCCCATCGGTCAAAAGGGCCATGCTGAAAAAAGTGTCAAAACCAGAAATGCAGGACAGGCCATGGAGAAATGGGAGCCTTGCTACACTGATGGGCGGGATGTAAATTGCCAACAGCCACTCTGGAGAAGTGTACGGTGTGTCCTGAAACATCTAAAAAACACAGCTTAGAGAGCATAGGGCACTTCCACGCATGGGGGTATAAAGTGGGAAAATTAAAAATCATCAAGACACAAGCACCCCAAAGTTTAGGGCTGCTCTGTTGACAAGGACCTCCACTTCATTCCACCTTAAATATCCCAGGAAAGCGAAAAATGGATAAAAAATTTGAGGTCCATATGTACAATGGATTATCACTCAGCCATGAAATCAATGTCATAAGGCTAGTAGCAGCATGATGAGTGGATTTAGGTCCGACGATTCTAAGTGACATAAGTCACACAGAAAAGGACACTTCTCATAAGGTGTCACTTATAGAGGGAATGTAAAAACCGTTACACTTGAACTGAATTACAAAACAGAACAGAGTCACACATGCAGAAAACACACTATGGCTGCTTAACGGGAAAGGTGAGGTGGGGTGATACATAAAACAAGAGTTTCAAATTAGCTCAGATACCGTTCCATAAACCCAATATGTAACAGACAAGACCTACTCCTTGCTCAGAGAACTGGACTCAACACGCCCGATTCACCGCACAAGAATATATCTGACTAGTAATAATCTTAAAACCTATGTATTGATATCTCTCTGTTAGTGTGTCAAGTGGGTGTAAAGCAGCATAAACACAGCCGTGAAAAGCAGCTAAACCCCATTATAAAAATAAATTACTTTTCAAAACCCATGAAACAAAGACAGTGAAAGAGAGAGAAATTCTTACACAATTCGTTCAGGGTCTGTGATGCAACCTGGATTGACCATATCTAGACCCACAGCTGGATGAGACATAAGGGTGGACACTCTTGGGGCTGAGAGGTTTGGTGAGGTTGGGTGAGCAAACGCAGACCCTTTAAAGTAATACTGCGTGCTACCCATCGCATGGGTCCCAAATCTCCAGGTTCAAGGGCATCTTCCTACATCAAAAACATGCATGAGAAACCCAGAAGATGGTACACCGTGTGATGGGGAAAGGTTTCTAAAACGCACCTCATTTCTCATCTCCTTGTGCTCGGGTTCGCCATTCCAGCCACTTTACTAGCAATCTCCCCTACTTGGAGCATCAGCACCTTTAACCTCCTGTTCCGTACAGGTTGCTATTTGTGATGAGGATGAACGGGAAGACGGGGAACCAATGAGAGACTAGCTCTTGGTGTTGGGACAGGCACAGGTCACTCTATTTTCCCATCAGGAAGAAGAATTAACCACAGGCTCAGCCTGCCCCCCGGAACCAGAACAGGGCCTGAAGCCATCCTGCGCTTTTGCGGCCAGCTCCCGAAAAAGCGAGTTGTAAAATGGAGCTTCAGGGCACTGCAATTCACAAACCTGCACAGTTATAAATGATAACTCTCGTCCACAAATATATTGAGGGAAGGCAAAGACGAGGAATTGAAATCAAGGCAGAATTGCAGGAAACAGATTTCAGGAGGTAGATTCGAATCGCCTTGAAAGCCAATGAAAAGCGGCAAAACGTTGACAATGATGCCCTTGGCCAAAAAGGGCGTATGCATTTTTTCCTGAATATATTCAGGAAAAAACGCATACGCCCTTTTTGGCCAACCAAGCAACCTGGAAAGGCAAATCAGCGCTACAAAGAAGTCTCGCTTCCCATCGGTCAAAAGGGCCATGCTGAAAAAAGTGTCAAAACCAGAAATGCAGGACAGGCCATGGAGAAATGGGAGCCTTGCTACACTGATGGGCGGGATGTAAATTGCCAACAGCCACTCTGGAGAAGTGTACGGTGTGTCCTGAAACATCTAAAAAACACAGCTTAGAGAGCATAGGGCACTTCCACGCATGGGGGTATAAAGTGGGAAAATTAAAAATCAGCAAGACACAAGCACCCCAAAGTTTAGGGCTGCTCTGTTGACAAGGACCTCCACTTCATTCCACCTTAAATATCCCAGGAAAGCAAAAAATGGATAAAAAATTTGAGGTCCATATGTACAATGGATTATCACTCAGCCATGAAATCAATGTCATAAGGCTAGTAGCAGCATGATGAGTGGATTTAGGTCCGACGATTCTAAGTGACATAAGTCACACAGAAAAGGACACTTCTCATAAGGTGTCACTTATAGAGGGAATGTAAAAACCGTTACACTTGAACTGAATTACAAAACAGAACAGAGTCACACATGCAGAAAACACACTATGGCTGCTTAACGGGAAAGGTGAGGTGGGGTGATACATAAAACAAGAGTTTCAAATTAGCTCAGATACCGTTCCATAAACCCAATATGTAACAGACAAGACCTACTCCTTGCTCAGAGAACTGGCCTCAACACGCCCGATTCACCGCACAAGAATATATCTGACTAGTAATAATCTTAAAACCTATGTATTGATATCTCTCTGTTAGTGTGTCAAGTGGGTGTAAAGCAGCATAAACACAGCCGTGAAAAGCAGCTAAACCCCATTATAAAAATAAATTACTTTTCAAAACCCATGAAACAAAGACAGTGAAAGAGAGAGAAATTCTTACACAATTCGTTCAGGGTCTGTGATGCAACCTGGATTGACCATATCTAGACCCACAGCTGGATGAGACATAAGGGTGGACACTCTTGGGGCTGAGAGGTTTGGTGAGGTTGGGTGAGCAAACGCAGACCCTTTAAAGTAATACTGCGTGCTACCCATCGCATGGGTCCCAAATCTCCAGGTTCAAGGGCATCTTCCTACATCGAAAACATGCATGAGAAACCCAGAAGATGGTACACCGTGTGATGGGGAAAGGTTTCTAAAACGCACCTCATTTCTCATCTCCTTGTGCTCGGGTTCGCCATTCCAGCCACTTTACTAGCAATCTCCCTACTTGGAGCATCAGCACCTTTAACCTCCTGTTCCGTACAGGTTGCTATTTGTCCTGAGGATGAACGGGAAGACGGGGAACCAATGAGAGACTAGCTCTTGGTGTTGGGACAGGCACAGGTCACTCTATTTTCCCATCAGGAAGAAGAATTAACCACAGGCTCAGCCTGCCCCCCGGAACCAGAACAGGGCCTGAAGCCATCCTGCGCTTTTGCGGCCAGCTCCCGAAAAAGCGAGTTGTAAAATGGAGCTTCAGGGCACTGCAATTCACAAACCTGCACAGTTATAAATGATAACTCTCGTCCACAAATATATTGAGGGAAGGCAAAGACGAGGAATTGAAATCAAGGCAGAATTGCAGGAAACAGATTTCAGGAGGTAGATTCGAATCGCCTTGAAAGCACATGAAAAGCGGCAAAACGTTGACAATGATGCCCTTGGCCAAAAAGGGCGTATGCGTTTTTTCCTGAATATATTCAGGAAAAAACGCATACGCCCTTTTTGGCCAACCAAGCAACCTGGAAAGGCAAATCAGCGCTACAAAGAAGTCTCGCTTCCCATCGGTCAAAAGGGCCATGCTGAAAAAAGTGTCAAAACCAGAAATGCAGGACAGGCCATGGAGAAATGGGAGCCTTGCTACACTGATGGGCGGGATGTAAATTGCCAACAGCCACTCTGGAGAAGTGTACGGTGTGTCCTGAAACATCTAAAAAACACAGCTTAGAGAGCATAGGGCACTTCCACGCATGGGGGTATAAAGTGGGAAAATTAAAAATCAGCAAGACACAAGCACCCCAAAGTTTAGGGCTGCTCTGTTGACAAGGACCTCCACTTCATTCCACCTTAAATATCCCAGGAAAGCGAAAAATGGATAAAAAATTTGAGGTCCATATGTACAATGGATTATCACTCAGCCATGAAATCAATGTCATAAGGCTAGTAGCAACATGATGAGTGGATTTAGGTCCGACGATTCTAAGTGACATAAGTCACACAGAAAAGGACACTTCTCATAAGGTGTCACTTATAGAGGGAATGTAAAAACCGTTACACTTGAACTGAATTACAAAACAGAACAGAGTCACACATGCAGAAAACACACTATGGTTCCTTAACGGGAAAGGTGAGGTGGGGTGATACATAAAACAAGAGTTTCAAATTAGCTCAGATACCGTTCCATAAACCCAATATGTAACAGACAAGACCTACTCCTTGCTCAGAGAACTGGACTCAACACGCCCGATTCACCGCACAAGAATATATCTGACTAGTAATAATCTTAAAACCTATGTATTGATATCTCTCTGTTAGTGTGTCAAGTGGGTGTAAAGCGGCATAAACACAGCCGTGAAAAGCAGCTAAACCCCATTATAAAAATAAATTACTTTTCAAAACCCATGAAACAAAGACAGTGAAAGAGAGAGAAATTCTTACACAATTCGTTCAGGGTCTGTGATGCAACCTGGATTGACCATATCTAGACCCACAGCTGGATGAGACATAAGGGTGGACACTCTTGGGGCTGAGAGGTTTGGTGAGGTTGGGTGAGCAAACGCAGACCCTTTAAAGTAATACTGCGTGCTACCCATCGCATGGGTCCCAAATCTCCAGGTTCAAGGGCATCTTCCTACATCGAAAACATGCATGAGAAACCCAGAAGATGGTACACCGTGTGATGGGGAAAGGTTTCTAAAACGCACCTCATTTCTCATCTCCTTGTGCTCGGGTTCGCCATTCCAGCCACTTTACTAGCAATCTCCCTACTTGGAGCATCAGCACCTTTAACCTCCTGTTCCGTACAGGTTGCTATTTGTCCTGAGGATGAACGGGAAGACGGAGAACCAATGAGAGACTAGCTCTTGGTGTTGGGACAGGCACAGGTCACTCTATTTTCCCATCAGGAAGAAGAATTAACCACAGGCTCAGCCTGCCCCCCGGAACCAGAACAGGGCCTGAAGCCATCCTGCGTTTTTGCGGCCAGCTCCCGAAAAAGCGAGTTGTAAAATGGAGCTTCAGGGCACTGCAATTCACAAACCTGCACAGTTATAAATGATAACTCTCGTCCACAAATATATTGAGGGAAGGCAAAGACGAGGAATTGAAATCAAGGCAGAATTGCAGGAAACAGATTTCAGGAGGTAGATTCGAATCGCCTTGAAAGCACATGAAAAGCGGCAAAACGTTGACAATGATGCCCTTGTCCAAAAAGGGCGTATGCGTTTTTTCCTGAATATATTCAGGAAAAAACGCATACGCCCTTTTTGGCCAACCAAGCAACCTGGAAAGGCAAATCAGCGCTACAAAGAAGTCTCGCTTCCCATCGGTCAAAAGGGCCATGCTGAAAAAAGTGTCAAAACCAGAAATGCAGGACAGGCCATGGAGAAATGGGAGCCTTGCTACACTGATGGGCGGGATGTAAATTGCCAACAGCCACTCTGGAGAAGTGTACGGTGTGTCCTGAAACATCTAAAAAACACAGCTTAGAGAGCATAGGGCACTTCCACGCATGGGGGT
This sequence comes from Balaenoptera physalus, assembly GCF_965194825.1. Lineage (NCBI taxonomy): Eukaryota > Metazoa > Chordata > Mammalia > Artiodactyla > Balaenopteridae > Balaenoptera > Balaenoptera physalus. Next base: position 25,047 of record NW_028126486.1, read on the forward strand.
ATAAAGTGGGAAAATTAAAAATCAGCAAGACACAAGCACCCCAAAGTTTAGGGCTGCTCTGTTGACAAGGACCTCCACTTCATTCCACCTTAAATATCCCAGGAAAGCGAAAAATGGATAAAAAATTTGAGGTCCATATGTACAATGGATTATCACTCAGCCATGAAATCAATGTCATAAGGCTAGTAGCAGCATGATGAGTGGATTTAGGTCTGACGATTCTAAGTGACATAAGTCACACAGAAAAGGACACTTCTCATAAGGTGTCACTTATAGAGGGAATGTAAAAACCGTTACACTTGAACTGAATTACAAAACAGAACAGAGTCACACATGCAGAAAACACACTATGGCTGCTTAACGGGAAAGGTGAGGTGGGGTGATACATAAAACAAGAGTTTCAAATTAGCTCAGATACCGTTCCATAAACCCAATATGTAACAGACAAGACCTACTCCTTGCTCAGAGAACTGGACTCAACACGCCCGATTCACCGCACAAGAATATATCTGACTAGTAATAATCTTAAAACCTATGTATTGATATCTCTCTGTTAGTGTGTCAAGTGGGTGTAAAGCAGCATAAACACAGCCGTGAAAAGCAGCTAAACCCCATTATAAAAATAAATTACTTTTCAAAACCCATGAAACAAAGGCAGTGAAAGAGAGAGAAATTCTTACACAATTCGTTCAGGGTCTGTGATGCAACCTGGATTGACCATATCTAGACCCACAGCTGGATGAGACATAAGGGTGGACACTCTTGGGGCTGAGAGGTTTGGTGAGGTTGGGTGAGCAAACGCAGACCCTTTAAAGTAATACTGCGTGCTACCCATCGCATGGGTCCCAAATCTCCAGGTTCAAGGGCATCTTCCTACATCGAAAACATGCATGAGAAACCCAGAAGATGGTACACCGTGTGATGGGGAAAGGTTTCTAAAACGCACCTCATTTCTCATCTCCTTGTGCTCGGGTTCGCCATTCCAGCCACTTTACTAGCAATCTCCCTACTTGGAGCATCAGCACCTTTAACCTCCTGTTCCGTACAGGTTGCTATTTGTCCTGAGGATGAACGGGAAGACGGGGAACCAATGAGAGACTAGCTCTTGGTGTTGGGACAGGCACAGGTCACTCTATTTTCCCATCAGGAAGAAGAATTAACCACAGGCTCAGCCTGCCCCCCGGAACCAGAACAGGGCCTGAAGCCATCCTGCGCTTTTGCGGCCAGCTCCCGAAAAAGCGAGTTGTAAAATGGAGCTTCAGGGCACTGCAATTCACAAACCTGCACAGTTATAAATGATAACTCTCGTCCACAAATATATTGAGGGAAGGCAAAGACGAGGAATTGAAATCAAGGCAGAATTGCAGGAAACAGATTTCAGGAGGTAGGTTCGAATCGCCTTGAAAGCACATGAAAAGCGGCAAAACGTTGACAATGATGCCCTTGGCCAAAAAGGGCGTATGCGTTTTTTCCTGAATATATTCAGGAAAAAACGCATACGCCCTTTTTGGCCAACCAAGCAACCTGGAAAGGCAAATCAGCGCTACAAAGAAGTCTCGCTTCCCATCGGTCAAAAGGGCCATGCTGAAAAAAGTGTCAAAACCAGAAATGCAGGACAGGCCATGGAGAAATGGGAGCCTTGCTACACTGATGGGCGGGATGTAAATTGCCAACAGCCACTCTGGAGAAGTGTACGGTGTGTCCTGAAACATCTAAAAAACACAGCTTAGAGAGCATAGGGCACTTCCACGCATGGGGGTATAAAGTGGGAAAATTAAAAATCAGCAAGACACAAGCACCCCAAAGTTTAGGGCTGCTCTGTTGACAAGGACCTCCACTTCATTCCACCTTAAATATCCCAGGAAAGCGAAAAATGGATAAAAAATTTGAGGTCCATATGTACAATGGATTATCACTCAGCCATGAAATCAATGTCATAAGGCTAGTAGCAGCATGATGAGTGGATTTAGGTCTGACGATTCTAAGTGACATAAGTCACACAGAAAAGGACACTTCTCATAAGGTGTCACTTATAGAGGGAATGTAAAAACCGTTACACTTGAACTGAATTACAAAACAGAACAGAGTCACACATGCAGAAAACACACTATGGCTGCTTAACGGGAAAGGTGAGGTGGGGTGATACATAAAACAAGAGTTTCAAATTAGCTCAGATACCGTTCCATAAACCCAATATGTAACAGACAAGACCTACTCCTTGCTCAGAGAACTGGACTCAACACGCCCGATTCACCGCACAAGAATATATCTGACTAGTAATAATCTTAAAACCTATGTATTGATATCTCTCTGTTAGTGTGTCAAGTGGGTGTAAAGCAGCATAAACACAGCCGTGAAAAGCAGCTAAACCCCATTATAAAAATAAATTACTTTTCAAAACCCATGAAACAAAGACAGTGAAAGAGAGAGAAATTCTTACACAATTCGTTCAGGGTCTGTGATGCAACCTGGATTGACCATATCTAGACCCACAGCTGGATGAGACATAAGGGTGGACACTCTTGGGGCTGAGAGGTTTGGTGAGGTTGGGTGAGCAAACGCAGACCCTTTAAAGTAATACTGCGTGCTACCCATCGCATGGGTCCCAAATCTCCAGGTTCAAGGGCATCTTCCTACATCGAAAACATGCATGAGAAACCCAGAAGATGGTACACCGTGTGATGGGGAAAGGTTTCTAAAACGCACCTCATTTCTCATCTCCTTGTGCTCGGGTTCGCCATTCCAGCCACTTTACTAGCAATCTCCCTACTTGGAGCATCAGCACCTTTAACCTCCTGTTCCGTACAGGTTGCTATTTGTCCTGAGGATGAACGGGAAGACGGGGAACCAATGAGAGACTAGCTCTTGGTGTTGGGACAAGCACAGGTCACTCTATTTTCCCATCAGGAAGAAGAATTAACCACAGGCTCAGCCTGCCCCCCGGAACCAGAATAGGGCCTGAAGCCATCCTGCGCTTTTGCGGCCAGCTCCCGAAAAAGCGAGTTGTAAAATGGAGCTTCAGGGCACTGCAATTCACAAACCTGCACAGTTATAAATGATAACTCTCGTCCACAAATATATTGAGGGAAGGCAAAGACGAGGAATTGAAATCAAGGCAGAATTGCAGGAAACAGATTTCAGGAGGTAGATTCGAATCGCCTTGAAAGCACATGAAAAGCGGCAAAACGTTGACAATGATGCCCTTGGCCAAAAAGGGCGTATGCGTTTTTTCCTGAATATATTCAGGAAAAAACGCATACGCCCTTTTTGGCCAACCAAGCAACCTGGAAAGGCAAATCAGCGCTACAAAGAAGTCTCGCTTCCCATCGGTCAAAAGGGCCATGCTGAAAAAAGTGTCAAAACCAGAAATGCAGGACAGGCCATGGAGAAATGGGAGCCTTGCTACACTGATGGGCGGGATGTAAATTGCCAACAGCCACTCTGGAGAAGTGTACGGTGTGTCCTGAAACATCTAAAAAACACAGCTTAGAGAGCATAGGGCACTTCCACGCATGGGGGTATAAAGTGGGAAAATTAAAAATCAGCAAGACACAAGCACCCCAAAGTTTAGGGCTGCTCTGTTGACAAGGACCTCCACTTCATTCCACCTTAAATATCCCAGGAAAGCGAAAAATGGATAAAAAATTTGAGGTCCATATGTACAATGGATTATCACTCAGCCATGAAATCAATGTCATAAGGCTAGTAGCAGCATGATGAGTGGATTTAGGTCCGACGATTCTAAGTGACATAAGTCACACAGAAAAGGACACTTCTCATAAGGTGTCACTTATAGAGGGAATGTAAAAACCGTTACACTTGAACTGAATTACAAAACAGAACAGAGTCACACATGCAGAAAACACACTATGGTTCCTTAACGGGAAAGGTGAGGTGGGGTGATACATAAAACAAGAGTTTCAAATTAGCTCAGATACCGTTCCATAAACCCAATATGTAACAGACAAGACCTACTCCTTGCTCAGAGAACTGGACTCAACACGCCCGATTCACCGCACAAGAATATATCTGACTAGTAATAATCTTAAAACCTATGTATTGATATCTCTCTGTTAGTGTGTCAAGTGGGTGTAAAGCGGCATAAACACAGCCGTGAAAAGCAGCTAAACCCCATTATAAAAATAAATTACTTTTCAAAACCCATGAAACAAAGACAGTGAAAGAGAGAGAAATTCTTACACAATTCGTTCAGGGTCTGTGATGCAACCTGGATTGACCATATCTAGACCCACAGCTGGATGAGACATAAGGGTGGACACTCTTGGGGCTGAGAGGTTTGGTGAGGTTGGGTGAGCAAACGCAGACCCTTTAAAGTAATACTGCGTGCTACCCATCGCATGGGTCCCAAATCTCCAGGTTCAAGGGCATCTTCCTACATCGAAAACATTCATGAGAAACCCAGAAGATGGTACACCGTGTGATGGGGAAAGGTTTCTAAAACGCACCTCATTTCTCATCTCCTTGTGCTCGGGTTCGCCATTCCAGCCACTTTACTAGCAATCTCCCTACTTGGAGCATCAGCACCTTTAACCTCCTGTTCCGTACAGGTTGCTATTTGTCCTGAGGATGAACGGGAAGACGGAGAACCAATGAGAGACTAGCTCTTGGTGTTGGGACAGGCACAGGTCACTCTATTTTCCCATCAGGAAGAAGAATTAACCACAGGCTCAGCCTGCCCCCCGGAACCAGAACAGGGCCTGAAGCCATCCTGCGCTTTTGCGGCCAGCTCCCGAAAAAGCGAGTTGTAAAATGGAGCTTCAGGGCACTGCAATTCACAAACCTGCACAGTTATAAATGATAACTCTCGTCCACAAATATATTGAGGGAAGGCAAAGACGAGGAATTGAAATCAAGGCAGAATTGCAGGAAACAGATTTCAGGAGGTAGATTCGAATCGCCTTGAAAGCACATGAAAAGCGGCAAAACGTTGACAATGATGCCCTTGTCCAAAAAGGGCGTATGCGTTTTTTCCTGAATATATTCAGGAAAAAACGCATACGCCCTTTTTGGCCAACCAAGCAACCTGGAAAGGCAAATCAGCGCTACAAAGAAGTCTCGCTTCCCATCGGTCAAAAGGGCCATGCTGAAAAAAGTGTCAAAACCAGAAATGCAGGACAGGCCATGGAGAAATGGGAGCCTTGCTACACTGATGGGCGGGATGTAAATTGCCAACAGCCACTCTGGAGAAGTGTACGGTGTGTCCTGAAACATCTAAAAAACACAGCTTAGAGAGCATAGGGCACTTCCACGCATGGGGGTATAAAGTGGGAAAATTAAAAATCAGCAAGACACAAGCACCCCAAAGTTTAGGGCTGCTCTGTTGACAAGGACCTCCACTTCATTCCACCTTAAATATCCCAGGAAAGCGAAAAATGGATAAAAAATTTGAGGTCCATATGTACAATGGATTATCACTCAGCCATGAAATCAATGTCATAAGGCTAGTAGCAGCATGATGAGTGGATTTAGGTCTGACGATTCTAAGTGACATAAGTCACACAGAAAAGGACACTTCTCATAAGGTGTCACTTATAGAGGGAATGTAAAAACCGTTACACTTGAACTGAATTACAAAACAGAACAGAGTCACACATGCAGAAAACACACTATGGCTGCTTAACGGGAAAGGTGAGGTGGGGTGATACATAAAACAAGAGTTTCAAATTAGCTCAGATACCGTTCCATAAACCCAATATGTAACAGACAAGACCTACTCCTTGCTCAGAGAACTGGACTCAACACGCCCGATTCACCGCACAAGAATATATCTGACTAGTAATAATCTTAAAACCTATGTATTGATATCTCTCTGTTAGTGTGTCAAGTGGGTGTAAAGCAGCATAAACACAGCCGTGAAAAGCAGCTAAACCCCATTATAAAAATAAATTACTTTTCAAAACCCATGAAACAAAGGCAGTGAAAGAGAGAGAAATTCTTACACAATTCGTTCAGGGTCTGTGATGCAACCTGGATTGACCATATCTAGACCCACAGCTGGATGAGACATAAGGGTGGACACTCTTGGGGCTGAGAGGTTTGGTGAGGTTGGGTGAGCAAACGCAGACCCTTTAAAGTAATACTGCGTGCTACCCATCGCATGGGTCCCAAATCTCCAGGTTCAAGGGCATCTTCCTACATCGAAAACATGCATGAGAAACCCAGAAGATGGTACACCGTGTGATGGGGAAAGGTTTCTAAAACGCACCTCATTTCTCATCTCCTTGTGCTCGGGTTCGCCATTCCAGCCACTTTACTAGCAATCTCCCTACTTGGAGCATCAGCACCTTTAACCTCCTGTTCCGTACAGGTTGCTATTTGTCCTGAGGATGAACGGGAAGACGGGGAACCAATGAGAGACTAGCTCTTGGTGTTGGGACAGGCACAGGTCACTCTATTTTCCCATCAGGAAGAAGAATTAACCACAGGCTCAGCCTGCCCCCCGGAACCAGAACAGGGCCTGAAGCCATCCTGCGCTTTTGCGGCCAGCTCCCGAAAAAGCGAGTTGTAAAATGGAGCTTCAGGGCACTGCAATTCACAAACCTGCACAGTTATAAATGATAACTCTCGTCCACAAATATATTGAGGGAAGGCAAAGACGAGGAATTGAAATCAAGGCAGAATTGCAGGAAACAGATTTCAGGAGGTAGGTTCGAATCGCCTTGAAAGCACATGAAAAGCGGCAAAACGTTGACAATGATGCCCTTGGCCAAAAAGGGCGTATGCGTTTTTTCCTGAATATATTCAGGAAAAAACGCATACGCCCTTTTTGGCCAACCAAGCAACCTGGAAAGGCAAATCAGCGCTACAAAGAAGTCTCGCTTCCCATCGGTCAAAAGGGCCATGCTGAAAAAAGTGTCAAAACCAGAAATGCAGGACAGGCCATGGAGAAATGGGAGCCTTGCTACACTGATGGGCGGGATGTAAATTGCCAACAGCCACTCTGGAGAAGTGTACGGTGTGTCCTGAAACATCTAAAAAACACAGCTTAGAGAGCATAGGGCACTTCCACGCATGGGGGTATAAAGTGGGAAAATTAAAAATCAGCAAGACACAAGCACCCCAAAGTTTAGGGCTGCTCTGTTGACAAGGACCTCCACTTCATTCCACCTTAAATATCCCAGGAAAGCGAAAAATGGATAAAATATTTGAGGTCCATATGTACAATGGATTATCACTCAGCCATGAAATCAATGTCATAAGGCTAGTAGCAGCATGATGAGTGGATTTAGGTCCGACGATTCTAAGTGACATAAGTCACACAGAAAAGGACACTTCTCATAAGGTGTCACTTATAGAGGGAATGTAAAAACCGTTACACTTGAACTGAATTACAAAACAGAACAGAGTCACACATGCAGAAAACACACTATGGCTGCTTAACGGGAAAGGTGAGGTGGGGTGATACATAAAACAAGAGTTTCAAATTAGCTCAGATACCGTTCCATAAACCCAATATGTAACAGACAAGACCTACTCCTTGCTCAGAGAACTGGACTCAACACGCCCGATTCACCGCACAAGAATATATCTGACTAGTAATAATCTTAAAACCTATGTATTGATATCTCTCTGTTAGTGTGTCAAGTGGGTGTAAAGCAGCATAAACACAGCCGTGAAAAGCAGCTAAACCCCATTATAAAAATAAATTACTTTTCAAAACCCATGAAACAAAGACAGTGAAAGAGAGAGAAATTCTTACACAATTCGTTCAGGGTCTGTGATGCAACCTGGATTGACCATATCTAGACCCACAGCTGGATGAGACATAAGGGTGGACACTCTTGGGGCTGAGAGGTTTGGTGAGGTTGGGTGAGCAAACGCAGACCCTTTAAAGTAATACTGCGTGCTACCCATCGCATGGGTCCCAAATCTCCAGGTTCAAGGGCATCTTCCTACATCGAAAACATGCATGAGAAACCCAGAAGATGGTACACCGTGTGATGGGGAAAGGTTTCTAAAACGCACCTCATTTCTCATCTCCTTGTGCTCGGGTTCGCCATTCCAGCCACTTTACTAGCAATCTCCCTACTTGGAGCATCAGCACCTTTAACCTCCTGTTCCGTACAGGTTGCTATTTGTCCTGAGGATGAACGGGAAGACGGAGAACCAATGAGAGACTAGCTCTTGGTGTTGGGACAGGCACAGGTCACTCTATTTTCCCATCAGGAAGAAGAATTAACCACAGGCTCAGCCTGCCCCCCGGAACCAGAACAGGGCCTGAAGCCATCCTGCGCTTTTGCGGCCAGCTCCCGAAAAAGCGAGTTGTAAAATGGAGCTTCAGGGCACTGCAATTCACAAACCTGCACAGTTATAAATGATAACTCTCGTCCACAAATATATTGAGGGAAGGCAAAGACGAGGAATTGAAATCAAGGCAGAATTGCAGGAAACAGATTTCAGGAGGTAGATTCGAATCGCCTTGAAAGCACATGAAAAGCGGCAAAACGTTGACAATGATGCCCTTGTCCAAAAAGGGCGTATGCGTTTTTTCCTGAATATATTCAGGAAAAAACGCATACGCCCTTTTTGGCCAACCAAGCAACCTGGAAAGGCAAATCAGCGCTACAAAGAAGTCTCGCTTCCCATCGGTCAAAAGGGCCATGCTGAAAAAAGTGTCAAAACCAGAAATGCAGGACAGGCCATGGAGAAATGGGAGCCTTGCTACACTGATGGGCGGGATGTAAATTGCCAACAGCCACTCTGGAGAAGTGTACGGTGTGTCCTGAAACATCTAAAAAACACAGCTTAGAGAGCATAGGGCACTTCCACGCATGGGGGTATAAAGTGGGAAAATTAAAAATCAGCAAGACACAAGCACCCCAAAGTTTAGGGCTGCTCTGTTGACAAGGACCTCCACTTCATTCCACCTTAAATATCCCAGGAAAGCGAAAAATGGATAAAAAATTTGAGGTCCATATGTACAATGGATTATCACTCAGCCATGAAATCAATGTCATAAGGCTAGTAGCAGCATGATGAGTGGATTTAGGTCTGACGATTCTAAGTGACATAAGTCACACAGAAAAGGACACTTCTCATAAGGTGTCACTTATAGAGGGAATGTAAAAACCGTTACACTTGAACTGAATTACAAAACAGAACAGAGTCACACATGCAGAAAACACACTATGGCTGCTTAACGGGAAAGGTGAGGTGGGGTGATACATAAAACAAGAGTTTCAAATTAGCTCAGATACCGTTCCATAAACCCAATATGTAACAGACAAGACCTACTCCTTGCTCAGAGAACTGGACTCAACACGCCCGATTCACCGCACAAGAATATATCTGACTAGTAATAATCTTAAAACCTATGTATTGATATCTCTCTGTTAGTGTGTCAAGTGGGTGTAAAGCAGCATAAACACAGCCGTGAAAAGCAGCTAAACCCCATTATAAAAATAAATTACTTTTCAAAACCCATGAAACAAAGGCAGTGAAAGAGAGAGAAATTCTTACACAATTCGTTCAGGGTCTGTGATGCAACCTGGATTGACCATATCTAGACCCACAGCTGGATGAGACATAAGGGTGGACACTCTTGGGGCTGAGAGGTTTGGTGAGGTTGGGTGAGCAAACGCAGACCCTTTAAAGTAATACTGCGTGCTACCCATCGCATGGGTCCCAAATCTCCAGGTTCAAGGGCATCTTCCTACATCGAAAACATGCATGAGAAACCCAGAAGATGGTACACCGTGTGATGGGGAAAGGTTTCTAAAACGCACCTCATTTCTCATCTCCTTGTGCTCGGGTTCGCCATTCCAGCCACTTTACTAGCAATCTCCCTACTTGGAGCATCAGCACCTTTAACCTCCTGTTCCGTACAGGTTGCTATTTGTCCTGAGGATGAACGGGAAGACGGGGAACCAATGAGAGACTAGCTCTTGGTGTTGGGACAGGCACAGGTCACTCTATTTTCCCATCAGGAAGAAGAATTAACCACAGGCTCAGCCTGCCCCCCGGAACCAGAACAGGGCCTGAAGCCATCCTGCGCTTTTGCGGCCAGCTCCCGAAAAAGCGAGTTGTAAAATGGAGCTTCAGGGCACTGCAATTCACAAACCTGCACAGTTATAAATGATAACTCTCGTCCACAAATATATTGAGGGAAGGCAAAGACGAGGAATTGAAATCAAGGCAGAATTGCAGGAAACAGATTTCAGGAGGTAGGTTCGAATCGCCTTGAAAGCACATGAAAAGCGGCAAAACGTTGACAATGATGCCCTTGGCCAAAAAGGGCGTATGCGTTTTTTCCTGAATATATTCAGGAAAAAACGCATACGCCCTTTTTGGCCAACCAAGCAACCTGGAAAGGCAAATCAGCGCTACAAAGAAGTCTCGCTTCCCATCGGTCAAAAGGGCCATGCTGAAAAAAGTGTCAAAACCAGAAATGCAGGACAGGCCATGGAGAAATGGGAGCCTTGCTACACTGATGGGCGGGATGTAAATTGCCAACAGCCACTCTGGAGAAGTGTACGGTGTGTCCTGAAACATCTAAAAAACACAGCTTAGAGAGCATAGGGCACTTCCACGCATGGGGGTATAAAGTGGGAAAATTAAAAATCAGCAAGACACAAGCACCCCAAAGTTTAGGGCTGCTCTGTTGACAAGGACCTCCACTTCATTCCACCTTAAATATCCCAGGAAAGCGAAAAATGGATAAAAAATTTGAGGTCCATATGTACAATGGATTATCACTCAGCCATGAAATCAATGTCATAAGGCTAGTAGCAGCATGATGAGTGGATTTAGGTCTGACGATTCTAAGTGACATAAGTCACACAGAAAAGGACACTTCTCATAAGGTGTCACTTATAGAGGGAATGTAAAAACCGTTACACTTGAACTGAATTACAAAACAGAACAGAGTCACACATGCAGAAAACACACTATGGCTGCTTAACGGGAAAGGTGAGGTGGGGTGATACATAAAACAAGAGTTTCAAATTAGCTCAGATACCGTTCCATAAACCCAATATGTAACAGACAAGACCTACTCCTTGCTCAGAGAACTGGACTCAACACGCCCGATTCACCGCACAAGAATATATCTGACTAGTAATAATCTTAAAACCTATGTATTGATATCTCTCTGTTAGTGTGTCAAGTGGGTGTAAAGCAGCATAAACACAGCCGTGAAAAGCAGCTAAACCCCATTATAAAAATAAATTACTTTTCAAAACCCATGAAACAAAGACAGTGAAAGAGAGAGAAATTCTTACACAATTCGTTCAGGGTCTGTGATGCAACCTGGATTGACCATATCTAGACCCACAGCTGGATGAGACATAAGGGTGGACACTCTTGGGGCTGAGAGGTTTGGTGAGGTTGGGTGAGCAAACGCAGACCCTTTAAAGTAATACTGCGTGCTACCCATCGCATGGGTCCCAAATCTCCAGGTTCAAGGGCATCTTCCTACATCGAAAACATGCATGAGAAACACAGAAGATGGTACACCGTGTGATGGGGAAAGGTTTCTAAAACGCACCTCATTTCTCATCTCCTTGTGCTCGGGTTCGCCATTCCAGCCACTTTACTAGCAATCTCCCTACTTGGAGCATCAGCACCTTTAACCTCCTGTTCCGTACAGGTTGCTATTTGTCCTGAGGATGAACGGGAAGACGGGGAACCAATGAGAGACTAGCTCTTGGTGTTGGGACAGGCACAGGTCACTCTATTTTCCCATCAGGAAGAAGAATTAACCACAGGCTCAGCCTGCCCCCCGGAACCAGAACAGGGCCTGAAGCCATCCTGTGCTTTTGCGGCCAGCTCCCGAAAAAGCGAGTTGTAAAATGGAGCTTCAGGGCACTGCAATTCACAAACCTGCACAGTTATAAATGATAACTCTCGTCCACAAATATATTGAGGGAAGGCAAAGACGAGGAATTGAAATCAAGGCAGAATTGCAGGAAACAGATTTCAGGAGGTAGATTCGAATCGCCTTGAAAGCACATGAAAAGCGGCAAAACGTTGACAATGATGCCCTTGGCCAAAAAGGGCGTATGCGTTTTTTCCTGAATATATTCAGGAAAAAACGCATACGCCCTTTTTGGCCAACCAAGCAACCTGGAAAGGCAAATCAGCGCTACAAAGAAGTCTCGCTTCCCATCGGTCAAAAGGGCCATGCTGAAAAAAGTGTCAAAACCAGAAATGCAGGACAGGCCATGGAGAAATGGGAGCCTTGCTACACTGATGGGCGGGATGTAAATTGCCAACAGCCACTCTGGAGAAGTGTACGGTGTGTCCTGAAACATCTAAAAAACACAGCTTAGAGAGCATAGGGCACTTCCACGCATGGGGGTATAAAGTGGGAAAATTAAAAATCAGCAAGACACAAGCACCCCAAAGTTTAGGGCTGCTCTGTTGACAAGGACCTCCACTTCATTCCACCTTAAATATCCCAGGAAAGCGAAAAATGGATAAAAAATTTGAGGTCCATATGTACAATGGATTATCACTCAGCCATGAAATCAATGTCATAAGGCTAGTAGCAGCATGATGAGTGGATTTAGGTCTGACGATTCTAAGTGACATAAGTCACACAGAAAAGGACACTTCTCATAAGGTGTCACTTATAGAGGGAATGTAAAAACCGTTACACTTGAACTGAATTACAAAACAGAACAGAGTCACACATGCAGAAAACACACTATGGCTGCTTAACGGGAAAGGTGAGGTGGGGTGATACATAAAACAAGAGTTTCAAATTAGCTCAGATACCGTTCCATAAACCCAATATGTAACAGACAAGACCTACTCCTTGCTCAGAGAACTGGACTCAACACGCCCGATTCACCGCACAAGAATATATCTGACTAGTAATAATCTTAAAACCTATGTATTGATATCTCTCTGTTAGTGTGTCAAGTGGGTGTAAAGCAGCATAAACACAGCCGTGAAAAGCAGCTAAACCCCATTATAAAAATAAATTACTTTTCAAAACCCATGAAACAAAGACAGTGAAAGAGAGAGAAATTCTTACACAATTCGTTCAGGGTCTGTGATGCAACCTGGATTGACCATATCTAGACCCACAGCTGGATGAGACATAAGGGTGGACACTCTTGGGGCTGAGAGGTTTGGTGAGGTTGGGTGAGCAAACGCAGACCCTTTAAAGTAATACTGCGTGCTACCCATCGCATGGGTCCCAAATCTCCAGGTTCAAGGGCATCTTCCTACATCGAAAACATGCATGAGAAACCCAGAAGATGGTACACCGTGTGATGGGGAAAGGTTTCTAAAACGCACCTCATTTCTCATCTCCTTGTGCTCGGGTTCGCCATTCCAGCCACTTTACTAGCAATCTCCCTACTTGGAGCATCAGCACCTTTAACCTCCTGTTCCGTACAGGTTGCTATTTGTCCTGAGGATGAACGGGAAGACGGGGAACCAATGAGAGACTAGCTCTTGGTGTTGGGACAGGCACAGGTCACTCTATTTTCCCATCAGGAAGAAGAATTAACCACAGGCTCAGCCTGCCCCCCGGAACCAGAACAGGGCCTGAAGCCATCCTGCGCTTTTGCGGCCAGCTCTCGAAATAGCGAGTTGTAAAATGGAGCTTCAGGGCACTGCAATTCACAAACCTGCACAGTTATAAATGATAACTCTCGTCCACAAATATATTGAGGGAAGGCAAAGACGAGGAATTGAAATCAAGGCAGAATTGCAGGAAACAGATTTCAGGAGGTAGATTCGAATCGCCTTTAAAGCACATGAAAAGCGGCAAAACGTTGACAATGATGCCCTTGGCCAAAAAGGGCATATGCGTTTTTTCCTGAATATATTCAGGAAAAAACGCATATGCCCTTTTTGGCCAACCAAGCAACCTGGAAAGGCAAATCAGCGCTACAAAGAAGTCTCGCTTCCCATCGGTCAAAAGGGCCATGCTGAAAAAAGTGTCAAAACCAGAAATGCAGGACAGGCCATGGAGAAATGGGAGCCTTGCTACACTGATGGGCGGGATGTAAATTGCCAACAGCCACTCTGGAGAAGTGTACGGTGTGTCCTGAAACATCTAAAAAACACAGCTTAGAGAGCATAGGGCACTTCCACGCATGGGGGTATAAAGTGGGAAAATTAAAAATCAGCAAGACACAAGCACCCCAAAGTTTAGGGCTGCTCTGTTGACAAGGACCTCCACTTCATTCCACCTTAAATATCCCAGGAAAGCGAAAAATGGATAAAAAATTTGAGGTCCATATGTACAATGGATTATCACTCAGCCATGAAATCAATGTCATAAGGCTAGTAGCAGCATGATGAGTGGATTTAGGTCCGACGATTCTAAGTGACATAAGTCACACAGAAAAGGACACTTCTCATAAGGTGTCACTTATAGAGGGAATGTAAAAACCGTTACACTTGAACTGAATTACAAAACAGAACAGAGTCACACATGCAGAAAACACACTATGGCTGCTTAACGGGAAAGGTGAGGTGGGGTGATACATAAAACAAGAGTTTCAAATTAGCTCAGATACCGTTCCATAAACCCAATATGTAACAGACAAGACCTACTCCTTGCTCAGAGAACTGGACTCAACACGCCCGATTCACCGCACAAGAATATATCTGACTAGTAATAATCTTAAAACCTATGTATTGATATCTCTCTGTTAGTGTGTCAAGTGGGTGTAAAGCAGCATAAACACAGCCGTGAAAAGCAGCTAAACCCCATTATAAAAATAAATTACTTTTCAAAACCCATGAAACAAAGACAGTGAAAGAGAGAGAAATTCTTACACAATTCGTTCAGGGTCTGTGATGCAACCTGGATTGACCATATCTAGACCCACAGCTGGATGAGACATAAGGGTGGACACTCTTGGGGCTGAGAGGTTTGGTGAGGTTGGGTGAGCAAACGCAGACCCTTTAAAGTAATACTGCGTGCTACCCATCGCATGGGTCCCAAATCTCCAGGTTCAAGGGCATCTTCCTACATCGAAAACATGCATGAGAAACCCAGAAGATGGTACACCGTGTGATGGGGAAAGGTTTCTAAAACGCACCTCATTTCTCATCTCCTTGTGCTCGGGTTCGCCATTCCAGCCACTTTACTAGCAATCTCCCCTACTTGGAGCATCAGCACCTTTAACCTCCTGTTCCGTACAGGTTGCTATTTGTCCTGAGGATGAACGGGAAGACGGGGAACCAATGAGAGACTAGCTCTTGGTGTTGGGACAGGCACAGGTCACTCTATTTTCCCATCAGGAAGAAGAATTAACCACAGGCTCAGCCTGCCCCCCGGAACCAGAACAGGGCCTGAAGCCATCCTGCGCTTTTGCGGCCAGCTCCCGAAAAAGCGAGTTGTAAAATGGAGCTTCAGGGCACTGCAATTCACAAACCTGCACAGTTATAAATGATAACTCTCGTCCACAAATATATTGAGGGAAGGCAAAGACGAGGAATTGAAATCAAGGCAGAATTGCAGGAAACAGATTTCAGGAGGTAGATTCGAATCGCCTTGAAAGCACATGAAAAGCGGCAAAACGTTGACAATGATGCCCTTGGCCAAAAAGGGCGTATGCGTTTTTTCCTGAATATATTCAGGAAAAAACGCATACGCCCTTTTTGGCCAACCAAGCAACCTGGAAAGGCAAATCAGCGCTACAAAGAAGTCTCGCTTCCCATCGGTCAAAAGGGCCATGCTGAAAAAAGTGTCAAAACCAGAAATGCAGGACAGGCCATGGAGAAATGGGAGCCTTGCTACACTGATGGGCGGGATGTAAATTGCCAACAGCCACTCTGGAGAAGTGTACGGTGTGTCCTGAAACATCTAAAA
Organism: Balaenoptera physalus; assembly: GCF_965194825.1. Taxonomy (NCBI): domain Eukaryota; kingdom Metazoa; phylum Chordata; class Mammalia; order Artiodactyla; family Balaenopteridae; genus Balaenoptera; species Balaenoptera physalus. The sequence continues at coordinate 40,846 of NW_028126486.1, forward strand.
AACACAGCTTAGAGAGCATAGGGCACTTCCACGCATGGGGGTATAAAGTGGGAAAATTAAAAATCAGCAAGACACAAGCACCCCAAAGTTTAGGGCTGCTCTGTTGACAAGGACCTCCACTTCATTCCACCTTAAATATCCCAGGAAAGCGAAAAATGGATAAAAAATTTGAGGTCCATATGTACAATGGATTATCACTCAGCCATGAAATCAATGTCATAAGGCTAGTAGCAGCATGATGAGTGGATTTAGGTCTGACGATTCTAAGTGACATAAGTCACACAGAAAAGGACACTTCTCATAAGGTGTCACTTATAGAGGGAATGTAAAAACCGTTACACTTGAACTGAATTACAAAACAGAACAGAGTCACACATGCAGAAAACACACTATGGCTGCTTAACGGGAAAGGTGAGGTGGGGTGATACATAAAACAAGAGTTTCAAATTAGCTCAGATACCGTTCCATAAACCCAATATGTAACAGACAAGACCTACTCCTTGCTCAGAGAACTGGACTCAACACGCCCGATTCACCGCACAAGAATATATCTGACTAGTAATAATCTTAAAACCTATGTATTGATATCTCTCTGTTAGTGTGTCAAGTGGGTGTAAAGCAGCATAAACACAGCCGTGAAAAGCAGCTAAACCCCATTATAAAAATAAATTACTTTTCAAAACCCATGAAACAAAGACAGTGAAAGAGAGAGAAATTCTTACACAATTCGTTCAGGGTCTGTGATGCAACCTGGATTGACCATATCTAGACCCACAGCTGGATGAGACATAAGGGTGGACACTCTTGGGGCTGAGAGGTTTGGTGAGGTTGGGTGAGCAAACGCAGACCCTTTAAAGTAATACTGCGTGCTACCCATCGCATGGGTCCCAAATCTCCAGGTTCAAGGGCATCTTCCTACATCAAAAACATGCATGAGAAACCCAGAAGATGGTACACCGTGTGATGGGGAAAGGTTTCTAAAACGCACCTCATTTCTCATCTCCTTGTGCTCGGGTTCGCCATTCCAGCCACTTTACTAGCAATCTCCCCTACTTGGAGCATCAGCACCTTTAACCTCCTGTTCCGTACAGGTTGCTATTTGTCCTGAGGATGAACGGGAAGACGGGGAACCAATGAGAGACTAGCTCTTGGTGTTGGGACAGGCACAGGTCACTCTATTTTCCCATCAGGAAGAAGAATTAACCACAGGCTCAGCCTGCCCCCCGGAACCAGAACAGGGCCTGAAGCCATCCTGCGCTTTTGCGGCCAGCTCCCGAAAAAGCGAGTTGTAAAATGGAGCTTCAGGGCACTGCAATTCACAAACCTGCACAGTTATAAATGATAACTCTCGTCCACAAATATATTGAGGGAAGGCAAAGACGAGGAATTGAAATCAAGGCAGAATTGCAGGAAACAGATTTCAGGAGGTAGATTCGAATCGCCTTGAAAGCACATGAAAAGCGGCAAAACGTTGACAATGATGCCCTTGGCCAAAAAGGGCGTATGCGTTTTTTCCTGAATATATTCAGGAAAAAACGCATACGCCCTTTTTGGCCAACCAAGCAACCTGGAAAGGCAAATCAGCGCTACAAAGAAGTCTCGCTTCCCATCGGTCAAAAGGGCCATGCTGAAAAAAGTGTCAAAACCAGAAATGCAGGACAGGCCATGGAGAAATGGGAGCCTTGCTACACTGATGGGCGGGATGTAAATTGCCAACAGCCACTCTGGAGAAGTGTACGGTGTGTCCTGAAACATCTAAAAAACACAGCTTAGAGAGCATAGGGCACTTCCACGCATGGGGGTATAAAGTGGGAAAATTAAAAATCAGCAAGACACAAGCACCCCAAAGTTTAGGGCTGCTCTGTTGACAAGGACCTCCACTTCATTCCACCTTAAATATCCCAGGAAAGCGAAAAATGGATTAAAAATTTGAGGTCCATATGTACAATGGATTATCACTCAGCCATGAAATCAATGTCATAAGGCTAGTAGCAGCATGATGAGTGGATTTAGGTCTGACGATTCTAAGTGACATAAGTCACACAGAAAAGGACACTTCTCATAAGGTGTCACTTATAGAGGGAATGTAAAAACCGTTACACTTGAACTGAATTACAAAACAGAACAGAGTCACACATGCAGAAAACACACTATGGTTCCTTAACGGGAAAGGTGAGGTGGGGTGATACATAAAACAAGAGTTTCAAATTAGCTCAGATACCGTTCCATAAACCCAATATGTAACAGACAAGACCTACTCCTTGCTCAGAGAACTGGACTCAACACGCCCGATTCACCGCACAAGAATATATCTGACTAGTAATAATCTTAAAACCTATGTATTGATATCTCTCTGTTAGTGTGTCAAGTGGGTGTAAAGCGGCATAAACACAGCCGTGAAAAGCAGCTAAACCCCATTATAAAAATAAATTACTTTTCAAAACCCATGAAACAAAGACAGTGAAAGAGAGAGAAATTCTTACACAATTCGTTCAGGGTCTGTGATGCAACCTGGATTGACCATATCTAGACCCACAGCTGGATGAGACATAAGGGTGGACACTCTTGGGGCTGAGAGGTTTGGTGAGGTTGGGTGAGCAAACGCAGACCCTTTAAAGTAATACTGCGTGCTACCCATCGCATGGGTCCCAAATCTCCAGGTTCAAGGGCATCTTCCTACATCGAAAACATGCATGAGAAACCCAGAAGATGGTACACCGTGTGATGGGGAAAGGTTTCTAAAACGCACCTCATTTCTCATCTCCTTGTGCTCGGGTTCGCCATTCCAGCCACTTTACTAGCAATCTCCCTACTTGGAGCATCAGCACCTTTAACCTCCTGTTCCGTACAGGTTGCTATTTGTCCTGAGGATGAACGGGAAGACGGAGAACCAATGAGAGACTAGCTCTTGGTGTTGGGACAGGCACAGGTCACTCTATTTTCCCATCAGGAAGAAGAATTAACCACAGGCTCAGCCTGCCCCCCGGAACCAGAACAGGGCCTGAAGCCATCCTGCGCTTTTGCGGCCAGCTCCCGAAAAAGCGAGTTGTAAAATGGAGCTTCAGGGCACTGCAATTCACAAACCTGCACAGTTATAAATGATAACTCTCGTCCACAAATATATTGAGGGAAGGCAAAGACGAGGAATTGAAATCAAGGCAGAATTGCAGGAAACAGATTTCAGGAGGTAGATTCGAATCGCCTTGAAAGCACATGAAAAGCGGCAAAACGTTGACAATGATGCCCTTGGCCAAAAAGGGCGTATGCGTTTTTTCCTGAATATATTCAGGAAAAAACGCATACGCCCTTTTTGGCCAACCAAGCAACCTGGAAAGGCAAATCAGCGCTACAAAGAAGTCTCGCTTCCCATCGGTCAAAAGGGCCATGCTGAAAAAAGTGTCAAAACCAGAAATGCAGGACAGGCCATGGAGAAATGGGAGCCTTGCTACACTGATGGGCGGGATGTAAATTGCCAACAGCCACTCTGGAGAAGTGTACGGTGTGTCCTGAAACATCTAAAAAACACAGCTTAGAGAGCATAGGGCACTTCCACGCATGGGGGTATAAAGTGGGAAAATTAAAAATCAGCAAGACACAAGCACCCCAAAGTTTAGGGCTGCTCTGTTGACAAGGACCTCCACTTCATTCCACCTTAAATATCCCAGGAAAGCGAAAAATGGATAAAAAATTTGAGGTCCATATGTACAATGGATTATCACTCAGCCATGAAATCAATGTCATAAGGCTAGTAGCAGCATGATGAGTGGATTTAGGTCCGACGATTCTAAGTGACATAAGTCACACAGAAAAGGACACTTCTCATAAGGTGTCACTTATAGAGGGAATGTAAAAACCGTTACACTTGAACTGAATTACAAAACAGAACAGAGTCACACATGCAGAAAACACACTATGGCTGCTTAACGGGAAAGGTGAGGTGGGGTGATACATAAAACAAGAGTTTCAAATTAGCTCAGATACCGTTCCATAAACCCAATATGTAACAGACAAGACCTACTCCTTGCTCAGAGAACTGGACTCAACACGCCCGATTCACCGCACAAGAATATATCTGACTAGTAATAATCTTAAAACCTATGTATTGATATCTCTCTGTTAGTGTGTCAAGTGGGTGTAAAGCAGCATAAACACAGCCGTGAAAAGCAGCTAAACCCCATTATAAAAATAAATTACTTTTCAAAACCCATGAAACAAAGACAGTGAAAGAGAGAGAAATTCTTACACAATTCGTTCAGGGTCTGTGATGCAACCTGGATTGACCATATCTAGACCCACAGCTGGATGAGACATAAGGGTGGACACTCTTGGGGCTGAGAGGTTTGGTGAGGTTGGGTGAGCAAACGCAGACCCTTTAAAGTAATACTGCGTGCTACCCATCGCATGGGTCCCAAATCTCCAGGTTCAAGGGCATCTTCCTACATCAAAAACATGCATGAGAAACCCAGAAGATGGTACACCGTGTGATGGGGAAAGGTTTCTAAAACGCACCTCATTTCTCATCTCCTTGTGCTCGGGTTCGCCATTCCAGCCACTTTACTAGCAATCTCCCCTACTTGGAGCATCAGCACCTTTAACCTCCTGTTCCGTACAGGTTGCTATTTGTGATGAGGATGAACGGGAAGACGGGGAACCAATGAGAGACTAGCTCTTGGTGTTGGGACAGGCACAGGTCACTCTATTTTCCCATCAGGAAGAAGAATTAACCACAGGCTCAGCCTGCCCCCCGGAACCAGAACAGGGCCTGAAGCCATCCTGCGCTTTTGCGGCCAGCTCCCGAAAAAGCGAGTTGTAAAATGGAGCTTCAGGGCACTGCAATTCACAAACCTGCACAGTTATAAATGATAACTCTCGTCCACAAATATATTGAGGGAAGGCAAAGACGAGGAATTGAAATCAAGGCAGAATTGCAGGAAACAGATTTCAGGAGGTAGATTCGAATCGCCTTTAAAGCACATGAAAAGCGGCAAAACGTTGACAATGATGCCCTTGGCCAAAAAGGGCGTATGCATTTTTTCCTGAATATATTCAGGAAAAAACGCATACGCCCTTTTTGGCCAACCAAGCAACCTGGAAAGGCAAATCAGCGCTACAAAGAAGTCTCGCTTCCCATCGGTCAAAAGGGCCATGCTGAAAAAAGTGTCAAAACCAGAAATGCAGGACAGGCCATGGAGAAATGGGAGCCTTGCTACACTGATGGGCGGGATGTAAATTGCCAACAGCCACTCTGGAGAAGTGTACGGTGTGTCCTGAAACATCTAAAAAACACAGCTTAGAGAGCATAGGGCACTTCCACGCATGGGGGTATAAAGTGGGAAAATTAAAAATCAGCAAGACACAAGCACCCCAAATTTTAGGGCTGCTCTGTTGACAAGGACCTCCACTTCATTCCACCTTAAATATCCCAGGAAAGCGAAAAATGGATAAAAAATTTGAGGTCCATATGTACAATGGATTATCACTCAGCCATGAAATCAATGTCATAAGGCTAGTAGCAGCATGATGAGTGGATTTAGGTCCGACGATTCTAAGTGACATAAGTCACACAGAAAAGGACACTTCTCATAAGGTGTCACTTATAGAGGGAATGTAAAAACCGTTACACTTGAACTGAATTACAAAACAGAACAGAGTCACACATGCAGAAAACACACTATGGCTGCTTAACGGGAAAGGTGAGGTGGGGTGATACATAAAACAAGAGTTTCAAATTAGCTCAGATACCGTTCCATAAACCCAATATGTAACAGACAAGACCTACTCCTTGCTCAGAGAACTGGACTCAACACGCCCGATTCACCGCACAAGAATATATCTGACTAGTAATAATCTTAAAACCTATGTATTGATATCTCTCTGTTAGTGTGTCAAGTGGGTGTAAAGCAGCATAAACACAGCCGTGAAAAGCAGCTAAACCCCATTATAAAAATAAATTACTTTTCAAAACCCATGAAACAAAGACAGTGAAAGAGAGAGAAATTCTTACACAATTCGTTCAGGGTCTGTGATGCAACCTGGATTGACCATATCTAGACCCACAGCTGGATGAGACATAAGGGTGGACACTCTTGGGGCTGAGAGGTTTGGTGAGGTTGGGTGAGCAAACGCAGACCCTTTAAAGTAATACTGCGTGCTACCCATCGCATGGGTCCCAAATCTCCAGGTTCAAGGGCATCTTCCTACATCGAAAACATGCATGAGAAACCCAGAAGATGGTACACCGTGTGATGGGGAAAGGTTTCTAAAACGCACCTCATTTCTCATCTCCTTGTGCTCGGGTTCGCCATTCCAGCCACTTTACTAGCAATCTCCCCTACTTGGAGCATCAGCACCTTTAACCTCCTGTTCCGTACAGGTTGCTATTTGTCCTGAGGATGAACGGGAAGACGGGGAACCAATGAGAGACTAGCTCTTGGTGTTGGGACAGGCACAGGTCACTCTATTTTCCCATCAGGAAGAAGAATTAACCACAGGCTCAGCCTGCCCCCCGGAACCAGAACAGGGCCTGAAGCCATCCTGCGCTTTTGCGGCCAGCTCCCGAAAAAGCGAGTTGTAAAATGGAGCTTCAGGGCACTGCAATTCACAAACCTGCACAGTTATAAATGATAACTCTCGTCCACAAATATATTGAGGGAAGGCAAAGACGAGGAATTGAAATCAAGGCAGAATTGCAGGAAACAGATTTCAGGAGGTAGATTCGAATCGCCTTGAAAGCACATGAAAAGCGGCAAAACGTTGACAATGATGCCCTTGGCCAAAAAGGGCGTATGCGTTTTTTCCTGAATATATTCAGGAAAAAACGCATACGCCCTTTTTGGCCAACCAAGCAACCTGGAAAGGCAAATCAGCGCTACAAAGAAGTCTCGCTTCCCATCGGTCAAAAGGGCCATGCTGAAAAAAGTGTCAAAACCAGAAATGCAGGACAGGCCATGGAGAAATGGGAGCCTTGCTACACTGATGGGCGGGATGTAAATTGCCAACAGCCACTCTGGAGAAGTGTACGGTGTGTCCTGAAACATCTAAAAAACACAGCTTAGAGAGCATAGGGCACTTCCACGCATGGGGGTATAAAGTGGGAAAATTAAAAATCAGCAAGACACAAGCACCCCAAAGTTTAGGGCTGCTCTGTTGACAAGGACCTCCACTTCATTCCACCTTAAATATCCCAGGAAAGCGAAAAATGGATAAAAAATTTGAGGTCCATATGTACAATGGATTATCACTCAGCCATGAAATCAATGTCATAAGGCTAGTAGCAGCATGATGAGTGGATTTAGGTCTGACGATTCTAAGTGACATAAGTCACACAGAAAAGGACACTTCTCATAAGGTGTCACTTATAGAGGGAATGTAAAAACCGTTACACTTGAACTGAATTACAAAACAGAACAGAGTCACACATGCAGAAAACACACTATGGCTGCTTAACGGGAAAGGTGAGGTGGGGTGATACATAAAACAAGAGTTTCAAATTAGCTCAGATACCGTTCCATAAACCCAATATGTAACAGACAAGACCTACTCCTTGCTCAGAGAACTGGACTCAACACGCCCGATTCACCGCACAAGAATATATCTGACTAGTAATAATCTTAAAACCTATGTATTGATATCTCTCTGTTAGTGTGTCAAGTGGGTGTAAAGCAGCATAAACACAGCCGTGAAAAGCAGCTAAACCCCATTATAAAAATAAATTACTTTTCAAAACCCATGAAACAAAGACAGTGAAAGAGAGAGAAATTCTTACACAATTCGTTCAGGGTCTGTGATGCAACCTGGATTGACCATATCTAGACCCACAGCTGGATGAGACATAAGGGTGGACACTCTTGGGGCTGAGAGGTTTGGTGAGGTTGGGTGAGCAAACGCAGACCCTTTAAAGTAATACTGCGTGCTACCCATCGCATGGGTCCCAAATCTCCAGGTTCAAGGGCATCTTCCTACATCAAAAACATGCATGAGAAACCCAGAAGATGGTACACCGTGTGATGGGGAAAGGTTTCTAAAACGCACCTCATTTCTCATCTCCTTGTGCTCGGGTTCGCCATTCCAGCCACTTTACTAGCAATCTCCCCTACTTGGAGCATCAGCACCTTTAACCTCCTGTTCCGTACAGGTTGCTATTTGTCCTGAGGATGAACGGGAAGACGGGGAACCAATGAGAGACTAGCTCTTGGTGTTGGGACAGGCACAGGTCACTCTATTTTCCCATCAGGAAGAAGAATTAACCACAGGCTCAGCCTGCCCCCCGGAACCAGAACAGGGCCTGAAGCCATCCTGCGCTTTTGCGGCCAGCTCCCGAAAAAGCGAGTTGTAAAATGGAGCTTCAGGGCACTGCAATTCACAAACCTGCACAGTTATAAATGATAACTCTCGTCCACAAATATATTGAGGGAAGGCAAAGACGAGGAATTGAAATCAAGGCAGAATTGCAGGAAACAGATTTCAGGAGGTAGATTCGAATCGCCTTGAAAGCACATGAAAAGCGGCAAAACGTTGACAATGATGCCCTTGGCCAAAAAGGGCGTATGCGTTTTTTCCTGAATATATTCAGGAAAAAACGCATACGCCCTTTTTGGCCAACCAAGCAACCTGGAAAGGCAAATCAGCGCTACAAAGAAGTCTCGCTTCCCATCGGTCAAAAGGGCCATGCTGAAAAAAGTGTCAAAACCAGAAATGCAGGACAGGCCATGGAGAAATGGGAGCCTTGCTACACTGATGGGCGGGATGTAAATTGCCAACAGCCACTCTGGAGAAGTGTACGGTGTGTCCTGAAACATCTAAAAAACACAGCTTAGAGAGCATAGGGCACTTCCACGCATGGGGGTATAAAGTGGGAAAATTAAAAATCAGCAAGACACAAGCACCCCAAAGTTTAGGGCTGCTCTGTTGACAAGGACCTCCACTTCATTCCACCTTAAATATCCCAGGAAAGCGAAAAATGGATTAAAAATTTGAGGTCCATATGTACAATGGATTATCACTCAGCCATGAAATCAATGTCATAAGGCTAGTAGCAGCATGATGAGTGGATTTAGGTCTGACGATTCTAAGTGACATAAGTCACACAGAAAAGGACACTTCTCATAAGGTGTCACTTATAGAGGGAATGTAAAAACCGTTACACTTGAACTGAATTACAAAACAGAACAGAGTCACACATGCAGAAAACACACTATGGTTCCTTAACGGGAAAGGTGAGGTGGGGTGATACATAAAACAAGAGTTTCAAATTAGCTCAGATACCGTTCCATAAACCCAATATGTAACAGACAAGACCTACTCCTTGCTCAGAGAACTGGACTCAACACGCCCGATTCACCGCACAAGAATATATCTGACTAGTAATAATCTTAAAACCTATGTATTGATATCTCTCTGTTAGTGTGTCAAGTGGGTGTAAAGCGGCATAAACACAGCCGTGAAAAGCAGCTAAACCCCATTATAAAAATAAATTACTTTTCAAAACCCATGAAACAAAGACAGTGAAAGAGAGAGAAATTCTTACACAATTCGTTCAGGGTCTGTGATGCAACCTGGATTGACCATATCTAGACCCACAGCTGGATGAGACATAAGGGTGGACACTCTTGGGGCTGAGAGGTTTGGTGAGGTTGGGTGAGCAAACGCAGACCCTTTAAAGTAATACTGCGTGCTACCCATCGCATGGGTCCCAAATCTCCAGGTTCAAGGGCATCTTCCTACATCGAAAACATGCATGAGAAACCCAGAAGATGGTACACCGTGTGATGGGGAAAGGTTTCTAAAACGCACCTCATTTCTCATCTCCTTGTGCTCGGGTTCGCCATTCCAGCCACTTTACTAGCAATCTCCCTACTTGGAGCATCAGCACCTTTAACCTCCTGTTCCGTACAGGTTGCTATTTGTCCTGAGGATGAACGGGAAGACGGAGAACCAATGAGAGACTAGCTCTTGGTGTTGGGACAGGCACAGGTCACTCTATTTTCCCATCAGGAAGAAGAATTAACCACAGGCTCAGCCTGCCCCCCGGAACCAGAACAGGGCCTGAAGCCATCCTGCGCTTTTGCGGCCAGCTCCCGAAAAAGCGAGTTGTAAAATGGAGCTTCAGGGCACTGCAATTCACAAACCTGCACAGTTATAAATGATAACTCTCGTCCACAAATATATTGAGGGAAGGCAAAGACGAGGAATTGAAATCAAGGCAGAATTGCAGGAAACAGATTTCAGGAGGTAGATTCGAATCGCCTTGAAAGCACATGAAAAGCGGCAAAACGTTGACAATGATGCCCTTGGCCAAAAAGGGCGTATGCGTTTTTTCCTGAATATATTCAGGAAAAAACGCATACGCCCTTTTTGGCCAACCAAGCAACCTGGAAAGGCAAATCAGCGCTACAAAGAAGTCTCGCTTCCCATCGGTCAAAAGGGCCATGCTGAAAAAAGTGTCAAAACCAGAAATGCAGGACAGGCCATGGAGAAATGGGAGCCTTGCTACACTGATGGGCGGGATGTAAATTGCCAACAGCCACTCTGGAGAAGTGTACGGTGTGTCCTGAAACATCTAAAAAACACAGCTTAGAGAGCATAGGGCACTTCCACGCATGGGGGTATAAAGTGGGAAAATTAAAAATCAGCAAGACACAAGCACCCCAAAGTTTAGGGCTGCTCTGTTGACAAGGACCTCCACTTCATTCCACCTTAAATATCCCAGGAAAGCGAAAAATGGATAAAAAATTTGAGGTCCATATGTACAATGGATTATCACTCAGCCATGAAATCAATGTCATAAGGCTAGTAGCAGCATGATGAGTGGATTTAGGTCCGACGATTCTAAGTGACATAAGTCACACAGAAAAGGACACTTCTCATAAGGTGTCACTTATAGAGGGAATGTAAAAACCGTTACACTTGAACTGAATTACAAAACAGAACAGAGTCACACATGCAGAAAACACACTATGGCTGCTTAACGGGAAAGGTGAGGTGGGGTGATACATAAAACAAGAGTTTCAAATTAGCTCAGATACCGTTCCATAAACCCAATATGTAACAGACAAGACCTACTCCTTGCTCAGAGAACTGGACTCAACACGCCCGATTCACCGCACAAGAATATATCTGACTAGTAATAATCTTAAAACCTATGTATTGATATCTCTCTGTTAGTGTGTCAAGTGGGTGTAAAGCAGCATAAACACAGCCGTGAAAAGCAGCTAAACCCCATTATAAAAATAAATTACTTTTCAAAACCCATGAAACAAAGACAGTGAAAGAGAGAGAAATTCTTACACAATTCGTTCAGGGTCTGTGATGCAACCTGGATTGACCATATCTAGACCCACAGCTGGATGAGACATAAGGGTGGACACTCTTGGGGCTGAGAGGTTTGGTGAGGTTGGGTGAGCAAACGCAGACCCTTTAAAGTAATACTGCGTGCTACCCATCGCATGGGTCCCAAATCTCCAGGTTCAAGGGCATCTTCCTACATCAAAAACATGCATGAGAAACCCAGAAGATGGTACACCGTGTGATGGGGAAAGGTTTCTAAAACGCACCTCATTTCTCATCTCCTTGTGCTCGGGTTCGCCATTCCAGCCACTTTACTAGCAATCTCCCCTACTTGGAGCATCAGCACCTTTAACCTCCTGTTCCGTACAGGTTGCTATTTGTGATGAGGATGAACGGGAAGACGGGGAACCAATGAGAGACTAGCTCTTGGTGTTGGGACAGGCACAGGTCACTCTATTTTCCCATCAGGAAGAAGAATTAACCACAGGCTCAGCCTGCCCCCCGGAACCAGAACAGGGCCTGAAGCCATCCTGCGCTTTTGCGGCCAGCTCCCGAAAAAGCGAGTTGTAAAATGGAGCTTCAGGGCACTGCAATTCACAAACCTGCACAGTTATAAATGATAACTCTCGTCCACAAATATATTGAGGGAAGGCAAAGACGAGGAATTGAAATCAAGGCAGAATTGCAGGAAACAGATTTCAGGAGGTAGATTCGAATCGCCTTTAAAGCACATGAAAAGCGGCAAAACGTTGACAATGATGCCCTTGGCCAAAAAGGGCGTATGCATTTTTTCCTGAATATATTCAGGAAAAAACGCATACGCCCTTTTTGGCCAACCAAGCAACCTGGAAATGCAAATCAGCGCTACAAAGAAGTCTCGCTTCCCATCGGTCAAAAGGGCCATGCTGAAAAAAGTGTCAAAACCAGAAATGCAGGACAGGCCATGGAGAAATGGGAGCCTTGCTACACTGATGGGCGGGATGTAAATTGCCAACAGCCACTCTGGAGAAGTGTACGGTGTGTCCTGAAACATCTAAAAAACACAGCTTAGAGAGCATAGGGCACTTCCACGCATGGGGGTATAAAGTGGGAAAATTAAAAATCAGCAAGACACAAGCACCCCAAAGTTTAGGGCTGCTCTGTTGACAAGGACCTCCACTTCATTCCACCTTAAATATCCCAGGAAAGCGAAAAATGGATAAAAAATTTGAGGTCCATATGTACAATGGATTATCACTCAGCCATGAAATCAATGTCATAAGGCTAGTAGCAGCATGATGAGTGGATTTAGGTCCGACGATTCTAAGTGACATAAGTCACACAGAAAAGGACACTTCTCATAAGGTGTCACTTATAGAGGGAATGTAAAAACCGTTACACTTGAACTGAATTACAAAACAGAACAGAGTCACACATGCAGAAAACACACTATGGCTGCTTAACGGGAAAGGTGAGGTGGGGTGATACATAAAACAAGAGTTTCAAATTAGCTCAGATACCGTTCCATAAACCCAATATGTAACAGACAAGACCTACTCCTTGCTCAGAGAACTGGACTCAACACGCCCGATTCACCGCACAAGAATATATCTGACTAGTAATAATCTTAAAACCTATGTATTGATATCTCTCTGTTAGTGTGTCAAGTGGGTGTAAAGCAGCATAAACACAGCCGTGAAAAGCAGCTAAACCCCATTATAAAAATAAATTACTTTTCAAAACCCATGAAACAAAGACAGTGAAAGAGAGAGAAATTCTTACACAATTCGTTCAGGGTCTGTGATGCAACCTGGATTGACCATATCTAGACCCACAGCTGGATGAGACATAAGGGTGGACACTCTTGGGGCTGAGAGGTTTGGTGAGGTTGGGTGAGCAAACGCAGACCCTTTAAAGTAATACTGCGTGCTACCCATCGCATGGGTCCCAAATCTCCAGGTTCAAGGGCATCTTCCTACATCAAAAACATGCATGAGAAACCCAGAAGATGGTACACCGTGTGATGGGGAAAGGTTTCTAAAACGCACCTCATTTCTCATCTCCTTGTGCTCGGGTTCGCCATTCCAGCCACTTTACTAGCAATCTCCCCTACTTGGAGCATCAGCACCTTTAACCTCCTGTTCCGTACAGGTTGCTATTTGTCCTGAGGATGAACGGGAAGACGGGGAACCAATGAGAGACTAGCTCTTGGTGTTGGGACAGGCACAGGTCACTCTATTTTCCCATCAGGAAGAAGAATTAACCACAGGCTCAGCCTGCCCCCCGGAACCAGAACAGGGCCTGAAGCCATCCTGCGCTTTTGCGGCCAGCTCCCGAAAAAGCGAGTTGTAAAATGGAGCTTCAGGGCACTGCAATTCACAAACCTGCACAGTTATAAATGATAACTCTCGTCCACAAATATATTGAGGGAAGGCAAAGACGAGGAATTGAAATCAAGGCAGAATTGCAGGAAACAGATTTCAGGAGGTAGATTCGAATCGCCTTGAAAGCACATGAAAAGCGGCAAAACGTTGACAATGATGCCCTTGGCCAAAAAGGGCGTATGCGTTTTTTCCTGAATATATTCAGGAAAAAACGCATACGCCCTTTTTGGCCAACCAAGCAACCTGGAAAGGCAAATCAGCGCTACAAAGAAGTCTCGCTTCCCATCGGTCAAAAGGGCCATGCTGAAAAAAGTGTCAAAACCAGAAATGCAGGACAGGCCATGGAGAAATGGGAGCCTTGCTACACTGATGGGAGGGATGTAAATTGCCAACAGCCACTCTGGAGAAGTGTACGGTGTGTCCTGAAACATCTAAAAAACACAGCTTAGAGAGCATAGGGCACTTCCACGCATGGGGGTATAAAGTGGGAAAATTAAAAATCAGCAAGACACAAGCACCCCAAAGTTTAGGGCTGCTCTGTTGACAAGGACCTCCACTTCATTCCACCTTAAATATCCCAGGAAAGCGAAAAATGGATTAAAAATTTGAGGTCCATATGTACAATGGATTATCACTCAGCCATGAAATCAATGTCATAAGGCTAGTAGCAGCATGATGAGTGGATTTAGGTCTGACGATTCTAAGTGACATAAGTCACACAGAAAAGGACACTTCTCATAAGGTGTCACTTATAGAGGGAATGTAAAAACCGTTACACTTGAACTGAATTACAAAACAGAACAGAGTCACACATGCAGAAAACACACTATGGTTCCTTAACGGGAAAGGTGAGGTGGGGTGATACATAAAACAAGAGTTTCAAATTAGCTCAGATACCGTTCCATAAACCCAATATGTAACAGACAAGACCTACTCCTTGCTCAGAGAACTGGACTCAACACGCCCGATTCACCGCACAAGAATATATCTGACTAGTAATAATCTTAAAACCTATGTATTGATATCTCTCTGTTAGTGTGTCAAGTGGGTGTAAAGCGGCATAAACACAGCCGTGAAAAGCAGCTAAACCCCATTATAAAAATAAATTACTTTTCAAAACCCATGAAACAAAGACAGTGAAAGAGAGAGAAATTCTTACACAATTCGTTCAGGGTCTGTGATGCAACCTGGATTGACCATATCTAGACCCACAGCTGGATGAGACATAAGGGTGGACACTCTTGGGGCTGAGAGGTTTGGTGAGGTTGGGTGAGCAAACGCAGACCCTTTAAAGTAATACTGCGTGCTACCCATCGCATGGGTCCCAAATCTCCAGGTTCAAGGGCATCTTCCTACATCGAAAACATGCATGAGAAACCCAGAAGATGGTACACCGTGTGATGGGGAAAGGTTTCTAAAACGCACCTCATTTCTCATCTCCTTGTGCTCGGGTTCGCCATTCCAGCCACTTTACTAGCAATCTCCCTACTTGGAGCATCAGCACCTTTAACCTCCTGTTCCGTACAGGTTGCTATTTGTCCTGAGGATGAACGGGAAGACGGAGAACCAATGAGAGACTAGCTCTTGGTGTTGGGACAGGCACAGGTCACTCTATTTTCCCATCAGGAAGAAGAATTAACCACAGGCTCAGCCTGCCCCCCGGAACCAGAACAGGGCCTGAAGCCATCCTGCGCTTTTGCGGCCAGCTCCCGAAAAAGCGAGTTGTAAAATGGAGCTTCAGGGCACTGCAATTCACAAACCTGCACAGTTATAAATGATAACTCTCGTCCACAAATATATTGAGGGAAGGCAAAGACGAGGAATTGAAATCAAGGCAGAATTGCAGGAAACAGATTTCAGGAGGTAGATTCGAATCGCCTTGAAAGCACATGAAAAGCGGCAAAACGTTGACAATGATGCCCTTGGCCAAAAAGGGCGTATGCGTTTTTTCCTGAATATATTCAGGAAAAAACGCATACGCCCTTTTTGGCCAACCAAGCAACCTGGAAAGGCAAATCAGCGCTACAAAGAAGTCTCGCTTCCCATCGGTCAAAAGGGCCATGCTGAAAAAAGTGTCAAAACCAGAAATGCAGGACAGGCCATGGAGAAATGGGAGCCTTGCTACACTGATGGGCGGGATGTAAATTGCCAACAGCCACTCTGGAGAAGTGTACGGTGTGTCCTGAAACATCTAAAAAACACAGCTTAGAGAGCATAGGGCACTTCCACGCATGGGGGTATAAAGTGGGAAAATTAAAAATCAGCAAGACACAAGCACCCCAAAGTTTAGGGCTGCTCTGTTGACAAGGACCTCCACTTCATTCCACCTTAAATATCCCAGGAAAGCGAAAAATGGATAAAATATTTGAGGTCCATATGTACAATGGATTATCACTCAGCCATGAAATCAATGTCATAAGGCTAGTAGCAGCATGATGAGTGGATTTAGGTCTGACGATTCTAAGTGACATAAGTCACACAGAAAAGGACACTTCTCATAAGGTGTCACTTATAGAGGGAATGTAAAAACCGTTACACTTGAACTGAATTACAAAACAGAACAGAGTCACACATGCAGAAAACACACTATGGCTGCTTAACGGGAAAGGTGAGGTGGGGTGATACATAAAACAAGAGTTTCAAATTAGCTCAGATACCGTTCCATAAACCCAATATGTAACAGACAAGACCTACTCCTTGCTCAGAGAACTGGACTCAACACGCCCGATTCACCGCACAAGAATATATCTGACTAGTAATAATCTTAAAACCTATGTATTGATATCTCTCTGTTAGTGTGTCAAGTGGGTGTAAAGCAGCATAAACACAGCCGTGAAAAGCAGCTAAACCCCATTATAAAAATAAATTACTTTTCAAAACCCATGAAACAAAGACAGTGAAAGAGAGAGAAATTCTTACACAATTCGTTCAGGGTCTGTGATGCAACCTGGATTGACCATATCTAGACCCACAGCTGGATGAGACATAAGGGTGGACACTCTTGGGGCTGAGAGGTTTGGTGAGGTTGGGTGAGCAAACGCAGACCCTTTAAAGTAATACTGCGTGCTACCCATCGCATGGGTCCCAAATCTCCAGGTTCAAGGGCATCTTCCTACATCGAAAACATGCATGAGAAACCCAGAAGATGGTACACCGTGTGATGGGGAAAGGTTTCTAAAACGCACCTCATTTCTCATCTCCTTGTGCTCGGGTTCGCCATTCCAGCCACTTTACTAGCAATCTCCCTACTTGGAGCATCAGCACCTTTAACCTCCTGTTCCGTACAGGTTGCTATTTGTCCTGAGGATGAACGGGAAGACGGGGAACCAATGAGAGACTAGCTCTTGGTGTTGGGACAGGCACAGGTCACTCTATTTTCCCATCAGGAAGAAGAATTAACCACAGGCTCAGCCTGCCCCCCGGAACCAGAACAGGGCCTGAAGCCATCCTGCGCTTTTGCGGCCAGCTCCCGAAAAAGCGAGTTGTAAAATGGAGCTTCAGGGCACTGCAATTCACAAACCTGCACAGTTATAAATGATAACTCTCGTCCACAAATATATTGAGGGAAGGCAAAGACGAGGAATTGAAATCAAGGCAGAATTGCAGGAAACAGATTTCAGGAGGTAGATTCGAATCGCCTTGAAAGCACATGAAAAGCGGCAAAACGTTGACAATGATGCCCTTGGCCAAAAAGGGCGTATGCGTTTTTTCCTGAATATATTCAGGAAAAAACGCATACGCCCTTTTTGGCCAACCAAGCAACCTGGAAAGGCAAATCAGCGCTACAAAGAAGTCTCGCTTCCCATCGGTCAAAAGGGCCATGCTGAAAAAAGTGTCAAAACCAGAAATGCAGGACAGGCCATGGAGAAATGGGAGCCTTGCTACACTGATGGGCGGGATGTAAATTGCCAACAGCCACTCTGGAGAAGTGTACGGTGTGTCCTGAAACATCTAAAAAACACAGCTTAGAGAGCATAGGGCACTTCCACGCATGGGGGTATAAAGTGGGAAAATTAAAAATCAGCAAGACACAAGCACCCCAAAGTTTAGGGCTGCTCTGTTGACAAGGACCTCCACTTCATTCCACCTTAAATATCCCAGGAAAGCGAAAAATGGATAAAAAATTTGAGGTCCATATGTACAATGGATTATCACTCAGCCATGAAATCAATGTCATAAGGCTAGTAGCAGCATGATGAGTGGATTTAGGTCTGACGATTCTAAGTGACATAAGTCACACAGAAAAGGACACTTCTCATAAGGTGTCACTTATAGAGGGAATGTAAAAACCGTTACACTTGAACTGAATTACAAAACAGAACAGAGTCACACATGCAGAAAACACACTATGGCTGCTTAACGGGAAAGGTGAGGTGGGGTGATACATAAAACAAGAGTTTCAAATTAGCTCAGATACCGTTCCATAAACCCAATATGTAACAGACAAGACCTACTCCTTGCTCAGAGAACTGGACTCAACACGCCCGATTCACCGCACAAGAATATATCTGACTAGTAATAATCTTAAAACCTATGTATTGATATCTCTCTGTTAGTGTGTCAAGTGGGTGTAAAGCAGCATAAACACAGCCGTGAAAAGCAGCTAAACCCCATTATAAAAATAAATTACTTTTCAAAACCCATGAAACAAAGACAGTGAAAGAGAGAGAAATTCTTACACAATTCGTTCAGGGTCTGTGATGCAACCTGGATTGACCATATCTAGACCCACAGCTGGATGAGACATAAGGGTGGACACTCTTGGGGCTGAGAGGTTTGGTGAGGTTGGGTGAGCAAACGCAGACCCTTTAAAGTAATACTGCGTGCTACCCATCGCATGGGTCCCAAATCTCCAGGTTCAAGGGCATCTTCCTACATCGAAAACATGCATGAGAAACCCAGAAGATGGTACACCGTGTGATGGGGAAAGGTTTCTAAAACGCACCTCATTTCTCATCTCCTTGTGCTCGGGTTCGCCATTCCAGCCACTTTACTAGCAATCTCCCTACTTGGAGCATCAGCACCTTTAACCTCCTGTTCCATACAGGTTGCTATTTGTCCTGAGGATGAACGGGAAGACGGGGAACCAATGAGAGACTAGCTCTTGGTGTTGGGACAGGCACAGGTCACTCTATTTTCCCATCAAGAAGAAGAATTAACCACAGGCTCAGCCTGCCCCCCGGAACCAGAACAGGGCCTGAAGCCATCCTGCGCTTTTGCGGCCAGCTCCCGAAAAAGCGAGTTGTAAAATGGAGCTTCAGGGCACTGCAATTCACAAACCTGCACAGTTATAAATGATAACTCTCGTCCACAAATATATTGAGGGAAGGCAAAGACGAGGAATTGAAATCAAGGCAGAATTGCAGGAAACAGATTTCAGGAGGTAGATTCGAATCGCCTTTAAAGCACATGAAAAGCGGCAAAACGTTGACAATGACGCCCTTGGCCAAAAAGGGCATATGCGTTTTTTCCTGAATATATTCAGGAAAAAACGCATATGCCCTTTTTGGCCAACCAAGCAACCTGGAAAGGCAAATCAGCGCTACAAAGAAGTCTCGCTTCCCATCGGTCAAAAGGGCCATGCTGAAAAAAGTGTCAAAACCAGAAATGCAGGACAGGCCATGGAGAAATGGGAGCCTTGCTACACTGATGGGCGGGATGTAAATTGCCAACAGCCACTCTGGAGAAGTGTACGGTGTGTCCTGAAACATCTAAAAAACACAGCTTAGAGAGCATAGGGCACTTCCACGCATGGGGGTATAAAGTGGGAAAATTAAAAATCAGCAAGACACAAGCACCCCAAAGTTTAGGGCTGCTCTGTTGACAAGGACCTCCACTTCATTCCACCTTAAATATCCCAGGAAAGCGAAAAATGGATAAAAAATTTGAGGTCCATATGTACAATGGATTATCACTCAGCCATGAAATCAATGTCATAAGGCTAGTAGCAGCATGATGAGTGGATTTAGGTCCGACGATTCTAAGTGACATAAGTCACACAGAAAAGGACACTTCTCATAAGGTGTCACTTATAGAGGGAATGTAAAAACCGTTACACTTGAACTGAATTACAAAACAGAACAGAGTCACACATGCAGAAAACACACTATGGCTGCTTAACGGGAAAGGTGAGGTGGGGTGATACATAAAACAAGAGTTTCAAATTAGCTCAGATACCGTTCCATAAACCCAATATGTAACAGACAAGACCTACTCCTTGCTCAGAGAACTGGACTCAACACGCCCGATTCACCGCACAAGAATATATCTGACTAGTAATAATCTTAAAACCTATGTATTGATATCTCTCTGTTAGTGTGTCAAGTGGGTGTAAAGCAGCATAAACACAGCCGTGAAAAGCAGCTAAACCCCATTATAAAAATAAATTACTTTTCAAAACCCATGAAACAAAGACAGTGAAAGAGAGAGAAATTCTTACACAATTCGTTCAGGGTCTGTGATGCAACCTGGATTGACCATATCTAGACCCACAGCTGGATGAGACATAAGGGTGGACACTCTTGGGGCTGAGAGGTTTGGTGAGGTTGGGTGAGCAAACGCAGACCCTTTAAAGTAATACTGCGTGCTACCCATCGCATGGGTCCCAAATCTCCAGGTTCAAGGGCATCTTCCTACATCAAAAACATGCATGAGAAACCCAGAAGATGGTACACCGTGTGATGGGGAAAGGTTTCTAAAACGCACCTCATTTCTCATCTCCTTGTGCTCGGGTTCGCCATTCCAGCCACTTTACTAGCAATCTCCCCTACTTGGAGCATCAGCACCTTTAACCTCCTGTTCCGTACAGGTTGCTATTTGTCCTGAGGATGAACGGGAAGACGGGGAACCAATGAGAGACTAGCTCTTGGTGTTGGGACAGGCACAGGTCACTCTATTTTCCCATCAGGAAGAAGAATTAACCACAGGCTCAGCCTGCCCCCCGGAACCAGAACAGGGCCTGAAGCCATCCTGCGCTTTTGCGGCCAGCTCCCGAAAAAGCGAGTTGTAAAATGGAGCTTCAGGGCACTGCAATTCACAAACCTGCACAGTTATAAATGATAACTCTCGTCCACAAATATATTGAGGGAAGGCAAAGACGAGGAATTGAAATCAAGGCAGAATTGCAGGAAACAGATTTCAGGAGGTAGTTTCGAATCGCCTTGAAATCACATGAAAAGCGGCAAAACGTTGACAATGATGCCCTTGGCCAAAAAGGGCGTATGCGTTTTTTCCTGAATATATTCAGGAAAAAACGCATACGCCCTTTTTGGCCAACCAAGCAACCTGGAAAGGCAAATCAGCGCTACAAAGAAGTCTCGCTTCCCATCGGTCAAAAGGGCCATGCTGAAAAAAGTGTCAAAACCAGAAATGCAGGACAGGCCATGGAGAAATGGGAGCCTTGCTACACTGATGGGCGGGATGTAAATTGCCAACAGCCACTCTGGAGAAGTGTACGGTGTGTCCTGAAACATCTAAAAAACACAGCTTAGAGAGCATAGGGCACTTCCACGCATGGGGGTATAAAGTGGGAAAATTAAAAATCAGCAAGACACAAGCACCCCAAAGTTTAGGGCTGCTCTGTTGACAAGGACCTCCACTTCATTCCACCTTAAATATCCCAGGAAAGCGAAAAATGGATTAAAAATTTGAGGTCCATATGTACAATGGATTATCACTCAGCCATGAAATCAATGTCATAAGGCTAGTAGCAGCATGATGAGTGGATTTAGGTCTGACGATTCTAAGTGACATAAGTCACACAGAAAAGGACACTTCTCATAAGGTGTCACTTATAGAGGGAATGTAAAAACCGTTACACTTGAACTGAATTACAAAACAGAACAGAGTCACACATGCAGAAAACACACTATGGTTCCTTAACGGGAAAGGTGAGGTGGGGTGATACATAAATCAAGAGTTTCAAATTAGCTCAGATACCGTTCCATAAACCCAATATGTAACAGACAAGACCTACTCCTTGCTCAGAGAACTGGACTCAACACGCCCGATTCACCGCACAAGAATATATCTGACTAGTAATAATCTTAAAACCTATGTATTGATATCTCTCTGTTAGTGTGTCAAGTGGGTGTAAAGCGGCATAAACACAGCCGTGAAAAGCAGCTAAACCCCATTATAAAAATAAATTACTTTTCAAAACCCATGAAACAAAGACAGTGAAAGAGAGAGAAATTCTTACACAATTCGTTCAGGGTCTGTGATGCAACCTGGATTGACCATATCTAGACCCACAGCTGGATGAGACATAAGGGTGGACACTCTTGGGGCTGAGAGGTTTGGTGAGGTTGGGTGAGCAAACGCAGACCCTTTAAAGTAATACTGCGTGCTACCCATCGCATGGGTCCCAAATCTCCAGGTTCAAGGGCATCTTCCTACATCGAAAACATGCATGAGAAACCCAGAAGATGGTACACCGTGTGATGGGGAAAGGTTTCTAAAACGCACCTCATTTCTCATCTCCTTGTGCTCGGGTTCGCCATTCCAGCCACTTTACTAGCAATCTCCCTACTTGGAGCATCAGCACCTTTAACCTCCTGTTCCGTACAGGTTGCTATTTGTCCTGAGGATGAACGGGAAGACGGGGAACCAATGAGAGACTAGCTCTTGGTGTTGGGACAGGCACAGGTCACTCTATTTTCCCATCAGGAAGAAGAATTAACCACAGGCTCAGCCTGCCCCCCGGAACCAGAACAGGGCCTGAAGCCATCCTGCGCTTTTGCGGCCAGCTCCCGAAAAAGCGAGTTGTAAAATGGAGCTTCAGGGCACTGCAATTCACAAACCTGCACAGTTATAAATGATAACTCTCGTCCACAAATATATTGAGGGAAGGCAAAGACGAGGAATTGAAATCAAGGCAGAATTGCAGGAAACAGATTTCAGGAGGTAGATTCGAATCGCCTTTAAAGCACATGAAAAGCGGCAAAACGTTGACAATGATGCCCTTGGCCAAAAAGGGCGTATGCATTTTTTCCTGAATATATTCAGGAAAAAACGCATACGCCCTTTTTGGCCAACCAAGCAACCTGGAAAGGCAAATCAGCGCTACAAAGAAGTCTCGCTTCCCATCGGTCAAAAGGGCCATGCTGAAAAAAGTGTCAAAACCAGAAATGCAGGACAGGCCATGGAGAAATGGGAGCCTTGCTACACTGATGGGCGGGATGTAAATTGCCAACAGCCACTCTGGAGAAGTGTACGGTGTGTCCTGAAACATCTAAAAAACACAGCTTAGAGAGCATAGGGCACTTCCACGCATGGGGGTATAAAGTGGGAAAATTAAAAATCAGCAAGACACAAGCACCCCAAAGTTTAGGGCTGCTCTGTTGACAAGGACCTCCACTTCATTCCACCTTAAATATCCCAGGAAAGCGAAAAATGGATTAAAAATTTGAGGTCCATATGTACAATGGATTATCACTCAGCCATGAAATCAATGTCATAAGGCTAGTAGCAGCATGATGAGTGGATTTAGGTCTGACGATTCTAAGTGACATAAGTCACACAGAAAAGGACACTTCTCATAAGGTGTCACTTATAGAGGGAATGTAAAAACCGTTACACTTGAACTGAATTACAAAACAGAACAGAGTCACACATGCAGAAAACACACTATGGTTCCTTAACGGGAAAGGTGAGGTGGGGTGATACATAAATCAAGAGTTTCAAATTAGCTCAGATACCGTTCCATAAACCCAATATGTAACAGACAAGACCTACTCCTTGCTCAGAGAACTGGACTCAACACGCCCGATTCACCGCACAAGAATATATCTGACTAGTAATAATCTTAAAACCTATGTATTGATATCTCTCTGTTAGTGTGTCAAGTGGGTGTAAAGCGGCATAAACACAGCCGTGAAAAGCAGCTAAACCCCATTATAAAAATAAATTACTTTTCAAAACCCATGAAACAAAGACAGTGAAAGAGAGAGAAATTCTTACACAATTCGTTCAGGGTCTGTGATGCAACCTGGATTGACCATATCTAGACCCACAGCTGGATGAGACATAAGGGTGGACACTCTTGGGGCTGAGAGGTTTGGTGAGGTTGGGTGAGCAAACGCAGACCCTTTAAAGTAATACTGCGTGCTACCCATCGCATGGGTCCCAAATCTCCAGGTTCAAGGGCATCTTCCTACATCGAAAACATGCATGAGAAACCCAGAAGATGGTACACCGTGTGATGGGGAAAGGTTTCTAAAACGCACCTCATTTCTCATCTCCTTGTGCTCGGGTTCGCCATTCCAGCCACTTTACTAGCAATCTCCCTACTTGGAGCATCAGCACCTTTAACCTCCTGTTCCGTACAGGTTGCTATTTGTCCTGAGGATGAACGGGAAGACGGGGAACCAATGAGAGACTAGCTCTTGGTGTTGGGACAGGCACAGGTCACTCTATTTTCCCATCAGGAAGAAGAATTAACCACAGGCTCAGCCTGCCCCCCGGAACCAGAACAGGGCCTGAAGCCATCCTGCGCTTTTGCGGCCAGCTCCCGAAAAAGCGAGTTGTAAAATGGAGCTTCAGGGCACTGCAATTCACAAACCTGCACAGTTATAAATGATAACTCTCGTCCACAAATATATTGAGGGAAGGCAAAGACGAGGAATTGAAATCAAGGCAGAATTGCAGGAAACAGATTTCAGGAGGTAGATTCGAATCGCCTTTAAAGCACATGAAAAGCGGCAAAACGTTGACAATGATGCCCTTGGCCAAAAAGGGCGTATGCATTTTTTCCTGAATATATTCAGGAAAAAACGCATACGCCCTTTTTGGCCAACCAAGCAACCTGGAAAGGCAAATCAGCGCTACAAAGAAGTCTCGCTTCCCATCGGTCAAAAGGGCCATGCTGAAAAAAGTGTCAAAACCAGAAATGCAGGACAGGCCATGGAGAAATGGGAGCCTTGCTACACTGATGGGCGGGATGTAAATTGCCAACAGCCACTCTGGAGAAGTGTACGGTGTGTCCTGAAACATCTAAAAAACACAGCTTAGAGAGCATAGGGCACTTCCACGCATGGGGGTATAAAGTGGGAAAATTAAAAATCAGCAAGACACAAGCACCCCAAAGTTTAGGGCTGCTCTGTTGACAAGGACCTCCACTTCATTCCACCTTAAATATCCCAGGAAAGCGAAAAATGGATAAAAAATTTGAGGTCCATATGTACAATGGATTATCACTCAGCCATGAAATCAATGTCATAAGGCTAGTAGCAGCATGATGAGTGGATTTAGGTCCGACGATTCTAAGTGACATAAGTCACACAGAAAAGGACACTTCTCATAAGGTGTCACTTATAGAGGGAATGTAAAAACCGTTACACTTGAACTGAATTACAAAACAGAACAGAGTCACACATGCAGAAAACACACTATGGCTGCTTAACGGGAAAGGTGAGGTGGGGTGATACATAAAACAAGAGTTTCAAATTAGCTCAGATACCGTTCCATAAACCCAATATGTAACAGACAAGACCTACTCCTTGCTCAGAGAACTGGACTCAACACGCCCGATTCACCGCACAAGAATATATCTGACTAGTAATAATCTTAAAACCTATGTATTGATATCTCTCTGTTAGTGTGTCAAGTGGGTGTAAAGCAGCATAAACACAGCCGTGAAAAGCAGCTAAACCCCATTATAAAAATAAATTACTTTTCAAAACCCATGAAACAAAGACAGTGAAAGAGAGAGAAATTCTTACACAATTCGTTCAGGGTCTGTGATGCAACCTGGATTGACCATATCTAGACCCACAGCTGGATGAGACATAAGGGTGGACACTCTTGGGGCTGAGAGGTTTGGTGAGGTTGGGTGAGCAAACGCAGACCCTTTAAAGTAATACTGCGTGCTACCCATCGCATGGGTCCCAAATCTCCAGGTTCAAGGGCATCTTCCTACATCAAAAACATGCATGAGAAACCCAGAAGATGGTACACCGTGTGATGGGGAAAGGTTTCTAAAACGCACCTCATTTCTCATCTCCTTGTGCTCGGGTTCGCCATTCCAGCCACTTTACTAGCAATCTCCCCTACTTGGAGCATCAGCACCTTTAACCTCCTGTTCCGTACAGGTTGCTATTTGTCCTGAGGATGAACGGGAAGACGGGGAACCAATGAGAGACTAGCTCTTGGTGTTGGGACAGGCACAGGTCACTCTATTTTCCCATCAGGAAGAAGAATTAACCACAGGCTCAGCCTGCCCCCCGGAACCAGAACAGGGCCTGAAGCCATCCTGCGCTTTTGCGGCCAGCTCCCGAAAAAGCGAGTTGTAAAATGGAGCTTCAGGGCACTGCAATTCACAAACCTGCACAGTTATAAATGATAACTCTCGTCCACAAATATATTGAGGGAAGGCAAAGACGAGGAATTGAAATCAAGGCAGAATTGCAGGAAACAGATTTCAGGAGGTAGATTCGAATCGCCTTGAAAGCACATGAAAAGCGGCAAAACGTTGACAATGATGCCCTTGGCCAAAAAGGGCGTATGCGTTTTTTCCTGAATATATTCAGGAAAAAACGCATACGCCCTTTTTGGCCAACCAAGCAACCTGGAAAGGCAAATCAGCGCTACAAAGAAGTCTCGCTTCCCATCGGTCAAAAGGGCCATGCTGAAAAAAGTGTCAAAACCAGAAATGCAGGACAGGCCATGGAGAAATGGGAGCCTTGCTACACTGATGGGCGGGATGTAAATTGCCAACAGCCACTCTGGAGAAGTGTACGGTGTGTCCTGAAACATCTAAAAAACACAGCTTAGAGAGCATAGGGCACTTCCACGCATGGGGGTATAAAGTGGGAAAATTAAAAATCAGCAAGACACAAGCACCCCAAAGTTTAGGGCTGCTCTGTTGACAAGGACCTCCACTTCATTCCACCTTAAATATCCCAGGAAAGCGAAAAATGGATTAAAAATTTGAGGTCCATATGTACAATGGATTATCACTCAGCCATGAAATCAATGTCATAAGGCTAGTAGCAGCATGATGAGTGGATTTAGGTCTGACGATTCTAAGTGACATAAGTCACACAGAAAAGGACACTTCTCATAAGGTGTCACTTATAGAGGGAATGTAAAAACCGTTACACTTGAACTGAATTACAAAACAGAACAGAGTCACACATGCAGAAAACACACTATGGTTCCTTAACGGGAAAGGTGAGGTGGGGTGATACATAAATCAAGAGTTTCAAATTAGCTCAGATACCGTTCCATAAACCCAATATGTAACAGACAAGACCTACTCCTTGCTCAGAGAACTGGACTCAACACGCCCGATTCACCGCACAAGAATATATCTGACTAGTAATAATCTTAAAACCTATGTATTGATATCTCTCTGTTAGTGTGTCAAGTGGGTGTAAAGCGGCATAAACACAGCCGTGAAAAGCAGCTAAACCCCATTATAAAAATAAATTACTTTTCAAAACCCATGAAACAAAGACAGTGAAAGAGAGAGAAATTCTTACACAATTCGTTCAGGGTCTGTGATGCAACCTGGATTGACCATATCTAGACCCACAGCTGGATGAGACATAAGGGTGGACACTCTTGGGGCTGAGAGGTTTGGTGAGGTTGGGTGAGCAAACGCAGACCCTTTAAAGTAATACTGCGTGCTACCCATCGCATGGGTCCCAAATCTCCAGGTTCAAGGGCATCTTCCTACATCGAAAACATGCATGAGAAACCCAGAAGATGGTACACCGTGTGATGGGGAAAGGTTTCTAAAACGCACCTCATTTCTCATCTCCTTGTGCTCGGGTTCGCCATTCCAGCCACTTTACTAGCAATCTCCCTACTTGGAGCATCAGCACCTTTAACCTCCTGTTCCGTACAGGTTGCTATTTGTCCTGAGGATGAACGGGAAGACGGGGAACCAATGAGAGACTAGCTCTTGGTGTTGGGACAGGCACAGGTCACTCTATTTTCCCATCAGGAAGAAGAATTAACCACAGGCTCAGCCTGCCCCCCGGAACCAGAACAGGGCCTGAAGCCATCCTGCGCTTTTGCGGCCAGCTCCCGAAAAAGCGAGTTGTAAAATGGAGCTTCAGGGCACTGCAATTCACAAACCTGCACAGTTATAAATGATAACTCTCGTCCACAAATATATTGAGGGAAGGCAAAGACGAGGAATTGAAATCAAGGCAGAATTGCAGGAAACAGATTTCAGGAGGTAGATTCGAATCGCCTTGAAAGCACATGAAAAGCGGCAAAACGTTGACAATGATGCCCTTGGCCAAAAAGGGCGTATGCGTTTTTTCCTGAATATATTCAGGAAAAAACGCATACGCCCTTTTTGGCCAACCAAGCAACCTGGAAAGGCAAATCAGCGCTACAAAGAAGTCTCGCTTCCCATCGGTCAAAAGGGCCATGCTGAAAAAAGTGTCAAAACCAGAAATGCAGGACAGGCCATGGAGAAATGGGAGCCTTGCTACACTGATGGGCGGGATGTAAATTGCCAACAGCCACTCTGGAGAAGTGTACGGTGTGTCCTGAAACATCTAAAAAACACAGCTTAGAGAGCATAGGGCACTTCCACGCATGGGGGTATAAAGTGGGAAAATTAAAAATCAGCAAGACACAAGCACCCCAAAGTTTAGGGCTGCTCTGTTGACAAGGACCTCCACTTCATTCCACCTTAAATATCCCAGGAAAGCGAAAAATGGATAAAAAATTTGAGGTCCATATGTACAATGGATTATCACTCAGCCATGAAATCAATGTCATAAGGCTAGTAGCAGCATGATGAGTGGATTTAGGTCTGACGATTCTAAGTGACATAAGTCACACAGAAAAGGACACTTCTCATAAGGTGTCACTTATAGAGGGAATGTAAAAACCGTTACACTTGAACTGAATTACAAAACAGAACAGAGTCACACATGCAGAAAACACACTATGGCTGCTTAACGGGAAAGGTGAGGTGGGGTGATACATAAAACAAGAGTTTCAAATTAGCTCAGATACCGTTCCATAAACCCAATATGTAACAGACAAGACCTACTCCTTGCTCAGAGAACTGGACTCAACACGCCCGATTCACCGCACAAGAATATATCTGACTAGTAATAATCTTAAAACCTATGTATTGATATCTCTCTGTTAGTGTGTCAAGTGGGTGTAAAGCAGCATAAACACAGCCG
Source organism: Balaenoptera physalus (assembly GCF_965194825.1). NCBI lineage: Eukaryota > Metazoa > Chordata > Mammalia > Artiodactyla > Balaenopteridae > Balaenoptera > Balaenoptera physalus. Next base: position 69,650 of record NW_028126486.1, read on the forward strand.
TGAAAAGCAGCTAAACCCCATTATAAAAATAAATTACTTTTCAAAACCCATGAAACAAAGACAGTGAAAGAGAGAGAAATTCTTACACAATTCGTTCAGGGTCTGTGATGCAACCTGGATTGACCATATCTAGACCCACAGCTGGATGAGACATAAGGGTGGACACTCTTGGGGCTGAGAGGTTTGGTGAGGTTGGGTGAGCAAACGCAGACCCTTTAAAGTAATACTGCGTGCTACCCATCGCATGGGTCCCAAATCTCCAGGTTCAAGGGCATCTTCCTACATCGAAAACATGCATGAGAAACCCAGAAGATGGTACACCGTGTGATGGGGAAAGGTTTCTAAAACGCACCTCATTTCTCATCTCCTTGTGCTCGGGTTCGCCATTCCAGCCACTTTACTAGCAATCTCCCTACTTGGAGCATCAGCACCTTTAACCTCCTGTTCCGTACAGGTTGCTATTTGTCCTGAGGATGAACGGGAAGACGGGGAACCAATGAGAGACTAGCTCTTGGTGTTGGGACAGGCACAGGTCACTCTATTTTCCCATCAGGAAGAAGAATTAACCACAGGCTCAGCCTGCCCCCCGGAACCAGAACAGGGCCTGAAGCCATCCTGCGCTTTTGCGGCCAGCTCCCGAAAAAGCGAGTTGTAAAATGGAGCTTCAGGGCACTGCAATTCACAAACCTGCACAGTTATAAATGATAACTCTCGTCCACAAATATATTGAGGGAAGGCAAAGACGAGGAATTGAAATCAAGGCAGAATTGCAGGAAACAGATTTCAGGAGGTAGATTCGAATCGCCTTTAAAGCACATGAAAAGCGGCAAAACGTTGACAATGATGCCCTTGGCCAAAAAGGGCGTATGCATTTTTTCCTGAATATATTCAGGAAAAAACGCATACGCCCTTTTTGGCCAACCAAGCAACCTGGAAAGGCAAATCAGCGCTACAAAGAAGTCTCGCTTCCCATCGGTCAAAAGGGCCATGCTGAAAAAAGTGTCAAAACCAGAAATGCAGGACAGGCCATGGAGAAATGGGAGCCTTGCTACACTGATGGGCGGGATGTAAATTGCCAACAGCCACTCTGGAGAAGTGTACGGTGTGTCCTGAAACATCTAAAAAACACAGCTTAGAGAGCATAGGGCACTTCCACGCATGGGGGTATAAAGTGGGAAAATTAAAAATCAGCAAGACACAAGCACCCCAAAGTTTAGGGCTGCTCTGTTGACAAGGACCTCCACTTCATTCCACCTTAAATATCCCAGGAAAGCGAAAAATGGATAAAAAATTTGAGGTCCATATGTACAATGGATTATCACTCAGCCATGAAATCAATGTCATAAGGCTAGTAGCAGCATGATGAGTGGATTTAGGTCCGACGATTCTAAGTGACATAAGTCACACAGAAAAGGACACTTCTCATAAGGTGTCACTTATAGAGGGAATGTAAAAACCGTTACACTTGAACTGAATTACAAAACAGAACAGAGTCACACATGCAGAAAACACACTATGGCTGCTTAACGGGAAAGGTGAGGTGGGGTGATACATAAAACAAGAGTTTCAAATTAGCTCAGATACCGTTCCATAAACCCAATATGTAACAGACAAGACCTACTCCTTGCTCAGAGAACTGGACTCAACACGCCCGATTCACCGCACAAGAATATATCTGACTAGTAATAATCTTAAAACCTATGTATTGATATCTCTCTGTTAGTGTGTCAAGTGGGTGTAAAGCAGCATAAACACAGCCGTGAAAAGCAGCTAAACCCCATTATAAAAATAAATTACTTTTCAAAACCCATGAAACAAAGACAGTGAAAGAGAGAGAAATTCTTACACAATTCGTTCAGGGTCTGTGATGCAACCTGGATTGACCATATCTAGACCCACAGCTGGATGAGACATAAGGGTGGACACTCTTGGGGCTGAGAGGTTTGGTGAGGTTGGGTGAGCAAACGCAGACCCTTTAAAGTAATACTGCGTGCTACCCATCGCATGGGTCCCAAATCTCCAGGTTCAAGGGCATCTTCCTACATCAAAAACATGCATGAGAAACCCAGAAGATGGTACACCGTGTGATGGGGAAAGGTTTCTAAAACGCACCTCATTTCTCATCTCCTTGTGCTCGGGTTCGCCATTCCAGCCACTTTACTAGCAATCTCCCCTACTTGGAGCATCAGCACCTTTAACCTCCTGTTCCGTACAGGTTGCTATTTGTCCTGAGGATGAACGGGAAGACGGGGAACCAATGAGAGACTAGCTCTTGGTGTTGGGACAGGCACAGGTCACTCTATTTTCCCATCAGGAAGAAGAATTAACCACAGGCTCAGCCTGCCCCCCGGAACCAGAACAGGGCCTGAAGCCATCCTGCGCTTTTGCGGCCAGCTCCCGAAAAAGCGAGTTGTAAAATGGAGCTTCAGGGCACTGCAATTCACAAACCTGCACAGTTATAAATGATAACTCTCGTCCACAAATATATTGAGGGAAGGCAAAGACGAGGAATTGAAATCAAGGCAGAATTGCAGGAAACAGATTTCAGGAGGTAGATTCGAATCGCCTTGAAAGCACATGAAAAGCGGCAAAACGTTGACAATGATGCCCTTGGCCAAAAAGGGCGTATGCGTTTTTTCCTGAATATATTCAGGAAAAAACGCATACGCCCTTTTTGGCCAACCAAGCAACCTGGAAAGGCAAATCAGCGCTACAAAGAAGTCTCGCTTCCCATCGGTCAAAAGGGCCATGCTGAAAAAAGTGTCAAAACCAGAAATGCAGGACAGGCCATGGAGAAATGGGAGCCTTGCTACACTGATGGGCGGGATGTAAATTGCCAACAGCCACTCTGGAGAAGTGTACGGTGTGTCCTGAAACATCTAAAAAAACACAGCTTAGAGAGCATAGGGCACTTCCACGCATGGGGGTATAAAGTGGGAAAATTAAAAATCAGCAAGACACAAGCACCCCAAAGTTTAGGGCTGCTCTGTTGACAAGGACCTCCACTTCATTCCACCTTAAATATCCCAGGAAAGCGAAAAATGGATTAAAAATTTGAGGTCCATATGTACAATGGATTATCACTCAGCCATGAAATCAATGTCATAAGGCTAGTAGCAGCATGATGAGTGGATTTAGGTCTGACGATTCTAAGTGACATAAGTCACACAGAAAAGGACACTTCTCATAAGGTGTCACTTATAGAGGGAATGTAAAAACCGTTACACTTGAACTGAATTACAAAACAGAACAGAGTCACACATGCAGAAAACACACTATGGTTCCTTAACGGGAAAGGTGAGGTGGGGTGATACATAAATCAAGAGTTTCAAATTAGCTCAGATACCGTTCCATAAACCCAATATGTAACAGACAAGACCTACTCCTTGCTCAGAGAACTGGACTCAACACGCCCGATTCACCGCACAAGAATATATCTGACTAGTAATAATCTTAAAACCTATGTATTGATATCTCTCTGTTAGTGTGTCAAGTGGGTGTAAAGCGGCATAAACACAGCCGTGAAAAGCAGCTAAACCCCATTATAAAAATAAATTACTTTTCAAAACCCATGAAACAAAGACAGTGAAAGAGAGAGAAATTCTTACACAATTCGTTCAGGGTCTGTGATGCAACCTGGATTGACCATATCTAGACCCACAGCTGGATGAGACATAAGGGTGGACACTCTTGGGGCTGAGAGGTTTGGTGAGGTTGGGTGAGCAAACGCAGACCCTTTAAAGTAATACTGCGTGCTACCCATCGCATGGGTCCCAAATCTCCAGGTTCAAGGGCATCTTCCTACATCGAAAACATGCATGAGAAACCCAGAAGATGGTACACCGTGTGATGGGGAAAGGTTTCTAAAACGCACCTCATTTCTCATCTCCTTGTGCTCGGGTTCGCCATTCCAGCCACTTTACTAGCAATCTCCCTACTTGGAGCATCAGCACCTTTAACCTCCTGTTCCGTACAGGTTGCTATTTGTCCTGAGGATGAACGGGAAGACGGGGAACCAATGAGAGACTAGCTCTTGGTGTTGGGACAGGCACAGGTCACTCTATTTTCCCATCAGGAAGAAGAATTAACCACAGGCTCAGCCTGCCCCCCGGAACCAGAACAGGGCCTGAAGCCATCCTGCGCTTTTGCGGCCAGCTCCCGAAAAAGCGAGTTGTAAAATGGAGCTTCAGGGCACTGCAATTCACAAACCTGCACAGTTATAAATGATAACTCTCGTCCACAAATATATTGAGGGAAGGCAAAGACGAGGAATTGAAATCAAGGCAGAATTGCAGGAAACAGATTTCAGGAGGTAGATTCGAATCGCCTTGAAAGCACATGAAAAGCGGCAAAACGTTGACAATGATGCCCTTGGCCAAAAAGGGCGTATGCGTTTTTTCCTGAATATATTCAGGAAAAAACGCATACGCCCTTTTTGGCCAACCAAGCAACCTGGAAAGGCAAATCAGCGCTACAAAGAAGTCTCGCTTCCCATCGGTCAAAAGGGCCATGCTGAAAAAAGTGTCAAAACCAGAAATGCAGGACAGGCCATGGAGAAATGGGAGCCTTGCTACACTGATGGGCGGGATGTAAATTGCCAACAGCCACTCTGGAGAAGTGTACGGTGTGTCCTGAAACATCTAAAAAACACAGCTTAGAGAGCATAGGGCACTTCCACGCATGGGGGTATAAAGTGGGAAAATTAAAAATCAGCAAGACACAAGCACCCCAAAGTTTAGGGCTGCTCTGTTGACAAGGACCTCCACTTCATTCCACCTTAAATATCCCAGGAAAGCGAAAAATGGATAAAAAATTTGAGGTCCATATGTACAATGGATTATCACTCAGCCATGAAATCAATGTCATAAGGCTAGTAGCAGCATGATGAGTGGATTTAGGTCTGACGATTCTAAGTGACATAAGTCACACAGAAAAGGACACTTCTCATAAGGTGTCACTTATAGAGGGAATGTAAAAACCGTTACACTTGAACTGAATTACAAAACAGAACAGAGTCACACATGCAGAAAACACACTATGGCTGCTTAACGGGAAAGGTGAGGTGGGGTGATACATAAAACAAGAGTTTCAAATTAGCTCAGATACCGTTCCATAAACCCAATATGTAACAGACAAGACCTACTCCTTGCTCAGAGAACTGGACTCAACACGCCCGATTCACCGCACAAGAATATATCTGACTAGTAATAATCTTAAAACCTATGTATTGATATCTCTCTGTTAGTGTGTCAAGTGGGTGTAAAGCAGCATAAACACAGCCGTGAAAAGCAGCTAAACCCCATTATAAAAATAAATTACTTTTCAAAACCCATGAAACAAAGACAGTGAAAGAGAGAGAAATTCTTACACAATTCGTTCAGGGTCTGTGATGCAACCTGGATTGACCATATCTAGACCCACAGCTGGATGAGACATAAGGGTGGACACTCTTGGGGCTGAGAGGTTTGGTGAGGTTGGGTGAGCAAACGCAGACCCTTTAAAGTAATACTGCGTGCTACCCATCGCATGGGTCCCAAATCTCCAGGTTCAAGGGCATCTTCCTACATCGAAAACATGCATGAGAAACCCAGAAGATGGTACACCGTGTGATGGGGAAAGGTTTCTAAAACGCACCTCATTTCTCATCTCCTTGTGCTCGGGTTCGCCATTCCAGCCACTTTACTAGCAATCTCCCTACTTGGAGCATCAGCACCTTTAACCTCCTGTTCCGTACAGGTTGCTATTTGTCCTGAGGATGAACGGGAAGACGGGGAACCAATGAGAGACTAGCTCTTGGTGTTGGGACAGGCACAGGTCACTCTATTTTCCCATCAGGAAGAAGAATTAACCACAGGCTCAGCCTGCCCCCCGGAACCAGAACAGGGCCTGAAGCCATCCTGCGCTTTTGCGGCCAGCTCCCGAAAAAGCGAGTTGTAAAATGGAGCTTCAGGGCACTGCAATTCACAAACCTGCACAGTTATAAATGATAACTCTCGTCCACAAATATATTGAGGGAAGGCAAAGACGAGGAATTGAAATCAAGGCAGAATTGCAGGAAACAGATTTCAGGAGGTAGATTCGAATCGCCTTTAAAGCACATGAAAAGCGGCAAAACGTTGACAATGATGCCCTTGGCCAAAAAGGGCGTATGCATTTTTTCCTGAATATATTCAGGAAAAAACGCATACGCCCTTTTTGGCCAACCAAGCAACCTGGAAAGGCAAATCAGCGCTACAAAGAAGTCTCGCTTCCCATCGGTCAAAAGGGCCATGCTGAAAAAAAGTGTCAAAACCAGAAATGCAGGACAGGCCATGGAGAAATGGGAGCCTTGCTACACTGATGGGCGGGATGTAAATTGCCAACAGCCACTCTGGAGAAGTGTACGGTGTGTCCTGAAACATCTAAAAAACACAGCTTAGAGAGCATAGGGCACTTCCACGCATGGGGGTATAAAGTGGGAAAATTAAAAATCAGCAAGACACAAGCACCCCAAAGTTTAGGGCTGCTCTGTTGACAAGGACCTCCACTTCATTCCACCTTAAATATCCCAGGAAAGCGAAAAATGGATAAAAAATTTGAGGTCCATATGTACAATGGATTATCACTCAGCCATGAAATCAATGTCATAAGGCTAGTAGCAGCATGATGAGTGGATTTAGGTCCGACGATTCTAAGTGACATAAGTCACACAGAAAAGGACACTTCTCATAAGGTGTCACTTATAGAGGGAATGTAAAAACCGTTACACTTGAACTGAATTACAAAACAGAACAGAGTCACACATGCAGAAAACACACTATGGCTGCTTAACGGGAAAGGTGAGGTGGGGTGATACATAAAACAAGAGTTTCAAATTAGCTCAGATACCGTTCCATAAACCCAATATGTAACAGACAAGACCTACTCCTTGCTCAGAGAACTGGACTCAACACGCCCGATTCACCGCACAAGAATATATCTGACTAGTAATAATCTTAAAACCTATGTATTGATATCTCTCTGTTAGTGTGTCAAGTGGGTGTAAAGCAGCATAAACACAGCCGTGAAAAGCAGCTAAACCCCCATTATAAAAATAAATTACTTTTCAAAACCCATGAAACAAAGACAGTGAAAGAGAGAGAAATTCTTACACAATTCGTTCAGGGTCTGTGATGCAACCTGGATTGACCATATCTAGACCCACAGCTGGATGAGACATAAGGGTGGACACTCTTGGGGCTGAGAGGTTTGGTGAGGTTGGGTGAGCAAACGCAGACCCTTTAAAGTAATACTGCGTGCTACCCATCGCATGGGTCCCAAATCTCCAGGTTCAAGGGCATCTTCCTACATCAAAAACATGCATGAGAAACCCAGAAGATGGTACACCGTGTGATGGGGAAAGGTTTCTAAAACGCACCTCATTTCTCATCTCCTTGTGCTCGGGTTCGCCATTCCAGCCACTTTACTAGCAATCTCCCCTACTTGGAGCATCAGCACCTTTAACCTCCTGTTCCGTACAGGTTGCTATTTGTCCTGAGGATGAACGGGAAGACGGGGAACCAATGAGAGACTAGCTCTTGGTGTTGGGACAGGCACAGGTCACTCTATTTTCCCATCAGGAAGAAGAATTAACCACAGGCTCAGCCTGCCCCCCGGAACCAGAACAGGGCCTGAAGCCATCCTGCGCTTTTGCGGCCAGCTCCCGAAAAAGCGAGTTGTAAAATGGAGCTTCAGGGCACTGCAATTCACAAACCTGCACAGTTATAAATGATAACTCTCGTCCACAAATATATTGAGGGAAGGCAAAGACGAGGAATTGAAATCAAGGCAGAATTGCAGGAAACAGATTTCAGGAGGTAGATTCGAATCGCCTTGAAAGCACATGAAAAGCGGCAAAACGTTGACAATGATGCCCTTGGCCAAAAAGGGCGTATGCGTTTTTTCCTGAATATATTCAGGAAAAAACGCATACGCCCTTTTTGGCCAACCAAGCAACCTGGAAAGGCAAATCAGCGCTACAAAGAAGTCTCGCTTCCCATCGGTCAAAAGGGCCATGCTGAAAAAAGTGTCAAAACCAGAAATGCAGGACAGGCCATGGAGAAATGGGAGCCTTGCTACACTGATGGGCGGGATGTAAATTGCCAACAGCCACTCTGGAGAAGTGTACGGTGTGTCCTGAAACATCTAAAAAACACAGCTTAGAGAGCATAGGGCACTTCCACGCATGGGGGTATAAAGTGGGAAAATTAAAAATCAGCAAGACACAAGCACCCCAAAGTTTAGGGCTGCTCTGTTGACAAGGACCTCCACTTCATTCCACCTTAAATATCCCAGGAAAGCGAAAAATGGATTAAAAATTTGAGGTCCATATGTACAATGGATTATCACTCAGCCATGAAATCAATGTCATAAGGCTAGTAGCAGCATGATGAGTGGATTTAGGTCTGACGATTCTAAGTGACATAAGTCACACAGAAAAGGACACTTCTCATAAGGTGTCACTTATAGAGGGAATGTAAAAACCGTTACACTTGAACTGAATTACAAAACAGAACAGAGTCACACATGCAGAAAACACACTATGGTTCCTTAACGGGAAAGGTGAGGTGGGGTGATACATAAATCAAGAGTTTCAAATTAGCTCAGATACCGTTCCATAAACCCAATATGTAACAGACAAGACCTACTCCTTGCTCAGAGAACTGGACTCAACACGCCCGATTCACCGCACAAGAATATATCTGACTAGTAATAATCTTAAAACCTATGTATTGATATCTCTCTGTTAGTGTGTCAAGTGGGTGTAAAGCGGCATAAACACAGCCGTGAAAAGCAGCTAAACCCCATTATAAAAATAAATTACTTTTCAAAACCCATGAAACAAAGACAGTGAAAGAGAGAGAAATTCTTACACAATTCGTTCAGGGTCTGTGATGCAACCTGGATTGACCATATCTAGACCCACAGCTGGATGAGACATAAGGGTGGACACTCTTGGGGCTGAGAGGTTTGGTGAGGTTGGGTGAGCAAACGCAGACCCTTTAAAGTAATACTGCGTGCTACCCATCGCATGGGTCCCAAATCTCCAGGTTCAAGGGCATCTTCCTACATCGAAAACATGCATGAGAAACCCAGAAGATGGTACACCGTGTGATGGGGAAAGGTTTCTAAAACGCACCTCATTTCTCATCTCCTTGTGCTCGGGTTCGCCATTCCAGCCACTTTACTAGCAATCTCCCTACTTGGAGCATCAGCACCTTTAACCTCCTGTTCCGTACAGGTTGCTATTTGTCCTGTGGTTAATTCTTCCTTGAGTGACCCAATGAGAGACTAGCTCTTGGTGTTGGGACAGGCACAGGTCACTCTATTTTCCCATCAGGAAGAAGAATTAACCACAGGCTCAGCCTGCCCCCCGGAACCAGAACAGGGCCTGAAGCCATCCTGCGCTTTTGCGGCCAGCTCCCGAAAAAGCGAGTTGTAAAATGGAGCTTCAGGGCACTGCAATTCACAAACCTGCACAGTTATAAATGATAACTCTCGTCCACAAATATATTGAGGGAAGGCAAAGACGAGGAATTGAAATCAAGGCAGAATTGCAGGAAACAGATTTCAGGAGGTAGATTCGAATCGCCTTGAAAGCACATGAAAAGCGGCAAAACGTTGACAATGATGCCCTTGGCCAAAAAGGGCGTATGCGTTTTTTCCTGAATATATTCAGGAAAAAACGCATACGCCCTTTTTGGCCAACCAAGCAACCTGGAAAGGCAAATCAGCGCTACAAAGAAGTCTCGCTTCCCATCGGTCAAAAGGGCCATGCTGAAAAAAGTGTCAAAACCAGAAATGCAGGACAGGCCATGGAGAAATGGGAGCCTTGCTACACTGATGGGCGGGATGTAAATTGCCAACAGCCACTCTGGAGAAGTGTACGGTGTGTCCTGAAACATCTAAAAAACACAGCTTAGAGAGCATAGGGCACTTCCACGCATGGGGGTATAAAGTGGGAAAATTAAAAATCAGCAAGACACAAGCACCCCAAAGTTTAGGGCTGCTCTGTTGACAAGGACCTCCACTTCATTCCACCTTAAATATCCCAGGAAAGCGAAAAATGGATAAAAAATTTGAGGTCCATATGTACAATGGATTATCACTCAGCCATGAAATCAATGTCATAAGGCTAGTAGCAGCATGATGAGTGGATTTAGGTCTGACGATTCTAAGTGACATAAGTCACACAGAAAAGGACACTTCTCATAAGGTGTCACTTATAGAGGGAATGTAAAAACCGTTACACTTGAACTGAATTACAAAACAGAACAGAGTCACACATGCAGAAAACACACTATGGCTGCTTAACGGGAAAGGTGAGGTGGGGTGATACATAAAACAAGAGTTTCAAATTAGCTCAGATACCGTTCCATAAACCCAATATGTAACAGACAAGACCTACTCCTTGCTCAGAGAACTGGACTCAACACGCCCGATTCACCGCACAAGAATATATCTGACTAGTAATAATCTTAAAACCTATGTATTGATATCTCTCTGTTAGTGTGTCAAGTGGGTGTAAAGCAGCATAAACACAGCCGTGAAAAGCAGCTAAACCCCATTATAAAAATAAATTACTTTTCAAAACCCATGAAACAAAGACAGTGAAAGAGAGAGAAATTCTTACACAATTCGTTCAGGGTCTGTGATGCAACCTGGATTGACCATATCTAGACCCACAGCTGGATGAGACATAAGGGTGGACACTCTTGGGGCTGAGAGGTTTGGTGAGGTTGGGTGAGCAAACGCAGACCCTTTAAAGTAATACTGCGTGCTACCCATCGCATGGGTCCCAAATCTCCAGGTTCAAGGGCATCTTCCTACATCGAAAACATGCATGAGAAACCCAGAAGATGGTACACCGTGTGATGGGGAAAGGTTTCTAAAACGCACCTCATTTCTCATCTCCTTGTGCTCGGGTTCGCCATTCCAGCCACTTTACTAGCAATCTCCCTACTTGGAGCATCAGCACCTTTAACCTCCTGTTCCGTACAGGTTGCTATTTGTCCTGAGGATGAACGGGAAGACGGGGAACCAATGAGAGACTAGCTCTTGGTGTTGGGACAGGCACAGGTCACTCTATTTTCCCATCAGGAAGAAGAATTAACCACAGGCTCAGCCTGCCCCCCGGAACCAGAACAGGGCCTGAAGCCATCCTGCGCTTTTGCGGCCAGCTCCCGAAAAAGCGAGTTGTAAAATGGAGCTTCAGGGCACTGCAATTCACAAACCTGCACAGTTATAAATGATAACTCTCGTCCACAAATATATTGAGGGAAGGCAAAGACGAGGAATTGAAATCAAGGCAGAATTGCAGGAAACAGATTTCAGGAGGTAGATTCGAATCGCCTTTAAAGCACATGAAAAGCGGCAAAACGTTGACAATGATGCCCTTGGCCAAAAAGGGCGTATGCATTTTTTCCTGAATATATTCAGGAAAAAACGCATACGCCCTTTTTGGCCAACCAAGCAACCTGGAAAGGCAAATCAGCGCTACAAAGAAGTCTCGCTTCCCATCGGTCAAAAGGGCCATGCTGAAAAAAGTGTCAAAACCAGAAATGCAGGACAGGCCATGGAGAAATGGGAGCCTTGCTACACTGATGGGCGGGATGTAAATTGCCAACAGCCACTCTGGAGAAGTGTACGGTGTGTCCTGAAACATCTAAAAAACACAGCTTAGAGAGCATAGGGCACTTCCACGCATGGGGGTATAAAGTGGGAAAATTAAAAATCAGCAAGACACAAGCACCCCAAAGTTTAGGGCTGCTCTGTTGACAAGGACCTCCACTTCATTCCACCTTAAATATCCCAGGAAAGCGAAAAATGGATAAAAAATTTGAGGTCCATATGTACAATGGATTATCACTCAGCCATGAAATCAATGTCATAAGGCTAGTAGCAGCATGATGAGTGGATTTAGGTCCGACGATTCTAAGTGACATAAGTCACACAGAAAAGGACACTTCTCATAAGGTGTCACTTATAGAGGGAATGTAAAAACCGTTACACTTGAACTGAATTACAAAACAGAACAGAGTCACACATGCAGAAAACACACTATGGCTGCTTAACGGGAAAGGTGAGGTGGGGTGATACATAAAACAAGAGTTTCAAATTAGCTCAGATACCGTTCCATAAACCCAATATGTAACAGACAAGACCTACTCCTTGCTCAGAGAACTGGACTCAACACGCCCGATTCACCGCACAAGAATATATCTGACTAGTAATAATCTTAAAACCTATGTATTGATATCTCTCTGTTAGTGTGTCAAGTGGGTGTAAAGCAGCATAAACACAGCCGTGAAAAGCAGCTAAACCCCATTATAAAAATAAATTACTTTTCAAAACCCATGAAACAAAGACAGTGAAAGAGAGAGAAATTCTTACACAATTCGTTCAGGGTCTGTGATGCAACCTGGATTGACCATATCTAGACCCACAGCTGGATGAGACATAAGGGTGGACACTCTTGGGGCTGAGAGGTTTGGTGAGGTTGGGTGAGCAAACGCAGACCCTTTAAAGTAATACTGCGTGCTACCCATCGCATGGGTCCCAAATCTCCAGGTTCAAGGGCATCTTCCTACATCAAAAACATGCATGAGAAACCCAGAAGATGGTACACCGTGTGATGGGGAAAGGTTTCTAAAACGCACCTCATTTCTCATCTCCTTGTGCTCGGGTTCGCCATTCCAGCCACTTTACTAGCAATCTCCCCTACTTGGAGCATCAGCACCTTTAACCTCCTGTTCCGTACAGGTTGCTATTTGTCCTGAGGATGAACGGGAAGACGGGGAACCAATGAGAGACTAGCTCTTGGTGTTGGGACAGGCACAGGTCACTCTATTTTCCCATCAGGAAGAAGAATTAACCACAGGCTCAGCCTGCCCCCCGGAACCAGAACAGGGCCTGAAGCCATCCTGCGCTTTTGCGGCCAGCTCCCGAAAAAGCGAGTTGTAAAATGGAGCTTCAGGGCACTGCAATTCACAAACCTGCACAGTTATAAATGATAACTCTCGTCCACAAATATATTGAGGGAAGGCAAAGACGAGGAATTGAAATCAAGGCAGAATTGCAGGAAACAGATTTCAGGAGGTAGATTCGAATCGCCTTGAAAGCACATGAAAAGCGGCAAAACGTTGACAATGATGCCCTTGGCCAAAAAGGGCGTATGCGTTTTTTCCTGAATATATTCAGGAAAAAACGCATACGCCCTTTTTGGCCAACCAAGCAACCTGGAAAGGCAAATCAGCGCTACAAAGAAGTCTCGCTTCCCATCGGTCAAAAGGGCCATGCTGAAAAAAGTGTCAAAACCAGAAATGCAGGACAGGCCATGGAGAAATGGGAGCCTTGCTACACTGATGGGCGGGATGTAAATTGCCAACAGCCACTCTGGAGAAGTGTACGGTGTGTCCTGAAACATCTAAAAAACACAGCTTAGAGAGCATAGGGCACTTCCACGCATGGGGGTATAAAGTGGGAAAATTAAAAATCAGCAAGACACAAGCACCCCAAAGTTTAGGGCTGCTCTGTTGACAAGGACCTCCACTTCATTCCACCTTAAATATCCCAGGAAAGCGAAAAATGGATTAAAAATTTGAGGTCCATATGTACAATGGATTATCACTCAGCCATGAAATCAATGTCATAAGGCTAGTAGCAGCATGATGAGTGGATTTAGGTCTGACGATTCTAAGTGACATAAGTCACACAGAAAAGGACACTTCTCATAAGGTGTCACTTATAGAGGGAATGTAAAAACCGTTACACTTGAACTGAATTACAAAACAGAACAGAGTCACACATGCAGAAAACACACTATGGTTCCTTAACGGGAAAGGTGAGGTGGGGTGATACATAAATCAAGAGTTTCAAATTAGCTCAGATACCGTTCCATAAACCCAATATGTAACAGACAAGACCTACTCCTTGCTCAGAGAACTGGACTCAACACGCCCGATTCACCGCACAAGAATATATCTGACTAGTAATAATCTTAAAACCTATGTATTGATATCTCTCTGTTAGTGTGTCAAGTGGGTGTAAAGCGGCATAAACACAGCCGTGAAAAGCAGCTAAACCCCATTATAAAAATAAATTACTTTTCAAAACCCATGAAACAAAGACAGTGAAAGAGAGAGAAATTCTTACACAATTCGTTCAGGGTCTGTGATGCAACCTGGATTGACCATATCTAGACCCACAGCTGGATGAGACATAAGGGTGGACACTCTTGGGGCTGAGAGGTTTGGTGAGGTTGGGTGAGCAAACGCAGACCCTTTAAAGTAATACTGCGTGCTACCCATCGCATGGGTCCCAAATCTCCAGGTTCAAGGGCATCTTCCTACATCGAAAACATGCATGAGAAACCCAGAAGATGGTACACCGTGTGATGGGGAAAGGTTTCTAAAACGCACCTCATTTCTCATCTCCTTGTGCTCGGGTTCGCCATTCCAGCCACTTTACTAGCAATCTCCCTACTTGGAGCATCAGCACCTTTAACCTCCTGTTCCGTACAGGTTGCTATTTGTCCTGAGGATGAACGGGAAGACGGGGAACCAATGAGAGACTAGCTCTTGGTGTTGGGACAGGCACAGGTCACTCTATTTTCCCATCAGGAAGAAGAATTAACCACAGGCTCAGCCTGCCCCCCGGAACCAGAACAGGGCCTGAAGCCATCCTGCGCTTTTGCGGCCAGCTCCCGAAAAAGCGAGTTGTAAAATGGAGCTTCAGGGCACTGCAATTCACAAACCTGCACAGTTATAAATGATAACTCTCGTCCACAAATATATTGAGGGAAGGCAAAGACGAGGAATTGAAATCAAGGCAGAATTGCAGGAAACAGATTTCAGGAGGTAGATTCGAATCGCCTTGAAAGCACATGAAAAGCGGCAAAACGTTGACAATGATGCCCTTGGCCAAAAAGGGCGTATGCGTTTTTTCCTGAATATATTCAGGAAAAAACGCATACGCCCTTTTTGGCCAACCAAGCAACCTGGAAAGGCAAATCAGCGCTACAAAGAAGTCTCGCTTCCCATCGGTCAAAAGGGCCATGCTGAAAAAAGTGTCAAAACCAGAAATGCAGGACAGGCCATGGAGAAATGGGAGCCTTGCTACACTGATGGGCGGGATGTAAATTGCCAACAGCCACTCTGGAGAAGTGTACGGTGTGTCCTGAAACATCTAAAAAACACAGCTTAGAGAGCATAGGGCACTTCCACGCATGGGGGTATAAAGTGGGAAAATTAAAAATCAGCAAGACACAAGCACCCCAAAGTTTAGGGCTGCTCTGTTGACAAGGACCTCCACTTCATTCCACCTTAAATATCCCAGGAAAGCGAAAAATGGATAAAAAATTTGAGGTCCATATGTACAATGGATTATCACTCAGCCATGAAATCAATGTCATAAGGCTAGTAGCAGCATGATGAGTGGATTTAGGTCTGACGATTCTAAGTGACATAAGTCACACAGAAAAGGACACTTCTCATAAGGTGTCACTTATAGAGGGAATGTAAAAACCGTTACACTTGAACTGAATTACAAAACAGAACAGAGTCACACATGCAGAAAACACACTATGGCTGCTTAACGGGAAAGGTGAGGTGGGGTGATACATAAAACAAGAGTTTCAAATTAGCTCAGATACCGTTCCATAAACCCAATATGTAACAGACAAGACCTACTCCTTGCTCAGAGAACTGGACTCAACACGCCCGATTCACCGCACAAGAATATATCTGACTAGTAATAATCTTAAAACCTATGTATTGATATCTCTCTGTTAGTGTGTCAAGTGGGTGTAAAGCAGCATAAACACAGCCGTGAAAAGCAGCTAAACCCCATTATAAAAATAAATTACTTTTCAAAACCCATGAAACAAAGACAGTGAAAGAGAGAGAAATTCTTACACAATTCGTTCAGGGTCTGTGATGCAACCTGGATTGACCATATCTAGACCCACAGCTGGATGAGACATAAGGGTGGACACTCTTGGGGCTGAGAGGTTTGGTGAGGTTGGGTGAGCAAACGCAGACCCTTTAAAGTAATACTGCGTGCTACCCATCGCATGGGTCCCAAATCTCCAGGTTCAAGGGCATCTTCCTACATCGAAAACATGCATGAGAAACCCAGAAGATGGTACACCGTGTGATGGGGAAAGGTTTCTAAAACGCACCTCATTTCTCATCTCCTTGTGCTCGGGTTCGCCATTCCAGCCACTTTACTAGCAATCTCCCTACTTGGAGCATCAGCACCTTTAACCTCCTGTTCCGTACAGGTTGCTATTTGTCCTGAGGATGAACGGGAAGACGGGGAACCAATGAGAGACTAGCTCTTGGTGTTGGGACAGGCACAGGTCACTCTATTTTCCCATCAGGAAGAAGAATTAACCACAGGCTCAGCCTGCCCCCCGGAACCAGAACAGGGCCTGAAGCCATCCTGCGCTTTTGCGGCCAGCTCCCGAAAAAGCGAGTTGTAAAATGGAGCTTCAGGGCACTGCAATTCACAAACCTGCACAGTTATAAATGATAACTCTCGTCCACAAATATATTGAGGGAAGGCAAAGACGAGGAATTGAAATCAAGGCAGAATTGCAGGAAACAGATTTCAGGAGGTAGATTCGAATCGCCTTTAAAGCACATGAAAAGCGGCAAAACGTTGACAATGATGCCCTTGGCCAAAAAGGGCGTATGCATTTTTTCCTGAATATATTCAGGAAAAAACGCATACGCCCTTTTTGGCCAACCAAGCAACCTGGAAAGGCAAATCAGCGCTACAAAGAAGTCTCGCTTCCCATCGGTCAAAAGGGCCATGCTGAAAAAAGTGTCAAAACCAGAAATGCAGGACAGGCCATGGAGAAATGGGAGCCTTGCTACACTGATGGGCGGGATGTAAATTGCCAACAGCCACTCTGGAGAAGTGTACGGTGTGTCCTGAAACATCTAAAAAACACAGCTTAGAGAGCATAGGGCACTTCCACGCATGGGGGTATAAAGTGGGAAAATTAAAAATCAGCAAGACACAAGCACCCCAAAGTTTAGGGCTGCTCTGTTGACAAGGACCTCCACTTCATTCCACCTTAAATATCCCAGGAAAGCGAAAAATGGATAAAAAATTTGAGGTCCATATGTACAATGGATTATCACTCAGCCATGAAATCAATGTCATAAGGCTAGTAGCAGCATGATGAGTGGATTTAGGTCCGACGATTCTAAGTGACATAAGTCACACAGAAAAGGACACTTCTCATAAGGTGTCACTTATAGAGGGAATGTAAAAACCGTTACACTTGAACTGAATTACAAAACAGAACAGAGTCACACATGCAGAAAACACACTATGGCTGCTTAACGGGAAAGGTGAGGTGGGGTGATACATAAAACAAGAGTTTCAAATTAGCTCAGATACCGTTCCATAAACCCAATATGTAACAGACAAGACCTACTCCTTGCTCAGAGAACTGGACTCAACACGCCCGATTCACCGCACAAGAATATATCTGACTAGTAATAATCTTAAAACCTATGTATTGATATCTCTCTGTTAGTGTGTCAAGTGGGTGTAAAGCAGCATAAACACAGCCGTGAAAAGCAGCTAAACCCCATTATAAAAATAAATTACTTTTCAAAACCCATGAAACAAAGACAGTGAAAGAGAGAGAAATTCTTACACAATTCGTTCAGGGTCTGTGATGCAACCTGGATTGACCATATCTAGACCCACAGCTGGATGAGACATAAGGGTGGACACTCTTGGGGCTGAGAGGTTTGGTGAGGTTGGGTGAGCAAACGCAGACCCTTTAAAGTAATACTGCGTGCTACCCATCGCATGGGTCCCAAATCTCCAGGTTCAAGGGCATCTTCCTACATCAAAAACATGCATGAGAAACCCAGAAGATGGTACACCGTGTGATGGGGAAAGGTTTCTAAAACGCACCTCATTTCTCATCTCCTTGTGCTCGGGTTCGCCATTCCAGCCACTTTACTAGCAATCTCCCCTACTTGGAGCATCAGCACCTTTAACCTCCTGTTCCGTACAGGTTGCTATTTGTCCTGAGGATGAACGGGAAGACGGGGAACCAATGAGAGACTAGCTCTTGGTGTTGGGACAGGCACAGGTCACTCTATTTTCCCATCAGGAAGAAGAATTAACCACAGGCTCAGCCTGCCCCCCGGAACCAGAACAGGGCCTGAAGCCATCCTGCGCTTTTGCGGCCAGCTCCCGAAAAAGCGAGTTGTAAAATGGAGCTTCAGGGCACTGCAATTCACAAACCTGCACAGTTATAAATGATAACTCTCGTCCACAAATATATTGAGGGAAGGCAAAGACGAGGAATTGAAATCAAGGCAGAATTGCAGGAAACAGATTTCAGGAGGTAGATTCGAATCGCCTTGAAAGCACATGAAAAGCGGCAAAACGTTGACAATGATGCCCTTGGCCAAAAAGGGCGTATGCGTTTTTTCCTGAATATATTCAGGAAAAAACGCATACGCCCTTTTTGGCCAACCAAGCAACCTGGAAAGGCAAATCAGCGCTACAAAGAAGTCTCGCTTCCCATCGGTCAAAAGGGCCATGCTGAAAAAAGTGTCAAAACCAGAAATGCAGGACAGGCCATGGAGAAATGGGAGCCTTGCTACACTGATGGGCGGGATGTAAATTGCCAACAGCCACTCTGGAGAAGTGTACGGTGTGTCCTGAAACATCTAAAAAACACAGCTTAGAGAGCATAGGGCACTTCCACGCATGGGGGTATAAAGTGGGAAAATTAAAAATCAGCAAGACACAAGCACCCCAAAGTTTAGGGCTGCTCTGTTGACAAGGACCTCCACTTCATTCCACCTTAAATATCCCAGGAAAGCGAAAAATGGATTAAAAATTTGAGGTCCATATGTACAATGGATTATCACTCAGCCATGAAATCAATGTCATAAGGCTAGTAGCAGCATGATGAGTGGATTTAGGTCTGACGATTCTAAGTGACATAAGTCACACAGAAAAGGACACTTCTCATAAGGTGTCACTTATAGAGGGAATGTAAAAACCGTTACACTTGAACTGAATTACAAAACAGAACAGAGTCACACATGCAGAAAACACACTATGGTTCCTTAACGGGAAAGGTGAGGTGGGGTGATACATAAATCAAGAGTTTCAAATTAGCTCAGATACCGTTCCATAAACCCAATATGTAACAGACAAGACCTACTCCTTGCTCAGAGAACTGGACTCAACACGCCCGATTCACCGCACAAGAATATATCTGACTAGTAATAATCTTAAAACCTATGTATTGATATCTCTCTGTTAGTGTGTCAAGTGGGTGTAAAGCGGCATAAACACAGCCGTGAAAAGCAGCTAAACCCCATTATAAAAATAAATTACTTTTCAAAACCCATGAAACAAAGACAGTGAAAGAGAGAGAAATTCTTACACAATTCGTTCAGGGTCTGTGATGCAACCTGGATTGACCATATCTAGACCCACAGCTGGATGAGACATAAGGGTGGACACTCTTGGGGCTGAGAGGTTTGGTGAGGTTGGGTGAGCAAACGCAGACCCTTTAAAGTAATACTGCGTGCTACCCATCGCATGGGTCCCAAATCTCCAGGTTCAAGGGCATCTTCCTACATCGAAAACATGCATGAGAAACCCAGAAGATGGTACACCGTGTGATGGGGAAAGGTTTCTAAAACGCACCTCATTTCTCATCTCCTTGTGCTCGGGTTCGCCATTCCAGCCACTTTACTAGCAATCTCCCTACTTGGAGCATCAGCACCTTTAACCTCCTGTTCCGTACAGGTTGCTATTTGTCCTGAGGATGAACGGGAAGACGGGGAACCAATGAGAGACTAGCTCTTGGTGTTGGGACAGGCACAGGTCACTCTATTTTCCCATCAGGAAGAAGAATTAACCACAGGCTCAGCCTGCCCCCCGGAACCAGAACAGGGCCTGAAGCCATCCTGCGCTTTTGCGGCCAGCTCCCGAAAAAGCGAGTTGTAAAATGGAGCTTCAGGGCACTGCAATTCACAAACCTGCACAGTTATAAATGATAACTCTCGTCCACAAATATATTGAGGGAAGGCAAAGACGAGGAATTGAAATCAAGGCAGAATTGCAGGAAACAGATTTCAGGAGGTAGATTCGAATCGCCTTGAAAGCACATGAAAAGCGGCAAAACGTTGACAATGATGCCCTTGGCCAAAAAGGGCGTATGCGTTTTTTCCTGAATATATTCAGGAAAAAACGCATACGCCCTTTTTGGCCAACCAAGCAACCTGGAAAGGCAAATCAGCGCTACAAAGAAGTCTCGCTTCCCATCGGTCAAAAGGGCCATGCTGAAAAAAGTGTCAAAACCAGAAATGCAGGACAGGCCATGGAGAAATGGGAGCCTTGCTACACTGATGGGCGGGATGTAAATTGCCAACAGCCACTCTGGAGAAGTGTACGGTGTGTCCTGAAACATCTAAAAAACACAGCTTAGAGAGCATAGGGCACTTCCACGCATGGGGGTATAAAGTGGGAAAATTAAAAATCAGCAAGACACAAGCACCCCAAAGTTTAGGGCTGCTCTGTTGACAAGGACCTCCACTTCATTCCACCTTAAATATCCCAGGAAAGCGAAAAATGGATAAAAAATTTGAGGTCCATATGTACAATGGATTATCACTCAGCCATGAAATCAATGTCATAAGGCTAGTAGCAGCATGATGAGTGGATTTAGGTCTGACGATTCTAAGTGACATAAGTCACACAGAAAAGGACACTTCTCATAAGGTGTCACTTATAGAGGGAATGTAAAAACCGTTACACTTGAACTGAATTACAAAACAGAACAGAGTCACACATGCAGAAAACACACTATGGCTGCTTAACGGGAAAGGTGAGGTGGGGTGATACATAAAACAAGAGTTTCAAATTAGCTCAGATACCGTTCCATAAACCCAATATGTAACAGACAAGACCTACTCCTTGCTCAGAGAACTGGACTCAACACGCCCGATTCACCGCACAAGAATATATCTGACTAGTAATAATCTTAAAACCTATGTATTGATATCTCTCTGTTAGTGTGTCAAGTGGGTGTAAAGCAGCATAAACACAGCCGTGAAAAGCAGCTAAACCCCATTATAAAAATAAATTACTTTTCAAAACCCATGAAACAAAGACAGTGAAAGAGAGAGAAATTCTTACACAATTCGTTCAGGGTCTGTGATGCAACCTGGATTGACCATATCTAGACCCACAGCTGGATGAGACATAAGGGTGGACACTCTTGGGGCTGAGAGGTTTGGTGAGGTTGGGTGAGCAAACGCAGACCCTTTAAAGTAATACTGCGTGCTACCCATCGCATGGGTCCCAAATCTCCAGGTTCAAGGGCATCTTCCTACATCAAAAACATGCATGAGAAACCCAGAAGATGGTACACCGTGTGATGGGGAAAGGTTTCTAAAACGCACCTCATTTCTCATCTCCTTGTGCTCGGGTTCGCCATTCCAGCCACTTTACTAGCAATCTCCCTACTTGGAGCATCAGCACCTTTAACCTCCTGTTCCGTACAGGTTGCTATTTGTCCTGAGGATGAACGGGAAGACGGGGAACCAATGAGAGACTAGCTCTTGGTGTTGGGACAGGCACAGGTCACTCTATTTTCCCATCAAGAAGAAGAATTAACCACAGGCTCAGCCTGCCCCCCGGAACCAGAACAGGGCCTGAAGCCATCCTGCGCTTTTGCGGCCAGCTCCCGAAAAAGCGAGTTGTAAAATGGAGCTTCAGGGCACTGCAATTCACAAACCTGCAGAGTTATAAATGATAACTCTCGTCCACAAATATATTGAGGGAAGGCAAAGACGAGGAATTGAAATCAAGGCAGAATTGCAGGAAACAGATTTCAGGAGGTAGATTCGAATCGCCTTGAAAGCACATGAAAAGCGGCAAAACGTTGACAATGATGCCCTTGGCCAAAAAGGGCATATGCGTTTTTTCCTGAATATATTCAGGAAAAAACGCATACGCCCTTTTTGGCCAACCAAGCAACCTGGAAAGGCAAATCAGCGCTACAAAGAAGTCTCGCTTCCCATCGGTCAAAAGGGCCATGCTGAAAAAAGTGTCAAAACCAGAAATGCAGGACAGGCCATGGAGAAATGGGAGCCTTGCTACACTGATGGGCGGGATGTAAATTGCCAACAGCCACTCTGGAGAAGTGTACGGTGTGTCCTGAAACATCTAAAAAACACAGCTTAGAGAGCATAGGGCACTTCCACGCATGGGGGTATAAAGTGGGAAAATTAAAAATCAGCAAGACACAAGCACCCCAAAGTTTAGGGCTGCTCTGTTGACAAGGACCTCCACTTCATTCCACCTTAAATATCCCAGGAAAGCGAAAAATGGATAAAAAATTTGAGGTCCATATGTACAATGGATTATCACTCAGCCATGAAATCAATGTCATAAGGCTAGTAGCAGCATGATGAGTGGATTTAGGTCCGACGATTCTAAGTGACATAAGTCACACAGAAAAGGACACTTCTCATAAGGTGTCACTTATAGAGGGAATGTAAAAACCGTTACACTTGAACTGAATTACAAAACAGAACAGAGTCACACATGCAGAAAACACACTATGGCTGCTTAACGGGAAAGGTGAGGTGGGGTGATACATAAAACAAGAGTTTCAAATTAGCTCAGATACCGTTCCATAAACCCAATATGTAACAGACAAGACCTACTCCTTGCTCAGAGAACTGGACTCAACACGCCCGATTCACCGCACAAGAATATATCTGACTAGTAATAATCTTAAAACCTATGTATTGATATCTCTCTGTTAGTGTGTCAAGTGGGTGTAAAGCAGCATAAACACAGCCGTGAAAAGCAGCTAAACCCCATTATAAAAATAAATTACTTTTCAAAACCCATGAAACAAAGACAGTGAAAGAGAGAGAAATTCTTACACAATTCGTTCAGGGTCTGTGATGCAACCTGGATTGACCATATCTAGACCCACAGCTGGATGAGACATAAGGGTGGACACTCTTGGGGCTGAGAGGTTTGGTGAGGTTGGGTGAGCAAACGCAGACCCTTTAAAGTAATACTGCGTGCTACCCATCGCATGGGTCCCAAATCTCCAGGTTCAAGGGCATCTTCCTACATCGAAAACATGCATGAGAAACCCAGAAGATGGTACACCGTGTGATGGGGAAAGGTTTCTAAAACGCACCTCATTTCTCATCTCCTTGTGCTCGGGTTCGCCATTCCAGCCACTTTACTAGCAATCTCCCTACTTGGAGCATCAGCACCTTTAACCTCCTGTTCCGTACAGGTTGCTATTTGTCGTGAGGATGAACGGGAAGACGGAGAACCAATGAGAGACTAGCTCTTGGTGTTGGGACAGGCACAGGTCACTCTATTTTCCCATCAGGAAGAAGAATTAACCACAGGCTCAGCCTGCCCCCCGGAACCAGAACAGGGCCTGAAGCCATCCTGTGCTTTTGCGGCCAGCTCCCGAAAAAGCGAGTTGTAAAATGGAGCTTCAGGGCACTGCAATTCACAAACCTGCACAGTTATAAATGATAACTCTCGTCCACAAATATATTGAGGGAAGGCAAAGACGAGGAATTGAAATCAAGGCAGAATTGCAGGAAACAGATTTCAGGAGGTAGATTCGAATCGCCTTGAAAGCACATGAAAAGCGGCAAAACGTTGACAATGATGCCCTTGGCCAAAAAGGGCGTATGCGTTTTTTCCTGAATATATTCAGGAAAAAACGCATACGCCCTTTTTGGCCAACCAAGCAACCTGGAAAGGCAAATCAGCGCTACAAAGAAGTCTCGCTTCCCATCGGTCAAAAGGGCCATGCTGAAAAAAGTGTCAAAACCAGAAATGCAGGACAGGCCATGGAGAAATGGGAGCCTTGCTACACTGATGGGCGGGATGTAAATTGCCAAGAGCCACTCTGGAGAAGTGTACGGTGTGTCCTGAAACATCTAAAAAACACAGCTTAGAGAGCATAGGGCACTTCCACGCATGGGGGTATAAAGTGGGAAAATTAAAAATCAGCAAGACACAAGCACCCCAAAGTTTAGGGCTGCTCTGTTGACAAGGACCTCCACTTCATTCCACCTTAAATATCCCAGGAAAGCGAAAAATGGATAAAATATTTGAGGTCCATATGTACAATGGATTATCACTCAGCCATGAAATCAATGTCATAAGGCTAGTAGCAGCATGATGAGTGGATTTAGGTCTGACGATTCTAAGTGACATAAGTCACACAGAAAAGGACACTTCTCATAAGGTGTCACTTATAGAGGGAATGTAAAAACCGTTACACTTGAACTGAATTACAAAACAGAACAGAGTCACACATGCAGAAAACACACTATGGCTGCTTAACGGGAAAGGTGAGGTGGGGTGATACATAAAACAAGAGTTTCAAATTAGCTCAGATACCGTTCCATAAACCCAATATGTAACAGACAAGACCTACTCCTTGCTCAGAGAACTGGACTCAACACGCCCGATTCACCGCACAAGAATATATCTGACTAGTAATAATCTTAAAACCTATGTATTGATATCTCTCTGTTAGTGTGTCAAGTGGGTGTAAAGCAGCATAAACACAGCCGTGAAAAGCAGCTAAACCCCATTATAAAAATAAATTACTTTTCAAAACCCATGAAACAAAGACAGTGAAAGAGAGAGAAATTCTTACACAATTCGTTCAGGGTCTGTGATGCAACCTGGATTGACCATATCTAGACCCACAGCTGGATGAGACATAAGGGTGGACACTCTTGGGGCTGAGAGGTTTGGTGAGGTTGGGTGAGCAAACGCAGACCCTTTAAAGTAATACTGCGTGCTACCCATCGCATGGGTCCCAAATCTCCAGGTTCAAGGGCATCTTCCTACATCAAAAACATGCATGAGAAACCCAGAAGATGGTACACCGTGTGATGGGGAAAGGTTTCTAAAACGCACCTCATTTCTCATCTCCTTGTGCTCGGGTTCGCCATTCCAGCCACTTTACTAGCAATCTCCCCTACTTGGAGCATCAGCACCTTTAACCTCCTGTTCCGTACAGGTTGCTATTTGTCCTGAGGATGAACGGGAAGACGGGGAACCAATGAGAGACTAGCTCTTGGTGTTGGGACAGGCACAGGTCACTCTATTTTCCCATCAGGAAGAAGAATTAACCACAGGCTCAGCCTGCCCCCCGGAACCAGAACAGGGCCTGAAGCCATCCTGCGCTTTTGCGGCCAGCTCCCGAAAAAGCGAGTTGTAAAATGGAGCTTCAGGGCACTGCAATTCACAAACCTGCACAGTTATAAATGATAACTCTCGTCCACAAATATATTGAGGGAAGGCAAAGACGAGGAATTGAAATCAAGGCAGAATTGCAGGAAACAGATTTCAGGAGGTAGATTCGAATCGCCTTGAAAGCACATGAAAAGCGGCAAAACGTTGACAATGATGCCCTTGGCCAAAAAGGGCGTATGCGTTTTTTCCTGAATATATTCAGGAAAAAACGCATACGCCCTTTTTGGCCAACCAAGCAACCTGGAAAGGCAAATCAGCGCTACAAAGAAGTCTCGCTTCCCATCGGTCAAAAGGGCCATGCTGAAAAAAGTGTCAAAACCAGAAATGCAGGACAGGCCATGGAGAAATGGGAGCCTTGCTACACTGATGGGCGGGATGTAAATTGCCAACAGCCACTCTGGAGAAGTGTACGGTGTGTCCTGAAACATCTAAAAAACACAGCTTAGAGAGCATAGGGCACTTCCACGCATGGGGGTATAAAGTGGGAAAATTAAAAATCAGCAAGACACAAGCACCCCAAAGTTTAGGGCTGCTCTGTTGACAAGGACCTCCACTTCATTCCACCTTAAATATCCCAGGAAAGCGAAAAATGGATTAAAAATTTGAGGTCCATATGTACAATGGATTATCACTCAGCCATGAAATCAATGTCATAAGGCTAGTAGCAGCATGATGAGTGGATTTAGGTCTGACGATTCTAAGTGACATAAGTCACACAGAAAAGGACACTTCTCATAAGGTGTCACTTATAGAGGGAATGTAAAAACCGTTACACTTGAACTGAATTACAAAACAGAACAGAGTCACACATGCAGAAAACACACTATGGTTCCTTAACGGGAAAGGTGAGGTGGGGTGATACATAAATCAAGAGTTTCAAATTAGCTCAGATACCGTTCCATAAACCCAATATGTAACAGACAAGACCTACTCCTTGCTCAGAGAACTGGACTCAACACGCCCGATTCACCGCACAAGAATATATCTGACTAGTAATAATCTTAAAACCTATGTATTGATATCTCTCTGTTAGTGTGTCAAGTGGGTGTAAAGCGGCATAAACACAGCCGTGAAAAGCAGCTAAACCCCATTATAAAAATAAATTACTTTTCAAAACCCATGAAACAAAGACAGTGAAAGAGAGAGAAATTCTTACACAATTCGTTCAGGGTCTGTGATGCAACCTGGATTGACCATATCTAGACCCACAGCTGGATGAGACATAAGGGTGGACACTCTTGGGGCTGAGAGGTTTGGTGAGGTTGGGTGAGCAAACGCAGACCCTTTAAAGTAATACTGCGTGCTACCCATCGCATGGGTCCCAAATCTCCAGGTTCAAGGGCATCTTCCTACATCGAAAACATGCATGAGAAACCCAGAAGATGGTACACCGTGTGATGGGGAAAGGTTTCTAAAACGCACCTCATTTCTCATCTCCTTGTGCTCGGGTTCGCCATTCCAGCCACTTTACTAGCAATCTCCCTACTTGGAGCATCAGCACCTTTAACCTCCTGTTCCGTACAGGTTGCTATTTGTCGTGAGGATGAACGGGAAGACGGAGAACCAATGAGAGACTAGCTCTTGGTGTTGGGACAGGCACAGGTCACTCTATTTTCCCATCAGGAAGAAGAATTAACCACAGGCTCAGCCTGCCCCCCGGAACCAGAACAGGGCCTGAAGCCATCCTGTGCTTTTGCGGCCAGCTCCCGAAAAAGCGAGTTGTAAAATGGAGCTTCAGGGCACTGCAATTCACAAACCTGCACAGTTATAAATGATAACTCTCGTCCACAAATATATTGAGGGAAGGCAAAGACGAGGAATTGAAATCAAGGCAGAATTGCAGGAAACAGATTTCAGGAGGTAGATTCGAATCGCCTTGAAAGCACATGAAAAGCGGCAAAACGTTGACAATGATGCCCTTGGCCAAAAAGGGCGTATGCGTTTTTTCCTGAATATATTCAGGAAAAAACGCATACGCCCTTTTTGGCCAACCAAGCAACCTGGAAAGGCAAATCAGCGCTACAAAGAAGTCTCGCTTCCCATCGGTCAAAAGGGCCATGCTGAAAAAAGTGTCAAAACCAGAAATGCAGGACAGGCCATGGAGAAATGGGAGCCTTGCTACACTGATGGGCGGGATGTAAATTGCCAAGAGCCACTCTGGAGAAGTGTACGGTGTGTCCTGAAACATCTAAAAAACACAGCTTAGAGAGCATAGGGCACTTCCACGCATGGGGGTATAAAGTGGGAAAATTAAAAATCAGCAAGACACAAGCACCCCAAAGTTTAGGGCTGCTCTGTTGACAAGGACCTCCACTTCATTCCACCTTAAATATCCCAGGAAAGCGAAAAATGGATAAAATATTTGAGGTCCATATGTACAATGGATTATCACTCAGCCATGAAA
The DNA here is from genome assembly GCF_965194825.1 of Balaenoptera physalus. Taxonomy (NCBI): domain Eukaryota; kingdom Metazoa; phylum Chordata; class Mammalia; order Artiodactyla; family Balaenopteridae; genus Balaenoptera; species Balaenoptera physalus. The sequence continues at coordinate 97,392 of NW_028126486.1, forward strand.
TCAATGTCATAAGGCTAGTAGCAGCATGATGAGTGGATTTAGGTCTGACGATTCTAAGTGACATAAGTCACACAGAAAAGGACACTTCTCATAAGGTGTCACTTATAGAGGGAATGTAAAAACCGTTACACTTGAACTGAATTACAAAACAGAACAGAGTCACACATGCAGAAAACACACTATGGCTGCTTAACGGGAAAGGTGAGGTGGGGTGATACATAAAACAAGAGTTTCAAATTAGCTCAGATACCGTTCCATAAACCCAATATGTAACAGACAAGACCTACTCCTTGCTCAGAGAACTGGACTCAACACGCCCGATTCACCGCACAAGAATATATCTGACTAGTAATAATCTTAAAACCTATGTATTGATATCTCTCTGTTAGTGTGTCAAGTGGGTGTAAAGCAGCATAAACACAGCCGTGAAAAGCAGCTAAACCCCATTATAAAAATAAATTACTTTTCAAAACCCATGAAACAAAGACAGTGAAAGAGAGAGAAATTCTTACACAATTCGTTCAGGGTCTGTGATGCAACCTGGATTGACCATATCTAGACCCACAGCTGGATGAGACATAAGGGTGGACACTCTTGGGGCTGAGAGGTTTGGTGAGGTTGGGTGAGCAAACGCAGACCCTTTAAAGTAATACTGCGTGCTACCCATCGCATGGGTCCCAAATCTCCAGGTTCAAGGGCATCTTCCTACATCAAAAACATGCATGAGAAACCCAGAAGATGGTACACCGTGTGATGGGGAAAGGTTTCTAAAACGCACCTCATTTCTCATCTCCTTGTGCTCGGGTTCGCCATTCCAGCCACTTTACTAGCAATCTCCCCTACTTGGAGCATCAGCACCTTTAACCTCCTGTTCCGTACAGGTTGCTATTTGTCCTGAGGATGAACGGGAAGACGGGGAACCAATGAGAGACTAGCTCTTGGTGTTGGGACAGGCACAGGTCACTCTATTTTCCCATCAGGAAGAAGAATTAACCACAGGCTCAGCCTGCCCCCCGGAACCAGAACAGGGCCTGAAGCCATCCTGCGCTTTTGCGGCCAGCTCCCGAAAAAGCGAGTTGTAAAATGGAGCTTCAGGGCACTGCAATTCACAAACCTGCACAGTTATAAATGATAACTCTCGTCCACAAATATATTGAGGGAAGGCAAAGACGAGGAATTGAAATCAAGGCAGAATTGCAGGAAACAGATTTCAGGAGGTAGATTCGAATCGCCTTGAAAGCACATGAAAAGCGGCAAAACGTTGACAATGATGCCCTTGGCCAAAAAGGGCGTATGCGTTTTTTCCTGAATATATTCAGGAAAAAACGCATACGCCCTTTTTGGCCAACCAAGCAACCTGGAAAGGCAAATCAGCGCTACAAAGAAGTCTCGCTTCCCATCGGTCAAAAGGGCCATGCTGAAAAAAGTGTCAAAACCAGAAATGCAGGACAGGCCATGGAGAAATGGGAGCCTTGCTACACTGATGGGCGGGATGTAAATTGCCAACAGCCACTCTGGAGAAGTGTACGGTGTGTCCTGAAACATCTAAAAAACACAGCTTAGAGAGCATAGGGCACTTCCACGCATGGGGGTATAAAGTGGGAAAATTAAAAATCAGCAAGACACAAGCACCCCAAAGTTTAGGGCTGCTCTGTTGACAAGGACCTCCACTTCATTCCACCTTAAATATCCCAGGAAAGCGAAAAATGGATTAAAAATTTGAGGTCCATATGTACAATGGATTATCACTCAGCCATGAAATCAATGTCATAAGGCTAGTAGCAGCATGATGAGTGGATTTAGGTCTGACGATTCTAAGTGACATAAGTCACACAGAAAAGGACACTTCTCATAAGGTGTCACTTATAGAGGGAATGTAAAAACCGTTACACTTGAACTGAATTACAAAACAGAACAGAGTCACACATGCAGAAAACACACTATGGTTCCTTAACGGGAAAGGTGAGGTGGGGTGATACATAAATCAAGAGTTTCAAATTAGCTCAGATACCGTTCCATAAACCCAATATGTAACAGACAAGACCTACTCCTTGCTCAGAGAACTGGACTCAACACGCCCGATTCACCGCACAAGAATATATCTGACTAGTAATAATCTTAAAACCTATGTATTGATATCTCTCTGTTAGTGTGTCAAGTGGGTGTAAAGCGGCATAAACACAGCCGTGAAAAGCAGCTAAACCCCATTATAAAAATAAATTACTTTTCAAAACCCATGAAACAAAGACAGTGAAAGAGAGAGAAATTCTTACACAATTCGTTCAGGGTCTGTGATGCAACCTGGATTGACCATATCTAGACCCACAGCTGGATGAGACATAAGGGTGGACACTCTTGGGGCTGAGAGGTTTGGTGAGGTTGGGTGAGCAAACGCAGACCCTTTAAAGTAATACTGCGTGCTACCCATCGCATGGGTCCCAAATCTCCAGGTTCAAGGGCATCTTCCTACATCGAAAACATGCATGAGAAACCCAGAAGATGGTACACCGTGTGATGGGGAAAGGTTTCTAAAACGCACCTCATTTCTCATCTCCTTGTGCTCGGGTTCGCCATTCCAGCCACTTTACTAGCAATCTCCCTACTTGGAGCATCAGCACCTTTAACCTCCTGTTCCGTACAGGTTGCTATTTGTCGTGAGGATGAACGGGAAGACGGAGAACCAATGAGAGACTAGCTCTTGGTGTTGGGACAGGCACAGGTCACTCTATTTTCCCATCAGGAAGAAGAATTAACCACAGGCTCAGCCTGCCCCCCGGAACCAGAACAGGGCCTGAAGCCATCCTGTGCTTTTGCGGCCAGCTCCCGAAAAAGCGAGTTGTAAAATGGAGCTTCAGGGCACTGCAATTCACAAACCTGCACAGTTATAAATGATAACTCTCGTCCACAAATATATTGAGGGAAGGCAAAGACGAGGAATTGAAATCAAGGCAGAATTGCAGGAAACAGATTTCAGGAGGTAGATTCGAATCGCCTTGAAAGCACATGAAAAGCGGCAAAACGTTGACAATGATGCCCTTGGCCAAAAAGGGCGTATGCGTTTTTTCCTGAATATATTCAGGAAAAAACGCATACGCCCTTTTTGGCCAACCAAGCAACCTGGAAAGGCAAATCAGCGCTACAAAGAAGTCTCGCTTCCCATCGGTCAAAAGGGCCATGCTGAAAAAAGTGTCAAAACCAGAAATGCAGGACAGGCCATGGAGAAATGGGAGCCTTGCTACACTGATGGGCGGGATGTAAATTGCCAAGAGCCACTCTGGAGAAGTGTACGGTGTGTCCTGAAACATCTAAAAAACACAGCTTAGAGAGCATAGGGCACTTCCACGCATGGGGGTATAAAGTGGGAAAATTAAAAATCAGCAAGACACAAGCACCCCAAAGTTTAGGGCTGCTCTGTTGACAAGGACCTCCACTTCATTCCACCTTAAATATCCCAGGAAAGCGAAAAATGGATAAAATATTTGAGGTCCATATGTACAATGGATTATCACTCAGCCATGAAATCAATGTCATAAGGCTAGTAGCAGCATGATGAGTGGATTTAGGTCTGACGATTCTAAGTGACATAAGTCACACAGAAAAGGACACTTCTCATAAGGTGTCACTTATAGAGGGAATGTAAAAACCGTTACACTTGAACTGAATTACAAAACAGAACAGAGTCACACATGCAGAAAACACACTATGGCTGCTTAACGGGAAAGGTGAGGTGGGGTGATACATAAAACAAGAGTTTCAAATTAGCTCAGATACCGTTCCATAAACCCAATATGTAACAGACAAGACCTACTCCTTGCTCAGAGAACTGGACTCAACACGCCCGATTCACCGCACAAGAATATATCTGACTAGTAATAATCTTAAAACCTATGTATTGATATCTCTCTGTTAGTGTGTCAAGTGGGTGTAAAGCAGCATAAACACAGCCGTGAAAAGCAGCTAAACCCCATTATAAAAATAAATTACTTTTCAAAACCCATGAAACAAAGACAGTGAAAGAGAGAGAAATTCTTACACAATTCGTTCAGGGTCTGTGATGCAACCTGGATTGACCATATCTAGACCCACAGCTGGATGAGACATAAGGGTGGACACTCTTGGGGCTGAGAGGTTTGGTGAGGTTGGGTGAGCAAACGCAGACCCTTTAAAGTAATACTGCGTGCTACCCATCGCATGGGTCCCAAATCTCCAGGTTCAAGGGCATCTTCCTACATCGAAAACATGCATGAGAAACCCAGAAGATGGTACACCGTGTGATGGGGAAAGGTTTCTAAAACGCACCTCATTTCTCATCTCCTTGTGCTCGGGTTCGCCATTCCAGCCACTTTACTAGCAATCTCCCTACTTGGAGCATCAGCACCTTTAACCTCCTGTTCCGTACAGGTTGCTATTTGTCCTGAGGATGAACGGGAAGACGGGGAACCAATGAGAGACTAGCTCTTGGTGTTGGGACAGGCACAGGTCACTCTATTTTCCCATCAGGAAGAAGAATTAACCACAGGCTCAGCCTGCCCCCCGGAACCAGAACAGGGCCTGAAGCCATCCTGCGCTTTTGCGGCCAGCTCCCGAAAAAGCGAGTTGTAAAATGGAGCTTCAGGGCACTGCAATTCACAAACCTGCACAGTTATAAATGATAACTCTCGTCCACAAATATATTGAGGGAAGGCAAAGACGAGGAATTGAAATCAAGGCAGAATTGCAGGAAACAGATTTCAGGAGGTAGTTTCGAATCGCCTTGAAAGCACATGAAAAGCGGCAAAACGTTGACAATGATGCCCTTGGCCAAAAAGGGCGTATGCGTTTTTTCCTGAATATATTCAGGAAAAAACGCATACGCCCTTTTTGGCCAACCAAGCAACCTGGAAAGGCAAATCAGCGCTACAAAGAAGTCTCGCTTCCCATCGGTCAAAAGGGCCATGCTGAAAAAAGTGTCAAAACCAGAAATGCAGGACAGGCCATGGAGAAATGGGAGCCTTGCTACACTGATGGGCGGGATGTAAATTGCCAACAGCCACTCTGGAGAAGTGTACGGTGTGTCCTGAAACATCTAAAAAACACAGCTTAGAGAGCATAGGGCACTTCCACGCATGGGGGTATAAAGTGGGAAAATTAAAAATCAGCAAGACACAAGCACCCCAAAGTTTAGGGCTGCTCTGTTGACAAGGACCTCCACTTCATTCCACCTTAAATATCCCAGGAAAGCGAAAAATGGATTAAAAATTTGAGGTCCATATGTACAATGGATTATCACTCAGCCATGAAATCAATGTCATAAGGCTAGTAGCAGCATGATGAGTGGATTTAGGTCTGACGATTCTAAGTGACATAAGTCACACAGAAAAGGACACTTCTCATAAGGTGTCACTTATAGAGGGAATGTAAAAACCGTTACACTTGAACTGAATTACAAAACAGAACAGAGTCACACATGCAGAAAACACACTATGGTTCCTTAACGGGAAAGGTGAGGTGGGGTGATACATAAATCAAGAGTTTCAAATTAGCTCAGATACCGTTCCATAAACCCAATATGTAACAGACAAGACCTACTCCTTGCTCAGAGAACTGGACTCAACACGCCCGATTCACCGCACAAGAATATATCTGACTAGTAATAATCTTAAAACCTATGTATTGATATCTCTCTGTTAGTGTGTCAAGTGGGTGTAAAGCGGCATAAACACAGCCGTGAAAAGCAGCTAAACCCCATTATAAAAATAAATTACTTTTCAAAACCCATGAAACAAAGACAGTGAAAGAGAGAGAAATTCTTACACAATTCGTTCAGGGTCTGTGATGCAACCTGGATTGACCATATCTAGACCCACAGCTGGATGAGACATAAGGGTGGACACTCTTGGGGCTGAGAGGTTTGGTGAGGTTGGGTGAGCAAACGCAGACCCTTTAAAGTAATACTGCGTGCTACCCATCGCATGGGTCCCAAATCTCCAGGTTCAAGGGCATCTTCCTACATCGAAAACATGCATGAGAAACCCAGAAGATGGTACACCGTGTGATGGGGAAAGGTTTCTAAAACGCACCTCATTTCTCATCTCCTTGTGCTCGGGTTCGCCATTCCAGCCACTTTACTAGCAATCTCCCTACTTGGAGCATCAGCACCTTTAACCTCCTGTTCCGTACAGGTTGCTATTTGTCCTGAGGATGAACGGGAAGACGGGGAACCAATGAGAGACTAGCTCTTGGTGTTGGGACAGGCACAGGTCACTCTATTTTCCCATCAGGAAGAAGAATTAACCACAGGCTCAGCCTGCCCCCCGGAACCAGAACAGGGCCTGAAGCCATCCTGCGCTTTTGCGGCCAGCTCCCGAAAAAGCGAGTTGTAAAATGGAGCTTCAGGGCACTGCAATTCACAAACCTGCACAGTTATAAATGATAACTCTCGTCCACAAATATATTGAGGGAAGGCAAAGACGAGGAATTGAAATCAAGGCAGAATTGCAGGAAACAGATTTCAGGAGGTAGATTCGAATCGCCTTTAAAGCACATGAAAAGCGGCAAAACGTTGACAATGATGCCCTTGGCCAAAAAGGGCGTATGCATTTTTTCCTGAATATATTCAGGAAAAAACGCATACGCCCTTTTTGGCCAACCAAGCAACCTGGAAAGGCAAATCAGCGCTACAAAGAAGTCTCGCTTCCCATCGGTCAAAAGGGCCATGCTGAAAAAAGTGTCAAAACCAGAAATGCAGGACAGGCCATGGAGAAATGGGAGCCTTGCTACACTGATGGGCGGGATGTAAATTGCCAACAGCCACTCTGGAGAAGTGTACGGTGTGTCCTGAAACATCTAAAAAACACAGCTTAGAGAGCATAGGGCACTTCCACGCATGGGGGTATAAAGTGGGAAAATTAAAAATCAGCAAGACACAAGCACCCCAAAGTTTAGGGCTGCTCTGTTGACAAGGACCTCCACTTCATTCCACCTTAAATATCCCAGGAAAGCGAAAAATGGATAAAAAATTTGAGGTCCATATGTACAATGGATTATCACTCAGCCATGAAATCAATGTCATAAGGCTAGTAGCAGCATGATGAGTGGATTTAGGTCCGACGATTCTAAGTGACATAAGTCACACAGAAAAGGACACTTCTCATAAGGTGTCACTTATAGAGGGAATGTAAAAACCGTTACACTTGAACTGAATTACAAAACAGAACAGAGTCACACATGCAGAAAACACACTATGGCTGCTTAACGGGAAAGGTGAGGTGGGGTGATACATAAAACAAGAGTTTCAAATTAGCTCAGATACCGTTCCATAAACCCAATATGTAACAGACAAGACCTACTCCTTGCTCAGAGAACTGGACTCAACACGCCCGATTCACCGCACAAGAATATATCTGACTAGTAATAATCTTAAAACCTATGTATTGATATCTCTCTGTTAGTGTGTCAAGTGGGTGTAAAGCAGCATAAACACAGCCGTGAAAAGCAGCTAAACCCCATTATAAAAATAAATTACTTTTCAAAACCCATGAAACAAAGACAGTGAAAGAGAGAGAAATTCTTACACAATTCGTTCAGGGTCTGTGATGCAACCTGGATTGACCATATCTAGACCCACAGCTGGATGAGACATAAGGGTGGACACTCTTGGGGCTGAGAGGTTTGGTGAGGTTGGGTGAGCAAACGCAGACCCTTTAAAGTAATACTGCGTGCTACCCATCGCATGGGTCCCAAATCTCCAGGTTCAAGGGCATCTTCCTACATCAAAAACATGCATGAGAAACCCAGAAGATGGTACACCGTGTGATGGGGAAAGGTTTCTAAAACGCACCTCATTTCTCATCTCCTTGTGCTCGGGTTCGCCATTCCAGCCACTTTACTAGCAATCTCCCCTACTTGGAGCATCAGCACCTTTAACCTCCTGTTCCGTACAGGTTGCTATTTGTCCTGAGGATGAACGGGAAGACGGGGAACCAATGAGAGACTAGCTCTTGGTGTTGGGACAGGCACAGGTCACTCTATTTTCCCATCAGGAAGAAGAATTAACCACAGGCTCAGCCTGCCCCCCGGAACCAGAACAGGGCCTGAAGCCATCCTGCGCTTTTGCGGCCAGCTCCCGAAAAAGCGAGTTGTAAAATGGAGCTTCAGGGCACTGCAATTCACAAACCTGCAGAGTTATAAATGATAACTCTCGTCCACAAATATATTGAGGGAAGGCAAAGACGAGGAATTGAAATCAAGGCAGAATTGCAGGAAACAGATTTCAGGAGGTAGATTCGAATCGCCTTGAAAGCACATGAAAAGCGGCAAAACGTTGACAATGATGCCCTTGGCCAAAAAGGGCGTATGCGTTTTTTCCTGAATATATTCAGGAAAAAACGCATACGCCCTTTTTGGCCAACCAAGCAACCTGGAAAGGCAAATCAGCGCTACAAAGAAGTCTCGCTTCCCATCGGTCAAAAGGGCCATGCTGAAAAAAGTGTCAAAACCAGAAATGCAGGACAGGCCATGGAGAAATGGGAGCCTTGCTACACTGATGGGCGGGATGTAAATTGCCAACAGCCACTCTGGAGAAGTGTACGGTGTGTCCTGAAACATCTAAAAAACACAGCTTAGAGAGCATAGGGCACTTCCACGCATGGGGGTATAAAGTGGGAAAATTAAAAATCAGCAAGACACAAGCACCCCAAAGTTTAGGGCTGCTCTGTTGACAAGGACCTCCACTTCATTCCACCTTAAATATCCCAGGAAAGCGAAAAATGGATTAAAAATTTGAGGTCCATATGTACAATGGATTATCACTCAGCCATGAAATCAATGTCATAAGGCTAGTAGCAGCATGATGAGTGGATTTAGGTCTGACGATTCTAAGTGACATAAGTCACACAGAAAAGGACACTTCTCATAAGGTGTCACTTATAGAGGGAATGTAAAAACCGTTACACTTGAACTGAATTACAAAACAGAACAGAGTCACACATGCAGAAAACACACTATGGTTCCTTAACGGGAAAGGTGAGGTGGGGTGATACATAAATCAAGAGTTTCAAATTAGCTCAGATACCGTTCCATAAACCCAATATGTAACAGACAAGACCTACTCCTTGCTCAGAGAACTGGACTCAACACGCCCGATTCACCGCACAAGAATATATCTGACTAGTAATAATCTTAAAACCTATGTATTGATATCTCTCTGTTAGTGTGTCAAGTGGGTGTAAAGCGGCATAAACACAGCCGTGAAAAGCAGCTAAACCCCATTATAAAAATAAATTACTTTTCAAAACCCATGAAACAAAGACAGTGAAAGAGAGAGAAATTCTTACACAATTCGTTCAGGGTCTGTGATGCAACCTGGATTGACCATATCTAGACCCACAGCTGGATGAGACATAAGGGTGGACACTCTTGGGGCTGAGAGGTTTGGTGAGGTTGGGTGAGCAAACGCAGACCCTTTAAAGTAATACTGCGTGCTACCCATCGCATGGGTCCCAAATCTCCAGGTTCAAGGGCATCTTCCTACATCGAAAACATGCATGAGAAACCCAGAAGATGGTACACCGTGTGATGGGGAAAGGTTTCTAAAACGCACCTCATTTCTCATCTCCTTGTGCTCGGGTTCGCCATTCCAGCCACTTTACTAGCAATCTCCCTACTTGGAGCATCAGCACCTTTAACCTCCTGTTCCGTACAGGTTGCTATTTGTCCTGAGGATGAACGGGAAGACGGGGAACCAATGAGAGACTAGCTCTTGGTGTTGGGACAGGCACAGGTCACTCTATTTTCCCATCAGGAAGAAGAATTAACCACAGGCTCAGCCTGCCCCCCGGAACCAGAACAGGGCCTGAAGCCATCCTGCGCTTTTGCGGCCAGCTCCCGAAAAAGCGAGTTGTAAAATGGAGCTTCAGGGCACTGCAATTCACAAACCTGCACAGTTATAAATGATAACTCTCGTCCACAAATATATTGAGGGAAGGCAAAGACGAGGAATTGAAATCAAGGCAGAATTGCAGGAAACAGATTTCAGGAGGTAGATTCGAATCGCCTTGAAAGCACATGAAAAGCGGCAAAACGTTGACAATGATGCCCTTGGCCAAAAAGGGCGTATGCGTTTTTTCCTGAATATATTCAGGAAAAAACGCATACGCCCTTTTTGGCCAACCAAGCAACCTGGAAAGGCAAATCAGCGCTACAAAGAAGTCTCGCTTCCCATCGGTCAAAACGGCCATGCTGAAAAAAGTGTCAAAACCAGAAATGCAGGACAGGCCATGGAGAAATGGGAGCCTTGCTACACTGATGGGCGGGATGTAAATTGCCAACAGCCACTCTGGAGAAGTGTACGGTGTGTCCTGAAACATCTAAAAAACACAGCTTAGAGAGCATAGGGCACTTCCACGCATGGGGGTATAAAGTGGGAAAATTAAAAATCAGCAAGACACAAGCACCCCAAAGTTTAGGGCTGCTCTGTTGACAAGGACCTCCACTTCATTCCACCTTAAATATCCCAGGAAAGCGAAAAATGGATAAAAAATTTGAGGTCCATATGTACAATGGATTATCACTCAGCCATGAAATCAATGTCATAAGGCTAGTAGCAGCATGATGAGTGGATTTAGGTCTGACGATTCTAAGTGACATAAGTCACACAGAAAAGGACACTTCTCATAAGGTGTCACTTATAGAGGGAATGTAAAAACCGTTACACTTGAACTGAATTACAAAACAGAACAGAGTCACACATGCAGAAAACACACTATGGCTGCTTAACGGGAAAGGTGAGGTGGGGTGATACATAAAACAAGAGTTTCAAATTAGCTCAGATACCGTTCCATAAACCCAATATGTAACAGACAAGACCTACTCCTTGCTCAGAGAACTGGACTCAACACGCCCGATTCACCGCACAAGAATATATCTGACTAGTAATAATCTTAAAACCTATGTATTGATATCTCTCTGTTAGTGTGTCAAGTGGGTGTAAAGCAGCATAAACACAGCCGTGAAAAGCAGCTAAACCCCATTATAAAAATAAATTACTTTTCAAAACCCATGAAACAAAGACAGTGAAAGAGAGAGAAATTCTTACACAATTCGTTCAGGGTCTGTGATGCAACCTGGATTGACCATATCTAGACCCACAGCTGGATGAGACATAAGGGTGGACACTCTTGGGGCTGAGAGGTTTGGTGAGGTTGGGTGAGCAAACGCAGACCCTTTAAAGTAATACTGCGTGCTACCCATCGCATGGGTCCCAAATCTCCAGGTTCAAGGGCATCTTCCTACATCGAAAACATGCATGAGAAACCCAGAAGATGGTACACCGTGTGATGGGGAAAGGTTTCTAAAACGCACCTCATTTCTCATCTCCTTGTGCTCGGGTTCGCCATTCCAGCCACTTTACTAGCAATCTCCCTACTTGGAGCATCAGCACCTTTAACCTCCTGTTCCGTACAGGTTGCTATTTGTCCTGAGGATGAACGGGAAGACGGGGAACCAATGAGAGACTAGCTCTTGGTGTTGGGACAGGCACAGGTCACTCTATTTTCCCATCAAGAAGAAGAATTAACCACAGGCTCAGCCTGCCCCCCGGAACCAGAACAGGGCCTGAAGCCATCCTGCGCTTTTGCGGCCAGCTCCCGAAAAAGCGAGTTGTAAAATGGAGCTTCAGGGCACTGCAATTCACAAACCTGCAGAGTTATAAATGATAACTCTCGTCCACAAATATATTGAGGGAAGGCAAAGACGAGGAATTGAAATCAAGGCAGAATTGCAGGAAACAGATTTCAGGAGGTAGATTCGAATCGCCTTTAAAGCACATGAAAAGCGGCAAAACGTTGACAATGATGCCCTTGGCCAAAAAGGGCATATGCGTTTTTTCCTGAATATATTCAGGAAAAAACGCATATGCCCTTTTTGGCCAACCAAGCAACCTGGAAAGGCAAATCAGCGCTACAAAGAAGTCTCGCTTCCCATCGGTCAAAAGGGCCATGCTGAAAAAAGTGTCAAAACCAGAAATGCAGGACAGGCCATGGAGAAATGGGAGCCTTGCTACACTGATGGGCGGGATGTAAATTGCCAACAGCCACTCTGGAGAAGTGTACGGTGTGTCCTGAAACATCTAAAAAACACAGCTTAGAGAGCATAGGGCACTTCCACGCATGGGGGTATAAAGTGGGAAAATTAAAAATCAGCAAGACACAAGCACCCCAAAGTTTAGGGCTGCTCTGTTGACAAGGACCTCCACTTCATTCCACCTTAAATATCCCAGGAAAGCGAAAAATGGATAAAAAATTTGAGGTCCATATGTACAATGGATTATCACTCAGCCATGAAATCAATGTCATAAGGCTAGTAGCAGCATGATGAGTGGATTTAGGTCCGACGATTCTAAGTGACATAAGTCACACAGAAAAGGACACTTCTCATAAGGTGTCACTTATAGAGGGAATGTAAAAACCGTTACACTTGAACTGAATTACAAAACAGAACAGAGTCACACATGCAGAAAACACACTATGGCTGCTTAACGGGAAAGGTGAGGTGGGGTGATACATAAAACAAGAGTTTCAAATTAGCTCAGATACCGTTCCATAAACCCAATATGTAACAGACAAGACCTACTCCTTGCTCAGAGAACTGGACTCAACACGCCCGATTCACCGCACAAGAATATATCTGACTAGTAATAATCTTAAAACCTATGTATTGATATCTCTCTGTTAGTGTGTCAAGTGGGTGTAAAGCAGCATAAACACAGCCGTGAAAAGCAGCTAAACCCCATTATAAAAATAAATTACTTTTCAAAACCCATGAAACAAAGACAGTGAAAGAGAGAGAAATTCTTACACAATTCGTTCAGGGTCTGTGATGCAACCTGGATTGACCATATCTAGACCCACAGCTGGATGAGACATAAGGGTGGACACTCTTGGGGCTGAGAGGTTTGGTGAGGTTGGGTGAGCAAACGCAGACCCTTTAAAGTAATACTGCGTGCTACCCATCGCATGGGTCCCAAATCTCCAGGTTCAAGGGCATCTTCCTACATCGAAAACATGCATGAGAAACCCAGAAGATGGTACACCGTGTGATGGGGAAAGGTTTCTAAAACGCACCTCATTTCTCATCTCCTTGTGCTCGGGTTCGCCATTCCAGCCACTTTACTAGCAATCTCCCTACTTGGAGCATCAGCACCTTTAACCTCCTGTTCCGTACAGGTTGCTATTTGTCCTGAGGATGAACGGGAAGACGGGGAACCAATGAGAGACTAGCTCTTGGTGTTGGGACAGGCACAGGTCACTCTATTTTCCCATCAAGAAGAAGAATTAACCACAGGCTCAGCCTGCCCCCCGGAACCAGAACAGGGCCTGAAGCCATCCTGCGCTTTTGCGGCCAGCTCCCGAAAAAGCGAGTTGTAAAATGGAGCTTCAGGGCACTGCAATTCACAAACCTGCAGAGTTATAAATGATAACTCTCGTCCACAAATATATTGAGGGAAGGCAAAGACGAGGAATTGAAATCAAGGCAGAATTGCAGGAAACAGATTTCAGGAGGTAGATTCGAATCGCCTTTAAAGCACATGAAAAGCGGCAAAACGTTGACAATGATGCCCTTGGCCAAAAAGGGCATATGCGTTTTTTCCTGAATATATTCAGGAAAAAACGCATATGCCCTTTTTGGCCAACCAAGCAACCTGGAAAGGCAAATCAGCGCTACAAAGAAGTCTCGCTTCCCATCGGTCAAAAGGGCCATGCTGAAAAAAGTGTCAAAACCAGAAATGCAGGACAGGCCATGGAGAAATGGGAGCCTTGCTACACTGATGGGCGGGATGTAAATTGCCAACAGCCACTCTGGAGAAGTGTACGGTGTGTCCTGAAACATCTAAAAAACACAGCTTAGAGAGCATAGGGCACTTCCACGCATGGGGGTATAAAGTGGGAAAATTAAAAATCAGCAAGACACAAGCACCCCAAAGTTTAGGGCTGCTCTGTTGACAAGGACCTCCACTTCATTCCACCTTAAATATCCCAGGAAAGCGAAAAATGGATAAAAAATTTGAGGTCCATATGTACAATGGATTATCACTCAGCCATGAAATCAATGTCATAAGGCTAGTAGCAGCATGATGAGTGGATTTAGGTCCGACGATTCTAAGTGACATAAGTCACACAGAAAAGGACACTTCTCATAAGGTGTCACTTATAGAGGGAATGTAAAAACCGTTACACTTGAACTGAATTACAAAACAGAACAGAGTCACACATGCAGAAAACACACTATGGCTGCTTAACGGGAAAGGTGAGGTGGGGTGATACATAAAACAAGAGTTTCAAATTAGCTCAGATACCGTTCCATAAACCCAATATGTAACAGACAAGACCTACTCCTTGCTCAGAGAACTGGACTCAACACGCCCGATTCACCGCACAAGAATATATCTGACTAGTAATAATCTTAAAACCTATGTATTGATATCTCTCTGTTAGTGTGTCAAGTGGGTGTAAAGCAGCATAAACACAGCCGTGAAAAGCAGCTAAACCCCATTATAAAAATAAATTACTTTTCAAAACCCATGAAACAAAGACAGTGAAAGAGAGAGAAATTCTTACACAATTCGTTCAGGGTCTGTGATGCAACCTGGATTGACCATATCTAGACCCACAGCTGGATGAGACATAAGGGTGGACACTCTTGGGGCTGAGAGGTTTGGTGAGGTTGGGTGAGCAAACGCAGACCCTTTAAAGTAATACTGCGTGCTACCCATCGCATGGGTCCCAAATCTCCAGGTTCAAGGGCATCTTCCTACATCAAAAACATGCATGAGAAACCCAGAAGATGGTACACCGTGTGATGGGGAAAGGTTTCTAAAACGCACCTCATTTCTCATCTCCTTGTGCTCGGGTTCGCCATTCCAGCCACTTTACTAGCAATCTCCCCTACTTGGAGCATCAGCACCTTTAACCTCCTGTTCCGTACAGGTTGCTATTTGTCCTGAGGATGAACGGGAAGACGGGGAACCAATGAGAGACTAGCTCTTGGTGTTGGGACAGGCACAGGTCACTCTATTTTCCCATCAGGAAGAAGAATTAACCACAGGCTCAGCCTGCCCCCCGGAACCAGAACAGGGCCTGAAGCCATCCTGCGCTTTTGCGGCCAGCTCCCGAAAAAGCGAGTTGTAAAATGGAGCTTCAGGGCACTGCAATTCACAAACCTGCACAGTTATAAATGATAACTCTCGTCCACAAATATATTGAGGGAAGGCAAAGACGAGGAATTGAAATCAAGGCAGAATTGCAGGAAACAGATTTCAGGAGGTAGATTCGAATCGCCTTGAAAGCACATGAAAAGCGGCAAAACGTTGACAATGATGCCCTTGGCCAAAAAGGGCATATGCGTTTTTTCCTGAATATATTCAGGAAAAAACGCATATGCCCTTTTTGGCCAACCAAGCAACCTGGAAAGGCAAATCAGCGCTACAAAGAAGTCTCGCTTCCCATCGGTCAAAAGGGCCATGCTGAAAAAAGTGTCAAAACCAGAAATGCAGGACAGGCCATGGAGAAATGGGAGCCTTGCTACACTGATGGGCGGGATGTAAATTGCCAACAGCCACTCTGGAGAAGTGTACGGTGTGTCCTGAAACATCTAAAAAACACAGCTTAGAGAGCATAGGGCACTTCCACGCATGGGGGTATAAAGTGGGAAAATTAAAAATCAGCAAGACACAAGCACCCCAAAGTTTAGGGCTGCTCTGTTGACAAGGACCTCCACTTCATTCCACCTTAAATATCCCAGGAAAGCGAAAAATGGATAAAAAATTTGAGGTCCATATGTACAATGGATTATCACTCAGCCATGAAATCAATGTCATAAGGCTAGTAGCAGCATGATGAGTGGATTTAGGTCCGACGATTCTAAGTGACATAAGTCACACAGAAAAGGACACTTCTCATAAGGTGTCACTTATAGAGGGAATGTAAAAACCGTTACACTTGAACTGAATTACAAAACAGAACAGAGTCACACATGCAGAAAACACACTATGGCTGCTTAACGGGAAAGGTGAGGTGGGGTGATACATAAAACAAGAGTTTCAAATTAGCTCAGATACCGTTCCATAAACCCAATATGTAACAGACAAGACCTACTCCTTGCTCAGAGAACTGGACTCAACACGCCCGATTCACCGCACAAGAATATATCTGACTAGTAATAATCTTAAAACCTATGTATTGATATCTCTCTGTTAGTGTGTCAAGTGGGTGTAAAGCAGCATAAACACAGCCGTGAAAAGCAGCTAAACCCCATTATAAAAATAAATTACTTTTCAAAACCCATGAAACAAAGACAGTGAAAGAGAGAGAAATTCTTACACAATTCGTTCAGGGTCTGTGATGCAACCTGGATTGACCATATCTAGACCCACAGCTGGATGAGACATAAGGGTGGACACTCTTGGGGCTGAGAGGTTTGGTGAGGTTGGGTGAGCAAACGCAGACCCTTTAAAGTAATACTGCGTGCTACCCATCGCATGGGTCCCAAATCTCCAGGTTCAAGGGCATCTTCCTACATCAAAAACATGCATGAGAAACCCAGAAGATGGTACACCGTGTGATGGGGAAAGGTTTCTAAAACGCACCTCATTTCTCATCTCCTTGTGCTCGGGTTCGCCATTCCAGCCACTTTACTAGCAATCTCCCCTACTTGGAGCATCAGCACCTTTAACCTCCTGTTCCGTACAGGTTGCTATTTGTCCTGAGGATGAACGGGAAGACGGGGAACCAATGAGAGACTAGCTCTTGGTGTTGGGACAGGCACAGGTCACTCTATTTTCCCATCAGGAAGAAGAATTAACCACAGGCTCAGCCTGCCCCCCGGAACCAGAACAGGGCCTGAAGCCATCCTGCGCTTTTGCGGCCAGCTCCCGAAAAAGCGAGTTGTAAAATGGAGCTTCAGGGCACTGCAATTCACAAACCTGCACAGTTATAAATGATAACTCTCGTCCACAAATATATTGAGGGAAGGCAAAGACGAGGAATTGAAATCAAGGCAGAATTGCAGGAAACAGATTTCAGGAGGTAGATTCGAATCGCCTTGAAAGCACATGAAAAGCGGCAAAACGTTGACAATGATGCCCTTGGCCAAAAAGGGCGTATGCGTTTTTTCCTGAATATATTCAGGAAAAAACGCATACGCCCTTTTTGGCCAACCAAGCAACCTGGAAAGGCAAATCAGCGCTACAAAGAAGTCTCGCTTCCCATCGGTCAAAAGGGCCATGCTGAAAAAAGTGTCAAAACCAGAAATGCAGGACAGGCCATGGAGAAATGGGAGCCTTGCTACACTGATGGGCGGGATGTAAATTGCCAACAGCCACTCTGGAGAAGTGTACGGTGTGTCCTGAAACATCTAAAAAACACAGCTTAGAGAGCATAGGGCACTTCCACGCATGGGGGTATAAAGTGGGAAAATTAAAAATCAGCAAGACACAAGCACCCCAAAGTTTAGGGCTGCTCTGTTGACAAGGACCTCCACTTCATTCCACCTTAAATATCCCAGGAAAGCGAAAAATGGATTAAAAATTTGAGGTCCATATGTACAATGGATTATCACTCAGCCATGAAATCAATGTCATAAGGCTAGTAGCAGCATGATGAGTGGATTTAGGTCTGACGATTCTAAGTGACATAAGTCACACAGAAAAGGACACTTCTCATAAGGTGTCACTTATAGAGGGAATGTAAAAACCGTTACACTTGAACTGAATTACAAAACAGAACAGAGTCACACATGCAGAAAACACACTATGGTTCCTTAACGGGAAAGGTGAGGTGGGGTGATACATAAATCAAGAGTTTCAAATTAGCTCAGATACCGTTCCATAAACCCAATATGTAACAGACAAGACCTACTCCTTGCTCAGAGAACTGGACTCAACACGCCCGATTCACCGCACAAGAATATATCTGACTAGTAATAATCTTAAAACCTATGTATTGATATCTCTCTGTTAGTGTGTCAAGTGGGTGTAAAGCGGCATAAACACAGCCGTGAAAAGCAGCTAAACCCCATTATAAAAATAAATTACTTTTCAAAACCCATGAAACAAAGACAGTGAAAGAGAGAGAAATTCTTACACAATTCGTTCAGGGTCTGTGATGCAACCTGGATTGACCATATCTAGACCCACAGCTGGATGAGACATAAGGGTGGACACTCTTGGGGCTGAGAGGTTTGGTGAGGTTGGGTGAGCAAACGCAGACCCTTTAAAGTAATACTGCGTGCTACCCATCGCATGGGTCCCAAATCTCCAGGTTCAAGGGCATCTTCCTACATCGAAAACATGCATGAGAAACCCAGAAGATGGTACACCGTGTGATGGGGAAAGGTTTCTAAAACGCACCTCATTTCTCATCTCCTTGTGCTCGGGTTCGCCATTCCAGCCACTTTACTAGCAATCTCCCTACTTGGAGCATCAGCACCTTTAACCTCCTGTTCCGTACAGGTTGCTATTTGTCGTGAGGATGAACGGGAAGACGGAGAACCAATGAGAGACTAGCTCTTGGTGTTGGGACAGGCACAGGTCACTCTATTTTCCCATCAGGAAGAAGAATTAACCACAGGCTCAGCCTGCCCCCCGGAACCAGAACAGGGCCTGAAGCCATCCTGTGCTTTTGCGGCCAGCTCCCGAAAAAGCGAGTTGTAAAATGGAGCTTCAGGGCACTGCAATTCACAAACCTGCACAGTTATAAATGATAACTCTCGTCCACAAATATATTGAGGGAAGGCAAAGACGAGGAATTGAAATCAAGGCAGAATTGCAGGAAACAGATTTCAGGAGGTAGATTCGAATCGCCTTGAAAGCACATGAAAAGCGGCAAAACGTTGACAATGATGCCCTTGGCCAAAAAGGGCGTATGCGTTTTTTCCTGAATATATTCAGGAAAAAACGCATACGCCCTTTTTGGCCAACCAAGCAACCTGGAAAGGCAAATCAGCGCTACAAAGAAGTCTCGCTTCCCATCGGTCAAAAGGGCCATGCTGAAAAAAGTGTCAAAACCAGAAATGCAGGACAGGCCATGGAGAAATGGGAGCCTTGCTACACTGATGGGCGGGATGTAAATTGCCAAGAGCCACTCTGGAGAAGTGTACGGTGTGTCCTGAAACATCTAAAAAACACAGCTTAGAGAGCATAGGGCACTTCCACGCATGGGGGTATAAAGTGGGAAAATTAAAAATCAGCAAGACACAAGCACCCCAAAGTTTAGGGCTGCTCTGTTGACAAGGACCTCCACTTCATTCCACCTTAAATATCCCAGGAAAGCGAAAAATGGATAAAATATTTGAGGTCCATATGTACAATGGATTATCACTCAGCCATGAAATCAATGTCATAAGGCTAGTAGCAGCATGATGAGTGGATTTAGGTCTGACGATTCTAAGTGACATAAGTCACACAGAAAAGGACACTTCTCATAAGGTGTCACTTATAGAGGGAATGTAAAAACCGTTACACTTGAACTGAATTACAAAACAGAACAGAGTCACACATGCAGAAAACACACTATGGCTGCTTAACGGGAAAGGTGAGGTGGGGTGATACATAAAACAAGAGTTTCAAATTAGCTCAGATACCGTTCCATAAACCCAATATGTAACAGACAAGACCTACTCCTTGCTCAGAGAACTGGACTCAACACGCCCGATTCACCGCACAAGAATATATCTGACTAGTAATAATCTTAAAACCTATGTATTGATATCTCTCTGTTAGTGTGTCAAGTGGGTGTAAAGCAGCATAAACACAGCCGTGAAAAGCAGCTAAACCCCATTATAAAAATAAATTACTTTTCAAAACCCATGAAACAAAGACAGTGAAAGAGAGAGAAATTCTTACACAATTCGTTCAGGGTCTGTGATGCAACCTGGATTGACCATATCTAGACCCACAGCTGGATGAGACATAAGGGTGGACACTCTTGGGGCTGAGAGGTTTGGTGAGGTTGGGTGAGCAAACGCAGACCCTTTAAAGTAATACTGCGTGCTACCCATCGCATGGGTCCCAAATCTCCAGGTTCAAGGGCATCTTCCTACATCGAAAACATGCATGAGAAACCCAGAAGATGGTACACCGTGTGATGGGGAAAGGTTTCTAAAACGCACCTCATTTCTCATCTCCTTGTGCTCGGGTTCGCCATTCCAGCCACTTTACTAGCAATCTCCCTACTTGGAGCATCAGCACCTTTAACCTCCTGTTCCGTACAGGTTGCTATTTGTCCTGAGGATGAACGGGAAGACGGGGAACCAATGAGAGACTAGCTCTTGGTGTTGGGACAGGCACAGGTCACTCTATTTTCCCATCAGGAAGAAGAATTAACCACAGGCTCAGCCTGCCCCCCGGAACCAGAACAGGGCCTGAAGCCATCCTGCGCTTTTGCGGCCAGCTCCCGAAAAAGCGAGTTGTAAAATGGAGCTTCAGGGCACTGCAATTCACAAACCTGCACAGTTATAAATGATAACTCTCGTCCACAAATATATTGAGGGAAGGCAAAGACGAGGAATTGAAATCAAGGCAGAATTGCAGGAAACAGATTTCAGGAGGTAGATTCGAATCGCCTTGAAAGCACATGAAAAGCGGCAAAACGTTGACAATGATGCCCTTGGCCAAAAAGGGCGTATGCGTTTTTTCCTGAATATATTCAGGAAAAAACGCATACGCCCTTTTTGGCCAACCAAGCAACCTGGAAAGGCAAATCAGCGCTACAAAGAAGTCTCGCTTCCCATCGGTCAAAAGGGCCATGCTGAAAAAAGTGTCAAAACCAGAAATGCAGGACAGGCCATGGAGAAATGGGAGCCTTGCTACACTGATGGGCGGGATGTAAATTGCCAACAGCCACTCTGGAGAAGTGTACGGTGTGTCCTGAAACATCTAAAAAACACAGCTTAGAGAGCATAGGGCACTTCCACGCATGGGGGTATAAAGTGGGAAAATTAAAAATCAGCAAGACACAAGCACCCCAAAGTTTAGGGCTGCTCTGTTGACAAGGACCTCCACTTCATTCCACCTTAAATATCCCAGGAAAGCGAAAAATGGATAAAAAATTTGAGGTCCATATGTACAATGGATTATCACTCAGCCATGAAATCAATGTCATAAGGCTAGTAGCAGCATGATGAGTGGATTTAGGTCCGACGATTCTAAGTGACATAAGTCACACAGAAAAGGACACTTCTCATAAGGTGTCACTTATAGAGGGAATGTAAAAACCGTTACACTTGAACTGAATTACAAAACAGAACAGAGTCACACATGCAGAAAACACACTATGGCTGCTTAACGGGAAAGGTGAGGTGGGGTGATACATAAAACAAGAGTTTCAAATTAGCTCAGATACCGTTCCATAAACCCAATATGTAACAGACAAGACCTACTCCTTGCTCAGAGAACTGGACTCAACACGCCCGATTCACCGCACAAGAATATATCTGACTAGTAATAATCTTAAAACCTATGTAT
This sequence comes from Balaenoptera physalus, assembly GCF_965194825.1. Taxonomy (NCBI): domain Eukaryota; kingdom Metazoa; phylum Chordata; class Mammalia; order Artiodactyla; family Balaenopteridae; genus Balaenoptera; species Balaenoptera physalus. The sequence continues at coordinate 118,888 of NW_028126486.1, forward strand.
TGATATCTCTCTGTTAGTGTGTCAAGTGGGTGTAAAGCAGCATAAACACAGCCGTGAAAAGCAGCTAAACCCCATTATAAAAATAAATTACTTTTCAAAACCCATGAAACAAAGACAGTGAAAGAGAGAGAAATTCTTACACAATTCGTTCAGGGTCTGTGATGCAACCTGGATTGACCATATCTAGACCCACAGCTGGATGAGACATAAGGGTGGACACTCTTGGGGCTGAGAGGTTTGGTGAGGTTGGGTGAGCAAACGCAGACCCTTTAAAGTAATACTGCGTGCTACCCATCGCATGGGTCCCAAATCTCCAGGTTCAAGGGCATCTTCCTACATCAAAAACATGCATGAGAAACCCAGAAGATGGTACACCGTGTGATGGGGAAAGGTTTCTAAAACGCACCTCATTTCTCATCTCCTTGTGCTCGGGTTCGCCATTCCAGCCACTTTACTAGCAATCTCCCCTACTTGGAGCATCAGCACCTTTAACCTCCTGTTCCGTACAGGTTGCTATTTGTCCTGAGGATGAACGGGAAGACGGGGAACCAATGAGAGACTAGCTCTTGGTGTTGGGACAGGCACAGGTCACTCTATTTTCCCATCAGGAAGAAGAATTAACCACAGGCTCAGCCTGCCCCCCGGAACCAGAACAGGGCCTGAAGCCATCCTGCGCTTTTGCGGCCAGCTCCCGAAAAAGCGAGTTGTAAAATGGAGCTTCAGGGCACTGCAATTCACAAACCTGCACAGTTATAAATGATAACTCTCGTCCACAAATATATTGAGGGAAGGCAAAGACGAGGAATTGAAATCAAGGCAGAATTGCAGGAAACAGATTTCAGGAGGTAGATTCGAATCGCCTTGAAAGCACATGAAAAGCGGCAAAACGTTGACAATGATGCCCTTGGCCAAAAAGGGCGTATGCGTTTTTTCCTGAATATATTCAGGAAAAAACGCATACGCCCTTTTTGGCCAACCAAGCAACCTGGAAAGGCAAATCAGCGCTACAAAGAAGTCTCGCTTCCCATCGGTCAAAAGGGCCATGCTGAAAAAAGTGTCAAAACCAGAAATGCAGGACAGGCCATGGAGAAATGGGAGCCTTGCTACACTGATGGGCGGGATGTAAATTGCCAACAGCCACTCTGGAGAAGTGTACGGTGTGTCCTGAAACATCTAAAAAACACAGCTTAGAGAGCATAGGGCACTTCCACGCATGGGGGTATAAAGTGGGAAAATTAAAAATCAGCACGACACAAGCACCCCAAAGTTTAGGGCTGCTCTGTTGACAAGGACCTCCACTTCATTCCACCTTAAATATCCCAGGAAAGCGAAAAATGGATAAAATATTTGAGGTCCATATGTACAATGGATTATCACTCAGCCATGAAATCAATGTCATAAGGCTAGTAGCAGCATGATGAGTGGATTTAGGTCTGACGATTCTAAGTGACATAAGTCACACAGAAAAGGACACTTCTCATAAGGTGTCACTTATAGAGGGAATGTAAAAACCGTTACACTTGAACTGAATTACAAAACAGAACAGAGTCACACATGCAGAAAACACACTATGGCTGCTTAACGGGAAAGGTGAGGTGGGGTGATACATAAAACAAGAGTTTCAAATTAGCTCAGATACCGTTCCATAAACCCAATATGTAACAGACAAGACCTACTCCTTGCTCAGAGAACTGGACTCAACACGCCCGATTCACCGCACAAGAATATATCTGACTAGTAATAATCTTAAAACCTATGTATTGATATCTCTCTGTTAGTGTGTCAAGTGGGTGTAAAGCAGCATAAACACAGCCGTGAAAAGCAGCTAAACCCCATTATAAAAATAAATTACTTTTCAAAACCCATGAAACAAAGACAGTGAAAGAGAGAGAAATTCTTACACAATTCGTTCAGGGTCTGTGATGCAACCTGGATTGACCATATCTAGACCCACAGCTGGATGAGACATAAGGGTGGACACTCTTGGGGCTGAGAGGTTTGGTGAGGTTGGGTGAGCAAACGCAGACCCTTTAAAGTAATACTGCGTGCTACCCATCGCATGGGTCCCAAATCTCCAGGTTCAAGGGCATCTTCCTACATCGAAAACATGCATGAGAAACCCAGAAGATGGTACACCGTGTGATGGGGAAAGGTTTCTAAAACGCACCTCATTTCTCATCTCCTTGTGCTCGGGTTCGCCATTCCAGCCACTTTACTAGCAATCTCCCTACTTGGAGCATCAGCACCTTTAACCTCCTGTTCCGTACAGGTTGCTATTTGTCCTGAGGATGAACGGGAAGACGGGGAACCAATGAGAGACTAGCTCTTGGTGTTGGGACAGGCACAGGTCACTCTATTTTCCCATCAAGAAGAAGAATTAACCACAGGCTCAGCCTGCCCCCCGGAACCAGAACAGGGCCTGAAGCCATCCTGCGCTTTTGCGGCCAGCTCCCGAAAAAGCGAGTTGTAAAATGGAGCTTCAGGGCACTGCAATTCACAAACCTGCAGAGTTATAAATGATAACTCTCGTCCACAAATATATTGAGGGAAGGCAAAGACGAGGAATTGAAATCAAGGCAGAATTGCAGGAAACAGATTTCAGGAGGTAGATTCGAATCGCCTTTAAAGCACATGAAAAGCGGCAAAACGTTGACAATGATGCCCTTGGCCAAAAAGGGCATATGCGTTTTTTCCTGAATATATTCAGGAAAAAACGCATATGCCCTTTTTGGCCAACCAAGCAACCTGGAAAGGCAAATCAGCGCTACAAAGAAGTCTCGCTTCCCATCGGTCAAAAGGGCCATGCTGAAAAAAGTGTCAAAACCAGAAATGCAGGACAGGCCATGGAGAAATGGGAGCCTTGCTACACTGATGGGCGGGATGTAAATTGCCAACAGCCACTCTGGAGAAGTGTACGGTGTGTCCTGAAACATCTAAAAAACACAGCTTAGAGAGCATAGGGCACTTCCACGCATGGGGGTATAAAGTGGGAAAATTAAAAATCAGCAAGACACAAGCACCCCAAAGTTTAGGGCTGCTCTGTTGACAAGGACCTCCACTTCATTCCACCTTAAATATCCCAGGAAAGCGAAAAATGGATAAAAAATTTGAGGTCCATATGTACAATGGATTATCACTCAGCCATGAAATCAATGTCATAAGGCTAGTAGCAGCATGATGAGTGGATTTAGGTCCGACGATTCTAAGTGACATAAGTCACACAGAAAAGGACACTTCTCATAAGGTGTCACTTATAGAGGGAATGTAAAAACCGTTACACTTGAACTGAATTACAAAACAGAACAGAGTCACACATGCAGAAAACACACTATGGCTGCTTAACGGGAAAGGTGAGGTGGGGTGATACATAAAACAAGAGTTTCAAATTAGCTCAGATACCGTTCCATAAACCCAATATGTAACAGACAAGACCTACTCCTTGCTCAGAGAACTGGACTCAACACGCCCGATTCACCGCACAAGAATATATCTGACTAGTAATAATCTTAAAACCTATGTATTGATATCTCTCTGTTAGTGTGTCAAGTGGGTGTAAAGCGGCATAAACACAGCCGTGAAAAGCAGCTAAACCCCATTATAAAAATAAATTACTTTTCAAAACCCATGAAACAAAGACAGTGAAAGAGAGAGAAATTCTTACACAATTCGTTCAGGGTCTGTGATGCAACCTGGATTGACCATATCTAGACCCACAGCTGGATGAGACATAAGGGTGGACACTCTTGGGGCTGAGAGGTTTGGTGAGGTTGGGTGAGCAAACGCAGACCCTTTAAAGTAATACTGCGTGCTACCCATCGCATGGGTCCCAAATCTCCAGGTTCAAGGGCATCTTCCTACATCGAAAACATGCATGAGAAACCCAGAAGATGGTACACCGTGTGATGGGGAAAGGTTTCTAAAACGCACCTCATTTCTCATCTCCTTGTGCTCGGGTTCGCCATTCCAGCCACTTTACTAGCAATCTCCCTACTTGGAGCATCAGCACCTTTAACCTCCTGTTCCGTACAGGTTGCTATTTGTCCTGAGGATGAACGGGAAGACGGGGAACCAATGAGAGACTAGCTCTTGGTGTTGGGACAGGCACAGGTCACTCTATTTTCCCATCAGGAAGAAGAATTAACCACAGGCTCAGCCTGCCCCCCGGAACCAGAACAGGGCCTGAAGCCATCCTGCGCTTTTGCGGCCAGCTCCCGAAAAAGCGAGTTGTAAAATGGAGCTTCAGGGCACTGCAATTCACAAACCTGCACAGTTATAAATGATAACTCTCGTCCACAAATATATTGAGGGAAGGCAAAGACGAGGAATTGAAATCAAGGCAGAATTGCAGGAAACAGATTTCAGGAGGTAGATTCGAATCGCCTTGAAAGCACATGAAAAGCGGCAAAACGTTGACAATGATCCCCTTGGCCAAAAAGGGCGTATGCGTTTTTTCCTGAATATATTCAGGAAAAAACGCATACGCCCTTTTTGGCCAACCAAGCAACCTGGAAAGGCAAATCAGCGCTCCAAAGAAGTCTCGCTTCCCATCGGTCAAAAGGGCCATGCTGAAAAAAGTGTCAAAACCAGAAATGCAGGACAGGCCATGGAGAACTGGGAGCCTTGCTACACTGATGGGCGGGATGTAAATTGCCAACAGCCACTCTGGAGAAGTGTACGGTGTGTCCTGAAACATCTAAAAAACACAGCTTAGAGAGCATAGGGCACTTCCACGCATGGGGGTATAAAGTGGGAAAATTAAAAATCAGCAAGACACAAGCACCCCAAAGTTTAGGGCTGCTCTGTTGACAAGGACCTCCACTTCATTCCACCTTAAATATCCCAGGAAAGCGAAAAATGGATAAAAAATTTGAGGTCCATATGTACAATGGATTATCACTCAGCCATGAAATCAATGTCATAAGGCTAGTAGCAGCATGATGAGTGGATTTCGGTCCGACGATTCTAAGTGACATAAGTCACACAGAAAAGGACACTTCTCATAAGGTGTCACTTATAGAGGGAATGTAAAAACCGTTACACTTGAACTGAATTACAAAACAGAACAGAGTCACACATGCAGAAAACACACTATGGCTGCTTAACGGGAAAGGTGAGGTGGGGTGATACATAAAACAAGAGTTTCAAATTAGCTCAGATACCGTTCCATAAACCCAATATGTAACAGACAAGACCTACTCCTTGCTCAGAGAACTGGACTCAACACGCCCGATTCACCGCACAAGAATATATCTGACTAGTAATAATCTTAAAACCTATGTATTGATATCTCTCTGTTAGTGTGTCAAGTGGGTGTAAAGCAGCATAAACACAGCCGTGAAAAGCAGCTAAACCCCATTATAAAAATAAATTACTTTTCAAAACCCATGAAACAAAGACAGTGAAAGAGAGAGAAATTCTTACACAATTCGTTCAGGGTCTGTGATGCAACCTGGATTGACCATATCTAGACCCACAGCTGGATGAGACATAAGGGTGGACACTCTTGGGGCTGAGAGGTTTGGTGAGGTTGGGTGAGCAAACGCAGACCCTTTAAAGTAATACTGCGTGCTACCCATCGCATGGGTCCCAAATCTCCAGGTTCAAGGGCATCTTCCTACATCGAAAACATGCATGAGAAACCCAGAAGATGGTACACCGTGTGATGGGGAAAGGTTTCTAAAACGCACCTCATTTCTCATCTCCTTGTGCTCGGGTTCGCCATTCCAGCCACTTTACTAGCAATCTCCCTACTTGGAGCATCAGCACCTTTAACCTCCTGTTCCGTACAGGTTGCTATTTGTCCTGAGGATGAACGGGAAGACGGGGAACCAATGAGAGACTAGCTCTTGGTGTTGGGACAGGCACAGGTCACTCTATTTTCCCATCAGGAAGAAGAATTAACCACAGGCTCAGCCTGCCCCCCGGAACCAGAACAGGGCCTGAAGCCATCCTGCGCTTTTGCGGCCAGCTCCCGAAAAAGCGAGTTGTAAAATGGAGCTTCAGGGCACTGCAATTCACAAACCTGCACAGTTATAAATGATAACTCTCGTCCACAAATATATTGAGGGAAGGCAAAGACGAGGAATTGAAATCAAGGCAGAATTGCAGGAAACAGATTTCAGGAGGTAGATTCGAATCGCCTTGAAAGCACATGAAAAGCGGCAAAACGTTGACAATGATGCCCTTGGCCAAAAAGGGCGTATGCGTTTTTTCCTGAATATATTCAGGAAAAAACGCATACGCCCTTTTTGGCCAACCAAGCAACCTGGAAAGGCAAATCAGCGCTACAAAGAAGTCTCGCTTCCCATCGGTCAAAAGGGCCATGCTGAAAAAAGTGTCAAAACCAGAAATGCAGGACAGGCCATGGAGAAATGGGAGCCTTGCTACACTGATGGGCGGGATGTAAATTGCCAACAGCCACTCTGGAGAAGTGTACGGTGTGTCCTGAAACATCTAAAAAACACAGCTTAGAGAGCATAGGGCACTTCCACGCATGGGGGTATAAAGTGGGAAAATTAAAAATCAGCAAGACACAAGCACCCCAAAGTTTAGGGCTGCTCTGTTGACAAGGACCTCCACTTCATTCCACCTTAAATATCCCAGGAAAGCGAAAAATGGATAAAAAATTTGAGGTCCATATGTACAATGGATTATCACTCAGCCATGAAATCAATGTCATAAGGCTAGTAGCAGCATGATGAGTGGATTTAGGTCTGACGATTCTAAGTGACATAAGTCACACAGAAAAGGACACTTCTCATAAGGTGTCACTTATAGAGGGAATGTAAAAACCGTTACACTTGAACTGAATTACAAAACAGAACAGAGTCACACATGCAGAAAACACACTATGGCTGCTTAACGGGAAAGGTGAGGTGGGGTGATACATAAAACAAGAGTTTCAAATTAGCTCAGATACCGTTCCATAAACCCAATATGTAACAGACAAGACCTACTCCTTGCTCAGAGAACTGGACTCAACACGCCCGATTCACCGCACAAGAATATATCTGACTAGTAATAATCTTAAAACCTATGTATTGATATCTCTCTGTTAGTGTGTCAAGTGGGTGTAAAGCAGCATAAACACAGCCGTGAAAAGCAGCTAAACCCCATTATAAAAATAAATTACTTTTCAAAACCCATGAAACAAAGACAGTGAAAGAGAGAGAAATTCTTACACAATTCGTTCAGGGTCTGTGATGCAACCTGGATTGACCATATCTAGACCCACAGCTGGATGAGACATAAGGGTGGACACTCTTGGGGCTGAGAGGTTTGGTGAGGTTGGGTGAGCAAACGCAGACCCTTTAAAGTAATACTGCGTGCTACCCATCGCATGGGTCCCAAATCTCCAGGTTCAAGGGCATCTTCCTACATCGAAAACATGCATGAGAAACCCAGAAGATGGTACACCGTGTGATGGGGAAAGGTTTCTAAAACGCACCTCATTTCTCATCTCCTTGTGCTCGTGTTCGCCATTCCAGCCACTTTACTAGCAATCTCCCTACTTGGAGCATCAGCACCTTTAACCTCCTGTTCCGTACAGGTTGCTATTTGTCCTGAGGATGAACGGGAAGACGGGGAACCAATGAGAGACTAGCTCTTGGTGTTGGGACAGGCACAGGTCACTCTATTTTCCCATCAGGAAGAAGAATTAACCACAGGCTCAGCCTGCCCCCCGGAACCAGAACAGGGCCTGAAGCCATCCTGCGCTTTTGCGGCCAGCTCCCGAAAAAGCGAGTTGTAAAATGGAGCTTCAGGGCACTGCAATTCACAAACCTGCACAGTTATAAATGATAACTCTCGTCCACAAATATATTGAGGGAAGGCAAAGACGAGGAATTGAAATCAAGGCAGAATTGCAGGAAACAGATTTCAGGAGGTAGATTCGAATCGCCTTGAAAGCACATGAAAAGCGGCAAAACGTTGACAATGATGCCCTTGGCCAAAAAGGGCGTATGCGTTTTTTCCTGAATATATTCAGGAAAAAACGCATACGCCCTTTTTGGCCAACCAAGCAACCTGGAAAGGCAAATCAGCGCTACAAAGAAGTCTCGCTTCCCATCGGTCAAAAGGGCCATGCTGAAAAAAGTGTCAAAACCAGAAATGCAGGACAGGCCATGGAGAAATGGGAGCCTTGCTACACTGATGGGCGGGATGTAAATTGCCAACAGCCACTCTGGAGAAGTGTACGGTGTGTCCTGAAACATCTAAAAAACACAGCTTAGAGAGCATAGGGCACTTCCACGCATGGGGGTATAAAGTGGGAAAATTAAAAATCATCAAGACACAAGCACCCCAAAGTTTAGGGCTGCTCTGTTGACAAGGACCTCCACTTCATTCCACCTTAAATATCCCAGGAAAGCGAAAAATGGATAAAAAATTTGAGGTCCATATGTACAATGGATTATCACTCAGCCATGAAATCAATGTCATAAGGCTAGTAGCAGCATGATGAGTGGATTTCGGTCCGACGATTCTAAGTGACATAAGTCACACAGAAAAGGACACCTCTCATAAGGTGTCACTTATAGAGGGAATGTAAAAACCGTTACACTTGAACTGAATTACAAAACAGAACAGAGTCACACATGCAGAAAACACACTATGGCTGCTTAACGGGAAAGGTGAGGTGGGGTGATACATAAAACAAGAGTTTCAAATTAGCTCAGATACCGTTCCATAAACCCAATATGTAACAGACAAGACCTACTCCTTGCTCAGAGAACTGGACTCAACACGCCCGATTCACCGCACAAGAATATATCTGACTAGTAATAATCTTAAAACCTATGTATTGATATCTCTCTGTTAGTGTGTCAAGTGGGTGTAAAGCGGCATAAACACAGCCGTGAAAAGCAGCTAAACCCCATTATAAAAATAAATTACTTTTCAAAACCCATGAAACAAAGACAGTGAAAGAGAGAGAAATTCTTACACAATTCGTTCAGGGTCTGTGATGCAACCTGGATTGACCATATCTAGACCCACAGCTGGATGAGACATAAGGGTGGACACTCTTGGGGCTGAGAGGTTTGGTGAGGTTGGGTGAGCAAACGCAGACCCTTTAAAGTAATACTGCGTGCTACCCATCGCATGGGTCCCAAATCTCCAGGTTCAAGGGCATCTTCCTACATCGAAAACATGCATGAGAAACCCAGAAGATGGTACACCGTGTGATGGGGAAAGGTTTCTAAAACGCACCTCATTTCTCATCTCCTTGTGCTCGGGTTCGCCATTCCAGCCACTTTACTAGCAATCTCCCTACTTGGAGCATCAGCACCTTTAACCTCCTGTTCCGTACAGGTTGCTATTTGTCCTGAGGATGAACGGGAAGACGGGGAACCAATGAGAGACTAGCTCTTGGTGTTGGGACAGGCACAGGTCACTCTATTTTCCCATCAGGAAGAAGAATTAACCACAGGCTCAGCCTGCCCCCCGGAACCAGAACAGGGCCTGAAGCCATCCTGCGCTTTTGCGGCCAGCTCCCGAAAAAGCGAGTTGTAAAATGGAGCTTCAGGGCACTGCAATTCACAAACCTGCACAGTTATAAATGATAACTCTCGTCCACAAATATATTGAGGGAAGGCAAAGACGAGGAATTGAAATCAAGGCAGAATTGCAGGAAACAGATTTCAGGAGGTAGATTCGAATCGCCTTGAAAGCACATGAAAAGCGGCAAAACGTTGACAATGATGCCCTTGGCCATAAAGGGCGTATGCGTTTTTTCCTGAATATATTCAGGAAAAAACGCATACGCCCTTTTTGGCCAACCAAGCAACCTGGAAAGGCAAATCAGCGCTACAAAGAAGTCTCGCTTCCCATCGGTCAAAAGGGCCATGCTGAAAAAAGTGTCAAAACCAGAAATGCAGGACAGGCCATGGAGAAATGGGAGCCTTGCTACACTGATGGGCGGGATGTAAATTGCCAACAGCCACTCTGGAGAAGTGTACGGTGTGTCCTGAAACATCTAAAAAACACAGCTTAGAGAGCATAGGGCACTTCCACGCATGGGGGTATAAAGTGGGAAAATTAAAAATCATCAAGACACAAGCACCCCAAAGTTTAGGGCTGCTCTGTTGACAAGGACCTCCACTTCATTCCACCTTAAATATCCCAGGAAAGCGAAAAATGGATAAAAAATTTGAGGTCCATATGTACAATGGATTATCACTCAGCCATGAAATCAATGTCATAAGGCTAGTAGCAGCATGATGAGTGGATTTAGGTCCGACGATTCTAAGTGACATAAGTCACACAGAAAAGGACACTTCTCATAAGGTGTCACTTATAGAGGGAATGTAAAAACCGTTACACTTGAACTGAATTACAAAACAGAACAGAGTCACACATGCAGAAAACACACTATGGCTGCTTAACGGGAAAGGTGAGGTGGGGTGATACATAAAACAAGAGTTTCAAATTAGCTCAGATACCGTTCCATAAACCCAATATGTAACAGACAAGACCTACTCCTTGCTCAGAGAACTGGCCTCAACACGCCCGATTCACCGCACAAGAATATATCTGACTAGTAATAATCTTAAAACCTATGTATTGATATCTCTCTGTTAGTGTGTCAAGTGGGTGTAAAGCAGCATAAACACAGCCGTGAAAAGCAGCTAAACCCCATTATAAAAATAAATTACTTTTCAAAACCCATGAAACAAAGACAGTGAAAGAGAGAGAAATTCTTACACAATTCGTTCAGGGTCTGTGATGCAACCTGGATTGACCATATCTAGACCCACAGCTGGATGAGACATAAGGGTGGACACTCTTGGGGCTGAGAGGTTTGGTGAGGTTGGGTGAGCAAACGCAGACCCTTTAAAGTAATACTGCGTGCTACCCATCGCATGGGTCCCAAATCTCCAGGTTCAAGGGCATCTTCCTACATCGAAAACATGCATGAGAAACCCAGAAGATGGTACACCGTGTGATGGGGAAAGGTTTCTAAAACGCACCTCATTTCTCATCTCCTTGTGCTCGGGTTCGCCATTCCAGCCACTTTACTAGCAATCTCCCTACTTGGAGCATCAGCACCTTTAACCTCCTGTTCCGTACAGGTTGCTATTTGTCCTGAGGATGAACGGGAAGACGGGGAACCAATGAGAGACTAGCTCTTGGTGTTGGGACAGGCACAGGTCACTCCATTTTCCCATCAGGAAGAAGAATTAACCACAGGCTCAGCCTGCCCCCCGGAACCAGAACAGGGCCTGAAGCCATCCTGCGCTTTTGCGGCCAGCTCCCGAAAAAGCGAGTTGTAAAATGGAGCTTCAGGGCACTGCAATTCACAAACCTGCACAGTTATAAATGATAACTCTCGTCCACAAATATATTGAGGGAAGGCAAAGACGAGGAATTGAAATCAAGGCAGAATTGCAGGAAACAGATTTCAGGAGGTAGATTCGAATCGCCTTGAAAGCACATGAAAAGCGGCAAAACGTTGACAATGATGCCCTTGGCCAAAAAGGGCGTATGCGTTTTTTCCTGAATATATTCAGGAAAAAACGCATACGCCCTTTTTGGCCAACCAAGCAACCTGGAAAGGCAAATCAGCGCTACAAAGAAGTCTCGCTTCCCATCGGTCAAAAGGGCCATGCTGAAAAAAGTGTCAAAACCAGAAATGCAGGACAGGCCATGGAGAAATGGGAGCCTTGCTACACTGATGGGCGGGATGTAAATTGCCAACAGCCACTCTGGAGAAGTGTACGGTGTGTCCTGAAACATCTAAAAAACACAGCTTAGAGAGCATAGGGCACTTCCACGCATGGGGGTATAAAGTGGGAAAATTAAAAATCATCAAGACACAAGCACCCCAAAGTTTAGGGCTGCTCTGTTGACAAGGACCTCCACTTCATTCCACCTTAAATATCCCAGGAAAGCGAAAAATGGATAAAAAATTTGAGGTCCATATGTACAATGGATTATCACTCAGCCATGAAATCAATGTCATAAGGCTAGTAGCAGCATGATGAGTGGATTTAGGTCCGACGATTCTAAGTGACATAAGTCACACAGAAAAGGACACTTCTCATAAGGTGTCACTTATAGAGGGAATGTAAAAACCGTTACACTTGAACTGAATTACAAAACAGAACAGAGTCACACATGCAGAAAACACACTATGGCTGCTTAACGGGAAAGGTGAGGTGGGGTGATACATAAAACAAGAGTTTCAAATTAGCTCAGATACCGTTCCATAAACCCAATATGTAACAGACAAGACCTACTCCTTGCTCAGAGAACTGGACTCAACACGCCCGTCACCGCACAAGAATATATCTGACTAGTAATAATCTTAAAACCTATGTATTGATATCTCTCTGTTAGTGTGTCAAGTGGGTGTAAAGCAGCATAAACACAGCCGTGAAAAGCAGCTAAACCCCATTATAAAAATAAATTACTTTTCAAAACCCATGAAACAAAGACAGTGAAAGAGAGAGAAATTCTTACACAATTCGTTCAGGGTCTGTGATGCAACCTGGATTGACCATATCTAGACCCACAGCTGGATGAGACATAAGGGTGGACACTCTTGGGGCTGAGAGGTTTGGTGAGGTTGGGTGAGCAAACGCAGACCCTTTAAAGTAATACTGCGTGCTACCCATCGCATGGGTCCCAAATCTCCAGGTTCAAGGGCATCTTCCTACATCGAAAACATGCATGAGAAACCCAGAAGATGGTACACCGTGTGATGGGGAAAGGTTTCTAAAACGCACCTCATTTCTCATCTCCTTGTGCTCGGGTTCGCCATTCCAGCCACTTTACTAGCAATCTCCCTACTTGGAGCATCAGCACCTTTAACCTCCTGTTCCGTACAGGTTGCTATTTGTCCTGAGGATGAACGGGAAGACGGGGAACCAATGAGAGACTAGCTCTTGGTGTTGGGACAGGCACAGGTCACTCTATTTTCCCATCAGGAAGAAGAATTAACCACAGGCTCAGCCTGCCCCCCGGAACCAGAACAGGGCCTGAAGCCATCCTGCGCTTTTGCGGCCAGCTCCCGAAAAAGCGAGTTGTAAAATGGAGCTTCAGGGCACTGCAATTCACAAACCTGCACAGTTATAAATGATAACTCTCGTCCACAAATATATTGAGGGAAGGCAAAGACGAGGAATTGAAATCAAGGCAGAATTGCAGGAAACAGATTTCAGGAGGTAGATTCGAATCGCCTTGAAAGCACATGAAAAGCGGCAAAACGTTGACAATGATGCCCTTGGCCATAAAGGGCGTATGCGTTTTTTCCTGAATATATTCAGGAAAAAACGCATACGCCCTTTTTGGCCAACCAAGCAACCTGGAAAGGCAAATCAGCGCTACAAAGAAGTCTCGCTTCCCATCGGTCAAAAGGGCCATGCTGAAAAAAGTGTCAAAACCAGAAATGCAGGACAGGCCATGGAGAAATGGGAGCCTTGCTACACTGATGGGCGGGATGTAAATTGCCAACAGCCACTCTGGAGAAGTGTACGGTGTGTCCTGAAACATCTAAAAAACACAGCTTAGAGAGCATAGGGCACTTCCACGCATGGGGGTATAAAGTGGGAAAATTAAAAATCATCAAGACACAAGCACCCCAAAGTTTAGGGCTGCTCTGTTGACAAGGACCTCCACTTCATTCCACCTTAAATATCCCAGGAAAGCGAAAAATGGATAAAAAATTTGAGGTCCATATGTACAATGGATTATCACTCAGCCATGAAATCAATGTCATAAGGCTAGTAGCAGCATGATGAGTGGATTTAGGTCCGACGATTCTAAGTGACATAAGTCACACAGAAAAGGACACTTCTCATAAGGTGTCACTTATAGAGGGAATGTAAAAACCGTTACACTTGAACTGAATTACAAAACAGAACAGAGTCACACATGCAGAAAACACACTATGGCTGCTTAACGGGAAAGGTGAGGTGGGGTGATACATAAAACAAGAGTTTCAAATTAGCTCAGATACCGTTCCATAAACCCAATATGTAACAGACAAGACCTACTCCTTGCTCAGAGAACTGGACTCAACACGCCCGATTCACCGCACAAGAATATATCTGACTAGTAATAATCTTAAAACCTATGTATTGATATCTCTCTGTTAGTGTGTCAAGTGGGTGTAAAGCAGCATAAACACAGCCGTGAAAAGCAGCTAAACCCCATTATAAAAATAAATTACTTTTCAAAACCCATGAAACAAAGACAGTGAAAGAGAGAGAAATTCTTACACAATTCGTTCAGGGTCTGTGATGCAACCTGGATTGACCATATCTAGACCCACAGCTGGATGAGACATAAGGGTGGACACTCTTGGGGCTGAGAGGTTTGGTGAGGTTGGGTGAGCAAACGCAGACCCTTTAAAGTAATACTGCGTGCTACCCATCGCATGGGTCCCAAATCTCCAGGTTCAAGGGCATCTTCCTACATCGAAAACATGCATGAGAAACCCAGAAGATGGTACACCGTGTGATGGGGAAAGGTTTCTAAAACGCACCTCATTTCTCATCTCCTTGTGCTCGGGTTCGCCATTCCAGCCACTTTACTAGCAATCTCCCTACTTGGAGCATCAGCACCTTTAACCTCCTGTTCCGTACAGGTTGCTATTTGTCCTGAGGATGAACGGGAAGACGGGGAACCAATGAGAGACTAGCTCTTGGTGTTGGGACAGGCACAGGTCACTCTATTTTCCCATCAGGAAGAAGAATTAACCACAGGCTCAGCCTGCCCCCCGGAACCAGAACAGGGCCTGAAGCCATCCTGCGCTTTTGCGGCCAGCTCCCGAAAAAGCGAGTTGTAAAATGGAGCTTCAGGGCACTGCAATTCACAAACCTGCACAGTTATAAATGATAACTCTCGTCCACAAATATATTGAGGGAAGGCAAAGACGAGGAATTGAAATCAAGGCAGAATTGCAGGAAACAGATTTCAGGAGGTAGATTCGAATCGCCTTGAAAGCACATGAAAAGCGGCAAAACGTTGACAATGATGCCCTTGGCCAAAAAGGGCGTATGCGTTTTTTCCTGAATATATTCAGGAAAAAACGCATACGCCCTTTTTGGCCAACCAAGCAACCTGGAAAGGCAAATCAGCGCTACAAAGAAGTCTCGCTTCCCATCGGTCAAAAGGGCCATGCTGAAAAAAGTGTCAAAACCAGAAATGCAGGACAGGCCATGGAGAAATGGGAGCCTTGCTACACTGATGGGCGGGATGTAAATTGCCAACAGCCACTCTGGAGAAGTGTACGGTGTGTCCTGAAACATCTAAAAAACACAGCTTAGAGAGCATAGGGCACTTCCACGCATGGGGGTATAAAGTGGGAAAATTAAAAATCAGCAAGACACAAGCACCCCAAAGTTTAGGGCTGCTCTGTTGACAAGGACCTCCACTTCATTCCACCTTAAATATCCCAGGAAAGCGAAAAATGGATAAAAAATTTGAGGTCCATATGTACAATGGATTATCACTCAGCCATGAAATCAATGTCATAAGGCTAGTAGCAGCATGATGAGTGGATTTAGGTCCGACGATTCTAAGTGACATAAGTCACACAGAAAAGGACACTTCTCATAAGGTGTCACTTATAGAGGGAATGTAAAAACCGTTACACTTGAACTGAATTACAAAACAGAACAGAGTCACACATGCAGAAAACACACTATGGTTCCTTAACGGGAAAGGTGAGGTGGGGTGATACATAAAACAAGAGTTTCAAATTAGCTCAGATACCGTTCCATAAACCCAATATGTAACAGACAAGACCTACTCCTTGCTCAGAGAACTGGACTCAACACGCCCGATTCACCGCACAAGAATATATCTGACTAGTAATAATCTTAAAACCTATGTATTGATATCTCTCTGTTAGTGTGTCAAGTGGGTGTAAAGCGGCATAAACACAGCCGTGAAAAGCAGCTAAACCCCATTATAAAAATAAATTACTTTTCAAAACCCATGAAACAAAGACAGTGAAAGAGAGAGAAATTCTTACACAATTCGTTCAGGGTCTGTGATGCAACCTGGATTGACCATATCTAGACCCACAGCTGGATGAGACATAAGGGTGGACACTCTTGGGGCTGAGAGGTTTGGTGAGGTTGGGTGAGCAAACGCAGACCCTTTAAAGTAATACTGCGTGCTACCCATCGCATGGGTCCCAAATCTCCAGGTTCAAGGGCATCTTCCTACATCGAAAACATGCATGAGAAACCCAGAAGATGGTACACCGTGTGATGGGGAAAGGTTTCTAAAACGCACCTCATTTCTCATCTCCTTGTGCTCGGGTTCGCCATTCCAGCCACTTTACTAGCAATCTCCCTACTTGGAGCATCAGCACCTTTAACCTCCTGTTCCGTACAGGTTGCTATTTGTCCTGAGGATGAACGGGAAGACGGAGAACCAATGAGAGACTAGCTCTTGGTGTTGGGACAGGCACAGGTCACTCTATTTTCCCATCAGGAAGAAGAATTAACCACAGGCTCAGCCTGCCCCCCGGAACCAGAACAGGGCCTGAAGCCATCCTGCGTTTTTGCGGCCAGCTCCCGAAAAAGCGAGTTGTAAAATGGAGCTTCAGGGCACTGCAATTCACAAACCTGCACAGTTATAAATGATAACTCTCGTCCACAAATATATTGAGGGAAGGCAAAGACGAGGAATTGAAATCAAGGCAGAATTGCAGGAAACAGATTTCAGGAGGTAGATTCGAATCGCCTTGAAAGCACATGAAAAGCGGCAAAACGTTGACAATGATGCCCTTGTCCAAAAAGGGCGTATGCGTTTTTTCCTGAATATATTCAGGAAAAAACGCATACGCCCTTTTTGGCCAACCAAGCAACCTGGAAAGGCAAATCAGCGCTACAAAGAAGTCTCGCTTCCCATCGGTCAAAAGGGCCATGCTGAAAAAAGTGTCAAAACCAGAAATGCAGGACAGGCCATGGAGAAATGGGAGCCTTGCTACACTGATGGGCGGGATGTAAATTGCCAACAGCCACTCTGGAGAAGTGTACGGTGTGTCCTGAAACATCTAAAAAACACAGCTTAGAGAGCATAGGGCACTTCCACGCATGGGGGTATAAAGTGGGAAAATTAAAAATCAGCAAGACACAAGCACCCCAAAGTTTAGGGCTGCTCTGTTGACAAGGACCTCCACTTCATTCCACCTTAAATATCCCAGGAAAGCGAAAAATGGATAAAAAATTTGAGGTCCATATGTACAATGGATTATCACTCAGCCATGAAATCAATGTCATAAGGCTAGTAGCAGCATGATGAGTGGATTTAGGTCTGACGATTCTAAGTGACATAAGTCACACAGAAAAGGACACTTCTCATAAGGTGTCACTTATAGAGGGAATGTAAAAACCGTTACACTTGAACTGAATTACAAAACAGAACAGAGTCACACATGCAGAAAACACACTATGGCTGCTTAACGGGAAAGGTGAGGTGGGGTGATACATAAAACAAGAGTTTCAAATTAGCTCAGATACCGTTCCATAAACCCAATATGTAACAGACAAGACCTACTCCTTGCTCAGAGAACTGGACTCAACACGCCCGATTCACCGCACAAGAATATATCTGACTAGTAATAATCTTAAAACCTATGTATTGATATCTCTCTGTTAGTGTGTCAAGTGGGTGTAAAGCAGCATAAACACAGCCGTGAAAAGCAGCTAAACCCCATTATAAAAATAAATTACTTTTCAAAACCCATGAAACAAAGGCAGTGAAAGAGAGAGAAATTCTTACACAATTCGTTCAGGGTCTGTGATGCAACCTGGATTGACCATATCTAGACCCACAGCTGGATGAGACATAAGGGTGGACACTCTTGGGGCTGAGAGGTTTGGTGAGGTTGGGTGAGCAAACGCAGACCCTTTAAAGTAATACTGCGTGCTACCCATCGCATGGGTCCCAAATCTCCAGGTTCAAGGGCATCTTCCTACATCGAAAACATGCATGAGAAACCCAGAAGATGGTACACCGTGTGATGGGGAAAGGTTTCTAAAACGCACCTCATTTCTCATCTCCTTGTGCTCGGGTTCGCCATTCCAGCCACTTTACTAGCAATCTCCCTACTTGGAGCATCAGCACCTTTAACCTCCTGTTCCGTACAGGTTGCTATTTGTCCTGAGGATGAACGGGAAGACGGGGAACCAATGAGAGACTAGCTCTTGGTGTTGGGACAGGCACAGGTCACTCTATTTTCCCATCAGGAAGAAGAATTAACCACAGGCTCAGCCTGCCCCCCGGAACCAGAACAGGGCCTGAAGCCATCCTGCGCTTTTGCGGCCAGCTCCCGAAAAAGCGAGTTGTAAAATGGAGCTTCAGGGCACTGCAATTCACAAACCTGCACAGTTATAAATGATAACTCTCGTCCACAAATATATTGAGGGAAGGCAAAGACGAGGAATTGAAATCAAGGCAGAATTGCAGGAAACAGATTTCAGGAGGTAGGTTCGAATCGCCTTGAAAGCACATGAAAAGCGGCAAAACGTTGACAATGATGCCCTTGGCCAAAAAGGGCGTATGCGTTTTTTCCTGAATATATTCAGGAAAAAACGCATATGCCCTTTTTGGCCAACCAAGCAACCTGGAAAGGCAAATCAGCGCTACAAAGAAGTCTCGCTTCCCATCGGTCAAAAGGGCCATGCTGAAAAAAGTGTCAAAACCAGAAATGCAGGACAGGCCATGGAGAAATGGGAGCCTTGCTACACTGATGGGCGGGATGTAAATTGCCAACAGCCACTCTGGAGAAGTGTACGGTGTGTCCTGAAACATCTAAAAAACACAGCTTAGAGAGCATAGGGCACTTCCACGCATGGGGGTATAAAGTGGGAAAATTAAAAATCAGCAAGACACAAGCACCCCAAAGTTTAGGGCTGCTCTGTTGACAAGGACCTCCACTTCATTCCACCTTAAATATCCCAGGAAAGCGAAAAATGGATAAAAAATTTGAGGTCCATATGTACAATGGATTATCACTCAGCCATGAAATCAATGTCATAAGGCTAGTAGCAGCATGATGAGTGGATTTAGGTCTGACGATTCTAAGTGACATAAGTCACACAGAAAAGGACACTTCTCATAAGGTGTCACTTATAGAGGGAATGTAAAAACCGTTACACTTGAACTGAATTACAAAACAGAACAGAGTCACACATGCAGAAAACACACTATGGCTGCTTAACGGGAAAGGTGAGGTGGGGTGATACATAAAACAAGAGTTTCAAATTAGCTCAGATACCGTTCCATAAACCCAATATGTAACAGACAAGACCTACTCCTTGCTCAGAGAACTGGACTCAACACGCCCGATTCACCGCACAAGAATATATCTGACTAGTAATAATCTTAAAACCTATGTATTGATATCTCTCTGTTAGTGTGTCAAGTGGGTGTAAAGCAGCATAAACACAGCCGTGAAAAGCAGCTAAACCCCATTATAAAAATAAATTACTTTTCAAAACCCATGAAACAAAGACAGTGAAAGAGAGAGAAATTCTTACACAATTCGTTCAGGGTCTGTGATGCAACCTGGATTGACCATATCTAGACCCACAGCTGGATGAGACATAAGGGTGGACACTCTTGGGGCTGAGAGGTTTGGTGAGGTTGGGTGAGCAAACGCAGACCCTTTAAAGTAATACTGCGTGCTACCCATCGCATGGGTCCCAAATCTCCAGGTTCAAGGGCATCTTCCTACATCGAAAACATGCATGAGAAACCCAGAAGATGGTACACCGTGTGATGGGGAAAGGTTTCTAAAACGCACCTCATTTCTCATCTCCTTGTGCTCGGGTTCGCCATTCCAGCCACTTTACTAGCAATCTCCCTACTTGGAGCATCAGCACCTTTAACCTCCTGTTCCGTACAGGTTGCTATTTGTCCTGAGGATGAACGGGAAGACGGGGAACCAATGAGAGACTAGCTCTTGGTGTTGGGACAGGCACAGGTCACTCTATTTTCCCATCAGGAAGAAGAATTAACCACAGGCTCAGCCTGCCCCCCGGAACCAGAACAGGGCCTGAAGCCATCCTGCGCTTTTGCGGCCAGCTCCCGAAAAAGCGAGTTGTAAAATGGAGCTTCAGGGCACTGCAATTCACAAACCTGCACAGTTATAAATGATAACTCTCGTCCACAAATATATTGAGGGAAGGCAAAGACGAGGAATTGAAATCAAGGCAGAATTGCAGGAAACAGATTTCAGGAGGTAGATTCGAATCGCCTTGAAAGCACATGAAAAGCGGCAAAACGTTGACAATGATGCCCTTGGCCAAAAAGGGCGTATGCGTTTTTTCCTGAATATATTCAGGAAAAAACGCATACGCCCTTTTTGGCCAACCAAGCAACCTGGAAAGGCAAATCAGCGCTACAAAGAAGTCTCGCTTCCCATCGGTCAAAAGGGCCATGCTGAAAAAAGTGTCAAAACCAGAAATGCAGGACAGGCCATGGAGAAATGGGAGCCTTGCTACACTGATGGGCGGGATGTAAATTGCCAACAGCCACTCTGGAGAAGTGTACGGTGTGTCCTGAAACATCTAAAAAACACAGCTTAGAGAGCATAGGGCACTTCCACGCATGGGGGTATAAAGTGGGAAAATTAAAAATCAGCAAGACACAAGCACCCCAAAGTTTAGGGCTGCTCTGTTGACAAGGACCTCCACTTCATTCCACCTTAAATATCCCAGGAAAGCGAAAAATGGATTAAAAATTTGAGGTCCATATGTACAATGGATTATCACTCAGCCATGAAATCAATGTCATAAGGCTAGTAGCAGCATGATGAGTGGATTTAGGTCTGACGATTCTAAGTGACATAAGTCACACAGAAAAGGACACTTCTCATAAGGTGTCACTTATAGAGGGAATGTAAAAACCGTTACACTTGAACTGAATTACAAAACAGAACAGAGTCACACATGCAGAAAACACACTATGGTTCCTTAACGGGAAAGGTGAGGTGGGGTGATACATAAAACAAGAGTTTCAAATTAGCTCAGATACCGTTCCATAAACCCAATATGTAACAGACAAGACCTACTCCTTGCTCAGAGAACTGGACTCAACACGCCCGATTCACCGCACAAGAATATATCTGACTAGTAATAATCTTAAAACCTATGTATTGATATCTCTCTGTTAGTGTGTCAAGTGGGTGTAAAGCGGCATAAACACAGCCGTGAAAAGCAGCTAAACCCCATTATAAAAATAAATTACTTTTCAAAACCCATGAAACAAAGACAGTGAAAGAGAGAGAAATTCTTACACAATTCGTTCAGGGTCTGTGATGCAACCTGGATTGACCATATCTAGACCCACAGCTGGATGAGACATAAGGGTGGACACTCTTGGGGCTGAGAGGTTTGGTGAGGTTGGGTGAGCAAACGCAGACCCTTTAAAGTAATACTGCGTGCTACCCATCGCATGGGTCCCAAATCTCCAGGTTCAAGGGCATCTTCCTACATCGAAAACATGCATGAGAAACCCAGAAGATGGTACACCGTGTGATGGGGAAAGGTTTCTAAAACGCACCTCATTTCTCATCTCCTTGTGCTCGGGTTCGCCATTCCAGCCACTTTACTAGCAATCTCCCTACTTGGAGCATCAGCACCTTTAACCTCCTGTTCCGTACAGGTTGCTATTTGTCCTGAGGATGAACGGGAAGACGGAGAACCAATGAGAGACTAGCTCTTGGTGTTGGGACAGGCACAGGTCACTCTATTTTCCCATCAGGAAGAAGAATTAACCACAGGCTCAGCCTGCCCCCCGGAACCAGAACAGGGCCTGAAGCCATCCTGCGCTTTTGCGGCCAGCTCCCGAAAAAGCGAGTTGTAAAATGGAGCTTCAGGGCACTGCAATTCACAAACCTGCACAGTTATAAATGATAACTCTCGTCCACAAATATATTGAGGGAAGGCAAAGACGAGGAATTGAAATCAAGGCAGAATTGCAGGAAACAGATTTCAGGAGGTAGATTCGAATCGCCTTGAAAGCACATGAAAAGCGGCAAAACGTTGACAATGATGCCCTTGGCCAAAAAGGGCGTATGCGTTTTTTCCTGAATATATTCAGGAAAAAACGCATACGCCCTTTTTGGCCAACCAAGCAACCTGGAAAGGCAAATCAGCGCTACAAAGAAGTCTCGCTTCCCATCGGTCAAAAGGGCCATGCTGAAAAAAGTGTCAAAACCAGAAATGCAGGACAGGCCATGGAGAAATGGGAGCCTTGCTACACTGATGGGCGGGATGTAAATTGCCAACAGCCACTCTGGAGAAGTGTACGGTGTGTCCTGAAACATCTAAAAAACACAGCTTAGAGAGCATAGGGCACTTCCACGCATGGGGGTATAAAGTGGGAAAATTAAAAATCAGCAAGACACAAGCACCCCAAAGTTTAGGGCTGCTCTGTTGACAAGGACCTCCACTTCATTCCACCTTAAATATCCCAGGAAAGCGAAAAATGGATAAAAAATTTGAGGTCCATATGTACAATGGATTATCACTCAGCCATGAAATCAATGTCATAAGGCTAGTAGCAGCATGATGAGTGGATTTAGGTCTGACGATTCTAAGTGACATAAGTCACACAGAAAAGGACACTTCTCATAAGGTGTCACTTATAGAGGGAATGTAAAAACCGTTACACTTGAACTGAATTACAAAACAGAACAGAGTCACACATGCAGAAAACACACTATGGCTGCTTAACGGGAAAGGTGAGGTGGGGTGATACATAAAACAAGAGTTTCAAATTAGCTCAGATACCGTTCCATAAACCCAATATGTAACAGACAAGACCTACTCCTTGCTCAGAGAACTGGACTCAACACGCCCGATTCACCGCACAAGAATATATCTGACTAGTAATAATCTTAAAACCTATGTATTGATATCTCTCTGTTAGTGTGTCAAGTGGGTGTAAAGCAGCATAAACACAGCCGTGAAAAGCAGCTAAACCCCATTATAAAAATAAATTACTTTTCAAAACCCATGAAACAAAGACAGTGAAAGAGAGAGAAATTCTTACACAATTCGTTCAGGGTCTGTGATGCAACCTGGATTGACCATATCTAGACCCACAGCTGGATGAGACATAAGGGTGGACACTCTTGGGGCTGAGAGGTTTGGTGAGGTTGGGTGAGCAAACGCAGACCCTTTAAAGTAATACTGCGTGCTACCCATCGCATGGGTCCCAAATCTCCAGGTTCAAGGGCATCTTCCTACATCGAAAACATGCATGAGAAACCCAGAAGATGGTACACCGTGTGATGGGGAAAGGTTTCTAAAACGCACCTCATTTCTCATCTCCTTGTGCTCGGGTTCGCCATTCCAGCCACTTTACTAGCAATCTCCCTACTTGGAGCATCAGCACCTTTAACCTCCTGTTCCGTACAGGTTGCTATTTGTCCTGAGGATGAACGGGAAGACGGGGAACCAATGAGAGACTAGCTCTTGGTGTTGGGACAGGCACAGGTCACTCTATTTTCCCATCAGGAAGAAGAATTAACCACAGGCTCAGCCTGCCCCCCGGAACCAGAACAGGGCCTGAAGCCATCCTGCGCTTTTGCGGCCAGCTCCCGAAAAAGCGAGTTGTAAAATGGAGCTTCAGGGCACTGCAATTCACAAACCTGCACAGTTATAAATGATAACTCTCGTCCACAAATATATTGAGGGAAGGCAAAGACGAGGAATTGAAATCAAGGCAGAATTGCAGGAAACAGATTTCAGGAGGTAGATTCGAATCGCCTTGAAAGCACATGAAAAGCGGCAAAACGTTGACAATGATGCCCTTGGCCAAAAAGGGCGTATGCGTTTTTTCCTGAATATATTCAGGAAAAAACGCATACGCCCTTTTTGGCCAACCAAGCAACCTGGAAAGGCAAATCAGCGCTACAAAGAAGTCTCGCTTCCCATCGGTCAAAAGGGCCATGCTGAAAAAAGTGTCAAAACCAGAAATGCAGGACAGGCCATGGAGAAATGGGAGCCTTGCTACACTGATGGGCGGGATGTAAATTGCCAACAGCCACTCTGGAGAAGTGTACGGTGTGTCCTGAAACATCTAAAAAACACAGCTTAGAGAGCATAGGGCACTTCCACGCATGGGGGTATAAAGTGGGAAAATTAAAAATCAGCAAGACACAAGCACCCCAAAGTTTAGGGCTGCTCTGTTGACAAGGACCTCCACTTCATTCCACCTTAAATATCCCAGGAAAGCGAAAAATGGATAAAAAATTTGAGGTCCATATGTACAATGGATTATCACTCAGCCATGAAATCAATGTCATAAGGCTAGTAGCAGCATGATGAGTGGATTTAGGTCTGACGATTCTAAGTGACATAAGTCACACAGAAAAGGACACTTCTCATAAGGTGTCACTTATAGAGGGAATGTAAAAACCGTTACACTTGAACTGAATTACAAAACAGAACAGAGTCACACATGCAGAAAACACACTATGGCTGCTTAACGGGAAAGGTGAGGTGGGGTGATACATAAAACAAGAGTTTCAAATTAGCTCAGATACCGTTCCATAAACCCAATATGTAACAGACAAGACCTACTCCTTGCTCAGAGAACTGGACTCAACACGCCCGATTCACCGCACAAGAATATATCTGACTAGTAATAATCTTAAAACCTATGTATTGATATCTCTCTGTTAGTGTGTCAAGTGGGTGTAAAGCAGCATAAACACAGCCGTGAAAAGCAGCTAAACCCCATTATAAAAATAAATTACTTTTCAAAACCCATGAAACAAAGACAGTGAAAGAGAGAGAAATTCTTACACAATTCGTTCAGGGTCTGTGATGCAACCTGGATTGACCATATCTAGACCCACAGCTGGATGAGACATAAGGGTGGACACTCTTGGGGCTGAGAGGTTTGGTGAGGTTGGGTGAGCAAACGCAGACCCTTTAAAGTAATACTGCGTGCTACCCATCGCATGGGTCCCAAATCTCCAGGTTCAAGGGCATCTTCCTACATCGAAAACATGCATGAGAAACCCAGAAGATGGTACACCGTGTGATGGGGAAAGGTTTCTAAAACGCACCTCATTTCTCATCTCCTTGTGCTCGGGTTCGCCATTCCAGCCACTTTACTAGCAATCTCCCTACTTGGAGCATCAGCACCTTTAACCTCCTGTTCCGTACAGGTTGCTATTTGTCCTGAGGATGAACGGGAAGACGGGGAACCAATGAGAGACTAGCTCTTGGTGTTGGGACAGGCACAGGTCACTCTATTTTCCCATCAGGAAGAAGAATTAACCACAGGCTCAGCCTGCCCCCCGGAACCAGAACAGGGCCTGAAGCCATCCTGCGCTTTTGCGGCCAGCTCCCGAAAAAGCGAGTTGTAAAATGGAGCTTCAGGGCACTGCAATTCACAAACCTGCACAGTTATAAATGATAACTCTCGTCCACAAATATATTGAGGGAAGGCAAAGACGAGGAATTGAAATCAAGGCAGAATTGCAGGAAACAGATTTCAGGAGGTAGATTCGAATCGCCTTGAAAGCACATGAAAAGTGGCAAAACGTTGACAATGATGCCCTTGGCCAAAAAGGGCGTATGCGTTTTTTCCTGAATATATTCAGGAAAAAACGCATACGCCCTTTTTGGCCAACCAAGCAACCTGGAAAGGCAAATCAGCGCTACAAAGAAGTCTCGCTTCCCATCGGTCAAAAGGGCCATGCTGAAAAAAGTGTCAAAACCAGAAATGCAGGACAGGCCATGGAGAAATGGGAGCCTTGCTACACTGATGGGCGGGATGTAAATTGCCAACAGCCACTCTGGAGAAGTGTACGGTGTGTCCTGAAACATCTAAAAAACACAGCTTAGAGAGCATAGGGCACTTCCACGCATGGGGGTATAAAGTGGGAAAATTAAAAATCAGCAAGACACAAGCACCCCAAAGTTTAGGGCTGCTCTGTTGACAAGGACCTCCACTTCATTCCACCTTAAATATCCCAGGAAAGCGAAAAATGGATAAAAAATTTGAGGTCCATATGTACAATGGATTATCACTCAGCCATGAAATCAATGTCATAAGGCTAGTAGCAGCATGATGAGTGGATTTAGGTCTGACGATTCTAAGTGACATAAGTCACACAGAAAAGGACACTTCTCATAAGGTGTCACTTATAGAGGGAATGTAAAAACCGTTACACTTGAACTGAATTACAAAACAGAACAGAGTCACACATGCAGAAAACACACTATGGCTGCTTAACGGGAAAGGTGAGGTGGGGTGATACATAAAACAAGAGTTTCAAATTAGCTCAGATACCGTTCCATAAACCCAATATGTAACAGACAAGACCTACTCCTTGCTCAGAGAACTGGACTCAACACGCCCGATTCACCGCACAAGAATATATCTGACTAGTAATAATCTTAAAACCTATGTATTGATATCTCTCTGTTAGTGTGTCAAGTGGGTGTAAAGCAGCATAAACACAGCCGTGAAAAGCAGCTAAACCCCATTATAAAAATAAATTACTTTTCAAAACCCATGAAACAAAGACAGTGAAAGAGAGAGAAATTCTTACACAATTCGTTCAGGGTCTGTGATGCAACCTGGATTGACCATATCTAGACCCACAGCTGGATGAGACATAAGGGTGGACACTCTTGGGGCTGAGAGGTTTGGTGAGGTTGGGTGAGCAAACGCAGACCCTTTAAAGTAATACTGCGTGCTACCCATCGCATGGGTCCCAAATCTCCAGGTTCAAGGGCATCTTCCTACATCGAAAACATGCATGAGAAACCCAGAAGATGGTACACCGTGTGATGGGGAAAGGTTTCTAAAACGCACCTCATTTCTCATCTCCTTGTGCTCGGGTTCGCCATTCCAGCCACTTTACTAGCAATCTCCCTACTTGGAGCATCAGCACCTTTAACCTCCTGTTCCGTACAGGTTGCTATTTGTCCTGAGGATGAACGGGAAGACGGGGAACCAATGAGAGACTAGCTCTTGGTGTTGGGACAGGCACAGGTCACTCTATTTTCCCATCAGGAAGAAGAATTAACCACAGGCTCAGCCTGCCCCCCGGAACCAGAACAGGGCCTGAAGCCATCCTGCGCTTTTGCGGCCAGCTCCCGAAAAAGCGAGTTGTAAAATGGAGCTTCAGGGCACTGCAATTCACAAACCTGCACAGTTATAAATGATAACTCTCGTCCACAAATATATTGAGGGAAGGCAAAGACGAGGAATTGAAATCAAGGCAGAATTGCAGGAAACAGATTTCAGGAGGTAGATTCGAATCGCCTTGAAAGCACATGAAAAGCGGCAAAACGTTGACAATGATGCCCTTGGCCAAAAAGGGCGTATGCGTTTTTTCCTGAATATATTCAGGAAAAAACGCATACGCCCTTTTTGGCCAACCAAGCAACCTGGAAAGGCAAATCAGCGCTACAAAGAAGTCTCGCTTCCCATCGGTCAAAAGGGCCATGCTGAAAAAAGTGTCAAAACCAGAAATGCAGGACAGGCCATGGAGAAATGGGAGCCTTGCTACACTGATGGGCGGGATGTAAATTGCCAACAGCCACTCTGGAGAAGTGTACGGTGTGTCCTGAAACATCTAAAAAACACAGCTTAGAGAGCATAGGGCACTTCCACGCATGGGGGTATAAAGTGGGAAAATTAAAAATCAGCAAGACACAAGCACCCCAAAGTTTAGGGCTGCTCTGTTGACAAGGACCTCCACTTCATTCCACCTTAAATATCCCAGGAAAGCGAAAAATGGATAAAAAATTTGAGGTCCATATGTACAATGGATTATCACTCAGCCATGAAATCAATGTCATAAGGCTAGTAGCAGCATGATGAGTGGATTTAGGTCTGACGATTCTAAGTGACATAAGTCACACAGAAAAGGACACTTCTCATAAGGTGTCACTTATAGAGGGAATGTAAAAACCGTTACACTTGAACTGAATTACAAAACAGAACAGAGTCACACATGCAGAAAACACACTATGGCTGCTTAACGGGAAAGGTGAGGTGGGGTGATACATAAAACAAGAGTTTCAAATTAGCTCAGATACCGTTCCATAAACCCAATATGTAACAGACAAGACCTACTCCTTGCTCAGAGAACTGGACTCAACACGCCCGATTCACCGCACAAGAATATATCTGACTAGTAATAATCTTAAAACCTATGTATTGATATCTCTCTGTTAGTGTGTCAAGTGGGTGTAAAGCAGCATAAACACAGCCGTGAAAAGCAGCTAAACCCCATTATAAAAATAAATTACTTTTCAAAACCCATGAAACAAAGACAGTGAAAGAGAGAGAAATTCTTACACAATTCGTTCAGGGTCTGTGATGCAACCTGGATTGACCATATCTAGACCCACAGCTGGATGAGACATAAGGGTGGACACTCTTGGGGCTGAGAGGTTTGGTGAGGTTGGGTGAGCAAACGCAGACCCTTTAAAGTAATACTGCGTGCTACCCATCGCATGGGTCCCAAATCTCCAGGTTCAAGGGCATCTTCCTACATCGAAAACATGCATGAGAAACCCAGAAGATGGTACACCGTGTGATGGGGAAAGGTTTCTAAAACGCACCTCATTTCTCATCTCCTTGTGCTCGGGTTCGCCATTCCAGCCACTTTACTAGCAATCTCCCTACTTGGAGCATCAGCACCTTTAACCTCCTGTTCCGTACAGGTTGCTATTTGTCCTGAGGATGAACGGGAAGACGGGGAACCAATGAGAGACTAGCTCTTGGTGTTGGGACAGGCACAGGTCACTCTATTTTCCCATCAGGAAGAAGAATTAACCACAGGCTCAGCCTGCCCCCCGGAACCAGAACAGGGCCTGAAGCCATCCTGCGCTTTTGCGGCCAGCTCTCGAAATAGCGAGTTGTAAAATGGAGCTTCAGGACACTGCAATTCACAAACCTGCACAGTTATAAATGATAACTCTCGTCCACAAATATATTGAGGGAAGGCAAAGACGAGGAATTGAAATCAAGGAAGAATTGCAGGAAACAGATTTCAGGAGGTAGATTCGAATCGCCTTTAAAGCACATGAAAAGCGGCAAAACGTTGACAATGATGCCCTTGGCCAAAAAGGGCATATGCGTTTTTTCCTGAATATATTCAGGAAAAAACGCATATGCCCTTTTTGGCCAACCAAGCAACCTGGAAAGGCAAATCAGCGCTACAAAGAAGTCTCGCTTCCCATCGGTCAAAAGGGCCATGCTGAAAAAAGTGTCAAAACCAGAAATGCAGGACAGGCCATGGAGAAATGGGAGCCTTGCTACACTGATGGGCGGGATGTAAATTGCCAACAGCCACTCTGGAGAAGTGTACGGTGTGTCCTGAAACATCTAAAAAACACAGCTTAGAGAGCATAGGGCACTTCCACGCATGGGGGTATAAAGTGGGAAAATTAAAAATCAGCAAGACACAAGCACCCCAAAGTTTAGGGCTGCTCTGTTGACAAGGACCTCCACTTCATTCCACCTTAAATATCCCAGGAAAGCGAAAAATGGATAAAAAATTTGAGGTCCATATGTACAATGGATTATCACTCAGCCATGAAATCAATGTCATAAGGCTAGTAGCAGCATGATGAGTGGATTTAGGTCCGACGATTCTAAGTGACATAAGTCACACAGAAAAGGACACTTCTCATAAGGTGTCACTTATAGAGGGAATGTAAAAACCGTTACACTTGAACTGAATTACAAAACAGAACAGAGTCACACATGCAGAAAACACACTATGGCTGCTTAACGGGAAAGGTGAGGTGGGGTGATACATAAAACAAGAGTTTCAAATTAGCTCAGATACCGTTCCATAAACCCAATATGTAACAGACAAGACCTACTCCTTGCTCAGAGAACTGGACTCAACACGCCCGATTCACCGCACAAGAATATATCTGACTAGTAATAATCTTAAAACCTATGTATTGATATCTCTCTGTTAGTGTGTCAAGTGGGTGTAAAGCAGCATAAACACAGCCGTGAAAAGCAGCTAAACCCCATTATAAAAATAAATTACTTTTCAAAACCCATGAAACAAAGACAGTGAAAGAGAGAGAAATTCTTACACAATTCGTTCAGGGTCTGTGATGCAACCTGGATTGACCATATCTAGACCCACAGCTGGATGAGACATAAGGGTGGACACTCTTGGGGCTGAGAGGTTTGGTGAGGTTGGGTGAGCAAACGCAGACCCTTTAAAGTAATACTGCGTGCTACCCATCGCATGGGTCCCAAATCTCCAGGTTCAAGGGCATCTTCCTACATCAAAAACATGCATGAGAAACCCAGAAGATGGTACACCGTGTGATGGGGAAAGGTTTCTAAAACGCACCTCATTTCTCATCTCCTTGTGCTCGGGTTCGCCATTCCAGCCACTTTACTAGCAATCTCCCCTACTTGGAGCATCAGCACCTTTAACCTCCTGTTCCGTACAGGTTGCTATTTGTGATGAGGATGAACGGGAAGACGGGGAACCAATGAGAGACTAGCTCTTGGTGTTGGGACAGGCACAGGTCACTCTATTTTCCCATCAGGAAGAAGAATTAACCACAGGCTCAGCCTGCCCCCCGGAACCAGAACAGGGCCTGAAGCCATCCTGCGCTTTTGCGGCCAGCTCCCGAAAAAGCGAGTTGTAAAATGGAGCTTCAGGGCACTGCAATTCACAAACCTGCACAGTTATAAATGATAACTCTCGTCCACAAATATATTGAGGGAAGGCAAAGACGAGGAATTGAAATCAAGGCAGAATTGCAGGAAACAGATTTCAGGAGGTAGATTCGAATCGCCTTTAAAGCACATGAAAAGCGGCAAAACGTTGACAATGATGCCCTTGGCCAAAAAGGGCGTATGCATTTTTTCCTGAATATATTCAGGAAAAAACGCATACGCCCTTTTTGGCCAACCAAGCAACCTGGAAAGGCAAATCAGCGCTACAAAGAAGTCTCGCTTCCCATCGGTCAAAAGGGCCATGCTGAAAAAAGTGTCAAAACCAGAAATGCAGGACAGGCCATGGAGAAATGGGAGCCTTGCTACACTGATGGGCGGGATGTAAATTGCCAACAGCCACTCTGGAGAAGTGTACGGTGTGTCCTGAAACATCTAAAAAACACAGCTTAGAGAGCATAGGGCACTTCCACGCATGGGGGTATAAAGTGGGAAAATTAAAAATCAGCAAGACACAAGCACCCCAAAGTTTAGGGCTGCTCTGTTGACAAGGACCTCCACTTCATTCCACCTTAAATATCCCAGGAAAGCGAAAAATGGATAAAAAATTTGAGGTCCATATGTACAATGGATTATCACTCAGCCATGAAATCAATGTCATAAGGCTAGTAGCAGCATGATGAGTGGATTTAGGTCCGACGATTCTAAGTGACATAAGTCACACAGAAAAGGACACTTCTCATAAGGTGTCACTTATAGAGGGAATGTAAAAACCGTTACACTTGAACTGAATTACAAAACAGAACAGAGTCACACATGCAGAAAACACACTATGGCTGCTTAACGGGAAAGGTGAGGTGGGGTGATACATAAAACAAGAGTTTCAAATTAGCTCAGATACCGTTCCATAAACCCAATATGTAACAGACAAGACCTACTCCTTGCTCAGAGAACTGGACTCAACACGCCCGATTCACCGCACAAGAATATATCTGACTAGTAATAATCTTAAAACCTATGTATTGATATCTCTCTGTTAGTGTGTCAAGTGGGTGTAAAGCAGCATAAACACAGCCGTGAAAAGCAGCTAAACCCCATTATAAAAATAAATTACTTTTCAAAACCCATGAAACAAAGACAGTGAAAGAGAGAGAAATTCTTACACAATTCGTTCAGGGTCTGTGATGCAACCTGGATTGACCATATCTAGACCCACAGCTGGATGAGACATAAGGGTGGACACTCTTGGGGCTGAGAGGTTTGGTGAGGTTGGGTGAGCAAACGCAGACCCTTTAAAGTAATACTGCGTGCTACCCATCGCATGGGTCCCAAATCTCCAGGTTCAAGGGCATCTTCCTACATCAAAAACATGCATGAGAAACCCAGAAGATGGTACACCGTGTGATGGGGAAAGGTTTCTAAAACGCACCTCATTTCTCATCTCCTTGTGCTCGGGTTCGCCATTCCAGCCACTTTACTAGCAATCTCCCCTACTTGGAGCATCAGCACCTTTAACCTCCTGTTCCGTACAGGTTGCTATTTGTCCTGAGGATGAACGGGAAGACGGGGAACCAATGAGAGACTAGCTCTTGGTGTTGGGACAGGCACAGGTCACTCTATTTTCCCATCAGGAAGAAGAATTAACCACAGGCTCAGCCTGCCCCCCGGAACCAGAACAGGGCCTGAAGCCATCCTGCGCTTTTGCGGCCAGCTCCCGAAAAAGCGAGTTGTAAAATGGAGCTTCAGGGCACTGCAATTCACAAACCTGCACAGTTATAAATGATAACTCTCGTCCACAAATATATTGAGGGAAGGCAAAGACGAGGAATTGAAATCAAGGCAGAATTGCAGGAAACAGATTTCAGGAGGTAGATTCGAATCGCCTTGAAAGCACATGAAAAGCGGCAAAACGTTGACAATGATGCCCTTGGCCAAAAAGGGCGTATGCGTTTTTTCCTGAATATATTCAGGAAAAAACGCATACGCCCTTTTTGGCCAACCAAGCAACCTGGAAAGGCAAATCAGCGCTACAAAGAAGTCTCGCTTCCCATCGGTCAAAAGGGCCATGCTGAAAAAAGTGTCAAAACCAGAAATGCAGGACAGGCCATGGAGAAATGGGAGCCTTGCTACACTGATGGGAGGGATGTAAATTGCCAACAGCCACTCTGGAGAAGTGTACGGTGTGTCCTGAAACATCTAAAAAACACAGCTTAGAGAGCATAGGGCACTTCCACGCATGGGGGTATAAAGTGGGAAAATTAAAAATCAGCAAGACACAAGCACCCCAAAGTTTAGGGCTGCTCTGTTGACAAGGACCTCCACTTCATTCCACCTTAAATATCCCAGGAAAGCGAAAAATGGATTAAAAATTTGAGGTCCATATGTACAATGGATTATCACTCAGCCATGAAATCAATGTCATAAGGCTAGTAGCAGCATGATGAGTGGATTTAGGTCTGACGATTCTAAGTGACATAAGTCACACAGAAAAGGACACTTCTCATAAGGTGTCACTTATAGAGGGAATGTAAAAACCGTTACACTTGAACTGAATTACAAAACAGAACAGAGTCACACATGCAGAAAACACACTATGGTTCCTTAACGGGAAAGGTGAGGTGGGGTGATACATAAAACAAGAGTTTCAAATTAGCTCAGATACCGTTCCATAAACCCAATATGTAACAGACAAGACCTACTCCTTGCTCAGAGAACTGGACTCAACACGCCCGATTCACCGCACAAGAATATATCTGACTAGTAATAATCTTAAAACCTATGTATTGATATCTCTCTGTTAGTGTGTCAAGTGGGTGTAAAGCGGCATAAACACAGCCGTGAAAAGCAGCTAAACCCCATTATAAAAATAAATTACTTTTCAAAACCCATGAAACAAAGACAGTGAAAGAGAGAGAAATTCTTACACAATTCGTTCAGGGTCTGTGATGCAACCTGGATTGACCATATCTAGACCCACAGCTGGATGAGACATAAGGGTGGACACTCTTGGGGCTGAGAGGTTTGGTGAGGTTGGGTGAGCAAACGCAGACCCTTTAAAGTAATACTGCGTGCTACCCATCGCATGGGTCCCAAATCTCCAGGTTCAAGGGCATCTTCCTACATCGAAAACATGCATGAGAAACCCAGAAGATGGTACACCGTGTGATGGGGAAAGGTTTCTAAAACGCACCTCATTTCTCATCTCCTTGTGCTCGGGTTCGCCATTCCAGCCACTTTACTAGCAATCTCCCTACTTGGAGCATCAGCACCTTTAACCTCCTGTTCCGTACAGGT
This sequence comes from Balaenoptera physalus, assembly GCF_965194825.1. Lineage (NCBI taxonomy): Eukaryota > Metazoa > Chordata > Mammalia > Artiodactyla > Balaenopteridae > Balaenoptera > Balaenoptera physalus. Next base: position 152,839 of record NW_028126486.1, read on the forward strand.
TGCTATTTGTCCTGAGGATGAACGGGAAGACGGAGAACCAATGAGAGACTAGCTCTTGGTGTTGGGACAGGCACAGGTCACTCTATTTTCCCATCAGGAAGAAGAATTAACCACAGGCTCAGCCTGCCCCCCGGAACCAGAACAGGGCCTGAAGCCATCCTGCGCTTTTGCGGCCAGCTCCCGAAAAAGCGAGTTGTAAAATGGAGCTTCAGGGCACTGCAATTCACAAACCTGCACAGTTATAAATGATAACTCTCGTCCACAAATATATTGAGGGAAGGCAAAGACGAGGAATTGAAATCAAGGCAGAATTGCAGGAAACAGATTTCAGGAGGTAGATTCGAATCGCCTTGAAAGCACATGAAAAGCGGCAAAACGTTGACAATGATGCCCTTGGCCAAAAAGGGCGTATGCGTTTTTTCCTGAATATATTCAGGAAAAAACGCATACGCCCTTTTTGGCCAACCAAGCAACCTGGAAAGGCAAATCAGCGCTACAAAGAAGTCTCGCTTCCCATCGGTCAAAAGGGCCATGCTGAAAAAAGTGTCAAAACCAGAAATGCAGGACAGGCCATGGAGAAATGGGAGCCTTGCTACACTGATGGGCGGGATGTAAATTGCCAACAGCCACTCTGGAGAAGTGTACGGTGTGTCCTGAAACATCTAAAAAACACAGCTTAGAGAGCATAGGGCACTTCCACGCATGGGGGTATAAAGTGGGAAAATTAAAAATCAGCAAGACACAAGCACCCCAAAGTTTAGGGCTGCTCTGTTGACAAGGACCTCCACTTCATTCCACCTTAAATATCCCAGGAAAGCGAAAAATGGATAAAATATTTGAGGTCCATATGTACAATGGATTATCACTCAGCCATGAAATCAATGTCATAAGGCTAGTAGCAGCATGATGAGTGGATTTAGGTCTGACGATTCTAAGTGACATAAGTCACACAGAAAAGGACACTTCTCATAAGGTGTCACTTATAGAGGGAATGTAAAAACCGTTACACTTGAACTGAATTACAAAACAGAACAGAGTCACACATGCAGAAAACACACTATGGCTGCTTAACGGGAAAGGTGAGGTGGGGTGATACATAAAACAAGAGTTTCAAATTAGCTCAGATACCGTTCCATAAACCCAATATGTAACAGACAAGACCTACTCCTTGCTCAGAGAACTGGACTCAACACGCCCGATTCACCGCACAAGAATATATCTGACTAGTAATAATCTTAAAACCTATGTATTGATATCTCTCTGTTAGTGTGTCAAGTGGGTGTAAAGCAGCATAAACACAGCCGTGAAAAGCAGCTAAACCCCATTATAAAAATAAATTACTTTTCAAAACCCATGAAACAAAGACAGTGAAAGAGAGAGAAATTCTTACACAATTCGTTCAGGGTCTGTGATGCAACCTGGATTGACCATATCTAGACCCACAGCTGGATGAGACATAAGGGTGGACACTCTTGGGGCTGAGAGGTTTGGTGAGGTTGGGTGAGCAAACGCAGACCCTTTAAAGTAATACTGCGTGCTACCCATCGCATGGGTCCCAAATCTCCAGGTTCAAGGGCATCTTCCTACATCGAAAACATGCATGAGAAACCCAGAAGATGGTACACCGTGTGATGGGGAAAGGTTTCTAAAACGCACCTCATTTCTCATCTCCTTGTGCTCGGGTTCGCCATTCCAGCCACTTTACTAGCAATCTCCCTACTTGGAGCATCAGCACCTTTAACCTCCTGTTCCGTACAGGTTGCTATTTGTCCTGAGGATGAACGGGAAGACGGGGAACCAATGAGAGACTAGCTCTTGGTGTTGGGACAGGCACAGGTCACTCTATTTTCCCATCAGGAAGAAGAATTAACCACAGGCTCAGCCTGCCCCCCGGAACCAGAACAGGGCCTGAAGCCATCCTGCGCTTTTGCGGCCAGCTCCCGAAAAAGCGAGTTGTAAAATGGAGCTTCAGGGCACTGCAATTCACAAACCTGCACAGTTATAAATGATAACTCTCGTCCACAAATATATTGAGGGAAGGCAAAGACGAGGAATTGAAATCAAGGCAGAATTGCAGGAAACAGATTTCAGGAGGTAGATTCGAATCGCCTTGAAAGCACATGAAAAGCGGCAAAACGTTGACAATGATGCCCTTGGCCAAAAAGGGCGTATGCGTTTTTTCCTGAATATATTCAGGAAAAAACGCATACGCCCTTTTTGGCCAACCAAGCAACCTGGAAAGGCAAATCAGCGCTACAAAGAAGTCTCGCTTCCCATCGGTCAAAAGGGCCATGCTGAAAAAAGTGTCAAAACCAGAAATGCAGGACAGGCCATGGAGAAATGGGAGCCTTGCTACACTGATGGGCGGGATGTAAATTGCCAACAGCCACTCTGGAGAAGTGTACGGTGTGTCCTGAAACATCTAAAAAACACAGCTTAGAGAGCATAGGGCACTTCCACGCATGGGGGTATAAAGTGGGAAAATTAAAAATCAGCAAGACACAAGCACCCCAAAGTTTAGGGCTGCTCTGTTGACAAGGACCTCCACTTCATTCCACCTTAAATATCCCAGGAAAGCGAAAAATGGATAAAAAATTTGAGGTCCATATGTACAATGGATTATCACTCAGCCATGAAATCAATGTCATAAGGCTAGTAGCAGCATGATGAGTGGATTTAGGTCTGACGATTCTAAGTGACATAAGTCACACAGAAAAGGACACTTCTCATAAGGTGTCACTTATAGAGGGAATGTAAAAACCGTTACACTTGAACTGAATTACAAAACAGAACAGAGTCACACATGCAGAAAACACACTATGGCTGCTTAACGGGAAAGGTGAGGTGGGGTGATACATAAAACAAGAGTTTCAAATTAGCTCAGATACCGTTCCATAAACCCAATATGTAACAGACAAGACCTACTCCTTGCTCAGAGAACTGGACTCAACACGCCCGATTCACCGCACAAGAATATATCTGACTAGTAATAATCTTAAAACCTATGTATTGATATCTCTCTGTTAGTGTGTCAAGTGGGTGTAAAGCAGCATAAACACAGCCGTGAAAAGCAGCTAAACCCCATTATAAAAATAAATTACTTTTCAAAACCCATGAAACAAAGACAGTGAAAGAGAGAGAAATTCTTACACAATTCGTTCAGGGTCTGTGATGCAACCTGGATTGACCATATCTAGACCCACAGCTGGATGAGACATAAGGGTGGACACTCTTGGGGCTGAGAGGTTTGGTGAGGTTGGGTGAGCAAACGCAGACCCTTTAAAGTAATACTGCGTGCTACCCATCGCATGGGTCCCAAATCTCCAGGTTCAAGGGCATCTTCCTACATCGAAAACATGCATGAGAAACCCAGAAGATTGTACACCGTGTGATGGGGAAAGGTTTCTAAAACGCACCTCATTTCTCATCTCCTTGTGCTCGGGTTCGCCATTCCAGCCACTTTACTAGCAATCTCCCTACTTGGAGCATCAGCACCTTTAACCTCCTGTTCCATACAGGTTGCTATTTGTCCTGAGGATGAACGGGAAGACGGGGAACCAATGAGAGACTAGCTCTTGGTGTTGGGACAGGCACAGGTCACTCTATTTTCCCATCAAGAAGAAGAATTAACCACAGGCTCAGCCTGCCCCCCGGAACCAGAACAGGGCCTGAAGCCATCCTGCGCTTTTGCGGCCAGCTCCCGAAAAAGCGAGTTGTAAAATGGAGCTTCAGGGCACTGCAATTCACAAACCTGCACAGTTATAAATGATAACTCTCGTCCACAAATATATTGAGGGAAGGCAAAGACGAGGAATTGAAATCAAGGCAGAATTGCAGGAAACAGATTTCAGGAGGTAGATTCGAATCGCCTTTAAAGCACATGAAAAGCGGCAAAACGTTGACAATGATGCCCTTGGCCAAAAAGGGCATATGCGTTTTTTCCTGAATATATTCAGGAAAAAACGCATATGCCCTTTTTGGCCAACCAAGCAACCTGGAAAGGCAAATCAGCGCTACAAAGAAGTCTCGCTTCCCATCGGTCAAAAGGGCCATGCTGAAAAAAGTGTCAAAACCAGAAATGCAGGACAGGCCATGGAGAAATGGGAGCCTTGCTACACTGATGGGCGGGATGTAAATTGCCAACAGCCACTCTGGAGAAGTGTACGGTGTGTCCTGAAACATCTAAAAAACACAGCTTAGAGAGCATAGGGCACTTCCACGCATGGGGGTATAAAGTGGGAAAATTAAAAATCAGCAAGACACAAGCACCCCAAAGTTTAGGGCTGCTCTGTTGACAAGGACCTCCACTTCATTCCACCTTAAATATCCCAGGAAAGCGAAAAATGGATAAAAAATTTGAGGTCCATATGTACAATGGATTATCACTCAGCCATGAAATCAATGTCATAAGGCTAGTAGCAGCATGATGAGTGGATTTAGGTCCGACGATTCTAAGTGACATAAGTCACACAGAAAAGGACACTTCTCATAAGGTGTCACTTATAGAGGGAATGTAAAAACCGTTACACTTGAACTGAATTACAAAACAGAACAGAGTCACACATGCAGAAAACACACTATGGCTGCTTAACGGGAAAGGTGAGGTGGGGTGATACATAAAACAAGAGTTTCAAATTAGCTCAGATACCGTTCCATAAACCCAATATGTAACAGACAAGACCTACTCCTTGCTCAGAGAACTGGACTCAACACGCCCGATTCACCGCACAAGAATATATCTGACTAGTAATAATCTTAAAACCTATGTATTGATATCTCTCTGTTAGTGTGTCAAGTGGGTGTAAAGCAGCATAAACACAGCCGTGAAAAGCAGCTAAACCCCATTATAAAAATAAATTACTTTTCAAAACCCATGAAACAAAGACAGTGAAAGAGAGAGAAATTCTTACACAATTCGTTCAGGGTCTGTGATGCAACCTGGATTGACCATATCTAGACCCACAGCTGGATGAGACATAAGGGTGGACACTCTTGGGGCTGAGAGGTTTGGTGAGGTTGGGTGAGCAAACGCAGACCCTTTAAAGTAATACTGCGTGCTACCCATCGCATGGGTCCCAAATCTCCAGGTTCAAGGGCATCTTCCTACATCAAAAACATGCATGAGAAACCCAGAAGATGGTACACCGTGTGATGGGGAAAGGTTTCTAAAACGCACCTCATTTCTCATCTCCTTGTGCTCGGGTTCGCCATTCCAGCCACTTTACTAGCAATCTCCCCTACTTGGAGCATCAGCACCTTTAACCTCCTGTTCCGTACAGGTTGCTATTTGTCCTGAGGATGAACGGGAAGACGGGGAACCAATGAGAGACTAGCTCTTGGTGTTGGGACAGGCACAGGTCACTCTATTTTCCCATCAGGAAGAAGAATTAACCACAGGCTCAGCCTGCCCCCCGGAACCAGAACAGGGCCTGAAGCCATCCTGCGCTTTTGCGGCCAGCTCCCGAAAAAGCGAGTTGTAAAATGGAGCTTCAGGGCACTGCAATTCACAAACCTGCACAGTTATAAATGATAACTCTCGTCCACAAATATATTGAGGGAAGGCAAAGACGAGGAATTGAAATCAAGGCAGAATTGCAGGAAACAGATTTCAGGAGGTAGATTCGAATCGCCTTGAAAGCACATGAAAAGCGGCAAAACGTTGACAATGATGCCCTTGGCCAAAAAGGGCGTATGCGTTTTTTCCTGAATATATTCAGGAAAAAACGCATACGCCCTTTTTGGCCAACCAAGCAACCTGGAAAGGCAAATCAGCGCTACAAAGAAGTCTCGCTTCCCATCGGTCAAAAGGGCCATGCTGAAAAAAGTGTCAAAACCAGAAATGCAGGACAGGCCATGGAGAAATGGGAGCCTTGCTACACTGATGGGCGGGATGTAAATTGCCAACAGCCACTCTGGAGAAGTGTACGGTGTGTCCTGAAACATCTAAAAAACACAGCTTAGAGAGCATAGGGCACTTCCACGCATGGGGGTATAAAGTGGGAAAATTAAAAATCAGCAAGACACAAGCACCCCAAAGTTTAGGGCTGCTCTGTTGACAAGGACCTCCACTTCATTCCACCTTAAATATCCCAGGAAAGCGAAAAATGGATTAAAAATTTGAGGTCCATATGTACAATGGATTATCACTCAGCCATGAAATCAATGTCATAAGGCTAGTAGCAGCATGATGAGTGGATTTAGGTCTGACGATTCTAAGTGACATAAGTCACACAGAAAAGGACACTTCTCATAAGGTGTCACTTATAGAGGGAATGTAAAAACCGTTACACTTGAACTGAATTACAAAACAGAACAGAGTCACACATGCAGAAAACACACTATGGTTCCTTAACGGGAAAGGTGAGGTGGGGTGATACATAAATCAAGAGTTTCAAATTAGCTCAGATACCGTTCCATAAACCCAATATGTAACAGACAAGACCTACTCCTTGCTCAGAGAACTGGACTCAACACGCCCGATTCACCGCACAAGAATATATCTGACTAGTAATAATCTTAAAACCTATGTATTGATATCTCTCTGTTAGTGTGTCAAGTGGGTGTAAAGCGGCATAAACACAGCCGTGAAAAGCAGCTAAACCCCATTATAAAAATAAATTACTTTTCAAAACCCATGAAACAAAGACAGTGAAAGAGAGAGAAATTCTTACACAATTCGTTCAGGGTCTGTGATGCAACCTGGATTGACCATATCTAGACCCACAGCTGGATGAGACATAAGGGTGGACACTCTTGGGGCTGAGAGGTTTGGTGAGGTTGGGTGAGCAAACGCAGACCCTTTAAAGTAATACTGCGTGCTACCCATCGCATGGGTCCCAAATCTCCAGGTTCAAGGGCATCTTCCTACATCGAAAACATGCATGAGAAACCCAGAAGATGGTACACCGTGTGATGGGGAAAGGTTTCTAAAACGCACCTCATTTCTCATCTCCTTGTGCTCGGGTTCGCCATTCCAGCCACTTTACTAGCAATCTCCCTACTTGGAGCATCAGCACCTTTAACCTCCTGTTCCGTACAGGTTGCTATTTGTCCTGAGGATGAACGGGAAGACGGGGAACCAATGAGAGACTAGCTCTTGGTGTTGGGACAGGCACAGGTCACTCTATTTTCCCATCAGGAAGAAGAATTAACCACAGGCTCAGCCTGCCCCCCGGAACCAGAACAGTGCCTGAAGCCATCCTGCGCTTTTGCGGCCAGCTCCCGAAAAAGCGAGTTGTAAAATGGAGCTTCAGGGCACTGCAATTCACAAACCTGCACAGTTATAAATGATAACTCTCGTCCACAAATATATTGAGGGAAGGCAAAGACGAGGAATTGAAATCAAGGCAGAATTGCAGGAAACAGATTTCAGGAGGTAGATTCGAATCGCCTTGAAAGCACATGAAAAGCGGCAAAACGTTGACAATGATGCCCTTGGCCAAAAAGGGCGTATGCGTTTTTTCCTGAATATATTCAGGAAAAAACGCATACGCCCTTTTTAGCCAACCAAGCAACCTGGAAAGGCAAATCAGCGCTACAAAGAAGTCTCGCTTCCCATCGGTCAAAAGGGCCATGCTGAAAAAAGTGTCAAAACCAGAAATGCAGGACAGGCCATGGAGAAATGGGAGCCTTGCTACACTGATGGGCGGGATGTAAATTGCCAACAGCCACTCTGGAGAAGTGTACGGTGTGTCCTGAAACATCTAAAAAACACAGCTTAGAGAGCATAGGGCACTTCCACGCATGGGGGTATAAAGTGGGAAAATTAAAAATCAGCAAGACACAAGCACCCCAAAGTTTAGGGCTGCTCTGTTGACAAGGACCTCCACTTCATTCCACCTTAAATATCCCAGGAAAGCGAAAAATGGATAAAAAATTTGAGGTCCATATGTACAATGGATTATCACTCAGCCATGAAATCAATGTCATAAGGCTAGTAGCAGCATGATGAGTGGATTTAGGTCTGACGATTCTAAGTGACATAAGTCACACAGAAAAGGACACTTCTCATAAGGTGTCACTTATAGAGGGAATGTAAAAACCGTTACACTTGAACTGAATTACAAAACAGAACAGAGTCACACATGCAGAAAACACACTATGGCTGCTTAACGGGAAAGGTGAGGTGGGGTGATACATAAAACAAGAGTTTCAAATTAGCTCAGATACCGTTCCATAAACCCAATATGTAACAGACAAGACCTACTCCTTGCTCAGAGAACTGGACTCAACACGCCCGATTCACCGCACAAGAATATATCTGACTAGTAATAATCTTAAAACCTATGTATTGATATCTCTCTGTTAGTGTGTCAAGTGGGTGTAAAGCAGCATAAACACAGCCGTGAAAAGCAGCTAAACCCCATTATAAAAATAAATTACTTTTCAAAACCCATGAAACAAAGACAGTGAAAGAGAGAGAAATTCTTACACAATTCGTTCAGGGTCTGTGATGCAACCTGGATTGACCATATCTAGACCCACAGCTGGATGAGACATAAGGGTGGACACTCTTGGGGCTGAGAGGTTTGGTGAGGTTGGGTGAGCAAACGCAGACCCTTTAAAGTAATACTGCGTGCTACCCATCGCATGGGTCCCAAATCTCCAGGTTCAAGGGCATCTTCCTACATCGAAAACATGCATGAGAAACCCAGAAGATGGTACACCGTGTGATGGGGAAAGGTTTCTAAAACGCACCTCATTTCTCATCTCCTTGTGCTCGGGTTCGCCATTCCAGCCACTTTACTAGCAATCTCCCTACTTGGAGCATCAGCACCTTTAACCTCCTGTTCCGTACAGGTTGCTATTTGTCCTGAGGATGAACGGGAAGACGGGGAACCAATGAGAGACTAGCTCTTGGTGTTGGGACAGGCACAGGTCACTCTATTTTCCCATCAAGAAGAAGAATTAACCACAGGCTCAGCCTGCCCCCCGGAACCAGAACAGGGCCTGAAGCCATCCTGCGCTTTTGCGGCCAGCTCCCGAAAAAGCGAGTTGTAAAATGGAGCTTCAGGGCACTGCAATTCACAAACCTGCAGAGTTATAAATGATAACTCTCGTCCACAAATATATTGAGGGAAGGCAAAGACGAGGAATTGAAATCAAGGCAGAATTGCAGGAAACAGATTTCAGGAGGTAGATTCGAATCGCCTTTAAAGCACATGAAAAGCGGCAAAACGTTGACAATGATGCCCTTGGCCAAAAAGGGCATATGCGTTTTTTCCTGAATATATTCAGGAAAAAACGCATATGCCCTTTTTGGCCAACCAAGCAACCTGGAAAGGCAAATCAGCGCTACAAAGAAGTCTCGCTTCCCATCGGTCAAAAGGGCCATGCTGAAAAAAGTGTCAAAACCAGAAATGCAGGACAGGCCATGGAGAAATGGGAGCCTTGCTACACTGATGGGCGGGATGTAAATTGCCAACAGCCACTCTGGAGAAGTGTACGGTGTGTCCTGAAACATCTAAAAAACACAGCTTAGAGAGCATAGGGCACTTCCACGCATGGGGGTATAAAGTGGGAAAATTAAAAATCAGCAAGACACAAGCACCCCAAAGTTTAGGGCTGCTCTGTTGACAAGGACCTCCACTTCATTCCACCTTAAATATCCCAGGAAAGCGAAAAATGGATAAAAAATTTGAGGTCCATATGTACAATGGATTATCACTCAGCCATGAAATCAATGTCATAAGGCTAGTAGCAGCATGATGAGTGGATTTAGGTCCGACGATTCTAAGTGACATAAGTCACACAGAAAAGGACACTTCTCATAAGGTGTCACTTATAGAGGGAATGTAAAAACCGTTACACTTGAACTGAATTACAAAACAGAACAGAGTCACACATGCAGAAAACACACTATGGCTGCTTAACGGGAAAGGTGAGGTGGGGTGATACATAAAACAAGAGTTTCAAATTAGCTCAGATACCGTTCCATAAACCCAATATGTAACAGACAAGACCTACTCCTTGCTCAGAGAACTGGACTCAACACGCCCGATTCACCGCACAAGAATATATCTGACTAGTAATAATCTTAAAACCTATGTATTGATATCTCTCTGTTAGTGTGTCAAGTGGGTGTAAAGCAGCATAAACACAGCCGTGAAAAGCAGCTAAACCCCATTATAAAAATAAATTACTTTTCAAAACCCATGAAACAAAGACAGTGAAAGAGAGAGAAATTCTTACACAATTCGTTCAGGGTCTGTGATGCAACCTGGATTGACCATATCTAGACCCACAGCTGGATGAGACATAAGGGTGGACACTCTTGGGGCTGAGAGGTTTGGTGAGGTTGGGTGAGCAAACGCAGACCCTTTAAAGTAATACTGCGTGCTACCCATCGCATGGGTCCCAAATCTCCAGGTTCAAGGGCATCTTCCTACATCGAAAACATGCATGAGAAACCCAGAAGATGGTACACCGTGTGATGGGGAAAGGTTTCTAAAACGCACCTCATTTCTCATCTCCTTGTGCTCGGGTTCGCCATTCCAGCCACTTTACTAGCAATCTCCCTACTTGGAGCATCAGCACCTTTAACCTCCTGTTCCGTACAGGTTGCTATTTGTCCTGAGGATGAACGGGAAGACGGGGAACCAATGAGAGACTAGCTCTTGGTGTTGGGACAGGCACAGGTCACTCTATTTTCCCATCAAGAAGAAGAATTAACCACAGGCTCAGCCTGCCCCCCGGAACCAGAACAGGGCCTGAAGCCATCCTGCGCTTTTGCGGCCAGCTCCCGAAAAAGCGAGTTGTAAAATGGAGCTTCAGGGCACTGCAATTCACAAACCTGCACAGTTATAAATGATAACTCTCGTCCACAAATATATTGAGGGAAGGCAAAGACGAGGAATTGAAATCAAGGCAGAATTGCAGGAAACAGATTTCAGGAGGTAGATTCGAATCGCCTTGAAAGCACATGAAAAGCGGCAAAACGTTGACAATGATGCCCTTGGCCAAAAAGGGCATATGCGTTTTTTCCTGAATATATTCAGGAAAAAACGCATATGCCCTTTTTGGCCAACCAAGCAACCTGGAAAGGCAAATCAGCGCTACAAAGAAGTCTCGCTTCCCATCGGTCAAAAGGGCCATGCTGAAAAAAGTGTCAAAACCAGAAATGCAGGACAGGCCATGGAGAAATGGGAGCCTTGCTACACTGATGGGCGGGATGTAAATTGCCAACAGCCACTCTGGAGAAGTGTACGGTGTGTCCTGAAACATCTAAAAAACACAGCTTAGAGAGCATAGGGCACTTCCACGCATGGGGGTATAAAGTGGGAAAATTAAAAATCAGCAAGACACAAGCACCCCAAAGTTTAGGGCTGCTCTGTTGACAAGGACCTCCACTTCATTCCACCTTAAATATCCCAGGAAAGCGAAAAATGGATTAAAAATTTGAGGTCCATATGTACAATGGATTATCACTCAGCCATGAAATCAATGTCATAAGGCTAGTAGCAGCATGATGAGTGGATTTAGGTCTGACGATTCTAAGTGACATAAGTCACACAGAAAAGGACACTTCTCATAAGGTGTCACTTATAGAGGGAATGTAAAAACCGTTACACTTGAACTGAATTACAAAACAGAACAGAGTCACACATGCAGAAAACACACTATGGTTCCTTAACGGGAAAGGTGAGGTGGGGTGATACATAAATCAAGAGTTTCAAATTAGCTCAGATACCGTTCCATAAACCCAATATGTAACAGACAAGACCTACTCCTTGCTCAGAGAACTGGACTCAACACGCCCGATTCACCGCACAAGAATATATCTGACTAGTAATAATCTTAAAACCTATGTATTGATATCTCTCTGTTAGTGTGTCAAGTGGGTGTAAAGCGGCATAAACACAGCCGTGAAAAGCAGCTAAACCCCATTATAAAAATAAATTACTTTTCAAAACCCATGAAACAAAGACAGTGAAAGAGAGAGAAATTCTTACACAATTCGTTCAGGGTCTGTGATGCAACCTGGATTGACCATATCTAGACCCACAGCTGGATGAGACATAAGGGTGGACACTCTTGGGGCTGAGAGGTTTGGTGAGGTTGGGTGAGCAAACGCAGACCCTTTAAAGTAATACTGCGTGCTACCCATCGCATGGGTCCCAAATCTCCAGGTTCAAGGGCATCTTCCTACATCGAAAACATGCATGAGAAACCCAGAAGATGGTACACCGTGTGATGGGGAAAGGTTTCTAAAACGCACCTCATTTCTCATCTCCTTGTGCTCGGGTTCGCCATTCCAGCCACTTTACTAGCAATCTCCCTACTTGGAGCATCAGCACCTTTAACCTCCTGTTCCGTACAGGTTGCTATTTGTCCTGAGGATGAACGGGAAGACGGGGAACCAATGAGAGACTAGCTCTTGGTGTTGGGACAGGCACAGGTCACTCTATTTTCCCATCAGGAAGAAGAATTAACCACAGGCTCAGCCTGCCCCCCGGAACCAGAACAGTGCCTGAAGCCATCCTGCGCTTTTGCGGCCAGCTCCCGAAAAAGCGAGTTGTAAAATGGAGCTTCAGGGCACTGCAATTCACAAACCTGCACAGTTATAAATGATAACTCTCGTCCACAAATATATTGAGGGAAGGCAAAGACGAGGAATTGAAATCAAGGCAGAATTGCAGGAAACAGATTTCAGGAGGTAGATTCGAATCGCCTTGAAAGCACATGAAAAGCGGCAAAACGTTGACAATGATGCCCTTGGCCAAAAAGGGCGTATGCGTTTTTTCCTGAATATATTCAGGAAAAAACGCATACGCCCTTTTTAGCCAACCAAGCAACCTGGAAAGGCAAATCAGCGCTACAAAGAAGTCTCGCTTCCCATCGGTCAAAAGGGCCATGCTGAAAAAAGTGTCAAAACCAGAAATGCAGGACAGGCCATGGAGAAATGGGAGCCTTGCTACACTGATGGGCGGGATGTAAATTGCCAACAGCCACTCTGGAGAAGTGTACGGTGTGTCCTGAAACATCTAAAAAACACAGCTTAGAGAGCATAGGGCACTTCCACGCATGGGGGTATAAAGTGGGAAAATTAAAAATCAGCAAGACACAAGCACCCCAAAGTTTAGGGCTGCTCTGTTGACAAGGACCTCCACTTCATTCCACCTTAAATATCCCAGGAAAGCGAAAAATGGATAAAAAATTTGAGGTCCATATGTACAATGGATTATCACTCAGCCATGAAATCAATGTCATAAGGCTAGTAGCAGCATGATGAGTGGATTTAGGTCTGACGATTCTAAGTGACATAAGTCACACAGAAAAGGACACTTCTCATAAGGTGTCACTTATAGAGGGAATGTAAAAACCGTTACACTTGAACTGAATTACAAAACAGAACAGAGTCACACATGCAGAAAACACACTATGGCTGCTTAACGGGAAAGGTGAGGTGGGGTGATACATAAAACAAGAGTTTCAAATTAGCTCAGATACCGTTCCATAAACCCAATATGTAACAGACAAGACCTACTCCTTGCTCAGAGAACTGGACTCAACACGCCCGATTCACCGCACAAGAATATATCTGACTAGTAATAATCTTAAAACCTATGTATTGATATCTCTCTGTTAGTGTGTCAAGTGGGTGTAAAGCAGCATAAACACAGCCGTGAAAAGCAGCTAAACCCCATTATAAAAATAAATTACTTTTCAAAACCCATGAAACAAAGACAGTGAAAGAGAGAGAAATTCTTACACAATTCGTTCAGGGTCTGTGATGCAACCTGGATTGACCATATCTAGACCCACAGCTGGATGAGACATAAGGGTGGACACTCTTGGGGCTGAGAGGTTTGGTGAGGTTGGGTGAGCAAACGCAGACCCTTTAAAGTAATACTGCGTGCTACCCATCGCATGGGTCCCAAATCTCCAGGTTCAAGGGCATCTTCCTACATCGAAAACATGCATGAGAAACCCAGAAGATGGTACACCGTGTGATGGGGAAAGGTTTCTAAAACGCACCTCATTTCTCATCTCCTTGTGCTCGGGTTCGCCATTCCAGCCACTTTACTAGCAATCTCCCTACTTGGAGCATCAGCACCTTTAACCTCCTGTTCCGTACAGGTTGCTATTTGTCCTGAGGATGAACGGGAAGACGGGGAACCAATGAGAGACTAGCTCTTGGTGTTGGGACAGGCACAGGTCACTCTATTTTCCCATCAAGAAGAAGAATTAACCACAGGCTCAGCCTGCCCCCCGGAACCAGAACAGGGCCTGAAGCCATCCTGCGCTTTTGCGGCCAGCTCCCGAAAAAGCGAGTTGTAAAATGGAGCTTCAGGGCACTGCAATTCACAAACCTGCAGAGTTATAAATGATAACTCTCGTCCACAAATATATTGAGGGAAGGCAAAGACGAGGAATTGAAATCAAGGCAGAATTGCAGGAAACAGATTTCAGGAGGTAGATTCGAATCGCCTTTAAAGCACATGAAAAGCGGCAAAACGTTGACAATGATGCCCTTGGCCAAAAAGGGCATATGCGTTTTTTCCTGAATATATTCAGGAAAAAACGCATATGCCCTTTTTGGCCAACCAAGCAACCTGGAAAGGCAAATCAGCGCTACAAAGAAGTCTCGCTTCCCATCGGTCAAAAGGGCCATGCTGAAAAAAGTGTCAAAACCAGAAATGCAGGACAGGCCATGGAGAAATGGGAGCCTTGCTACACTGATGGGCGGGATGTAAATTGCCAACAGCCACTCTGGAGAAGTGTACGGTGTGTCCTGAAACATCTAAAAAACACAGCTTAGAGAGCATAGGGCACTTCCACGCATGGGGGTATAAAGTGGGAAAATTAAAAATCAGCAAGACACAAGCACCCCAAAGTTTAGGGCTGCTCTGTTGACAAGGACCTCCACTTCATTCCACCTTAAATATCCCAGGAAAGCGAAAAATGGATAAAAAATTTGAGGTCCATATGTACAATGGATTATCACTCAGCCATGAAATCAATGTCATAAGGCTAGTAGCAGCATGATGAGTGGATTTAGGTCCGACGATTCTAAGTGACATAAGTCACACAGAAAAGGACACTTCTCATAAGGTGTCACTTATAGAGGGAATGTAAAAACCGTTACACTTGAACTGAATTACAAAACAGAACAGAGTCACACATGCAGAAAACACACTATGGCTGCTTAACGGGAAAGGTGAGGTGGGGTGATACATAAAACAAGAGTTTCAAATTAGCTCAGATACCGTTCCATAAACCCAATATGTAACAGACAAGACCTACTCCTTGCTCAGAGAACTGGACTCAACACGCCCGATTCACCGCACAAGAATATATCTGACTAGTAATAATCTTAAAACCTATGTATTGATATCTCTCTGTTAGTGTGTCAAGTGGGTGTAAAGCAGCATAAACACAGCCGTGAAAAGCAGCTAAACCCCATTATAAAAATAAATTACTTTTCAAAACCCATGAAACAAAGACAGTGAAAGAGAGAGAAATTCTTACACAATTCGTTCAGGGTCTGTGATGCAACCTGGATTGACCATATCTAGACCCACAGCTGGATGAGACATAAGGGTGGACACTCTTGGGGCTGAGAGGTTTGGTGAGGTTGGGTGAGCAAACGCAGACCCTTTAAAGTAATACTGCGTGCTACCCATCGCATGGGTCCCAAATCTCCAGGTTCAAGGGCATCTTCCTACATCGAAAACATGCATGAGAAACCCAGAAGATGGTACACCGTGTGATGGGGAAAGGTTTCTAAAACGCACCTCATTTCTCATCTCCTTGTGCTCGGGTTCGCCATTCCAGCCACTTTACTAGCAATCTCCCTACTTGGAGCATCAGCACCTTTAACCTCCTGTTCCGTACAGGTTGCTATTTGTCCTGAGGATGAACGGGAAGACGGGGAACCAATGAGAGACTAGCTCTTGGTGTTGGGACAGGCACAGGTCACTCTATTTTCCCATCAAGAAGAAGAATTAACCACAGGCTCAGCCTGCCCCCCGGAACCAGAACAGGGCCTGAAGCCATCCTGCGCTTTTGCGGCCAGCTCCCGAAAAAGCGAGTTGTAAAATGGAGCTTCAGGGCACTGCAATTCACAAACCTGCACAGTTATAAATGATAACTCTCGTCCACAAATATATTGAGGGAAGGCAAAGACGAGGAATTGAAATCAAGGCAGAATTGCAGGAAACAGATTTCAGGAGGTAGATTCGAATCGCCTTGAAAGCACATGAAAAGCGGCAAAACGTTGACAATGATGCCCTTGGCCAAAAAGGGCATATGCGTTTTTTCCTGAATATATTCAGGAAAAAACGCATATGCCCTTTTTGGCCAACCAAGCAACCTGGAAAGGCAAATCAGCGCTACAAAGAAGTCTCGCTTCCCATCGGTCAAAAGGGCCATGCTGAAAAAAGTGTCAAAACCAGAAATGCAGGACAGGCCATGGAGAAATGGGAGCCTTGCTACACTGATGGGCGGGATGTAAATTGCCAACAGCCACTCTGGAGAAGTGTACGGTGTGTCCTGAAACATCTAAAAAACACAGCTTAGAGAGCATAGGGCACTTCCACGCATGGGGGTATAAAGTGGGAAAATTAAAAATCAGCAAGACACAAGCACCCCAAAGTTTAGGGCTGCTCTGTTGACAAGGACCTCCACTTCATTCCACCTTAAATATCCCAGGAAAGCGAAAAATGGATAAAAAATTTGAGGTCCATATGTACAATGGATTATCACTCAGCCATGAAATCAATGTCATAAGGCTAGTAGCAGCATGATGAGTGGATTTAGGTCCGACGATTCTAAGTGACATAAGTCACACAGAAAAGGACACTTCTCATAAGGTGTCACTTATAGAGGGAATGTAAAAACCGTTACACTTGAACTGAATTACAAAACAGAACAGAGTCACACATGCAGAAAACACACTATGGCTGCTTAACGGGAAAGGTGAGGTGGGGTGATACATAAAACAAGAGTTTCAAATTAGCTCAGATACCGTTCCATAAACCCAATATGTAACAGACAAGACCTACTCCTTGCTCAGAGAACTGGACTCAACACGCCCGATTCACCGCACAAGAATATATCTGACTAGTAATAATCTTAAAACCTATGTATTGATATCTCTCTGTTAGTGTGTCAAGTGGGTGTAAAGCAGCATAAACACAGCCGTGAAAAGCAGCTAAACCCCATTATAAAAATAAATTACTTTTCAAAACCCATGAAACAAAGACAGTGAAAGAGAGAGAAATTCTTACACAATTCGTTCAGGGTCTGTGATGCAACCTGGATTGACCATATCTAGACCCACAGCTGGATGAGACATAAGGGTGGACACTCTTGGGGCTGAGAGGTTTGGTGAGGTTGGGTGAGCAAACGCAGACCCTTTAAAGTAATACTGCGTGCTACCCATCGCATGGGTCCCAAATCTCCAGGTTCAAGGGCATCTTCCTACATCAAAAACATGCATGAGAAACCCAGAAGATGGTACACCGTGTGATGGGGAAAGGTTTCTAAAACGCACCTCATTTCTCATCTCCTTGTGCTCGGGTTCGCCATTCCAGCCACTTTACTAGCAATCTCCCCTACTTGGAGCATCAGCACCTTTAACCTCCTGTTCCGTACAGGTTGCTATTTGTCCTGAGGATGAACGGGAAGACGGGGAACCAATGAGAGACTAGCTCTTGGTGTTGGGACAGGCACAGGTCACTCTATTTTCCCATCAGGAAGAAGAATTAACCACAGGCTCAGCCTGCCCCCCGGAACCAGAACAGGGCCTGAAGCCATCCTGCGCTTTTGCGGCCAGCTCCCGAAAAAGCGAGTTGTAAAATGGAGCTTCAGGGCACTGCAATTCACAAACCTGCACAGTTATAAATGATAACTCTCGTCCACAAATATATTGAGGGAAGGCAAAGACGAGGAATTGAAATCAAGGCAGAATTGCAGGAAACAGATTTCAGGAGGTAGATTCGAATCGCCTTGAAAGCACATGAAAAGCGGCAAAACGTTGACAATGATGCCCTTGGCCAAAAAGGGCGTATGCGTTTTTTCCTGAATATATTCAGGAAAAAACGCATACGCCCTTTTTGGCCAACCAAGCAACCTGGAAAGGCAAATCAGCGCTACAAAGAAGTCTCGCTTCCCATCGGTCAAAAGGGCCATGCTGAAAAAAGTGTCAAAACCAGAAATGCAGGACAGGCCATGGAGAAATGGGAGCCTTGCTACACTGATGGGCGGGATGTAAATTGCCAACAGCCACTCTGGAGAAGTGTACGGTGTGTCCTGAAACATCTAAAAAACACAGCTTAGAGAGCATAGGGCACTTCCACGCATGGGGGTATAAAGTGGGAAAATTAAAAATCAGCAAGACACAAGCACCCCAAAGTTTAGGGCTGCTCTGTTGACAAGGACCTCCACTTCATTCCACCTTAAATATCCCAGGAAAGCGAAAAATGGATTAAAAATTTGAGGTCCATATGTACAATGGATTATCACTCAGCCATGAAATCAATGTCATAAGGCTAGTAGCAGCATGATGAGTGGATTTAGGTCTGACGATTCTAAGTGACATAAGTCACACAGAAAAGGACACTTCTCATAAGGTGTCACTTATAGAGGGAATGTAAAAACCGTTACACTTGAACTGAATTACAAAACAGAACAGAGTCACACATGCAGAAAACACACTATGGTTCCTTAACGGGAAAGGTGAGGTGGGGTGATACATAAATCAAGAGTTTCAAATTAGCTCAGATACCGTTCCATAAACCCAATATGTAACAGACAAGACCTACTCCTTGCTCAGAGAACTGGACTCAACACGCCCGATTCACCGCACAAGAATATATCTGACTAGTAATAATCTTAAAACCTATGTATTGATATCTCTCTGTTAGTGTGTCAAGTGGGTGTAAAGCGGCATAAACACAGCCGTGAAAAGCAGCTAAACCCCATTATAAAAATAAATTACTTTTCAAAACCCATGAAACAAAGACAGTGAAAGAGAGAGAAATTCTTACACAATTCGTTCAGGGTCTGTGATGCAACCTGGATTGACCATATCTAGACCCACAGCTGGATGAGACATAAGGGTGGACACTCTTGGGGCTGAGAGGTTTGGTGAGGTTGGGTGAGCAAACGCAGACCCTTTAAAGTAATACTGCGTGCTACCCATCGCAT
This sequence comes from Balaenoptera physalus, assembly GCF_965194825.1. Classification (NCBI taxonomy): domain Eukaryota; kingdom Metazoa; phylum Chordata; class Mammalia; order Artiodactyla; family Balaenopteridae; genus Balaenoptera; species Balaenoptera physalus. The sequence continues at coordinate 171,991 of NW_028126486.1, forward strand.
GGGTCCCAAATCTCCAGGTTCAAGGGCATCTTCCTACATCGAAAACATGCATGAGAAACCCAGAAGATGGTACACCGTGTGATGGGGAAAGGTTTCTAAAACGCACCTCATTTCTCATCTCCTTGTGCTCGGGTTCGCCATTCCAGCCACTTTACTAGCAATCTCCCTACTTGGAGCATCAGCACCTTTAACCTCCTGTTCCGTACAGGTTGCTATTTGTCGTGAGGATGAACGGGAAGACGGAGAACCAATGAGAGACTAGCTCTTGGTGTTGGGACAGGCACAGGTCACTCTATTTTCCCATCAGGAAGAAGAATTAACCACAGGCTCAGCCTGCCCCCCGGAACCAGAACAGGGCCTGAAGCCATCCTGTGCTTTTGCGGCCAGCTCCCGAAAAAGCGAGTTGTAAAATGGAGCTTCAGGGCACTGCAATTCACAAACCTGCACAGTTATAAATGATAACTCTCGTCCACAAATATATTGAGGGAAGGCAAAGACGAGGAATTGAAATCAAGGCAGAATTGCAGGAAACAGATTTCAGGAGGTAGATTCGAATCGCCTTGAAAGCACATGAAAAGCGGCAAAACGTTGACAATGATGCCCTTGGCCAAAAAGGGCGTATGCGTTTTTTCCTGAATATATTCAGGAAAAAACGCATACGCCCTTTTTGGCCAACCAAGCAACCTGGAAAGGCAAATCAGCGCTACAAAGAAGTCTCGCTTCCCATCGGTCAAAAGGGCCATGCTGAAAAAAGTGTCAAAACCAGAAATGCAGGACAGGCCATGGAGAAATGGGAGCCTTGCTACACTGATGGGCGGGATGTAAATTGCCAAGAGCCACTCTGGAGAAGTGTACGGTGTGTCCTGAAACATCTAAAAAACACAGCTTAGAGAGCATAGGGCACTTCCACGCATGGGGGTATAAAGTGGGAAAATTAAAAATCAGCAAGACACAAGCACCCCAAAGTTTAGGGCTGCTCTGTTGACAAGGACCTCCACTTCATTCCACCTTAAATATCCCAGGAAAGCGAAAAATGGATAAAATATTTGAGGTCCATATGTACAATGGATTATCACTCAGCCATGAAATCAATGTCATAAGGCTAGTAGCAGCATGATGAGTGGATTTAGGTCTGACGATTCTAAGTGACATAAGTCACACAGAAAAGGACACTTCTCATAAGGTGTCACTTATAGAGGGAATGTAAAAACCGTTACACTTGAACTGAATTACAAAACAGAACAGAGTCACACATGCAGAAAACACACTATGGCTGCTTAACGGGAAAGGTGAGGTGGGGTGATACATAAAACAAGAGTTTCAAATTAGCTCAGATACCGTTCCATAAACCCAATATGTAACAGACAAGACCTACTCCTTGCTCAGAGAACTGGACTCAACACGCCCGATTCACCGCACAAGAATATATCTGACTAGTAATAATCTTAAAACCTATGTATTGATATCTCTCTGTTAGTGTGTCAAGTGGGTGTAAAGCAGCATAAACACAGCCGTGAAAAGCAGCTAAACCCCATTATAAAAATAAATTACTTTTCAAAACCCATGAAACAAAGACAGTGAAAGAGAGAGAAATTCTTACACAATTCGTTCAGGGTCTGTGATGCAACCTGGATTGACCATATCTAGACCCACAGCTGGATGAGACATAAGGGTGGACACTCTTGGGGCTGAGAGGTTTGGTGAGGTTGGGTGAGCAAACGCAGACCCTTTAAAGTAATACTGCGTGCTACCCATCGCATGGGTCCCAAATCTCCAGGTTCAAGGGCATCTTCCTACATCGAAAACATGCATGAGAAACCCAGAAGATGGTACACCGTGTGATGGGGAAAGGTTTCTAAAACGCACCTCATTTCTCATCTCCTTGTGCTCGGGTTCGCCATTCCAGCCACTTTACTAGCAATCTCCCTACTTGGAGCATCAGCACCTTTAACCTCCTGTTCCGTACAGGTTGCTATTTGTCCTGAGGATGAACGGGAAGACGGGGAACCAATGAGAGACTAGCTCTTGGTGTTGGGACAGGCACAGGTCACTCTATTTTCCCATCAGGAAGAAGAATTAACCACAGGCTCAGCCTGCCCCCCGGAACCAGAACAGGGCCTGAAGCCATCCTGCGCTTTTGCGGCCAGCTCCCGAAAAAGCGAGTTGTAAAATGGAGCTTCAGGGCACTGCAATTCACAAACCTGCACAGTTATAAATGATAACTCTCGTCCACAAATATATTGAGGGAAGGCAAAGACGAGGAATTGAAATCAAGGCAGAATTGCAGGAAACAGATTTCAGGAGGTAGATTCGAATCGCCTTGAAAGCACATGAAAAGCGGCAAAACGTTGACAATGATGCCCTTGGCCAAAAAGGGCGTATGCGTTTTTTCCTGAATATATTCAGGAAAAAACGCATACGCCCTTTTTGGCCAACCAAGCAACCTGGAAAGGCAAATCAGCGCTACAAAGAAGTCTCGCTTCCCATCGGTCAAAAGGGCCATGCTGAAAAAAGTGTCAAAACCAGAAATGCAGGACAGGCCATGGAGAAATGGGAGCCTTGCTACACTGATGGGCGGGATGTAAATTGCCAACAGCCACTCTGGAGAAGTGTACGGTGTGTCCTGAAACATCTAAAAAACACAGCTTAGAGAGCATAGGGCACTTCCACGCATGGGGGTATAAAGTGGGAAAATTAAAAATCAGCAAGACACAAGCACCCCAAAGTTTAGGGCTGCTCTGTTGACAAGGACCTCCACTTCATTCCACCTTAAATATCCCAGGAAAGCGAAAAATGGATAAAAAATTTGAGGTCCATATGTACAATGGATTATCACTCAGCCATGAAATCAATGTCATAAGGCTAGTAGCAGCATGATGAGTGGATTTAGGTCCGACGATTCTAAGTGACATAAGTCACACAGAAAAGGACACTTCTCATAAGGTGTCACTTATAGAGGGAATGTAAAAACCGTTACACTTGAACTGAATTACAAAACAGAACAGAGTCACACATGCAGAAAACACACTATGGCTGCTTAACGGGAAAGGTGAGGTGGGGTGATACATAAAACAAGAGTTTCAAATTAGCTCAGATACCGTTCCATAAACCCAATATGTAACAGACAAGACCTACTCCTTGCTCAGAGAACTGGACTCAACACGCCCGATTCACCGCACAAGAATATATCTGACTAGTAATAATCTTAAAACCTATGTATTGATATCTCTCTGTTAGTGTGTCAAGTGGGTGTAAAGCAGCATAAACACAGCCGTGAAAAGCAGCTAAACCCCATTATAAAAATAAATTACTTTTCAAAACCCATGAAACAAAGACAGTGAAAGAGAGAGAAATTCTTACACAATTCGTTCAGGGTCTGTGATGCAACCTGGATTGACCATATCTAGACCCACAGCTGGATGAGACATAAGGGTGGACACTCTTGGGGCTGAGAGGTTTGGTGAGGTTGGGTGAGCAAACGCAGACCCTTTAAAGTAATACTGCGTGCTACCCATCGCATGGGTCCCAAATCTCCAGGTTCAAGGGCATCTTCCTACATCGAAAACATGCATGAGAAACCCAGAAGATGGTACACCGTGTGATGGGGAAAGGTTTCTAAAACGCACCTCATTTCTCATCTCCTTGTGCTCGGGTTCGCCATTCCAGCCACTTTACTAGCAATCTCCCTACTTGGAGCATCAGCACCTTTAACCTCCTGTTCCGTACAGGTTGCTATTTGTCCTGAGGATGAACGGGAAGACGGGGAACCAATGAGAGACTAGCTCTTGGTGTTGGGACAGGCACAGGTCACTCTATTTTCCCATCAAGAAGAAGAATTAACCACAGGCTCAGCCTGCCCCCCGGAACCAGAACAGGGCCTGAAGCCATCCTGCGCTTTTGCGGCCAGCTCCCGAAAAAGCGAGTTGTAAAATGGAGCTTCAGGGCACTGCAATTCACAAACCTGCAGAGTTATAAATGATAACTCTCGTCCACAAATATATTGAGGGAAGGCAAAGACGAGGAATTGAAATCAAGGCAGAATTGCAGGAAACAGATTTCAGGAGGTAGATTCGAATCGCCTTTAAAGCACATGAAAAGCGGCAAAACGTTGACAATGATGCCCTTGGCCAAAAAGGGCATATGCGTTTTTTCCTGAATATATTCAGGAAAAAACGCATATGCCCTTTTTGGCCAACCAAGCAACCTGGAAAGGCAAATCAGCGCTACAAAGAAGTCTCGCTTCCCATCGGTCAAAAGGGCCATGCTGAAAAAAGTGTCAAAACCAGAAATGCAGGACAGGCCATGGAGAAATGGGAGCCTTGCTACACTGATGGGCGGGATGTAAATTGCCAACAGCCACTCTGGAGAAGTGTACGGTGTGTCCTGAAACATCTAAAAAACACAGCTTAGAGAGCATAGGGCACTTCCACGCATGGGGGTATAAAGTGGGAAAATTAAAAATCAGCAAGACACAAGCACCCCAAAGTTTAGGGCTGCTCTGTTGACAAGGACCTCCACTTCATTCCACCTTAAATATCCCAGGAAAGCGAAAAATGGATAAAAAATTTGAGGTCCATATGTACAATGGATTATCACTCAGCCATGAAATCAATGTCATAAGGCTAGTAGCAGCATGATGAGTGGATTTAGGTCCGACGATTCTAAGTGACATAAGTCACACAGAAAAGGACACTTCTCATAAGGTGTCACTTATAGAGGGAATGTAAAAACCGTTACACTTGAACTGAATTACAAAACAGAACAGAGTCACACATGCAGAAAACACACTATGGCTGCTTAACGGGAAAGGTGAGGTGGGGTGATACATAAAACAAGAGTTTCAAATTAGCTCAGATACCGTTCCATAAACCCAATATGTAACAGACAAGACCTACTCCTTGCTCAGAGAACTGGACTCAACACGCCCGATTCACCGCACAAGAATATATCTGACTAGTAATAATCTTAAAACCTATGTATTGATATCTCTCTGTTAGTGTGTCAAGTGGGTGTAAAGCAGCATAAACACAGCCGTGAAAAGCAGCTAAACCCCATTATAAAAATAAATTACTTTTCAAAACCCATGAAACAAAGACAGTGAAAGAGAGAGAAATTCTTACACAATTCGTTCAGGGTCTGTGATGCAACCTGGATTGACCATATCTAGACCCACAGCTGGATGAGACATAAGGGTGGACACTCTTGGGGCTGAGAGGTTTGGTGAGGTTGGGTGAGCAAACGCAGACCCTTTAAAGTAATACTGCGTGCTACCCATCGCATGGGTCCCAAATCTCCAGGTTCAAGGGCATCTTCCTACATCAAAAACATGCATGAGAAACCCAGAAGATGGTACACCGTGTGATGGGGAAAGGTTTCTAAAACGCACCTCATTTCTCATCTCCTTGTGCTCGGGTTCGCCATTCCAGCCACTTTACTAGCAATCTCCCCTACTTGGAGCATCAGCACCTTTAACCTCCTGTTCCGTACAGGTTGCTATTTGTCCTGAGGATGAACGGGAAGACGGGGAACCAATGAGAGACTAGCTCTTGGTGTTGGGACAGGCACAGGTCACTCTATTTTCCCATCAGGAAGAAGAATTAACCACAGGCTCAGCCTGCCCCCCGGAACCAGAACAGGGCCTGAAGCCATCCTGCGCTTTTGCGGCCAGCTCCCGAAAAAGCGAGTTGTAAAATGGAGCTTCAGGGCACTGCAATTCACAAACCTGCACAGTTATAAATGATAACTCTCGTCCACAAATATATTGAGGGAAGGCAAAGACGAGGAATTGAAATCAAGGCAGAATTGCAGGAAACAGATTTCAGGAGGTAGATTCGAATCGCCTTGAAAGCACATGAAAAGCGGCAAAACGTTGACAATGATGCCCTTGGCCAAAAAGGGCATATGCGTTTTTTCCTGAATATATTCAGGAAAAAACGCATATGCCCTTTTTGGCCAACCAAGCAACCTGGAAAGGCAAATCAGCGCTACAAAGAAGTCTCGCTTCCCATCGGTCAAAAGGGCCATGCTGAAAAAAGTGTCAAAACCAGAAATGCAGGACAGGCCATGGAGAAATGGGAGCCTTGCTACACTGATGGGCGGGATGTAAATTGCCAACAGCCACTCTGGAGAAGTGTACGGTGTGTCCTGAAACATCTAAAAAACACAGCTTAGAGAGCATAGGGCACTTCCACGCATGGGGGTATAAAGTGGGAAAATTAAAAATCAGCAAGACACAAGCACCCCAAAGTTTAGGGCTGCTCTGTTGACAAGGACCTCCACTTCATTCCACCTTAAATATCCCAGGAAAGCGAAAAATGGATAAAAAATTTGAGGTCCATATGTACAATGGATTATCACTCAGCCATGAAATCAATGTCATAAGGCTAGTAGCAGCATGATGAGTGGATTTAGGTCCGACGATTCTAAGTGACATAAGTCACACAGAAAAGGACACTTCTCATAAGGTGTCACTTATAGAGGGAATGTAAAAACCGTTACACTTGAACTGAATTACAAAACAGAACAGAGTCACACATGCAGAAAACACACTATGGCTGCTTAACGGGAAAGGTGAGGTGGGGTGATACATAAAACAAGAGTTTCAAATTAGCTCAGATACCGTTCCATAAACCCAATATGTAACAGACAAGACCTACTCCTTGCTCAGAGAACTGGACTCAACACGCCCGATTCACCGCACAAGAATATATCTGACTAGTAATAATCTTAAAACCTATGTATTGATATCTCTCTGTTAGTGTGTCAAGTGGGTGTAAAGCAGCATAAACACAGCCGTGAAAAGCAGCTAAACCCCATTATAAAAATAAATTACTTTTCAAAACCCATGAAACAAAGACAGTGAAAGAGAGAGAAATTCTTACACAATTCGTTCAGGGTCTGTGATGCAACCTGGATTGACCATATCTAGACCCACAGCTGGATGAGACATAAGGGTGGACACTCTTGGGGCTGAGAGGTTTGGTGAGGTTGGGTGAGCAAACGCAGACCCTTTAAAGTAATACTGCGTGCTACCCATCGCATGGGTCCCAAATCTCCAGGTTCAAGGGCATCTTCCTACATCAAAAACATGCATGAGAAACCCAGAAGATGGTACACCGTGTGATGGGGAAAGGTTTCTAAAACGCACCTCATTTCTCATCTCCTTGTGCTCGGGTTCGCCATTCCAGCCACTTTACTAGCAATCTCCCCTACTTGGAGCATCAGCACCTTTAACCTCCTGTTCCGTACAGGTTGCTATTTGTCCTGAGGATGAACGGGAAGACGGGGAACCAATGAGAGACTAGCTCTTGGTGTTGGGACAGGCACAGGTCACTCTATTTTCCCATCAGGAAGAAGAATTAACCACAGGCTCAGCCTGCCCCCCGGAACCAGAACAGGGCCTGAAGCCATCCTGCGCTTTTGCGGCCAGCTCCCGAAAAAGCGAGTTGTAAAATGGAGCTTCAGGGCACTGCAATTCACAAACCTGCACAGTTATAAATGATAACTCTCGTCCACAAATATATTGAGGGAAGGCAAAGACGAGGAATTGAAATCAAGGCAGAATTGCAGGAAACAGATTTCAGGAGGTAGATTCGAATCGCCTTGAAAGCACATGAAAAGCGGCAAAACGTTGACAATGATGCCCTTGGCCAAAAAGGGCGTATGCGTTTTTTCCTGAATATATTCAGGAAAAAACGCATACGCCCTTTTTGGCCAACCAAGCAACCTGGAAAGGCAAATCAGAGCTACAAAGAAGTCTCGCTTCCCATCGGTCAAAAGGGCCATGCTGAAAAAAGTGTCAAAACCAGAAATGCAGGACAGGCCATGGAGAAATGGGAGCCTTGCTACACTGATGGGCGGGATGTAAATTGCCAACAGCCACTCTGGAGAAGTGTACGGTGTGTCCTGAAACATCTAAAAAACACAGCTTAGAGAGCATAGGGCACTTCCACGCATGGGGGTATAAAGTGGGAAAATTAAAAATCAGCAAGACACAAGCACCCCAAAGTTTAGGGCTGCTCTGTTGACAAGGACCTCCACTTCATTCCACCTTAAATATCCCAGGAAAGCGAAAAATGGATTAAAAATTTGAGGTCCATATGTACAATGGATTATCACTCAGCCATGAAATCAATGTCATAAGGCTAGTAGCAGCATGATGAGTGGATTTAGGTCTGACGATTCTAAGTGACATAAGTCACACAGAAAAGGACACTTCTCATAAGGTGTCACTTATAGAGGGAATGTAAATCCGTTACACTTGAACTGAATTACAAAACAGAACAGAGTCACACATGCAGAAAACACACTATGGTTCCTTAACGGGAAAGGTGAGGTGGGGTGATACATAAATCAAGAGTTTCAAATTAGCTCAGATACCGTTCCATAAACCCAATATGTAACAGACAAGACCTACTCCTTGCTCAGAGAACTGGACTCAACACGCCCGATTCACCGCACAAGAATATATCTGAATAGTAATAATCTTAAAACCTATGTATTGATATCTCTCTGTTAGTGTGTCAAGTGGGTGTAAAGCGGCATAAACACAGCCGTGAAAAGCAGCTAAACCCCATTATAAAAATAAATTACTTTTCAAAACCCATGAAACAAAGACAGTGAAAGAGAGAGAAATTCTTACACAATTCGTTCAGGGTCTGTGATGCAACCTGGATTGACCATATCTAGACCCACAGCTGGATGAGACATAAGGGTGGACACTCTTGGGGCTGAGAGGTTTGGTGAGGTTGGGTGAGCAAACGCAGACCCTTTAAAGTAATACTGCGTGCTACCCATCGCATGGGTCCCAAATCTCCAGGTTCAAGGGCATCTTCCTACATCGAAAACATGCATGAGAAACCCAGAAGATGGTACACCGTGTGATGGGGAAAGGTTTCTAAAACGCACCTCATTTCTCATCTCCTTGTGCTCGGGTTCGCCATTCCAGCCACTTTACTAGCAATCTCCCTACTTGGAGCATCAGCACCTTTAACCTCCTGTTCCGTACAGGTTGCTATTTGTCGTGAGGATGAACGGGAAGACGGAGAACCAATGAGAGACTAGCTCTTGGTGTTGGGACAGGCACAGGTCACTCTATTTTCCCATCAGGAAGAAGAATTAACCACAGGCTCAGCCTGCCCCCCGGAACCAGAACAGGGCCTGAAGCCATCCTGTGCTTTTGCGGCCAGCTCCCGAAAAAGCGAGTTGTAAAATGGAGCTTCAGGGCACTGCAATTCACAAACCTGCACAGTTATAAATGATAACTCTCGTCCACAAATATATTGAGGGAAGGCAAAGACGAGGAATTGAAATCAAGGCAGAATTGCAGGAAACAGATTTCAGGAGGTAGATTCGAATCGCCTTGAAAGCACATGAAAAGCGGCAAAACGTTGACAATGATGCCCTTGGCCAAAAAGGGCGTATGCGTTTTTTCCTGAATATATTCAGGAAAAAACGCATACGCCCTTTTTGGCCAACCAAGCAACCTGGAAAGGCAAATCAGCGCTACAAAGAAGTCTCGCTTCCCATCGGTCAAAAGGGCCATGCTGAAAAAAGTGTCAAAACCAGAAATGCAGGACAGGCCATGGAGAAATGGGAGCCTTGCTACACTGATGGGCGGGATGTAAATTGCCAAGAGCCACTCTGGAGAAGTGTACGGTGTGTCCTGAAACATCTAAAAAACACAGCTTAGAGAGCATAGGGCACTTCCACGCATGGGGGTATAAAGTGGGAAAATTAAAAATCAGCAAGACACAAGCACCCCAAAGTTTAGGGCTGCTCTGTTGACAAGGACCTCCACTTCATTCCACCTTAAATATCCCAGGAAAGCGAAAAATGGATAAAAAATTTGAGGTCCATATGTACAATGGATTATCACTCAGCCATGAAATCAATGTCATAAGGCTAGTAGCAGCATGATGAGTGGATTTAGGTCCGACGATTCTAAGTGACATAAGTCACACAGAAAAGGACACTTCTCATAAGGTGTCACTTATAGAGGGAATGTAAAAACCGTTACACTTGAACTGAATTACAAAACAGAACAGAGTCACACATGCAGAAAACACACTATGGCTGCTTAACGGGAAAGGTGAGGTGGGGTGATACATAAAACAAGAGTTTCAAATTAGCTCAGATACCGTTCCATAAACCCAATATGTAACAGACAAGACCTACTCCTTGCTCAGAGAACTGGACTCAACACGCCCGATTCACTGCACAAGAATATATCTGACTAGTAATAATCTTAAAACCGATGTATTGATATCTCTCTGTTAGTGTGTCAAGTGGGTGTAAAGCAGCATAAACACAGCCGTGAAAAGCAGCTAAACCCCATTATAAAAATAAATTACTTTTCAAAACCCATGAAACAAAGACAGTGAAAGAGAGAGAAATTCTTACACAATTCGTTCAGGGTCTGTGATGCAACCTGGATTGACCATATCTAGACCCACAGCTGGATGAGACATAAGGGTGGACACTCTTGGGGCTGAGAGGTTTGGTGAGGTTGGGTGAGCAAACGCAGACCCTTTAAAGTAATACTGCGTGCTACCCATCGCATGGGTCCCAAATCTCCAGGTTCAAGGGCATCTTCCTACATCGAAAACATGCATGAGAAACCCAGAAGATGGTACACCGTGTGATGGGGAAAGGTTTCTAAAACGCACCTCATTTCTCATCTCCTTGTGCTCGGGTTCGCCATTCCAGCCACTTTACTAGCAATCTCCCTACTTGGAGCATCAGCACCTTTAACCTCCTGTTCCGTACAGGTTGCTATTTGTCCTGAGGATGAACGGGAAGACGGGGAACCAATGAGAGACTAGCTCTTGGTGTTGGGACAGGCACAGGTCACTCTATTTTCCCATCAGGAAGAAGAATTAACCACAGGCTCAGCCTGCCCCCCGGAACCAGAACAGGGCCTGAAGCCATCCTGCGCTTTTGCGGCCAGCTCCCGAAAAAGCGAGTTGTAAAATGGAGCTTCAGGGCACTGCAATTCACAAACCTGCAGAGTTATAAATGATAACTCTCGTCCACAAATATATTGAGGGAAGGCAAAGACGAGGAATTGAAATCAAGGCAGAATTGCAGGAAACAGATTTCAGGAGGTAGATTCGAATCGACTTTAAAGCACATGAAAAGCGGCAAAACGTTGACAATGATGCCCTTGGCCAAAAAGGGCGTATGCGTTTTTTCCTGAATATATTCAGGAAAAAACGCATACGCCCTTTTTGGCCAACCAAGCAACCTGGAAAGGCAAATCAGCGCTACAAAGAAGTCTCGCTTCCCATCGGTCAAAAGGGCCATGCTGAAAAAAAGTGTCAAAACCAGAAATGCAGGACAGGCCATGGAGAAATGGGAGCCTTGCTACACTGATGGGCGGGATGTAAATTGCCAACAGCCACTCTGGAGAAGCGTACGGTGTGTCCTGAAACATCTAAAAAACACAGCTTAGAGAGCATAGGGCACTTCCACGCATGGGGGTATAAAGTGGGAAAATTAAAAATCAGCAAGACACAAGCACCCCAAAGTTTAGGGCTGCTCTGTTGACAAGGACCTCCACTTCATTCCACCTTAAATATCCCAGGAAAGCGAAAAATGGATAAAAAATTTGAGGTCCATATGTACAATGGATTATCACTCAGCCATGAAATCAATGTCATAAGGCTAGTAGCAGCATGATGAGTGGATTTAGGTCCGACGATTCTAAGTGACATAAGTCACACAGAAAAGGACACTTCTCATAAGGTGTCACTTATAGAGGGAATGTAAAAACCGTTACACTTGAACTGAATTACAAAACAGAACAGAGTCACACATGCAGAAAACACACTATGGCTGCTTAACGGGAAAGGTGAGGTGGGGTGATACATAAAACAAGAGTTTCAAATTAGCTCAGATACCGTTCCATAAACCCAATATGTAACAGACAAGACCTACTCCTTGCTCAGAGAACTGGACTCAACACGCCCGATTCACCGCACAAGAATATATCTGACTAGTAATAATCTTAAAACCTATGTATTGATATCTCTCTGTTAGTGTGTCAAGTGGGTGTAAAGCAGCATAAACACAGCCGTGAAAAGCAGCTAAACCCCATTATAAAAATAAATTACTTTTCAAAACCCATGAAACAAAGACAGTGAAAGAGAGAGAAATTCTTACACAATTCGTTCAGGGTCTGTGATGCAACCTGGATTGACCATATCTAGACCCACAGCTGGATGAGACATAAGGGTGGACACTCTTGGGGCTGAGAGGTTTGGTGAGGTTGGGTGAGCAAACGCAGACCCTTTAAAGTAATACTGCGTGCTACCCATCGCATGGGTCCCAAATCTCCAGGTTCAAGGGCATCTTCCTACATCAAAAACATGCATGAGAAACCCAGAAGATGGTACACCGTGTGATGGGGAAAGGTTTCTAAAACGCACCTCATTTCTCATCTCCTTGTGCTCGGGTTCGCCATTCCAGCCACTTTACTAGCAATCTCCCCTACTTGGAGCATCAGCACCTTTAACCTCCTGTTCCGTACAGGTTGCTATTTGTCCTGAGGATGAACGGGAAGACGGGGAACCAATGAGAGACTAGCTCTTGGTGTTGGGACAGGCACAGGTCACTCTATTTTCCCATCAGGAAGAAGAATTAACCACAGGCTCAGCCTGCCCCCCGGAACCAGAACAGGGCCTGAAGCCATCCTGCGCTTTTGCGGCCAGCTCCCGAAAAAGCGAGTTGTAAAATGGAGCTTCAGGGCACTGCAATTCACAAACCTGCAGAGTTATAAATGATAACTCTCGTCCACAAATATATTGAGGGAAGGCAAAGACGAGGAATTGAAATCAAGGCAGAATTGCAGGAAACAGATTTCAGGAGGTAGATTCGAATCGACTTTAAAGCACATGAAAAGCGGCAAAACGTTGACAATGATGCCCTTGGCCAAAAAGGGCTTATGCGTTTTTTCCTGAATATATTCAGGAAAAAACGCATACGCCCTTTTTGGCCAACCAAGCAACCTGGAAAGGCAAATCAGCGCTACAAAGAAGTCTCGCTTCCCATCGGTCAAAAGGGCCATGCTGAAAAAAAGTGTCAAAACCAGAAATGCAGGACAGGCCATGGAGAAATGGGAGCCTTGCTACACTGATGGGCGGGATGTAAATTGCCAACAGCCACTCTGGAGAAGCGTACGGTGTGTCCTGAAACATCTAAAAAACACAGCTTAGAGAGCATAGGGCACTTCCACGCATGGGGGTATAAAGTGGGAAAATTAAAAATCAGCAAGACACAAGCACCCCAAAGTTTAGGGCTGCTCTGTTGACAAGGACCTCCACTTCATTCCACCTTAAATATCCCAGGAAAGCGAAAAATGGATAAAAAATTTGAGGTCCATATGTACAATGGATTATCACTCAGCCATGAAATCAATGTCATAAGGCTAGTAGCAGCATGATGAGTGGATTTAGGTCCGACGATTCTAAGTGACATAAGTCACACAGAAAAGGACACTTCTCATAAGGTGTCACTTATAGAGGGAATGTAAAAACCGTTACACTTGAACTGAATTACAAAACAGAACAGAGTCACACATGCAGAAAACACACTATGGCTGCTTAACGGGAAAGGTGAGGTGGGGTGATACATAAAACAAGAGTTTCAAATTAGCTCAGATACCGTTCCATAAACCCAATATGTAACAGACAAGACCTACTCCTTGCTCAGAGAACTGGACTCAACACGCCCGATTCACCGCACAAGAATATATCTGACTAGTAATAATCTTAAAACCTATGTATTGATATCTCTCTGTTAGTGTGTCAAGTGGGTGTAAAGCAGCATAAACACAGCCGTGAAAAGCAGCTAAACCCCATTATAAAAATAAATTACTTTTCAAAACCCATGAAACAAAGACAGTGAAAGAGAGAGAAATTCTTACACAATTCGTTCAGGGTCTGTGATGCAACCTGGATTGACCATATCTAGACCCACAGCTGGATGAGACATAAGGGTGGACACTCTTGGGGCTGAGAGGTTTGGTGAGGTTGGGTGAGCAAACGCAGACCCTTTAAAGTAATACTGCGTGCTACCCATCGCATGGGTCCCAAATCTCCAGGTTCAAGGGCATCTTCCTACATCAAAAACATGCATGAGAAACCCAGAAGATGGTACACCGTGTGATGGGGAAAGGTTTCTAAAACGCACCTCATTTCTCATCTCCTTGTGCTCGGGTTCGCCATTCCAGCCACTTTACTAGCAATCTCCCTACTTGGAGCATCAGCACCTTTAACCTCCTGTTCCGTACAGGTTGCTATTTGTCCTGAGGATGAACGGGAAGACGGAGAACCAATGAGAGACTAGCTCTTGGTGTTGGGACAGGCACAGGTCACTCTATTTTCCCATCAGGAAGAAGAATTAACCACAGGCTCAGCCTGCCCCCCGGAACCAGAACAGGGCCTGAAGCCATCCTGTGCTTTTGCGGCCAGCTCCCGAAAAAGCGAGTTGTAAAATGGAGCTTCAGGGCACTGCAATTCACAAACCTGCACAGTTATAAATGATAACTCTCGTCCACAAATATATTGAGGGAAGGCAAAGACGAGGAATTGAAATCAAGGCAGAATTGCAGGAAACAGATTTCAGGAGGTAGATTCGAATCGCCTTGAAAGCACATGAAAAGCGGCAAAACGTTGACAATGATGCCCTTGGCCAAAAAGGGCGTATGCGTTTTTTCCTGAATATATTCAGGAAAAAACGCATACGCCCTTTTTGGCCAACCAAGCAACCTGGAAAGGCAAATCAGCGCTACAAAGAAGTCTCGCTTCCCATCGGTCAAAAGGGCCATGCTGAAAAAAGTGTCAAAACCAGAAATGCAGGACAGGCCATGGAGAAATGGGAGCCTTGCTACACTGATGGGCGGGATGTAAATTGCCAAGAGCCACTCTGGAGAAGTGTACGGTGTGTCCTGAAACATCTAAAAAACACAGCTTAGAGAGCATAGGGCACTTCCACGCATGGGGGTATAAAGTGGGAAAATTAAAAATCAGCAAGACACAAGCACCCCAAAGTTTAGGGCTGCTCTGTTGACAAGGACCTCCACTTCATTCCACCTTAAATATCCCAGGAAAGCGAAAAATGGATAAAATATTTGAGGTCCATATGTACAATGGATTATCACTCAGCCATGAAATCAATGTCATAAGGCTAGTAGCAGCATGATGAGTGGATTTAGGTCTGACGATTCTAAGTGACATAAGTCACACAGAAAAGGACACTTCTCATAAGGTGTCACTTATAGAGGGAATGTAAAAACCGTTACACTTGAACTGAATTACAAAACAGAACAGAGTCACACATGCAGAAAACACACTATGGCTGCTTAACGGGAAAGGTGAGGTGGGGTGATACATAAAACAAGAGTTTCAAATTAGCTCAGATACCGTTCCATAAACCCAATATGTAACAGACAAGACCTACTCCTTGCTCAGAGAACTGGACTCAACACGCCCGATTCACCGCACAAGAATATATCTGACTAGTAATAATCTTAAAACCTATGTATTGATATCTCTCTGTTAGTGTGTCAAGTGGGTGTAAAGCAGCATAAACACAGCCGTGAAAAGCAGCTAAACCCCATTATAAAAATAAATTACTTTTCAAAACCCATGAAACAAAGACAGTGAAAGAGAGAGAAATTCTTACACAATTCGTTCAGGGTCTGTGATGCAACCTGGATTGACCATATCTAGACCCACAGCTGGATGAGACATAAGGGTGGACACTCTTGGGGCTGAGAGGTTTGGTGAGGTTGGGTGAGCAAACGCAGACCCTTTAAAGTAATACTGCGTGCTACCCATCGCATGGGTCCCAAATCTCCAGGTTCAAGGGCATCTTCCTACATCGAAAACATGCATGAGAAACCCAGAAGATGGTACACCGTGTGATGGGGAAAGGTTTCTAAAACGCACCTCATTTCTCATCTCCTTGTGCTCGGGTTCGCCATTCCAGCCACTTTACTAGCAATCTCCCTACTTGGAGCATCAGCACCTTTAACCTCCTGTTCCGTACAGGTTGCTATTTGTCCTGAGGATGAACGGGAAGACGGGGAACCAATGAGAGACTAGCTCTTGGTGTTGGGACAGGCACAGGTCACTCTATTTTCCCATCAGGAAGAAGAATTAACCACAGGCTCAGCCTGCCCCCCGGAACCAGAACAGGGCCTGAAGCCATCCTGCGCTTTTGCGGCCAGCTCCCGAAAAAGCGAGTTGTAAAATGGAGCTTCAGGGCACTGCAATTCACAAACCTGCACAGTTATAAATGATAACTCTCGTCCACAAATATATTGAGGGAAGGCAAAGACGAGGAATTGAAATCAAGGCAGAATTGCAGGAAACAGATTTCAGGAGGTAGATTCGAATCGCCTTGAAAGCACATGAAAAGCGGCAAAACGTTGACAATGATGCCCTTGGCCAAAAAGGGCGTATGCGTTTTTTCCTGAATATATTCAGGAAAAAACGCATACGCCCTTTTTGGCCAACCAAGCAACCTGGAAAGGCAAATCAGCGCTACAAAGAAGTCTCGCTTCCCATCGGTCAAAAGGGCCATGCTGAAAAAAGTGTCAAAACCAGAAATGCAGGACAGGCCATGGAGAAATGGGAGCCTTGCTACACTGATGGGCGGGATGTAAATTGCCAACAGCCACTCTGGAGAAGTGTACGGTGTGTCCTGAAACATCTAAAAAACACAGCTTAGAGAGCATAGGGCACTTCCACGCATGGGGGTATAAAGTGGGAAAATTAAAAATCAGCAAGACACAAGCACCCCAAAGTTTAGGGCTGCTCTGTTGACAAGGACCTCCACTTCATTCCACCTTAAATATCCCAGGAAAGCGAAAAATGGATAAAAAATTTGAGGTCCATATGTACAATGGATTATCACTCAGCCATGAAATCAATGTCATAAGGCTAGTAGCAGCATGATGAGTGGATTTAGGTCTGACGATTCTAAGTGACATAAGTCACACAGAAAAGGACACTTCTCATAAGGTGTCACTTATAGAGGGAATGTAAAAACCGTTACACTTGAACTGAATTACAAAACAGAACAGAGTCACACATGCAGAAAACACACTATGGCTGCTTAACGGGAAAGGTGAGGTGGGGTGATACATAAAACAAGAGTTTCAAATTAGCTCAGATACCGTTCCATAAACCCAATATGTAACAGACAAGACCTACTCCTTGCTCAGAGAACTGGACTCAACACGCCCGATTCACCGCACAAGAATATATCTGACTAGTAATAATCTTAAAACCTATGTATTGATATCTCTCTGTTAGTGTGTCAAGTGGGTGTAAAGCAGCATAAACACAGCCGTGAAAAGCAGCTAAACCCCATTATAAAAATAAATTACTTTTCAAAACCCATGAAACAAAGACAGTGAAAGAGAGAGAAATTCTTACACAATTCGTTCAGGGTCTGTGATGCAACCTGGATTGACCATATCTAGACCCACAGCTGGATGAGACATAAGGGTGGACACTCTTGGGGCTGAGAGGTTTGGTGAGGTTGGGTGAGCAAACGCAGACCCTTTAAAGTAATACTGCGTGCTACCCATCGCATGGGTCCCAAATCTCCAGGTTCAAGGGCATCTTCCTACATCGAAAACATGCATGAGAAACCCAGAAGATGGTACACCGTGTGATGGGGAAAGGTTTCTAAAACGCACCTCATTTCTCATCTCCTTGTGCTCGGGTTCGCCATTCCAGCCACTTTACTAGCAATCTCCCTACTTGGAGCATCAGCACCTTTAACCTCCTGTTCCGTACAGGTTGCTATTTGTCCTGAGGATGAACGGGAAGACGGGGAACCAATGAGAGACTAGCTCTTGGTGTTGGGACAGGCACAGGTCACTCTATTTTCCCATCAAGAAGAAGAATTAACCACAGGCTCAGCCTGCCCCCCGGAACCAGAACAGGGCCTGAAGCCATCCTGCGCTTTTGCGGCCAGCTCCCGAAAAAGCGAGTTGTAAAATGGAGCTTCAGGGCACTGCAATTCACAAACCTGCAGAGTTATAAATGATAACTCTCGTCCACAAATATATTGAGGGAAGGCAAAGACGAGGAATTGAAATCAAGGCAGAATTGCAGGAAACAGATTTCAGGAGGTAGATTCGAATCGCCTTTAAAGCACATGAAAAGCGGCAAAACGTTGACAATGATGCCCTTGGCCAAAAAGGGCATATGCGTTTTTTCCTGAATATATTCAGGAAAAAACGCATATGCCCTTTTTGGCCAACCAAGCAACCTGGAAAGGCAAATCAGCGCTACAAAGAAGTCTCGCTTCCCATCGGTCAAAAGGGCCATGCTGAAAAAAGTGTCAAAACCAGAAATGCAGGACAGGCCATGGAGAAATGGGAGCCTTGCTACACTGATGGGCGGGATGTAAATTGCCAACAGCCACTCTGGAGAAGTGTACAGTGTGTCCTGAAACATCTAAAAAACACAGCTTAGAGAGCATAGGGCACTTCCACGCATGGGGGTATAAAGTGGGAAAATTAAAAATCAGCAAGACACAAGCACCCCAAAGTTTAGGGCTGCTCTGTTGACAAGGACCTCCACTTCATTCCACCTTAAATATCCCAGGAAAGCGAAAAATGGATAAAAAATTTGAGGTCCATATGTACAATGGATTATCACTCAGCCATGAAATCAATGTCATAAGGCTAGTAGCAGCATGATGAGTGGATTTAGGTCCGACGATTCTAAGTGACATAAGTCACACAGAAAAGGACACTTCTCATAAGGTGTCACTTATAGAGGGAATGTAAAAACCGTTACACTTGAACTGAATTACAAAACAGAACAGAGTCACACATGCAGAAAACACACTATGGCTGCTTAACGGGAAAGGTGAGGTGGGGTGATACATAAAACAAGAGTTTCAAATTAGCTCAGATACCGTTCCATAAACCCAATATGTAACAGACAAGACCTACTCCTTGCTCAGAGAACTGGACTCAACACGCCCGATTCACCGCACAAGAATATATCTGACTAGTAATAATCTTAAAACCTATGTATTGATATCTCTCTGTTAGTGTGTCAAGTGGGTGTAAAGCAGCATAAACACAGCCGTGAAAAGCAGCTAAACCCCATTATAAAAATAAATTACTTTTCAAAACCCATGAAACAAAGACAGTGAAAGAGAGAGAAATTCTTACACAATTCGTTCAGGGTCTGTGATGCAACCTGGATTGACCATATCTAGACCCACAGCTGGATGAGACATAAGGGTGGACACTCTTGGGGCTGAGAGGTTTGGTGAGGTTGGGTGAGCAAACGCAGACCCTTTAAAGTAATACTGCGTGCTACCCATCGCATGGGTCCCAAATCTCCAGGTTCAAGGGCATCTTCCTACATCAAAAACATGCATGAGAAACCCAGAAGATGGTACACCGTGTGATGGGGAAAGGTTTCTAAAACGCACCTCATTTCTCATCTCCTTGTGCTCGGGTTCGCCATTCCAGCCACTTTACTAGCAATCTCCCCTACTTGGAGCATCAGCACCTTTAACCTCCTGTTCCGTACAGGTTGCTATTTGTCCTGAGGATGAACGGGAAGACGGGGAACCAATGAGAGACTAGCTCTTGGTGTTGGGACAGGCACAGGTCACTCTATTTTCCCATCAGGAAGAAGAATTAACCACAGGCTCAGCCTGCCCCCCGGAACCAGAACAGGGCCTGAAGCCATCCTGCGCTTTTGCGGCCAGCTCCCGAAAAAGCGAGTTGTAAAATGGAGCTTCAGGGCACTGCAATTCACAAACCTGCACAGTTATAAATGATAACTCTCGTCCACAAATATATTGAGGGAAGGCAAAGACGAGGAATTGAAATCAAGGCAGAATTGCAGGAAACAGATTTCAGGAGGTAGATTCGAATCGCCTTGAAAGCCAATGAAAAGCGGCAAAACGTTGACAATGATGCCCTTGGCCAAAAAGGGCGTATGCATTTTTTCCTGAATATATTCAGGAAAAAACGCATACGCCCTTTTTGGCCAACCAAGCAACCTGGAAAGGCAAATCAGCGCTACAAAGAAGTCTCGCTTCCCATCGGTCAAAAGGGCCATGCTGAAAAAAGTGTCAAAACCAGAAATGCAGGACAGGCCATGGAGAAATGGGAGCCTTGCTACACTGATGGGCGGGATGTAAATTGCCAACAGCCACTCTGGAGAAGTGTACGGTGTGTCCTGAAACATCTAAAAAACACAGCTTAGAGAGCATAGGGCACTTCCACGCATGGGGGTATAAAGTGGGAAAATTAAAAATCAGCAAGACACAAGCACCCCAAAGTTTAGGGCTGCTCTGTTGACAAGGACCTCCACTTCATTCCACCTTAAATATCCCAGGAAAGCGAAAAATGGATAAAAAATTTGAGGTCCATATGTACAATGGATTATCACTCAGCCATGAAATCAATGTCATAAGGCTAGTAGCAGCATGATGAGTGGATTTAGGTCCGACGATTCTAAGTGACATAAGTCACACAGAAAAGGACACTTCTCATAAGGTGTCACTTATAGAGGGAATGTAAAAACCGTTACACTTGAACTGAATTACAAAACAGAACAGAGTCACACATGCAGAAAACACACTATGGCTGCTTAACGGGAAAGGTGAGGTGGGGTGATACATAAAACAAGAGTTTCAAATTAGCTCAGATACCGTTCCATAAACCCAATATGTAACAGACAAGACCTACTCCTTGCTCAGAGAACTGGACTCAACACGCCCGATTCACCGCACAAGAATATATCTGACTAGTAATAATCTTAAAACCTATGTATTGATATCTCTCTGTTAGTGTGTCAAGTGGGTGTAAAGCAGCATAAACACAGCCGTGAAAAGCAGCTAAACCCCATTATAAAAATAAATTACTTTTCAAAACCCATGAAACAAAGACAGTGAAAGAGAGAGAAATTCTTACACAATTCGTTCAGGGTCTGTGATGCAACCTGGATTGACCATATCTAGACCCACAGCTGGATGAGACATAAGGGTGGACACTCTTGGGGCTGAGAGGTTTGGTGAGGTTGGGTGAGCAAACGCAGACCCTTTAAAGTAATACTGCGTGCTACCCATCGCATGGGTCCCAAATCTCCAGGTTCAAGGGCATCTTCCTACATCGAAAACATGCATGAGAAACCCAGAAGATGGTACACCGTGTGATGGGGAAAGGTTTCTAAAACGCACCTCATTTCTCATCTCCTTGTGCTCGGGTTCGCCATTCCAGCCACTTTACTAGCAATCTCCCTACTTGGAGCATCAGCACCTTTAACCTCCTGTTCCGTACAGGTTGCTATTTGTCCTGAGGATGAACGGGAAGACGGGGAACCAATGAGAGACTAGCTCTTGGTGTTGGGACAGGCACAGGTCACTCTATTTTCCCATCAGGAAGAAGAATTAACCACAGGCTCAGCCTGCCCCCCGGAACCAGAACAGGGCCTGAAGCCATCCTGCGCTTTTGCGGCCAGCTCCCGAAAAAGCGAGTTGTAAAATGGAGCTTCAGGGCACTGCAATTCACAAACCTGCAGAGTTATAAATGATAACTCTCGTCCACAAATATATTGAGGGAAGGCAAAGACGAGGAATTGAAATCAAGGCAGAATTGCAGGAAACAGATTTCAGGAGGTAGATTCGAATCGACTTTAAAGCACATGAAAAGCGGCAAAACGTTGACAATGATGCCCTTGGCCAAAAAGGGCGTATGCGTTTTTTCCTGAATATATTCAGGAAAAAACGCATACGCCCTTTTTGGCCAACCAAGCAACCTGGAAAGGCAAATCAGCGCTACAAAGAAGTCTCGCTTCCCATCGGTCAAAAGGGCCATGCTGAAAAAAAGTGTCAAAACCAGAAATGCAGGACAGGCCATGGAGAAATGGGAGCCTTGCTACACTGATGGGCGGGATGTAAATTGCCAACAGCCACTCTGGAGAAGCGTACGGTGTGTCCTGAAACATCTAAAAAACACAGCTTAGAGAGCATAGGGCACTTCCACGCATGGGGGTATAAAGTGGGAAAATTAAAAATCAGCAAGACACAAGCACCCCAAAGTTTAGGGCTGCTCTGTTGACAAGGACCTCCACTTCATTCCACCTTAAATATCCCAGGAAAGCGAAAAATGGATAAAAAATTTGAGGTCCATATGTACAATGGATTATCACTCAGCCATGAAATCAATGTCATAAGGCTAGTAGCAGCATGATGAGTGGATTTAGGTCCGACGATTCTAAGTGACATAAGTCACACAGAAAAGGACACTTCTCATAAGGTGTCACTTATAGAGGGAATGTAAAAACCGTTACACTTGAACTGAATTACAAAACAGAACAGAGTCACACATGCAGAAAACACACTATGGCTGCTTAACGGGAAAGGTGAGGTGGGGTGATACATAAAACAAGAGTTTCAAATTAGCTCAGATACCGTTCCATAAACCCAATATGTAACAGACAAGACCTACTCCTTGCTCAGAGAACTGGACTCAACACGCCCGATTCACCGCACAAGAATATATCTGACTAGTAATAATCTTAAAACCTATGTATTGATATCTCTCTGTTAGTGTGTGAAGTGGGTGTAAAGCAGCATAAACACAGCCGTGAAAAGCAGCTAAACCCCATTATAAAAATAAATTACTTTTCAAAACCCATGAAACAAAGACAGTGAAAGAGAGAGAAATTCTTACACAATTCGTTCAGGGTCTGTGATGCAACCTGGATTGACCATATCTAGACCCACAGCTGGATGAGACATAAGGGTGGACACTCTTGGGGCTGAGAGGTTTGGTGAGGTTGGGTGAGCAAACGCAGACCCTTTAAAGTAATACTGCGTGCTACCCATCGCATGGGTCCCAAATCTCCAGGTTCAAGGGCATCTTCCTACATCAAAAACATGCATGAGAAACCCAGAAGATGGTACACCGTGTGATGGGGAAAGGTTTCTAAAACGCACCTCATTTCTCATCTCCTTGTGCTCGGGTTCGCCATTCCAGCCACTTTACTAGCAATCTCCCCTACTTGGAGCATCAGCACCTTTAACCTCCTGTTCCGTACAGGTTGCTATTTGTCCTGAGGATGAACGGGAAGACGGGGAACCAATGAGAGACTAGCTCTTGGTGTTGGGACAGGCACAGGTCACTCTATTTTCCCATCAGGAAGAAGAATTAACCACAGGCTCAGCCTGCCCCCCGGAACCAGAACAGGGCCTGAAGCCATCCTGCGCTTTTGCGGCCAGCTCCCGAAAAAGCGAGTTGTAAAATGGAGCTTCAGGGCACTGCAATTCACAAACCTGCAGAGTTATAAATGATAACTCTCGTCCACAAATATATTGAGGGAAGGCAAAGACGAGGAATTGAAATCAAGGCAGAATTGCAGGAAACAGATTTCAGGAGGTAGATTCGAATCGACTTTAAAGCACATGAAAAGCGGCAAAACGTTGACAATGATGCCCTTGGCCAAAAAGGGCTTATGCGTTTTTTCCTGAATATATTCAGGAAAAAACGCATACGCCCTTTTTGGCCAACCAAGCAACCTGGAAAGGCAAATCAGCGCTACAAAGAAGTCTCGCTTCCCATCGGTCAAAAGGGCCATGCTGAAAAAAAGTGTCAAAACCAGAAATGCAGGACAGGCCATGGAGAAATGGGAGCCTTGCTACACTGATGGGCGGGATGTAAATTGCCAACAGCCACTCTGGAGAAGCGTACGGTGTGTCCTGAAACATCTAAAAAACACAGCTTAGAGAGCATAGGGCACTTCCACGCATGGGGGTATAAAGTGGGAAAATTAAAAATCAGCAAGACACAAGCACCCCAAAGTTTAGGGCTGCTCTGTTGACAAGGACCTCCACTTCATTCCACCTTAAATATCCCAGGAAAGCGAAAAATGGATAAAAAATTTGAGGTCCATATGTACAATGGATTATCACTCAGCCATGAAATCAATGTCATAAGGCTAGTAGCAGCATGATGAGTGGATTTAGGTCCGACGATTCTAAGTGACATAAGTCACACAGAAAAGGACACTTCTCATAAGGTGTCACTTATAGAGGGAATGTAAAAACCGTTACACTTGAACTGAATTACAAAACAGAACAGAGTCACACATGCAGAAAACACACTATGGCTGCTTAACGGGAAAGGTGAGGTGGGGTGATACATAAAACAAGAGTTTCAAATTAGCTCAGATACCGTTCCATAAACCCAATATGTAACAGACAAGACCTACTCCTTGCTCAGAGAACTGGACTCAACACGCCCGATTCACCGCACAAGAATATATCTGACTAGTAATAATCTTAAAACCTATGTATTGATATCTCTCTGTTAGTGTGTCAAGTGGGTGTAAAGCAGCATAAACACAGCCGTGAAAAGCAGCTAAACCCCATTATAAAAATAAATTACTTTTCAAAACCCATGAAACAAAGACAGTGAAAGAGAGAGAAATTCTTACACAATTCGTTCAGGGTCTGTGATGCAACCTGGATTGACCATATCTAGACCCACAGCTGGATGAGACATAAGGGTGGACACTCTTGGGGCTGAGAGGTTTGGTGAGGTTGGGTGAGCAAACGCAGACCCTTTAAAGTAATACTGCGTGCTACCCATCGCATGGGTCCCAAATCTCCAGGTTCAAGGGCATCTTCCTACATCAAAAACATGCATGAGAAACCCAGAAGATGGTACACCGTGTGATGGGGAAAGGTTTCTAAAACGCACCTCATTTCTCATCTCCTTGTGCTCGGGTTCGCCATTCCAGCCACTTTACTAGCAATCTCCCCTACTTGGAGCATCAGCACCTTTAACCTCCTGTTCCGTACAGGTTGCTATTTGTCCTGAGGATGAACGGGAAGACGGGGAACCAATGAGAGACTAGCTCTTGGTGTTGGGACAGGCACAGGTCACTCTATTTTCCCATCAGGAAGAAGAATTAACCACAGGCTCAGCCTGCCCCCCGGAACCAGAACAGGGCCTGAAGCCATCCTGCGCTTTTGCGGCCAGCTCCCGAAAAAGCGAGTTGTAAAATGGAGCTTCAGGGCACTGCAATTCACAAACCTACACAGTTATAAATGATAACTCTCGTCCACAAATATATTGAGGGAAGGCAAAGACGAGGAATTGAAATCAAGGCAGAATTGCAGGAAACAGATTTCAGGAGGTAGATTCGAATCGCCTTTAAAGCACATGAAAAGCGGCAAAACGTTGACAATGATGCCCTTGGCCAAAAAGGGCGTATGCGTTTTTTCCTGAATATATTCAGGAAAAAACGCATACGCCCTTTTTGGCCAACCAAGCAACCTGGAAAGGCAAATCAGCGCTACAAAGAAGTCTCGCTTCCAATCGGTCAAAAGGGCCATGCTGAAAAAAGTGTCAAAACCAGAAATGCAGGACAGGCCATGGAGAAATGGGAGCCTTGCTACACTGATGGGTGGGATGTAAATTGCCAACAGCCACTCTGGAGAAGTGTACGGTGTGTCCTGTAACATCTAAAAAACACAGCTTAGAGAGCATAGGGCACTTCCACGCATGGAGGTATAAAGTGGGAAAATTAAAAATCAGCAAGACACAAGCACCCCAAAGTTTAGGGCTGCTCTGTTGACAAGGACCTCCACTTCATTCCACCTTAAATATCCCAGGAAAGCGAAAAATGGATAAAAAATTTGAGGTCCATATGTACAATGGATTATCACTCAGCCATGAAATCAATGTCATAAGGCTAGTAGCAGCATGATGAGTGGATTTAGGTCCGACGATTCTAAGTGACATAAGTCACACAGAAAAGGACACTTCTCATAAGGTGTCACTTATAGAGGGAATGTAAAAACCGTTACACTTGAACTGAATTACAAAACAGAACAGAGTCACACATGCAGAAAACACACTATGGCTGCTTAACGGGAAAGGTGAGGTGGGGTGATACATAAAACAAGAGTTTCAAATTAGCTCAGATACCGTTCCATAAACCCAATATGTAACAGACAAGACCTACTCCTTGCTCAGAGAACTGAACTCAACACGCCCGATTCACCGCACAAGAATATATCTGACTAGTAATAATCTTAAAACCTATGTATTGATATCTCTCTGTTAGTGTGTCAAGTGGGTGTAAAGCAGCATAAACACAGCCGTGAAAAGCAGCTAAACCCCATTATAAAAATAAATTACTTTTCAAAACCCATGAAACAAAGACAGTGAAAGAGAGAGAAATTCTTACACAATTCGTTCAGGGTCTGTGATGCAACCTGGATTGACCATATCTAGACCCACAGCTGGATGAGACATAAGGGTGGACACTCTTGGGGCTGAGAGGTTTGGTGAGGTTGGGTGAGCAAACGCAGACCCTTTAAAGTAATACTGCGTGCTACCCATCGCATGGGTCCCAAATCTCCAGGTTCAAGGGCATCTTCCTACATCAAAAACATGCATGAGAAACCCAGAAGATGGTACACCGTGTGATGGGGAAAGGTTTCTAAAACGCACCTCATTTCTCATCTCCTTGTGCTCGGGTTCGCCATTCCAGCCACTTTACTAGCAATCTCCCCTACTTGGAGCATCAGCACCTTTAACCTCCTGTTCCGTACAGGTTGCTATTTGTCCTGAGGATGAACGGGAAGACGGGGAACCAATGAGAGACTAGCTCTTGGTGTTGGGACAGGCACAGGTCACTCTCTTTTCCCATCAGGAAGAAGAATTAACCACAGGCTCATCCTGCCCCCCGGAACCAGAACAGGGCCTGAAGCCATCCTGCGCTTTTGCGGCCAGCTCCCGAAAAAGCGAGTTGTAAAATGGAGCTTCAGGGCACTGCAATTCACAAACCTACACAGTTATAAATGATAACTCTCGTCCACAAATATATTGAGGGAAGGCAAAGACGAGGAATTGAAATCAAGGCAGAATTGCAGGAAACAGATTTCAGGAGGTAGATTCGAATCGCCTTTAAAGCACATGAAAAGCGGCAAAACGTTGACAATGATGCCCTTGGCCAAAAAGGGCGTATGCGTTTTTTCCTGAATATATTCAGGAAAAAACGCATACGCCCTTTTTGGCCAACCAAGCAACCTGGAAAGGCAAATCAGCGCTACAAAGAAGTCTCGCTTCCCATCGGTCAAAAGGGCCATGCTGAAAAAAGTGTCAAAACCAGAAATGCAGGACAGGCCATGGAGAAATGGGAGCCTTGCTACACTGATGGGTGGGATGTAAATTGCCAACAGCCACTCTGGAGAAGTGTACGGTGTGTCCTGTAACATCTAAAAAACACAGCTTAGAGAGCATAGGGCACTTCCACGCATGGAGGTATAAAGTGGGAAAATTAAAAATCAGCAAGACACAAGCACCCCAAAGTTTAGGGCTGCTCTGTTGACAAGGACCTCCACTTCATTCCACCTTAAATATCCCAGGAAAGCGAAAAATGGATAAAAAATTTGAGGTCCATATGTACAATGGATTATCACTCAGCCATGAAATCAATGTCATAAGGCTAGTAGCAGCATGATGAGTGGATTTAGGTCCGACGATTCTAAGTGACATAAGTCACACAGAAAAGGACACTTCTCATAAGGTGTCACTTATAGAGGGAATGTAAAAACCGTTACACTTGAACTGAATTACAAAACAGAACAGAGTCACACATGCAGAAAACACACTATGGCTGCTTAACGGGAAAGGTGAGGTGGGGTGATACATAAAACAAGAGTTTCAAATTAGCTCAGATACCGTTCCATAAACCCAATATGTAACAGACAAGACCTACTCCTTGCTCAGAGAACTGAACTCAACACGCCCGATTCACCGCACAAGGATATATCTGACTAGTAATAATCTTAAAACCTATGTATTGATATCTCTCTGTTAGTGTGTCAAGTGGGTGTAAAGCGGCATAAACACAGCCGTGAAAAGCAGCTAAACCCCATTATAAAAATAAATTACTTTTCAAAACCCATGAAACAAAGACAGTGAAAGAGAGAGAAATTCTTACACAATTCGTTCAGGGTCTGTGATGCAACCTGGATTGACCATATCTAGACCCACAGCTGGATGAGACATAAGGGTGGACACTCTTGGGGCTGAGAGGTTTGGTGAGGTTGGGTGAGCAAACGCAGACCCTTTAAAGTAATACTGCGTGCTACCCATCGCATGGGTCCCAAATCTCCAGGTTCAAGGGCATCTTCCTACATCGAAAACATGCATGAGAAACCCAGAAGATGGTACACCGTGTGATGGGGAAAGGTTTCTAAAACGCACCTCATTTCTCATCTCCTTGTGCTTGGGTTCGCCATTCCAGCCACTTTACTAGCAATCTCCCTACTTGGAGCATCAGCACCTTTAACCTCCTGTTCCGTACAGGTTGCTATTTGTCCTGAGGATGAACGGGAAGACGGGGAACCAATGAGAGACTAGCTCTTGGTGTTGGGACAGGCACAGGTCACTCTATTTTCCCATCAGGAAGAAGAATTAACCACAGGCTCAGCCTGCCCCCCGGAACCAGAACAGGGCCTGAAGCCATCCTGCGCTTTTGCGGCCAGCTCCCGAAAAAGCGAGTTGTAAAATGGAGCTTCAGGGCACTGCAATTCACAAACCTGCACAGTTATAAATGATAACTCTCGTCCACAAATATATTGAGGGAAGGCAAAGACGAGGAATTGAAATCAAGGCAGAATTGCAGGAAACAGATTTCAGGAGGTAGATTCGAATCGCCTTGAAAGCACATGAAAAGCGGCAAAACGTTGACAATGATGCCCTTGGCCAAAAAGGGCGTATGCGTTTTTTCCTGAATATATTCAGGAAAAAACGCATACGCCCTTTTTGGCCAACCAAGCAACCTGGAAAGGCAAATCAGCGCTACAAAGAAGTCTCGCTTCCCATCGGTCAAAAGGGCCATGCTGAAAAAAGTGTCAAAACCAGAAATGCAGGACAGGCCATGGAGAAATGGGAGCCTTGCTACACTGATGGGCGGGATGTAAATTGCCAACAGCCACTCTGGAGAAGTGTACGGTGTGTCCTGAAACATCTAAAAAACACAGCTTAGAGAGCATAGGGCACTTCCACGCATGGGGGTATAAAGTGGGAAAATTAAAAATCAGCAAGACACAAGCACCCCAAAGTTTAGGGCTGCTCTGTTGACAAGGACCTCCACTTCATTCCACCTTAAATATCCCAGGAAAGCGAAAAATGGATTAAAAATTTGAGGTCCATATGTACAATGGATTATCACTCAGCCATGAAATCAATGTCATAAGGCTAGTAGCAGCATGATGAGTGGATTTAGGTCCGACGATTCTAAGTGACATAAGTCACACAGAAAAGGACACTTCTCATAAGGTGTCACTTATAGAGGGAATGTAAAAACCGTTACACTTGAACTGAATTACAAAACAGAACAGAGTCACACATGCAGAAAACACACTATGGCTGCTTAACGGGAAAGGTGAGGTGGGGTGATACATAAAACAAGAGTTTCAAATTAGCTCAGATACCGTTCCATAAACCCAATATGTAACAGACAAGACCTACTCCTTGCTCAGAGAACTGGACTCAACACGCCCGATTCACCGCACAAGAATATATCTGACTAGTAATAATCTTAAAACCTATGTATTGATATCTCTCTGTTAGTGTGTCAAGTGGGTGTAAAGCAGCATAAACACAGCCGTGAAAAGCAGCTAAACCCCATTATAAAAATAAATTACTTTTCAAAACCCATGAAACAAAGACAGTGAAAGAGAGAGAAATTCTTACACAATTCGTTCAGGGTCTGTGATGCAACCTGGATTGACCATATCTAGACCCACAGCTGGATGAGACATAAGGGTGGACACTCTTGGGGCTGAGAGGTTTGGTGAGGTTGGGTGAGCAAACGCAGACCCTTTAAAGTAATACTGCGTGCTACCCATCGCATGGGTCCCAAATCTCCAGGTTCAAGGGCATCTTCCTACATCGAAAACATGCATGAGAAACCCAGAAGATGGTACTCCGTGTGATGGGGAAAGGTTTCTAAAACGCACCTCATTTCTCATCTCCTTGTGCTCGGGTTCGCCATTCCAGCCACTTTACTAGCAATCTCCCTACTTGGAGCATCAGCACCTTTAACCTCCTGTTCCGTACAGGTTGCTATTTGTCCTGAGGATGAACGGGAAGACGGAGAACCAATGAGAGACTAGCTCTTGGTGTTGGGACAGGCACAGGTCACTCTATTTTCCCATCAGGAAGAAGAATTAACCACAGGCTCAGCCTGCCCCCCGGAACCAGAACAGGGCCTGAAGCCATCCTGCGCTTTTGCGGCCAGCTCCCGAAAAAGCGAGTTGTAAAATGGAGCTTCAGGGCACTGCAATTCACAAACCTGCACAGTTATAAATGATAACTCTCGTCCACAAATATATTGAGGGAAGGCAAAGACGAGGAATTGAAATCAAGGCAGAATTGCAGGAAACAGATTTCAGGAGGTAGATTCGAATCGCCTTGAAAGCACATGAAAAGCGGCAAAACGTTGACAATGATGCCCTTGGCCAAAAAGGGCGTATGCGTTTTTTCCTGAATATATTCAGGAAAAAACGCATACGCCCTTTTTGGCCAACCAAGCAACCTGGAAAGGCAAATCAGCGCTACAAAGAAGTCTCGCTTCCCATCGGTAAAAAGGGCCATGCTGAAAAAAGTGTCAAAACCAGAAATGCAGGACAGGCCATGGAGAAATGGGAGCCTTGCTACACTGATGGGCGGGATGTAAATTGCCAACAGCCACTCTGGAGAAGTGTACGGTGTGTCCTGAAACATCTAAAAAACACAGCTTAGAGAGCATAGGGCACTTCCACGCATGGGGGTATAAAGTGGGAAAATTAAAAATCAGCAAGACACAAGCACCCCAAAGTTTAGGGCTGCTCTGTTGACAAGGACCTCCACTTCATTCCACCTTAAATATCCCAGGAAAGCGAAAAATGGATTAAAAATTTGAGGTCCATATGTACAATGGATTATCACTCAGCCATGAAATCAATGTCATAAGGCTAGTAGCAGCATGATGAGTGGATTTAGGTCCGACGATTCTAAGTGACATAAGTCACACAGAAAAGGACACTTCTCATAAGGTGTCACTTATAGAGGGAATGTAAAAACCGTTACACTTGAACTGAATTACAAAACAGAACAGAGTCACACATGCAGAAAACACACTATGGCTGCTTAACGGGAAAGGTGAGGTGGGGTGATACATAAAACAAGAGTTTCAAATTAGCTCAGATACCGTTCCATAAACCCAATATGTAACAGACAAGACCTACTCCTTGCTCAGAGAACTGGACTCAACACGCCCGATTCACCGCACAAGAATATATCTGACTAGTAATAATCTTAAAACCTATGTATTGATATCTCTCTGTTAGTGTGTCAAGTGGGTGTAAAGCAGCATAAACACAGCCGTGAAAAGCAGCTAAACCCCATTATAAAAATAAATTACTTTTCAAAACCCATGAAACAAAGACAGTGAAAGAGAGAGAAATTCTTACACAATTCGTTCAGGGTCTGTGATGCAACCTGGATTGACCATATCTAGACCCACAGCTGGATGAGACATAAGGGTGGACACTCTTGGGGCTGAGAGGTTTGGTGAGGTTGGGTGAGCAAACGCAGACCCTTTAAAGTAATACTGCGTGCTACCCATCGCATGGGTCCCAAATCTCCAGGTTCAAGGGCATCTTCCTACATCGAAAACATGCATGAGAAACCCAGAAGATGGTACACCGTGTGATGGGGAAAGGTTTCTAAAACGCACCTCATTTCTCATCTCCTTGTGCTCGGGTTCGCCATTCCAGCCACTTTACTAGCAATCTCCCTACTTGGAGCATCAGCACCTTTAACCTCCTGTTCCGTACAGGTTGCTATTTGTCCTGAGGATGAACGGGAAGACGGAGAACCAATGAGAGACTAGCTCTTGGTGTTGGGACAGGCACAGGTCACTCTATTTTTCCATCAGGAAGAAGAATTAACCACAGGCTCAGCCTGCCCCCCGGAACCAGAACAGGGCCTGAAGCCATCCTGCGCTTTTGCGGCCAGCTCCCGAAAAAGCGAGTTGTAAAATGGAGCTTCAGGGCACTGCAATTCACAAACCTGCACAGTTATAAATGATAACTCTCGTCCACAAATATATTGAGGGAAGGCAAAGACGAGGAATTGAAATCAAGGCAGAATTGCAGGAAACAGATTTCAGGAGGTAGATTCGAATCGCCTTGAAAGCACATGAAAAGCGGCAAAACGTTGACAATGATGCCCTTGGCCAAAAAGGGCGTATGCGTTTTTTCCTGAATATATTCAGGAAAAAACGCATACGCCCTTTTTGGCCAACCAAGCAACCTGGAAAGGCAAATCAGCGCTACAAAGAAGTCTCGCTTCCCATCGGTCAAAAGGGCCATGCTGAAAAAAGTGTCAAAACCAGAAATGCAGGACAGGCCATGGAGAAATGGGAGCCTTGCTACACTGATGGGCGGGATGTAAATTGCCAACAGCCACTCTGGAGAAGTGTACGGTGTGTCCTGAAACATCGAAAAAACACAGCTTAGAGCGCATAGGGCACTTCCACTTACGGGCGTATAAATTGGGAAAACTAAAAATCAGCAAGACACAAGCACCCCAAAGTTTAGGGCTGCTCTGTTGACAAGGACCTCCACTTCATTCCACCTTAAATATCCCAGGAAAGCGAAAAATGGATAAAAAATTTGAGGTCCATATGTACAATGGATTATCACTCAGCCATGAAATCAATGTCATAAGGCTAGTAGCAGCATGATGAGTGGATTTAGGTCTGACGATTCTAAGTGACATAAGTCACACAGAAAAGGACACTTCTCATAAGGTGTCACTTATAGAGGGAATGTAAAAACCGTTACACTTGAACTGAATTACAAAACAGAACAGAGTCACACATGCAGAAAACACACTATGGCTGCTTAACGGGAAAGGTGAGGTGGGGTGATACATAAAACAAGAGTTTCAAATTAGCTCAGATACCGTTCCATAAACCCAATATGTAACAGACAAGACCTACTCCTTGCTCAGAGAACTGGACTCAACACGCCCGATTCACCGCACAAGAATATATCTGACTAGTAATAATCTTAAAACCTATGTATTGATATCTCTCTGTTAGTGTGTCAAGTGGGTGTAAAGCAGCATAAACACAGCCGTGAAAAGCAGCTAAACCCCATTATAAAAATAAATTACTTTTCAAAACCCATGAAACAAAGACAGTGAAAGAGAGAGAAATTCTTACACAATTCGTTCAGGGTCTGTGATGCAACCTGGATTGACCATATCTAGACCCACAGCTGGATGAGAAATAAGGGTGGACACTCTTGGGGCTGAGAGGTTTGGTGAGGTTGGGTGAGCAAACGCAGACCCTTTAAAGTAATACTGCGTGCTACCCATCGCATGGGTCCCAAATCTCCAGGTTCAAGGGCATCTTCCTACATCGAAAACATGCATGAGAAACCTAGAAGATGGTACACCGTGTGATGGGGAAAGGTTTCTAAAACGCACCTCATTTCTCATCTCCTTGTGCTCGGGTTCGCCATTCCAGCCACTTTACTAGCAATCTCCCTACTTGGAGCATCAGCACCTTTAACCTCCTGTTCCGTACAGGTTGCTATTTGTCCTGAGGATGAACGGGAAGACGGAGAACCAATGAGAGACTAGCTCTTGGTGTTGGGACAGGCACAGGTCACTCTATTTTCCCATCAGGAAGAAGAATTAACCACAGGCTCAGCCTGCCCCCCGGAACCAGAACAGGGCCTGAAGCCATCCTGCGCTTTTGCGGCCAGCTCCCGAAAAAGCGAGTTGTAAAATGGAGCTTCAGGGCACTGCAATTCACAAACCTGCACAGTTATAAATGATAACTCTCGTCCACAAATATATTGAGGGAAGGCAAAGACGAGGAATTGAAATCAAGGCAGAATTGCAGGAAACAGATTTCAGGAGGTAGATTCGAATCGCCTTGAAAGCACATGAAAAGCGGCAAAACGTTGACAATGATGCCCTTGGCCAAAAAGGGCGTATGCGTTTTTTCCTGAATATATTCAGGAAAAAACGCATACGCCCTTTTTGGCCAACCAAGCAACCTGGAAAGGCAAATCAGCGCTACAAAGAAGTCTCGCTTCCCATCGGTAAAAAGGGCCATGCTGAAAAAAGTGTCAAAACCAGAAATGCAGGACAGGCCATGGAGAAATGGGAGCCTTGCTACACTGATGGGCGGGATGTAAATTGCCAACAGCCACTCTGGAGAAGTGTACGGTGTGTCCTGAAACATCTAAAAAACACAGCTTAGAGAGCATAGGGCACTTCCACGCATGGGGGTATAAAGTGGGAAAATTAAAAATCAGCAAGACACAAGCACCCCAAAGTTTAGGGCTGCTCTGTTGACAAGGACCTCCACTTCATTCCACCTTAAATATCCCAGGAAAGCGAAAAATGGATTAAAAATTTGAGGTCCATATGTACAATGGATTATCACTCAGCCATGAAATCAATGTCATAAGGCTAGTAGCAGCATGATGAGTGGATTTAGGTCCGACGATTCTAAGTGACATAAGTCACACAGAAAAGGACACTTCTCATAAGGTGTCACTTATAGAGGGAATGTAAAAACCGTTACACTTGAACTGAATTACAAAACAGAACAGAGTCACACATGCAGAAAACACACTATGGCTGCTTAACGGGAAAGGTGAGGTGGGGTGATACATAAAACAAGAGTTTCAAATTAGCTCAGATACCGTTCCATAAACCCAATATGTAACAGACAAGACCTACTCCTTGCTCAGAGAACTGGACTCAACACGCCCGATTCACCGCACAAGAATATATCTGACTAGTAATAATCTTAAAACCTATGTATTGATATCTCTCTGTTAGTGTGTCAAGTGGGTGTAAAGCAGCATAAACACAGCCGTGAAAAGCAGCTAAACCCCATTATAAAAATAAATTACTTTTCAAAACCCATGAAACAAAGACAGTGAAAGAGAGAGAAATTCTTACACAATTCGTTCAGGGTCTGTGATGCAACCTGGATTGACCATATCTAGACCCACAGCTGGATGAGACATAAGGGTGGACACTCTTGGGGCTGAGAGGTTTGGTGAGGTTGGGTGAGCAAACGCAGACCCTTTAAAGTAATACTGCGTGCTACCCATCGCATGGGTCCCAAATCTCCAGGTTCAAGGGCATCTTCCTACATCGAAAACATGCATGAGAAACCCAGAAGATGGTACACCGTGTGATGGGGAAAGGTTTCTAAAACGCACCTCATTTCTCATCTCCTTGTGCTCGGGTTCGCCATTCCAGCCACTTTACTAGCAATCTCCCTACTTGGAGCATCAGCACCTTTAACCTCCTGTTCCGTACAGGTTGCTATTTGTCCTGAGGATGAACGGGAAGACGGAGAACCAATGAGAGACTAGCTCTTGGTGTTGGGACAGGCACAGGTCACTCTATTTTTCCATCAGGAAGAAGAATTAACCACAGGCTCAGCCTGCCCCCCGGAACCAGAACAGGGCCTGAAGCCATCCTGCGCTTTTGCGGCCAGCTCCCGAAAAAGCGAGTTGTAAAATGGAGCTTCAGGGCACTGCAATTCACAAACCTGCACAGTTATAAATGATAACTCTCGTCCACAAATATATTGAGGGAAGGCAAAGACGAGGAATTGAAATCAAGGCAGAATTGCAGGAAACAGATTTCAGGAGGTAGATTCGAATCGCCTTGAAAGCACATGAAAAGCGGCAAAACGTTGACAATGATGCCCTTGGCCAAAAAGGGCGTATGCGTTTTTTCCTGAATATATTCAGGAAAAAACGCATACGCCCTTTTTGGCCAACCAAGCAACCTGGAAAGGCAAATCAGCGCTACAAAGAAGTCTCGCTTCCCATCGGTCAAAAGGGCCATGCTGAAAAAAGTGTCAAAACCAGAAATGCAGGACAGGCCATGGAGAAATGGGAGCCTTGCTACACTGATGGGCGGGATGTAAATTGCCAACAGCCACTCTGGAGAAGTGTACGGTGTGTCCTGAAACATCGAAAAAACACAGCTTAGAGCGCATAGGGCACTTCCACTTACGGGCGTATAAATTGGGAAAACTAAAAATCAGCAAGACACAAGCACCCCAAAGTTTAGGGCTGCTCTGTTGACAAGGACCTCCACTTCATTCCACCTTAAATATCCCAGGAAAGCGAAAAATGGATAAAAAATTTGAGGTCCATATGTACAATGGATTATCACTCAGCCATGAAATCAATGTCATAAGGCTAGTAGCAGCATGATGAGTGGATTTAGGTCTGACGATTCTAAGTGACATAAGTCACACAGAAAAGGACACTTCTCATAAGGTGTCACTTATAGAGGGAATGTAAAAACCGTTACACTTGAACTGAATTACAAAACAGAACAGAGTCACACATGCAGAAAACACACTATGGCTGCTTAACGGGAAAGGTGAGGTGGGGTGATACATAAAACAAGAGTTTCAAATTAGCTCAGATACCGTTCCATAAACCCAATATGTAACAGACAAGACCTACTCCTTGCTCAGAGAACTGGACTCAACACGCCCGATTCACCGCACAAGAATATATCTGACTAGTAATAATCTTAAAACCTATGTATTGATATCTCTCTGTTAGTGTGTCAAGTGGGTGTAAAGCAGCATAAACACAGCCGTGAAAAGCAGCTAAACCCCATTATAAAAATAAATTACTTTTCAAAACCCATGAAACAAAGACAGTGAAAGAGAGAGAAATTCTTACACAATTCGTTCAGGGTCTGTGATGCAACCTGGATTGACCATATCTAGACCCACAGCTGGATGAGAAATAAGGGTGGACACTCTTGGGGCTGAGAGGTTTGGTGAGGTTGGGTGAGCAAACGCAGACCCTTTAAAGTAATACTGCGTGCTACCCATCGCATGGGTCCCAAATCTCCAGGTTCAAGGGCATCTTCCTACATCGAAAACATGCATGAGAAACCTAGAAGATGGTACACCGTGTGATGGGGAAAGGTTTCTAAAACGCACCTCATTTCTCATCTCCTTGTGCTCGGGTTCGCCATTCCAGCCACTTTACTAGCAATCTCCCTACTTGGAGCATCAGCACCTTTAACCTCCTGTTCCGTACAGGTTGCTATTTGTCCTGAGGATGAACGGGAAGACGGGGAACCAATGAGAGACTAGCTCTTGGTGTTGGGACAGGCACAGGTCACTCTATTTTCCCATCAGGAAGAAGAATTAACCACAGGCTCAGCCTGCCCCCCGGAACCAGAACAGGGCCTGAAGCCATCCTGCGCTTTTGCGGCCAGCTCCCGAAAAAGCGAGTTGTAAAATGGAGCTTCAGGGCACTGCAATTCACAAACCTGCACAGTTATAAATGATAACTCTCGTCCACAAATATATTGAGGGAAGGCAAAGACGAGGAATTGAAATCAAGGCAGAATTGCAGGAAACAGATTTCAGGAGGTAGATTCGAATCGACTTTAAAGCACATGAAAAGCGGCAAAACGTTGACAATGATGCCCTTGGCCAAAAAGGGCGTATGCGTTTTTTCCTGAATATATTCAGGAAAAAACGCATACGCCCTTTTTGGCCAACCAAGCAACCTGGAAAGGCAAATCAGCGCTACAAAGAAGTCTCGCTTCCCATCGGTCAAAAGGGCCATGCTGAAAAAAGTGTCAAAACCAGAAATGCAGGACAGGCCATGGAGAAATGGGAGCCTTGCTACACTGATGGGCGGGATGTAAACTGCCAACAGCCACTCTGGAGAAGTGTACGGTGTGTCCTGAAACATCTAAAAAACACAGCTTAGAGAGCATAGGGCACTTCCACGCATGGGGGTATAAAGTGGGAAAATTAAAAATCAGCAAGACACAAGCACCCCAAAGTTTAGGGCTGCTCTGTTGACAAGGACCTCCACTTCATTCCACCTTAAATATCCCAGGAAAGCGAAAAATGGATAAAAAATTTGAGGTCCATATGTACAATGGATTATCACTCAGCCATGAAATCAATGTCATAAGGCTAGTAGCAGCATGATGAGTGGATTTAGGTCCGACGATTCTAAGTGACATAAGTCACACAGAAAAGGACACTTCTCATAAGGTGTCACTTATAGAGGGAATGTAAAAACCGTTACACTTGAACTGAATTACAAAACAGAACAGAGTCACACATGCAGAAAACACACTATGGCTGCTTAACGGGAAAGGTGAGGTGGGGTGATACATAAAACAAGAGTTTCAAATTAGCTCAGATACCGTTCCATAAACCCAATATGTAACAGACAAGACCTACTCCTTGCTCAGAGAACTGGACTCAACACGCCCGATTCACCGCACAAGAATATATCTGACTAGTAATAATCTTAAAACCTATGTATTGATATCTCTCTGTTAGTGTGTCAAGTGGGTGTAAAGCAGCATAAACACAGCCGTGAAAAGCAGCTAAACCCCATTATAAAAATAAATTACTTTTCAAAACCCATGAAACAAAGACAGTGAAAGAGAGAGAAATTCTTACACAATTCGTTCAGGGTCTGTGATGCAACCTGGATTGACCATATCTAGACCCACAGCTGGATGAGACATAAGGGTGGACACTCTTGGGGCTGAGAGGTTTGGTGAGGTTGGGTGAGCAAACGCAGACCCTTTAAAGTAATACTGCGTGCTACCCATCGCATGGGTCCCAAATCTCCAGGTTCAAGGGCATCTTCCTACATCGAAAACATGCATGAGAAACCCAGAAGATGGTACACCGTGTGATGGGGAAAGGTTTCTAAAACGCACCTCATTTCTCATCTCCTTGTGCTCGGGTTCGCCATTCCAGCCACTTTACTAGCAATCTCCCTACTTGGAGCATCAGCACCTTTAACCTCCTGTTCCGTACAGGTTGCTATTTGTCCTGAGGATGAACGGGAAGACGGAGAACCAATGAGAGACTAGCTCTTGGTGTTGGGACAGGCACAGGTCACTCTATTTTCCCATCAGGAAGAAGAATTAACCACAGGCTCAGCCTGCCCCCCGGAACCAGAACAGGGCCTGAAGCCATCCTGCGCTTTTGCGGCCAGCTCCCGAAAAAGCGAGTTGTAAAATGGAGCTTCAGGGCACTGCAATTCACAAACCTGCACAGTTATAAATGATAACTCTCGTCCACAAATATATTGAGGGAAGGCAAAGACGAGGAATTGAAATCAAGGCAGAATTGCAGGAAACAGATTTCAGGAGGTAGATTCGAATCGCCTTGAAAGCACATGAAAAGCGGCAAAACGTTGACAATGATGCCCTTGGCCAAAAAGGGCGTATGCGTTTTTTCCTGAATATATTCAGGAAAAAACGCATACGCCCTTTTTGGCCAACCAAGCAACCTGGAAAGGCAAATCAGCGCTACAAAGAAGTCTCGCTTCCCATCGGTCAAAAGGGCCATGCTGAAAAAAGTGTCAAAACCAGAAATGCAGGACAGGCCATGGAGAAATGGGAGCCTTGCTACACTGATGGGCGGGATGTAAATTGCCAACAGCCACTCTGGAGAAGTGTACGGTGTGTCCTGAAACATCTAAAAAACACAGCTTAGAGAGCATAGGGCACTTCCACGCATGGGGGTATAAAGTGGGAAAATTAAAAATCAGCAAGACACAAGCACCCCAAAATTTAGGGCTGCTCTGTTGACAAGGACCTCCACTTCATTCCACCTTAAATATCCCAGGAAAGCGAAAAATGGATAAAAAATTTGAGGTCCATATGTACAATGGATTATCACTCAGCCATGAAATCAATGTCATAAGGCTAGTAGCAGCATGATGAGTGGATTTAGGTCCGACGATTCTAAGTGACATAAGTCACACAGAAAAGGACACTTCTCATAAGGTGTCACTTATAGAGGGAATGTAAAAACCGTTACACTTGAACTGAATTACAAAACAGAACAGAGTCACACATGCAGAAAACACACTATGGCTGCTTAACGGGAAAGGTGAGGTGGGGTGATACATAAAACAAGAGTTTCAAATTAGCTCAGATACCGTTCCATAAACCCAATATGTAACAGACAAGACCTACTCCTTGCTCAGAGAACTGGACTCAACACGCCCGATTCACCGCACAAGAATATATGTGACTAGTAATAATCTTAAAACCTATGTATTGATATCTCTCTGTTAGTGTGTCAAGTGGGTGTAAAGCGGCATAAACACAGCCGTGAAAAGCAGCTAAACCCCATTATAAAAATAAATTACTTTTCAAAACCCATGAAACAAAGACAGTGAAAGAGAGAGAAATTCTTACACAATTCGTTCAGGGTCTGTGATGCAACCTGGATTGACCATATCTAGACCCACAGCTGGATGAGACATAAGGGTGGACACTCTTGGAGCTGAGAGGTTTGGTGAGGTTGGGTGAGCAAACGCAGACCCTTTAAAGTAATACTGCGTGCTACCCATCGCATGGGTCCCAAATCTCCAGGTTCAAGGGCATCTTCCTACATCGAAAACATGCATGAGAAACCCAGAAGATGGTACACCGTGTGATGGGGAAAGGTTTCTAAAACGCACCTCATTTCTCATCTCCTTGTGCTCGGGTTCGCCATTCCAGCCAC
Organism: Balaenoptera physalus; assembly: GCF_965194825.1. NCBI lineage: Eukaryota > Metazoa > Chordata > Mammalia > Artiodactyla > Balaenopteridae > Balaenoptera > Balaenoptera physalus. The sequence goes on from NW_028126486.1 coordinate 212,631, forward strand.
TTTACTAGCAATCTCCCTACTCGGAGCATCAGCACATTTAACCTCCTGTTCCGTACAGGTTGCTATTTGTCCTGAGGATGAACGGGAAGACGGGGAACCAATGAGAGACTAGCTCTTGGTGTTGGGACAGGCACAGGTCACTCTATTTTCCCATCAGGAAGAAGAATTAACCACAGGCTCAGCCTGCCCCCCGGAACCAGAACAGGGCCTGAAGCCATCCTGCGCTTTTGCGGCCAGCTCCCGAAAAAGCGAGTTGTAAAATGGAGCTTCAGGGCACTGCAATTCACAAACCTGCACAGTTATAAATGATAACTCTTGTCCACAAATATATTGAGGGAAGGCAAAGACGAGGAATTGAAATCAAGGCAGAATTGCAGGAAACAGATTTCAGGAGGTAGATTCGAATCGCCTTTAAAGCACATGAAAAGCGGCAAAACGTTGACAATGATGCCCTTGGCCAAAAAGGGCGTATGCGTTTTTTCCTGAATATATTCAGGAAAAAACGCATACGCCCTTTTTGGCCAACCAAGCAACCTGGAAAGGCAAATCAGCGCTACAAAGAAGTCTCGCTTCCCATCGGTCAAAAGGGCCATGCTGAAAAAAGTGTCAAAACCAGAAATGCAGGACAGGCCATGGAGAAATGGGAGCCTTGCTACACTGATGGGCGGGATGTAAATTGCCAACAGCCACTCTGGAGAAGTGTACGGTGTGTCCTGAAACATCTAAAAAACACAGCTTAGAGAGCATAGGGCACTTCCACGCATGGGGGTATAAAGTGGGAAAATTTAAAATCAGCAAGACACAAGCACCCCAAAGTGTAAGGCTGCTCTGTTGACAAGGACCTCCACTTCATTCCACCTTAAATATCCCAGGAAAGCGAAAAATGGATAAAAAATTTGAGGTCCATATGTACAATGGATTATCACTCAGCCATGAAATCAATGTCATAAGGCTAGTAGCAGCATGATGAGTGGGTTTAGGTCCGACGATTCTAAGTGACATAAGTCACACAGAAAAGGACACTTCTCATAAGGTGTCACTTATAGAGGGAATGTAAAAACCGTTACACTTGAACTGAATTACAAAACAGAACAGAGTCACACATGCAGAAAACACACTATGGCTGCTTAACGGGAAAGGTGAGGTGGGGTGATACATAAAACAAGAGTTTCAAATTAGCTCAGATACCGTTCCATAAACCCAATATGTAACAGACAAGACCTACTCCTTGCTCAGAGAACTGGACTCAACACGCCCGATTCACCGCACAAGAATATATCTGACTAGTAATAATCTTAAAACCTATGTATTGATATCTCTCTGTTAGTGTGTCAAGTGGGTGTAAAGCAGCATAAACACAGCCGTGAAAAGCAGCTAAACCCCATTATAAAAATAAATTACTTTTCAAAACCCATGAAACAAAGACAGTGAAAGAGAGAGAAATTCTTACACAATTCGTTCAGGGTCTGTGATGCAACCTGGATTGACCATATCTAGACCCACAGCTGGATGAGACATAAGGGTGGACACTCTTGGGGCTGAGAGGTTTGGTGAGGTTGGGTGAGCAAACGCAGACCCTTTAAAGTAATACTGCGTGCTACCCATCGCATGGGTCCCAAATCTCCAGGTTCAAGGGCATCTTCCTACATCGAAAACATGCATGAGAAACCCAGAAGATGGTACACCGTGTGATGGGGAAAGGTTTCTAAAACGCACCTCATTTCTCATCTCCTTGTGCTCGGGTTCGCCATTCCAGCCACTTTACTAGCAATCTCCCTACTTGGAGCATCAGCACATTTAACCTCCTGTTCCGTACAGGTTGCTATTTGTCCTGAGGATGAACGGGAAGACGGGGAACCAATGAGAGACTAGCTCTTGGTGTTGGGACAGGCACAGGTCACTCTATTTTCCCATCAGGAAGAAGAATTAACCACAGGCTCAGCCTGCCCCCCGGAACCAGAACAGGGCCTGAAGCCATCCTGCGCTTTTGCGGCCAGCTCCCGAAAAAGCGAGTTGTAAAATGGAGCTTCAGGGCACTGCAATTCACAAACCTGCACAGTTATAAATGATAACTCTTGTCCACAAATATATTGAGGGAAGGCAAAGACGAGGAATTGAAATCAAGGCAGAATTGCAGGAAACAGATTTCAGGAGGTAGATTCGAATCGCCTTTAAAGCACATGAAAAGTGGCAAAACGTTGACAATGATGCCCTTGGCCAAAAAGGGCGTATGCGTTTTTTCCTGAATATATTCAGGAAAAAACGCATACGCCCTTTTTGGCCAACCAAGCAACCTGGAAAGGCAAATCAGCGCTACAAAGAAGTCTCGCTTCCCATCGGTCAAAAGGGCCATGCTGAAAAAAGTGTCAAAACCAGAAATGCAGGACAGGCCATGGAGAAATGGGAGCCTTGCTACACTGATGGGCGGGATGTAAATTGCCAACAGCCACTCTGGAGAAGTGTACGGTGTGTCCTGAAACATCTAAAAAACACAGCTTAGAGAGCATAGGGCACTTCCACGCATGGGGGTATAAAGTGGGAAAATTTAAAATCAGCAAGACACAAGCACCCCAAAGTTTAGGGCTGCTCTGTTGACAAGGACCTCCACTTCATTCCACCTTAAATATCCCAGGAAAGCGAAAAATGGATAAAAAATTTGAGGTCCATATGTACAATGGATTATCACTCAGCCATGAAATCAATGTCATAAGGCTAGTAGCAGCATGATGAGTGGGTTTAGGTCCGACGATTCTAAGTGACATAAGTCACACAGAAAAGGACACTTCTCATAAGGTGTCACTTATAGAGGGAATGTAAAAACCGTTACACTTGAACTGAATTACAAAACAGAACAGAGTCGCACATGCAGAAAACACACTATGGCTGCTTAACGGGAAAGGTGAGGTGGGGTGATACATAAAACAAGAGTTTCAAATTAGCTCAGATACCGTTCCATAAACCCAATATGTAACAGACAAGACCTACTCCTTGCTCAGAGAACTGGACTCAACACGCCCGATTCACCGCACAAGAATATATCTGACTAGTAATAATCTTAAAACCTATGTATTGATATCTCTCTGTTAGTGTGTCAAGTGGGTGTAAAGCAGCATAAACACAGCCGTGAAAAGCAGCTAAACCCCATTATAAAAATAAATTACTTTTCAAAACCCATGAAACAAAGACAGTGAAAGAGAGAGAAATTCTTACACAATTCGTTCAGGGTCTGTGATGCAACCTGGATTGACCATATCTAGACCCACAGCTGGATGAGACATAAGGGTGGACACTCTTGGGGCTGAGAGGTTTGGTGAGGTTGGGTGAGCAAACGCAGACCCTTTAAAGTAATACTGCGTGCTACCCATCGCATGGGTCCCAAATCTCCAGGTTCAAGGGCATCTTCCTACATCGAAAACATGCATGAGAAACCCAGAAGATGGTACACCGTGTGATGGGGAAAGGTTTCTAAAACGCACCTCATTTCTCATCTCCTTGTGCTCGGGTTCGCCATTCCAGCCACTTTACTAGCAATCTCCCTACTTGGAGCATCAGCACCTTTAACCTCCTGTTCCGTACAGGTTGCTATTTGTCCTGAGGATGAACGGGAAGACGGAGAACCAATGAGAGACTAGCTCTTGGTGTTGGGACAGGCACAGGTCACTCTATTTTCCCATCAGGAAGAAGAATTAACCACAGGCTCAGCCTGCCCCCCGGAACCAGAACAGGGCCTGAAGCCATCCTGCGCTTTTGCGGCCAGCTCCCGAAAAAGCGAGTTGTAAAATGGAGCTTCAGGGCACTGCAATTCACAAACCTGCACAGTTATAAATGATAACTCTCGTCCACAAATATATTGAGGGAAGGCAAAGACGAGGAATTGAAATCAAGGCAGAATTGCAGGAAACAGATTTCAGGAGGTAGATTCGAATCGCCTTGAAAGCACATGAAAAGCGGCAAAACGTTGACAATGATGCCCTTGGCCAAAAAGGGCGTATGCGTTTTTTCCTGAATATATTCAGGAAAAAACGCATACGCCCTTTTTGGCCAACCAAGCAACCTGGAAAGGCAAATCAGCGCTACAAAGAAGTCTCGCTTCCCATCGGTCAAAAGGGCCATGCTGAAAAAAGTGTCAAAACCAGAAATGCAGGACAGGCCATGGAGAAATGGGAGCCTTGCTACACTGATGGGCGGGATGTAAATTGCCAACAGCCACTCTGGAGAAGTGTACGGTGTGTCCTGAAACATCTAAAAAACACAGCTTAGAGAGCATAGGGCACTTCCACGCATGGGGGTATAAAGTGGGAAAATTTAAAATCAGCAAGACACAAGCACCCCAAAGTTTAGGGCTGCTCTGTTGACAAGGACCTCCACTTCATTCCACCTTAAATATCCCAGGAAAGCGAAAAATGGATAAAAAATTTGAGGTCCATATGTACAATGGATTATCACTCAGCCATGAAATCAATGTCATAAGGCTAGTAGCAGCATGATGAGTGGGTTTAGGTCCGACGATTCTAAGTGACATAAGTCACACAGAAAAGGACACTTCTCATAAGGTGTCACTTATAGAGGGAATGTAAAAACCGTTACACTTGAACTGAATTACAAAACAGAACAGAGTCGCACATGCAGAAAACACACTATGGCTGCTTAACGGGAAAGGTGAGGTGGGGTGATACATAAAACAAGAGTTTCAAATTAGCTCAGATACCGTTCCATAAACCCAATATGTAACAGACAAGACCTACTCCTTGCTCAGAGAACTGGACTCAACACGCCCGATTCACCGCACAAGAATATATCTGACTAGTAATAATCTTAAAACCTATGTATTGATATCTCTCTGTTAGTGTGTCAAGTGGGTGTAAAGCAGCATAAACACAGCCGTGAAAAGCAGCTAAACCCCATTATAAAAATAAATTACTTTTCAAAACCCATGAAACAAAGACAGTGAAAGAGAGAGAAATTCTTACACAATTCGTTCAGGGTCTGTGATGCAACCTGGATTGACCATATCTAGACCCACAGCTGGATGAGACATAAGGGTGGACACTCTTGGGGCTGAGAGGTTTGGTGAGGTTGGGTGAGCAAACGCAGACCCTTTAAAGTAATACTGCGTGCTACCCATCGCATGGGTCCCAAATCTCCAGGTTCAAGGGCATCTTCCTACATCGAAAACATGCATGAGAAACCCAGAAGATGGTACACCGTGTGATGGGGAAAGGTTTCTAAAACGCACCTCATTTCTCATCTCCTTGTGCTCGGGTTCGCCATTCCAGCCACTTTACTAGCAATCTCCCTACTTGGAGCATCAGCACCTTTAACCTCCTGTTCCGTACAGGTTGCTATTTGTCCTGAGGATGAACGGGAAGACGGAGAACCAATGAGAGACTAGCTCTTGGTGTTGGGACAGGCACAGGTCACTCTATTTTCCCATCAGGAAGAAGAATTAACCACAGGCTCAGCCTGCCCCCCGGAACCAGAACAGGGCCTGAAGCCATCCTGCGCTTTTGCGGCCAGCTCCCGAAAAAGCGAGTTGTAAAATGGAGCTTCAGGGCACTGCAATTCACAAACCTGCACAGTTATAAATGATAACTCTCGTCCACAAATATATTGAGGGAAGGCAAAGACGAGGAATTGAAATCAAGGCAGAATTGCAGGAAACAGATTTCAGGAGGTAGATTCGAATCGCCTTGAAAGCACATGAAAAGCGGCAAAACGTTGACAATGATGCCCTTGGCCAAAAAGGGCGTATGCGTTTTTTCCTGAATATATTCAGGAAAAAACGCATACGCCCTTTTTGGCCAACCAAGCAACCTGGAAAGGCAAATCAGCGCTACAAAGAAGTCTCGCTTCCCATCGGTCAAAAGGGCCATGCTGAAAAAAGTGTCAAAACCAGAAATGCAGGACAGGCCATGGAGAAATGGGAGCCTTGCTACACTGATGGGCGGGATGTAAATTGCCAACAGCCACTCTGGAGAAGTGTACGGTGTGTCCTGAAACATCTAAAAAACACAGCTTAGAGAGCATAGGGCACTTCCACGCATGGGGGTATAAAGTGGGAAAATTAAAAATCAGCAAGACACAAGCACCCCAAAGTTTAGGGCTGCTCTGTTGACAAGGACCTCCACTTCATTCCACCTTAAATATCCCAGGAAAGCGAAAAATGGATTAAAAATTTGAGGTCCATATGTACAATGGATTATCACTCAGCCATGAAATCAATGTCATAAGGCTAGTAGCAGCATGATGAGTGGATTTAGGTCCGACGATTCTAAGTGACATAAGTCACACAGAAAAGGACACTTCTCATAAGGTGTCACTTATAGAGGGAATGTAAAAACCGTTACACTTGAACTGAATTACAAAACAGAACAGAGTCACACATGCAGAAAACACACTATGGCTGCTTAACGGGAAAGGTGAGGTGGGGTGATACATAAAACAAGAGTTTCAAATTAGCTCAGATACCGTTCCATAAACCCAATATGTAACAGACAAGACCTACTCCTTGCTCAGAGAACTGGACTCAACACGCCCGATTCACCGCACAAGAATATATCTGACTAGTAATAATCTTAAAACCTATGTATTGATATCTCTCTGTTAGTGTGTCAAGTGGGTGTAAAGCAGCATAAACACAGCCGTGAAAAGCAGCTAAACCCCATTATAAAAATAAATTACTTTTCAAAACCCATGAAACAAAGACAGTGAAAGAGAGAGAAATTCTTACACAATTCGTTCAGGGTCTGTGATGCAACCTGGATTGACCATATCTAGACCCACAGCTGGATGAGACATAAGGGTGGACACTCTTGGGGCTGAGAGGTTTGGTGAGGTTGGGTGAGCAAACGCAGACCCTTTAAAGTAATACTGCGTGCTACCCATCGCATGGGTCCCAAATCTCCAGGTTCAAGGGCATCTTCCTACATCGAAAACATGCATGAGAAACCCAGAAGATGGTACACCGTGTGATGGGGAAAGGTTTCTAAAACGCACCTCATTTCTCATCTCCTTGTGCTCGGGTTCGCCATTCCAGCCACTTTACTAGCAATCTCCCTACTTGGAGCATCAGCACCTTTAACCTCCTGTTCCGTACAGGTTGCTATTTGTCCTGAGGATGAACGGGAAGACGGAGAACCAATGAGAGACTAGCTCTTGGTGTTGGGACAGGCACAGGTCACTCTATTTTCCCATCAGGAAGAAGAATTAACCACAGGCTCAGCCTGCCCCCCGGAACCAGAACAGGGCCTGAAGCCATCCTGCGCTTTTGCGGCCAGCTCCCGAAAAAGCGAGTTGTAAAATGGAGCTTCAGGGCACTGCAATTCACAAACCTGCACAGTTATAAATGATAACTCTCGTCCACAAATATATTGAGGGAAGGCAAAGACGAGGAATTGAAATCAAGGCAGAATTGCAGGAAACAGATTTCAGGAGGTAGATTCGAATCGCCTTGAAAGCACATGAAAAGCGGCAAAACGTTGACAATGATGCCCTTGGCCAAAAAGGGCGTATGCGTTTTTTCCTGAATATATTCAGGAAAAAACGCATACGCCCTTTTTGGCCAACCAAGCAACCTGGAAAGGCAAATCAGCGCTACAAAGAAGTCTCGCTTCCCATCGGTCAAAAGGGCCATGCTGAAAAAAGTGTCAAAACCAGAAATGCAGGACAGGCCATGGAGAAATGGGAGCCTTGCTACACTGATGGGCGGGATGTAAATTGCCAACAGCCACTCTGGAGAAGTGTACGGTGTGTCCTGAAACATCTAAAAAACACAGCTTAGAGAGCATAGGGCACTTCCACGCATGGGGGTATAAAGTGGGAAAATTAAAAATCAGCAAGACACAAGCACCCCAAAGTTTAGGGCTGCTCTGTTGACAAGGACCTCCACTTCATTCCACCTTAAATATCCCAGGAAAGCGAAAAATGGATTAAAAATTTGAGGTCCATATGTACAATGGATTATCACTCAGCCATGAAATCAATGTCATAAGGCTAGTAGCAGCATGATGAGTGGATTTAGGTCCGACGATTCTAAGTGACATAAGTCACACAGAAAAGGACACTTCTCATAAGGTGTCACTTATAGAGGGAATGTAAAAACCGTTACACTTGAACTGAATTACAAAACAGAACAGAGTCACACATGCAGAAAACACACTATGGCTGCTTAACGGGAAAGGTGAGGTGGGGTGATACATAAAACAAGAGTTTCAAATTAGCTCAGATACCGTTCCATAAACCCAATATGTAACAGACAAGACCTACTCCTTGCTCAGAGAACTGGACTCAACACGCCCGATTCACCGCACAAGAATATATCTGACTAGTAATAATCTTAAAACCTATGTATTGATATCTCTCTGTTAGTGTGTCAAGTGGGTGTAAAGCAGCATAAACACAGCCGTGAAAAGCAGCTAAACCCCATTATAAAAATAAATTACTTTTCAAAACCCATGAAACAAAGACAGTGAAAGAGAGAGAAATTCTTACACAATTCGTTCAGGGTCTGTGATGCAACCTGGATTGACCATATCTAGACCCACAGCTGGATGAGACATAAGGGTGGACACTCTTGGGGCTGAGAGGTTTGGTGAGGTTGGGTGAGCAAACGCAGACCCTTTAAAGTAATACTGCGTGCTACCCATCGCATGGGTCCCAAATCTCCAGGTTCAAGGGCATCTTCCTACATCGAAAACATGCATGAGAAACCCAGAAGATGGTACACCGTGTGATGGGGAAAGGTTTCTAAAACGCACCTCATTTCTCATCTCCTTGTGCTCGGGTTCGCCATTCCAGCCACTTTACTAGCAATCTCCCTACTTGGAGCATCAGCACCTTTAACCTCCTGTTCCGTACAGGTTGCTATTTGTCCTGAGGATGAACGGGAAGACGGAGAACCAATGAGAGACTAGCTCTTGGTGTTGGGACAGGCACAGGTCACTCTATTTTCCCATCAGGAAGAAGAATTAACCACAGGCTCAGCCTGCCCCCCGGAACCAGAACAGGGCCTGAAGCCATCCTGCGCTTTTGCGGCCAGCTCCCGAAAAAGCGAGTTGTAAAATGGAGCTTCAGGGCACTGCAATTCACAAACCTGCACAGTTATAAATGATAACTCTCGTCCACAAATATATTGAGGGAAGGCAAAGACGAGGAATTGAAATCAAGGCAGAATTGCAGGAAACAGATTTCAGGAGGTAGATTCGAATCGCCTTGAAAGCACATGAAAAGCGGCAAAACGTTGACAATGATGCCCTTGGCCAAAAAGGGCGTATGCGTTTTTTCCTGAATATATTCAGGAAAAAACGCATACGCCCTTTTTGGCCAACCAAGCAACCTGGAAAGGCAAATCAGCGCTACAAAGAAGTCTCGCTTCCCATCGGTCAAAAGGGCCATGCTGAAAAAAGTGTCAAAACCAGAAATGCAGGACAGGCCATGGAGAAATGGGAGCCTTGCTACACTGATGGGCGGGATGTAAATTGCCAACAGCCACTCTGGAGAAGTGTACGGTGTGTCCTGAAACATCTAAAAAACACAGCTTAGAGAGCATAGGGCACTTCCACGCATGGGGGTATAAAGTGGGAAAATTAAAAATCAGCAAGACACAAGCACCCCAAAGTTTAGGGCTGCTCTGTTGACAAGGACCTCCACTTCATTCCACCTTAAATATCCCAGGAAAGCGAAAAATGGATTAAAAATTTGAGGTCCATATGTACAATGGATTATCACTCAGCCATGAAATCAATGTCATAAGGCTAGTAGCAGCATGATGAGTGGATTTAGGTCCGACGATTCTAAGTGACATAAGTCACACAGAAAAGGACACTTCTCATAAGGTGTCACTTATAGAGGGAATGTAAAAACCGTTACACTTGAACTGAATTACAAAACAGAACAGAGTCACACATGCAGAAAACACACTATGGCTGCTTAACGGGAAAGGTGAGGTGGGGTGATACATAAAACAAGAGTTTCAAATTAGCTCAGATACCGTTCCATAAACCCAATATGTAACAGACAAGACCTACTCCTTGCTCAGAGAACTGGACTCAACACGCCCGATTCACCGCACAAGAATATATCTGACTAGTAATAATCTTAAAACCTATGTATTGATATCTCTCTGTTAGTGTGTCAAGTGGGTGTAAAGCAGCATAAACACAGCCGTGAAAAGCAGCTAAACCCCATTATAAAAATAAATTACTTTTCAAAACCCATGAAACAAAGACAGTGAAAGAGAGAGAAATTCTTACACAATTCGTTCAGGGTCTGTGATGCAACCTGGATTGACCATATCTAGACCCACAGCTGGATGAGACATAAGGGTGGACACTCTTGGGGCTGAGAGGTTTGGTGAGGTTGGGTGAGCAAACGCAGACCCTTTAAAGTAATACTGCGTGCTACCCATCGCATGGGTCCCAAATCTCCAGGTTCAAGGGCATCTTCCTACATCGAAAACATGCATGAGAAACCCAGAAGATGGTACACCGTGTGATGGGGAAAGGTTTCTAAAACGCACCTCATTTCTCATCTCCTTGTGCTCGGGTTCGCCATTCCAGCCACTTTACTAGCAATCTCCCTACTTGGAGCATCAGCACCTTTAACCTCCTGTTCCGTACAGGTTGCTATTTGTCCTGAGGATGAACGGGAAGACGGAGAACCAATGAGAGACTAGCTCTTGGTGTTGGGACAGGCACAGGTCACTCTATTTTCCCATCAGGAAGAAGAATTAACCACAGGCTCAGCCTGCCCCCCGGAACCAGAACAGGGCCTGAAGCCATCCTGCGCTTTTGCGGCCAGCTCCCGAAAAAGCGAGTTGTAAAATGGAGCTTCAGGGCACTGCAATTCACAAACCTGCACAGTTATAAATGATAACTCTCGTCCACAAATATATTGAGGGAAGGCAAAGACGAGGAATTGAAATCAAGGCAGAATTGCAGGAAACAGATTTCAGGAGGTAGATTCGAATCGCCTTGAAAGCACATGAAAAGCGGCAAAACGTTGACAATGATGCCCTTGGCCAAAAAGGGCGTATGCGTTTTTTCCTGAATATATTCAGGAAAAAACGCATACGCCCTTTTTGGCCAACCAAGCAACCTGGAAAGGCAAATCAGCGCTACAAAGAAGTCTCGCTTCCCATCGGTCAAAAGGGCCATGCTGAAAAAAGTGTCAAAACCAGAAATGCAGGACAGGCCATGGAGAAATGGGAGCCTTGCTACACTGATGGGCGGGATGTAAATTGCCAACAGCCACTCTGGAGAAGTGTACGGTGTGTCCTGAAACATCTAAAAAACACAGCTTAGAGAGCATAGGGCACTTCCACGCATGGGGGTATAAAGTGGGAAAATTAAAAATCAGCAAGACACAAGCACCCCAAAGTTTAGGGCTGCTCTGTTGACAAGGACCTCCACTTCATTCCACCTTAAATATCCCAGGAAAGCGAAAAATGGATTAAAAATTTGAGGTCCATATGTACAATGGATTATCACTCAGCCATGAAATCAATGTCATAAGGCTAGTAGCAGCATGATGAGTGGATTTAGGTCCGACGATTCTAAGTGACATAAGTCACACAGAAAAGGACACTTCTCATAAGGTGTCACTTATAGAGGGAATGTAAAAACCGTTACACTTGAACTGAATTACAAAACAGAACAGAGTCACACATGCAGAAAACACACTATGGCTGCTTAACGGGAAAGGTGAGGTGGGGTGATACATAAAACAAGAGTTTCAAATTAGCTCAGATACCGTTCCATAAACCCAATATGTAACAGACAAGACCTACTCCTTGCTCAGAGAACTGGACTCAACACGCCCGATTCACCGCACAAGAATATATCTGACTAGTAATAATCTTAAAACCTATGTATTGATATCTCTCTGTTAGTGTGTCAAGTGGGTGTAAAGCAGCATAAACACAGCCGTGAAAAGCAGCTAAACCCCATTATAAAAATAAATTACTTTTCAAAACCCATGAAACAAAGACAGTGAAAGAGAGAGAAATTCTTACACAATTCGTTCAGGGTCTGTGATGCAACCTGGATTGACCATATCTAGACCCACAGCTGGATGAGACATAAGGGTGGACACTCTTGGGGCTGAGAGGTTTGGTGAGGTTGGGTGAGCAAACGCAGACCCTTTAAAGTAATACTGCGTGCTACCCATCGCATGGGTCCCAAATCTCCAGGTTCAAGGGCATCTTCCTACATCGAAAACATGCATGAGAAACCCAGAAGATGGTACACCGTGTGATGGGGAAAGGTTTCTAAAACGCACCTCATTTCTCATCTCCTTGTGCTCGGGTTCGCCATTCCAGCCACTTTACTAGCAATCTCCCTACTTGGAGCATCAGCACCTTTAACCTCCTGTTCCGTACAGGTTGCTATTTGTCCTGAGGATGAACGGGAAGACGGAGAACCAATGAGAGACTAGCTCTTGGTGTTGGGACAGGCACAGGTCACTCTATTTTCCCATCAGGAAGAAGAATTAACCACAGGCTCAGCCTGCCCCCCGGAACCAGAACAGGGCCTGAAGCCATCCTGCGCTTTTGCGGCCAGCTCCCGAAAAAGCGAGTTGTAAAATGGAGCTTCAGGGCACTGCAATTCACAAACCTGCACAGTTATAAATGATAACTCTCGTCCACAAATATATTGAGGGAAGGCAAAGACGAGGAATTGAAATCAAGGCAGAATTGCAGGAAACAGATTTCAGGAGGTAGATTCGAATCGCCTTGAAAGCACATGAAAAGCGGCAAAACGTTGACAATGATGCCCTTGGCCAAAAAGGGCGTATGCGTTTTTTCCTGAATATATTCAGGAAAAAACGCATACGCCCTTTTTGGCCAACCAAGCAACCTGGAAAGGCAAATCAGCGCTACAAAGAAGTCTCGCTTCCCATCGGTCAAAAGGGCCATGCTGAAAAAAGTGTCAAAACCAGAAATGCAGGACAGGCCATGGAGAAATGGGAGCCTTGCTACACTGATGGGCGGGATGTAAATTGCCAACAGCCACTCTGGAGAAGTGTACGGTGTGTCCTGAAACATCTAAAAAACACAGCTTAGAGAGCATAGGGCACTTCCACGCATGGGGGTATAAAGTGGGAAAATTAAAAATCAGCAAGACACAAGCACCCCAAAGTTTAGGGCTGCTCTGTTGACAAGGACCTCCACTTCATTCCACCTTAAATATCCCAGGAAAGCGAAAAATGGATTAAAAATTTGAGGTCCATATGTACAATGGATTATCACTCAGCCATGAAATCAATGTCATAAGGCTAGTAGCAGCATGATGAGTGGATTTAGGTCCGACGATTCTAAGTGACATAAGTCACACAGAAAAGGACACTTCTCATAAGGTGTCACTTATAGAGGGAATGTAAAAACCGTTACACTTGAACTGAATTACAAAACAGAACAGAGTCACACATGCAGAAAACACACTATGGCTGCTTAACGGGAAAGGTGAGGTGGGGTGATACATAAAACAAGAGTTTCAAATTAGCTCAGATACCGTTCCATAAACCCAATATGTAACAGACAAGACCTACTCCTTGCTCAGAGAACTGGACTCAACACGCCCGATTCACCGCACAAGAATATATCTGACTAGTAATAATCTTAAAACCTATGTATTGATATCTCTCTGTTAGTGTGTCAAGTGGGTGTAAAGCAGCATAAACACAGCCGTGAAAAGCAGCTAAACCCCATTATAAAAATAAATTACTTTTCAAAACCCATGAAACAAAGACAGTGAAAGAGAGAGAAATTCTTACACAATTCGTTCAGGGTCTGTTATGCAACCTGGATTGACCATATCTAGACCCACAGCTGGATGAGACATAAGGGTGGACACTCTTGGGGCTGAGAGGTTTGGTGAGGTTGGGTGAGCAAACGCAGACCCTTTAAAGTAATACTGCGTGCTACCCATCGCATGGGTCCCAAATCTCCAGGTTCAAGGGCATCTTCCTACATCGAAAACATGCATGAGAAACCCAGAAGATGGTACACCGTGTGATGGGGAAAGGTTTCTAAAACGCACCTCATTTCTCATCTCCTTGTGCTCGGGTTCGCCATTCCAGCCACTTTACTAGCAATCTCCCTACTTGGAGCATCAGCACCTTTAACCTCCTGTTCCGTACAGGTTGCTATTTGTCCTGAGGATGAACGGGAAGACGGAGAACCAATGAGAGACTAGCTCTTGGTGTTGGGACAGGCACAGGTCACTCTATTTTCCCATCAGGAAGAAGAATTAACCACAGGCTCAGCCTGCCCCCCGGAACCAGAACAGGGCCTGAAGCCATCCTGCGCTTTTGCGGCCAGCTCCCGAAAAAGCGAGTTGTAAAATGGAGCTTCAGGGCACTGCAATTCACAAACCTGCACAGTTATAAATGATAACTCTCGTCCACAAATATATTGAGGGAAGGCAAAGACGAGGAATTGAAATCAAGGCAGAATTGCAGGAAACAGATTTCAGGAGGTAGATTCGAATCGCCTTGAAAGCACATGAAAAGCAGCAAAACGTTGACAATGATGCCCTTGGCCAAAAAGGGCGTATGCGTTTTTTCCTGAATATATTCAGGAAAAAACGCATACGCCCTTTTTGGCCAACCAAGCAACCTGGAAAGGCAAATCAGCGCTACAAAGAAGTCTCGCTTCCCATCGGTCAAAAGGGCCATGCTGAAAAAAGTGTCAAAACCAGAAATGCAGGACAGGCCATGGAGAAATGGGAGCCTTGCTACACTGATGGGCGGGATGTAAATTGCCAACAGCCACTCTGGAGAAGTGTACGGTGTGTCCTGAAACATCTAAAAAACACAGCTTAGAGAGCATAGGGCACTTCCACGCATGGGGGTATAAAGTGGGAAAATTAAAAATCAGCAAGACACAAGCACCCCAAAGTTTAGGGCTGCTCTGTTGACAAGGACCTCCACTTCATTCCACCTTAAATATCCCAGGAAAGCGAAAAATGGATTAAAAATTTGAGGTCCATATGTACAATGGATTATCACTCAGCCATGAAATCAATGTCATAAGGCTAGTAGCAGCATGATGAGTGGATTTAGGTCCGACGATTCTAAGTGACATAAGTCACACAGAAAAGGACACTTCTCATAAGGTGTCACTTATAGAGGGAATGTAAAAACCGTTACACTTGAACTGAATTACAAAACAGAACAGAGTCACACATGCAGAAAACACACTATGGCTGCTTAACGGGAAAGGTGAGGTGGGGTGATACATAAAACAAGAGTTTCAAATTAGCTCAGATACCGTTCCATAAACCCAATATGTAACAGACAAGACCTACTCCTTGCTCAGAGAACTGGACTCAACACGCCCGATTCACCGCACAAGAATATATCTGACTAGTAATAATCTTAAAACCTATGTATTGATATCTCTCTGTTAGTGTGTCAAGTGGGTGTAAAGCAGCATAAACACAGCCGTGAAAAGCAGCTAAACCCCATTATAAAAATAAATTACTTTTCAAAACCCATGAAACAAAGACAGTGAAAGAGAGAGAAATTCTTACACAATTCGTTCAGGGTCTGTGATGCAACCTGGATTGACCATATCTAGACCCACAGCTGGATGAGACATAAGGGTGGACACTCTTGGGGCTGAGAGGTTTGGTGAGGTTGGGTGAGCAAACGCAGACCCTTTAAAGTAATACTGCGTGCTACCCATCGCATGGGTCCCAAATCTCCAGGTTCAAGGGCATCTTCCTACATCGAAAACATGCATGAGAAACCCAGAAGATGGTACACCGTGTGATGGGGAAAGGTTTCTAAAACGCACCTCATTTCTCATCTCCTTGTGCTCGGGTTCGCCATTCCAGCCACTTTACTAGCAATCTCCCTACTTGGAGCATCAGCACCTTTAACCTCCTGTTCCGTACAGGTTGCTATTTGTCCTGAGGATGAACGGGAAGACGGAGAACCAATGAGAGACTAGCTCTTGGTGTTGGGACAGGCACAGGTCACTCTATTTTCCCATCAGGAAGAAGAATTAACCACAGGCTCAGCCTGCCCCCCGGAACCAGAACAGGGCCTGAAGCCATCCTGCGCTTTTGCGGCCAGCTCCCGAAAAAGCGAGTTGTAAAATGGAGCTTCAGGGCACTGCAATTCACAAACCTGCACAGTTATAAATGATAACTCTCGTCCACAAATATATTGAGGGAAGGCAAAGACGAGGAATTGAAATCAAGGCAGAATTGCAGGAAACAGATTTCAGGAGGTAGATTCGAATCGCCTTGAAAGCACATGAAAAGCAGCAAAACGTTGACAATGATGCCCTTGGCCAAAAAGGGCGTATGCGTTTTTTCCTGAATATATTCAGGAAAAAACGCATACGCCCTTTTTGGCCAACCAAGCAACCTGGAAAGGCAAATCAGCGCTACAAAGAAGTCTCGCTTCCCATCGGTCAAAAGGGCCATGCTGAAAAAAGTGTCAAAACCAGAAATGCAGGACAGGCCATGGAGAAATGGGAGCCTTGCTACACTGATGGGCGGGATGTAAATTGCCAACAGCCACTCTGGAGAAGTGTACGGTGTGTCCTGAAACATCTAAAAAACACAGCTTAGAGAGCATAGGGCACTTCCACGCATGGGGGTATAAAGTGGGAAAATTAAAAATCAGCAAGACACAAGCACCCCAAAGTTTAGGGCTGCTCTGTTGACAAGGACCTCCACTTCATTCCACCTTAAATATCCCAGGAAAGCGAAAAATGGATTAAAAATTTGAGGTCCATATGTACAATGGATTATCACTCAGCCATGAAATCAATGTCATAAGGCTAGTAGCAGCATGATGAGTGGATTTAGGTCCGACGATTCTAAGTGACATAAGTCACACAGAAAAGGACACTTCTCATAAGGTGTCACTTATAGAGGGAATGTAAAAACCGTTACACTTGAACTGAATTACAAAACAGAACAGAGTCACACATGCAGAAAACACACTATGGCTGCTTAACGGGAAAGGTGAGGTGGGGTGATACATAAAACAAGAGTTTCAAATTAGCTCAGATACCGTTCCATAAACCCAATATGTAACAGACAAGACCTACTCCTTGCTCAGAGAACTGGACTCAACACGCCCGATTCACCGCACAAGAATATATCTGACTAGTAATAATCTTAAAACCTATGTATTGATATCTCTCTGTTAGTGTGTCAAGTGGGTGTAAAGCAGCATAAACACAGCCGTGAAAAGCAGCTAAACCCCATTATAAAAATAAATTACTTTTCAAAACCCATGAAACAAAGACAGTGAAAGAGAGAGAAATTCTTACACAATTCGTTCAGGGTCTGTGATGCAACCTGGATTGACCATATCTAGACCCACAGCTGGATGAGACATAAGGGTGGACACTCTTGGGGCTGAGAGGTTTGGTGAGGTTGGGTGAGCAAACGCAGACCCTTTAAAGTAATACTGCGTGCTACCCATCGCATGGGTCCCAAATCTCCAGGTTCAAGGGCATCTTCCTACATCGAAAACATGCATGAGAAACCCAGAAGATGGTACACCGTGTGATGGGGAAAGGTTTCTAAAACGCACCTCATTTCTCATCTCCTTGTGCTCGGGTTCGCCATTCCAGCCACTTTACTAGCAATCTCCCTACTTGGAGCATCAGCACCTTTAACCTCCTGTTCCGTACAGGTTGCTATTTGTCCTGAGGATGAACGGGAAGACGGAGAACCAATGAGAGACTAGCTCTTGGTGTTGGGACAGGCACAGGTCACTCTATTTTCCCATCAGGAAGAAGAATTAACCACAGGCTCAGCCTGCCCCCCGGAACCAGAACAGGGCCTGAAGCCATCCTGCGCTTTTGCGGCCAGCTCCCGAAAAAGCGAGTTGTAAAATGGAGCTTCAGGGCACTGCAATTCACAAACCTGCACAGTTATAAATGATAACTCTCGTCCACAAATATATTGAGGGAAGGCAAAGACGAGGAATTGAAATCAAGGCAGAATTGCAGGAAACAGATTTCAGGAGGTAGATTCGAATCGCCTTGAAAGCACATGAAAAGCGGCAAAACGTTGACAATGATGCCCTTGGCCAAAAAGGGCGTATGCGTTTTTTCCTGAATATATTCAGGAAAAAACGCATACGCCCTTTTTGGCCAACCAAGCAACCTGGAAAGGCAAATCAGCGCTACAAAGAAGTCTCGCTTCCCATCGGTCAAAAGGGCCATGCTGAAAAAAGTGTCAAAACCAGAAATGCAGGACAGGCCATGGAGAAATGGGAGCCTTGCTACACTGATGGGCGGGATGTAAATTGCCAACAGCCACTCTGGAGAAGTGTACGGTGTGTCCTGAAACATCTAAAAAACACAGCTTAGAGAGCATAGGGCACTTCCACGCATGGGGGTATAAAGTGGGAAAATTAAAAATCAGCAAGACACAAGCACCCCAAAGTTTAGGGCTGCTCTGTTGACAAGGACCTCCACTTCATTCCACCTTAAATATCCCAGGAAAGCGAAAAATGGATTAAAAATTTGAGGTCCATATGTACAATGGATTATCACTCAGCCATGAAATCAATGTCATAAGGCTAGTAGCAGCATGATGAGTGGATTTAGGTCCGACGATTCTAAGTGACATAAGTCACACAGAAAAGGACACTTCTCATAAGGTGTCACTTATAGAGGGAATGTAAAAACCGTTACACTTGAACTGAATTACAAAACAGAACAGAGTCACACATGCAGAAAACACACTATGGCTGCTTAACGGGAAAGGTGAGGTGGGGTGATACATAAAACAAGAGTTTCAAATTAGCTCAGATACCGTTCCATAAACCCAATATGTAACAGACAAGACCTACTCCTTGCTCAGAGAACTGGACTCAACACGCCCGATTCACCGCACAAGAATATATCTGACTAGTAATAATCTTAAAACCTATGTATTGATATCTCTCTGTTAGTGTGTCAAGTGGGTGTAAAGCAGCATAAACACAGCCGTGAAAAGCAGCTAAACCCCATTATAAAAATAAATTACTTTTCAAAACCCATGAAACAAAGACAGTGAAAGAGAGAGAAATTCTTACACAATTCGTTCAGGGTCTGTGATGCAACCTGGATTGACCATATCTAGACCCACAGCTGGATGAGACATAAGGGTGGACACTCTTGGGGCTGAGAGGTTTGGTGAGGTTGGGTGAGCAAACGCAGACCCTTTAAAGTAATACTGCGTGCTACCCATCGCATGGGTCCCAAATCTCCAGGTTCAAGGGCATCTTCCTACATCGAAAACATGCATGAGAAACCCAGAAGATGGTACACCGTGTGATGGGGAAAGGTTTCTAAAACGCACCTCATTTCTCATCTCCTTGTGCTCGGGTTCGCCATTCCAGCCACTTTACTAGCAATCTCCCTACTTGGAGCATCAGCACCTTTAACCTCCTGTTCCGTACAGGTTGCTATTTGTCCTGAGGATGAACGGGAAGACGGAGAACCAATGAGAGACTAGCTCTTGGTGTTGGGACAGGCACAGGTCACTCTATTTTCCCATCAGGAAGAAGAATTAACCACAGGCTCAGCCTGCCCCCCGGAACCAGAACAGGGCCTGAAGCCATCCTGCGCTTTTGCGGCCAGCTCCCGAAAAAGCGAGTTGTAAAATGGAGCTTCAGGGCACTGCAATTCACAAACCTGCACAGTTATAAATGATAACTCTCGTCCACAAATATATTGAGGGAAGGCAAAGACGAGGAATTGAAATCAAGGCAGAATTGCAGGAAACAGATTTCAGGAGGTAGATTCGAATCGCCTTTAAAGCACATGAAAAGTGGCAAAACGTTGACAATGATGCCCTTGGCCAAAAAGGGCGTATGCGTTTTTTCCTGAATATATTCAGGAAAAAACGCATACGCCCTTTTTGGCCAACCAAGCAACCTGGAAAGGCAAATCAGCGCTACAAAGAAGTCTCGCTTCCCATCGGTCAAAAGGGCCATGCTGAAAAAAGTGTCAAAACCAGAAATGCAGGACAGGCCATGGAGAAATGGGAGCCTTGCTACACTGATGGGCGGGATGTAAATTGCCAACAGCCACTCTGGAGAAGTGTACGGTGTGTCCTGAAACATCTAAAAAACACAGCTTAGAGAGCATAGGGCACTTCCACGCATGGGGGTATAAAGTGGGAAAATTAAAAATCAGCAAGACACAAGCACCCCAAAGTTTAGGGCTGCTCTGTTGACAAGGACCTCCACTTCATTCCACCTTAAATATCCCAGGAAAGCGAAAAATGGATAAAAAATTTGAGGTCCATATGTACAATGGATTATCACTCAGCCATGAAATCAATGTCATAAGGCTAGTAGCAGCATGATGAGTGGGTTTAGGTCCGACGATTCTAAGTGACATAAGTCACACAGAAAAGGACACTTCTCATAAGGTGTCACTTATAGAGGGAATGTAAAAACCGTTACACTTGAACTGAATTACAAAACAGAACAGAGTCACACATGCAGAAAACACACTATGGCTGCTTAACGGGAAAGGTGAGGTGGGGTGATACATAAAACAAGAGTTTCAAATTAGCTCAGATACCGTTCCATAAACCCAATATGTAACAGACAAGACCTACTCCTTGCTCAGAGAACTGGACTCAACACGCCCGATTCACCGCACAAGAATATATCTGACTAGTAATAATCTTAAAACCTATGTATTGATATCTCTCTGTTAGTGTGTCAAGTGGGTGTAAAGCAGCATAAACACAGCCGTGAAAAGCAGCTAAACCCCATTATAAAAATAAATTACTTTTCAAAACCCATGAAACAAAGACAGTGAAAGAGAGAGAAATTCTTACACAATTCGTTCAGGGTCTGTGATGCAACCTGGATTGACCATATCTAGACCCACAGCTGGATGAGACATAAGGGTGGACACTCTTGGGGCTGAGAGGTTTGGTGAGGTTGGGTGAGCAAACGCAGACCCTTTAAAGTAATACTGCGTGCTACCCATCGCATGGGTCCCAAATCTCCAGGTTCAAGGGCATCTTCCTACATCGAAAACATGCATGAGAAACCCAGAAGATGGTACACCGTGTGATGGGGAAAGGTTTCTAAAACGCACCTCATTTCTCATCTCCTTGTGCTCGGGTTCGCCATTCCAGCCACTTTACTAGCAATCTCCCTACTTGGAGCATCAGCACCTTTAACCTCCTGTTCCGTACAGGTTGCTATTTGTCCTGAGGATGAACGGGAAGACGGAGAACCAATGAGAGACTAGCTCTTGGTGTTGGGACAGGCACAGGTCACTCTATTTTCCCATCAGGAAGAAGAATTAACCACAGGCTCAGCCTGCCCCCCGGAACCAGAACAGGGACTGAAGCCATCCTGCGCTTTTGCGGCCAGCTCCCGAAAAAGCGAGTTGTAAAATGGAGCTTCAGGGCACTGCAATTCACAAACATGCACAGTTATAAATGATAACTCTTGTCCACAAATATATTGAGGGAAGGCAAAGACGAGGAATTGAAATCAAGGCAGAATTGCAGGAAACAGATTTCAGGAGGTAGATTCGAATCGCCTTTAAAGCACATGAAAAGTGGCAAAACGTTGACAATGATGCCCTTGGCCAAAAAGGGCGTATGCGTTTTTTCCTGAATATATTCAGGAAAAAACGCATACGCCCTTTTTGGCCAACCAAGCAACCTGGAAAGGCAAATCAGCGCTACAAAGAAGTCTCGCTTCCCATCGGTCAAAAGGGCCATGCTGAAAAAAGTGTCAAAACCAGAAATGCAGGACAGGCCATGGAGAAATGGGAGCCTTGCTACACTGATGGGCGGGATGTAAATTGCCAACAGCCACTCTGGAGAAGTGTACGGTGTGTCCTGAAACATCTAAAAAACACAGCTTAGAGAGCATAGGGCACTTCCACGCATGGGGGTATAAAGTGGGAAAATTAAAAATCAGCAAGACACAAGCACCCCAAAGTTTAGGGCTGCTCTGTTGACAAGGACCTCCACTTCATTCCACCTTAAATATCCCAGGAAAGCGAAAAATGGATAAAAAATTTGAGGTCCATATGTACAATGGATTATCACTCAGCCATGAAATCAATGTCATAAGGCTAGTAGCAGCATGATGAGTGGGTTTAGGTCCGACGATTCTAAGTGACATAAGTCACACAGAAAAGGACACTTCTCATAAGGTGTCACTTATAGAGGGAATGTAAAAACCGTTACACTTGAACTGAATTACAAAACAGAACAGAGTCACACATGCAGAAAACACACTATGGCTGCTTAACGGGAAAGGTGAGGTGGGGTGATACATAAAACAAGAGTTTCAAATTAGCTCAGATACCGTTCCATAAACCCAATATGTAACAGACAAGACCTACTCCTTGCTCAGAGAACTGGACTCAACACGCCCGATTCACCGCACAAGAATATATCTGACTAGTAATAATCTTAAAACCTATGTATTGATATCTCTCTGTTAGTGTGTCAAGTGGGTGTAAAGCAGCATAAACACAGCCGTGAAAAGCAGCTAAACCCCATTATAAAAATAAATTACTTTTCAAAACCCATGAAACAAAGACAGTGAAAGAGAGAGAAATTCTTACACAATTCGTTCAGGGTCTGTGATGCAACCTGGATTGACCATATCTAGACCCACAGCTGGATGAGACATAAGGGTGGACACTCTTGGGGCTGAGAGGTTTGGTGAGGTTGGGTGAGCAAACGCAGACCCTTTAAAGTAATACTGCGTGCTACCCATCGCATGGGTCCCAAATCTCCAGGTTCAAGGGCATCTTCCTACATCGAAAACATGCATGAGAAACCCAGAAGATGGTACACTGTGTGATGGGGAAAGGTTTCTAAAACGCACCTGATTTCTCATCTCCTTGTGCTCGGGTTCGCCATTCCAGCCACTTTACTAGCAATCTCCCTACTTGGAGCATCAGCACCTTTAACCTCCTGTTCCGTACAGGTTGCTATTTGTCCTGAGGATGAACGGGAAGACGGAGAACCAATGAGAGACTAGCTCTTGGTGTTGGGACAGGCACAGGTCACTCTATTTTCCCATCAGGAAGAAGAATTAACCACAGGCTCAGCCTGCCCCCCGGAACCAGAACAGGGCCTGAAGCCATCCTGCGCTTTTGCGGCCAGCTCCCGAAAAAGCGAGTTGTAAAATGGAGCTTCAGGGCACTGCAATTCACAAACCTGCACAGTTATAAATGATAACTCTCGTCCACAAATATATTGAGGGAAGGCAAAGACGAGGAATTGAAATCAAGGCAGAATTGCAGGAAACAGATTTCAGGAGGTAGATTCGAATCGCCTTGAAAGCACATGAAAAGCGGCAAAACGTTGACAATGATGCCCTTGGCCAAAAAGGGCGTATGCGTTTTTTCCTGAATATATTCAGGAAAAAACGCATACGCCCTTTTTGGCCAACCAAGCAACCTGGAAAGGCAAATCAGCGCTACAAAGAAGTCTCGCTTCCCATCGGTCAAAAGGGCCATGCTGAAAAAAGTGTCAAAACCAGAAATGCAGGACAGGCCATGGAGAAATGGGAGCCTTGCTACACTGATGGGCGGGATGTAAATTGCCAACAGCCACTCTGGAGAAGTGTACGGTGTGTCCTGAAACATCTAAAAAACACAGCTTAGAGAGCATAGGGCACTTCCACGCATGGGGGTATAAAGTGGGAAAATTAAAAATCAGCAAGACACAAGCACCCCAAAGTTTAGGGCTGCTCTGTTGACAAGGACCTCCACTTCATTCCACCTTAAATATCCCAGGAAAGCGAAAAATGGATAAAAAATTTGAGGTCCATATGTACAATGGATTATCACTCAGCCATGAAATCAATGTCATAAGGCTAGTAGCAGCATGATGAGTGGATTTAGGTCCGACGATTCTAAGTGACATAAGTCACACAGAAAAGGACACTTCTCATAAGGTGTCACTTATAGAGGGAATGTAAAAACCGTTACACTTGAACTGAATTACAAAACAGAACAGAGTCACACATGCAGAAAACACACTATGGCTGCTTAACGGGAAAGGTGAGGTGGGGTGATACATAAAACAAGAGTTTCAAATTAGCTCAGATACCGTTCCATAAACCCAATATGTAACAGACAAGACCTACTCCTTGCTCAGAGAACTGGACTCAACACGCCCGATTCACCGCACAAAAATATATCTGACTAGTAATAATCTTAAAACCTATGTATTGATATCTCTCTGTTAGTGTGTCAAGTGGGTGTAAAGCAGCATAAACACAGCCGTGAAAAGCAGCTACACCCCATTATAAAAATAAATTACTTTTCAAAACCCATGAAACAAAGACAGTGAAAGAGAGAGAAAGTCTTACACAATTCGTTCAGGGTCTGTGATGCAACCTGGATTGACCATATCTAGACCCACAGCTGGATGAGACATAAGGGTGGACACTCTTGGGGCTGAGAGGTTTGGTGAGGTTGGGTGAGCAAACACAGACCCTTTAAAGTAATACTGCGTGCTACCCATCGCATGGGTCCCAAATCTCCAGGTTCAAGGGCATCTTCCTACATCGAAAACATGCATGAGAAACCCAGAAGATGGTACACCGTGTGATGGGGAAAGGTTTCTAAAACGCACCTCATTTCTCATCTCCTTGTGCTCGGGTTCGCCATTCCAGCCACTTTACTAGCAATCTCCCTACTTGGAGCATCAGCACCTTTAACCTCCTGTTCCGTACAGGTTGCTATTTGTCCTGAGGATGAACGGGAAGACGGGGAACCAATGAGAGACTAGCTCTTGGTGTTGGGACAGGCACAGGTCACTCTATTTTCCCATCAGGAAGAAGAATTAACCACAGGCTCAGCCTGCCCCCCGGAACCAGAACAGGGCCTGAAGCCATCCTGCGCTTTTGCGGCCAGCTCCCGAAAAAGCGAGTTGTAAAATGGAGCTTCAGGGCACTGCAATTCACAAACCTGCACAGTTATAAATGATAACTCTCGTCCACAAATATATTGAGGGAAGGCAAAGACGAGGAATTGAAATCAAGGCAGAATTGCAGGAAACAGATTTCAGGAGGTAGATTCGAATCGCCTTGAAAGCACATGAAAAGCGGCAAAACGTTGACAATGATGCCCTTGGCCAAAAAGGGCGTATGCGTTTTTTCCTGAATATATTCAGGAAAAAACGCATACGCCCTTTTTGGCCAACCAAGCAACCTGGAAAGGCAAATCAGCGCTACAAAGAAGTCTCGCTTCCCATCGGTCAAAAGGGCCATGCTGAAAAAAGTGTCAAAACCAGAAATGCAGGACAGGCCATGGAGAAATGGGAGCCTTGCTACACTGATGGGCGGGATGTAAATTGCCAACAGCCACTCTGGAGAAGTGTACGGTGTGTCCTGAAACATCTAAAAAACACAGCTTAGAGAGCATAGGGCACTTCCACGCATGGGGGTATAAAGTGGGAAAATTAAAAATCAGCAAGACACAAGCACCCCAAAGTTTAGGGCTGCTCTGTTGACAAGGACCTCCACTTCATTCCACCTTAAATATCCCAGGAAAGCGAAAAATGGATAAAAAATTTGAGGTCCATATGTACAATGGATTATCACTCAGCCATGAAATCAATGTCATAAGGCTAGTAGCAGCATGATGAGTGGATTTAGGTCCGACGATTCTAAGTGACATAAGTCACACAGAAAAGGACACTTCTCATAAGGTGTCACTTATAGAGGGAATGTAAAAACCGTTACACTTGAACTGAATTACAAAACAGAACAGAGTCACACATGCAGAAAACACACTATGGCTGCTTAACGGGAAAGGTGAGGTGGGGTGATACATAAAACAAGAGTTTCAAATTAGCTCAGATACCGTTCCATAAACCCAATATGTAACAGACAAGACCTACTCCTTGCTCAGAGAACTGGACTCAACACGCCCGATTCACCGCACAAGAATATATCTGACTAGTAATAATCTTAAAACCTATGTATTGATATCTCTCTGTTAGTGTGTCAAGTGGGTGTAAAGCAGCATAAACACAGCCGTGAAAAGCAGCTAAACCCCATTATAAAAATAAATTACTTTTCAAAACCCATGAAACAAAGACAGTGAAAGAGAGAGAAATTCTTACACAATTCGTTCAGGGTCTGTGATGCAACCTGGATTGACCATATCTAGACCCACAGCTGGATGAGACATAAGGGTGGACACTCTTGGGGCTGAGAGGTTTGGTGAGGTTGGGTGAGCAAACGCAGACCCTTTAAAGTAATACTGCGTGCTACCCATCGCATGGGTCCCAAATCTCCAGGTTCAAGGGCATCTTCCTACATCGAAAACATGCATGAGAAACCCAGAAGATGGTACACCGTGTGATGGGGAAAGGTTTCTAAAACGCACCTCATTTCTCATCTCCTTGTGCTCGGGTTCGCCATTCCAGCCACTTTACTAGCAATCTCCCTACTTGGAGCATCAGCACCTTTAACCTCCTGTTCCGTACAGGTTGCTATTTGTCCTGAGGATGAACGGGAAGACGGGGAACCAATGAGAGACTAGCTCTTGGTGTTGGGACAGGCACAGGTCACTCTATTTTCCCATCAGGAAGAAGAATGAACCACAGGCTCAGCCTGCCCCCCGGAACCAGAACAGGGCCTGAAGCCATCCTGCGCTTTTGCGGCCAGCTCCCGAAAAAGCGAGTTGTAAAATGGAGCTTCAGGGCACTGCAATTCACAAACCTGCACAGTTATAAATGATAACTCTCGTCCACAAATATATTGAGGGAAGGCAAAGACGAGGAATTGAAATCAAGGCAGAATTGCAGGAAACAGATTTCAGGAGGTAGATTCGAATCGCCTTGAAAGCACATGAAAAGCGGCAAAACGTTGACAATGATGCCCTTGGCCAAAAAGGGCGTATGCGTTTTTTCCTGAATATATTCAGGAAAAAACGCATACGCCCTTTTTGGCCAACCAAGCAACCTGGAAAGGCAAATCAGCGCTACAAAGAAGTCTCGCTTCCCATCGGTCAAAAGGGCCATGCTGAAAAAAGTGTCAAAACCAGAAATGCAGGACAGGCCATGGAGAAATGGGAGCCTTGCTACACTGATGGGCGGGATGTAAATTGCCAACAGCCACTCTGGAGAAGTGTACGGTGTGTCCTGAAACATCTAAAAAACACAGCTTAGAGAGCATAGGGCACTTCCACGCATGGGGGTATAAAGTGGGAAAATTAAAAATCAGCAAGACACAAGCACCCCAAAGTTTAGGGCTGCTCTGTTGACAAGGACCTCCACTTCATTCCACCTTAAATATCCCAGGAAAGCGAAAAATGGATTAAAAATTTGAGGTCCATATGTACAATGGATTATCACTCAGCCATGAAATCAATGTCATAAGGCTAGTAGCAGCATGATGAGTGGATTTAGGTCCGACGATTCTAAGTGACATAAGTCACACAGAAAAGGACACTTCTCATAAGGTGTCACTTATAGAGGGAATGTAAAAACCGTTACACTTGAACTGAATTACAAAACAGAACAGAGTCACACATGCAGAAAACACACTATGGCTGCTTAACGGGAAAGGTGAGGTGGGGTGATACATAAAACAAGAGTTTCAAATTAGCTCAGATACCGTTCCATAAACCCAATATGTAACAGACAAGACCTACTCCTTGCTCAGAGAACTGGACTCAACACGCCCGATTCACCGCACAAGAATATATCTGACTAGTAATAATCTTAAAACCTATGTATTGATATCTCTCTGTTAGTGTGTCAAGTGGGTGTAAAGCAGCATAAACACAGCCGTGAAAAGCAGCTAAACCCCATTATAAAAATAAATTACTTTTCAAAACCCATGAAACAAAGACAGTGAAAGAGAGAGAAATTCTTACACAATTCGTTCAGGGTCTGTGATGCAACCTGGATTGACCATATCTAGACCCACAGCTGGATGAGACATAAGGGTGGACACTCTTGGGGCTGAGAGGTTTGGTGAGGTTGGGTGAGCAAACGCAGACCCTTTAAAGTAATACTGCGTGCTACCCATCGCATGGGTCCCAAATCTCCAGGTTCAAGGGCATCTTCCTACATCGAAAACATGCATGAGAAACCCAGAAGATGGTACACCGTGTGATGGGGAAAGGTTTCTAAAACGCACCTCATTTCTCATCTCCTTGTGCTCGGGTTCGCCATTCCAGCCACTTTACTAGCAATCTCCCTACTTGGAGCATCAGCACCTTTAACCTCCTGTTCCGTACAGGTTGCTATTTGTCCTGAGGATGAACGGGAAGACGGGGAACCAATGAGAGACTAGCTCTTGGTGTTGGGACAGGCACAGGTCACTCTATTTTCCCATCAGGAAGAAGAATTAACCACAGGCTCAGCCTGCCCCCCGGAACCAGAACAGGGCCTGAAGCCATCCTGCGCTTTTGCGGCCAGCTCCCGAAAAAGCGAGTTGTAAAATGGAGCTTCAGGGCACTGCAATTCACAAACCTGCACAGTTATAAATGATAACTCTCGTCCACAAATATATTGAGGGAAGGCAAAGACGAGGAATTGAAATCAAGGCAGAATTGCAGGAAACAGATTTCAGGAGGTAGATTCGAATCGCCTTGAAAGCACATGAAAAGCGGCAAAACGTTGACAATGATGCCCTTGGCCAAAAAGGGCGTATGCGTTTTTTCCTGAATATATTCAGGAAAAAACGCATACGCCCTTTTTGGCCAACCAAGCAACCTGGAAAGGCAAATCAGCGCTACAAAGAAGTCTCGCTTCCCATCGGTCAAAAGGGCCATGCTGAAAAAAGTGTCAAAACCAGAAATGCAGGACAGGCCATGGAGAAATGGGAGCCTTGCTACACTGATGGGCGGGATGTAAATTGCCAACAGCCACTCTGGAGAAGTGTACGGTGTGTCCTGAAACATCTAAAAAACACAGCTTAGAGAGCATAGGGCACTTCCACGCATGGGGGTATAAAGTGGGAAAATTAAAAATCAGCAAGACACAAGCACCCCAAAGTTTAGGGCTGCTCTGTTGACAAGGACCTCCACTTCATTCCACCTTAAATATCCCAGGAAAGCGAAAAATGGATTAAAAATTTGAGGTCCATATGTACAATGGATTATCACTCAGCCATGAAATCAATGTCATAAGGCTAGTAGCAGCATGATGAGTGGATTTAGGTCCGACGATTCTAAGTGACATAAGTCACACAGAAAAGGACACTTCTCATAAGGTGTCACTTATAGAGGGAATGTAAAAACCGTTACACTTGAACTGAATTACAAAACAGAACAGAGTCACACATGCAGAAAACACACTATGGCTGCTTAACGGGAAAGGTGAGGTGGGGTGATACATAAAACAAGAGTTTCAAATTAGCTCAGATACCGTTCCATAAACCCAATATGTAACAGACAAGACCTACTCCTTGCTCAGAGAATTGGACTCAACACGCCCGATTCACCGCACAAGAATATATCTGACTAGTAATAATCTTAAAACCTATGTATTGATATCTCTCTGTTAGTGTGTCAAGTGGGTGTAAAGCAGCATAAACACAGCCGTGAAAAGCAGCTAAACCCCATTATAAAAATAAATTACTTTTCAAAACCCATGAAACAAAGACAGTGAAAGAGAGAGAAATTCTTACACAATTCGTTCAGGGTCTGTGATGCAACCTGGATTGACCATATCTAGACCCACAGCTGGATGAGACATAAGGGTGGACACTCTTGGGGCTGAGAGGTTTGGTGAGGTTGGGTGAGCAAACGCAGACCCTTTAAAGTAATACTGCGTGCTACCCATCGCATGGGTCCCAAATCTCCAGGTTCAAGGGCATCTTCCTACATCGAAAACATGCATGAGAAACCCAGAAGATGGTACACCGTGTGATGGGGAAAGGTTTCTAAAACGCACCTCATTTCTCATCTCCTTGTGCTCGGGTTCGCCATTCCAGCCACTTTACTAGCAATCTCCCTACTTGGAGCATCAGCACCTTTAACCTCCTGTTCCGTACAGGTTGCTCTTTGTCCTGAGGATGAACGGGAAGACGGAGAACCAATGAGAGACTAGCTCTTGGTGTTGGGACAGGCACAGGTCACTCTATTTTCCCATCAGGAAGAAGAATTAACCACAGGCTCAGCCTGCCCCCCGGAACCAGAACAGGGCCTGAAGCCATCCTGCGCTTTTGCGGCCAGCTCCCGAAAAAGCGAGTTGTAAAATGGAGCTTCAGGGCACTGCAATTCACAAACCTGCACAGTTATAAATGATAACTCTCGTCCACAAATATATTGAGGGAAGGCAAAGACGAGGAATTGAAATCAAGGCAGAATTGCAGGAAACAGATTTCAGGAGGTAGATTCGAATCGCCTTGAAAGCACATGAAAAGCGGCAAAACGTTGACAATGATGCCCTTGGCCAAAAAGGGCGTATGCGTTTTTTCCTGAATATATTCAGGAAAAAACGCATACGCCCTTTTTGGCCAACCAAGCAACCTGGAAAGGCAAATCAGCGCTACAAAGAAGTCTCGCTTCCCATCGGTCAAAAGGGCCATGCTGAAAAAAGTGTCAAAACCAGAAATGCAGGACAGGCCATGGAGAAATGGGAGCCTTGCTACACTGATGGGCGGGATGTAAATTGCCAACAGCCACTCTGGAGAAGTGTACGGTGTGTCCTGAAACATCTAAAAAACACAGCTTAGAGAGCATAGGGCACTTCCACGCATGGGGGTATAAAGTGGGAAAATTAAAAATCAGCAAGACACAAGCACCCCAAAGTTTAGGGCTGCTCTGTTGACAAGGACCTCCACTTCATTCCACCTTAAATATCCCAGGAAAGCGAAAAATGGATTAAAAATTTGAGGTCCATATGTACAATGGATTATCACTCAGCCATGAAATCAATGTCATAAGGCTAGTAGCAGCATGATGAGTGGATTTAGGTCCGACGATTCTAAGTGACATAAGTCACACAGAAAAGGACACTTCTCATAAGGTGTCACTTATAGAGGGAATGTAAAAACCGTTACACTTGAACTGAATTACAAAACAGAACAGAGTCACACATGCAGAAAACACACTATGGCTGCTTAACGGGAAAGGTGAGGTGGGGTGATACATAAAACAAGAGTTTCAAATTAGCTCAGATACCGTTCCATAAACCCAATATGTAACAGACAAGACCTACTCCTTGCTCAGAGAACTGGACTCAACACGCCCGATTCACCGCACAAGAATATATCTGACTAGTAATAATCTTAAAACCTATGTATTGATATCTCTCTGTTAGTGTGTCAAGTGGGTGTAAAGCAGCATAAACACAGCCGTGAAAAGCAGCTAAACCCCATTATAAAAATAAATTACTTTTCAAAACCCATGAAACAAAGACAGTGAAAGAGAGAGAAATTCTTACACAATTCGTTCAGGGTCTGTGATGCAACCTGGATTGACCATATCTAGACCCACAGCTGGATGAGACATAAGGGTGGACACTCTTGGGGCTGAGAGGTTTGGTGAGGTTGGGTGAGCAAACGCAGACCCTTTAAAGTAATACTGCGTGCTACCCATCGCATGGGTCCCAAATCTCCAGGTTCAAGGGCATCTTCCTACATCGAAAACATGCATGAGAAACCCAGAAGATGGTACACCGTGTGATGGGGAAAGGTTTCTAAAACGCACCTCATTTCTCATCTCCTTGTGCTCGGGTTCGCCATTCCAGCCACTTTACTAGCAATCTCCCTACTTGGAGCATCAGCACCTTTAACCTCCTGTTCCGTACAGGTTGCTATTTGTCCTGAGGATGAACGGGAAGACGGAGAACCAATGAGAGACTAGCTCTTGGTGTTGGGACAGGCACAGGTCACTCTATTTTCCCATCAGGAAGAAGAATTAACCACAGGCTCAGCCTGCCCCCCGGAACCAGAACAGGGCCTGAAGCCATCCTGCGCTTTTGCGGCCAGCTCCCGAAAAAGCGAGTTGTAAAATGGAGCTTCAGGGCACTGCAATTCACAAACCTGCACAGTTATAAATGATAACTCTCGTCCACAAATATATTGAGGGAAGGCAAAGACGAGGAATTGAAATCAAGGCAGAATTGCAGGAAACAGATTTCAGGAGGTAGATTCGAATCACCTTGAAAGCACATGAAAAGCGGCAAAACGTTGACAATGATGCCCTTGGCCAAAAAGGGCGTATGCGTTTTTTCCTGAATATATTCAGGAAAAAACGCATACGCCCTTTTTGGCCAACCAAGCAACCTGGAAAGGCAAATCAGCGCTACAAAGAAGTCTCGCTTCCCATCGGTCAAAAGGGCCATGCTGAAAAAAGTGTCAAAACCAGAAATGCAGGACAGGCCATGGAGAAATGGGAGCCTTGCTACACTGATGGGCGGGATGTAAATTGCCAACAGCCACTCTGGAGAAGTGTACGGTGTGTCCTGAAACATCTAAAAAACACAGCTTAGAGAGCATAGGGCACTTCCACGCATGGGGGTATAAAGTGGGAAAATTAAAAATCAGCAAGACACAAGCACCCCAAAGTTTAGGGCTGCTCTGTTGACAAGGACCTCCACTTCATTCCACCTTAAATATCCCAGGAAAGCGAAAAATGGATAAAAAATTTGAGGTCCATATGTACAATGGATTATCACTCAGCCATGAAATCAATGTCATAAGGCTAGTAGCAGCATGATGAGTGGATTTAGGTCCGACGATTCTAAGTGACATAAGTCACACAGAAAAGGACACTTCTCATAAGGTGTCACTTATAGAGGGAATGTAAAAACCGTTACACTTGAACTGAATTACAAAACAGAACAGAGTCACACATGCAGAAAACACACTATGGCTGCTTAACGGGAAAGGTGAGGTGGGGTGATACATAAAACAAGAGTTTCAAATTAGCTCAGATACCGTTCCATAAACCCAATATGTAACAGACAAGACCTACTCCTTGCTCAGAGAACTGGACTCAACACGCCCGATTCACCGCACAAGAATATATCTGACTAGTAATAATCTTAAAACCTATGTATTGATATCTCTCTGTTAGTGTGTCAAGTGGGTGTAAAGCAGCATAAACACAGCCGTGAAAAGCAGCTAAACCCCATTATAAAAATAAATTACTTTTCAAAACCCATGAAACAAAGACAGTGAAAGAGAGAGAAATTCTTACACAATTCGTTCAGGGTCTGTGATGCAACCTGGATTGACCATATCTAGACCCACAGCTGGATGAGACATAAGGGTGGACACTCTTGGGGCTGAGAGGTTTGGTGAGGTTGGGTGAGCAAACGCAGACCCTTTAAAGTAATACTGCGTGCTACCCATCGCATGGGTCCCAAATCTCCAGGTTCAAGGGCATCTTCCTACATCGAAAACATGCATGAGAAACCCAGAAGATGGTACACCGTGTGATGGGGAAAGGTTTCTAAAACGCACCTCATTTCTCATCTCCTTGTGCTCGGGTTCGCCATTCCAGCCACTTTACTAGCAATCTCCCTACTTGGAGCATCAGCACCTTTAACCTCCTGTTCCGTACAGGTTGCTATTTGTCCTGAGGATGAACGGGAAGACGGAGAACCAATGAGAGACTAGCTCTTGGTGTTGGGACAGGCACAGGTCACTCTATTTTCCCATCAGGAAGAAGAATTAACCACAGGCTCAGCCTGCCCCCCGGAACCAGAACAGGGCCTGAAGCCATCCTGCGCTTTTGCGGCCAGCTCCCGAAAAAGCGAGTTGTAAAATGGAGCTTCAGGGCACTGCAATTCACAAACCTGCACAGTTATAAATGATAACTCTCGTCCACAAATATATTGAGGGAAGGCAAAGACGAGGAATTGAAATCAAGGCAGAATTGCAGGAAACAGATTTCAGGAGGTAGATTCGAATCACCTTGAAAGCACATGAAAAGCGGCAAAACGTTGACAATGATGCCCTTGGCCAAAAAGGGCGTATGCGTTTTTTCCTGAATATATTCAGGAAAAAACGCATACGCCCTTTTTGGCCAACCAAGCAACCTGGAAAGGCAAATCAGCGCTACAAAGAAGTCTCGCTTCCCATCGGTCAAAAGGGCCATGCTGAAAAAAGTGTCAAAACCAGAAATGCAGGACAGGCCATGGAGAAATGGGAGCCTTGCTACACTGATGGGCGGGATGTAAATTGCCAACAGCCACTCTGGAGAAGTGTACGGTGTGTCCTGAAACATCTAAAAAACACAGCTTAGAGAGCATAGGGCACTTCCACGCATGGGGGTATAAAGTGGGAAAATTAAAAATCAGCAAGACACAAGCACCCCAAAGTTTAGGGCTGCTCTGTTGACAAGGACCTCCACTTCATTCCACCTTAAATATCCCAGGAAAGCGAAAAATGGATAAAAAATTTGAGGTCCATATGTACAATGGATTATCACTCAGCCATGAAATCAATGTCATAAGGCTAGTAGCAGCATGATGAGTGGATTTAGGTCCGACGATTCTAAGTGACATAAGTCACACAGAAAAGGACACTTCTCATAAGGTGTCACTTATAGAGGGAATGTAAAAACCGTTACACTTGAACTGAATTACAAAACAGAACAGAGTCACACATGCAGAAAACACACTATGGCTGCTTAACGGGAAAGGTGAGGTGGGGTGATACATAAAACAAGAGTTTCAAATTAGCTCAGATACCGTTCCATAAACCCAATATGTAACAGACAAGACCTACTCCTTGCTCAGAGAACTGGACTCAACACGCCCGATTCACCGCACAAGAATATATCTGACTAGTAATAATCTTAAAACCTATGTATTGATATCTCTCTGTTAGTGTGTCAAGTGGGTGTAAAGCAGCATAAACACAGCCGTGAAAAGCAGCTAAACCCCATTATAAAAATAAATTACTTTTCAAAACCCATGAAACAAAGACAGTGAAAGAGAGAGAAATTCTTACACAATTCGTTCAGGGTCTGTGATGCAACCTGGATTGACCATATCTAGACCCACAGCTGGATGAGACATAAGGGTGGACACTCTTGGGGCTGAGAGGTTTGGTGAGGTTGGGTGAGCAAACGCAGACCCTTTAAAGTAATACTGCGTGCTACCCATCGCATGGGTCCCAAATCTCCAGGTTCAAGGGCATCTTCCTACATCGAAAACATGCATGAGAAACCCAGAAGATGGTACACCGTGTGATGGGGAAAGGTTTCTAAAACGCACCTCATTTCTCATCTCCTTGTGCTCGGGTTCGCCATTCCAGCCACTTTACTAGCAATCTCCCTACTTGGAGCATCAGCACCTTTAACCTCCTGTTCCGTACAGGTTGCTATTTGTCCTGAGGATGAACGGGAAGACGGAGAACCAATGAGAGACTAGCTCTTGGTGTTGGGACAGGCACAGGTCACTCTATTTTCCCATCAGGAAGAAGAATTAACCACAGGCTCAGCCTGCCCCCCGGAACCAGAACAGGGCCTGAAGCCATCCTGCGCTTTTGCGGCCAGCTCCCGAAAAAGCGAGTTGTAAAATGGAGCTTCAGGGCACTGCAATTCACAAACCTGCACAGTTATAAATGATAACTCTCGTCCACAAATATATTGAGGGAAGGCAAAGACGAGGAATTGAAATCAAGGCAGAATTGCAGGAAACAGATTTCAGGAGGTAGATTCGAATCGCCTTGAAAGCACATGAAAAGCGGCAAAACGTTGACAATGATGCCCTTGGCCAAAAAGGGCGTATGCGTTTTTTCCTGAATATATTCAGGAAAAAACGCATACGCCCTTTTTGGCCAACCAAGCAACCTGGAAAGGCAAATCAGCGCTACAAAGAAGTCTCGCTTCCCATCGGTCAAAAGGGCCATGCTGAAAAAAGTGTCAAAACCAGAAATGCAGGACAGGCCATGGAGAAATGGGAGCCTTGCTACACTGATGGGCGGGATGTAAATTGCCAACAGCCACTCTGGAGAAGTGTACGGTGTGTCCTGAAACATCTAAAAAACACAGCTTAGAGAGCATAGGGCACTTCCACGCATGGGGGTATAAAGTGGGAAAATTAAAAATCAGCAAGACACAAGCACCCCAAAGTTTAGGGCTGCTCTGTTGACAAGGACCTCCACTTCATTCCACCTTAAATATCCCAGGAAAGCGAAAAATGGATAAAAAATTTGAGGTCCATATGTACAATGGATTATCACTCAGCCATGAAATCAATGTCATAAGGCTAGTAGCAGCATGATGAGTGGATTTAGGTCCGACGATTCTAAGTGACATAAGTCACACAGAAAAGGACACTTCTCATAAGGTGTCACTTATAGAGGGAATGTAAAAACCGTTACACTTGAACTGAATTACAAAACAGAACAGAGTCACACATGCAGAAAACACACTATGGCTGCTTAACGGGAAAGGTGAGGTGGGGTGATACATAAAACAAGAGTTTCAAATTAGCTCAGATACCGTTCCATAAACCCAATATGTAACAGACAAGACCTACTCCTTGCTCAGAGAACTGGACTCAACACGCCCGATTCACCGCACAAAAATATATCTGACTAGTAATAATCTTAAAACCTATGTATTGATATCTCTCTGTTAGTGTGTCAAGTGGGTGTAAAGCAGCATAAACACAGCCGTGAAAAGCAGCTACACCCCATTATAAAAATAAATTACTTTTCAAAACCCATGAAACAAAGACAGTGAAAGAGAGAGAAATTCTTACACAATTCGTTCAGGGTCTGTGATGCAACCTGGATTGACCATATCTAGACCCACAGCTGGATGAGACATAAGGGTGGACACTCTTGGGGCTGAGAGGTTTGGTGAGGTTGGGTGAGCAAACGCAGACCCTTTAAAGTAATACTGCGTGCTACCCATCGCATGGGTCCCAAATCTCCAGGTTCAAGGGCATCTTCCTACATCGAAAACATGCATGAGAAACCCAGAAGATGGTACACCGTGTGATGGGGAAAGGTTTCTAAAACGCACCTCATTTCTCATCTCCTTGTGCTCGGGTTCGCCATTCCAGCCACTTTACTAGCAATCTCCCTACTTGGAGCATCAGCACCTTTAACCTCCTGTTCCGTACAGGTTGCTATTTGTCCTGAGGATGAACGGGAAGACGGGGAACCAATGAGAGACTAGCTCTTGGTGTTGGGACAGGCACAGGTCACTCTATTTTCCCATCAGGAAGAAGAATTAACCACAGGCTCAGCCTGCCCCCCGGAACCAGAACAGGGCCTGAAGCCATCCTGCGCTTTTGCGGCCAGCTCCCGAAAAAGCGAGTTGTAAAATGGAGCTTCAGGGCACTGCAATTCACAAACCTGCACAGTTATAAATGATAACTCTCGTCCACAAATATATTGAGGGAAGGCAAAGACGAGGAATTGAAATCAAGGCAGAATTGCAGGAAACAGATTTCAGGAGGTAGATTCGAATCGCCTTGAAAGCACATGAAAAGCGGCAAAACGTTGACAATGATGCCCTTGGCCAAAAAGGGCGTATGCGTTTTTTCCTGAATATATTCAGGAAAAAACGCATACGCCCTTTTTGGCCAACCAAGCAACCTGGAAAGGCAAATCAGCGCTACAAAGAAGTCTCGCTTCCCATCGGTCAAAAGGGCCATGCTGAAAAAAGTGTCAAAACCAGAAATGCAGGACAGGCCATGGAGAAATGGGAGCCTTGCTACACTGATGGGCGGGATGTAAATTGCCAACAGCCACTCTGGAGAAGTGTACGGTGTGTCCTGAAACATCTAAAAAACACAGCTTAGAGAGCATAGGGCACTTCCACGCATGGGGGTATAAAGTGGGAAAATTAAAAATCAGCAAGACACAAGCACCCCAAAGTTTAGGGCTGCTCTGTTGACAAGGACCTCCACTTCATTCCACCTTAAATATCCCAGGAAAGCGAAAAATGGATAAAAAATTTGAGGTCCATATGTACAATGGATTATCACTCAGCCATGAAATCAATGTCATAAGGCTAGTAGCAGCATGATGAGTGGATTTAGGTCCGACGATTCTAAGTGACATAAGTCACACAGAAAAGGACACTTCTCATAAGGTGTCACTTATAGAGGGAATGTAAAAACCGTTACACTTGAACTGAATTACAAAACAGAACAGAGTCACACATGCAGAAAACACACTATGGCTGCTTAACGGGAAAGGTGAGGTGGGGTGATACATAAAACAAGAGTTTCAAATTAGCTCAGATACCGTTCCATAAACCCAATATGTAACAGACAAGACCTACTCCTTGCTCAGAGAACTGGACTCAACACGCCCGATTCACCGCACAAGAATATATCTGACTAGTAATAATCTTAAAACCTATGTATTGATATCTCTCTGTTAGTGTGTCAAGTGGGTGTAAAGCAGCATAAACACAGCCGTGAAAAGCAGCTAAACCCCATTATAAAAATAAATTACTTTTCAAAACCCATGAAACAAAGACAGTGAAAGAGAGAGAAATTCTTACACAATTCGTTCAGGGTCTGTGATGCAACCTGGATTGACCATATCTAGACCCACAGCTGGATGAGACATAAGGGTGGACACTCTTGGGGCTGAGAGGTTTGGTGAGGTTGGGTGAGCAAACGCAGACCCTTTAAAGTAATACTGCGTGCTACCCATCGCATGGGTCCCAAATCTCCAGGTTCAAGGGCATCTTCCTACATCGAAAACATGCATGAGAAACCCAGAAGATGGTACACCGTGTGATGGGGAAAGGTTTCTAAAACGCACCTCATTTCTCATCTCCTTGTGCTCGGGTTCGCCATTCCAGCCACTTTACTAGCAATCTCCCTACTTGGAGCATCAGCACCTTTAACCTCCTGTTCCGTACAGGTTGCTATTTGTCCTGAGGATGAACGGGAAGACGGGGAACCAATGAGAGACTAGCTCT
The DNA here is from genome assembly GCF_965194825.1 of Balaenoptera physalus. NCBI lineage: Eukaryota > Metazoa > Chordata > Mammalia > Artiodactyla > Balaenopteridae > Balaenoptera > Balaenoptera physalus. Next base: position 251,467 of record NW_028126486.1, read on the forward strand.
TGGTGTTGGGACAGGCACAGGTCACTCTATTTTCCCATCAGGAAGAAGAATGAACCACAGGCTCAGCCTGCCCCCCGGAACCAGAACAGGGCCTGAAGCCATCCTGCGCTTTTGCGGCCAGCTCCCGAAAAAGCGAGTTGTAAAATGGAGCTTCAGGGCACTGCAATTCACAAACCTGCACAGTTATAAATGATAACTCTCGTCCACAAATATATTGAGGGAAGGCAAAGACGAGGAATTGAAATCAAGGCAGAATTGCAGGAAACAGATTTCAGGAGGTAGATTCGAATCGCCTTGAAAGCACATGAAAAGCGGCAAAACGTTGACAATGATGCCCTTGGCCAAAAAGGGCGTATGCGTTTTTTCCTGAATATATTCAGGAAAAAACGCATACGCCCTTTTTGGCCAACCAAGCAACCTGGAAAGGCAAATCAGCGCTACAAAGAAGTCTCGCTTCCCATCGGTCAAAAGGGCCATGCTGAAAAAAGTGTCAAAACCAGAAATGCAGGACAGGCCATGGAGAAATGGGAGCCTTGCTACACTGATGGGCGGGATGTAAATTGCCAACAGCCACTCTGGAGAAGTGTACGGTGTGTCCTGAAACATCTAAAAAACACAGCTTAGAGAGCATAGGGCACTTCCACGCATGGGGGTATAAAGTGGGAAAATTAAAAATCAGCAAGACACAAGCACCCCAAAGTTTAGGGCTGCTCTGTTGACAAGGACCTCCACTTCATTCCACCTTAAATATCCCAGGAAAGCGAAAAATGGATTAAAAATTTGAGGTCCATATGTACAATGGATTATCACTCAGCCATGAAATCAATGTCATAAGGCTAGTAGCAGCATGATGAGTGGATTTAGGTCCGACGATTCTAAGTGACATAAGTCACACAGAAAAGGACACTTCTCATAAGGTGTCACTTATAGAGGGAATGTAAAAACCGTTACACTTGAACTGAATTACAAAACAGAACAGAGTCACACATGCAGAAAACACACTATGGCTGCTTAACGGGAAAGGTGAGGTGGGGTGATACATAAAACAAGAGTTTCAAATTAGCTCAGATACCGTTCCATAAACCCAATATGTAACAGACAAGACCTACTCCTTGCTCAGAGAACTGGACTCAACACGCCCGATTCACCGCACAAGAATATATCTGACTAGTAATAATCTTAAAACCTATGTATTGATATCTCTCTGTTAGTGTGTCAAGTGGGTGTAAAGCAGCATAAACACAGCCGTGAAAAGCAGCTAAACCCCATTATAAAAATAAATTACTTTTCAAAACCCATGAAACAAAGACAGTGAAAGAGAGAGAAATTCTTACACAATTCGTTCAGGGTCTGTGATGCAACCTGGATTGACCATATCTAGACCCACAGCTGGATGAGACATAAGGGTGGACACTCTTGGGGCTGAGAGGTTTGGTGAGGTTGGGTGAGCAAACGCAGACCCTTTAAAGTAATACTGCGTGCTACCCATCGCATGGGTCCCAAATCTCCAGGTTCAAGGGCATCTTCCTACATCGAAAACATGCATGAGAAACCCAGAAGATGGTACACCGTGTGATGGGGAAAGGTTTCTAAAACGCACCTCATTTCTCATCTCCTTGTGCTCGGGTTCGCCATTCCAGCCACTTTACTAGCAATCTCCCTACTTGGAGCATCAGCACCTTTAACCTCCTGTTCCGTACAGGTTGCTATTTGTCCTGAGGATGAACGGGAAGACGGGGAACCAATGAGAGACTAGCTCTTGGTGTTGGGACAGGCACAGGTCACTCTATTTTCCCATCAGGAAGAAGAATTAACCACAGGCTCAGCCTGCCCCCCGGAACCAGAACAGGGCCTGAAGCCATCCTGCGCTTTTGCGGCCAGCTCCCGAAAAAGCGAGTTGTAAAATGGAGCTTCAGGGCACTGCAATTCACAAACCTGCACAGTTATAAATGATAACTCTCGTCCACAAATATATTGAGGGAAGGCAAAGACGAGGAATTGAAATCAAGGCAGAATTGCAGGAAACAGATTTCAGGAGGTAGATTCGAATCGCCTTGAAAGCACATGAAAAGCGGCAAAACGTTGACAATGATGCCCTTGGCCAAAAAGGGCGTATGCGTTTTTTCCTGAATATATTCAGGAAAAAACGCATACGCCCTTTTTGGCCAACCAAGCAACCTGGAAAGGCAAATCAGCGCTACAAAGAAGTCTCGCTTCCCATCGGTCAAAAGGGCCATGCTGAAAAAAGTGTCAAAACCAGAAATGCAGGACAGGCCATGGAGAAATGGGAGCCTTGCTACACTGATGGGCGGGATGTAAATTGCCAACAGCCACTCTGGAGAAGTGTACGGTGTGTCCTGAAACATCTAAAAAACACAGCTTAGAGAGCATAGGGCACTTCCACGCATGGGGGTATAAAGTGGGAAAATTAAAAATCAGCAAGACACAAGCACCCCAAAGTTTAGGGCTGCTCTGTTGACAAGGACCTCCACTTCATTCCACCTTAAATATCCCAGGAAAGCGAAAAATGGATTAAAAATTTGAGGTCCATATGTACAATGGATTATCACTCAGCCATGAAATCAATGTCATAAGGCTAGTAGCAGCATGATGAGTGGATTTAGGTCCGACGATTCTAAGTGACATAAGTCACACAGAAAAGGACACTTCTCATAAGGTGTCACTTATAGAGGGAATGTAAAAACCGTTACACTTGAACTGAATTACAAAACAGAACAGAGTCACACATGCAGAAAACACACTATGGCTGCTTAACGGGAAAGGTGAGGTGGGGTGATACATAAAACAAGAGTTTCAAATTAGCTCAGATACCGTTCCATAAACCCAATATGTAACAGACAAGACCTACTCCTTGCTCAGAGAACTGGACTCAACACGCCCGATTCACCGCACAAGAATATATCTGACTAGTAATAATCTTAAAACCTATGTATTGATATCTCTCTGTTAGTGTGTCAAGTGGGTGTAAAGCAGCATAAACACAGCCGTGAAAAGCAGCTAAACCCCATTATAAAAATAAATTACTTTTCAAAACCCATGAAACAAAGACAGTGAAAGAGAGAGAAATTCTTACACAATTCGTTCAGGGTCTGTGATGCAACCTGGATTGACCATATCTAGACCCACAGCTGGATGAGACATAAGGGTGGACACTCTTGGGGCTGAGAGGTTTGGTGAGGTTGGGTGAGCAAACGCAGACCCTTTAAAGTAATACTGCGTGCTACCCATCGCATGGGTCCCAAATCTCCAGGTTCAAGGGCATCTTCCTACATCGAAAACATGCATGAGAAACCCAGAAGATGGTACACCGTGTGATGGGGAAAGGTTTCTAAAACGCACCTCATTTCTCATCTCCTTGTGCTCGGGTTCGCCATTCCAGCCACTTTACTAGCAATCTCCCTACTTGGAGCATCAGCACCTTTAACCTCCTGTTCCGTACAGGTTGCTATTTGTCCTGAGGATGAACGGGAAGACGGAGAACCAATGAGAGACTAGCTCTTGGTGTTGGGACAGGCACAGGTCACTCTATTTTCCCATCAGGAAGAAGAATTAACCACAGGCTCAGCCTGCCCCCCGGAACCAGAACAGGGCCTGAAGCCATCCTGCGCTTTTGCGGCCAGCTCCCGAAAAAGCGAGTTGTAAAATGGAGCTTCAGGGCACTGCAATTCACAAACCTGCACAGTTATAAATGATAACTCTCGTCCACAAATATATTGAGGGAAGGCAAAGACGAGGAATTGAAATCAAGGCAGAATTGCAGGAAACAGATTTCAGGAGGTAGATTCGAATCACCTTGAAAGCACATGAAAAGCGGCAAAACGTTGACAATGATGCCCTTGGCCAAAAAGGGCGTATGCGTTTTTTCCTGAATATATTCAGGAAAAAACGCATACGCCCTTTTTGGCCAACCAAGCAACCTGGAAAGGCAAATCAGCGCTACAAAGAAGTCTCGCTTCCCATCGGTCAAAAGGGCCATGCTGAAAAAAGTGTCAAAACCAGAAATGCAGGACAGGCCATGGAGAAATGGGAGCCTTGCTACACTGATGGGCGGGATGTAAATTGCCAACAGCCACTCTGGAGAAGTGTACGGTGTGTCCTGAAACATCTAAAAAACACAGCTTAGAGAGCATAGGGCACTTCCACGCATGGGGGTATAAAGTGGGAAAATTAAAAATCAGCAAGACACAAGCACCCCAAAGTTTAGGGCTGCTCTGTTGACAAGGACCTCCACTTCATTCCACCTTAAATATCCCAGGAAAGCGAAAAATGGATAAAAAATTTGAGGTCCATATGTACAATGGATTATCACTCAGCCATGAAATCAATGTCATAAGGCTAGTAGCAGCATGATGAGTGGATTTAGGTCCGACGATTCTAAGTGACATAAGTCACACAGAAAAGGACACTTCTCATAAGGTGTCACTTATAGAGGGAATGTAAAAACCGTTACACTTGAACTGAATTACAAAACAGAACAGAGTCACACATGCAGAAAACACACTATGGCTGCTTAACGGGAAAGGTGAGGTGGGGTGATACATAAAACAAGAGTTTCAAATTAGCTCAGATACCGTTCCATAAACCCAATATGTAACAGACAAGACCTACTCCTTGCTCAGAGAACTGGACTCAACACGCCCGATTCACCGCACAAGAATATATCTGACTAGTAATAATCTTAAAACCTATGTATTGATATCTCTCTGTTAGTGTGTCAAGTGGGTGTAAAGCAGCATAAACACAGCCGTGAAAAGCAGCTAAACCCCATTATAAAAATAAATTACTTTTCAAAACCCATGAAACAAAGACAGTGAAAGAGAGAGAAATTCTTACACAATTCGTTCAGGGTCTGTGATGCAACCTGGATTGACCATATCTAGACCCACAGCTGGATGAGACATAAGGGTGGACACTCTTGGGGCTGAGAGGTTTGGTGAGGTTGGGTGAGCAAACGCAGACCCTTTAAAGTAATACTGCGTGCTACCCATCGCATGGGTCCCAAATCTCCAGGTTCAAGGGCATCTTCCTACATCGAAAACATGCATGAGAAACCCAGAAGATGGTACACCGTGTGATGGGGAAAGGTTTCTAAAACGCACCTCATTTCTCATCTCCTTGTGCTCGGGTTCGCCATTCCAGCCACTTTACTAGCAATCTCCCTACTTGGAGCATCAGCACCTTTAACCTCCTGTTCCGTACAGGTTGCTATTTGTCCTGAGGATGAACGGGAAGACGGGGAACCAATGAGAGACTAGCTCTTGGTGTTGGGACAGGCACAGGTCACTCTATTTTCCCATCAGGAAGAAGAATTAACCACAGGCTCAGCCTGCCCCCCGGAACCAGAACAGGGCCTGAAGCCATCCTGCGCTTTTGCGGCCAGCTCCCGAAAAAGCGAGTTGTAAAATGGAGCTTCAGGGCACTGCAATTCACAAACCTGCACAGTTATAAATGATAACTCTCGTCCACAAATATATTGAGGGAAGGCAAAGACGAGGAATTGAAATCAAGGCAGAATTGCAGGAAACAGATTTCAGGAGGTAGATTCGAATCGCCTTGAAAGCACATGAAAAGCGGCAAAACGTTGACAATGATGCCCTTGGCCAAAAAGGGCGTATGCGTTTTTTCCTGAATATATTCAGGAAAAAACGCATACGCCCTTTTTGGCCAACCAAGCAACCTGGAAAGGCAAATCAGCGCTACAAAGAAGTCTCGCTTCCCATCGGTCAAAAGGGCCATGCTGAAAAAAGTGTCAAAACCAGAAATGCAGGACAGGCCATGGAGAAATGGGAGCCTTGCTACACTGATGGGCGGGATGTAAATTGCCAACAGCCACTCTGGAGAAGTGTACGGTGTGTCCTGAAACATCTAAAAAACACAGCTTAGAGAGCATAGGGCACTTCCACGCATGGGGGTATAAAGTGGGAAAATTAAAAATCAGCAAGACACAAGCACCCCAAAGTTTAGGGCTGCTCTGTTGACAAGGACCTCCACTTCATTCCACCTTAAATATCCCAGGAAAGCGAAAAATGGATTAAAAATTTGAGGTCCATATGTACAATGGATTATCACTCAGCCATGAAATCAATGTCATAAGGCTAGTAGCAGCATGATGAGTGGATTTAGGTCCGACGATTCTAAGTGACATAAGTCACACAGAAAAGGACACTTCTCATAAGGTGTCACTTATAGAGGGAATGTAAAAACCGTTACACTTGAACTGAATTACAAAACAGAACAGAGTCACACATGCAGAAAACACACTATGGCTGCTTAACGGGAAAGGTGAGGTGGGGTGATACATAAAACAAGAGTTTCAAATTAGCTCAGATACCGTTCCATAAACCCAATATGTAACAGACAAGACCTACTCCTTGCTCAGAGAACTGGACTCAACACGCCCGATTCACCGCACAAGAATATATCTGACTAGTAATAATCTTAAAACCTATGTATTGATATCTCTCTGTTAGTGTGTCAAGTGGGTGTAAAGCAGCATAAACACAGCCGTGAAAAGCAGCTAAACCCCATTATAAAAATAAATTACTTTTCAAAACCCATGAAACAAAGACAGTGAAAGAGAGAGAAATTCTTACACAATTCGTTCAGGGTCTGTGATGCAACCTGGATTGACCATATCTAGACCCACAGCTGGATGAGACATAAGGGTGGACACTCTTGGGGCTGAGAGGTTTGGTGAGGTTGGGTGAGCAAACGCAGACCCTTTAAAGTAATACTGCGTGCTACCCATCGCATGGGTCCCAAATCTCCAGGTTCAAGGGCATCTTCCTACATCGAAAACATGCATGAGAAACCCAGAAGATGGTACACCGTGTGATGGGGAAAGGTTTCTAAAACGCACCTCATTTCTCATCTCCTTGTGCTCGGGTTCGCCATTCCAGCCACTTTACTAGCAATCTCCCTACTTGGAGCATCAGCACCTTTAACCTCCTGTTCCGTACAGGTTGCTATTTGTCCTGAGGATGAACGGGAAGACGGAGAACCAATGAGAGACTAGCTCTTGGTGTTGGGACAGGCACAGGTCACTCTATTTTCCCATCAGGAAGAAGAATTAACCACAGGCTCAGCCTGCCCCCCGGAACCAGAACAGGGCCTGAAGCCATCCTGCGCTTTTGCGGCCAGCTCCCGAAAAAGCGAGTTGTAAAATGGAGCTTCAGGGCACTGCAATTCACAAACCTGCACAGTTATAAATGATAACTCTCGTCCACAAATATATTGAGGGAAGGCAAAGACGAGGAATTGAAATCAAGGCAGAATTGCAGGAAACAGATTTCAGGAGGTAGATTCGAATCACCTTGAAAGCACATGAAAAGCGGCAAAACGTTGACAATGATGCCCTTGGCCAAAAAGGGCGTATGCGTTTTTTCCTGAATATATTCAGGAAAAAACGCATACGCCCTTTTTGGCCAACCAAGCAACCTGGAAAGGCAAATCAGCGCTACAAAGAAGTCTCGCTTCCCATCGGTCAAAAGGGCCATGCTGAAAAAAGTGTCAAAACCAGAAATGCAGGACAGGCCATGGAGAAATGGGAGCCTTGCTACACTGATGGGCGGGATGTAAATTGCCAACAGCCACTCTGGAGAAGTGTACGGTGTGTCCTGAAACATCTAAAAAACACAGCTTAGAGAGCATAGGGCACTTCCACGCATGGGGGTATAAAGTGGGAAAATTAAAAATCAGCAAGACACAAGCACCCCAAAGTTTAGGGCTGCTCTGTTGACAAGGACCTCCACTTCATTCCACCTTAAATATCCCAGGAAAGCGAAAAATGGATAAAAAATTTGAGGTCCATATGTACAATGGATTATCACTCAGCCATGAAATCAATGTCATAAGGCTAGTAGCAGCATGATGAGTGGATTTAGGTCCGACGATTCTAAGTGACATAAGTCACACAGAAAAGGACACTTCTCATAAGGTGTCACTTATAGAGGGAATGTAAAAACCGTTACACTTGAACTGAATTACAAAACAGAACAGAGTCACACATGCAGAAAACACACTATGGCTGCTTAACGGGAAAGGTGAGGTGGGGTGATACATAAAACAAGAGTTTCAAATTAGCTCAGATACCGTTCCATAAACCCAATATGTAACAGACAAGACCTACTCCTTGCTCAGAGAACTGGACTCAACACGCCCGATTCACCGCACAAGAATATATCTGACTAGTAATAATCTTAAAACCTATGTATTGATATCTCTCTGTTAGTGTGTCAAGTGGGTGTAAAGCAGCATAAACACAGCCGTGAAAAGCAGCTAAACCCCATTATAAAAATAAATTACTTTTCAAAACCCATGAAACAAAGACAGTGAAAGAGAGAGAAATTCTTACACAATTCGTTCAGGCTCTGTGATGCAACCTGGATTGACCATATCTAGACCCACAGCTGGATGAGACATAAGGGTGGACACTCTTGGGGCTGAGAGGTTTGGTGAGGTTGGGTGAGCAAACGCAGACCCTTTAAAGTAATACTGCGTGCTACCCATCGCATGGGTCCCAAATCTCCAGGTTCAAGGGCATCTTCCTACATCGAAAACATGCATGAGAAACCCAGAAGATGGTACACCGTGTGATGGGGAAAGGTTTCTAAAACGCACCTCATTTCTCATCTCCTTGTGCTCGGGTTCGCCATTCCAGCCACTTTACTAGCAATCTCCCTACTTGGAGCATCAGCACCTTTAACCTCCTGTTCCGTACAGGTTGCTATTTGTCCTGAGGATGAACGGGAAGACGGAGAACCAATGAGAGACTAGCTCTTGGTGTTGGGACAGGCACAGGTCACTCTATTTTCCCATCAGGAAGAAGAATTAACCACAGGCTCAGCCTGCCCCCCGGAACCAGAACAGGGCCTGAAGCCATCCTGCGCTTTTGCGGCCAGCTCCCGAAAAAGCGAGTTGTAAAATGGAGCTTCAGGGCACTGCAATTCACAAACCTGCACAGTTATAAATGATAACTCTCGTCCACAAATATATTGAGGGAAGGCAAAGACGAGGAATTGAAATCAAGGCAGAATTGCAGGAAACAGATTTCAGGAGGTAGATTCGAATCACCTTGAAAGCACATGAAAAGCGGCAAAACGTTGACAATGATGCCCTTGGCCAAAAAGGGCGTATGCGTTTTTTCCTGAATATATTCAGGAAAAAACGCATACGCCCTTTTTGGCCAACCAAGCAACCTGGAAAGGCAAATCAGCGCTACAAAGAAGTCTCGCTTCCCATCGGTCAAAAGGGCCATGCTGAAAAAAGTGTCAAAACCAGAAATGCAGGACAGGCCATGGAGAAATGGGAGCCTTGCTACACTGATGGGCGGGATGTAAATTGCCAACAGCCACTCTGGAGAAGTGTACGGTGTGTCCTGAAACATCTAAAAAACACAGCTTAGAGAGCATAGGGCACTTCCACGCATGGGGGTATAAAGTGGGAAAATTAAAAATCAGCAAGACACAAGCACCCCAAAGTTTAGGGCTGCTCTGTTGACAAGGACCTCCACTTCATTCCACCTTAAATATCCCAGGAAAGCGAAAAATGGATAAAAAATTTGAGGTCCATATGTACAATGGATTATCACTCAGCCATGAAATCAATGTCATAAGGCTAGTAGCAGCATGATGAGTGGATTTAGGTCCGACGATTCTAAGTGACATAAGTCACACAGAAAAGGACACTTCTCATAAGGTGTCACTTATAGAGGGAATGTAAAAACCGTTACACTTGAACTGAATTACAAAACAGAACAGAGTCACACATGCAGAAAACACACTATGGCTGCTTAACGGGAAAGGTGAGGTGGGGTGATACATAAAACAAGAGTTTCAAATTAGCTCAGATACCGTTCCATAAACCCAATATGTAACAGACAAGACCTACTCCTTGCTCAGAGAACTGGACTCAACACGCCCGATTCACCGCACAAGAATATATCTGACTAGTAATAATCTTAAAACCTATGTATTGATATCTCTCTGTTAGTGTGTCAAGTGGGTGTAAAGCAGCATAAACACAGCCGTGAAAAGCAGCTAAACCCCATTATAAAAATAAATTACTTTTCAAAACCCATGAAACAAAGACAGTGAAAGAGAGAGAAATTCTTACACAATTCGTTCAGGGTCTGTGATGCAACCTGGATTGACCATATCTAGACCCACAGCTGGATGAGACATAAGGGTGGACACTCTTGGGGCTGAGAGGTTTGGTGAGGTTGGGTGAGCAAACGCAGACCCTTTAAAGTAATACTGCGTGCTACCCATCGCATGGGTCCCAAATCTCCAGGTTCAAGGGCATCTTCCTACATCGAAAACATGCATGAGAAACCCAGAAGATGGTACACCGTGTGATGGGGAAAGGTTTCTAAAACGCACCTCATTTCTCATCTCCTTGTGCTCGGGTTCGCCATTCCAGCCACTTTACTAGCAATCTCCCTACTTGGAGCATCAGCACCTTTAACCTCCTGTTCCGTACAGGTTGCTATTTGTCCTGAGGATGAACGGGAAGACGGAGAACCAATGAGAGACTAGCTCTTGGTGTTGGGACAGGCACAGGTCACTCTATTTTCCCATCAGGAAGAAGAATTAACCACAGGCTCAGCCTGCCCCCCGGAACCAGAACAGGGCCTGAAGCCATCCTGCGCTTTTGCGGCCAGCTCCCGAAAAAGCGAGTTGTAAAATGGAGCTTCAGGGCACTGCAATTCACAAACCTGCACAGTTATAAATGATAACTCTCGTCCACAAATATATTGAGGGAAGGCAAAGACGAGGAATTGAAATCAAGGCAGAATTGCAGGAAACAGATTTCAGGAGGTAGATTCGAATCGCCTTGAAAGCACATGAAAAGCGGCAAAACGTTGACAATGATGCCCTTGGCCAAAAAGGGCGTATGCGTTTTTTCCTGAATATATTCAGGAAAAAACGCATACGCCCTTTTTGGCCAACCAAGCAACCTGGAAAGGCAAATCAGCGCTACAAAGAAGTCTCGCTTCCCATCGGTCAAAAGGGCCATGCTGAAAAAAGTGTCAAAACCAGAAATGCAGGACAGGCCATGGAGAAATGGGAGCCTTGCTACACTGATGGGCGGGATGTAAATTGCCAACAGCCACTCTGGAGAAGTGTACGGTGTGTCCTGAAACATCTAAAAAACACAGCTTAGAGAGCATAGGGCACTTCCACGCATGGGGGTATAAAGTGGGAAAATTAAAAATCAGCAAGACACAAGCACCCCAAAGTTTAGGGCTGCTCTGTTGACAAGGACCTCCACTTCATTCCACCTTAAATATCCCAGGAAAGCGAAAAATGGATAAAAAATTTGAGGTCCATATGTACAATGGATTATCACTCAGCCATGAAATCAATGTCATAAGGCTAGTAGCAGCATGATGAGTGGATTTAGGTCCGACGATTCTAAGTGACATAAGTCACACAGAAAAGGACACTTCTCATAAGGTGTCACTTATAGAGGGAATGTAAAAACCGTTACACTTGAACTGAATTACAAAACAGAACAGAGTCACACATGCAGAAAACACACTATGGCTGCTTAACGGGAAAGGTGAGGTGGGGTGATACATAAAACAAGAGTTTCAAATTAGCTCAGATACCGTTCCATAAACCCAATATGTAACAGACAAGACCTACTCCTTGCTCAGAGAACTGGACTCAACACGCCCGATTCACCGCACAAGAATATATGTGACTAGTAATAATCTTAAAACCTATGTATTGATATCTCTCTGTTAGTGTGTCAAGTGGGTGTAAAGCGGCATAAACACAGCCGTGAAAAGCAGCTAAACCCCATTATAAAAATAAATTACTTTTCAAAACCCATGAAACAAAGACAGTGAAAGAGAGAGAAATTCTTACACAATTCGTTCAGGGTCTGTGATGCAACCTGGATTGACCATATCTAGACCCACAGCTGGATGAGACATAAGGGTGGACACTCTTGGAGCTGAGAGGTTTGGTGAGGTTGGGTGAGCAAACGCAGACCCTTTAAAGTAATACTGCGTGCTACCCATCGCATGGGTCCCAAATCTCCAGGTTCAAGGGCATCTTCCTACATCGAAAACATGCATGAGAAACCCAGAAGATGGTACACCGTGTGATGGGGAAAGGTTTCTAAAACGCACCTCATTTCTCATCTCCTTGTGCTCGGGTTCGCCATTCCAGCCACTTTACTAGCAATCTCCCTACTTGGAGCATCAGCACATTTAACCTCCTGTTCCGTACAGGTTGCTATTTGTCCTGAGGATGAACGGGAAGACGGGGAACCAATGAGAGACTAGCTCTTGGTGTTGGGACAGGCACAGGTCACTCTATTTTCCCATCAGGAAGAAGAATTAACCACAGGCTCAGCCTGCCCCCCGGAACCAGAACAGGGCCTGAAGCCATCCTGCGCTTTTGCGGCCAGCTCCCGAAAAAGCGAGTTGTAAAATGGAGCTTCAGGGCACTGCAATTCACAAACCTGCACAGTTATAAATGATAACTCTTGTCCACAAATATATTGAGGGAAGGCAAAGACGAGGAATTGAAATCAAGGCAGAATTGCAGGAAACAGATTTCAGGAGGTAGATTCGAATCGCCTTTAAAGCACATGAAAAGCGGCAAAACGTTGACAATGATGCCCTTGGCCAAAAAGGGCGTATGCGTTTTTTCCTGAATATATTCAGGAAAAAACGCATACGCCCTTTTTGGCCAACCAAGCAACCTGGAAAGGCAAATCAGCGCTACAAAGAAGTCTCGCTTCCCATCGGTCAAAAGGGCCATGCTGAAAAAAGTGTCAAAACCAGAAATGCAGGACAGGCCATGGAGAAATGGGAGCCTTGCTACACTGATGGGCGGGATGTAAATTGCCAACAGCCACTCTGGAGAAGTGTACGGTGTGTCCTGAAACATCTAAAAAACACAGCTTAGAGAGCATAGGGCACTTCCACGCATGGGGGTATAAAGTGGGAAAATTTAAAATCAGCAAGACACAAGCACCCCAAAGTGTAGGGCTGCTCTGTTGACAAGGACCTCCACTTCATTCCACCTTAAATATCCCAGGAAAGCGAAAAATGGATAAAAAATTTGAGGTCCATATGTACAATGGATTATCACTCAGCCATGAAATCAATGTCATAAGGCTAGTAGCAGCATGATGAGTGGGTTTAGGTCCGACGATTCTAAGTGACATAAGTCACACAGAAAAGGACACTTCTCATAAGGTGTCACTTATAGAGGGAATGTAAAAACCGTTACACTTGAACTGAATTACAAAACAGAACAGAGTCACACATGCAGAAAACACACTATGGCTGCTTAACGGGAAAGGTGAGGTGGGGTGATACATAAAACAAGAGTTTCAAATTACCTCAGATACCGTTCCATAAACCCAATATGTAACAGACAAGACCTACTCCTTGCTCAGAGAACTGGACTCAACACGCCCGATTCACCGCACAAGAATATATCTGACTAGTAATAATCTTAAAACCTATGTATTGATATCTCTCTGTTAGTGTGTCAAGTGGGTGTAAAGCAGCATAAACACAGCCGTGAAAAGCAGCTAAACCCCATTATAAAAATAAATTACTTTTCAAAACCCATGAAACAAAGACAGTGAAAGAGAGAGAAATTCTTACACAATTCGTTCAGGGTCTGTGATGCAACCTGGATTGACCATATCTAGACCCACAGCTGGATGAGACATAAGGGTGGACACTCTTGGGGCTGAGAGGTTTGGTGAGGTTGGGTGAGCAAACGCAGACCCTTTAAAGTAATACTGCGTGCTACCCATCGCATGGGTCCCAAATCTCCAGGTTCAAGGGCATCTTCCTACATCGAAAACATGCATGAGAAACCCAGAAGATGGTACACCGTGTGATGGGGAAAGGTTTCTAAAACGCACCTCATTTCTCATCTCCTTGTGCTCGGGTTCGCCATTCCAGCCACTTTACTAGCAATCTCCCTACTTGGAGCATCAGCACATTTAACCTCCTGTTCCGTACAGGTTGCTATTTGTCCTGAGGATGAACGGGAAGACGGGGAACCAATGAGAGACTAGCTCTTGGTGTTGGGACAGGCACAGGTCACTCTATTTTCCCATCAGGAAGAAGAATTAACCACAGGCTCAGCCTGCCCCCCGGAACCAGAACAGGGCCTGAAGCCATCCTGCGCTTTTGCGGCCAGCTCCCGAAAAAGCGAGTTGTAAAATGGAGCTTCAGGGCACTGCAATTCACAAACCTGCACAGTTATAAATGATAACTCTTGTCCACAAATATATTGAGGGAAGGCAAAGACGAGGAATTGAAATCAAGGCAGAATTGCAGGAAACAGATTTCAGGAGGTAGATTCGAATCGCCTTTAAAGCACATGAAAAGTGGCAAAACGTTGACAATGATGCCCTTGGCCAAAAAGGGCGTATGCGTTTTTTCCTGAATATATTCAGGAAAAAACGCATACGCCCTTTTTGGCCAACCAAGCAACCTGGAAAGGCAAATCAGCGCTACAAAGAAGTCTCGCTTCCCATCGGTCAAAAGGGCCATGCTGAAAAAAGTGTCAAAACCAGAAATGCAGGACAGGCCATGGAGAAATGGGAGCCTTGCTACACTGATGGGCGGGATGTAAATTGCCAACAGCCACTCTGGAGAAGTGTACGGTGTGTCCTGAAACATCTAAAAAACACAGCTTAGAGAGCATAGGGCACTTCCACGCATGGGGGTATAAAGTGGGAAAATTTAAAATCAGCAAGACACAAGCACCCCAAAGTTTAGGGCTGCTCTGTTGACAAGGACCTCCACTTCATTCCACCTTAAATATCCCAGGAAAGCGAAAAATGGATAAAAAATTTGAGGTCCATATGTACAATGGATTATCACTCAGCCATGAAATCAATGTCATAAGGCTAGTAGCAGCATGATGAGTGGGTTTAGGTCCGACGATTCTAAGTGACATAAGTCACACAGAAAAGGACACTTCTCATAAGGTGTCACTTATAGAGGGAATGTAAAAACCGTTACACTTGAACTGAATTACAAAACAGAACAGAGTCGCACATGCAGAAAACACACTATGGCTGCTTAACGGGAAAGGTGAGGTGGGGTGATACATAAAACAAGAGTTTCAAATTAGCTCAGATACCGTTCCATAAACCCAATATGTAACAGACAAGACCTACTCCTTGCTCAGAGAACTGGACTCAACACGCCCGATTCACCGCACAAGAATATATCTGACTAGTAATAATCTTAAAACCTATGTATTGATATCTCTCTGTTAGTGTGTCAAGTGGGTGTAAAGCAGCATAAACACAGCCGTGAAAAGCAGCTAAACCCCATTATAAAAATAAATTACTTTTCAAAACCCATGAAACAAAGACAGTGAAAGAGAGAGAAATTCTTACACAATTCGTTCAGGGTCTGTTATGCAACCTGGATTGACCATATCTAGACCCACAGCTGGATGAGACATAAGGGTGGACACTCTTGGGGCTGAGAGGTTTGGTGAGGTTGGGTGAGCAAACGCAGACCCTTTAAAGTAATACTGCGTGCTACCCATCGCATGGGTCCCAAATCTCCAGGTTCAAGGGCATCTTCCTACATCGAAAACATGCATGAGAAACCCAGAAGATGGTACACCGTGTGATGGGGAAAGGTTTCTAAAACGCACCTCATTTCTCATCTCCTTGTGCTCGGGTTCGCCATTCCAGCCACTTTACTAGCAATCTCCCTACTTGGAGCATCAGCACCTTTAACCTCCTGTTCCGTACAGGTTGCTATTTGTCCTGAGGATGAACGGGAAGACGGAGAACCAATGAGAGACTAGCTCTTGGTGTTGGGACAGGCACAGGTCACTCTATTTTCCCATCAGGAAGAAGAATTAACCACAGGCTCAGCCTGCCCCCCGGAACCAGAACAGGGCCTGAAGCCATCCTGCGCTTTTGCGGCCAGCTCCCGAAAAAGCGAGTTGTAAAATGGAGCTTCAGGGCACTGCAATTCACAAACCTGCACAGTTATAAATGATAACTCTCGTCCACAAATATATTGAGGGAAGGCAAAGACGAGGAATTGAAATCAAGGCAGAATTGCAGGAAACAGATTTCAGGAGGTAGATTCGAATCGCCTTGAAAGCACATGAAAAGCAGCAAAACGTTGACAATGATGCCCTTGGCCAAAAAGGGCGTATGCGTTTTTTCCTGAATATATTCAGGAAAAAACGCATACGCCCTTTTTGGCCAACCAAGCAACCTGGAAAGGCAAATCAGCGCTACAAAGAAGTCTCGCTTCCCATCGGTCAAAAGGGCCATGCTGAAAAAAGTGTCAAAACCAGAAATGCAGGACAGGCCATGGAGAAATGGGAGCCTTGCTACACTGATGGGCGGGATGTAAATTGCCAACAGCCACTCTGGAGAAGTGTACGGTGTGTCCTGAAACATCTAAAAAACACAGCTTAGAGAGCATAGGGCACTTCCACGCATGGGGGTATAAAGTGGGAAAATTAAAAATCAGCAAGACACAAGCACCCCAAAGTTTAGGGCTGCTCTGTTGACAAGGACCTCCACTTCATTCCACCTTAAATATCCCAGGAAAGCGAAAAATGGATTAAAAATTTGAGGTCCATATGTACAATGGATTATCACTCAGCCATGAAATCAATGTCATAAGGCTAGTAGCAGCATGATGAGTGGATTTAGGTCCGACGATTCTAAGTGACATAAGTCACACAGAAAAGGACACTTCTCATAAGGTGTCACTTATAGAGGGAATGTAAAAACCGTTACACTTGAACTGAATTACAAAACAGAACAGAGTCACACATGCAGAAAACACACTATGGCTGCTTAACGGGAAAGGTGAGGTGGGGTGATACATAAAACAAGAGTTTCAAATTAGCTCAGATACCGTTCCATAAACCCAATATGTAACAGACAAGACCTACTCCTTGCTCAGAGAACTGGACTCAACACGCCCGATTCACCGCACAAGAATATATCTGACTAGTAATAATCTTAAAACCTATGTATTGATATCTCTCTGTTAGTGTGTCAAGTGGGTGTAAAGCAGCATAAACACAGCCGTGAAAAGCAGCTAAACCCCATTATAAAAATAAATTACTTTTCAAAACCCATGAAACAAAGACAGTGAAAGAGAGAGAAATTCTTACACAATTCGTTCAGGGTCTGTGATGCAACCTGGATTGACCATATCTAGACCCACAGCTGGATGAGACATAAGGGTGGACACTCTTGGGGCTGAGAGGTTTGGTGAGGTTGGGTGAGCAAACGCAGACCCTTTAAAGTAATACTGCGTGCTACCCATCGCATGGGTCCCAAATCTCCAGGTTCAAGGGCATCTTCCTACATCGAAAACATGCATGAGAAACCCAGAAGATGGTACACCGTGTGATGGGGAAAGGTTTCTAAAACGCACCTCATTTCTCCTCTCCTTGTGCTCGGGTTCGCCATTCCAGCCACTTTACTAGCAATCTCCCTACTTGGAGCATCAGCACCTTTAACCTCCTGTTCCGTACAGGTTGCTCTTTGTCCTGAGGATGAACGGGAAGACGGAGAACCAATGAGAGACTAGCTCTTGGTGTTGGGACAGGCACAGGTCACTCTATTTTCCCATCAGGAAGAAGAATTAACCACAGGCTCAGCCTGCCCCCCGGAACCAGAACAGGGCCTGAAGCCATCCTGCGCTTTTGCGGCCAGCTCCCGAAAAAGCGAGTTGTAAAATGGAGCTTCAGGGCACTGCAATTCACAAACCTGCACAGTTATAAATGATAACTCTCGTCCACAAATATATTGAGGGAAGGCAAAGACGAGGAATTGAAATCAAGGCAGAATTGCAGGAAACAGATTTCAGGAGGTAGATTCGAATCGCCTTGAAAGCACATGAAAAGCGGCAAAACGTTGACAATGATGCCCTTGGCCAAAAAGGGCGTATGCGTTTTTTCCTGAATATATTCAGGAAAAAACGCATACGCCCTTTTTGGCCAACCAAGCAACCTGGAAAGGCAAATCAGCGCTACAAAGAAGTCTCGCTTCCCATCGGTCAAAAGGGCCATGCTGAAAAAAGTGTCAAAACCAGAAATGCAGGACAGGCCATGGAGAAATGGGAGCCTTGCTACACTGATGGGCGGGATGTAAATTGCCAACAGCCACTCTGGAGAAGTGTACGGTGTGTCCTGAAACATCTAAAAAACACAGCTTAGAGAGCATAGGGCACTTCCACGCATGGGGGTATAAAGTGGGAAAATTAAAAATCAGCAAGACACAAGCACCCCAAAGTTTAGGGCTGCTCTGTTGACAAGGACCTCCACTTCATTCCACCTTAAATATCCCAGGAAAGCGAAAAATGGATTAAAAATTTGAGGTCCATATGTACAATGGATTATCACTCAGCCATGAAATCAATGTCATAAGGCTAGTAGCAGCATGATGAGTGGATTTAGGTCCGACGATTCTAAGTGACATAAGTCACACAGAAAAGGACACTTCTCATAAGGTGTCACTTATAGAGGGAATGTAAAAACCGTTACACTTGAACTGAATTACAAAACAGAACAGAGTCACACATGCAGAAAACACACTATGGCTGCTTAACGGGAAAGGTGAGGTGGGGTGATACATAAAACAAGAGTTTCAAATTAGCTCAGATACCGTTCCATAAACCCAATATGTAACAGACAAGACCTACTCCTTGCTCAGAGAACTGGACTCAACACGCCCGATTCACCGCACAAGAATATATCTGACTAGTAATAATCTTAAAACCTATGTATTGATATCTCTCTGTTAGTGTGTCAAGTGGGTGTAAAGCAGCATAAACACAGCCGTGAAAAGCAGCTAAACCCCATTATAAAAATAAATTACTTTTCAAAACCCATGAAACAAAGACAGTGAAAGAGAGAGAAATTCTTACACAATTCGTTCAGGGTCTGTGATGCAACCTGGATTGACCATATCTAGACCCACAGCTGGATGAGACATAAGGGTGGACACTCTTGGGGCTGAGAGGTTTGGTGAGGTTGGGTGAGCAAACGCAGACCCTTTAAAGTAATACTGCGTGCTACCCATCGCATGGGTCCCAAATCTCCAGGTTCAAGGGCATCTTCCTACATCGAAAACATGCATGAGAAACCCAGAAGATGGTACACCGTGTGATGGGGAAAGGTTTCTAAAACGCACCTCATTTCTCATCTCCTTGTGCTCGGGTTCGCCATTCCAGCCACTTTACTAGCAATCTCCCTACTTGGAGCATCAGCACCTTTAACCTCCTGTTCCGTACAGGTTGCTATTTGTCCTGAGGATGAACGGGAAGACGGAGAACCAATGAGAGACTAGCTCTTGGTGTTGGGACAGGCACAGGTCACTCTATTTTCCCATCAGGAAGAAGAATTAACCACAGGCTCAGCCTGCCCCCCGGAACCAGAACAGGGCCTGAAGCCATCCTGCGCTTTTGCGGCCAGCTCCCGAAAAAGCGAGTTGTAAAATGGAGCTTCAGGGCACTGCAATTCACAAACCTGCACAGTTATAAATGATAACTCTCGTCCACAAATATATTGAGGGAAGGCAAAGACGAGGAATTGAAATCAAGGCAGAATTGCAGGAAACAGATTTCAGGAGGTAGATTCGAATCGCCTTGAAAGCACATGAAAAGCGGCAAAACGTTGACAATGATGCCCTTGGCCAAAAAGGGCGTATGCGTTTTTTCCTGAATATATTCAGGAAAAAACGCATACGCCCTTTTTGGCCAACCAAGCAACCTGGAAAGGCAAATCAGCGCTACAAAGAAGTCTCGCTTCCCATCGGTCAAAAGGGCCATGCTGAAAAAAGTGTCAAAACCAGAAATGCAGGACAGGCCATGGAGAAATGGGAGCCTTGCTACACTGATGGGCGGGATGTAAATTGCCAACAGCCACTCTGGAGAAGTGTACGGTGTGTCCTGAAACATCTAAAAAACACAGCTTAGAGAGCATAGGGCACTTCCACGCATGGGGGTATAAAGTGGGAAAATTAAAAATCAGCAAGACACAAGCACCCCAAAGTTTAGGGCTGCTCTGTTGACAAGGACCTCCACTTCATTCCACCTTAAATATCCCAGGAAAGCGAAAAATGGATTAAAAATTTGAGGTCCATATGTACAATGGATTATCACTCAGCCATGAAATCAATGTCATAAGGCTAGTAGCAGCATGATGAGTGGATTTAGGTCCGACGATTCTAAGTGACATAAGTCACACAGAAAAGGACACTTCTCATAAGGTGTCACTTATAGAGGGAATGTAAAAACCGTTACACTTGAACTGAATTACAAAACAGAACAGAGTCACACATGCAGAAAACACACTATGGCTGCTTAACGGGAAAGGTGAGGTGGGGTGATACATAAAACAAGAGTTTCAAATTAGCTCAGATACCGTTCCATAAACCCAATATGTAACAGACAAGACCTACTCCTTGCTCAGAGAACTGGACTCAACACGCCCGATTCACCGCACAAGAATATATCTGACTAGTAATAATCTTAAAACCTATGTATTGATATCTCTCTGTTAGTGTGTCAAGTGGGTGTAAAGCAGCATAAACACAGCCGTGAAAAGCAGCTAAACCCCATTATAAAAATAAATTACTTTTCAAAACCCATGAAACAAAGACAGTGAAAGAGAGAGAAATTCTTACACAATTCGTTCAGGGTCTGTGATGCAACCTGGATTGACCATATCTAGACCCACAGCTGGATGAGACATAAGGGTGGACACTCTTGGGGCTGAGAGGTTTGGTGAGGTTGGGTGAGCAAACGCAGACCCTTTAAAGTAATACTGCGTGCTACCCATCGCATGGGTCCCAAATCTCCAGGTTCAAGGGCATCTTCCTACATCGAAAACATGCATGAGAAACCCAGAAGATGGTACACCGTGTGATGGGGAAAGGTTTCTAAAACGCACCTCATTTCTCATCTCCTTGTGCTCGGGTTCGCCATTCCAGCCACTTTACTAGCAATCTCCCTACTTGGAGCATCAGCACCTTTAACCTCCTGTTCCGTACAGGTTGCTATTTGTCCTGAGGATGAACGGGAAGACGGAGAACCAATGAGAGACTAGCTCTTGGTGTTGGGACAGGCACAGGTCACTCTATTTTCCCATCAGGAAGAAGAATTAACCACAGGCTCAGCCTGCCCCCCGGAACCAGAACAGGGCCTGAAGCCATCCTGCGCTTTTGCGGCCAGCTCCCGAAAAAGCGAGTTGTAAAATGGAGCTTCAGGGCACTGCAATTCACAAACCTGCACAGTTATAAATGATAACTCTCGTCCACAAATATATTGAGGGAAGGCAAAGACGAGGAATTGAAATCAAGGCAGAATTGCAGGAAACAGATTTCAGGAGGTAGATTCGAATCGCCTTGAAAGCACATGAAAAGCGGCAAAACGTTGACAATGATGCCCTTGGCCAAAAAGGGCGTATGCGTTTTTTCCTGAATATATTCAGGAAAAAACGCATACGCCCTTTTTGGCCAACCAAGCAACCTGGAAAGGCAAATCAGCGCTACAAAGAAGTCTCGCTTCCCATCGGTCAAAAGGGCCATGCTGAAAAAAGTGTCAAAACCAGAAATGCAGGACAGGCCATGGAGAAATGGGAGCCTTGCTACACTGATGGGCGGGATGTAAATTGCCAACAGCCACTCTGGAGAAGTGTACGGTGTGTCCTGAAACATCTAAAAAACACAGCTTAGAGAGCATAGGGCACTTCCACGCATGGGGGTATAAAGTGGGAAAATTAAAAATCAGCAAGACACAAGCACCCCAAAGTTTAGGGCTGCTCTGTTGACAAGGACCTCCACTTCATTCCACCTTAAATATCCCAGGAAAGCGAAAAATGGATTAAAAATTTGAGGTCCATATGTACAATGGATTATCACTCAGCCATGAAATCAATGTCATAAGGCTAGTAGCAGCATGATGAGTGGATTTAGGTCCGACGATTCTAAGTGACATAAGTCACACAGAAAAGGACACTTCTCATAAGGTGTCACTTATAGAGGGAATGTAAAAACCGTTACACTTGAACTGAATTACAAAACAGAACAGAGTCACACATGCAGAAAACACACTATGGCTGCTTAACGGGAAAGGTGAGGTGGGGTGATACATAAAACAAGAGTTTCAAATTAGCTCAGATACCGTTCCATAAACCCAATATGTAACAGACAAGACCTACTCCTTGCTCAGAGAACTGGACTCAACACGCCCGATTCACCGCACAAGAATATATCTGACTAGTAATAATCTTAAAACCTATGTATTGATATCTCTCTGTTAGTGTGTCAAGTGGGTGTAAAGCAGCATAAACACAGCCGTGAAAAGCAGCTAAACCCCATTATAAAAATAAATTACTTTTCAAAACCCATGAAACAAAGACAGTGAAAGAGAGAGAAATTCTTACACAATTCGTTCAGGGTCTGTTATGCAACCTGGATTGACCATATCTAGACCCACAGCTGGATGAGACATAAGGGTGGACACTCTTGGGGCTGAGAGGTTTGGTGAGGTTGGGTGAGCAAACGCAGACCCTTTAAAGTAATACTGCGTGCTACCCATCGCATGGGTCCCAAATCTCCAGGTTCAAGGGCATCTTCCTACATCGAAAACATGCATGAGAAACCCAGAAGATGGTACACCGTGTGATGGGGAAAGGTTTCTAAAACGCACCTCATTTCTCATCTCCTTGTGCTCGGGTTCGCCATTCCAGCCACTTTACTAGCAATCTCCCTACTTGGAGCATCAGCACCTTTAACCTCCTGTTCCGTACAGGTTGCTATTTGTCCTGAGGATGAACGGGAAGACGGAGAACCAATGAGAGACTAGCTCTTGGTGTTGGGACAGGCACAGGTCACTCTATTTTCCCATCAGGAAGAAGAATTAACCACAGGCTCAGCCTGCCCCCCGGAACCAGAACAGGGCCTGAAGCCATCCTGCGCTTTTGCGGCCAGCTCCCGAAAAAGCGAGTTGTAAAATGGAGCTTCAGGGCACTGCAATTCACAAACCTGCACAGTTATAAATGATAACTCTCGTCCACAAATATATTGAGGGAAGGCAAAGACGAGGAATTGAAATCAAGGCAGAATTGCAGGAAACAGATTTCAGGAGGTAGATTCGAATCGCCTTGAAAGCACATGAAAAGCGGCAAAACGTTGACAATGATGCCCTTGGCCAAAAAGGGCGTATGCGTTTTTTCCTGAATATATTCAGGAAAAAACGCATACGCCCTTTTTGGCCAACCAAGCAACCTGGAAAGGCAAATCAGCGCTACAAAGAAGTCTCGCTTCCCATCGGTCAAAAGGGCCATGCTGAAAAAAGTGTCAAAACCAGAAATGCAGGACAGGCCATGGAGAAATGGGAGCCTTGCTACACTGATGGGCGGGATGTAAATTGCCAACAGCCACTCTGGAGAAGTGTACGGTGTGTCCTGAAACATCTAAAAAACACAGCTTAGAGAGCATAGGGCACTTCCACGCATGGGGGTATAAAGTGGGAAAATTAAAAATCAGCAAGACACAAGCACCCCAAAGTTTAGGGCTGCTCTGTTGACAAGGACCTCCACTTCATTCCACCTTAAATATCCCAGGAAAGCGAAAAATGGATTAAAAATTTGAGGTCCATATGTACAATGGATTATCACTCAGCCATGAAATCAATGTCATAAGGCTAGTAGCAGCATGATGAGTGGATTTAGGTCCGACGATTCTAAGTGACATAAGTCACACAGAAAAGGACACTTCTCATAAGGTGTCACTTATAGAGGGAATGTAAAAACCGTTACACTTGAACTGAATTACAAAACAGAACAGAGTCACACATGCAGAAAACACACTATGGCTGCTTAACGGGAAAGGTGAGGTGGGGTGATACATAAAACAAGAGTTTCAAATTAGCTCAGATACCGTTCCATAAACCCAATATGTAACAGACAAGACCTACTCCTTGCTCAGAGAACTGGACTCAACACGCCCGATTCACCGCACAAGAATATATCTGACTAGTAATAATCTTAAAACCTATGTATTGATATCTCTCTGTTAGTGTGTCAAGTGGGTGTAAAGCAGCATAAACACAGCCGTGAAAAGCAGCTAAACCCCATTATAAAAATAAATTACTTTTCAAAACCCATGAAACAAAGACAGTGAAAGAGAGAGAAATTCTTACACAATTCGTTCAGGGTCTGTGATGCAACCTGGATTGACCATATCTAGACCCACAGCTGGATGAGACATAAGGGTGGACACTCTTGGGGCTGAGAGGTTTGGTGAGGTTGGGTGAGCAAACGCAGACCCTTTAAAGTAATACTGCGTGCTACCCATCGCATGGGTCCCAAATCTCCAGGTTCAAGGGCATCTTCCTACATCGAAAACATGCATGAGAAACCCAGAAGATGGTACACCGTGTGATGGGGAAAGGTTTCTAAAACGCACCTCATTTCTCATCTCCTTGTGCTCGGGTTCGCCATTCCAGCCACTTTACTAGCAATCTCCCTACTTGGAGCATCAGCACCTTTAACCTCCTGTTCCGTACAGGTTGCTATTTGTCCTGAGGATGAACGGGAAGACGGAGAACCAATGAGAGACTAGCTCTTGGTGTTGGGACAGGCACAGGTCACTCTATTTTCCCATCAGGAAGAAGAATTAACCACAGGCTCAGCCTGCCCCCCGGAACCAGAACAGGGCCTGAAGCCATCCTGCGCTTTTGCGGCCAGCTCCCGAAAAAGCGAGTTGTAAAATGGAGCTTCAGGGCACTGCAATTCACAAACCTGCACAGTTATAAATGATAACTCTCGTCCACAAATATATTGAGGGAAGGCAAAGACGAGGAATTGAAATCAAGGCAGAATTGCAGGAAACAGATTTCAGGAGGTAGATTCGAATCGCCTTTAAAGCACATGAAAAGTGGCAAAACGTTGACAATGATGCCCTTGGCCAAAAAGGGCGTATGCGTTTTTTCCTGAATATATTCAGGAAAAAACGCATACGCCCTTTTTGGCCAACCAAGCAACCTGGAAAGGCAAATCAGCGCTACAAAGAAGTCTCGCTTCCCATCGGTCAAAAGGGCCATGCTGAAAAAAGTGTCAAAACCAGAAATGCAGGACAGGCCATGGAGAAATGGGAGCCTTGCTACACTGATGGGCGGGATGTAAATTGCCAACAGCCACTCTGGAGAAGTGTACGGTGTGTCCTGAAACATCTAAAAAACACAGCTTAGAGAGCATAGGGCACTTCCACGCATGGGGGTATAAAGTGGGAAAATTAAAAATCAGCAAGACACAAGCACCCCAAAGTTTAGGGCTGCTCTGTTGACAAGGACCTCCACTTCATTCCACCTTAAATATCCCAGGAAAGCGAAAAATGGATAAAAAATTTGAGGTCCATATGTACAATGGATTATCACTCAGCCATGAAATCAATGTCATAAGGCTAGTAGCAGCATGATGAGTGGGTTTAGGTCCGACGATTCTAAGTGACATAAGTCACACAGAAAAGGACACTTCTCATAAGGTGTCACTTATAGAGGGAATGTAAAAACCGTTACACTTGAACTGAATTACAAAACAGAACAGAGTCACACATGCAGAAAACACACTATGGCTGCTTAACGGGAAAGGTGAGGTGGGGTGATACATAAAACAAGAGTTTCAAATTAGCTCAGATACCGTTCCATAAACCCAATATGTAACAGACAAGACCTACTCCTTGCTCAGAGAACTGGACTCAACACGCCCGATTCACCGCACAAGAATATATCTGACTAGTAATAATCTTAAAACCTATGTATTGATATCTCTCTGTTAGTGTGTCAAGTGGGTGTAAAGCAGCATAAACACAGCCGTGAAAAGCAGCTAAACCCCATTATAAAAATAAATTACTTTTCAAAACCCATGAAACAAAGACAGTGAAAGAGAGAGAAATTCTTACACAATTCGTTCAGGGTCTGTGATGCAACCTGGATTGACCATATCTAGACCCACAGCTGGATGAGACATAAGGGTGGACACTCTTGGGGCTGAGAGGTTTGGTGAGGTTGGGTGAGCAAACGCAGACCCTTTAAAGTAATACTGCGTGCTACCCATCGCATGGGTCCCAAATCTCCAGGTTCAAGGGCATCTTCCTACATCGAAAACATGCATGAGAAACCCAGAAGATGGTACACCGTGTGATGGGGAAAGGTTTCTAAAACGCACCTGATTTCTCATCTCCTTGTGCTCGGGTTCGCCATTCCAGCCACTTTACTAGCAATCTCCCTACTTGGAGCATCAGCACCTTTAACCTCCTGTTCCGTACAGGTTGCTATTTGTCCTGAGGATGAACGGGAAGACGGAGAACCAATGAGAGACTAGCTCTTGGTGTTGGGACAGGCACAGGTCACTCTATTTTCCCATCAGGAAGAAGAATTAACCACAGGCTCAGCCTGCCCCCCGGAACCAGAACAGGGACTGAAGCCATCCTGCGCTTTTGCGGCCAGCTCCCGAAAAAGCGAGTTGTAAAATGGAGCTTCAGGGCACTGCAATTCACAAACATGCACAGTTATAAATGATAACTCTTGTCCACAAATATATTGAGGGAAGGCAAAGACGAGGAATTGAAATCAAGGCAGAATTGCAGGAAACAGATTTCAGGAGGTAGATTCGAATCGCCTTTAAAGCACATGAAAAGTGGCAAAACGTTGACAATGATGCCCTTGGCCAAAAAGGGCGTATGCGTTTTTTCCTGAATATATTCAGGAAAAAACGCATACGCCCTTTTTGGCCAACCAAGCAACCTGGAAAGGCAAATCAGCGCTACAAAGAAGTCTCGCTTCCCATCGGTCAAAAGGGCCATGCTGAAAAAAGTGTCAAAACCAGAAATGCAGGACAGGCCATGGAGAAATGGGAGCCTTGCTACACTGATGGGCGGGATGTAAATTGCCAACAGCCACTCTGGAGAAGTGTACGGTGTGTCCTGAAACATCTAAAAAACACAGCTTAGAGAGCATAGGGCACTTCCACGCATGGGGGTATAAAGTGGGAAAATTAAAAATCAGCAAGACACAAGCACCCCAAAGTTTAGGGCTGCTCTGTTGACAAGGACCTCCACTTCATTCCACCTTAAATATCCCAGGAAAGCGAAAAATGGATAAAAAATTTGAGGTCCATATGTACAATGGATTATCACTCAGCCATGAAATCAATGTCATAAGGCTAGTAGCAGCATGATGAGTGGGTTTAGGTCCGACGATTCTAAGTGACATAAGTCACACAGAAAAGGACACTTCTCATAAGGTGTCACTTATAGAGGGAATGTAAAAACCGTTACACTTGAACTGAATTACAAAACAGAACAGAGTCACACATGCAGAAAACACACTATGGCTGCTTAACGGGAAAGGTGAGGTGGGGTGATACATAAAACAAGAGTTTCAAATTAGCTCAGATACCGTTCCATAAACCCAATATGTAACAGACAAGACCTACTCCTTGCTCAGAGAACTGGACTCAACACGCCCGATTCACCGCACAAGAATATATCTGACTAGTAATAATCTTAAAACCTATGTATTGATATCTCTCTGTTAGTGTGTCAAGTGGGTGTAAAGCAGCATAAACACAGCCGTGAAAAGCAGCTAAACCCCATTATAAAAATAAATTACTTTTCAAAACCCATGAAACAAAGACAGTGAAAGAGAGAGAAATTCTTACACAATTCGTTCAGGGTCTGTGATGCAACCTGGATTGACCATATCTAGACCCACAGCTGGATGAGACATAAGGGTGGACACTCTTGGGGCTGAGAGGTTTGGTGAGGTTGGGTGAGCAAACGCAGACCCTTTAAAGTAATACTGCGTGCTACCCATCGCATGGGTCCCAAATCTCCAGGTTCAAGGGCATCTTCCTACATCGAAAACATGCATGAGAAACCCAGAAGATGGTACACCGTGTGATGGGGAAAGGTTTCTAAAACGCACCTGATTTCTCATCTCCTTGTGCTCGGGTTCGCCATTCCAGCCACTTTACTAGCAATCTCCCTACTTGGAGCATCAGCACCTTTAACCTCCTGTTCCGTACAGGTTGCTATTTGTCCTGAGGATGAACGGGAAGACGGAGAACCAATGAGAGACTAGCTCTTGGTGTTGGGACAGGCACAGGTCACTCTATTTTCCCATCAGGAAGAAGAATTAACCACAGGCTCAGCCTGCCCCCCGGAACCAGAACAGGGCCTGAAGCCATCCTGCGCTTTTGCGGCCAGCTCCCGAAAAAGCGAGTTGTAAAATGGAGCTTCAGGGCACTGCAATTCACAAACCTGCACAGTT
Organism: Balaenoptera physalus; assembly: GCF_965194825.1. Classification (NCBI taxonomy): domain Eukaryota; kingdom Metazoa; phylum Chordata; class Mammalia; order Artiodactyla; family Balaenopteridae; genus Balaenoptera; species Balaenoptera physalus. The sequence goes on from NW_028126486.1 coordinate 279,812, forward strand.
ATAAATGATAACTCTCGTCCACAAATATATTGAGGGAAGGCAAAGACGAGGAATTGAAATCAAGGCAGAATTGCAGGAAACAGATTTCAGGAGGTAGATTCGAATCGCCTTGAAAGCACATGAAAAGCGGCAAAACGTTGACAATGATGCCCTTGGCCAAAAAGGGCGTATGCGTTTTTTCCTGAATATATTCAGGAAAAAACGCATACGCCCTTTTTGGCCAACCAAGCAACCTGGAAAGGCAAATCAGCGCTACAAAGAAGTCTCGCTTCCCATCGGTCAAAAGGGCCATGCTGAAAAAAGTGTCAAAACCAGAAATGCAGGACAGGCCATGGAGAAATGGGAGCCTTGCTACACTGATGGGCGGGATGTAAATTGCCAACAGCCACTCTGGAGAAGTGTACGGTGTGTCCTGAAACATCTAAAAAACACAGCTTAGAGAGCATAGGGCACTTCCACGCATGGGGGTATAAAGTGGGAAAATTAAAAATCAGCAAGACACAAGCACCCCAAAGTTTAGGGCTGCTCTGTTGACAAGGACCTCCACTTCATTCCACCTTAAATATCCCAGGAAAGCGAAAAATGGATAAAAAATTTGAGGTCCATATGTACAATGGATTATCACTCAGCCATGAAATCAATGTCATAAGGCTAGTAGCAGCATGATGAGTGGATTTAGGTCCGACGATTCTAAGTGACATAAGTCACACAGAAAAGGACACTTCTCATAAGGTGTCACTTATAGAGGGAATGTAAAAACCGTTACACTTGAACTGAATTACAAAACAGAACAGAGTCACACATGCAGAAAACACACTATGGCTGCTTAACGGGAAAGGTGAGGTGGGGTGATACATAAAACAAGAGTTTCAAATTAGCTCAGATACCGTTCCATAAACCCAATATGTAACAGACAAGACCTACTCCTTGCTCAGAGAACTGGACTCAACACGCCCGATTCACCGCACAAAAATATATCTGACTAGTAATAATCTTAAAACCTATGTATTGATATCTCTCTGTTAGTGTGTCAAGTGGGTGTAAAGCAGCATAAACACAGCCGTGAAAAGCAGCTACACCCCATTATAAAAATAAATTACTTTTCAAAACCCATGAAACAAAGACAGTGAAAGAGAGAGAAATTCTTACACAATTCGTTCAGGGTCTGTGATGCAACCTGGATTGACCATATCTAGACCCACAGCTGGATGAGACATAAGGGTGGACACTCTTGGGGCTGAGAGGTTTGGTGAGGTTGGGTGAGCAAACGCAGACCCTTTAAAGTAATACTGCGTGCTACCCATCGCATGGGTCCCAAATCTCCAGGTTCAAGGGCATCTTCCTACATCGAAAACATGCATGAGAAACCCAGAAGATGGTACACCGTGTGATGGGGAAAGGTTTCTAAAACGCACCTCATTTCTCATCTCCTTGTGCTCGGGTTCGCCATTCCAGCCACTTTACTAGCAATCTCCCTACTTGGAGCATCAGCACCTTTAACCTCCTGTTCCGTACAGGTTGCTATTTGTCCTGAGGATGAACGGGAAGACGGGGAACCAATGAGAGACTAGCTCTTGGTGTTGGGACAGGCACAGGTCACTCTACTTTCCCATCAGGAAGAAGAATTAACCACAGGCTCAGCCTGCCCCCCGGAACCAGAACAGGGCCTGAAGCCATCCTGCGCTTTTGCGGCCAGCTCCCGAAAAAGCGAGTTGTAAAATGGAGCTTCAGGGCACTGCAATTCACAAACCTGCACAGTTATAAATGATAACTCTCGTCCACAAATATATTGAGGGAAGGCAAAGACGAGGAATTGAAATCAAGGCAGAATTGCAGGAAACAGATTTCAGGAGGTAGATTCGAATCGCCTTGAAAGCACATGAAAAGCGGCAAAACGTTGACAATGATGCCCTTGGCCAAAAAGGGCGTATGCGTTTTTTCCTGAATATATTCAGGAAAAAACGCATACGCCCTTTTTGGCCAACCAAGCAACCTGGAAAGGCAAATCAGCGCTACAAAGAAGTCTCGCTTCCCATCGGTCAAAAGGGCCATGCTGAAAAAAGTGTCAAAACCAGAAATGCAGGACAGGCCATGGAGAAATGGGAGCCTTGCTACACTGATGGGCGGGATGTAAATTGCCAACAGCCACTCTGGAGAAGTGTACGGTGTGTCCTGAAACATCTAAAAAACACAGCTTAGAGAGCATAGGGCACTTCCACGCATGGGGGTATAAAGTGGGAAAATTAAAAATCAGCAAGACACAAGCACCCCAAAGTTTAGGGCTGCTCTGTTGACAAGGACCTCCACTTCATTCCACCTTAAATATCCCAGGAAAGCGAAAAATGGATTAAAAATTTGAGGTCCATATGTACAATGGATTATCACTCAGCCATGAAATCAATGTCATAAGGCTAGTAGCAGCATGATGAGTGGATTTAGGTCCGACGATTCTAAGTGACATAAGTCACACAGAAAAGGACACTTCTCATAAGGTGTCACTTATAGAGGGAATGTAAAAACCGTTACACTTGAACTGAATTACAAAACAGAACAGAGTCACACATGCAGAAAACACACTATGGCTGCTTAACGGGAAAGGTGAGGTGGGGTGATACATAAAACAAGAGTTTCAAATTAGCTCAGATACCGTTCCATAAACCCAATATGTAACAGACAAGACCTACTCCTTGCTCAGAGAACTGGACTCAACACGCCCGATTCACCGCACAAGAATATATCTGACTAGTAATAATCTTAAAACCTATGTATTGATATCTCTCTGTTAGTGTGTCAAGTGGGTGTAAAGCAGCATAAACACAGCCGTGAAAAGCAGCTAAACCCCATTATAAAAATAAATTACTTTTCAAAACCCATGAAACAAAGACAGTGAAAGAGAGAGAAATTCTTACACAATTCGTTCAGGGTCTGTGATGCAACCTGGATTGACCATATCTAGACCCACAGCTGGATGAGACATAAGGGTGGACACTCTTGGGGCTGAGAGGTTTGGTGAGGTTGGGTGAGCAAACGCAGACCCTTTAAAGTAATACTGCGTGCTACCCATCGCATGGGTCCCAAATCTCCAGGTTCAAGGGCATCTTCCTACATCGAAAACATGCATGAGAAACCCAGAAGATGGTACACCGTGTGATGGGGAAAGGTTTCTAAAACGCACCTCATTTCTCATCTCCTTGTGCTCGGGTTCGCCATTCCAGCCACTTTACTAGCAATCTCCCTACTTGGAGCATCAGCACCTTTAACCTCCTGTTCCGTACAGGTTGCTATTTGTCCTGAGGATGAACGGGAAGACGGGGAACCAATGAGAGACTAGCTCTTGGTGTTGGGACAGGCACAGGTCACTCTATTTTCCCATCAGGAAGAAGAATTAACCACAGGCTCAGCCTGCCCCCCGGAACCAGAACAGGGCCTGAAGCCATCCTGCGCTTTTGCGGCCAGCTCCCGAAAAAGCGAGTTGTAAAATGGAGCTTCAGGGCACTGCAATTCACAAACCTGCACAGTTATAAATGATAACTCTCGTCCACAAATATATTGAGGGAAGGCAAAGACGAGGAATTGAAATCAAGGCAGAATTGCAGGAAACAGATTTCAGGAGGTAGATTCGAATCGCCTTGAAAGCACATGAAAAGCGGCAAAACGTTGACAATGATGCCCTTGGCCAAAAAGGGCGTATGCGTTTTTTCCTGAATATATTCAGGAAAAAACGCATACGCCCTTTTTGGCCAACCAAGCAACCTGGAAAGGCAAATCAGCGCTACAAAGAAGTCTCGCTTCCCATCGGTCAAAAGGGCCATGCTGAAAAAAGTGTCAAAACCAGAAATGCAGGACAGGCCATGGAGAAATGGGAGCCTTGCTACACTGATGGGCGGGATGTAAATTGCCAACAGCCACTCTGGAGAAGTGTACGGTGTGTCCTGAAACATCTAAAAAACACAGCTTAGAGAGCATAGGGCACTTCCACGCATGGGGGTATAAAGTGGGAAAATTAAAAATCAGCAAGACACAAGCACCCCAAAGTTTAGGGCTGCTCTGTTGACAAGGACCTCCACTTCATTCCACCTTAAATATCCCAGGAAAGCGAAAAATGGATTAAAAATTTGAGGTCCATATGTACAATGGATTATCACTCAGCCATGAAATCAATGTCATAAGGCTAGTAGCAGCATGATGAGTGGATTTAGGTCCGACGATTCTAAGTGACATAAGTCACACAGAAAAGGACACTTCTCATAAGGTGTCACTTATAGAGGGAATGTAAAAACCGTTACACTTGAACTGAATTACAAAACAGAACAGAGTCACACATGCAGAAAACACACTATGGCTGCTTAACGGGAAAGGTGAGGTGGGGTGATACATAAAACAAGAGTTTCAAATTAGCTCAGATACCGTTCCATAAACCCAATATGTAACAGACAAGACCTACTCCTTGCTCAGAGAATTGGACTCAACACGCCCGATTCACCGCACAAGAATATATCTGACTAGTAATAATCTTAAAACCTATGTATTGATATCTCTCTGTTAGTGTGTCAAGTGGGTGTAAAGCAGCATAAACACAGCCGTGAAAAGCAGCTAAACCCCATTATAAAAATAAATTACTTTTCAAAACCCATGAAACAAAGACAGTGAAAGAGAGAGAAATTCTTACACAATTCGTTCAGGGTCTGTGATGCAACCTGGATTGACCATATCTAGACCCACAGCTGGATGAGACATAAGGGTGGACACTCTTGGGGCTGAGAGGTTTGGTGAGGTTGGGTGAGCAAACGCAGACCCTTTAAAGTAATACTGCGTGCTACCCATCGCATGGGTCCCAAATCTCCAGGTTCAAGGGCATCTTCCTACATCGAAAACATGCATGAGAAACCCAGAAGATGGTACACCGTGTGATGGGGAAAGGTTTCTAAAACGCACCTCATTTCTCATCTCCTTGTGCTCGGGTTCGCCATTCCAGCCACTTTACTAGCAATCTCCCTACTTGGAGCATCAGCACCTTTAACCTCCTGTTCCGTACAGGTTGCTCTTTGTCCTGAGGATGAACGGGAAGACGGAGAACCAATGAGAGACTAGCTCTTGGTGTTGGGACAGGCACAGGTCACTCTATTTTCCCATCAGGAAGAAGAATGAACCACAGGCTCAGCCTGCCCCCCGGAACCAGAACAGGGCCTGAAGCCATCCTGCGCTTTTGCGGCCAGCTCCCGAAAAAGCGAGTTGTAAAATGGAGCTTCAGGGCACTGCAATTCACAAACCTGCACAGTTATAAATGATAACTCTCGTCCACAAATATATTGAGGGAAGGCAAAGACGAGGAATTGAAATCAAGGCAGAATTGCAGGAAACAGATTTCAGGAGGTAGATTCGAATCGCCTTGAAAGCACATGAAAAGCGGCAAAACGTTGACAATGATGCCCTTGGCCAAAAAGGGCGTATGCGTTTTTTCCTGAATATATTCAGGAAAAAACGCATACGCCCTTTTTGGCCAACCAAGCAACCTGGAAAGGCAAATCAGCGCTACAAAGAAGTCTCGCTTCCCATGGGTCAAAAGGGCCATGCTGAAAAAAGTGTCAAAACCAGAAATGCAGGACAGGCCATGGAGAAATGGGAGCCTTGCTACACTGATGGGCGGGATGTAAATTGCCAACAGCCACTCTGGAGAAGTGTACGGTGTGTCCTGAAACATCTAAAAAACACAGCTTAGAGAGCATAGGGCACTTCCACGCATGGGGGTATAAAGTGGGAAAATTAAAAATCAGCAAGACACAAGCACCCCAAAGTTTAGGGCTGCTCTGTTGACAAGGACCTCCACTTCATTCCACCTTAAATATCCCAGGAAAGCGAAAAATGGATTAAAAATTTGAGGTCCATATGTACAATGGATTATCACTCAGCCATGAAATCAATGTCATAAGGCTAGTAGCAGCATGATGAGTGGATTTAGGTCCGACGATTCTAAGTGACATAAGTCACACAGAAAAGGACACTTCTCATAAGGTGTCACTTATAGAGGGAATGTAAAAACCGTTACACTTGAACTGAATTACAAAACAGAACAGAGTCACACATGCAGAAAACACACTATGGCTGCTTAACGGGAAAGGTGAGGTGGGGTGATACATAAAACAAGAGTTTCAAATTAGCTCAGATACCGTTCCATAAACCCAATATTTAACAGACAAGACCTACTCCTTGCTCAGAGAACTGGACTCAACACGCCCGATTCACCGCACAAGAATATATCTGACTAGTAATAATCTTAAAACCTATGTATTGATATCTCTCTGTTAGTGTGTCAAGTGGGTGTAAAGCAGCATAAACACAGCCGTGAAAAGCAGCTAAACCCCATTATAAAAATAAATTACTTTTCAAAACCCATGAAACAAAGACAGTGAAAGAGAGAGAAATTCTTACACAATTCGTTCAGGGTCTGTGATGCAACCTGGATTGACCATATCTAGACCCACAGCTGGATGAGACATAAGGGTGGACACTCTTGGGGCTGAGAGGTTTGGTGAGGTTGGGTGAGCAAACGCAGACCCTTTAAAGTAATACTGCGTGCTACCCATCGCATGGGTCCCAAATCTCCAGGTTCAAGGGCATCTTCCTACATCGAAAACATGCATGAGAAACCCAGAAGATGGTACACCGTGTGATGGGGAAAGGTTTCTAAAACGCACCTCATTTCTCATCTCCTTGTGCTCGGGTTCGCCATTCCAGCCACTTTACTAGCAATCTCCCTACTTGGAGCATCAGCACCTTTAACCTCCTGTTCCGTACAGGTTGCTATTTGTCCTGAGGATGAACGGGAAGACGGGGAACCAATGAGAGACTAGCTCTTGGTGTTGGGACAGGCACAGGTCACTCTATTTTCCCATCAGGAAGAAGAATTAACCACAGGCTCAGCCTGCCCCCCGGAACCAGAACAGGGCCTGAAGCCATCCTGCGCTTTTGCGGCCAGCTCCCGAAAAAGCGAGTTGTAAAATGGAGCTTCAGGGCACTGCAATTCACAAACCTGCACAGTTATAAATGATAACTCTCGTCCACAAATATATTGAGGGAAGGCAAAGACGAGGAATTGAAATCAAGGCAGAATTGCAGGAAACAGATTTCAGGAGGTAGATTCGAATCGCCTTGAAAGCACATGAAAAGCGGCAAAACGTTGACAATGATGCCCTTGGCCAAAAAGGGCGTATGCGTTTTTTCCTGAATATATTCAGGAAAAAACGCATACGCCCTTTTTGGCCAACCAAGCAACCTGGAAAGGCAAATCAGCGCTACAAAGAAGTCTCGCTTCCCATCGGTCAAAAGGGCCATGCTGAAAAAAGTGTCAAAACCAGAAATGCAGGACAGGCCATGGAGAAATGGGAGCCTTGCTACACTGATGGGCGGGATGTAAATTGCCAACAGCCACTCTGGAGAAGTGTACGGTGTGTCCTGAAACATCTAAAAAACACAGCTTAGAGAGCATAGGGCACTTCCACGCATGGGGGTATAAAGTGGGAAAATTAAAAATCAGCAAGACACAAGCACCCCAAAGTTTAGGGCTGCTCTGTTGACAAGGACCTCCACTTCATTCCACCTTAAATATCCCAGGAAAGCGAAAAATGGATTAAAAATTTGAGGTCCATATGTACAATGGATTATCACTCAGCCATGAAATCAATGTCATAAGGCTAGTAGCAGCATGATGAGTGGATTTAGGTCCGACGATTCTAAGTGACATAAGTCACACAGAAAAGGACACTTCTCATAAGGTGTCACTTATAGAGGGAATGTAAAAACCGTTACACTTGAACTGAATTACAAAACAGAACAGAGTCACACATGCAGAAAACACACTATGGCTGCTTAACGGGAAAGGTGAGGTGGGGTGATACATAAAACAAGAGTTTCAAATTAGCTCAGATACCGTTCCATAAACCCAATATGTAACAGACAAGACCTACTCCTTGCTCAGAGAATTGGACTCAACACGCCCGATTCACCGCACAAGAATATATCTGACTAGTAATAATCTTAAAACCTATGTATTGATATCTCTCTGTTAGTGTGTCAAGTGGGTGTAAAGCAGCATAAACACAGCCGTGAAAAGCAGCTAAACCCCATTATAAAAATAAATTACTTTTCAAAACCCATGAAACAAAGACAGTGAAAGAGAGAGAAATTCTTACACAATTCGTTCAGGGTCTGTGATGCAACCTGGATTGACCATATCTAGACCCACAGCTGGATGAGACATAAGGGTGGACACTCTTGGGGCTGAGAGGTTTGGTGAGGTTGGGTGAGCAAACGCAGACCCTTTAAAGTAATACTGCGTGCTACCCATCGCATGGGTCCCAAATCTCCAGGTTCAAGGGCATCTTCCTACATCGAAAACATGCATGAGAAACCCAGAAGATGGTACACCGTGTGATGGGGAAAGGTTTCTAAAACGCACCTCATTTCTCATCTCCTTGTGCTCGGGTTCGCCATTCCAGCCACTTTACTAGCAATCTCCCTACTTGGAGCATCAGCACCTTTAACCTCCTGTTCCGTACAGGCTGCTCTTTGTCCTGAGGATGAACGGGAAGACGGAGAACCAATGAGAGACTAGCTCTTGGTGTTGGGACAGGCACAGGTCACTCTATTTTCCCATCAGGAAGAAGAATTAACCACAGGCTCAGCCTGCCCCCCGGAACCAGAACAGGGCCTGAAGCCATCCTGCGCTTTTGCGGCCAGCTCCCGAAAAAGCGAGTTGTAAAATGGAGCTTCAGGGCACTGCAATTCACAAACCTGCACAGTTATAAATGATAACTCTCGTCCACAAATATATTGAGGGAAGGCAAAGACGAGGAATTGAAATCAAGGCAGAATTGCAGGAAACAGATTTCAGGAGGTAGATTCGAATCGCCTTGAAAGCACATGAAAAGCGGCAAAACGTTGACAATGATGCCCTTGGCCAAAAAGGGCGTATGCGTTTTTTCCTGAATATATTCAGGAAAAAACGCATACGCCCTTTTTGGCCAACCAAGCAACCTGGAAAGGCAAATCAGCGCTACAAAGAAGTCTCGCTTCCCATCGGTCAAAAGGGCCATGCTGAAAAAAGTGTCAAAACCAGAAATGCAGGACAGGCCATGGAGAAATGGGAGCCTTGCTACACTGATGGGCGGGATGTAAATTGCCAACAGCCACTCTGGAGAAGTGTACGGTGTGTCCTGAAACATCTAAAAAACACAGCTTAGAGAGCATAGGGCACTTCCACGCATGGGGGTATAAAGTGGGAAAATTAAAAATCAGCAAGACACAAGCACCCCAAAGTTTAGGGCTGCTCTGTTGACAAGGACCTCCACTTCATTCCACCTTAAATATCCCAGGAAAGCGAAAAATGGATAAAAAATTTGAGGTCCATATGTACAATGGATTATCACTCAGCCATGAAATCAATGTCATAAGGCTAGTAGCAGCATGATGAGTGGATTTAGGTCCGACGATTCTAAGTGACATAAGTCACACAGAAAAGGACACTTCTCATAAGGTGTCACTTATAGAGGGAATGTAAAAACCGTTACACTTGAACTGAATTACAAAACAGAACAGAGTCACACATGCAAAAAACACACTATGGCTGCTTAACGGGAAAGGTGAGGTGGGGTGATACATAAAACAAGAGTTTCAAATTAGCTCAGATACCGTTCCATAAACCCAATATGTAACAGACAAGACCTACTCCTTGCTCAGAGAACTGGACTCAACACGCCCGATTCACCGCACAAGAATATATCTGACTAGTAATAATCTTAAAACCTATGTATTGATATCTCTCTGTTAGTGTGTCAAGTGGGTGTAAAGCAGCATAAACACAGCCGTGAAAAGCAGCTAAACCCCATTATAAAAATAAATTACTTTTCAAAACCCATGAAACAAAGACAGTGAAAGAGAGAGAAATTCTTACACAATTCGTTCAGGGTCTGTGATGCAACCTGGATTGACCATATCTAGACCCACAGCTGGATGAGACATAAGGGTGGACACTCTTGGGGCTGAGAGGTTTGGTGAGGTTGGGTGAGCAAACGCAGACCCTTTAAAGTAATACTGCGTGCTACCCATCGCATGGGTCCCAAATCTCCAGGTTCAAGGGCATCTTCCTACATCAAAAACATGCATGAGAAACCCAGAAGATGGTACACCGTGTGATGGGGAAAGGTTTCTAAAACGCACCTCATTTCTCATCTCCTTGTGCTCGGGTTCGCCATTCCAGCCACTTTACTAGCAATCTCCCCTACTTGGAGCATCAGCACCTTTAACCTCCTGTTCCGTACAGGTTGCTCTTTGTCCTGAGGATGAACGGGAAGACGGGGAACCAATGAGAGACTAGCTCTTGGTGTTGGGACAGGCACAGGTCACTCTATTTTCCCATCAGGAAGAAGAATTAACCACAGGCTCAGCCTGCCCCCCGGAACCAGAACAGGGCCTGAAGCCATCCTGCGCTTTTGCGGCCAGCTCCCGAAAAAGCGAGTTGTAAAATGGAGCTTCAGGGCACTGCAATTCACAAACCTGCACAGTTATAAATGATAACTCTCGTCCACAAATATATTGAGGGAAGGCAAAGACGAGGAATTGAAATCAAGGCAGAATTGCAGGAAACAGATTTCAGGAGGTAGATTCGAATCGCCTTTAAAGCACATGAAAAGCGGCAAAACGTTGACAATGATGCCCTTGGCCAAAAAGGGCGTATGCGTTTTTTCCTGAATATATTCAGGAAAAAACGCATACGCCCTTTTTGGCCAACCAAGCAACCTGGAAAGGCAAATCAGCGCTACAAAGAAGTCTCGCTTCCCATCGGTCAAAAGGGCCATGCTGAAAAAAGTGTCAAAACCAGAAATGCAGGACAGGCCATGGAGAAATGGGAGCCTTGGTACACTGATAGGCGGGATGTAAATTGCCAACAGCCACTCTGGAGAAGTGTACGGTGTGTCCTGAAACATCTAAAAAACACAGCTTAGAGAGCATAGGGCACTTCCACGCATGGGGGTATAAAGTGGGAAAATTAAAAATCAACAAGACACAAGCACCCCAAAGTTTAGGGCTGCTCTGTTGACAAGGACCTCCACTTCATTCCACCTTAAATATCCCAGGAAAGCGAAAAATGGATAAAAAATTTGAGGTCCATATGTACAATGGATTATCACTCAGCCATGAAATCAATGTCATAAGGCTAGTAGCAGCATGATGAGTGGATTTAGGTCTGACGATTCTAAGTGACATAAGTCACACAGAAAAGGACACTTCTCATAAGGTGTCACTTATAGAGGGAATGTAAAAACCGTTACACTTGAACTGAATTACAAAACAGAACAGAGTCACACATGCAGAAAACACACTATGGCTGCTTAACGGGAAAGGTGAGGTGGGGTGATACATAAAACAAGAGTTTCAAATTAGCTCAGATACCGTTCCATAAACCCAATATGTAACAGACAAGACCTACTCCTGCTCAGAGAACTGGACTCAACACGCCCGATTCACCGCACAAGAATATATCTGACTAGTAATAATCTTAAAACCTATGTATTGATATCTCTCTGTTAGTGTGTCAAGTGGGTGTAAAGCAGCATAAACACAGCCGTGAAAAGCAGCTAAACCCCATTATAAAAATAAATTACTTTTCAAAACCCATGAAACAAAGACAGTGAAAGAGAGAGAAATTCTTACACAATTCGTTCAGGGTCTGTGATGCAACCTGGATTGACCATATCTAGACCCACAGCTGGATGAGACATAAGGGTGGACACTCTTGGGGCTGAGAGGTTTGGTGAGGTTGGGTGAGCAAACGCAGACCCTTTAAAGTAATACTGCGTGCTACCCATCGCATGGGTCCCAAATCTCCAGGTTCAAGGGCATCTTCCTACATCGAAAACATGCATGAGAAAACCAGAAGATGGTACACCGTGTGATGGGGAAAGGTTTCTAAAACGCACCTCATTTCTCATCTCCTTGTGCTCGGGTTCGCCATTCCAGCCACTTTACTAGCAATCGCCCTACTTGGAGCATCAGCACCTTTAACCTCCTGTTCCGTACAGGTTGCTATTTGTCCTGAGGATGAACGGGAAGACGGGGAACCAATGAGAGACTAGCTCTTGGTGTTGGGACAGGCACAGGTCACTCTATTTTCCCATCAGGAAGAAGAATTAACCACAGGCTCAGCCTGCCCCCCGGAACCAGAACAGGGCCTGAAGCCATCCTGCGCTTTTGCGGCCAGCTCCCGAAAAAGCGAGTTGTAAAATGGAGCTTCAGGGCACTGCAATTCACAAACCTGCACAGTTATAAATGATAACTCTCGTCCACAAATATATTGAGGGAAGGCAAAGACGAGGAATTGAAATCAAGGCAGAATTGCAGGAAACAGATTTCAGGAGGTAGATTCGAATCGACTTTAAAGCACATGAAAAGCGGCAAAACGTTGACAATGATGCCCTTGGCCAAAAAGGGCGTATGCGTTTTTTCCTGAATATATTCAGGAAAAAACGCATACGCCCTTTTTGGCCAACCAAGCAACCTGGAAAGGCAAATCAGCGCTACAAAGAAGTCTCGCTTCCCATCGGTCAAAAGGGCCATGCTGAAAAAAGTGTCAAAACCAGAAATGCAGGACAGGCCATGGAGAAATGGGAGCCTTGCTACACTGATGGGCGGGATGTAAACTGCCAACAGCCACTCTGGAGAAGTGTACGGTGTGTCCTGAAACATCTAAAAAACACAGCTTAGAGAGCATAGGGCACTTCCACGCATGGGGGTATAAAGTGGGAAAATTAAAAATCAGCAAGACACAAGCACCCCAAAGTTTAGGGCTGCTCTGTTGACAAGGACCTCCACTTCATTCCACCTTAAATATCCCAGGAAAGCGAAAAATGGATAAAAAATTTGAGGTCCATATGTACAATGGATTATCACTCAGCCATGAAATCAATGTCATAAGGCTAGTAGCAGCATGATGAGTGGATTTAGGTCCGACGATTCTAAGTGACATAAGTCACACAGAAAAGGACACTTCTCATAAGGTGTCACTTATAGAGGGAATGTAAAAACCGTTACACTTGAACTGAATTACAAAACAGAACAGAGTCACACATGCAGAAAACACACTATGGCTGCTTAACGGGAAAGGTGAGGTGGGGTGATACATAAAACAAGAGTTTCAAATTAGCTCAGATACCGTTCCATAAACCCAATATGTAACAGACAAGACCTACTCCTTGCTCAGAGAACTGGACTCAACACGCCCGATTCACCGCACAAGAATATATCTGACTAGTAATAATCTTAAAACCTATGTATTGATATCTCTCTGTTAGTGTGTCAAGTGGGTGTAAAGCAGCATAAACACAGCCGTGAAAAGCAGCTAAACCCCATTATAAAAATAAATTACTTTTCAAAACCCATGAAACAAAGACAGTGAAAGAGAGAGAAATTCTTACACAATTCGTTCAGGGTCTGTGATGCAACCTGGATTGACCATATCTAGACCCACAGCTGGATGAGACATAAGGGTGGACACTCTTGGGGCTGAGAGGTTTGGTGAGGTTGGGTGAGCAAACGCAGACCCTTTAAAGTAATACTGCGTGCTACCCATCGCATGGGTCCCAAATCTCCAGGTTCAAGGGCATCTTCCTACATCGAAAACATGCATGAGAAACCCAGAAGATGGTACACCGTGTGATGGGGAAAGGTTTCTAAAACGCACCTCATTTCTCATCTCCTTGTGCTCGGGTTCGCCATTCCAGCCACTTTACTAGCAATCTCCCCTACTTGGAGCATCAGCACCTTTAACCTCCTGTTCCGTACAGGTTGCTATTTGTCCTGAGGATGAACGGGAAGACGGGGAACCAATGAGAGACTAGCTCTTGTTGTTGGGACAGGCACAGGTCACTCTATTTTCCCATCAGGAAGAAGAATTAACCACAGGCTCAGCCTGCCCCCCGGAACCAGAACAGGGCCTGAAGCCATCCTGCGCTTTTGCGGCCAGCTCCCGAAAAAGCGAGTTGTAAAATGGAGCTTCAGGGCACTGCAATTCACAAACCTGCACAGTTATAAATGATAACTCTCGTCCACAAATATATTGAGGGAAGGCAAAGACGAGGAATTGAAATCAAGGCAGAATTGCAGGAAACAGATTTCAGGAGGTAGATTCGAATCGCCTTTAAAGCACATGAAAAGCGGCAAAACGTTGACAATGATGCCCTTGGCCAAAAAGGGCGTATGCGTTTTTTCCTGAATATATTCAGGAAAAAACGCATACGCCCTTTTTGGCCAACCAAGCAACCTGGAAAGGCAAATCAGCGCTACAAAGAAGTCTCGCTTCCCATCGGTCAAAAGGGCCATGCTGAAAAAAGTGTCAAAACCAGAAATGCAGGACAGGCCATGGAGAAATGGAAGCCTTGCTACACTGATGGGTGGGATGTAAATTGCCAACAGCCACTCTGGAGAAGTGTACGGTGTGTCCTGTAACATCTAAAAAACACAGCTTAGAGAGCATAGGGCACTTCCACGCATGGAGGTATAAAGTGGGAAAATTAAAAATCAGCAAGACACAAGCACCCCAAAGTTTAGGGCTGCTCTGTTGACAAGGACCTCCACTTCATTCCACCTTAAATATCCCAGGAAAGCGAAAAATGGATAAAAAATTTGAGGTCCATATGTACAATGGATTATCACTCAGCCATGAAATCAATGTCATAAGGCTAGTAGCAGCATGATGAGTGGATTTAGGTCCGACGATTCTAAGTGACATAAGTCACACAGAAAAGGACACTTCTCATAAGGTGTCACTTATAGAGGGAATGTAAAAACCGTTACACTTGAACTGAATTACAAAACAGAACAGAGTCACACATGCAGAAAACACACTATGGCTGCTTAACGGGAAAGGTGAGGTGGGGTGATACATAAAACAAGAGTTTCAAATTAGCTCAGATACCGTTCCATAAACCCAATATGTAACAGACAAGACCTACTCCTTGCTCAGAGAACTGGACTCAACACGCCCGATTCACCGCACAAGAATATATCTGACTAGTAATAATCTTAAAACCTATGTATTGATATCTCTCTGTTAGTGTGTCAAGTGGGTGTAAAGCAGCATAAACACAGCCGTGAAAAGCAGCTAAACCCCATTATAAAAATAAATTACTTTTCAAAACCCATGAAACAAAGACAGTGAAAGAGAGAGAAATTCTTACACAATTCGTTCAGGGTCTGTGATGCAACCTGGATTGACCATATCTAGACCCACAGCTGGATGAGACATAAGGGTGGACACTCTTGGGGCTGAGAGGTTTGGTGAGGTTGGGTGAGCAAACGCAGACCCTTTAAAGTAATACTGCGTGCTACCCATCGCATGGGTCCCAAATCTCCAGGTTCAAGGGCATCTTCCTACATCGAAAACATGCATGAGAAACCCAGAAGATGGTACACCGTGTGATGGGGAAAGGTTTCTAAAACGCACCTCATTTCTCATCTCCTTGTGCTCGGGTTCGCCATTCCAGCCACTTTACTAGCAATCTCCCCTACTTGGAGCATCAGCACCTTTAACCTCCTGTTCCGTACAGGTTGCTATTTGTCCTGAGGATGAACGGGAAGACGGGGAACCAATGAGAGACTAGCTCTTGTTGTTGGGACAGGCACAGGTCACTCTATTTTCCCATCAGGAAGAAGAATTAACCACAGGCTCAGCCTGCCCCCCGGAACCAGAACAGGGCCTGAAGCCATCCTGCGCTTTTGCGGCCAGCTCCCGAAAAAGCGAGTTGTAAAATGGAGCTTCAGGGCACTGCAATTCACAAACCTGCACAGTTATAAATGATAACTCTCGTCCACAAATATATTGAGGGAAGGCAAAGACGAGGAATTGAAATCAAGGCAGAATTGCAGGAAACAGATTTCAGGAGGTAGATTCGAATCGCCTTTAAAGCACATGAAAAGCGGCAAAACGTTGACAATGATGCCCTTGGCCAAAAAGGGCGTATGCGTTTTTTCCTGAATATATTCAGGAAAAAACGCATACGCCCTTTTTGGCCAACCAAGCAACCTGGAAAGGCAAATCAGCGCTACAAAGAAGTCTCGCTTCCCATCGGTCAAAAGGGCCATGCTGAAAAAAGTGTCAAAACCAGAAATGCAGGACAGGCCATGGAGAAATGGAAGCCTTGCTACACTGATGGGTGGGATGTAAATTGCCAACAGCCACTCTGGAGAAGTGTACGGTGTGTCCTGTAACATCTAAAAAACACAGCTTAGAGAGCATAGGGCACTTCCACGCATGGAGGTATAAAGTGGGAAAATTAAAAATCAGCAAGACACAAGCACCCCAAAGTTTAGGGCTGCTCTGTTGACAAGGACCTCCACTTCATTCCACCTTAAATATCCCAGGAAAGCGAAAAATGGATAAAAAATTTGAGGTCCATATGTACAATGGATTATCACTCAGCCATGAAATCAATGTCATAAGGCTAGTAGCAGCATGATGAGTGGATTTAGGTCCGACGATTCTAAGTGACATAAGTCACACAGAAAAGGACACTTCTCATAAGGTGTCACTTATAGAGGGAATGTAAAAACCGTTACACTTGAACTGAATTACAAAACAGAACAGAGTCACACATGCAGAAAACACACTATGGCTGCTTAACGGGAAAGGTGAGGTGGGGTGATACATAAAACAAGAGTTTCAAATTAGCTCAGATACCGTTCCATAAACCCAATATGTAACAGACAAGACTTACTCCTTGCTCAGAGAACTGAACTCAACACGCCGAATCACAGCACAAGAATATATCTGACTAGTAATAATCTTAAAACCTATGTATTTATATCTCTCTGTTAGTGTGTCAAGTGGGTGTAAAGCGGCATAAACACAGCCGTGAAAAGCAGCTAAACCCCATTATAAAAATAAATTACTTTTCAAAACCCATGAAACAAAGACAGTGAAAGAGAGAGAAATTCTTACACAATTCGTTCAGGGTCTGTGATGCAACCTGGATTGACCATATCTAGACCCACAGCTGGATGAGACATAAGGGTGGACACTCTTGGGGCTGAGAGGTTTGGTGAGGTTGGGTGAGCAAACGCAGACCCTTTAAAGTAATACTGCGTGCTACCCATCGCATGGGTCCCAAATCTCCAGGTTCAAGGGCATCTTCCTACATCGAAAACATGCATGAGAAACCCAGAAGATGGTACACCGTGTGATGGGGAAAGGTTTCTAAAACGCACCTCATTTCTCATCTCCTTGTGCTCGGGTTCGCCATTCCAGCCACTTTACTAGCAATCTCCCTACTTGGAGCATCAGCACCTTTAACCTCCTGTTCCGTACAGGTTGCTATTTGTCCTGAGGATGAACGGGAAGACGGGGAACCAATGAGAGACTAGCTCTTGGTGTTGGGACAGGCACAGGTCACTCTATTTTCCCATCAGGAAGAAGAATTAACCACAGGCTCAGCCTGCCCCCCGGAACCAGAACAGGGCCTGAAGCCATCCTGCGCTTTTGCGGCCAGCTCCCGAAAAAGCGAGTTGTAAAATGGAGCTTCAGGGCACTGCAATTCACAAACCTGCACACTTATAAATGATAACTCTCGTCCACAAATATATTGAGGGAAGGCAAAGACGAGGAATTGAAATCAAGGCAGAATTGCAGGAAACAGATTTCAGGAGGTAGATTCGAATCGACTTTAAAGCACATGAAAAGCGGCAAAACGTTGACAATGATGCCCTTGGCCAAAAAGGGCGTATGCGTTTTTTCCTGAATATATTCAGGAAAAAACGCATACGCCCTTTTTGGCCAACCAAGCAACCTGGAAAGGCAAATCAGCGCTACAAAGAAGTCTCGCTTCCCATCGGTCAAAAGGGCCATGCTGAAAAAAGTGTCAAAACCAGAAATGCAGGACAGGCCATGGAGAAATGGGAGCCTTGCTACACTGATGGGCGGGATGTAAACTGCCAACAGCCACTCTGGAGAAGTGTACGGTGTGTCCTGAAACATCTAAAAAACACAGCTTAGAGAGCATAGGGCACTTCCACGCATGGGGGTATAAAGTGGGAAAATTAAAAATCAGCAAGACACAAGCACCCCAAAGTTTAGGGCTGCTCTGTTGACAAGGACCTCCACTTCATTCCACCTTAAATATCCCAGGAAAGCGAAAAATGGATAAAAAATTTGAGGTCCATATGTACAATGGATTATCACTCAGCCATGAAATCAATGTCATAAGGCTAGTAGCAGCATGATGAGTGGATTTAGGTCCGACGATTCTAAGTGACATAAGTCACACAGAAAAGGACACTTCTCATAAGGTGTCACTTATAGAGGGAATGTAAAAACCGTTACACTTGAACTGAATTACAAAACAGAACAGAGTCACACATGCAGAAAACACACTATGGCTGCTTAACGGGAAAGGTGAGGTGGGGTGATACATAAAACAAGAGTTTCAAATTAGCTCAGATACCGTTCCATAAACCCAATATGTAACAGACAAGACCTACTCCTTGCTCAGAGAACTGGACTCAACACGCCCGATTCACCGCACAAGAATATATCTGACTAGTAATAATCTTAAAACCTATGTATTGATATCTCTCTGTTAGTGTGTCAAGTGGGTGTAAAGCAGCATAAACACAGCCGTGAAAAGCAGCTAAACCCCATTATAAAAATAAATTACTTTTCAAAACCCATGAAACAAAGACAGTGAAAGAGAGAGAAATTCTTACACAATTCGTTCAGGGTCTGTGATGCAACCTGGATTGACCATATCTAGACCCACAGCTGGATGAGACATAAGGGTGGACACTCTTGGGGCTGAGAGGTTTGGTGAGGTTGGGTGAGCAAACGCAGACCCTTTAAAGTAATACTGCGTGCTACCCATCGCATGGGTCCCAAATCTCCAGGTTCAAGGGCATCTTCCTACATCGAAAACATGCATGAGAAACCCAGAAGATGGTACACCGTGTGATGGGGAAAGGTTTCTAAAACGCACCTCATTTCTCATCTCCTTGTGCTCGGGTTCGCCATTCCAGCCACTTTACTAGCAATCTCCCCTACTTGGAGCATCAGCACCTTTAACCTCCTGTTCCGTACAGGTTGCTATTTGTCCTGAGGATGAACGGGAAGACGGGGAACCAATGAGAGACTAGCTCTTGTTGTTGGGACAGGCACAGGTCACTCTATTTTCCCATCAGGAAGAAGAATTAACCACAGGCTCAGCCTGCCCCCCGGAACCAGAACAGGGCCTGAAGCCATCCTGCGCTTTTGCGGCCAGCTCCCGAAAAAGCGAGTTGTAAAATGGAGCTTCAGGGCACTGCAATTCACAAACCTGCACAGTTATAAATGATAACTCTCGTCCACAAATATATTGAGGGAAGGCAAAGACGAGGAATTGAAATCAAGGCAGAATTGCAGGAAACAGATTTCAGGAGGTAGATTCGAATCGCCTTTAAAGCACATGAAAAGCGGCAAAACGTTGACAATGATGCCCTTGGCCAAAAAGGGCGTATGCGTTTTTTCCTGAATATATTCAGGAAAAAACGCATACGCCCTTTTTGGCCAACCAAGCAACCTGGAAAGGCAAATCAGCGCTACAAAGAAGTCTCGCTTCCCATCGGTCAAAAGGGCCATGCTGAAAAAAGTGTCAAAACCAGAAATGCAGGACAGGCCATGGAGAAATGGGAGCCTTGCTACACTGATGGGTGGGATGTAAATTGCCAACAGCCACTCTGGAGAAGTGTACGGTGTGTCCTGTAACATCTAAAAAACACAGCTTAGAGAGCATAGGGCACTTCCACGCATGGAGGTATAAAGTGGGAAAATTAAAAATCAGCAAGACACAAGCACCCCAAAGTTTAGGGCTGCTCTGTTGACAAGGACCTCCACTTCATTCCACCTTAAATATCCCAGGAAAGCGAAAAATGGATAAAAAATTTGAGGTCCATATGTACAATGGATTATCACTCAGCCATGAAATCAATGTCATAAGGCTAGTAGCAGCATGATGACTGGATTTAGGTCCGACGATTCTAAGTGACATAAGTCACACAGAAAAGGACACTTCTCATAAGGTGTCACTTATAGAGGGAATGTAAAAACCGTTACACTTGAACTGAATTACAAAACAGAACAGAGTCACACATGCAGAAAACACACTATGGCTGCTTAACGGGAAAGGTGAGGTGGGGTGATACATAAAACAAGAGTTTCAAATTAGCTCAGATACCGTTCCATAAACCCAATATGTAACAGACAAGACCTACTCCTTGCTCAGAGAACTGAACTCAACACGCCCGATTCACAGCACAAGAATATATCTGACTAGTAATAATCTTAAAACCTATGTATTGATATATCTCTGTTAGTGTGTCAAGTGGGTGTAAAGCGGCATAAACACAGCCGTGAAAAGCAGCTAAACCCCATTATAAAAATAAATTACTTTTCAAAACCCATGAAACAAAGACAGTGAAAGAGAGAGAAATTCTTACACAATTCGTTCAGGGTCTGTGATGCAACCTGGATTGACCATATCTAGACCCACAGCTGGATGAGACATAAGGGTGGACACTCTTGGGGCTGAGAGGTTTGGTGAGGTTGGGTGAGCAAACGCAGACCCTTTAAAGTAATACTGCGTGCTACCCATCGCATGGGTCCCAAATCTCCAGGTTCAAGGGCATCTTCCTACATCGAAAACATGCATGAGAAACCCAGAAGATGGTACACCGTGTGATGGGGAAAGGTTTCTAAAACGCACCTCATTTCTCATCTCCTTGTGCTCGGGTTCGCCATTCCAGCCACTTTACTAGCAATCTCCCTACTTGGAGCATCAGCACCTTTAACCTCCTGTTCCGTACAGGTTGCTATTTGTCCTGAGGATGAACGGGAAGACGGGGAACCAATGAGAGACTAGCTCTTGGTGTTGGGACAGGCACAGGTCACTCTATTTTCCCATCAGGAAGAAGAATTAACCACAGGCTCAGCCTGCCCCCCGGAACCAGAACAGGGCCTGAAGCCATCCTGCGCTTTTGCGGCCAGCTCCCGAAAAAGCGAGTTGTAAAATGCAGCTTCAGGGCACTGCAATTCACAAACCTGCACAGTTATAAATGATAACTCTCGTCCACAAATATATTGAGGGAAGGCAAAGACGAGGAATTGAAATCAAGGCAGAATTGCAGGAAACAGATTTCAGGAGGTAGATTCGAATCGCCTTGAAAGCACATGAAAAGCGGCAAAACGTTGACAATGATGCCCTTGGCCAAAAAGGGCGTATGCGTTTTTTCCTGAATATATTCAGGAAAAAACGCATACGCCCTTTTTGGCCAACCAAGCAACCTGGAAAGGCAAATCAGCGCTACAAAGAAGTCTCGCTTCCCATCGGTCAAAAGGGCCATGCTGAAAAAAGTGTCAAAACCAGAAATGCAGGACAGGCCATGGAGAAATGGGAGCCTTGCTACACTGATGGGCGGGATGTAAATTGCCAACAGCCACTCTGGAGAAGTGTACGGTGTGTCCTGAAACATCTAAAAAACACAGCTTAGAGAGCATAGGGCACTTCCACGCATGGGGGTATAAAGTGGGAAAATTAAAAATCATCAAGACACAAGCACCCCAAAGTTTAGGGCTGCTCTGTTGACAAGGACCTCCACTTCATTCCACCTTAAATATCCCAGGAAAGCGAAAAATGGATAAAAAATTTGAGGTCCATATGTACAATGGATTATCACTCAGCCATGAAATCAATGTCATAAGGCTAGTAGCAGCATGATGAGTGGATTTAGGTCCGACGATTCTAAGTGACATAAGTCACACAGAAAAGGACACTTCTCATAAGGTGTCACTTATAGAGGGAATGTAAAAACCGTTACACTTGAACTGAATTACAAAACAGAACAGAGTCACACATGCAGAAAACACACTATGGCTGCTTAACGGGAAAGGTGAGGTGGGGTGATACATAAAACAAGAGTTTCAAATTAGCTCAGATACCGTTCCATAAACCCAATATGTAACAGACAAGACCTACTCCTTGCTCAGAGAACTGGACTCAACACGCCCGATTCACCGCACAAGAATATATCTGACTAGTAATAATCTTAAAACCTATGTATTGATATCTCTCTGTTAGTGTGTCAAGTGGGTGTAAAGCAGCATAAACACAGCCGTGAAAAGCAGCTAAACCCCATTATAAAAATAAATTACTTTTCAAAACCCATGAAACAAAGACAGTGAAAGAGAGAGAAATTCTTACACAATTCGTTCAGGGTCTGTGATGCAACCTGGATTGACCATATCTAGACCCACAGCTGGATGAGACATAAGGGTGGACACTCTTGGGGCTGAGAGGTTTGGTGAGGTTGGGTGAGCAAACGCAGACCCTTTAAAGTAATACTGCGTGCTACCCATCGCATGGGTCCCAAATCTCCAGGTTCAAGGGCATCTTCCTACATCGAAAACATGCATGAGAAACCCAGAAGATGGTACACCGTGTGATGGGGAAAGGTTTCTAAAACGCACCTCATTTCTCATCTCCTTGTGCTCGGGTTCGCCATTCCAGCCACTTTACTAGCAATCTCCCTACTTGGAGCATCAGCACCTTTAACCTCCTGTTCCGTACAGGTTGCTATTTGTCCTGAGGATGAACGGGAAGACGGGGAACCAATGAGAGACTAGCTCTTGGTGTTGGGACAGGCACAGGTCACTCTATTTTCCCATCAGGAAGAAGAATTAACCACAGGCTCAGCCTGCCCCCCGGAACCAGAACAGGGCCTGAAGCCATCCTGCGCTTTTGCGGCCAGCTCCCGAAAAAGCGAGTTGTAAAATGGAGCTTCAGGGCACTGCAATTCACAAACCTGCACAGTTATAAATGATAACTCTTGTCCACAAATATATTGAGGGAAGGCAAAGACGAGGAATTGAAATCAAGGCAGAATTGCAGGAAACAGATTTCAGGAGGTAGATTCGAATCGCCTTTAAAGCACATGAAAAGTGGCAAAACGTTGACAATGATGCCCTTGGCCAAAAAGGGCGTATGCGTTTTTTCCTGAATATATTCAGGAAAGAACGCATACGCCCTTTTTGGCCAACCAAGCAACCTGGAAAGGCAAATCAGCGCTACAAAGAAGTCTCGCTTCCCATCGGTCAAAAGGGCCATGCTGAAAAAAGTGTCAAAACCAGAAATGCAGGACAGGCCATGGAGAAATGGGAGCCTTGCTACACTGATGGGCGGGATGTAAATTGCCAACAGCCACTCTGGAGAAGTGTACGGTGTGTCCTGAAACATCTAAAAAACACAGCTTAGAGAGCATAGGGCACTTCCACGCATGGGGGTATAAAGTGGGAAAATTAAAAATCAGCAAGACACAAGCACCCCAAAGTTTAGGGCTGCTCTGTTGACAAGGACCTCCACTTCATTCCACCTTAAATATCCCAGGAAAGCGAAAAATGGATAAAAAATTTGAGGTCCATATGTACAATGGATTATCACTCAGCCATGAAATCAATGTCATAAGGCTAGTAGCAGCATGATGAGTGGATTTAGGTCCGACGATTCTAAGTGACATAAGTCACACAGAAAAGGACACTTCTCATAAGGTGTCACTTATAGAGGGAATGTAAAAACCGTTACACTTGAACTGAATTACAAAACAGAACAGAGTCACACATGCAGAAAACACACTATGGCTGCTTAACGGGAAAGGTGAGGTGGGGTGATACATAAAACAAGAGTTTCAAATTAGCTCAGATACCGTTCCATAAACCCAATATGTAACAGACAAGACCTACTCCTTGCTCAGAGAACTGGACTCAACACGCCCGATTCACCGCACAAGAATATATCTGACTAGTAATAATCTTAAAACCTATGTATTGATATCTCTCTGTTAGTGTGTCAAGTGGGTGTAAAGCAGCATAAACACAGCCGTGAAAAGCAGCTAAACCCCATTATAAAAATAAATTACTTTTCAAAACCCATGAAACAAAGACAGTGAAAGAGAGAGAAATTCTTACACAATTCGTTCAGGGTCTGTGATGCAACCTGGATTGACCATATCTAGACCCACAGCTGGATGAGACATAAGGGTGGACACTCTTGGGGCTGAGAGGTTTGGTGAGGTTGGGTGAGCAAACGCAGACCCTTTAAAGTAATACTGCGTGCTACCCATCGCATGGGTCCCAAATCTCCAGGTTCAAGGGCATCTTCCTACATCGAAAACATGCATGAGAAACCCAGAAGATGGTACACCGTGTGATGGGGAAAGGTTTCTAAAACGCACCTCATTTCTCATCTCCTTGTGCTCGGGTTCGCCATTCCAGCCACTTTACTAGCAATCTCCCTACTTGGAGCATCAGCACCTTTAACCTCCTGTTCCGTACAGGTTGCTATTTGTCCTGAGGATGAACGGGAAGATGGGGAACCAATGAGAGACTAGCTCTTGGTGTTGGGACAGGCACAGTTCACTCTATTTTCCCATCAGGAAGAAGAATTAACCACAGGCTCAGCCTGCCCCCCGGAACCAGAACAGGGCCTGAAGCCATCCTGCGCTTTTGCGGCCAGCTCCCGAAAAAGCGAGTTGTAAAATGGAGCTTCAGGGCACTGCAATTCACAAACCTGCACAGTTATAAATGATAACTCTTGTCCACAAATATATTGAGGGAAGGCAAAGACGAGGAATTGAAATCAAGGCAGAATTGCAGGAAACAGATTTCAGGAGGTAGATTCGAATCACCTTGAAAGCACATGAAAAGCGGCAAAACGTTGACAATGATGCCCTTGGCCAAAAAGGGCGTATGCGTTTTTTCCTGAATATATTCAGGAAAGAACGCATACGCCCTTTTTGGCCAACCAAGCAACCTGGAAAGGCAAATCAGCGCTACAAAGAAGTCTCGCTTCCCATCGGTCAAAAGGGCCATGCTGAAAAAAGTGTCAAAACCAGAAATGCAGGACAGGCCATGGAGAAATGGGAGCCTTGCTACACTGATGGGCGGGATGTAAATTGCCAACAGCCACTCTGGAGAAGTGTACGGTGTGTCCTGAAACATCTAAAAAACACAGCTTAGAGAGCATAGGGCACTTCCACGCATGGGGGTATAAAGTGGGAAAATTAAAAATCAGCAAGACACAAGCACCCCAAAGTTTAGGGCTGCTCTGTTGACAAGGACCTCCACTTCATTCCACCTTAAATATCCCAGGAAAGCGAAAAATGGATAAAAAATTTGAGGTCCATATGTACAATGGATTATCACTCAGCCATGAAATCAATGTCATAAGGCTAGTAGCAGCATGATGAGTGGATTTAGGTCCGACGATTCTAAGTGACATAAGTCACACAGAAAAGGACACTTCTCATAAGGTGTCACTTATAGAGGGAATGTAAAAACCGTTACACTTGAACTGAATTACAAAACAGAACAGAGTCACACATGCAGAAAACACACTATGGCTGCTTAACGGGAAAGGTGAGGTGGGGTGATACATAAAACAAGAGTTTCAAATTAGCTCAGATACCGTTCCATAAACCCAATATGTAACAGACAAGACCTACTCCTTGCTCAGAGAACTGGACTCAACACGCCCGATTCACCGCACAAGAATATATCTGACTAGTAATAATCTTAAAACCTATGTATTGATATCTCTCTGTTAGTGTGTCAAGTGGGTGTAAAGCAGCATAAACACAGCCGTGAAAAGCAGCTAAACCCCATTATAAAAATAAATTACTTTTCAAAACCCATGAAACAAAGACAGTGAAAGAGAGAGAAATTCTTACACAATTCGTTCAGGGTCTGTGATGCAACCTGGATTGACCATATCTAGACCCACAGCTGGATGAGACATAAGGGTGGACACTCTTGGGGCTGAGAGGTTTGGTGAGGTTGGGTGAGCAAACGCAGTCCCTTTAAAGTAATACTGCGTGCTACCCATCGCATGGGTCCCAAATCTCCAGGTTCAAGGGCATCTTCCTACATCAAAAACATGCATGAGAAACCCAGAAGATGGTACACCGTGTGATGGGGAAAGGTTTCTAAAACGCACCTCATTTCTCATCTCCTTGTGCTCGGGTTCGCCATTCCAGCCACTTTACTAGCAATCTCCCCTACTTGGAGCATCAGCACCTTTAACCTCCTGTTCCGTACAGGTTGCTATTTGTCCTGAGGATGAACGGGAAGACGGGGAACCAATGAGAGACTAGCTCTTGGTGTTGGGACAGGCACAGGTCACTCTATTTTCCCATCAGGAAGAAGAATTAACCACAGGCTCAGCCTGCCCCCCGGAACCAGAACAGGGCCTGAAGCCATCCTGCGCTTTTGCGGCCAGCTCCCGAAAAAGCGAGTTGTAAAATGGAGCTTCAGGGCACTGCAATTCACAAACCTGCACAGTTATAAATGATAACTCTCGTCCACAAATATATTGAGGGAAGGCAAAGACGAGGAATTGAAATCAAGGCAGAATTGCAGGAAACAGATTTCAGGAGGTAGATTCGAATCGCCTTGAAAGCCAATGAAAAGCGGCAAAACGTTGACAATGATGCCCTTGGCCAAAAAGGGCGTATGTGTTTTTTCCTGAATATATTCAGGAAAAAACGCATACGCCCTTTTTGGCCAACCAAGCAACCTGGAAAGGCAAATCAGCGCTACAAAGAAGTCTCGCTTCCCATCGGTCAAAAGGGCCATGCTGAAAAAAGTGTCAAAACCAGAAATGCAGGACAGGCCATGGAGAAATGGGAGCCTTGCTACACTGATGGGCGGGATGTAAATTGCCAACAGCCACTCTGGAGAAGTGTACGGTGTGTCCTGAAACATCTAAAAAACACAGCTTAGAGAGCATAGGGCACTTCCACGCATGGGGGTATAAAGTGGGAAAATTAAAAATCAGCAAGACACAAGCACCCCAAAGTTTAGGGCTGCTCTGTTGACAAGGACCTCCACTTCATTCCACCTTAAATATCCCAGGAAAGCGAAAAATGGATAAAAAATTTGAGGTCCATATGTACAATGGATTATCACTCAGCCATGAAATCAATGTCATAAGGCTAGTAGCAGCATGATGAGTGGATTTAGGTCCGACGATTCTAAGTGACATAAGTCACACAGAAAAGGACACTTCTCATAAGGTGTCACTTATAGAGGGAATGTAAAAACCGTTACACTTGAACTGAATTACAAAACAGAACAGAGTCACACATGCAGAAAACACACTATGGCTGCTTAACGGGAAAGGTGAGGTGGGGTGATACATAAAACAAGAGTTTCAAATTAGCTCAGATACCGTTCCATAAACCCAATATGTAACAGACAAGACCTACTCCTTGCTCAGAGAACTGGACTCAACACGCCCGATTCACCGCACAAGAATATATCTGACTAGTAATAATCTTAAAACCTATGTATTGATATCTCTCTGTTAGTGTGTCAAGTGGGTGTAAAGCAGCATAAACACAGCCGTGAAAAGCAGCTAAACCCCATTATAAAAATAAATTACTTTTCAAAACCCATGAAACAAAGACAGTGAAAGAGAGAGAAATTCTTACACAATTCGTTCAGGCTCTGTGATGCAACCTGGATTGACCATATCTAGACCCACAGCTGGATGAGACATAAGGGTGGACACTCTTGGGGCTGAGAGGTTTGGTGAGGTTGGGTGAGCAAACGCAGACCCTTTAAAGTAATACTGCGTGCTACCCATCGCATGGGTCCCAAATCTCCAGCTTCAAGGGCATCTTCCTACATCAAAAACATGCATGAGAAACCCAGAAGATGGTACACCGTGTGATGGGGAAAGGTTTCTAAAACGCACCTCATTTCTCATCTCCTTGTGCTCGGGTTCGCCATTCCAGCCACTTTACTAGCAATCTCCCCTACTTGGAGCATCAGCACCTTTAACCTCCTGTTCCGTACAGGTTGCTATTTGTCCTGAGGATGAACGGGAAGACGGGGAACCAATGAGAGACTAGCTCTTGGTGTTGGGACAGGCACAGGTCACTCTATTTTCCCATCAGGAAGAAGAATTAACCACAGGCTCAGCCTGCCCCCCGGAACCAGAACAGGGCCTGAAGCCATCCTGCGCTTTTGCGGCCAGCTCCCGAAAAAGCGAGTTGTAAAATGGAGCTTCAGGGCACTGCAATTCACAAACCTGCACAGTTATAAATGATAACTCTCGTCCACAAATATATTGAGGGAAGGCAAAGACGAGGAATTGAAATCAAGGCAGAATTGCAGGAAACAGATTTCAGGAGGTAGATTCGAATCGCCTTGAAAGCCAATGAAAAGCGGCAAAACGTTGACAATGATGCCCTTGGCCAAAAAGGGCGTATGCGTTTTTTCCTGAATATATTCAGGAAAAAACGCATACGCCCTTTTTGGCCAACCAAGCAACCTGGAAAGGCAAATCAGCGCTACAAAGAAGTCTCGCTTCCCATCGGTCAAAAGGGCCATGCTGAAAAAAGTGTCAAAACCAGAAATGCAGGACAGGCCATGGAGAAATGGGAGCCTTGCTACACTGATGGGCGGGATGTAAATTGCCAACAGCCACTCTGGAGAAGTGTACGGTGTGTCCTGAAACATCTAAAAAACACAGCTTAGAGAGCATAGGGCACTTCCACGCATGGGGGTATAAAGTGGGAAAATTAAAAATCAGCAAGACACAAGCACCCCAAAGTTTAGGGCTGCTCTGTTGACAAGGACCTCCACTTCATTCCACCTTAAATATCCCAGGAAAGCGAAAAATGGATAAAAAATTTGAGGTCCATATGTACAATGGATTATCACTCAGCCATGAAATCAATGTCATAAGGCTAGTAGCAGCATGATGAGTGGATTTAGGTCCGACGATTCTAAGTGACATAAGTCACACAGAAAAGGACACTTCTCATAAGGTGTCACTTATAGAGGGAATGTAAAAACCGTTACACTTGAACTGAATTACAAAACAGAACAGAGTCACACATGCAGAAAACACACTATGGCTGCTTAACGGGAAAGGTGAGGTGGGGTGATACATAAAACAAGAGTTTCAAATTAGCTCAGATACCGTTCCATAAACCCAATATGTAACAGACAAGACCTACTCCTTGCTCAGAGAACTGGACTCAACACGCCCGATTCACCGCACAAGAATATATCTGACTAGTAATAATCTTAAAACCTATGTATTGATATCTCTCTGTTAGTGTGTCAAGTGGGTGTAAAGCAGCATAAACACAGCCGTGAAAAGCAGCTAAACCCCATTATAAAAATAAATTACTTTTCAAAACCCATGAAACAAAGACAGTGAAAGAGAGAGAAATTCTTACACAATTCGTTCAGGGTCTGTGATGCAACCTGGATTGACCATATCTAGACCCACAGCTGGATGAGACATAAGGGTGGACACTCTTGGGGCTGAGAGGTTTGGTGAGGTTGGGTGAGCAAACGCAGACCCTTTAAAGTAATACTGCGTGCTACCCATCGCATGGGTCCCAAATCTCCAGGTTCAAGGGCATCTTCCTACATCGAAAACATGCATGAGAAACCCAGAAGATGGTACACCGTGTGATGGGGAAAGGTTTCT
The DNA here is from genome assembly GCF_965194825.1 of Balaenoptera physalus. Taxonomy (NCBI): domain Eukaryota; kingdom Metazoa; phylum Chordata; class Mammalia; order Artiodactyla; family Balaenopteridae; genus Balaenoptera; species Balaenoptera physalus. Next base: position 309,382 of record NW_028126486.1, read on the forward strand.
AAAACGCACCTCATTTCTCATCTCCTTGTGCTCGGGTTCGCCATTCCAGCCACTTTACTAGCAATCTCCCTACTTGGAGCCTCAGCACCTTTAACCTCCTGTTCCGTACAGGTTGCTATTTGTCCTGAGGATGAACGGGAAGACGGAGAACCAATGAGAGACTAGCTCTTGGTGTTGGGACAGGCACAGGTCACTCTATTTTCCCATCAGGAAGAAGAATTAACCACAGGCTCAGCCTGCCCCCCGGAACCAGAACAGGGCCTGAAGCCATCCTGCGCTTTTGCGGGCAGCTCCCGAAAAAGCGAGTTGTAAAATGCAGCTTCAGGGCACTGCAATTCACAAACCTGCACAGTTATAAATGATAACTCTCGTCCACAAATATATTGAGGGAAGGCAAAGACGAGGAATTGAAATCAAGGCAGAATTGCAGGAAACAGATTTCAGGAGGTAGATTCGAATCACCTTGAAAGCACATGAAAAGCGGCAAAACGTTGACAATGATGCCCTTGGCCAAAAAGGGCGTATGCGTTTTTTCCTGAATATATTCAGGAAAAAACGCATACGCCCTTTTTGGCCAACCAAGCAACCTGGAAAGGCAAATCAGCGCTACAAAGAAGTCTCGCTTCCCATCGGTCAAAAGGGCCATGCTGAAAAAAGTGTCAAAACCAGAAATGCAGGACAGGCCATGGAGAAATGGGAGCCTTGTTACACTGATGGGCGGGATGTAAATTGCCAACAGCCACTCTGGAGAAGTGTACGGTGTGTCCTGAAACATCTAAAAAACACAGCTTAGAGAGCATAGGGCACTTCCACGCATGGGGGTATAAAGTGGGAAAATTAAAAATCAGCAAGACACAAGCACCCCAAAGTTTAGGGCTGCTCTGTTGACAAGGACCTCCACTTCATTCCACCTTAAATATCCCAGGAAAGCGAAAAATGGATAAAAAATTTGAGGTCCATATGTACAATGGATTATCACTCAGCCATGAAATCAATGTCATAAGGCTAGTAGCAGCATGATGAGTGGATTTAGGTCCGACGATTCTAAGTGACATAAGTCACACAGAAAAGGACACTTCTCATAAGGTGTCACTTATAGAGGGAATGTAAAAACCGTTACACTTGAACTGAATTACAAAACAGAACAGAGTCACACATGCAGAAAACACACTATGGCTGCTTAACGGGAAAGGTGAGGTGGGGTGATACATAAAACAAGAGTTTCAAATTAGCTCAGATACCGTTCCATAAACCCAATATGTAACAGACAAGACCTACTCCTTGCTCAGAGAACTGGACTCAACACGCCCGATTCACCGCACAAGAATATATCTGACTAGTAATAATCTTAAAACCTATGTATTGATATCTCTCTGTTAGTGTGTCAAGTGGGTGTAAAGCGGCATAAACACAGCCGTGAAAAGCAGCTAAACCCCATTATAAAAATAAATTACTTTTCAAAACCCATGAAACAAAGACAGTGAAAGAGAGAGAAATTCTTACACAATTCGTTCAGGGTCTGTGATGCAACCTGGATTGACCATATCTAGACCCACAGCTGGATGAGACATAAGGGTGGACACTCTTGGGGCTGAGAGCTTTGGTGAGGTTGGGTGAGCAAACGCAGACCCTTTAAAGTAATACTGCGTGCTACCCATCGCATGGGTCCCAAATCTCCAGGTTCAAGGGCATCTTCCTACATCAAAAACATGCATGAGAAACCCAGAAGATGGTACACCGTGTGATGGGGAAAGGTTTCTAAAACGCACCTCATTTCTCATCTCCTTGTGCTCGGGTTCGCCATTCCAGCCACTTTACTAGCAATCTCCCCTACTTGGAGCATCAGCACCTTTAACCTCCTGTTCCGTACAGGTTGCTATTTGTCCTGAGGATGAACGGGAAGACGGGGAACCAATGAGAGACTAGCTCTTGGTGTTGGGACAGGCACAGGTCACTCTATTTTCCCATCAGGAAGAAGAATTAACCACAGGCTCAGCCTGCCCCCCGGAACCAGAACAGGGCCTGAAGCCATCCTGCGCTTTTGCGGCCAGCTCCCGAAAAAGCGAGTTGTAAAATGGAGCTTCAGGGCACTGCAATTCACAAACCTGCACAGTTATAAATGATAACTCTCGTCCACAAATATATTGAGGGAAGGCAAAGACGAGGAATTGAAATCAAGGCAGAATTGCAGGAAACAGATTTCAGGAGGTAGATTCGAATCGCCTTGAAAGCACATGAAAAGCGGCAAAACGTTGACAATGATGCCCTTGGCCAAAAAGGGCGTATGCGTTTTTTCCTGAATATATTCAGGAAAAAACGCATACGCCCTTTTTGGCCAACCAAGCAACCTGGAAAGGCAAATCAGCGCTACAAAGAAGTCTCGCTTCCCATCGGTCAAAAGGGCCATGCTGAAAAAAGTGTCAAAACCAGAAATGCAGGACAGGCCATGGAGAAATGGGAGCCTTGCTACACTGATGGGCGGGATGTAAATTGCCAACAGCCACTCTGGAGAAGTGTACGGTGTGTCCTGAAACATCTAAAAAACACAGCTTAGAGAGCATAGGGCACTTCCACGCATGGGGGTATAAAGTGGGAAAATTAAAAATCATAAAGACACAAGCACCCCAAAGTTTAGGGCTGCTCTGTTGACAAGGACCTCCACTTCATTCCACCTTAAATATCCCAGGAAAGCGAAAAATGGATAAAAAATTTGAGGTCCATATGTACAATGGATTATCACTCAGCCATGAAATCAATGTCATAAGGCTAGTAGCAGCATGATGAGTGGATTTAGGTCCGACGATTCTAAGTGACATAAGTCACACAGAAAAGGACACTTCTCATAAGGTGTCACTTATAGAGGGAATGTAAAAACCGTTACACTTGAACTGAATTACAAAACAGAACAGAGTCACACATGCAGAAAACACACTATGGCTGCTTAACGGGAAAGGTGAGGTGGGGTGATACATAAAACAAGAGTTTCAAATTAGCTCAGATACCGTTCCATAAACCCAATATGTAACAGACAAGACCTACTCCTTGCTCAGAGAACTGGACTCAACACGCCCGATTCACCGCACAAGAATATATCTGACTAGTAATAATCTTAAAACCTATGTATTGATATCTCTCTGTTAGTGTGTCAAGTGGGTGTAAAGCAGCATAAACACAGCCGTGAAAAGCAGCTAAACCCCATTATAAAAATAAATTACTTTTCAAAACCCATGAAACAAAGACAGTGAAAGAGAGAGAAATTCTTACACAATTCGTTCAGGGTCTGTGATGCAACCTGGATTGACCATATCTAGACCCACAGCTGGATGAGACATAAGGGTGGACACTCTTGGGGCTGAGAGGTTTGGTGAGGTTGGGTGAGCAAACGCAGACCCTTTAAAGTAATACTGCGTGCTACCCATCGCATGGGTCCCAAATCTCCAGGTTCAAGGGCATCTTCCTACATCGAAAACATGCATGAGAAACCCAGAAGATGGTACACCGTGTGATGGGGAAAGGTTTCTAAAACGCACCTCATTTCTCATCTCCTTGTGCTCGGGTTCGCCATTCCAGCCACTTTACTAGCAATCTCCCTACTTGGAGCCTCAGCACCTTTAACCTCCTGTTCCGTACAGGTTGCTATTTGTCCTGAGGATGAACGGGAAGACGGAGAACCAATGAGAGACTAGCTCTTGGTGTTGGGACAGGCACAGGTCACTCTATTTTCCCATCAGGAAGAAGAATTAACCACAGGCTCAGCCTGCCCCCCGGAACCAGAACAGGGCCTGAAGCCATCCTGCGCTTTTGCGGGCAGCTCCCGAAAAAGCGAGTTGTAAAATGCAGCTTCAGGGCACTGCAATTCACAAACCTGCACAGTTATAAATGATAACTCTCGTCCACAAATATATTGAGGGAAGGCAAAGACGAGGAATTGAAATCAAGGCAGAATTGCAGGAAACAGATTTCAGGAGGTAGATTCGAATCACCTTGAAAGCACATGAAAAGCGGCAAAACGTTGACAATGATGCCCTTGGCCAAAAAGGGCGTATGCGTTTTTTCCTGAATATATTCAGGAAAAAACGCATACGCCCTTTTTGGCCAACCAAGCAACCTGGAAAGGCAAATCAGCGCTACAAAGAAGTCTCGCTTCCCATCGGTCAAAAGGGCCATGCTGAAAAAAGTGTCAAAACCAGAAATGCAGGACAGGCCATGGAGAAATGGGAGCCTTGTTACACTGATGGGCGGGATGTAAATTGCCAACAGCCACTCTGGAGAAGTGTACGGTGTGTCCTGAAACATCTAAAAAACACAGCTTAGAGAGCATAGGGCACTTCCACGCATGGGGGTATAAAGTGGGAAAATTAAAAATCAGCAAGACACAAGCACCCCAAAGTTTAGGGCTGCTCTGTTGACAAGGACCTCCACTTCATTCCACCTTAAATATCCCAGGAAAGCGAAAAATGGATAAAAAATTTGAGGTCCATATGTACAATGGATTATCACTCAGCCATGAAATCAATGTCATAAGGCTAGTAGCAGCATGATGAGTGGATTTAGGTCCGACGATTCTAAGTGACATAAGTCACACAGAAAAGGACACTTCTCATAAGGTGTCACTTATAGAGGGAATGTAAAAACCGTTACACTTGAACTGAATTACAAAACAGAACAGAGTCACACATGCAGAAAACACACTATGGCTGCTTAACGGGAAAGGTGAGGTGGGGTGATACATAAAACAAGAGTTTCAAATTAGCTCAGATACCGTTCCATAAACCCAATATGTAACAGACAAGACCTACTCCTTGCTCAGAGAACTGGACTCAACACGCCCGATTCACCGCACAAGAATATATCTGACTAGTAATAATCTTAAAACCTATGTATTGATATCTCTCTGTTAGTGTGTCAAGTGGGTGTAAAGCGGCATAAACACAGCCGTGAAAAGCAGCTAAACCCCATTATAAAAATAAATTACTTTTCAAAACCCATGAAACAAAGACAGTGAAAGAGAGAGAAATTCTTACACAATTCGTTCAGGGTCTGTGATGCAACCTGGATTGACCATATCTAGACCCACAGCTGGATGAGACATAAGGGTGGACACTCTTGGGGCTGAGAGCTTTGGTGAGGTTGGGTGAGCAAACGCAGACCCTTTAAAGTAATACTGCGTGCTACCCATCGCATGGGTCCCAAATCTCCAGGTTCAAGGGCATCTTCCTACATCAAAAACATGCATGAGAAACCCAGAAGATGGTACACCGTGTGATGGGGAAAGGTTTCTAAAACGCACCTCATTTCTCATCTCCTTGTGCTCGGGTTCGCCATTCCAGCCACTTTACTAGCAATCTCCCCTACTTGGAGCATCAGCACCTTTAACCTCCTGTTCCGTACAGGTTGCTATTTGTCCTGAGGATGAACGGGAAGACGGGGAACCAATGAGAGACTAGCTCTTGGTGTTGGGACAGGCACAGGTCACTCTATTTTCCCATCAGGAAGAAGAATTAACCACAGGCTCAGCCTGCCCCCCGGAACCAGAACAGGGCCTGAAGCCATCCTGCGCTTTTGCGGCCAGCTCCCGAAAAAGCGAGTTGTAAAATGGAGCTTCAGGGCACTGCAATTCACAAACCTGCACAGTTATAAATGATAACTCTCGTCCACAAATATATTGAGGGAAGGCAAAGACGAGGAATTGAAATCAAGGCAGAATTGCAGGAAACAGATTTCAGGAGGTAGATTCGAATCGCCTTGAAAGCACATGAAAAGCGGCAAAACGTTGACAATGATGCCCTTGGCCAAAAAGGGCGTATGCGTTTTTTCCTGAATATATTCAGGAAAAAACGCATACGCCCTTTTTGGCCAACCAAGCAACCTGGAAAGGCAAATCAGCGCTACAAAGAAGTCTCGCTTCCCATCGGTCAAAAGGGCCATGCTGAAAAAAGTGTCAAAACCAGAAATGCAGGACAGGCCATGGAGAAATGGGAGCCTTGCTACACTGATGGGCGGGATGTAAATTGCCAACAGCCACTCTGGAGAAGTGTACGGTGTGTCCTGAAACATCTAAAAAACACAGCTTAGAGAGCATAGGGCACTTCCACGCATGGGGGTATAAAGTGGGAAAATTAAAAATCAGCAAGACACAAGCACCCCAAAGTTTAGGGCTGCTCTGTTGACAAGGACCTCCACTTCATTCCACCTTAAATATCCCAGGAAAGCGAAAAATGGATAAAAAATTTGAGGTCCATATGTACAATGGATTATCACTCAGCCATGAAATCAATGTCATAAGGCTAGTAGCAGCATGATGAGTGGATTTAGGTCCGACGATTCTAAGTGACATAAGTCACACAGAAAAGGACACTTCTCATAAGGTGTCACTTATAGAGGGAATGTAAAAACCGTTACACTTGAACTGAATTACAAAACAGAACAGAGTCACACATGCAGAAAACACACTATGGCTGCTTAACGGGAAAGGTGAGGTGGGGTGATACATAAAACAAGAGTTTCAAATTAGCTCAGATACCGTTCCATAAACCCAATATGTAACAGACAAGACCTACTCCTTGCTCAGAGAACTGGACTCAACACGCCCGATTCACCGCACAAGAATATATCTGACTAGTAATAATCTTAAAACCTATGTATTGATATCTCTCTGTTAGTGTGTCAAGTGGGTGTAAAGCGGCATAAACACAGCCGTGAAAAGCAGCTAAACCCCATTATAAAAATAAATTACTTTTCAAAACCCATGAAACAAAGACAGTGAAAGAGAGAGAAATTCTTACACAATTCGTTCAGGGTCTGTGATGCAACCTGGATTGACCATATCTAGACCCACAGCTGGATGAGACATAAGGGTGGACACTCTTGGGGCTGAGAGCTTTGGTGAGGTTGGGTGAGCAAACGCAGACCCTTTAAAGTAATACTGCGTGCTACCCATCGCATGGGTCCCAAATCTCCAGGTTCAAGGGCATCTTCCTACATCAAAAACATGCATGAGAAACCCAGAAGATGGTACACCGTGTGATGGGGAAAGGTTTCTAAAACGCACCTCATTTCTCATCTCCTTGTGCTCGGGTTCGCCATTCCAGCCACTTTACTAGCAATCTCCCCTACTTGGAGCATCAGCACCTTTAACCTCCTGTTCCGTACAGGTTGCTATTTGTCCTGAGGATGAACGGGAAGACGGGGAACCAATGAGAGACTAGCTCTTGGTGTTGGGACAGGCACAGGTCACTCTATTTTCCCATCAGGAAGAAGAATTAACCACAGGCTCAGCCTGCCCCCCGGAACCAGAACAGGGCCTGAAGCCATCCTGCGCTTTTGCGGCCAGCTCCCGAAAAAGCGAGTTGTAAAATGGAGCTTCAGGGCACTGCAATTCACAAACCTGCACAGTTATAAATGATAACTCTCGTCCACAAATATATTGAGGGAAGGCAAAGACGAGGAATTGAAATCAAGGCAGAATTGCAGGAAACAGATTTCAGGAGGTAGATTCGAATCGCCTTGAAAGCACATGAAAAGCGGCAAAACGTTGACAATGATGCCCTTGGCCAAAAAGGGCGTATGCGTTTTTTCCTGAATATATTCAGGAAAAAACGCATACGCCCTTTTTGGCCAACCAAGCAACCTGGAAAGGCAAATCAGCGCTACAAAGAAGTCTCGCTTCCCATCGGTCAAAAGGGCCATGCTGAAAAAAGTGTCAAAACCAGAAATGCAGGACAGGCCATGGAGAAATGGGAGCCTTGCTACACTGATGGGCGGGATGTAAATTGCCAACAGCCACTCTGGAGAAGTGTACGGTGTGTCCTGAAACATCTAAAAAACACAGCTTAGAGAGCATAGGGCACTTCCACGCATGGGGGTATAAAGTGGGAAAATTAAAAATCATAAAGACACAAGCACCCCAAAGTTTAGGGCTGCTCTGTTGACAAGGACCTCCACTTCATTCCACCTTAAATATCCCAGGAAAGCGAAAAATGGATAAAAAATTTGAGGTCCATATGTACAATGGATTATCACTCAGCCATGAAATCAATGTCATAAGGCTAGTAGCAGCATGATGAGTGGATTTAGGTCCGACGATTCTAAGTGACATAAGTCACACAGAAAAGGACACTTCTCATAAGGTGTCACTTATAGAGGGAATGTAAAAACCGTTACACTTGAACTGAATTACAAAACAGAACAGAGTCACACATGCAGAAAACACACTATGGCTGCTTAACGGGAAAGGTGAGGTGGGGTGATACATAAAACAAGAGTTTCAAATTAGCTCAGATACCGTTCCATAAACCCAATATGTAACAGACAAGACCTACTCCTTGCTCAGAGAACTGGACTCAACACGCCCGATTCACCGCACAAGAATATATCTGACTAGTAATAATCTTAAAACCTATGTATTGATATCTCTCTGTTAGTGTGTCAAGTGGGTGTAAAGCAGCATAAACACAGCCGTGAAAAGCAGCTAAACCCCATTATAAAAATAAATTACTTTTCAAAACCCATGAAACAAAGACAGTGAAAGAGAGAGAAATTCTTACACAATTCGTTCAGGGTCTGTGATGCAACCTGGATTGACCATATCTAGACCCACAGCTGGATGAGACATAAGGGTGGACACTCTTGGGGCTGAGAGGTTTGGTGAGGTTGGGTGAGCAAACGCAGACCCTTTAAAGTAATACTGCGTGCTACCCATCGCATGGGTCCCAAATCTCCAGGTTCAAGGGCATCTTCCTACATCGAAAACATGCATGAGAAACCCAGAAGATGGTACACCGTGTGATGGGGAAAGGTTTCTAAAACGCACCTCATTTCTCATCTCCTTGTGCTCGGGTTCGCCATTCCAGCCACTTTACTAGCAATCTCCCTACTTGGAGCCTCAGCACCTTTAACCTCCTGTTCCGTACAGGTTGCTATTTGGCCTGAGGATGAACGGGAAGACGGAGAACCAATGAGAGACTAGCTCTTGGTGTTGGGACAGGCACAGGTCACTCTATTTTCCCATCAGGAAGAAGAATTAACCACAGGCTCAGCCTGCCCCCCGGAACCAGAACAGGGCCTGAAGCCATCCTGCGCTTTTGCGGGCAGCTCCCGAAAAAGCGAGTTGTAAAATGCAGCTTCAGGGCACTGCAATTCACAAACCTGCACAGTTATAAATGATAACTCTCGTCCACAAATATATTGAGGGAAGGCAAAGACGAGGAATTGAAATCAAGGCAGAATTGCAGGAAACAGATTTCAGGAGGTAGATTCGAATCACCTTGAAAGCACATGAAAAGCGGCAAAACGTTGACAATGATGCCCTTGGCCAAAAAGGGCGTATGCGTTTTTTCCTGAATATATTCAGGAAAAAACGCATACGCCCTTTTTGGCCAACCAAGCAACCTGGAAAGGCAAATCAGCGCTACAAAGAAGTCTCGCTTCCCATCGGTCAAAAGGGCCATGCTGAAAAAAGTGTCAAAACCAGAAATGCAGGACAGGCCATGGAGAAATGGGAGCCTTGTTACACTGATGGGCGGGATGTAAATTGCCAACAGCCACTCTGGAGAAGTGTACGGTGTGTCCTGAAACATCTAAAAAACACAGCTTAGAGAGCATAGGGCACTTCCACGCATGGGGGTATAAAGTGGGAAAATTAAAAATCAGCAAGACACAAGCACCCCAAAGTTTAGGGCTGCTCTGTTGACAAGGACCTCCACTTCATTCCACCTTAAATATCCCAGGAAAGCGAAAAATGGATAAAAAATTTGAGGTCCATATGTACAATGGATTATCACTCAGCCATGAAATCAATGTCATAAGGCTAGTAGCAGCATGATGAGTGGATTTAGGTCCGACGATTCTAAGTGACATAAGTCACACAGAAAAGGACACTTCTCATAAGGTGTCACTTATAGAGGGAATGTAAAAACCGTTACACTTGAACTGAATTACAAAACAGAACAGAGTCACACATGCAGAAAACACACTATGGCTGCTTAACGGGAAAGGTGAGGTGGGGTGATACATAAAACAAGAGTTTCAAATTAGCTCAGATACCGTTCCATAAACCCAATATGTAACAGACAAGACCTACTCCTTGCTCAGAGAACTGGACTCAACACGCCCGATTCACCGCACAAGAATATATCTGACTAGTAATAATCTTAAAACCTATGTATTGATATCTCTCTGTTAGTGTGTCAAGTGGGTGTAAAGCGGCATAAACACAGCCGTGAAAAGCAGCTAAACCCCATTATAAAAATAAATTACTTTTCAAAACCCATGAAACAAAGACAGTGAAAGAGAGAGAAATTCTTACACAATTCGTTCAGGGTCTGTGATGCAACCTGGATTGACCATATCTAGACCCACAGCTGGATGAGACATAAGGGTGGACACTCTTGGGGCTGAGAGGTTTGGTGAGGTTGGGTGAGCAAACGCAGACCCTTTAAAGTAATACTGCGTGCTACCCATCGCATGGGTCCCAAATCTCCAGGTTCAAGGGCATCTTCCTACATCGAAAACATGCATGAGAAACCCAGAAGATGGTACACCGTGTGATGGGGAAAGGTTTCTAAAACGCACCTCATTTCTCATCTCCTTGTGCTCGGGTTCGCCATTCCAGCCACTTTACTAGCAATCTCCCTACTTGGAGCCTCAGCACCTTTAACCTCCTGTTCCGTACAGGTTGCTATTTGTCCTGAGGATGAACGGGAAGACGGAGAACCAATGAGAGACTAGCTCTTGGTGTTGGGACAGGCACAGGTCACTCTATTTTCCCATCAGGAAGAAGAATTAACCACAGGCTCAGCCTGCCCCCCGGAACCAGAACAGGGCCTGAAGCCATCCTGCGCTTTTGCGGGCAGCTCCCGAAAAAGCGAGTTGTAAAATGCAGCTTCAGGGCACTGCAATTCACAAACCTGCACAGTTATAAATGATAACTCTCGTCCACAAATATATTGAGGGAAGGCAAAGACGAGGAATTGAAATCAAGGCAGAATTGCAGGAAACAGATTTCAGGAGGTAGATTCGAATCACCTTGAAAGCACATGAAAAGCGGCAAAACGTTGACAATGATGCCCTTGGCCAAAAAGGGCGTATGCGTTTTTTCCTGAATATATTCAGGAAAAAACGCATACGCCCTTTTTGGCCAACCAAGCAACCTGGAAAGGCAAATCAGCGCTACAAAGAAGTCTCGCTTCCCATCGGTCAAAAGGGCCATGCTGAAAAAAGTGTCAAAACCAGAAATGCAGGACAGGCCATGGAGAAATGGGAGCCTTGTTACACTGATGGGCGGGATGTAAATTGCCAACAGCCACTCTGGAGAAGTGTACGGTGTGTCCTGAAACATCTAAAAAACACAGCTTAGAGAGCATAGGGCACTTCCACGCATGGGGGTATAAAGTGGGAAAATTAAAAATCAGCAAGACACAAGCACCCCAAAGTTTAGGGCTGCTCTGTTGACAAGGACCTCCACTTCATTCCACCTTAAATATCCCAGGAAAGCGAAAAATGGATAAAAAATTTGAGGTCCATATGTACAATGGATTATCACTCAGCCATGAAATCAATGTCATAAGGCTAGTAGCAGCATGATGAGTGGATTTAGGTCCGACGATTCTAAGTGACATAAGTCACACAGAAAAGGACACTTCTCATAAGGTGTCACTTATAGAGGGAATGTAAAAACCGTTACACTTGAACTGAATTACAAAACAGAACAGAGTCACACATGCAGAAAACACACTATGGCTGCTTAACGGGAAAGGTGAGGTGGGGTGATACATAAAACAAGAGTTTCAAATTAGCTCAGATACCGTTCCATAAACCCAATATGTAACAGACAAGACCTACTCCTTGCTCAGAGAACTGGACTCAACACGCCCGATTCACCGCACAAGAATATATCTGACTAGTAATAATCTTAAAACCTATGTATTGATATCTCTCTGTTAGTGTGTCAAGTGGGTGTAAAGCGGCATAAACACAGCCGTGAAAAGCAGCTAAACCCCATTATAAAAATAAATTACTTTTCAAAACCCATGAAACAAAGACAGTGAAAGAGAGAGAAATTCTTACACAATTCGTTCAGGGTCTGTGATGCAACCTGGATTGACCATATCTAGACCCACAGCTGGATGAGACATAAGGGTGGACACTCTTTGGGCTGAGAGCTTTGGTGAGGTTGGGTGAGCAAACGCAGACCCTTTAAAGTAATACTGCGTGCTACCCATCGCATGGGTCCCAAATCTCCAGGTTCAAGGGCATCTTCCTACATCAAAAACATGCATGAGAAACCCAGAAGATGGTACACCGTGTGATGGGGAAAGGTTTCTAAAACGCACCTCATTTCTCATCTCCTTGTGCTCGGGTTCGCCATTCCAGCCACTTTACTAGCAATCTCCCCTACTTGGAGCATCAGCACCTTTAACCTCCTGTTCCGTACAGGTTGCTATTTGTCCTGAGGATGAACGGGAAGACGGGGAACCAATGAGAGACTAGCTCTTGGTGTTGGGACAGGCACAGGTCACTCTATTTTCCCATCAGGAAGAAGAATTAACCACAGGCTCAGCCTGCCCCCCGGAACCAGAACAGGGCCTGAAGCCATCCTGCGCTTTTGCGGCCAGCTCCCGAAAAAGCGAGTTGTAAAATGGAGCTTCAGGGCACTGCAATTCACAAACCTGCACAGTTATAAATGATAACTCTCGTCCACAAATATATTGAGGGAAGGCAAAGACGAGGAATTGAAATCAAGGCAGAATTGCAGGAAACAGATTTCAGGAGGTAGATTCGAATCGCCTTGAAAGCACATGAAAAGCGGCAAAACGTTGACAATGATGCCCTTGGCCAAAAAGGGCGTATGCGTTTTTTCCTGAATATATTCAGGAAAAAACGCATACGCCCTTTTTGGCCAACCAAGCAACCTGGAAAGGCAAATCAGCGCTACAAAGAAGTCTCGCTTCCCATCGGTCAAAAGGGCCATGCTGAAAAAAGTGTCAAAACCAGAAATGCAGGACAGGCCATGGAGAAATGGGAGCCTTGCTACACTGATGGGCGGGATGTAAATTGCCAACAGCCACTCTGGAGAAGTGTACGGTGTGTCCTGAAACATCTAAAAAACACAGCTTAGAGAGCATAGGGCACTTCCACGCATGGGGGTATAAAGTGGGAAAATTAAAAATCATAAAGACACAAGCACCCCAAAGTTTAGGGCTGCTCTGTTGACAAGGACCTCCACTTCATTCCACCTTAAATATCCCAGGAAAGCGAAAAATGGATAAAAAATTTGAGGTCCATATGTACAATGGATTATCACTCAGCCATGAAATCAATGTCATAAGGCTAGTAGCAGCATGATGAGTGGATTTAGGTCCGACGATTCTAAGTGACATAAGTCACACAGAAAAGGACACTTCTCATAAGGTGTCACTTATAGAGGGAATGTAAAAACCGTTACACTTGAACTGAATTACAAAACAGAACAGAGTCACACATGCAGAAAACACACTATGGCTGCTTAACGGGAAAGGTGAGGTGGGGTGATACATAAAACAAGAGTTTCAAATTAGCTCAGATACCGTTCCATAAACCCAATATGTAACAGACAAGACCTACTCCTTGCTCAGAGAACTGGACTCAACACGCCCGATTCACCGCACAAGAATATATCTGACTAGTAATAATCTTAAAACCTATGTATTGATATCTCTCTGTTAGTGTGTCAAGTGGGTGTAAAGCAGCATAAACACAGCCGTGAAAAGCAGCTAAACCCCATTATAAAAATAAATTACTTTTCAAAACCCATGAAACAAAGACAGTGAAAGAGAGAGAAATTCTTACACAATTCGTTCAGGGTCTGTGATGCAACCTGGATTGACCATATCTAGACCCACAGCTGGATGAGACATAAGGGTGGACACTCTTGGGGCTGAGAGGTTTGGTGAGGTTGGGTGAGCAAACGCAGACCCTTTAAAGTAATACTGCGTGCTACCCATCGCATGGGTCCCAAATCTCCAGGTTCAAGGGCATCTTCCTACATCGAAAACATGCATGAGAAACCCAGAAGATGGTACACCGTGTGATGGGGAAAGGTTTCTAAAACGCACCTCATTTCTCATCTCCTTGTGCTCGGGTTCGCCATTCCAGCCACTTTACTAGCAATCTCCCTACTTGGAGCCTCAGCACCTTTAACCTCCTGTTCCGTACAGGTTGCTATTTGTCCTGAGGATGAACGGGAAGACGGAGAACCAATGAGAGACTAGCTCTTGGTGTTGGGACAGGCACAGGTCACTCTATTTTCCCATCAGGAAGAAGAATTAACCACAGGCTCAGCCTGCCCCCCGGAACCAGAACAGGGCCTGAAGCCATCCTGCGCTTTTGCGGGCAGCTCCCGAAAAAGCGAGTTGTAAAATGCAGCTTCAGGGCACTGCAATTCACAAACCTGCACAGTTATAAATGATAACTCTCGTCCACAAATATATTGAGGGAAGGCAAAGACGAGGAATTGAAATCAAGGCAGAATTGCAGGAAACAGATTTCAGGAGGTAGATTCGAATCACCTTGAAAGCACATGAAAAGCGGCAAAACGTTGACAATGATGCCCTTGGCCAAAAAGGGCGTATGCGTTTTTTCCTGAATATATTCAGGAAAAAACGCATACGCCCTTTTTGGCCAACCAAGCAACCTGGAAAGGCAAATCAGCGCTACAAAGAAGTCTCGCTTCCCATCGGTCAAAAGGGCCATGCTGAAAAAAGTGTCAAAACCAGAAATGCAGGACAGGCCATGGAGAAATGGGAGCCTTGTTACACTGATGGGCGGGATGTAAATTGCCAACAGCCACTCTGGAGAAGTGTACGGTGTGTCCTGAAACATCTAAAAAACACAGCTTAGAGAGCATAGGGCACTTCCACGCATGGGGGTATAAAGTGGGAAAATTAAAAATCAGCAAGACACAAGCACCCCAAAGTTTAGGGCTGCTCTGTTGACAAGGACCTCCACTTCATTCCACCTTAAATATCCCAGGAAAGCGAAAAATGGATAAAAAATTTGAGGTCCATATGTACAATGGATTATCACTCAGCCATGAAATCAATGTCATAAGGCTAGTAGCAGCATGATGAGTGGATTTAGGTCCGACGATTCTAAGTGACATAAGTCACACAGAAAAGGACACTTCTCATAAGGTGTCACTTATAGAGGGAATGTAAAAACCGTTACACTTGAACTGAATTACAAAACAGAACAGAGTCACACATGCAGAAAACACACTATGGCTGCTTAACGGGAAAGGTGAGGTGGGGTGATACATAAAACAAGAGTTTCAAATTAGCTCAGATACCGTTCCATAAACCCAATATGTAACAGACAAGACCTACTCCTTGCTCAGAGAACTGGACTCAACACGCCCGATTCACCGCACAAGAATATATCTGACTAGTAATAATCTTAAAACCTATGTATTGATATCTCTCTGTTAGTGTGTCAAGTGGGTGTAAAGCGGCATAAACACAGCCGTGAAAAGCAGCTAAACCCCATTATAAAAATAAATTACTTTTCAAAACCCATGAAACAAAGACAGTGAAAGAGAGAGAAATTCTTACACAATTCGTTCAGGGTCTGTGATGCAACCTGGATTGACCATATCTAGACCCACAGCTGGATGAGACATAAGGGTGGACACTCTTGGGGCTGAGAGCTTTGGTGAGGTTGGGTGAGCAAACGCAGACCCTTTAAAGTAATACTGCGTGCTACCCATCGCATGGGTCCCAAATCTCCAGGTTCAAGGGCATCTTCCTACATCAAAAACATGCATGAGAAACCCAGAAGATGGTACACCGTGTGATGGGGAAAGGTTTCTAAAACGCACCTCATTTCTCATCTCCTTGTGCTCGGGTTCGCCATTCCAGCCACTTTACTAGCAATCTCCCCTACTTGGAGCATCAGCACCTTTAACCTCCTGTTCCGTACAGGTTGCTATTTGTCCTGAGGATGAACGGGAAGACGGGGAACCAATGAGAGACTAGCTCTTGGTGTTGGGACAGGCACAGGTCACTCTATTTTCCCATCAGGAAGAAGAATTAACCACAGGCTCAGCCTGCCCCCCGGAACCAGAACAGGGCCTGAAGCCATCCTGCGCTTTTGCGGCCAGCTCCCGAAAAAGCGAGTTGTAAAATGGAGCTTCAGGGCACTGCAATTCACAAACCTGCACAGTTATAAATGATAACTCTCGTCCACAAATATATTGAGGGAAGGCAAAGACGAGGAATTGAAATCAAGGCAGAATTGCAGGAAACAGATTTCAGGAGGTAGATTCGAATCGCCTTTAAAGCACATGAAAAGCGGCAAAACGTTGACAATGATGCCCTTGGCCAAAAAGGGCGTATGCGTTTTTTCCTGAATATATTCAGGAAAAAACGCATACGCCCTTTTTGGCCAACCAAGCAACCTGGAAAGGCAAATCAGCGCTACAAAGAAGTCTCGCTTCCCATCGGTCAAAAGGGCCATGCTGAAAAAAGTGTCAAAACCAGAAATGCAGGACAGGCCATGGAGAAATGGGAGCCTTGCTACACTGATGGGCGGGATGTAAATTGCCAACAGCCACTCTGGAGAAGTGTACGGTGTGTCCTGAAACATCTAAAAAACACAGCTTAGAGAGCATAGGGCACTTCCACGCATGGGGGTATAAAGTGGGAAAATTAAAAATCAGCAAGACACAAGCACCCCAAAGTTTAGGGCTGCTCTGTTGACAAGGACCTCTACTTCATTCCACCTTAAATATCCCAGGAAAGCGAAAAATGGATAAAAAATTTGAGGTCCATATGTACAATGGATTATCACTCAGCCATGAAATCAATGTCATAAGGCTAGTAGCAGCATGATGAGTGGATTTAGGTCCGACGATTCTAAGTGACATAAGTCACACAGAAAAGGACACTTCTCATAAGGTGTCACTTATAGAGGGAATGTAAAAACCGTTACACTTGAACTGAATTACAAAACAGAACAGAGTCACACGTGCAGAAAACACACTATGGCTGCTTAACGGGAAAGGTGAGGTGGGGTGATACATAAAACAAGAGTTTCAAATTAGCTCAGATACCGTTCCATAAACCCAATATGTAACAGACAAGACCTACTCCTTGCTCAGAGAACTGGACTCAACACGCCCGATTCACCGCACAAGGATATATCTGACTAGTAATAATCTTAAAACCTATGTATTGATATCTCTCTGTTAGTGTGTCAAGTGGGTGTAAAGCAGCATAAACACAGCCGTGAAAAGCAGCTAAACCCCATTATACAAATAAATTACTTTTCAAAACCCATGAAACAAAGACAGTGAAAGAGAGAGAAATTCTTACACAATTCGTTCAGGCTCTGTGATGCAACCTGGATTGACCATATCTAGACCCACAGCTGGATGAGACATAAGGGTGGACACTCTTGGGGCTGAGAGGTTTGGTGAGGTTGGGTGAGCAAACGCAGTCCCTTTAAAGTAATACTGCGTGCTACCCATCGCATGGGTCCCAAATCTCCAGGTTCAAGGGCATCTTCCTACATCAAAAACATGCATGAGAAACCCAGAAGATGGTACACCGTGTGATGGGGAAAGGTTTCTAAAACGCACCTCATTTCTCATCTCCTTGTGCTCGGGTTCGCCATTCCAGCCACTTTACTAGCAATCTCCCCTACTTGGAGCATCAGCACCTTTAACCTCCTGTTCCGTACAGGTTGCTATTTGTCCTGAGGATGAACGGGAAGACGGGGAACCAATGAGAGACTAGCTCTTGGTGTTGGGACAGGCACAGGTCACTCTATTTTCCCATCAGGAAGAAGAATTAACCACAGGCTCAGCCTGCCCCCCGGAACCAGAACAGGGCCTGAAGCCATCCTGCGCTTTTGCGGCCAGCTCCCGAAAAAGCGAGTTGTAAAATGGAGCTTCAGGGCACTGCAATTCACAAACCTGCACAGTTATAAATGATAACTCTCGTCCACAAATATATTGAGGGAAGGCAAAGACGAGGAATTGAAATCAAGGCAGAATTGCAGGAAACAGATTTCAGGAGGTAGATTCGAATCGCCTTGAAAGCCAATGAAAAGCGGCAAAACGTTGACAATGATGCCCTTGGCCAAAAAGGGCGTATGCGTTTTTTCCTGAATATATTCAGGAAAAAACGCATACGCCCTTTTTGGCCAACCAAGCAACCTGGAAAGGCAAATCAGCGCTACAAAGAAGTCTCGCTTCCCATCGGTCAAAAGGGCCATGCTGAAAAAAGTGTCAAAACCAGAAATGCAGGACAGGCCATGGAGAAATGGGAGCCTTGCTACACTGATGGGCGGGATGTAAATTGCCAACAGCCACTCTGGAGAAGTGTACGGTGTGTCCTGAAACATCTAAAAAACACAGCTTAGAGAGCATAGGGCACTTCCACGCATGGGGGTATAAAGTGGGAAAATTAAAAATCAGCAAGACACAAGCACCCCAAAGTTTAGGGCTGCTCTGTTGACAAGGACCTCCACTTCATTCCACCTTAAATATCCCAGGAAAGCGAAAAATGGATAAAAAATTTGAGGTCCATATGTACAATGGATTATCACTCAGCCATGAAATCAATGTCATAAGGCTAGTAGCAGCATGATGAGTGGATTTAGGTCCGACGATTCTAAGTGACATAAGTCACACAGAAAAGGACACTTCTCATAAGGTGTCACTTATAGAGGGAATGTAAAAACCGTTACACTTGAACTGAATTACAAAACAGAACAGAGTCACACATGCAGAAAACACACTATGGCTGCTTAACGGGAAAGGTGAGGTGGGGTGATACATAAAACAAGAGTTTCAAATTAGCTCAGATACCGTTCCATAAACCCAATATGTAACAGACAAGACCTACTCCTTGCTCAGAGAACTGGACTCAACACGCCCGATTCACCGCACAAGAATATATCTGACTAGTAATAATCTTAAAACCTATGTATTGATATCTCTCTGTTAGTGTGTCAAGTGGGTGTAAAGCAGCATAAACACAGCCGTGAAAAGCAGCTAAACCCCATTATAAAAATAAATTACTTTTCAAAACCCATGAAACAAAGACAGTGAAAGAGAGAGAAATTCTTACACAATTCGTTCAGGCTCTGTGATGCAACCTGGATTGACCATATCTAGACCCACAGCTGGATGAGACATAAGGGTGGACACTCTTGGGGCTGAGAGGTTTGGTGAGGTTGGGTGAGCAAACGCAGACCCTTTAAAGTAATACTGCGTGCTACCCATCGCATGGGTCCCAAATCTCCAGGTTCAAGGGCATCTTCCTACATCAAAAACATGCATGAGAAACCCAGAAGATGGTACACCGTGTGATGGGGAAAGGTTTCTAAAACGCACCTCATTTCTCATCTCCTTGTGCTCGGGTTCGCCATTCCAGCCACTTTACTAGCAATCTCCCCTACTTGGAGCATCAGCACCTTTAACCTCCTGTTCCGTACAGGTTGCTATTTGTCCTGAGGATGAACGGGAAGACGGGGAACCAATGAGAGACTAGCTCTTGGTGTTGGGACAGGCACAGGTCACTCTATTTTCCCATCAGGAAGAAGAATTAACCACAGGCTCAGCCTGCCCCCCGGAACCAGAACAGGGCCTGAAGCCATCCTGCGCTTTTGCGGCCAGCTCCCGAAAAAGCGAGTTGTAAAATGGAGCTTCAGGGCACTGCAATTCACAAACCTGCACAGTTATAAATGATAACTCTTGTCCACAAATATATTGAGGGAAGGCAAAGACGAGGAATTGAAATCAAGGCAGAATTGCAGGAAACAGATTTCAGGAGGTAGATTCGAATCGCCTTTAAAGCACATGAAAAGTGGCAAAACGTTGACAATGATGCCCTTGGCCAAAAAGGGCGTATGCGTTTTTTCCTGAATATATTCAGGAAAAAACGCATACGCCCTTTTTGGCCAACCAAGCAACCTGGAAAGGCAAATCAGCGCTACAAAGAAGTCTCGCTTACCATCGGTCAAAAGGGCCATGCTGAAAAATGTGTCAAAACCAGAAATGCAGGACAGGCCATGGAGAAAAGGGAGCCTTGCTACACTGATGGGCGGGATGTAAATTGCCAACAGCCACTCTGGAGAAGTGTACGGTGTGTCCTGAAACATCTAAAAAACACAGCTTAGAGAGCATAGGGCACTTCCACGCATGGGGGTATAAAGTGGGAAAATTAAAAATCAGCAAGACACAAGCACCCCAAAGTTTAGGGCTGCTCTGTTGACAAGGACCTCCACTTCATTCCACCTTAAATATCCCAGGAAGCGAAAAATGGATAAAAAATTTGAGGTCCATATGTACAATGGATTATCACTCAGCCATGAAATCAATGTCATAAGGCTAGTAGCAGCATGATGAGTGGATTTAGGTCCGACGATTCTAAGTGACATAAGTCACACAGAAAAGGACACTTCTCATAAGGTGTCACTTATAGAGGGAATGTAAAAACCGTTACACTTGAACTGAATTACAAAACAGAACAGAGTCACACATGCAGAAAACACACTATGGCTGCTTAATGGGAAAGGTGAGGTGGGGTGATACATAAAACAAGAGTTTCAAATTAGCTCAGATACCGTTCCATAAACCCAATATGTAACAGACAAGACCTACTCCTTGCTCAGAGAACTGAACTCAACACGCCCGATTCACCGCACAAGAATATATCTGACTAGTAATAATCTTAAAACCTATGTATTGATATCTCTCTGTTAGTGTGTCAAGTGGGTGTAAAGCGGCATAAACACAGCCGTGAAAAGCAGCTAAACCCCATTATAAAAATAAATTACTTTTCAAAACCCATGAAACAAAGACAGTGAAAGAGAGAGAAATTCTTACACAATTCGTTCAGGGTCTGTGATGCAACCTGGATTGACCATATCTAGACCCACAGCTGGATGAGACATAAGGGTGGACACTCTTGGGGCTGAGAGGTTTGGTGAGGTTGGGTGAGCAAACGCAGACCCTTTAAAGTAATACTGCGTGCTACCCATCGCATGGGTCCCAAATCTCCAGGTTCAAGGGCATCTTCCTACATCGAAAACATGCATGAAAAACCCAGAAGATGGTACACCGTGTGATGGGGAAAGGTTTCTAAAACGCACCTCATTTCTCATCTCCTTGTGCTCGGGTTCGCCATTCCAGCCACTTTACTAGCAATCTCCCTACTTGGAGCATCAGCACCTTTAACCTCCTGTTCCGTACAGGTTGCTATTTGTCCTGAGGATGAACGGGAAGACGGGGAACCAATGAGAGACTAGCTCTTGGTGTTGGGACAGGCACAGGTCACTCTATTTTCCCATCAGGAAGAAGAATTAACCACAGGCTCAGCCTGCCCCCCGGAACCAGAACAGGGCCTGAAGCCATCCTGCGCTTTTGCGGCCAGCTCCCGAAAAAGCGAGTTGTAAAATGGAGCTTCAGGGCACTGCAATTCACAAACCTGCACAGTTATAAATGATAACTCTCGTCCACAAATATATTGAGGGAAGGCAAAGACGAGGAATTGAAATCAAGGCAGAATTGCAGGAAACAGATTTCAGGAGGTAGATTCGAATCGCCTTGAAAGCCAATGAAAAGCGGCAAAACGTTGACAATGATGCCCTTGGCCAAAAAGGGCGTATGCGTTTTTTCCTGAATATATTCAGGAAAAAACGCATACGCCCTTTTTGGCCAACCAAGCAACCTGGAAAGGCAAATCAGCGCTACAAAGAAGTCTCGCTTCCCATCGGTCAAAAGGGCCATGCTGAAAAAAGTGTCAAAACCAGAAATGCAGGACAGGCCATGGAGAAATGGGAGCCTTGCTACACTGATGGGCGGGATGTAAATTGCCAACAGCCACTCTGGAGAAGTGTACGGTGTGTCCTGAAACATCTAAAAAACACAGCTTAGAGAGCATAGGGCACTTCCACGCATGGGGGTATAAAGTGGGAAAATTAAAAATCAGCAAGACACAAGCACCCCAAAGTTTAGGGCTGCTCTGTTGACAAGGACCTCCACTTCATTCCACCTTAAATATCCCAGGAAAGCGAAAAATGGATAAAAAATTTGAGGTCCATATGTCCAATGGATTATCACTCAGCCATGAAATCAATGTCATAAGGCTAGTAGCAGCATGATGAGTGGATTTAGGTCCGACGATTCTAAGTGACATAAGTCACACAGAAAAGGACACTTCTCATAAGGTGTCACTTATAGAGGGAATGTAAAAACCGTTACACTTGAACTGAATTACAAAACAGAACAGAGTCACACATGCAGAAAACACACTATGGCTGCTTAACGGGAAAGGTGAGGTGGGGTGATACATAAAACAAGAGTTTCAAATTAGCTCAGATACCGTTCCATAAACCCAATATGTAACAGACAAGACCTACTCCTTGCTCAGAGAACTGGACTCAACACGCCCGATTCACCGCACAAGAATATATCTGACTAGTAATAATCTTAAAACCTATGTATTGATATCTCTCTGTTAGTGTGTCAAGTGGGTGTAAAGCAGCATAAACACAGCCGTGAAAAGCTGCTAAACCCCATTATAAAAATAAATTACTTTTCAAAACCCATGAAACAAAGACAGTGAAAGAGAGAGAAATTCTTACACAATTCGTTCAGGGTCTGTGATGCAACCTGGATTGACCATATCTAGACCCACAGCTGGATGAGACATAAGGGTGGACACTCTTGGGGCTGAGAGGTTTGGTGAGGTTGGGTGAGCAAACGCAGACCCTTTAAAGTAATACTGCGTGCTACCCATCGCATGGGTCCCAAATCTCCAGGTTAAAGGGCATCTTCCTACATCGAAAACATGCATGAGAAACCCAGAAGATGGTACACCGTGTGATGGGGAAAGGTTTCTAAAACGCACCTCATTTCTCATCTCCTTGTGCTCGGGTTCGCCATTCCAGCCACTTTACTAGCAATCTCCCTACTTGGAGCATCAGCACCTTTAACCTCCTGTTCCGTACAGGTTGCTATTTGTCCTGAGGATGAACGGGAAGACGGAGAACCAATGAGAAACTAGCTCTTGGTGTTGGGACAGGCACAGGTCACTCTATTTTCCCATCAGGAAGAAGAATTAACCACAGGCTCAGCCTGCCCCCCGGAACCAGAACAGGGCCTGAAGCCATCCTGCGCTTTTGCGGCCAGCTCCCGAAAAAGCGAGTTATAAAATGGAGCTTCAGGGCACTGCAATTCACAAACCTGCACTGTTATAAATGATAACTCCCGTCCACAAATATATTGAGGGAAGGCAAAGACGAGGAATTGAAATCAAGGCAGAATTGCAGGAAACAGATTTCAGGAGGTAGATTCGAATCACCTTGAAAGCACATGAAAAGCGGCAAAACTTTGACAATGATGCCCTTGGCCAAAAAGGGCGTATGCGTTTTTTCCTGAATATATTCAGGAAAAAACGCATACGCCCTTTTTGGCCAACCAAGCAACCTGGAAAGGCAAATCAGCGCTACAAAGAAGTCTCGCTTCCCATCGGTCAAAAGGGCCATGCTGAAAAAAGTGTCAAAACCAGAAATGCAGGACAGGCCATGGAGAAATGGGAGCCTTGCTACACTGATGGGCGGGATGTAAATTGCCAACAGCCACTCTGGAGAAGTGTACGGTGTGTCCTGAAACATCTAAAAAACACAGCTTAGAGAGCATAGGGCACTTCCACGCATGGGGGTATAAAGTGGGAAAATTAAAAATCATCAAGACACAAGCACCCCAAAGTTTAGGGCTGCTCTGTTGACAAGGACCTCCACTTCATTCCACCTTAAATATCCCAGGAAAGCGAAAAATGGATAAAAAATTTGAGGTCCATATGTACAATGGATTATCACTCAGCCATGAAATCAATGTCATAAGGCTAGTAGCAGCATGATGAGTGGATTTAGGTCCGACGATTCTAAGTGACATAAGTCACACAGAAAAGGACACTTCTCATAAGGTGTCACTTATAGAGGGAATGTAAAAACCGTTACACTTGAACTGAATTACAAAACAGAACAGAGTCACACATGCAGAAAACACACTATGGCTGCTTAACGGGAAAGGTGAGGTGGGGTGATACATAAAACAAGAGTTTCAAATTAGCTCAGATACCGTTCCATAAACCCAATATGTAACAGACAAGACCTACTCCTTGCTCAGAGAACTGGACTCAACACGCCCGATTCACCGCACAAGAATATATCTGACTAGTAATAATCTTAAAACCTATGTATTGATATCTCTCTGTTAGTGTGTCAAGTGGGTGTAAAGCGGCATAAACACAGCCGTGAAAAGCAGCTAAACCCCATTATAAAAATAAATTACTTTTCAAAACCCATGAAACAAAGACAGTGAAAGAGAGAGAAATTCTTACACAATTCGTTCAGGGTCTGTGATGCAACCTGGATTGACCATATCTAGACCCACAGCTGGATGAGACATAAGGGTGGACACTCTTGGGGCTGAGAGGTTTGGTGAGGTTGGGTGAGCAAACGCAGACCCTTTAAAGTAATACTGCGTGCTACCCATCCCATGGGTCCCAAATCTCCAGGTTCAAGGGCATCTTCCTACATCGAAAACATGCATGAGAAACCCAGAAGATGGTACACCGTGTGATGGGGAAAGGTTTCTAAAACACACCTCATTTCTCATCTCCTTGTGCTCGGGTTCGCCATTCCAGCCACTTTACTAGCAATCTCCCTACTTGGAGCATCAGCACCTTTAACCTCCTGTTCCGTACAGGTTGCTATTTGTCCTGAGGATGAACGGGAAGACGGGGAACCAATGAGAGACTAGCTCTTGGTGTTGGGACAGGCACAGGTCACTCTTTTTTCCTATCAGGAAGAAGAATTAACCACAGGCTCAGCCTGCCCCCCGGAACCAGAACAGGGCCTGAAGCCATCCTGCGCTTTTGTGGCCAGCTCCCGAAAAAGCGAGTTGTAAAATGGAGCTTCAGGGCACTGCAATTCACAAACCTGCACAGTTATAAATGATAACTCTTGTCCACAAATATATTGAGGGAAGGCAAAGACGAGGAATTGAAATCAAGGCAGAATTGCAGGAAACAGATTTCAGGAGGTAGATTCGAATCGCCTTTAAAGCACATGAAAAGTGGCAAAACGTTGACAATGATGCCCTTGGCCAAAAAGGGCGTATGCGTTTTTTCCTGAATATATTCAGGAAAAAACGCATACGCCCTTTTTGGCCAACCAAGCAACCTGGAAAGGCAAATCAGCGCTACAAAGAAGTCTCGCTTCCCATCGGTCAAAAGGGCCATGCTGAAAAAAGTGTCAAAACCAGAAATGCAGGACAGGCCATGGAGAAATGGGAGCCTTGCTACACTGATGGGCGGGATGTAAATTGCCAACAGCCACTCTGGAGAAGTGTACGGTGTGTCCTGAAACATCTAAAAAACACAGCTTAGAGAGCATAGGGCACTTCCACGCATGGGGGTATAAAGTGGGAAAATTAAAAATCAGCAAGACACAAGCACCCCAAAGTTTAGGGCTGCTCTGTTGACAAGGACCTCCACTTCATTCCACCTTAAATATCCCAGGAAAGCGAAAAATGGATAAAAAATTTGAGGTCCATATGTACAATGGATTATCACTCAGCCATGAAATCAATGTCATAAGGCTAGTAGCAGCATGATGAGTGGATTTAGGTCCGACGATTCTAAGTGACATAAGTCACACAGAAAAGGACACTTCTCATAAGGTGTCACTTATAGAGGGAATGTAAAAACCGTTACACTTGAACTGAATTACAAAACAGAACAGAGTCACACATGCAGAAAACACACTATGGCTGCTTAACGGGAAAGGTGAGGTGGGGTGATACATAAAACAAGAGTTTCAAATTAGCTCAGATACCGTTCCATAAACCCAATATGTAACAGACAAGACCTACTCCTTGCTCAGAGAACTGGACTCAACACGCCCGATTCACCGCACAAGAATATATCTGACTAGTAATAATCTTAAAACCTATGTATTGATATCTCTCTGTTAGTGTGTCAAGTGGGTGTAAAGCAGCATAAACACAGCCGTGAAAAGCAGCTACACCCCATTATAAAAATAAATTACTTTTCAAAACCCATGAAACAAAGACAGTGAAAGAGAGAGAAATTCTTACACAATTCGTTCAGGGTCTGTGATGCAACCTGGATTGACCATATCTAGACCCACAGCTGGATGAGACATAAGGGTGGACACTCTTGGGGCTGAGAGGTTTGGTGAGGTTGGGTGAGCAAACGCAGACCCTTTAAAGTAATACTGCGTGCTACCCATCGCATGGGTCCCAAATCTCCAGGTTCAAGGGCATCTTCCTACATCAAAAACATGCATGAGAAACCCAGAAGATGGTACACCGTGTGATGGGGAAAGGTTTCTAAAAGGCACCTCATTTCTCATCTCCTTGTGCTCGGGTTCGCCATTCCAGCCACTTTACTAGCAATCTCCCCTACTTGGAGCATCAGCACCTTTAACCTCCTGTTCCGTACAGGTTGCTATTTGTCCTGAGGATGAACGGGAAGACGGGGAACCAATGAGAGACTAGCTCTTGGTGTTGGGACAGGCACAGGTCACTCTATTTTCCCATCAGGAAGAAGAATTAACCACAGGCTCAGCCTGCCCCCCGGAACCAGAACAGGGCCTGAAGCCATCCTGCGCTTTTGCGGCCAGCTCCCGAAAAAGCGAGTTGTAAAATGGAGCTTCAGGGCACTGCAATTCACAAACCTGCACAGTTATAAATGATAACTCTCGTCCACAAATATATTGAGGGAAGGCAAAGACGAGGAATTGAAATCAAGGCAGAATTGCAGGAAACAGATTTCAGGAGGTAGATTCGAATCGCCTTGAAAGCACATGAAAAGCGGGAAAACGTTGACAATGAAGCCCTTGGCCAAAAAGGGCGTATGCGTTTTTTCCTGAATATATTCAGGAAAAAACGCATACGCCCTTTTTGGCCAACCAAGCAACCTGGAAAGGCAAATCAGCGCTACAAAGAAGTCTCGCTTCCCATCGGTCAAAAGGGCCATGCTGAAAAAAGTGTCAAAACCAGAAATGCAGGACAGGCCATGGAGAAATGGGAGCCTTGCTACACTGATGGGTGGGATGTAAATTGCCAACAGCCACTCTGGAGAAGTGTACGGTGTGTCCTGAAACATCTAAAAAACACAGCTTAGAGAGCATAGGGCACTTCCACGCATGGAGGTATAAAGTGGGAAAATTAAAAATCAGCAAGACACAAGCTCCCCAAAGTTTAGGGCTGCTCTGTTGACAAGGACCTCCACTTCATTCCACCTTAAATATCCCAGGAAAGCGAAAAATGGATAAAAAATTTGAGGTCCATATGTACAATGGATTATCACTCAGCCATGAAATCAATGTCATAAGGCTAGTAGCAGCATGATGAGTGGATTTAGGTCCGACGATTCTAAGTGACATAAGTCACACAGAAAAGGACACTTCTCATAAGGTGTCACTTATAGAGGGAATGTAAAAACCGTTACACTTGAACTGAATTACAAAACAGAACAGAGTCACACATGCAGAAAACACACTATGGCTGCTTAACGGGAAAGGTGAGGTGGGGTGATACATAAAACAAGAGTTTCAAATTAGCTCAGATACCGTTCCATAAACCCAATATGTAACAGACAAGACCTACTCCTTGCTCAGAGAACTGGACTCAACACGCCCGATTCACCGCACAAGAATATATCTGACTAGTAATAATCTTAAAACCTATGTATTGATATCTCTCTGTTAGTGTGTCAAGTGGGTGTAAAGCAGCATAAACACAGCCGTGAAAAGCAGCTAAACCCCATTATAAAAATAAATTACTTTTCAAAACCCATGAAACAAAGACAGTGAAAGAGAGAGAAATTCTTACACAATTCGTTCAGGGTCTGTGATGCAACCTGGATTGACCATATCTAGACCCACAGCTGGATGAGACATAAGGGTGGACACTCTTGGGGCTGAGAGCTTTGGTGAGGTTGGGTGAGCAAACGCAGACCCTTTAAAGTAATACTGCGTGCTACCCATCGCATGGGTCCCAAATCTCCAGGTTCAAGGCCATCTTCCTACATCGAAAACATGCATGAGAAACCCAGAAGATGGTACACCGTGTGATGGGGAAAGGTTTCTAAAACGCACCTCATTTCTCATCTCCTTGTGCTCGGGTTCGCCATTCCAGCCACTTTACTAGCAATCTCCCTACTTGGAGCATCAGCACCTTTAACCTCCTGTTCCGTACAGGTTGCTATTTGTCCTGAGGATGAACGGGAAGACGGAGAACCAATGAGAGCCTAGCTCTTGGTGTTGGGACAGGCACAGGTCACTCTATTTTCCCATCAGGAAGAAGAATTAACCACAGGCTCAGCCTGCCCCCCGGAACCAGAACAGGGCCTGAAGCCATCCTGCGCTTTTGCGGCCAGCTCCCGAAAAAGCGAGTTGTAAAATGGAGCTTCAGGGCACTGCAATTCACAAACCTGCACAGTTATAAATGATAACTCTCGTCCACAAATATATTGAGGGAAGGCAAAGACGAGGAATTGAAATCAAGGCAGAATTGCAGGAAACAGATTTCAGGAGGTAGATTCGAATCGCCTTGAAAGCACATGAAAAGCGGCAAAACGTTGACAATGATGCCCTTGGCCAAAAAGGGCGTATGCGTTTTTTCCTGAATATATTCAGGAAAAAACGCATACGCCCTTTTTGGCCAACCAAGCAACCTGGAAAGGCAAATCAGCGCTACAAAGAAGTCTCGCTTCCCATCGGTCAAAAGGGCCATGCTGAAAAAAGTGTCAAAACCAGAAATGCAGGACAGGCCATGGAGAAATGGGAGCCTTGCTACACTGATGGGTGGGATGTAAATTGCCAACAGCCACTCTGGAGAAGTGTACGGTGTGTCCTGAAACATCTAAAAAACACAGCTTAGAGAGCATAGGGCACTTCCACGCATGGGGGTATAAAGTGGGAAAATTAAAAATCATCAAGACACAAGCACCCCAAAGTTTAGGGCTGCTCTGTTGACAAGGACCTCCACTTCATTCCACCTTAAATATCCCAGGAAAGCGAAAAATGGATAAAAAATTTGAGGTCCATATGTACAATGGATTATCACTCAGCCATGAAATCAATGTCATAAGGCTAGTAGCAGCATGATGAGTGGATTTAGGTCCGACGATTCTAAGTGACATAAGTCACACAGAAAAGGACACTTCTCATAAGGTGTCACTTATATAGGGAATGTAAAAACCGTTACACTTGAACTGAATTACAAAACAGAACAGAGTCACACATGCAGAAAACACACTATGGCTGCTTAACGGGAAAGGTGAGGTGGGGTGATACATAAAACAAGAGTTTCAAATTAGCTCAGATACCGTTCCATAAACCCAATATGTAACAGACAAGACCTACTCCTTGCTCAGAGAACTGGACTCAACACGCTCGATTCACCGCACAAGAATATATCTGACTAGTAATAATCTTAAAACCTATGTATTGATATCTCTCTGTTAGTGTGTCAAGTGGGTGTAAAGCGGCATAAACACAGCCGTGAAAAGCAGCTAAACCCCATTATAAAAATAAATTACTTTTCAAAACCCATGAAACAAAGACAGTGAAAGAGAGAGAAATTCTTACACAATTCGTTCAGGGTCTGTGATGCAACCTGGATTGACCATATCTAGACCCACAGCTGGATGAGACATAAGGGTGGACACTCTTGGGGCTGAGAGGTTTGGTGAGGTTGGGTGAGCAAACGCAGACCCTTTAAAGTAATACTGCGTGCTACCCATCGCATGGGTCCCAAATCTCCAGGTTCAAGGGCATCTTCCTACATCGAAAACATGCATGAGAAACCCAGAAGATGGTACACCGTGTGATGGGGAAAGGTTTCTAAAACGCACCTCATTTCTCATCTCCTTGTGCTCGGGTTCGCCATTCCAGCCACTTTACTAGCAATCTCCCTACTTGGAGCATCAGCACCTTTAACCTCCTGTTCCGTACAGGTTGCTCTTTGTCCTGAGGATGAACGGGAAGACGGAGAACCAATGAGAGACTAGCTCTTGGTGTTGGGACAGGCACAGGTCACTCTATTTTCCCATCAGGAAGAAGAATTAACCACAGGCTCAGCCTGCCCCCCGGAACCAGAACAGGGCCTGAAGCCATCCTGCGCTTTTGCGGCCAGCTCCCGAAAAAGCGAGTTGTAAAATGGAGCTTCAGGGCACTGCAATTCACAAACCTGCACAGTTATAAATGATAACTCTCGTCCACAAATATATTGAGGGAAGGCAAAGACGAGGAATTGAAATCAAGGCAGAATTGCAGGAAACAGATTTCAGGAGGTAGATTCGAATCGCCTTGAAAGCACATGAAAAGCGGCAAAACGTTGACAATGATGCCCTTGGCCAAAAAGGGCGTATGCGTTTTTTCCGGAATATATTCAGGAAAAAACGCATACGCCCTTTTTGGCCAACCAAGCAACCTGGAAAGGCAAATCAGCGCTACAAAGAAGTCTCGCTTCCCATCGGTCAAAAGGGCCATGCTGAAAAAAGTGTCAAAACCAGAAATGCAGGACAGGCCATGGAGAAATGGGAGCCTTGCTACACTGATGGGCGGGATGTAAATTGCCAACAGCCACTCTGGAGAAGTGTACGGTGTGTCCTGAAACATCTAAAAAACACAGCTTAGAGAGCATAGGGCACTTCCACGCATGGGGGTATAAAGTGGGAAAATTAAAAATCATCAAGACACAAGCACCCCAAAGTTTAGGGCTGCTCTGTTGACAAGGACCTCCACTTCATTCCACCTTAAATATCCCAGGAAAGCGAAAAATGGATAAAAAATTTGAGGTCCATATGTACAATGGATTATCACTCAGCCATGAAATCAATGTCATAAGGCTAGTAGCAGCATGATGAGTGGATTTAGGTCCGACGATTCTAAGTGACATAAGTCACACAGAAAAGGACACTTCTCATAAGGTGTCACTTATAGAGGGAATGTAAAAACCGTTACACTTGAACTGAATTACAAAACAGAACAGAGTCACACATGCAGAAAACACACTATGGCTGCTTAACGGGAAAGGTGAGGTGGGGTGATACATAAAACAAGAGTTTCAAATTAGCTCAGATACCGTTCCATAAACCCAATATGTAACAGACAAGACCTACTCCTTGCTCAGAGAACTGGACTCAACACGCTCGATTCACCGCACAAGAATATATCTGACTAGTAATAATCTTAAAACCTATGTATTGATATCTCTCTGTTAGTGTGTCAAGTGGGTGTAAAGCGGCATAAACACAGCCGTGAAAAGCAGCTAAACCCCATTATAAAAATAAATTACTTTTCAAAACCCATGAAACAAAGACAGTGAAAGAGAGAGAAATTCTTACACAATTCGTTCAGGGTCTGTGATGCAACCTGGATTGACCATATCTAGACCCACAGCTGGATGAGACATAAGGGTGGACACTCTTGGGGCTGAGAGGTTTGGTGAGGTTGGGTGAGCAAACGCAGACCCTTTAAAGTAATACTGCGTGCTACCCATCGCATGGGTCCCAAATCTCCAGGTTCAAGGGCATCTTCCTACATCGAAAACATGCATGAGAAACCCAGAAGATGGTACACCGTGTGATGGGGAAAGGTTTCTAAAACGCACCTCATTTCTCATCTCCTTGTGCTCGGGTTCGCCATTCCAGCCACTTTACTAGCAATCTCCCTACTTGGAGCATCAGCACCTTTAACCTCCTGTTCCGTACAGGTTGCTCTTTGTCCTGAGGATGAACGGGAAGACGGAGAACCAATGAGAGACTAGCTCTTGGTGTTGGGACAGGCACAGGTCACTCTATTTTCCCATCAGGAAGAAGAATTAACCACAGGCTCAGCCTGCCCCCCGGAACCAGAACAGGGCCTGAAGCCATCCTGCGCTTTTGCGGCCAGCTCCCGAAAAAGCGAGTTGTAAAATGGAGCTTCAGGGCACTGCAATTCACAAACCTGCACAGTTATAAATGATAACTCTCGTCCACAAATATATTGAGGGAAGGCAAAGACGAGGAATTGAAATCAAGGCAGAATTGCAGGAAACAGATTTCAGGAGGTAGATTCGAATCGCCTTGAAAGCACATGAAAAGCGGCAAAACGTTGACAATGATGCCCTTGGCCAAAAAGGGCGTATGCGTTTTTTCCGGAATATATTCAGGAAAAAACGCATACGCCCTTTTTGGCCAACCAAGCAACCTGGAAAGGCAAATCAGCGCTACAAAGAAGTCTCGCTTCCCATCGGTCAAAAGGGCCATGCTGAAAAAAGTGTCAAAACCAGAAATGCAGGACAGGCCATGGAGAAATGGGAGCCTTGCTACACTGATGGGCGGGATGTAAATTGCCAACAGCCACTCTGGAGAAGTGTACGGTGTGTCCTGAAACATCTAAAAAACACAGCTTAGAGAGCATAGGGCACTTCCACGCATGGGGGTATAAAGTGGGAAAATTAAAAATCAGCAAGACACAAGCACCCCAAAGTTTAGGGCTGCTCTGTTGACAAGGACCTCCACTTCATTCCACCTTAAATATCCCAGGAAAGCGAAAAATGGATAAAAAATTTGAGGTCCATATGTACAATGGATTATCACTCAGCCATGAAATCAATGTCATAAGGCTAGTAGCAGCATGATGAGTGGATTTAGGTCCGACGATTCTAAGTGACATAAGTCACACAGAAAAGGACACTTCTCATAAGGTGTCACTTATAGAGGGAATGTAAAAACCGTTACACTTGAACTGAATTACAAAACAGAACAGAGTCACACATGCAGAAAACACACTATGGCTGCTTAACGGGAAAGGTGAGGTGGGGTGATACATAAAACAAGAGTTTCAAATTAGCTCAGATACCGTTCCATAAACCCAATATGTAACAGACAAGACCTACTCCTTGCTCAGAGAACTGGACTCAACACGCCCGATTCACCGCACAAGAATATATCTGACTAGTAATAATCTTAAAACCTATGTATTGATATCTCTCTGTTAGTGTGTCAAGTGGGTGTAAAGCAGCATAAACACAGCCGTGAAAAGCAGCTAAACCCCATTATAAAAATAAATTACTTTTCAAAACCCATGAAACAAAGACAGTGAAAGAGAGAGAAATTCTTACACAATTCGTTCAGGGTCTGTGATGCAACCTGGATTGACCATATCTAGACCCACAGCTGGATGAGACATAAGGGTGGACACTCTTGGGGCTGAGAGGTTTGGTGAGGTTGGGTGAGCAAACGCAGACCCTTTAAAGTAATACTGCGTGCTACCCATCGCATGGGTCCCAAATCTCCAGGTTCAAGGGCATCTTCCTACATCAAAAACATGCATGAGAAACCCAGAAGATGGTACACCGTGTGATGGGGAAAGGTTTCTAAAACGCACCTCATTTCTCATCTCCTTGTGCTCGGGTTCGCCATTCCAGCCACTTTACTAGCAATCTCCCCTACTTGGAGCATCAGCACCTTTAACCTCCTGTTCCGTACAGGTTGCTCTTTGTCCTGAGGATGAACGGGAAGACGGGGAACCAATGAGAGACTAGCTCTTGGTGTTGGGACAGGCACAGGTCACTCTATTTTCCCATCAGGAAGAAGAATTAACCACAGGCTCAGCCTGCCCCCCGGAACCAGAACAGGGCCTGAAGCCATCCTGCGCTTTTGCGGCCAGCTCCCGAAAAAGCGAGTTGTAAAATGGAGCTTCAGGGCACTGCAATTCACAAACCTGCACAGTTATAAATGATAACTCTCGTCCACAAATATATTGAGGGAAGGCAAAGACGAGGAATTGAAATCAAGGCAGAATTGCAGGAAACAGATTTCAGGAGGTAGATTCGAATCGCCTTGAAAGCACATGAAAAGCGGCAAAACGTTGACAATGATGCCCTTGGCCAAAAAGGGCGTATGCGTTTTTTCCTGAATATATTCAGGAAAAAACGCATACGCCCTTTTTGGCCAACCAAGCAACCTGGAAAGGCAAATCAGCGCTACAAAGAAGTCTCGCTTCCCATCGGTCAAAAGGGCCATGCTGAAAAAAGTGTCAAAACCAGAAATGCAGGACAGGCCATGGAGAAATGGGAGCCTTGCTACACTGATGGGCGGGATGTAAATTGCCAACAGCCACTCTGGAGAAGTGTACGGTGTGTCCTGAAACATCTAAAAAACACAGCTTAGAGAGCATAGGGCACTTCCACGCATGGGGGTATAAAGTGGGAAAATTAAAAATCAGCAAGACACAAGCACCCCAAAGTTTAGGGCTGCTCTGTTGACAAGGACCTCCACTTCATTCCACCTTAAATATCCCAGGAAAGCGAAAAATGGATAAAAAATTTGAGGTCCATATGTACAATGGATTATCACTCAGCCATGAAATCAATGTCGTAAGGCTAGTAGCAGCATGATGAGTGGATTTAGGTCCGACGATTCTAAGTGACATAAGTCACACAGAAAAGGACACTTCTCATAAGGTGTCACTTATAGAGGGAATGTAAAAACCGTTACACTTGAACTGAATTACAAAACAGAACAGAGTCACACATGCAGAAAACACACTATGGCTGCTTAACGGGAAAGGTGAGGTGGGGTGATACATAAAACAAGAGTTTCAAATTAGCTCAGATACCGTTCCATAAACCCAATATGTAACAGACAAGACCTACTCCTTGCTCAGAGAACTGGACTCAACACGCCCGATTCACCGCACAAGAATATATCTGACTAGTAATAATCTTAAAACCTATGTATTGATATCTCTCTGTTAGTGTGTCAAGTGGGTGTAAAGCAGCATAAACACAGCCGTGAAAAGCAGCTAAACCCCATTATAAAAATAAATTACTTTTCAAAACCCATGAAACAAAGACAGTGAAAGAGAGAGAAATTCTTACACAATTCGTTCAGGGTCTGTGATGCAACCTGGATTGACCATATCTAGACCCACAGCTGGATGAGACATAAGGGTGGACACTCTTGGGGCTGAGAGGTTTGGTGAGGTTGGGTGAGCAAACGCAGACCCTTTAAAGTAATACTGTGTGCTACCCATCGCATGGGTCCCAAATCTCCAGGTTCAAGGGCATCTTCCTACATCGAAAACATGCATGAGAAACCCAGAAGATGGTACACCGTGTGATGGGGAAAGGTTTCTAAAACGCACCTCATTTCTCATCTCCTTGTGCTCGGGTTCGCCATTCCAGCCACTTTACTAGCAATCTCCCTACTTGGAGCATCAGCACCTTTAACCTCCTGTTCCGTACAGGTTGCTATTTGTCCTGAGGATGAACGGGAAGACGGGGAACCAATGAGAGACTAGCTCTTGGTGTTGGGACAGGCACAGGTCACTCTATTTTCCCATCAGGAAGAAGAATTAACCACAGGCTCAGCCTGCCCCCCGGAACCAGAACAGGGCCTGAAGCCATCCTGCGCTTTTGCGGCCAGCTCCCGAAAAAGCGAGTTGTAAAATGGAGCTTCAGGGCACTGCAATTCACAAACCTGCACAGTTATAAATGATAACTCTCGTCCACAAATATATTGAGGGAAGGCAAAGACGAGGAATTGAAATCAAGGCAGAATTGCAGGAAACAGATTTCAGGAGGTAGATTCGAATCGCCTTGAAAGCACATGAAAAGCGGCAAAACGTTGACAATGATGCCCTTGGCCAAAAAGGGCGTATGCGTTTTTTCCTGAATATATTCAGGAAAAAACGCATACGCCCTTTTTGGCCAACCAAGCAACCTGGAAAGGCAAATCAGCGCTACAAAGAAGTCTCGCTTCCCATCGGTCAAAAGGGCCATGCTGAAAAAAGTGTCAAAACCAGAAATGCAGGACAGGCCATGGAGAAATGGGAGCCTTGCTACACTGATGGGCGGGATGTAAATTGCCAACAGCCACTCTGGAGAAGTGTACGGTGTGTCCTGAAACATCTAAAAAACACAGCTTAGAGAGCATAGGGCACTTCCACGCATGGGGGTATAAAGTGGGAAAATTAAAAATCAGCAAGACACAAGCACCCCAAAGTTTAGGGCTGCTCTGTTGACAAGGACCTCCACTTCATTCCACCTTAAATATCCCAGGAAAGCTAAAAATGGATAAAAAATTTGAGGTCCATATGTACAATGGATTATCACTCAGCCATGAAATCAATGTCGTAAGGCTAGTAGCAGCATGATGAGTGGATTTAGGTCCGACGATTCTAAGTGACATAAGTCACACAGAAAAGGACACTTCTCATAAGGTGTTACTTATAGAGGGAATGTAAAAACCGTTACACTTGAACTGAATTACAAAACAGAACAGAGTCACACATGCAGAAAACACACTATGGCTGCTTAACGGGAAAGGTGAGGTGGGGTGATACATAAAACAAGAGTTTCAAATTAGCTCAGATACCGTTCCATAAACCCAATATGTAACAGACAAGACCTACTCCTTGCTCAGAGAACTGGACTCAACACGCCCGATTCACCGCACAAGAATATATCTGACTAGTAATAATCT
Organism: Balaenoptera physalus; assembly: GCF_965194825.1. Classification (NCBI taxonomy): domain Eukaryota; kingdom Metazoa; phylum Chordata; class Mammalia; order Artiodactyla; family Balaenopteridae; genus Balaenoptera; species Balaenoptera physalus. The sequence goes on from NW_028126486.1 coordinate 345,939, forward strand.
TAAAACCTATGTATTGATATCTCTCTGTTAGTGTGTCAAGTGGGTGTAAAGCAGCATAAACACAGCCGTGAAAAGCAGCTAAACCCCATTATAAAAATAAATTACTTTTCAAAACCCATGAAACAAAGACAGTGAAAGAGAGAGAAATTCTTACACAATTCGTTCAGGGTCTGTGATGCAACCTGGATTGACCATATCTAGACCCACAGCTGGATGAGACATAAGGGTGGACACTCTTGGGGCTAAGAGGTTTGGTGAGGTTGGGTGAGCAAACGCAGACCCTTTAAAGTAATACTGCGTGCTACCCATCGCATGGGTCCCAAATCTCCAGGTTCAAGGGCATCTTCCTACATCAAAAACATGCATGAGAAACCCAGAAGATGGTACACCGTGTGATGGGGAAAGGTTTCTAAAACGCACCTCATTTCTCATCTCCTTGTGCTCGGGTTCGCCATTCCAGCCACTTTACTAGCAATCTCCCCTACTTGGAGCATCAGCACCTTTAACCTCCTGTTCCGTACAGGTTGCTATTTGTCCTAAGGATGAACGGGAAGACGGGGAACCAATAAGAGACTAGCTCTTGGTGTTGGGACAGGCACAGGTCACTCTATTTTCCCATCAGGAAGAAGAATTAACCACAGGCTCAGCCTGCCCCCCGGAACCAGAACAGGGCCTGAAGCCATCCTGCGCTTTTGCGGCCAGCTCCCGAAAAAGCGAGTTGTAAAATGGAGCTTCAGGGCACTGCAATTCACAAACCTGCACAGTTATAAATGATAACTCTCGTCCACAAATATATTGAGGGAAGGCAAAGACGAGGAATTGAAATCAAGGCAGAATTGCAGGAAACAGATTTCAGGAGGTAGATTCGAATCGCCTTGAAAGCACATGAAAAGCGGCAAAACGTTGACAATGATGCCCTTGGCCAAAAAGGGCGTATGCGTTTTTTCCTGAATATATTCAGGAAAAAACGCATACGCCCTTTTTGGCCAACCAAGCAACCTGGAAAGGCAAATCAGCGCTACAAAGAAGTCTCGCTTCCCATCGGTCAAAAGGGCCATGCTGAAAAAAGTGTCAAAACCAGAAATGCAGGACAGGCCATGGAGAAATGGGAGCCTTGCTACACTGATGGGCGGGATGTAAATTGCCAACAGCCACTCTGGAGAAGTGTACGGTGTGTCCTGAAACATCTAAAAAACACAGCTTAGAGAGCATAGGGCACTTCCACGCATGGGGGTATAAAGTGGGAAAATTAAAAATCAGCAAGACACAAGCACCCCAAAGTTTAGGGCTGCTCTGTTGACAAGGACCTCCACTTCATTCCATCTTAAATATCCCAGGAAAGCTAAAAATGGATAAAAAATTTGAGGTCCATATGTACAATGGATTATCACTCAGCCATGAAATCAATGTCGTAAGGCTAGTAGCAGCATGATGAGTGGATTTAGGTCCGACGATTCTAAGTGACATAAGTCACACAGAAAAGGACACTTCTCATAAGGTGTCACTTATAGAGGGAATGTAAAAACCGTTACACTTGAACTGAATTACAAAACAGAACAGAGTCACACATGCAGAAAACACACTATGGCTGCTTAACGGGAAAGGTGAGGTGGGGTGATACATAAAACAAGAGTTTCAAATTAGCTCAGATACCGTTCCATAAACCCAATATGTAACAGACAAGACCTACTCCTTGCTCAGAGAACTGGACTCAACACGCCCGATTCACCGCACAAGAATATATCTGACTAGTAATAATCTTAAAACCTATGTATTGATATCTCTCTGTTAGTGTGTCAAGTGGGTGTAAAGCAGCATAAACACAGCCGTGAAAAGCAGCTAAACCCCATTATAAAAATAAATTACTTTTCAAAACCCATGAAACAAAGACAGTGAAAGAGAGAGAAATTCTTACACAATTCGTTCAGGGTCTGTGATGCAACCTGGATTGACCATATCTAGACCCACAGCTGGATGAGACATAAGGGTGGACACTCTTGGGGCTAAGAGGTTTGGTGAGGTTGGGTGAGCAAACGCAGACCCTTTAAAGTAATACTGCGTGCTACCCATCGCATGGGTCCCAAATCTCCAGGTTCAAGGGCATCTTCCTACATCAAAAACATGCATGAGAAACCCAGAAGATGGTACACCGTGTGATGGGGAAAGGTTTCTAAAACGCACCTCATTTCTCATCTCCTTGTGCTCGGATTCGCCATTCCAGCCACTTTACTAGCAATCTCCCCTACTTGGAGCATCAGCACCTTTAACCTCCTGTTCCGTACAGGTTGCTATTTGTCCTAAGGATGAACGGGAAGACGGGGAACCAATGAGAGACTAGCTCTTGGTGTTGGGACAGGCACAGGTCACTCTATTTTCCCATCAGGAAGAAGAATTAACCACAGGCTCAGCCTGCCCCCCGGAACCAGAACAGGGCCTGAAGCCATCCTGCGCTTTTGCGGCCAGCTCCCGAAAAAGCGAGTTGTAAAATGGAGATTCAGGGCACTGCAATTCACAAACCTGCACAGTTATAAATGATAACTCTCGTCCACAAATATATTGAGGGAAGGCAAAGACGAGGAATTGAAATCAAGGCAGAATTGCAGGAAACAGATTTCAGGAGGTAGATTCGAATCGCCTTTAAAGCACATGAAAAGCGGCAAAACGTTGACAATGATGCCCTTGGCCAAAAAGGGCATATGCGTTTTTTCCTGAATATATTCAGGAAAAAACGCATACGCCCTTTTTGGCCAACCAAGCAACCTGGAAAGGCAAATCAGCGCTACAAAGAAGTCTCGCTTCCCATCGGTCAAAAGGGCCATGCTGAAAAAAGTGTCAAAACCAGAAATGCAGGACAGGCCATGGAGAAATGGGAGCCTTGCTACACTGATGGGTGGGATGTAAATTGCCAACAGCCACTCTGGAGAAGTGTACGGTGTGTCCTGTAACATCTAAAAAACACAGCTTAGAGAGCATAGGGCACTTCCACGCATGGAGGTATAAAGTGGGAAAATTAAAAATCAGCAAGACACAAGCACCCCAAAGTTTAGGGCTGCTCTGTTGACAAGGACCTCCACTTCATTCCACCTTAAATATCCCAGGAAAGCGAAAAATGGATAAAAAATTTGAGGTCCATATGTACAATGGATTATCACTCAGCCATGAAATCAATGTCATAAGGCTAGTAGCAGCATGATGAGTGGATTTAGGTCCGACGATTCTAAGTGACATAAGTCACACAGAAAAGGACACTTCTCATAAGGTGTCACTTATAGAGGGAATGTAAAAACCGTTACACTTGAACTGAATTACAAAACAGAACAGAGTCACACATGCAGAAAACACACTATGGCTGCTTAACGGGAAAGGTGAGGTGGGGTGATACATAAAACAAGAGTTTCAAATTAGCTCAGATACCGTTCCATAAACCCAATATGTAACAGACAAGACCTACTCCTTGCTCAGAGAACTGAACTCAACACGCCCAATTCACCGCACAAGAATATATCTGACTAGTAATAATCTTAAAACCTATGTATTGATATCTCTCTGTTAGTGTGTCAAGTGGGTGTAAAGCGGCATAAACACAGCCGTGAAAAGCAGCTAAACCCCATTATAAAAAGAAATTACTTTTCAAAACCCATGAAACAAAGACAGTGAAAGAGAGAGAAATTCTTACACAATTCGTTCAGGGTCTGTGATGCAACCTGGATTGACCATATCTAGACCCACAGCTGGATGAGACATAAGGGTGGACACTCTTGGGGCTGAGAGGTTTGGTGAGGTTGGGTGAGCAAACGCAGACCCTTTAAAGTAATACTGCGTGCTACCCATCGCATGGGTCCCAAATCTCCAGGTTCAAGGGCATCTTCCTACATCGAAAACATGCATGAGAAACCCAGAAGATGGTACACCGTGTGATGGGGAAAGGTTTCTAAAACGCACCTCATTTCTCATCTCCTTGTGCTCGGGTTCGCCATTCCAGCCACTTTACTAGCAATCTCCCTACTTGGAGCATCAGCACCTTTAACCTCCTGTTCCGTACAGGTTGCTATTTGTCCTGAGGATGAACGGGAAGACGGGGAACCAATGAGAGACTAGCTCTTGGTGTTGGGACAGGCACAGGTCACTCTATTTTCCCATCAGGAAGAAGAATTAACCACAGGCTCAGCCTGCCCCCCGGAACCAGAACAGGGCCTGAAGCCATCCTGCGCTTTTGCGGCCAGCTCCCGAAAAAGCGAGTTGTAAAATGGAGCTTCAGGGCACTGCAATTCACAAACCTGCACAGTTATAAATGATAACTCTCGTCCACAAATATATTGAGGGAAGGCAAAGACGAGGAATTGAAATCAAGGCAGAATTGCAGGAAACAGATTTAAGGAGGTAGATTCGAATCGCCTTGAAAGCCAATGAAAAGCGGCAAAACGTTGACAATGATGCCCTTGGCCGAAAAGGGCGTATGCGTTTTTTCCTGAATATATTCAGGAAAAAACGCATACGCCCTTTTTGGCCAACCAAGCAACCTGGAAAGGCAAATCAGCGCTACAAAGAAGTCTCGCTTCCCATCGGTCAAAAGGGCCATGCTGAAAAAAGTGTCAAAACCAGAAATGCAGGACAGGCCATGGAGAAATGGGAGCCTTGCTACACTGATGGGCGGGATGTAAATTGCCAACAGCCACTCTGGAGAAGTGTACGGTGTGTCCTGAAACATCTAAAAAACACAGCTTAGAGAGCATAGGGCACTTCCACGCATGGGGGTATAAAGTGGGAAAATTAAAAATCAGCAAGACACAAGCACCCCAAAGTTTAGGGCTGCTCTGTTGACAAGGACCTCCACTTCATTCCACCTTAAATATCCCAGGAAAGCGAAAAATGGATAAAAAATTTGAGGTCCATATGTACAATGGATTATCACTCAGCCATGAAATCAATGTCATAAGGCTAGTAGCAGCATGATGAGTGGATTTAGGTCCGACGATTCTAAGTGACATAAGTCACACAGAAAAGGACACTTCTCATAAGGTGTCACTTATAGAGGGAATGTAAAAACCGTTACACTTGAACTGAATTACAAAACAGAACAGAGTCACACATGCAGAAAACACACTATGGCTGCTTAACGGGAAAGGTGAGGTGGGGTGATACATAAAACAAGAGTTTCAAATTAGCTCAGATACCGTTCCATAAACCCAATATGTAACAGACAAGACCTACTCCTTGCTCAGAGAACTGGACTCAACACGCCCGATTCACCGCACAAGAATATATCTGACTAGTAATAATCTTAAAACCTATGTATTGATATCTCTCTGTTAGTGTGTCAAGTGGGTGTAAAGCAGCATAAACACAGCCGTGAAAAGCAGCTAAACCCCATTATAAAAATAAATTACTTTTAAAAACCCATGAAACAAAGACAGTGAAAGAGAGAGAAATTCTTACACAATTCGTTCGGGGTCTGTGATGCAACCTGGATTGACCATATCTAGACCCACAGCTGGATGAGACATAAGGGTGGACACTCTTGGGGCTGAGAGGTTTGGTGAGGTTGGGTGAGCAAACGCAGACCCTTTAAAGTAATACTGCGTGCTACCCATCCCATGGGTCCCAAATCTCCAGGTTCAAGGGCATCTTCCTACATCGAAAACATGCATGAGAAACCCAGAAGATGGTACACCGTGTGATGGGGAAAGGTTTCTAAAACGCACCTCATTTCTCATCTCCTTGTGCTCGGGTTCGCCATTCCAGCCACTTTACTAGCAATCTCCCTACTTGGAGCATCAGCACCTTTAACCTCCTGTTCCGTACAGGTTGCTATTTGTCCTGAGGATGAACGGGAAGACGGAGAACCAATGAGAGACTAGCTCTTGGTGTTGGGACAGGCACAGGTCACTCTATTTTCCCATCAGGAAGAAGAATTAACCACAGGCTCAGCCTGCCCCCCGGAACCAGAACAGGGCCTGAAGCCATCCTGCGCTTTTGCGGCCAGCTCCCGAAAAAGCGAGTTATAAAATGGAGCTTCAGGGCACTGCAATTCACAAACCTGCACTGTTATAAATGATAACTCTCGTCCACAAATATATTGAGGGAAGGCAAAGACGAGGAATTGAAATCAAGGCAGAATTGCAGGAAACAGATTTCAGGAGGTAGATTCGAATCACCTTGAAAGCACATGAAAAGCGGCAAAACGTTGACAATGATGCCCTTGGCCAAAAAGGGCGTATGCGTTTTTTCCTGAATATATTCAGGAAAAAACGCATACGTCCTTTTTGGCCAACCAAGCAACCTGGAAAGGCAAATCAGCGCTACAAAGAAGTCTCGCTTCCCATCGGTCAAAAGGGCCATGCTGAAAAAAGTGTCAAAACCAGAAATGCAGGACAGGCCATGGAGAAATGGGAGCCTTGCTACACTGATGGGCGGGATGTAAATTGCCAACAGCCACTCTGGAGAAGTGTACGGTGTGTCCTGAAACATCTAAAAAACACAGCTTAGAGAGCATAGGGCACTTCCACGCATGGGGGTATAAAGTGGGAAAATTAAAAATCATCAAGACACAAGCACCCCAAAGTTTAGGGCTGCTCTGTTGACAAGGACCTCCACTTCATTCCACCTTAAATATCCCAGGAAAGCGAAAAATGGATAAAAAATTTGAGGTCCATATGTACAATGGATTATCACTCAGCCATGAAATCAATGTCATAAGGCTAGTAGCAGCATGATGAGTGGATTTAGGTCCGACGATTCTAAGTGACATAAGTCACACAGAAAAGGACACTTCTCATAAGGTGTCACTTATAGAGGGAATGTAAAAACCGTTACACTTGAACTGAATTACAAAACAGAACAGAGTCACACATGCAGAAAACACACTATGGCTGCTTAACGGGAAAGGTGAGGTGGGGTGATACATAAAACAAGAGTTTCAAATTAGCTCAGATACCGTTCCATAAACCCAATATGTAACAGACAAGACCTACTCCTTGCTCAGAGAACTGGACTCAACACGCCCGATTCACCGCACAAGAATATATCTGACTAGTAATAATCTTAAAACCTATGTATTGATATCTCTCTGTTAGTGTGTCAAGTGGGTGTAAAGCGGCATAAACACAGCCGTGAAAAGCAGCTAAACCCCATTATAAAAATAAATTACTTTTAAAAACCCATGAAACAAAGACAGTGAAAGAGAGAGAAATTCTTACACAATTCGTTCAGGGTCTGTGATGCAACCTGGATTGACCATATCTAGACCCACAGCTGGATGAGACATAAGGGTGGACACTCTTGGGGCTGAGAGGTTTGGTGAGGTTGGGTGAGCAAACGCAGACCCTTTAAAGTAATACTGCGTGCTACCCATCCCATGGGTCCCAAATCTCCAGGTTCAAGGGCATCTTCCTACATCGAAAACATGCATGAGAAACCCAGAAGATGGTACACCGTGTGATGGGGAAAGGTTTCTAAAACGCACCTCATTTCTCATCTCCTTGTGCTCGGGTTCGCCATTCCAGCCACTTTACTAGCAATCTCCCTACTTGGAGCATCAGCACCTTTAACCTCCTGTTCCGTACAGGTTGCTATTTGTCCTGAGGATGAACGGGAAGACGGGGAACCAATGAGAGACTAGCTCTTGGTGTTGGGACAGGCACAGGTCACTCTTTTTTCCTATCAGGAAGAAGAATTAACCACAGGCTCAGCCTGCCCCCCGGAACCAGAACAGGGCCTGAAGCCATCCTGCGCTTTTGCGGCCAGCTCCCGAAAAAGCGAGTTGTAAAATGGAGCTTCAGGGCACTGCAATTCACAAACCTGCACAGTTATAAATGATAACTCTCGTCCACAAATATATTGAGGGAAGGCAAAGACGAGGAATTGAAATCAAGGCAGAATTGCAGGAAACAGATTTCAGGAGGTAGATTCGAATCGCCTTGAAAGCCAATGAAAAGCGGCAAAACGTTGACAATGATGCCCTTGGCCGAAAAGGGCGTATGCGTTTTTTCCTGAATATATTCAGGAAAAAACGCATACGCCCTTTTTGGCCAACCAAGCAACCTGGAAAGGCAAATCAGCGCTACAAAGAAGTCTCGCTTCCCATCGGTCAAAAGGGCCATGCTGAAAAAAGTGTCAAAACCAGAAATGCAGGACAGGCCATGGAGAAATGGGAGCCTTGCTACACTGATGGGCGGGATGTAAATTGCCAACAGCCACTCTGGAGAAGTGTACGGTGTGTCCTGAAACATCTAAAAAACACAGCTTAGAGAGCATAGGGCACTTCCACGCATGGGGGTATAAAGTGGGAAAATTAAAAATCAGCAAGACACAAGCACCCCAAAGTTTAGGGCTGCTCTGTTGACAAGGACCTCCACTTCATTCCACCTTAAATATCCCAGGAAAGCGAAAAATGGATAAAAAATTTGAGGTCCATATGTACAATGGATTATCACTCAGCCATGAAATCAATGTCATAAGGCTAGTAGCAGCATGATGAGTGGATTTAGGTCCGACGATTCTAAGTGACATAAGTCACACAGAAAAGGACACTTCTCATAAGGTGTCACTTATAGAGGGAATGTAAAAACCGTTACACTTGAACTGAATTACAAAACAGAACAGAGTCACACATGCAGAAAACACACTATGGCTGCTTAACGGGAAAGGTGAGGTGGGGTGATACATAAAACAAGAGTTTCAAATTAGCTCAGATACCGTTCCATAAACCCAATATGTAACAGACAAGACCTACTCCTTGCTCAGAGAACTGGACTCAACACGCCCGATTCACCGCACAAGAATATATCTGACTAGTAATAATCTTAAAACCTATGTATTGATATCTCTCTGTTAGTGTGTCAAGTGGGTGTAAAGCAGCATAAACACAGCCGTGAAAAGCAGCTAAACCCCATTATAAAAATAAATTACTTTTAAAAACCCATGAAACAAAGACAGTGAAAGAGAGAGAAATTCTTACACAATTCGTTCGGGGTCTGTGATGCAACCTGGATTGACCATATCTAGACCCACAGCTGGATGAGACATAAGGGTGGACACTCTTGGGGCTGAGAGGTTTGGTGAGGTTGGGTGAGCAAACGCAGACCCTTTAAAGTAATACTGCGTGCTACCCATCCCATGGGTCCCAAATCTCCAGGTTCAAGGGCATCTTCCTACATCGAAAACATGCATGAGAAACCCAGAAGATGGTACACCGTGTGATGGGGAAAGGTTTCTAAAACGCACCTCATTTCTCATCTCCTTGTGCTCGGGTTCGCCATTCCAGCCACTTTACTAGCAATCTCCCTACTTGGAGCATCAGCACCTTTAACCTCCTGTTCCGTACAGGTTGCTATTTGTCCTGAGGATGAACGGGAAGACGGAGAACCAATGAGAGACTAGCTCTTGGTGTTGGGACAGGCACAGGTCACTCTATTTTCCCATCAGGAAGAAGAATTAACCACAGGCTCAGCCTGCCCCCCGGAACCAGAACAGGGCCTGAAGCCATCCTGCGCTTTTGCGGCCAGCTCCCGAAAAAGCGAGTTATAAAATGGAGCTTCAGGGCACTGCAATTCACAAACCTGCACTGTTATAAATGATAACTCTCGTCCACAAATATATTGAGGGAAGGCAAAGACGAGGAATTGAAATCAAGGCAGAATTGCAGGAAACAGATTTCAGGAGGTAGATTCGAATCACCTTGAAAGCACATGAAAAGCGGCAAAACGTTGACAATGATGCCCTTGGCCAAAAAGGGCGTATGCGTTTTTTCCTGAATATATTCAGGAAAAAACGCATACGTCCTTTTTGGCCAACCAAGCAACCTGGAAAGGCAAATCAGCGCTACAAAGAAGTCTCGCTTCCCATCGGTCAAAAGGGCCATGCTGAAAAAAGTGTCAAAACCAGAAATGCAGGACAGGCCATGGAGAAATGGGAGCCTTGCTACACTGATGGGCGGGATGTAAATTGCCAACAGCCACTCTGGAGAAGTGTACGGTGTGTCCTGAAACATCTAAAAAACACAGCTTAGAGAGCATAGGGCACTTCCACGCATGGGGGTATAAAGTGGGAAAATTAAAAATCATCAAGACACAAGCACCCCAAAGTTTAGGGCTGCTCTGTTGACAAGGACCTCCACTTCATTCCACCTTAAATATCCCAGGAAAGCGAAAAATGGATAAAAAATTTGAGGTCCATATGTACAATGGATTATCACTCAGCCATGAAATCAATGTCATAAGGCTAGTAGCAGCATGATGAGTGGATTTAGGTCCGACGATTCTAAGTGACATAAGTCACACAGAAAAGGACACTTCTCATAAGGTGTCACTTATAGAGGGAATGTAAAAACCGTTACACTTGAACTGAATTACAAAACAGAACAGAGTCACACATGCGGAAAACACACTATGGCTGCTTAACGGGAAAGGTGAGGTGGGGTGATACATAAAACAAGAGTTTCAAATTAGCTCAGATACCGTTCCATAAACCCAATATGTAACAGACAAGACCTACTCCTTGCTCAGAGAACTGGACTCAACACGCCCGATTCACCGCACAAGAATATATCTGACTAGTAATAATCTTAAAACCTATGTATTGATATCTCTCTGTTAGTGTGTCAAGTGGGTGTAAAGCGGCATAAACACAGCCGTGAAAAGCAGCTAAACCCCATTATAAAAATAAATTACTTTTAAAAACCCATGAAACAAAGACAGTGAAAGAGAGAGAAATTCTTACACAATTCGTTCAGGGTCTGTGATGCAACCTGGATTGACCATATCTAGACCCACAGCTGGATGAGACATAAGGGTGGACACTCTTGGGGCTGAGAGGTTTGGTGAGGTTGGGTGAGCAAACGCAGACCCTTTAAAGTAATACTGCGTGCTACCCATCCCATGGGTCCCAAATCTCCAGGTTCAAGGGCATCTTCCTACATCGAAAACATGCATGAGAAACCCAGAAGATGGTACACCGTGTGATGGGGAAAGGTTTCTAAAACGCACCTCATTTCTCATCTCCTTGTGCTCGGGTTCGCCATTCCAGCCACTTTACTAGCAATCTCCCTACTTGGAGCATCAGCACCTTTAACCTCCTGTTCCGTACAGGTTGCTATTTGTCCTGAGGATGAACGGGAAGACGGGGAACCAATGAGAGACTAGCTCTTGGTGTTGGGACAGGCACAGGTCACTCTTTTTTCCTATCAGGAAGAAGAATTAACCACAGGCTCAGCCTGCCCCCCGGAACCAGAACAGGGCCTGAAGCCATCCTGCGCTTTTGCGGCCAGCTCCCGAAAAAGCGAGTTGTAAAATGGAGCTTCAGGGCACTGCAATTCACAAACCTGCACAGTTATAAATGATAACTCTCGTCCACAAATATATTGAGGGAAGGCAAAGACGAGGAATTGAAATCAAGGCAGAATTGCAGGAAACAGATTTCAGGAGGTAGATTCGAATCGCCTTGAAAGCCAATGAAAAGCGGCAAAACGTTGACAATGATGCCCTTGGCCGAAAAGGGCGTATGCGTTTTTTCCTGAATATATTCAGGAAAAAACGCATACGCCCTTTTTGGCCAACCAAGCAACCTGGAAAGGCAAATCAGCGCTACAAAGAAGTCTCGCTTCCCATCGGTCAAAAGGGCCATGCTGAAAAAAGTGTCAAAACCAGAAATGCAGGACAGGCCATGGAGAAATGGGAGCCTTGCTACACTGATGGGCGGGATGTAAATTGCCAACAGCCACTCTGGAGAAGTGTACGGTGTGTCCTGAAACATCTAAAAAACACAGCTTAGAGAGCATAGGGCACTTCCACGCATGGGGGTATAAAGTGGGAAAATTAAAAATCAGCAAGACACAAGCACCCCAAAGTTTAGGGCTGCTCTGTTGACAAGGACCTCCACTTCATTCCACCTTAAATATCCCAGGAAAGCGAAAAATGGATAAAAAATTTGAGGTCCATATGTACAATGGATTATCACTCAGCCATGAAATCAATGTCATAAGGCTAGTAGCAGCATGATGAGTGGATTTAGGTCCGACGATTCTAAGTGACATAAGTCACACAGAAAAGGACACTTCTCATAAGGTGTCACTTATAGAGGGAATGTAAAAACCGTTACACTTGAACTGAATTACAAAACAGAACAGAGTCACACATGCAGAAAACACACTATGGCTGCTTAACGGGAAAGGTGAGGTGGGGTGATACATAAAACAAGAGTTTCAAATTAGCTCAGATACCGTTCCATAAACCCAATATGTAACAGACAAGACCTACTCCTTGCTCAGAGAACTGGACTCAACACGCCCGATTCACCGCACAAGAATATATCTGACTAGTAATAATCTTAAAACCTATGTATTGATATCTCTCTGTTAGTGTGTCAAGTGGGTGTAAAGCGGCATAAACACAGCCGTGAAAAGCAGCTAAACCCCATTATAAAAATAAATTACTTTTAAAAACCCATGAAACAAAGACAGTGAAAGAGAGAGAAATTCTTACACAATTCGTTCAGGGTCTGTGATGCAACCTGGATTGACCATATCTAGACCCACAGCTGGATGAGACATAAGGGTGGACACTCTTGGGGCTGAGAGGTTTGGTGAGGTTGGGTGAGCAAACGCAGACCCTTTAAAGTAATACTGCGTGCTACCCATCCCATGGGTCCCAAATCTCCAGGTTCAAGGGCATCTTCCTACATCGAAAACATGCATGAGAAACCCAGAAGATGGTACACCGTGTGATGGGGAAAGGTTTCTAAAACGCACCTCATTTCTCATCTCCTTGTGCTCGGGTTCGCCATTCCAGCCACTTTACTAGCAATCTCCCTACTTGGAGCATCAGCACCTTTAACCTCCTGTTCCGTACAGGTTGCTATTTGTCCTGAGGATGAACGGGAAGACGGGGAACCAATGAGAGACTAGCTCTTGGTGTTGGGACAGGCACAGGTCACTCTTTTTTCCTATCAGGAAGAAGAATTAACCACAGGCTCAGCCTGCCCCCCGGAACCAGAACAGGGCCTGAAGCCATCCTGCGCTTTTGTGGCCAGCTCCCGAAAAAGCGAGTTGTAAAATGGAGCTTCAGGGCACTGCAATTCACAAACCTGCACTGTTATAAATGATAACTCTCGTCCACAAATATATTGAGGGAAGGCAAAGACGAGGAATTGAAATCAAGGCAGAATTGCAGGAAACAGATTTCAGGAGGTAGATTCGAATCACCTTGAAAGCACATGAAAAGCGGCAAAACGTTGACAATGATGCCCTTGGCCAAAAAGGGCGTATGCGTTTTTTCCTGAATATATTCAGGAAAAAACGCATACGTCCTTTTTGGCCAACCAAGCAACCTGGAAAGGCAAATCAGCGCTACAAAGAAGTCTCGCTTCCCATCGGTCAAAAGGGCCATGCTGAAAAAAGTGTCAAAACCAGAAATGCAGGACAGGCCATGGAGAAATGGGAGCCTTGCTACACTGATGGGCGGGATGTAAATTGCCAACAGCCACTCTGGAGAAGTGTACAGTGTGTCCTGAAACATCTAAAAAACACAGCTTAGAGAGCATAGGGCACTTCCACGCATGGGGGTATAAAGTGGGAAAATTAAAAATCATCAAGACACAAGCACCCCAAAGTTTAGGGCTGCTCTGTTGACAAGGACCTCCACTTCATTCCACCTTAAATATCCCAGGAAAGCGAAAAATGGATAAAAAATTTGAGGTCCATATGTACAATGGATTATCACTCAGCCATGAAATCAATGTCATAAGGCTAGTAGCAGCATGATGAGTGGATTTAGGTCCGACGATTCTAAGTGACATAAGTCACACAGAAAAGGACACTTCTCATAAGGTGTCACTTATAGAGGGAATGTAAAAACCGTTACACTTGAACTGAATTACAAAACAGAACAGAGTCACACATGCAGAAAACACACTATGGCTGCTTAACGGGAAAGGTGAGGTGGGGTGATACATAAAACAAGAGTTTCAAATTAGCTCAGATACCGTTCCATAAACCCAATATGTAACAGACAAGACCTACTCCTTGCTCAGAGAACTGGACTCAACACGCCCGATTCACCGCACAAGAATATATCTGACTAGTAATAATCTTAAAACCTATGTATTGATATCTCTCTGTTAGTGTGTCAAGTGGGTGTAAAGCGGCATAAACACAGCCGTGAAAAGCAGCTAAACCCCATTATAAAAATAAATTACTTTTAAAAACCCATGAAACAAAGACAGTGAAAGAGAGAGAAATTCTTACACAATTCGTTCAGGGTCTGTGATGCAACCTGGATTGACCATATCTAGACCCACAGCTGGATGAGACATAAGGGTGGACACTCTTGGGGCTGAGAGGTTTGGTGAGGTTGGGTGAGCAAACGCAGACCCTTTAAAGTAATACTGCGTGCTACCCATCCCATGGGTCCCAAATCTCCAGGTTCAAGGGCATCTTCCTACATCGAAAACATGCATGAGAAACCCAGAAGATGGTACACCGTGTGATGGGGAAAGGTTTCTAAAACGCACCTCATTTCTCATCTCCTTGTGCTCGGGTTCGCCATTCCAGCCACTTTACTAGCAATCTCCCCTACTTGGAGCATCAGCACCTTTAACCTCCTGTTCCGTACAGGTTGCTATTTGTCCTGAGGATGAACGGGAAGACGGGGAACCAATGAGAGACTAGCTCTTGGTGTTGGGACAGGCACAGGTCACTCTATTTTCCCATCAGGAAGAAGAATTAACCACAGGCTCAGCCTGCCCCCCGGAACCAGAACAGGGCCTGAAGCCATCCTGCGCTTTTGCGGCCAGCTCCCGAAAAAGCGAGTTGTAAAATGGAGCTTCAGGGCACTGCAATTCACAAACCTGCACAGTTATAAATGATAACTCTCGTCCACAAATATATTGAGGGAAGGCAAAGACGAGGAATTGAAATCAAGGCAGAATTGCAGGAAACAGATTTCAGGAGGTAGATTCGAATCGCCTTGAAAGCACATGAAAAGCGGGAAAACGTTGACAATGATGCCCTTGGCCAAAAAGGGCGTATGCGTTTTTTCCTGAATATATTCAGGAAAAAACGCATACGCCCTTTTTGGCCAACCAAGCAACCTGGAAAGGCAAATCAGCGCTACAAAGAAGTCTCGCTTCCCATCGGTCAAAAGGGCCATGCTGAAAAAAGTGTCAAAACCAGAAATGCAGGACAGGCCATGGAGAAATGGGAGCCTTGCTACACTGATGGGTGGGATGTAAATTGCCAACAGCCACTCTGGAGAAGTGTACGGTGTGTCCTGAAACATCTAAAAAACACAGCTTAGAGAGCATAGGGCACTTCCACGCATGGAGGTATAAAGTGGGAAAATTAAAAATCAGCAAGACACAAGCTCCCCAAAGTTTAGGGCTGCTCTGTTGACAAGGACCTCCACTTCATTCCACCTTAAATATCCCAGGAAAGCGAAAAATGGATAAAAAATTTGAGGTCCATATGTACAATGGATTATCACTCAGCCATGAAATCAATGTCATAAGGCTAGTAGCAGCATGATGAGTGGATTTAGGTCCGACGATTCTAAGTGACATAAGTCACACAGAAAAGGACACTTCTCATAAGGTGTCACTTATAGAGGGAATGTAAAAACCGTTACACTTGAACTGAATTACAAAACAGAACAGAGTCACACATGCAGAAAACACACTATGGCTGCTTAACGGGAAAGGTGAGGTGGGGTGATACATAAAACAAGAGTTTCAAATTAGCTCAGATACCGTTCCATAAACCCAATATGTAACAGACAAGACCTACTCCTTGCTCAGAGAACTGGACTCAACACGCCCGATTCACCGCACAAGAATATATCTGACTAGTAATAATCTTAAAACCTATGTATTGATATCTCTCTGTTAGTGTGTCAAGTGGGTGTAAAGCAGCATAAACACAGCCGTGAAAAGCAGCTAAACCCCATTATAAAAATAAATTACTTTTCAAAACCCATGAAACAAAGACAGTGAAAGAGAGAGAAATTCTTACACAATTCGTTCAGGGTCTGTGATGCAACCTGGATTGACCATATCTAGACCCACAGCTGGATGAGACATAAGGGTGGACACTCTTGGGGCTGAGAGGTTTGGTGAGGTTGGGTGAGCAAACGCAGACCCTTTAAAGTAATACTGCGTGCTACCCATCGCATGGGTCCCAAATCTCCAGGTTCAAGGGCATCTTCCTACATCGAAAACATGCATGAGAAACCCAGAAGATGGTACACCGTGTGATGGGGAAAGGTTTCTAAAACGCACCTCATTTCTCATCTCCTTGTGCTCGGGTTCGCCATTCCAGCCACTTTACTAGCAATCTCCCTACTTGGAGCATCAGCACCTTTAACCTCCTGTTCCGTACAGGTTGCTATTTGTCCTGAGGATGAACGGGAAGACGGGGAACCAATGAGAGACTAGCTCTTGGTGTTGGGACAGGCACAGGTCACTCTATTTTCCCATCAGGAAGAAGAATTAACCACAGGCTCAGCCTGCCCCCCGGAAGCAGAACAGGGCCTGAAGCCATCCTGCGCTTTTGCGGCCAGCTCCCGAAAAAGCGAGTTGTAAAATGGAGCTTCAGGGCACTGCAATTCACAAACCTGCACAGTTATAAATGATAACTCTTGTCCACAAATATATTGAGGGAAGGCAAAGACGAGGAATTGAAATCAAGGCAGAATTGCAGGAAACAGATTTCAGGAGGTAGATTCGAATCGCCTTTAAAGCACATGAAAAGTGGCAAAACGTTGACAATGATGCCCTTGGCCAAAAAGGGCGTATGCGTTTTTTCCTGAATATATTCAGGAAAAAACGCATACGCCCTTTTTGGCCAACCAAGCAACCTGGAAAGGCAAATCAGCGCTACAAAGAAGTCTCGCTTCCCATCGGTCAAAAGGGCCATGCTGAAAAAAGTGTCAAAACCAGAAATGCAGGACAGGCCATGGAGAAATGGGAGCCTTGCTACACTGATGGGCGGGATGTAAATTGCCAACAGCCACTCTGGAGAAGTGTACGGTGTGTCCTGAAACATCTAAAAAACACAGCTTAGAGAGCATAGGGCACTTCCACGCATGGGGGTATAAAGTGGGAAAATTAAAAATCAGCAAGACACAAGCACCCCAAAGTTTAGGGCTGCTCTGTTGACAAGGACCTCCACTTCATTCCACCTTAAATATCCCAGGAAAGCGAAAAATGGATAAAAAATTTGAGGTCCATATGTACAATGGATTATCACTCAGCCATGAAATCAATGTCATAAGGCTAGTAGCAGCATGATGAGTGGATTTAGGTCCGACGATTCTAAGTGACATAAGTCACACAGAAAAGGACACTTCTCATAAGGTGTCACTTATAGAGGGAATGTAAAAACCGTTACACTTGAACTGAATTACAAAACAGAACAGAGTCACACATGCAGAAAACACACTATGGCTGCTTAACGGGAAAGGTGAGGTGGGGTGATACATAAAACAAGAGTTTCAAATTAGCTCAGATACCGTTCCATAAACCCAATATGTAACAGACAAGACCTACTCCTTGCTCAGAGAACTGGACTCAACACGCCCGATTCACCGCACAAGAATATATCTGACTAGTAATAATCTTAAAACCTATGTATTGATATCTCTCTGTTAGTGTGTCAAGTGGGTGTAAAGCAGCATAAACACAGCCGTGAAAAGCAGCTAAACCCCATTATAAAAATAAATTACTTTTCAAAACCCATGAAACAAAGACAGTGAAAGAGAGAGAAATTCTTACACAATTCGTTCAGGGTCTGTGATGCAACCTGGATTGACCATATCTAGACCCACAGCTGGATGAGACATAAGGGTGGACACTCTTGGGGCTGAGAGGTTTGGTGAGGTTGGGTGAGCAAACGCAGACCCTTTAAAGTAATACTGCGTGCTACCCATCGCATGGGTCCCAAATCTCCAGGTTCAAGGGCATCTTCCTACATCAAAAACATGCATGAGAAACCCAGAAGATGGTACACCGTGTGATGGGGAAAGGTTTCTAAAACGCACCTCATTTCTCATCTCCTTGTGCTCGGGTTCGCCATTCCAGCCACTTTACTAGCAATCTCCCCTACTTGGAGCATCAGCACCTTTAACCTCCTGTTCCGTACAGGTTGCTATTTGTCCTGAGGATGAACGGGAAGACGGGGAACCAATGAGAGACTAGCTCTTGGTGTTGGGACAGGCACAGGTCACTCTATTTTCCCATCAGGAAGAAGAATTAACCACAGGCTCAGCCTGCCCCCCGGAACCAGAACAGGGCCTGAAGCCATCCTGCGCTTTTGCGGCCAGCTCCCGAAAAAGCGAGTTGTAAAATGGAGCTTCAGGGCACTGCAATTCACAAACCTGCACAGTTATAAATGATAACTCTCGTCCACAAATATATTGAGGGAAGGCAAAGACGAGGAATTGAAATCAAGGCAGAATTGCAGGAAACAGATTTCAGGAGGTAGATTCGAATCGCCTTGAAAGCACATGAAAAGCGGGAAAACGTTGACAATGATGCCCTTGGCCAAAAAGGGCGTATGCGTTTTTTCCTGAATATATTCAGGAAAAAACGCATACGCCCTTTTTGGCCAACCAAGCAACCTGGAAAGGCAAATCAGCGCTACAAAGAAGTCTCGCTTCCCATCGGTCAAAAGGGCCATGCTGAAAAAAGTGTCAAAACCAGAAATGCAGGACAGGCCATGGAGAAATGGGAGCCTTGCTACACTGATGGGTGGGATGTAAATTGCCAACAGCCACTCTGGAGAAGTGTACGGTGTGTCCTGAAACATCTAAAAAACACAGCTTAGAGAGCATAGGGCAATTCCACGCATGGAGGTATAAAGTGGGAAAATTAAAAATCAGCAAGACACAAGCTCCCCAAAGTTTAGGGCTGCTCTGTTGACAAGGACCTCCACTTCATTCCACCTTAAATATCCCAGGAAAGCGAAAAATGGATAAAAAATTTGAGGTCCATATGTACAATGGATTATCACTCAGCCATGAAATCAATGTCATAAGGCTAGTAGCAGCATGATGAGTGGATTTAGGTCCGACGATTCTAAGTGACATAAGTCACACAGAAAAGGACACTTCTCATAAGGTGTCACTTATAGAGGGAATGTAAAAACCGTTACACTTGAACTGAATTACAAAACAGAACAGAGTCACACATGCAGAAAACACACTATGGCTGCTTAACGGGAAAGGTGAGGTGGGGTGATACATAAAACAAGAGTTTCAAATTAGCTCAGATACCGTTCCATAAACCCAATATGTAACAGACAAGACCTACTCCTTGCTCAGAGAACTGGACTCAACACGCCCGATTCACCGCACAAGAATATATCTGACTAGTAATAATCTTAAAACCTATGTATTGATATCTCTCTGTTAGTGTGTCAAGTGGGTGTAAAGCAGCATAAACACAGCCGTGAAAAGCAGCTAAACCCCATTATAAAAATAAATTACTTTTCAAAACCCATGAAACAAAGACAGTGAAAGAGAGAGAAATTCTTACACAATTCGTTCAGGCTCTGTGATGCAACCTGGATTGACCATATCTAGACCCACAGCTGGATGAGACATAAGGGTGGACACTCTTGGGGCTGAGAGGTTTGGTGAGGTTGGGTGAGCAAACGCAGACCCTTTAAAGTAATACTGCGTGCTACCCATCGCATGGGTCCCAAATCTCCAGGTTCAAGGGCATCTTCCTACATCGAAAACATGCATGAGAAACCCAGAAGATGGTACACCGTGTGATGGGGAAAGGTTTCTAAAACGCACCTCATTTCTCATCTCCTTGTGCTCGGGTTCGCCATTCCAGCCACTTTACTAGCAATCTCCCTACTTGGAGCATCAGCACCTTTAACCTCCTGTTCCGTACAGGTTGCTATTTGTCCTGAGGATGAACGGGAAGACGGGGAACCAATGAGAGACTAGCTCTTGGTGTTGGGACAGGCACAGGTCACTCTATTTTCCCATCAGGAAGAAGAATTAACCACAGGCTCAGCCTGCCCCCCGGAACCAGAACAGGGCCTGAAGCCATCCTGCGCTTTTGCGGCCAGCTCCCGAAAAAGCGAGTTGTAAAATGGAGCTTCAGGGCACTGCAATTCACAAACCTGCACAGTTATAAATGATAACTCTCGTCCACAAATATATTGAGGGAAGGCAAAGACGAGGAATTGAAATCAAGGCAGAATTGCAGGAAACAGATTTCAGGAGGTAGATTCGAATCGCCTTGAAAGCACATGAAAAGCGGCAAAACGTTGACAATGATGCCCTTGGCCAAAAAGGGCGTATGCGTTTTTTCCTGAATATATTCAGGAAAAAACGCATACGCCCTTTTTGGCCAACCAAGCAACCTGGAAAGGCAAATCAGCGCTACAAAGAAGTCTCGCTTCCCATCGGTCAAAAGGGCCATGCTGAAAAAAGTGTCAAAACCAGAAATGCAGGACAGGCCATGGAGAAATGGGAGCCTTGCTACACTGATGGGTGGGATGTAAATTGCCAACAGCCACTCTGGAGAAGTGTACGGTGTGTCCTGAAACATCTAAAAAACACAGCTAAGAGAGCATAGGGCACTTCCACGCATGGGGGTATAAAGTGGGAAAATTAAAAATCATCAAGACACAAGCACCCCAAAGTTTAGGGCTGCTCTGTTGACAAGGACCTCCACTTCATTCCACCTTAAATATCCCAGGAAAGTGAAAAATGGATAAAAAATTTGAGGTCCATATGTACAATGGATTATCACTCAGCCATGAAATCAATGTCATAAGGCTAGTAGCAGCATGATGAGTGGATTTAGGTCCGACGATTCTAAGTGACATAAGTCACACAGAAAAGGACACTTCTCATAAGGTGTCACTTATAGAGGGAATGTAAAAACCGTTACACTTGAACTGAATTACAAAACAGAACAGAGTCACACATGCAGAAAACACACTATGGCTGCTTAACGGGAAAGGTGAGGTGGGGTGATACATAAAACAAGAGTTTCAAATTAGCTCAGATACCGTTCCATAAACCCAATATGTAACAGACAAGACCTACTCCTTGCTCAGAGAACTGGACTCAACACGCCCGATTCACCGCACAAGAATATATCTGACTAGTAATAATCTTAAAACCTATGTATTGATATCTCTCTGTTAGTGTGTCAAGTGGGTGTAAAGCGGCATAAACACAGCCGTGAAAAGCAGCTAAACCCCATTATAAAAATAAATTACTTTTCAAAACCCATGAAACAAAGACAGTGAAAGAGAGAGAAATTCTTACACAATTCTTTCAGGGTCTGTGATGCAACCTGGATTGACCATATCTAGACCCACAGCTGGATGAGACATAAGGGTGGACACTCTTGGGGCTGAGAGGTTTGGTGAGGTTGGGTGAGCAAACGCAGACCCTTTAAAGTAATACTGCGTGCTACCCATCGCATGGGTCCCAAATCTCCAGGTTCAAGGGCATCTTCCTACATCGAAAACATGCATGAGAAACCCAGAAGATGGTACACCGTGTGATGGGGAATGGTTTCTAAAACGCACCTCATTTCTCATCTCCTTGTGCTCGGGTTCGCCATTCCAGCCACTTTACTAGCAATCTCCCTACTTGGAGCATCAGCACCTTTAACCTCCTGTTCCGTACAGGTTGCTATTTGTCCTGAGGATGAACGGGAAGACGGGGAACCAATGAGAGACTAGCTCTTGGTGTTGGGACAGGCACAGGTCACTCTATTTTCCCATCAGGAAGAAGAATGAACCACAGGCTCAGCCTGCCCCCCGGAACCAGAACAGGGCCTGAAGCCATCCTGCGCTTTTGCGGCCAGCTCCCGAAAAAGCGAGTTGTAAAATGGAGCTTCAGGGCACTGCAATTCACAAACCTGCACAGTTATAAATGATAACTCTCGTCCACAAATATATTGAGGGAAGGCAAAGACGAGGAATTGAAATCAAGGCAGAATTGCAGGAAACAGATTTCAGGAGGTAGATTCGAATCGCCTTGAAAGCACAT
Organism: Balaenoptera physalus; assembly: GCF_965194825.1. NCBI lineage: Eukaryota > Metazoa > Chordata > Mammalia > Artiodactyla > Balaenopteridae > Balaenoptera > Balaenoptera physalus. The sequence continues at coordinate 367,949 of NW_028126486.1, forward strand.
GAAAAGCGGGAAAACGTTGACAATGAAGCCCTTGGCCAAAAAGGGCGTATGCGTTTTTTCCTGAATATATTCAGGAAAAAACGCATACGCCCTTTTTGGCCAACCAAGCAACCTGGAAAGGCAAATCAGCGCTACAAAGAAGTCTCGCTTCCCATCGGCCAAAAGGGCCATGCTGAAAAAAGTGTCAAAACCAGAAATGCAGGACAGGCCATGGAGAAATGGGAGCCTTGCTACACTGATGGGTGGGATGTAAATTGCCAACAGCCACTCTGGAGAAGTGTACGGTGTGTCCTGAAACATCTAAAAAACACAGCTTAGAGAGCATAGGGCACTTCCACGCATGGAGGTATAAAGTGGGAAAATTAAAAATCAGCAAGACACAAGCTCCCCAAAGTTTAGGGCTGCTCTGTTGACAAGGACCTCCACTTCATTCCACCTTAAATATCCCAGGAAAGCGAAAAATGGATAAAAAATTTGAGGTCCATATGTACAATGGATTATCACTCAGCCATGAAATCAATGTCATAAGGCTAGTAGCAGCATGATGAGTGGATTTAGGTCCGACGATTCTAAGTGACATAAGTCACACAGAAAAGGACACTTCTCATAAGGTGTCACTTATAGAGGGAATGTAAAAACCGTTACACTTGAACTGAATTACAAAACAGAACAGAGTCACACATGCAGAAAACACACTATGGCTGCTTAACGGGAAAGGTGAGGTGGGGTGATACATAAAACAAGAGTTTCAAATTAGCTCAGATACCGTTCCATAAACCCAATATGTAACAGACAAGACCTACTCCTTGCTCAGAGAACTGGACTCAACACGCCCGATTCACCGCACAAGAATATATCTGACTAGTAATAATCTTAAAACCTATGTATTGATATCTCTCTGTTAGTGTGTCACGTGGGTGTAAAGCAGCATAAACACAGCCGTGAAAAGCAGCTAAACCCCATTATAAAAATAAATTACTTTTCAAAACCCATGAAACAAAGACAGTGAAAGAGAGAGAAATTCTTACACAATTCGTTCAGGGTCTGTGATGCAACCTGGATTGACCATATCTAGACCCACAGCTGGATGAGACATAAGGGTGGACACTCTTGGGGCTGAGAGGTTTGGTGAGGTTGGGTGAGCAAACGCAGACCCTTTAAAGTAATACTGCGTGCTACCCATCGCATGGGTCCCAAATCTCCAGGTTCAAGGGCATCTTCCTACATCGAAAACATGCATGAGAAACCCAGAAGATGGTACACCGTGTGATGGGGAAAGGTTTCTAAAACGCACCTCATTTCTCATCTCCTTGTGCTCGGGTTCGCCATTCCAGCCACTTTACTAGCAATCTCCCTACTTGGAGCATCAGCACCTTTAACCTCCTGTTCCGTACAGGTTGCTATTTGTCCTGAGGATGAACGGGAAGACGGAGAACCAATGAGAGACTAGCTCTTGGTGTTGGGACAGGCACAGGTCACTCTATTTTCCCATCAGGAAGAAGAATTAACCACAGGCTCAGCCTGCCCCCCGGAACCAGAACAGGGCCTGAAGCCATCCTGCGCTTTTGCGGCCAGCTCCCGAAAAAGCGAGTTGTAAAATGGAGCTTCAGGGCACTGCAATTCACAAACCTGCACAGTTATAAATGATAACTCTCGTCCACAAATATATTGAGGGAAGGCAAAGACGAGGAATTGAAATCAAGGCAGAATTGCAGGAAACAGATTTCAGGAGGTAGATTCGAATCGCCTTGAAAGCACATGAAAAGCGGCAAAACGTTGACAATGATGCCCTTGGCCAAAAAGGGCGTATGCGTTTTTTCCTGAATATATTCAGGAAAAAACGCATACGCCCTTTTTGGCCAACCAAGCAACCTGGAAAGGCAAATCAGCGCTACAAAGAAGTCTCGCTTCCCATCGGTCAAAAGGGCCATGCTGAAAAAAGTGTCAAAACCAGAAATGCAGGACAGGCCATGGAGAAATGGGAGCCTTGCTACACTGATGGGTGGGATGTAAATTGCCAACAGCCACTCTGGAGAAGTGTACGGTGTGTCCTGAAACATCTAAAAAACACAGCTTAGAGAGCATAGGGCACTTCCACGCATGGGGGTATAAAGTGGGAAAATTAAAAATCATCAAGACACAAGCACCCCAAAGTTTAGGGCTGCTCTGTTGACAAGGACCTCCACTTCATTCCACCTTAAATATCCCAGGAAAGCGAAAAATGGATAAAAAATTTGAGGTCCATATGTACAATGGATTATCACTCAGCCATGAAATCAATGTCATAAGGCTAGTAGCAGCATGATGAGTGGATTTAGGTCCGACGATTCTAAGTGACATAAGTCACACAGAAAAGGACACTTCTCATAAGGTGTCACTTATATAGGGAATGTAAAAACCGTTACACTTGAACTGAATTACAAAACAGAACAGAGTCACACATGCAGAAAACACACTATGGCTGCTTAACGGGAAAGGTGAGGTGGGGTGATACATAAAACAAGAGTTTCAAATTAGCTCAGATACCGTTCCATAAACCCAATATGTAACAGACAAGACCTACTCCTTGCTCAGAGAACTGGACTCAACACGCTCGATTCACCGCACAAGAATATATCTGACTAGTAATAATCTTAAAACCTATGTATTGATATCTCTCTGTTAGTGTGTCAAGTGGGTGTAAAGCGGCATAAACACAGCCGTGAAAAGCAGCTAAACCCCATTATAAAAATAAATTACTTTTCAAAACCCATGAAACAAAGACAGTGAAAGAGAGAGAAATTCTTACACAATTCGTTCAGGGTCTGTGATGCAACCTGGATTGACCATATCTAGACCCACAGCTGGATGAGACATAAGGGTGGACACTCTTGGGGCTGAGAGGTTTGGTGAGGTTGGGTGAGCAAACGCAGACCCTTTAAAGTAATACTGCGTGCTACCCATCGCATGGGTCCCAAATCTCCAGGTTCAAGGGCATCTTCCTACATCGAAAACATGCATGAGAAACCCAGAAGATGGTACACCGTGTGATGGGGAAAGGTTTCTAAAACGCACCTCATTTCTCATCTCCTTGTGCTCGGGTTCGCCATTCCAGCCACTTTACTAGCAATCTCCCTACTTGGAGCATCAGCACCTTTAACCTCCTGTTCCGTACAGGTTGCTCTTTGTCCTGAGGATGAACGGGAAGACGGAGAACCAATGAGAGACTAGCTCTTGGTGTTGGGACAGGCACAGGTCACTCTATTTTCCCATCAGGAAGAAGAATTAACCACAGGCTCAGCCTGCCCCCCGGAACCAGAACAGGGCCTGAAGCCATCCTGCGCTTTTGCGGCCAGCTCCCGAAAAAGCGAGTTGTAAAATGGAGCTTCAGGGCACTGCAATTCACAAACCTGCACAGTTATAAATGATAACTCTCGTCCACAAATATATTGAGGGAAGGCAAAGACGAGGAATTGAAATCAAGGCAGAATTGCAGGAAACAGATTTCAGGAGGTAGATTCGAATCGCCTTGAAAGCACATGAAAAGCGGCAAAACGTTGACAATGATGCCCTTGGCCAAAAAGGGCGTATGCGTTTTTTCCGGAATATATTCAGGAAAAAACGCATACGCCCTTTTTGGCCAACCAAGCAACCTGGAAAGGCAAATCAGCGCTACAAAGAAGTCTCGCTTCCCATCGGTCAAAAGGGCCATGCTGAAAAAAGTGTCAAAACCAGAAATGCAGGACAGGCCATGGAGAAATGGGAGCCTTGCTACACTGATGGGCGGGATGTAAATTGCCAACAGCCACTCTGGAGAAGTGTACGGTGTGTCCTGAAACATCTAAAAAACACAGCTTAGAGAGCATAGGGCACTTCCACGCATGGGGGTATAAAGTGGGAAAATTAAAAATCAGCAAGACACAAGCACCCCAAAGTTTAGGGCTGCTCTGTTGACAAGGACCTCCACTTCATTCCACCTTAAATATCCCAGGAAAGCGAAAAATGGATAAAAAATTTGAGGTCCATATGTACAATGGATTATCACTCAGCCATGAAATCAATGTCATAAGGCTAGTAGCAGCATGATGAGTGGATTTAGGTCCGACGATTCTAAGTGACATAAGTCACACAGAAAAGGACACTTCTCATAAGGTGTCACTTATAGAGGGAATGTAAAAACCGTTACACTTGAACTGAATTACAAAACAGAACAGAGTCACACATGCAGAAAACACACTATGGCTGCTTAACGGGAAAGGTGAGGTGGGGTGATACATAAAACAAGAGTTTCAAATTAGCTCAGATACCGTTCCATAAACCCAATATGTAACAGACAAGACCTACTCCTTGCTCAGAGAACTGGACTCAACACGCCCGATTCACCGCACAAGAATATATCTGACTAGTAATAATCTTAAAACCTATGTATTGATATCTCTCTGTTAGTGTGTCAAGTGGGTGTAAAGCAGCATAAACACAGCCGTGAAAAGCAGCTAAACCCCATTATAAAAATAAATTACTTTTCAAAACCCATGAAACAAAGACAGTGAAAGAGAGAGAAATTCTTACACAATTCGTTCAGGGTCTGTGATGCAACCTGGATTGACCATATCTAGACCCACAGCTGGATGAGACATAAGGGTGGACACTCTTGGGGCTGAGAGGTTTGGTGAGGTTGGGTGAGCAAACGCAGACCCTTTAAAGTAATACTGCGTGCTACCCATCGCATGGGTCCCAAATCTCCAGGTTCAAGGGCATCTTCCTACATCAAAAACATGCATGAGAAACCCAGAAGATGGTACACCGTGTGATGGGGAAAGGTTTCTAAAACGCACCTCATTTCTCATCTCCTTGTGCTCGGGTTCGCCATTCCAGCCACTTTACTAGCAATCTCCCCTACTTGGAGCATCAGCACCTTTAACCTCCTGTTCCGTACAGGTTGCTCTTTGTCCTGAGGATGAACGGGAAGACGGGGAACCAATGAGAGACTAGCTCTTGGTGTTGGGACAGGCACAGGTCACTCTATTTTCCCATCAGGAAGAAGAATTAACCACAGGCTCAGCCTGCCCCCCGGAACCAGAACAGGGCCTGAAGCCATCCTGCGCTTTTGCGGCCAGCTCCCGAAAAAGCGAGTTGTAAAATGGAGCTTCAGGGCACTGCAATTCACAAACCTGCACAGTTATAAATGATAACTCTCGTCCACAAATATATTGAGGGAAGGCAAAGACGAGGAATTGAAATCAAGGCAGAATTGCAGGAAACAGATTTCAGGAGGTAGATTCGAATCGCCTTGAAAGCACATGAAAAGCGGCAAAACGTTGACAATGATGCCCTTGGCCAAAAAGGGCGTATGCGTTTTTTCCTGAATATATTCAGGAAAAAACGCATACGCCCTTTTTGGCCAACCAAGCAACCTGGAAAGGCAAATCAGCGCTACAAAGAAGTCTCGCTTCCCATCGGTCAAAAGGGCCATGCTGAAAAAAGTGTCAAAACCAGAAATGCAGGACAGGCCATGGAGAAATGGGAGCCTTGCTACACTGATGGGCGGGATGTAAATTGCCAACAGCCACTCTGGAGAAGTGTACGGTGTGTCCTGAAACATCTAAAAAACACAGCTTAGAGAGCATAGGGCACTTCCACGCATGGGGGTATAAAGTGGGAAAATTAAAAATCAGCAAGACACAAGCACCCCAAAGTTTAGGGCTGCTCTGTTGACAAGGACCTCCACTTCATTCCACCTTAAATATCCCAGGAAAGCGAAAAATGGATAAAAAATTTGAGGTCCATATGTACAATGGATTATCACTCAGCCATGAAATCAATGTCGTAAGGCTAGTAGCAGCATGATGAGTGGATTTAGGTCCGACGATTCTAAGTGACATAAGTCACACAGAAAAGGACACTTCTCATAAGGTGTCACTTATAGAGGGAATGTAAAAACCGTTACACTTGAACTGAATTACAAAACAGAACAGAGTCACACATGCAGAAAACACACTATGGCTGCTTAACGGGAAAGGTGAGGTGGGGTGATACATAAAACAAGAGTTTCAAATTAGCTCAGATACCGTTCCATAAACCCAATATGTAACAGACAAGACCTACTCCTTGCTCAGAGAACTGGACTCAACACGCCCGATTCACCGCACAAGAATATATCTGACTAGTAATAATCTTAAAACCTATGTATTGATATCTCTCTGTTAGTGTGTCAAGTGGGTGTAAAGCAGCATAAACACAGCCGTGAAAAGCAGCTAAACCCCATTATAAAAATAAATTACTTTTCAAAACCCATGAAACAAAGACAGTGAAAGAGAGAGAAATTCTTACACAATTCGTTCAGGGTCTGTGATGCAACCTGGATTGACCATATCTAGACCCACAGCTGGATGAGACATAAGGGTGGACACTCTTGGGGCTGAGAGGTTTGGTGAGGTTGGGTGAGCAAACGCAGACCCTTTAAAGTAATACTGCGTGCTACCCATCGCATGGGTCCCAAATCTCCAGGTTCAAGGGCATCTTCCTACATCGAAAACATGCATGAGAAACCCAGAAGATGGTACACCGTGTGATGGGGAAAGGTTTCTAAAACGCACCTCATTTCTCATCTCCTTGTGCTCGGGTTCGCCATTCCAGCCACTTTACTAGCAATCTCCCTACTTGGAGCATCAGCACCTTTAACCTCCTGTTCCGTACAGGTTGCTATTTGTCCTGAGGATGAACGGGAAGACGGGGAACCAATGAGAGACTAGCTCTTGGTGTTGGGACAGGCACAGGTCACTCTATTTTCCCATCAGGAAGAAGAATTAACCACAGGCTCAGCCTGCCCCCCGGAAGCAGAACAGGGCCTGAAGCCATCCTGCGCTTTTGCGGCCAGCTCCCGAAAAAGCGAGTTGTAAAATGGAGCTTCAGGGCACTGCAATTCACAAACCTGCACAGTTATAAATGATAACTCTCGTCCACAAATATATTGAGGGAAGGCAAAGACGAGGAATTGAAATCAAGGCAGAATTGCAGGAAACAGATTTCAGGAGGTAGATTCGAATCGCCTTGAAAGCACATGAAAAGCGGCAAAACGTTGACAATGATGCCCTTGGCCAAAAAGGGCGTATGCGTTTTTTCCTGAATATATTCAGGAAAAAACGCATACGCCCTTTTTGGCCAACCAAGCAACCTGGAAAGGCAAATCAGCGCTACAAAGAAGTCTCGCTTCCCATCGGTCAAAAGGGCCATGCTGAAAAAAGTGTCAAAACCAGAAATGCAGGACAGGCCATGGAGAAATGGGAGCCTTGCTACACTGATGGGCGGGATGTAAATTGCCAACAGCCACTCTGGAGAAGTGTACGGTGTGTCCTGAAACATCTAAAAAACACAGCTTAGAGAGCATAGGGCACTTCCACGCATGGGGGTATAAAGTGGGAAAATTAAAAATCAGCAAGACACAAGCACCCCAAAGTTTAGGGCTGCTCTGTTGACAAGGACCTCCACTTCATTCCACCTTAAATATCCCAGGAAAGCTAAAAATGGATAAAAAATTTGAGGTCCATATGTACAATGGATTATCACTCAGCCATGAAATCAATGTCGTAAGGCTAGTAGCAGCATGATGAGTGGATTTAGGTCCGACGATTCTAAGTGACATAAGTCACACAGAAAAGGACACTTCTCATAAGGTGTTACTTATAGAGGGAATGTAAAAACCGTTACACTTGAACTGAATTACAAAACAGAACAGAGTCACACATGCAGAAAACACACTATGGCTGCTTAACGGGAAAGGTGAGGTGGGGTGATACATAAAACAAGAGTTTCAAATTAGCTCAGATACCGTTCCATAAACCCAATATGTAACAGACAAGACCTACTCCTTGCTCAGAGAACTGGACTCAACACGCCCGATTCACCGCACAAGAATATATCTGACTAGTAATAATCTTAAAACCTATGTATTGATATCTCTCTGTTAGTGTGTCAAGTGGGTGTAAAGCAGCATAAACACAGCCGTGAAAAGCAGCTAAACCCCATTATAAAAATAAATTACTTTTCAAAACCCATGAAACAAAGACAGTGAAAGAGAGAGAAATTCTTACACAATTCGTTCAGGGTCTGTGATGCAACCTGGATTGACCATATCTAGACCCACAGCTGGATGAGACATAAGGGTGGACACTCTTGGGGCTAAGAGGTTTGGTGAGGTTGGGTGAGCAAACGCAGACCCTTTAAAGTAATACTGCGTGCTACCCATCGCATGGGTCCCAAATCTCCAGGTTCAAGGGCATCTTCCTACATCAAAAACATGCATGAGAAACCCAGAAGATGGTACACCGTGTGATGGGGAAAGGTTTCTAAAACGCACCTCATTTCTCATCTCCTTGTGCTCGGATTCGCCATTCCAGCCACTTTACTAGCAATCTCCCCTACTTGGAGCATCAGCACCTTTAACCTCCTGTTCCGTACAGGTTGCTATTTGTCCTAAGGATGAACGGGAAGACGGGGAACCAATGAGAGACTAGCTCTTGGTGTTGGGACAGGCACAGGTCACTCTATTTTCCCATCAGGAAGAAGAATTAACCACAGGCTCAGCCTGCCCCCCGGAACCAGAACAGGGCCTGAAGCCATCCTGCGCTTTTGCGGCCAGCTCCCGAAAAAGCGAGTTGTAAAATGGAGATTCAGGGCACTGCAATTCACAAACCTGCACAGTTATAAATGATAACTCTCGTCCACAAATATATTGAGGGAAGGCAAAGACGAGGAATTGAAATCAAGGCAGAATTGCAGGAAACAGATTTCAGGAGGTAGATTCGAATCGCCTTTAAAGCACATGAAAAGCGGCAAAACGTTGACAATGATGCCCTTGGCCAAAAAGGGCGTATGCGTTTTTTCCTGAATATATTCAGGAAAAAACGCATACGCCCTTTTTGGCCAACCAAGCAACCTGGAAAGGCAAATCAGCGCTACAAAGAAGTCTCGCTTCCCATCGGTCAAAAGGGCCATGCTGAAAAAAGTGTCAAAACCAGAAATGCAGGACAGGCCATGGAGAAATGGGAGCCTTGCTACACTGATGGGTGGGATGTAAATTGCCAACAGCCACTCTGGAGAAGTGTACGGTGTGTCCTGTAACATCTAAAAAACACAGCTTAGAGAGCATAGGGCACTTCCACGCATGGAGGTATAAAGTGGGAAAATTAAAAATCAGCAAGACACAAGCACCCCAAAGTTTAGGGCTGCTCTGTTGACAAGGACCTCCACTTCATTCCACCTTAAATATCCCAGGAAAGCGAAAAATGGATAAAAAATTTGAGGTCCATATGTACAATGGATTATCACTCAGCCATGAAATCAATGTCATAAGGCTAGTAGCAGCATGATGAGTGGATTTAGGTCCGACGATTCTAAGTGACATAAGTCACACAGAAAAGGACACTTCTCATAAGGTGTCACTTATAGAGGGAATGTAAAAACCGTTACACTTGAACTGAATTACAAAACAGAACAGAGTCACACATGCAGAAAACACACTATGGCTGCTTAACGGGAAAGGTGAGGTGGGGTGATACATAAAACAAGAGTTTCAAATTAGCTCAGATACCGTTCCATAAACCCAATATGTAACAGACAAGACCTACTCCTTGCTCAGAGAACTGAACTCAACACGCCCAATTCACCGCACAAGAATATATCTGACTAGTAATAATCTTAAAACCTATGTATTGATATCTCTCTGTTAGTGTGTCAAGTGGGTGTAAAGCGGCATAAACACAGCCGTGAAAAGCAGCTAAACCCCATTATAAAAAGAAATTACTTTTCAAAACCCATGAAACAAAGACAGTGAAAGAGAGAGAAATTCTTACACAATTCGTTCAGGGTCTGTGATGCAACCTGGATTGACCATATCTAGACCCACAGCTGGATGAGACATAAGGGTGGACACTCTTGGGGCTGAGAGGTTTGGTGAGGTTGGGTGAGCAAACGCAGACCCTTTAAAGTAATACTGCGTGCTACCCATCGCATGGGTCCCAAATCTCCAGGTTCAAGGGCATCTTCCTACATCGAAAACATGCATGAGAAACCCAGAAGATGGTACACCGTGTGATGGGGAAAGGTTTCTAAAACGCACCTCATTTCTCATCTCCTTGTGCTCGGGTTCGCCATTCCAGCCACTTTACTAGCAATCTCCCTACTTGGAGCATCAGCACCTTTAACCTCCTGTTCCGTACAGGTTGCTATTTGTCCTGAGGATGAACGGGAAGACGGGGAACCAATGAGAGACTAGCTCTTGGTGTTGGGACAGGCACAGGTCACTCTATTTTCCCATCAGGAAGAAGAATTAACCACAGGCTCAGCCTGCCCCCCGGAACCAGAACAGGGCCTGAAGCCATCCTGCGCTTTTGCGGCCAGCTCCCGAAAAAGCGAGTTGTAAAATGGAGCTTCAGGGCACTGCAATTCACAAACCTGCACAGTTATAAATGATAACTCTCGTCCACAAATATATTGAGGGAAGGCAAAGACGAGGAATTGAAATCAAGGCAGAATTGCAGGAAACAGATTTCAGGAGGTAGATTCGAATCGCCTTGAAAGCCAATGAAAAGCGGCAAAACGTTGACAATGATGCCCTTGGCCGAAAAGGGCGTATGCGTTTTTTCCTGAATATATTCAGGAAAAAACGCATACGCCCTTTTTGGCCAACCAAGCAACCTGGAAAGGCAAATCAGCGCTACAAAGAAGTCTCGCTTCCCATCGGTCAAAAGGGCCATGCTGAAAAAAGTGTCAAAACCAGAAATGCAGGACAGGCCATGGAGAAATGGGAGCCTTGCTACACTGATGGGCGGGATGTAAATTGCCAACAGCCACTCTGGAGAAGTGTACGGTGTGTCCTGAAACATCTAAAAAACACAGCTTAGAGAGCATAGGGCACTTCCACGCATGGGGGTATAAAGTGGGAAAATTAAAAATCAGCAAGACACAAGCACCCCAAAGTTTAGGGCTGCTCTGTTGACAAGGACCTCCACTTCATTCCACCTTAAATATCCCAGGAAAGCGAAAAATGGATAAAAAATTTGAGGTCCATATGTACAATGGATTATCACTCAGCCATGAAATCAATGTCATAAGGCTAGTAGCAGCATGATGAGTGGATTTAGGTCCGACGATTCTAAGTGACATAAGTCACACAGAAAAGGACACTTCTCATAAGGTGTCACTTATAGAGGGAATGTAAAAACCGTTACACTTGAACTGAATTACAAAACAGAACAGAGTCACACATGCAGAAAACACACTATGGCTGCTTAACGGGAAAGGTGAGGTGGGGTGATACATAAAACAAGAGTTTCAAATTAGCTCAGATACCGTTCCATAAACCCAATATGTAACAGACAAGACCTACTCCTTGCTCAGAGAACTGGACTCAACACGCCCGATTCACCGCACAAGAATATATCTGACTAGTAATAATCTTAAAACCTATGTATTGATATCTCTCTGTTAGTGTGTCAAGTGGGTGTAAAGCAGCATAAACACAGCCGTGAAAAGCAGCTAAACCCCATTATAAAAATAAATTACTTTTCAAAACCCATGAAACAAAGACAGTGAAAGAGAGAGAAATTCTTACACAATTCGTTCAGGGTCTGTGATGCAACCTGGATTGACCATATCTAGACCCACAGCTGGATGAGACATAAGGGTGGACACTCTTGGGGCTGAGAGGTTTGGTGAGGTTGGGTGAGCAAACGCAGACCCTTTAAAGTAATACTGCGTGCTACCCATCCCATGGGTCCCAAATCTCCAGGTTCAAGGGCATCTTCCTACATCGAAAACATGCATGAGAAACCCAGAAGATGGTACACCGTGTGATGGGGAAAGGTTTCTAAAACGCACCTCATTTCTCATCTCCTTGTGCTCGGGTTCGCCATTCCAGCCACTTTACTAGCAATCTCCCTACTTGGAGCATCAGCACCTTTAACCTCCTGTTCCGTACAGGTTGCTATTTGTCCTGAGGATGAACGGGAAGACGGAGAACCAATGAGAGACTAGCTCTTGGTGTTGGGACAGGCACAGGTCACTCTATTTTCCCATCAGGAAGAAGAATTAACCACAGGCTCAGCCTGCCCCCCGGAACCAGAACAGGGCCTGAAGCCATCCTGCGCTTTTGCGGCCAGCTCCCGAAAAAGCGAGTTATAAAATGGAGCTTCAGGGCACTGCAATTCACAAACCTGCACTGTTATAAATGATAACTCTCGTCCACAAATATATTGAGGGAAGGCAAAGACGAGGAATTGAAATCAAGGCAGAATTGCAGGAAACAGATTTCAGGAGGTAGATTCGAATCACCTTGAAAGCACATGAAAAGCGGCAAAACGTTGACAATGATGCCCTTGGCCAAAAAGGGCGTATGCGTTTTTTCCTGAATATATTCAGGAAAAAACGCATACGTCCTTTTTGGCCAACCAAGCAACCTGGAAAGGCAAATCAGCGCTACAAAGAAGTCTCGCTTCCCATCGGTCAAAAGGGCCATGCTGAAAAAAGTGTCAAAACCAGAAATGCAGGACAGGCCATGGAGAAATGGGAGCCTTGCTACACTGATGGGCGGGATGTAAATTGCCAACAGCCACTCTGGAGAAGTGTACGGTGTGTCCTGAAACATCTAAAAAACACAGCTTAGAGAGCATAGGGCACTTCCACGCATGGGGGTATAAAGTGGGAAAATTAAAAATCATCAAGACACAAGCACCCCAAAGTTTAGGGCTGCTCTGTTGACAAGGACCTCCACTTCATTCCACCTTAAATATCCCAGGAAAGCGAAAAATGGATAAAAAATTTGAGGTCCATATGTACAATGGATTATCACTCAGCCATGAAATCAATGTCATAAGGCTAGTAGCAGCATGATGAGTGGATTTAGGTCCGACGATTCTAAGTGACATAAGTCACACAGAAAAGGACACTTCTCATAAGGTGTCACTTATAGAGGGAATGTAAAAACCGTTACACTTGAACTGAATTACAAAACAGAACAGAGTCACACATGCAGAAAACACACTATGGCTGCTTAACGGGAAAGGTGAGGTGGGGTGATACATAAAACAAGAGTTTCAAATTAGCTCAGATACCGTTCCATAAACCCAATATGTAACAGACAAGACCTACTCCTTGCTCAGAGAACTGGACTCAACACGCCCGATTCACCGCACAAGAATATATCTGACTAGTAATAATCTTAAAACCTATGTATTGATATCTCTCTGTTAGTGTGTCAAGTGGGTGTAAAGCGGCATAAACACAGCCGTGAAAAGCAGCTAAACCCCATTATAAAAATAAATTACTTTTAAAAACCCATGAAACAAAGACAGTGAAAGAGAGAGAAATTCTTACACAATTCGTTCAGGGTCTGTGATGCAACCTGGATTGACCATATCTAGACCCACAGCTGGATGAGACATAAGGGTGGACACTCTTGGGGCTGAGAGGTTTGGTGAGGTTGGGTGAGCAAACGCAGACCCTTTAAAGTAATACTGCGTGCTACCCATCCCATGGGTCCCAAATCTCCAGGTTCAAGGGCATCTTCCTACATCGAAAACATGCATGAGAAACCCAGAAGATGGTACACCGTGTGATGGGGAAAGGTTTCTAAAACGCACCTCATTTCTCATCTCCTTGTGCTCGGGTTCGCCATTCCAGCCACTTTACTAGCAATCTCCCTACTTGGAGCATCAGCACCTTTAACCTCCTGTTCCGTACAGGTTGCTATTTGTCCTGAGGATGAACGGGAAGACGGGGAACCAATGAGAGACTAGCTCTTGGTGTTGGGACAGGCACAGGTCACTCTTTTTTCCTATCAGGAAGAAGAATTAACCACAGGCTCAGCCTGCCCCCCGGAACCAGAACAGGGCCTGAAGCCATCCTGCGCTTTTGTGGCCAGCTCCCGAAAAAGCGAGTTGTAAAATGGAGCTTCAGGGCACTGCAATTCACAAACCTGCACTGTTATAAATGATAACTCTCGTCCACAAATATATTGAGGGAAGGCAAAGACGAGGAATTGAAATCAAGGCAGAATTGCAGGAAACAGATTTCAGGAGGTAGATTCGAATCACCTTGAAAGCACATGAAAAGCGGCAAAACGTTGACAATGATGCCCTTGGCCAAAAAGGGCGTATGCGTTTTTTCCTGAATATATTCAGGAAAAAACGCATACGTCCTTTTTGGCCAACCAAGCAACCTGGAAAGGCAAATCAGCGCTACAAAGAAGTCTCGCTTCCCATCGGTCAAAAGGGCCATGCTGAAAAAAGTGTCAAAACCAGAAATGCAGGACAGGCCATGGAGAAATGGGAGCCTTGCTACACTGATGGGCGGGATGTAAATTGCCAACAGCCACTCTGGAGAAGTGTACGGTGTGTCCTGAAACATCTAAAAAACACAGCTTAGAGAGCATAGGGCACTTCCACGCATGGGGGTATAAAGTGGGAAAATTAAAAATCATCAAGACACAAGCACCCCAAAGTTTAGGGCTGCTCTGTTGACAAGGACCTCCACTTCATTCCACCTTAAATATCCCAGGAAAGCGAAAAATGGATAAAAAATTTGAGGTCCATATGTACAATGGATTATCACTCAGCCATGAAATCAATGTCATAAGGCTAGTAGCAGCATGATGAGTGGATTTAGGTCCGACGATTCTAAGTGACATAAGTCACACAGAAAAGGACACTTCTCATAAGGTGTCACTTATAGAGGGAATGTAAAAACCGTTACACTTGAACTGAATTACAAAACAGAACAGAGTCACACATGCAGAAAACACACTATGGCTGCTTAACGGGAAAGGTGAGGTGGGGTGATACATAAAACAAGAGTTTCAAATTAGCTCAGATACCGTTCCATAAACCCAATATGTAACAGACAAGACCTACTCCTTGCTCAGAGAACTGGACTCAACACGCCCGATTCACCGCACAAGAATATATCTGACTAGTAATAATCTTAAAACCTATGTATTGATATCTCTCTGTTAGTGTGTCAAGTGGGTGTAAAGCGGCATAAACACAGCCGTGAAAAGCAGCTAAACCCCATTATAAAAATAAATTACTTTTAAAAACCCATGAAACAAAGACAGTGAAAGAGAGAGAAATTCTTACACAATTCGTTCAGGGTCTGTGATGCAACCTGGATTGACCATATCTAGACCCACAGCTGGATGAGACATAAGGGTGGACACTCTTGGGGCTGAGAGGTTTGGTGAGGTTGGGTGAGCAAACGCAGACCCTTTAAAGTAATACTGCGTGCTACCCATCCCATGGGTCCCAAATCTCCAGGTTCAAGGGCATCTTCCTACATCGAAAACATGCATGAGAAACCCAGAAGATGGTACACCGTGTGATGGGGAAAGGTTTCTAAAACGCACCTCATTTCTCATCTCCTTGTGCTCGGGTTCGCCATTCCAGCCACTTTACTAGCAATCTCCCTACTTGGAGCATTAGCACCTTTAACCTCCTGTTCCGTACAGGTTGCTATTTGTCCTGAGGATGAACGGGAAGACGGGGAACCAATGAGAGACTAGCTCTTGGTGTTGGGACAGGCACAGGTCACTCTTTTTTCCTATCAGGAAGAAGAATTAACCACAGGCTCAGCCTGCCCCCCGGAACCAGAACAGGGCCTGAAGCCATCCTGCGCTTTTGTGGCCAGCTCCCGAAAAAGCGAGTTGTAAAATGGAGCTTCAGGGCACTGCAATTCACAAACCTGCACTGTTATAAATGATAACTCTCGTCCACAAATATATTGAGGGAAGGCAAAGACGAGGAATTGAAATCAAGGCAGAATTGCAGGAAACAGATTTCAGGAGGTAGATTCGAATCACCTTGAAAGCACATGAAAAGCGGCAAAACGTTGACAATGATGCCCTTGGCCAAAAAGGGCGTATGCGTTTTTTCCTGAATATATTCAGGAAAAAACGCATACGTCCTTTTTGGCCAACCAAGCAACCTGGAAAGGCAAATCAGCGCTACAAAGAAGTCTCGCTTCCCATCGGTCAAAAGGGCCATGCTGAAAAAAGTGTCAAAACCAGAAATGCAGGACAGGCCATGGAGAAATGGGAGCCTTGCTACACTGATGGGCGGGATGTAAATTGCCAACAGCCACTCTGGAGAAGTGTACGGTGTGTCCTGAAACATCTAAAAAACACAGCTTAGAGAGCATAGGGCACTTCCACGCATGGGGGTATAAAGTGGGAAAATTAAAAATCATCAAGACACAAGCACCCCAAAGTTTAGGGCTGCTCTGTTGACAAGGACCTCCACTTCATTCCACCTTAAATATCCCAGGAAAGCGAAAAATGGATAAAAAATTTGAGGTCCATATGTACAATGGATTATCACTCAGCCATGAAATCAATGTCATAAGGCTAGTAGCAGCATGATGAGTGGATTTAGGTCCGACGATTCTAAGTGACATAAGTCACACAGAAAAGGACACTTCTCATAAGGTGTCACTTATAGAGGGAATGTAAAAACCGTTACACTTGAACTGAATTACAAAACAGAACAGAGTCACACATGCAGAAAACACACTATGGCTGCTTAACGGGAAAGGTGAGGTGGGGTGATACATAAAACAAGAGTTTCAAATTAGCTCAGATACCGTTCCATAAACCCAATATGTAACAGACAAGACCTACTCCTTGCTCAGAGAACTGGACTCAACACGCCCGATTCACCGCACAAGAATATATCTGACTAGTAATAATCTTAAAACCTATGTATTGATATCTCTCTGTTAGTGTGTCAAGTGGGTGTAAAGCAGCATAAACACAGCCGTGAAAAGCAGCTAAACCCCATTATAAAAATAAATTACTTTTAAAAACCCATGAAACAAAGACAGTGAAAGAGAGAGAAATTCTTACACAATTCGTTCAGGGTCTGTGATGCAACCTGGATTGACCATATCTAGACCCACAGCTGGATGAGACATAAGGGTGGACACTCTTGGGGCTGAGAGGTTTGGTGAGGTTGGGTGAGCAAACGCAGACCCTTTAAAGTAATACTGCGTGCTACCCATCGCATGGGTCCCAAATCTCCAGGTTCAAGGGCATCTTCCTACATCAAAAACATGCATGAGAAACCCAGAAGATGGTACACCGTGTGATGGGGAAAGGTTTCTAAAACGCACCTCATTTCTCATCTCCTTGTGCTCGGGTTCGCCATTCCAGCCACTTTACTAGCAATCTCCCCTACTTGGAGCATCAGCACCTTTAACCTCCTGTTCCGTACAGGTTGCTATTTGTCCTGAGGATGAACGGGAAGACGGGGAACCAATGAGAGACTAGCTCTTGGTGTTGGGACAGGCACAGGTCACTCTATTTTCCCATCAGGAAGAAGAATTAACCACAGGCTCAGCCTGCCCCCCGGAACCAGAACAGGGCCTGAAGCCATCCTGCGCTTTTGCGGCCAGCTCCCGAAAAAGCGAGTTGTAAAATGGAGCTTCAGGGCACTGCAATTCACAAACCTGCACAGTTATAAATGATAACTCTCGTCCACAAATATATTGAGGGAAGGCAAAGACGAGGAATTGAAATCAAGGCAGAATTGCAGGAAACAGATTTCAGGAGGTAGATTCGAATCGCCTTGAAAGCACATGAAAAGCGGGAAAACGTTGACAATGATGCCCTTGGCCAAAAAGGGCGTATGCGTTTTTTCCTGAATATATTCAGGAAAAAACGCATACGCCCTTTTTGGCCAACCAAGCAACCTGGAAAGGCAAATCAGCGCTACAAAGAAGTCTCGCTTCCCATCGGTCAAAAGGGCCATGCTGAAAAAAGTGTCAAAACCAGAAATGCAGGACAGGCCATGGAGAAATGGGAGCCTTGCTACACTGATGGGTGGGATGTAAATTGCCAACAGCCACTCTGGAGAAGTGTACGGTGTGTCCTGAAACATCTAAAAAACACAGCTTAGAGAGCATAGGGCACTTCCACGCATGGAGGTATAAAGTGGGAAAATTAAAAATCAGCAAGACACAAGCTCCCCAAAGTTTAGGGCTGCTCTGTTGACAAGGACCTCCACTTCATTCCACCTTAAATATCCCAGGAAAGCGAAAAATGGATAAAAAATTTGAGGTCCATATGTACAATGGATTATCACTCAGCCATGAAATCAATGTCATAAGGCTAGTAGCAGCATGATGAGTGGATTTAGGTCCGACGATTCTAAGTGACATAAGTCACACAGAAAAGGACACTTCTCATAAGGTGTCACTTATAGAGGGAATGTAAAAACCGTTACACTTGAACTGAATTACAAAACAGAACAGAGTCACACATGCAGAAAACACACTATGGCTGCTTAACGGGAAAGGTGAGGTGGGGTGATACATAAAACAAGAGTTTCAAATTAGCTCAGATACCGTTCCATAAACCCAATATGTAACAGACAAGACCTACTCCTTGCTCAGAGAACTGGACTCAACACGCCCGATTCACCGCACAAGAATATATCTGACTAGTAATAATCTTAAAACCTATGTATTGATATCTCTCTGTTAGTGTGTCAAGTGGGTGTAAAGCAGCATAAACACAGCCGTGAAAAGCAGCTAAACCCCATTATAAAAATAAATTACTTTTCAAAACCCATGAAACAAAGACAGTGAAAGAGAGAGAAATTCTTACACAATTCGTTCAGGGTCTGTGATGCAACCTGGATTGACCATATCTAGACCCACAGCTGGATGAGACATAAGGGTGGACACTCTTGGGGCTGAGAGGTTTGGTGAGGTTGGGTGAGCAAACGCAGACCCTTTAAAGTAATACTGCGTGCTACCCATCGCATGGGTCCCAAATCTCCAGGTTCAAGGGCATCTTCCTACATCGAAAACATGCATGAGAAACCCAGAAGATGGTACACCGTGTGATGGGGAAAGGTTTCTAAAACGCACCTCATTTCTCATCTCCTTGTGCTCGGGTTCGCCATTCCAGCCACTTTACTAGCAATCTCCCTACTTGGAGCATCAGCACCTTTAACCTCCTGTTCCGTACAGGTTGCTATTTGTCCTGAGGATGAACGGGAAGACGGGGAACCAATGAGAGACTAGCTCTTGGTGTTGGGACAGGCACAGGTCACTCTATTTTCCCATCAGGAAGAAGAATTAACCACAGGCTCAGCCTGCCCCCCGGAAGCAGAACAGGGCCTGAAGCCATCCTGCGCTTTTGCGGCCAGCTCCCGAAAAAGCGAGTTGTAAAATGGAGCTTCAGGGCACTGCAATTCACAAACCTGCACAGTTATAAATGATAACTCTTGTCCACAAATATATTGAGGGAAGGCAAAGACGAGGAATTGAAATCAAGGCAGAATTGCAGGAAACAGATTTCAGGAGGTAGATTCGAATCGCCTTTAAAGCACATGAAAAGTGGCAAAACGTTGACAATGATGCCCTTGGCCAAAAAGGGCGTATGCGTTTTTTCCTGAATATATTCAGGAAAAAACGCATACGCCCTTTTTGGCCAACCAAGCAACCTGGAAAGGCAAATCAGCGCTACAAAGAAGTCTCGCTTCCCATCGGTCAAAAGGGCCATGCTGAAAAAAGTGTCAAAACCAGAAATGCAGGACAGGCCATGGAGAAATGGGAGCCTTGCTACACTGATGGGCGGGATGTAAATTGCCAACAGCCACTCTGGAGAAGTGTACGGTGTGTCCTGAAACATCTAAAAAACACAGCTTAGAGAGCATAGGGCACTTCCACGCATGGGGGTATAAAGTGGGAAAATTAAAAATCAGCAAGACACAAGCACCCCAAAGTTTAGGGCTGCTCTGTTGACAAGGACCTCCACTTCATTCCACCTTAAATATCCCAGGAAAGCGAAAAATGGATAAAAAATTTGAGGTCCATATGTACAATGGATTATCACTCAGCCATGAAATCAATGTCATAAGGCTAGTAGCAGCATGATGAGTGGATTTAGGTCCGACGATTCTAAGTGACATAAGTCACACAGAAAAGGACACTTCTCATAAGGTGTCACTTATAGAGGGAATGTAAAAACCGTTACACTTGAACTGAATTACAAAACAGAACAGAGTCACACATGCAGAAAACACACTATGGCTGCTTAACGGGAAAGGTGAGGTGGGGTGATACATAAAACAAGAGTTTCAAATTAGCTCAGATACCGTTCCATAAACCCAATATGTAACAGACAAGACCTACTCCTTGCTCAGAGAACTGGACTCAACACGCCCGATTCACCGCACAAGAATATATCTGACTAGTAATAATCTTAAAACCTATG
This sequence comes from Balaenoptera physalus, assembly GCF_965194825.1. NCBI lineage: Eukaryota > Metazoa > Chordata > Mammalia > Artiodactyla > Balaenopteridae > Balaenoptera > Balaenoptera physalus. The sequence continues at coordinate 388,197 of NW_028126486.1, forward strand.
TATTGATATCTCTCTGTTAGTGTGTCAAGTGGGTGTAAAGCAGCATAAACACAGCCGTGAAAAGCAGCTAAACCCCATTATAAAAATAAATTACTTTTCAAAACCCATGAAACAAAGACAGTGAAAGAGAGAGAAATTCTTACACAATTCGTTCAGGGTCTGTGATGCAACCTGGATTGACCATATCTAGACCCACAGCTGGATGAGACATAAGGGTGGACACTCTTGGGGCTGAGAGGTTTGGTGAGGTTGGGTGAGCAAACGCAGACCCTTTAAAGTAATACTGCGTGCTACCCATCGCATGGGTCCCAAATCTCCAGGTTCAAGGGCATCTTCCTACATCAAAAACATGCATGAGAAACCCAGAAGATGGTACACCGTGTGATGGGGAAAGGTTTCTAAAACGCACCTCATTTCTCATCTCCTTGTGCTCGGGTTCGCCATTCCAGCCACTTTACTAGCAATCTCCCCTACTTGGAGCATCAGCACCTTTAACCTCCTGTTCCGTACAGGTTGCTATTTGTCCTGAGGATGAACGGGAAGACGGGGAACCAATGAGAGACTAGCTCTTGGTGTTGGGACAGGCACAGGTCACTCTATTTTCCCATCAGGAAGAAGAATTAACCACAGGCTCAGCCTGCCCCCCGGAACCAGAACAGGGCCTGAAGCCATCCTGCGCTTTTGCGGCCAGCTCCCGAAAAAGCGAGTTGTAAAATGGAGCTTCAGGGCACTGCAATTCACAAACCTGCACAGTTATAAATGATAACTCTCGTCCACAAATATATTGAGGGAAGGCAAAGACGAGGAATTGAAATCAAGGCAGAATTGCAGGAAACAGATTTCAGGAGGTAGATTCGAATCGCCTTGAAAGCACATGAAAAGCGGGAAAACGTTGACAATGATGCCCTTGGCCAAAAAGGGCGTATGCGTTTTTTCCTGAATATATTCAGGAAAAAACGCATACGCCCTTTTTGGCCAACCAAGCAACCTGGAAAGGCAAATCAGCGCTACAAAGAAGTCTCGCTTCCCATCGGTCAAAAGGGCCATGCTGAAAAAAGTGTCAAAACCAGAAATGCAGGACAGGCCATGGAGAAATGGGAGCCTTGCTACACTGATGGGTGGGATGTAAATTGCCAACAGCCACTCTGGAGAAGTGTACGGTGTGTCCTGAAACATCTAAAAAACACAGCTTAGAGAGCATAGGGCAATTCCACGCATGGAGGTATAAAGTGGGAAAATTAAAAATCAGCAAGACACAAGCTCCCCAAAGTTTACGGCTGCTCTGTTGACAAGGACCTCCACTTCATTCCACCTTAAATATCCCAGGAAAGCGAAAAATGGATAAAAAATTTGAGGTCCATATGTACAATGGATTATCACTCAGCCATGAAATCAATGTCATAAGGCTAGTAGCAGCATGATGAGTGGATTTAGGTCCGACGATTCTAAGTGACATAAGTCACACAGAAAAGGACACTTCTCATAAGGTGTCACTTATAGAGGGAATGTAAAAACCGTTACACTTGAACTGAATTACAAAACAGAACAGAGTCACACATGCAGAAAACACACTATGGCTGCTTAACGGGAAAGGTGAGGTGGGGTGATACATAAAACAAGAGTTTCAAATTAGCTCAGATACCGTTCCATAAACCCAATATGTAACAGACAAGACCTACTCCTTGCTCAGAGAACTGGACTCAACACGCCCGATTCACCGCACAAGAATATATCTGACTAGTAATAATCTTAAAACCTATGTATTGATATCTCTCTGTTAGTGTGTCAAGTGGGTGTAAAGCAGCATAAACACAGCCGTGAAAAGCAGCTAAACCCCATTATAAAAATAAATTACTTTTCAAAACCCATGAAACAAAGACAGTGAAAGAGAGAGAAATTCTTACACAATTCGTTCAGGCTCTGTGATGCAACCTGGATTGACCATATCTAGACCCACAGCTGGATGAGACATAAGGGTGGACACTCTTGGGGCTGAGAGGTTTGGTGAGGTTGGGTGAGCAAACGCAGACCCTTTAAAGTAATACTGCGTGCTACCCATCGCATGGGTCCCAAATCTCCAGGTTCAAGGGCATCTTCCTACATCGAAAACATGCATGAGAAACCCAGAAGATGGTACACCGTGTGATGGGGAAAGGTTTCTAAAACGCACCTCATTTCTCATCTCCTTGTGCTCGGGTTCGCCATTCCAGCCACTTTACTAGCAATCTCCCTACTTGGAGCATCAGCACCTTTAACCTCCTGTTCCGTACAGGTTGCTATTTGTCCTGAGGATGAACGGGAAGACGGGGAACCAATGAGAGACTAGCTCTTGGTGTTGGGACAGGCACAGGTCACTCTATTTTCCCATCAGGAAGAAGAATTAACCACAGGCTCAGCCTGCCCCCCGGAAGCAGAACAGGGCCTGAAGCCATCCTGCGCTTTTGCGGCCAGCTCCCGAAAAAGCGAGTTGTAAAATGGAGCTTCAGGGCACTGCAATTCACAAACCTGCACAGTTATAAATGATAACTCTCGTCCACAAATATATTGAGGGAAGGCAAAGACGAGGAATTGAAATCAAGGCAGAATTGCAGGAAACAGATTTCAGGAGGTAGATTCGAATCGCCTTGAAAGCACATGAAAAGCGGCAAAACGTTGACAATGATGCCCTTGGCCAAAAAGGGCGTATGCGTTTTTTCCTGAATATATTCAGGAAAAAACGCATACGCCCTTTTTGGCCAACCAAGCAACCTGGAAAGGCAAATCAGCGCTACAAAGAAGTCTCGCTTCCCATCGGTCAAAAGGGCCATGCTGAAAAAAGTGTCAAAACCAGAAATGCAGGACAGGCCATGGAGAAATGGGAGCCTTGCTACACTGATGGGTGGGATGTAAATTGCCAACAGCCACTCTGGAGAAGTGTACGGTGTGTCCTGAAACATCTAAAAAACACAGCTTAGAGAGCATAGGGCACTTCCACGCATGGGGGTATAAAGTGGGAAAATTAAAAATCATCAAGACACAAGCACCCCAAAGTTTAGGGCTGCTCTGTTGACAAGGACCTCCACTTCATTCCACCTTAAATATCCCAGGAAAGTGAAAAATGGATAAAAAATTTGAGGTCCATATGTACAATGGATTATCACTCAGCCATGAAATCAATGTCATAAGGCTAGTAGCAGCATGATGAGTGGATTTAGGTCCGACGATTCTAAGTGACATAAGTCACACAGAAAAGGACACTTCTCATAAGGTGTCACTTATAGAGGGAATGTAAAAACCGTTACACTTGAACTGAATTACAAAACAGAACAGAGTCACACATGCAGAAAACACACTATGGCTGCTTAACGGGAAAGGTGAGGTGGGGTGATACATAAAACAAGAGTTTCAAATTAGCTCAGATACCGTTCCATAAACCCAATATGTAACAGACAAGACCTACTCCTTGCTCAGAGAACTGGACTCAACACGCCCGATTCACCGCACAAGAATATATCTGACTAGTAATAATCTTAAAACCTATGTATTGATATCTCTCTGTTAGTGTGTCAAGTGGGTGTAAAGCGGCATAAACACAGCCGTGAAAAGCAGCTAAACCCCATTATAAAAATAAATTACTTTTCAAAACCCATGAAACAAAGACAGTGAAAGAGAGAGAAATTCTTACACAATTCTTTCAGGGTCTGTGATGCAACCTGGATTGACCATATCTAGACCCACAGCTGGATGAGACATAAGGGTGGACACTCTTGGGGCTGAGAGGTTTGGTGAGGTTGGGTGAGCAAACGCAGACCCTTTAAAGTAATACTGCGTGCTACCCATCGCATGGGTCCCAAATCTCCAGGTTCAAGGGCATCTTCCTACATCGAAAACATGCATGAGAAACCCAGAAGATGGTACACCGTGTGATGGGGAATGGTTTCTAAAACGCACCTCATTTCTCATCTCCTTGTGCTCGGGTTCGCCATTCCAGCCACTTTACTAGCAATCTCCCTAATTGGAGCATCAGCACCTTTAACCTCCTGTTCCGTACAGGTTGCTATTTGTCCTGAGGATGAACGGGAAGACGGGGAACCAATGAGAGACTAGCTCTTGGTGTTGGGACAGGCACAGGTCACTCTATTTTCCCATCAGGAAGAAGAATTAACCACAGGCTCAGCCTGCCCCCCGGAACCAGAACAGGGCCTGAAGCCATCCTGCACTTTTGCGGCCAGCTCCCGAAAAAGCGAGTTGTAAAATGGAGCTTCAGGGCACTGCAATTCACAAACCTGCACAGTTATAAATGATAACTCTCGTCCACAAATATATTGAGGGAAGGCAAAGACGAGGAATTGAAATCAAGGCAGAATTGCAGGAAACAGATTTCAGGAGGTAGATTCGAATCGCCTTGAAAGCACATGAAAAGCGGCAAAACGTTGACAATGATGCCCTTGGCCAAAAAGGGCGTATGCGTTTTTTCCTGAATATATTCAGGAAAAAACGCATACGCCCTTTTTGGCCAACCAAGCAACCTGGAAAGGCAAATCAGCGCTACAAAGAAGTCTCGCTTCCCATCGGTCAAAAGGGCCATGCTGAAAAAAGTGTCAAAACCAGAAATGCAGGACAGGCCATGGAGAAATGGGAGCCTTGCTACACTGATGGGTGGGATGTAAATTGCCAACAGCCACTCTGGAGAAGTGTACGGTGTGTCCTGAAACATCTAAAAAACACAGCTTAGAGAGCATAGGGCACTTCCACGCATGGGGGTATAAAGTGGGAAAATTAAAAATCAGCAAGACACAAGCACCCCAAAGTTTAGGGCTGCTCTGTTGACAAGGACCTCCACTTCATTCCACCTTAAATATCCCAGGAAAGCGAAAAATGGATAAAAAATTTGAGGTCCATATGTACAATGGATTATCACTCAGCCATGAAATCAATGTCATAAGGCTAGTAGCAGCATGATGAGTGGATTTAGGTCCGACGATTCTAAGTGACATAAGTCACACAGAAAAGGACACTTCTCATAAGGTGTCACTTATAGAGGGAATGTAAAAACCGTTACACTTGAACTGAATTACAAAACAGAACAGAGTCACACATGCAGAAAACACACTATGGCTGCTTAACGGGAAAGGTGAGGTGGGGTGATACATAAAACAAGAGTTTCAAATTAGCTCAGATACCGTTCCATAAACCCAATATGTAACAGACAAGACCTACTCCTTGCTCAGAGAACTGGACTCAACACGCCCGATTCACCGCACAAGAATATATCTGACTAGTAATAATCTTAAAACCTATGTATTGATATCTCTCTGTTAGTGTGTCAAGTGGGTGTAAAGCGGCATAAACACAGCCGTGAAAAGCAGCTAAACCCCATTATAAAAATAAATTACTTTTAAAAACCCATGAAACAAAGACAGGGAAAGAGAGAGAAATTCTTACACAATTCGTTCAGGGTCTGTGATGCAACCTGGATTGACCATATCTAGACCCACAGCTGGATGAGACATAAGGGTGGACACTCTTGGGGCTGAGAGGTTTGGTGAGGTTGGGTGAGCAAACGCAGACCCTTTAAAGTAATACTGCGTGCTACCCATCGCATGGGTCCCAAATCTCCAGGTTCAAGGGCATCTTCCTACATCGAAAACATGCATGAGAAACCCAGAAGATGGTACACCGTGTGATGGGGAAAGGTTTCTAAAACGCACCTCATTTCTCATCTCCTTGTGCTCGGGTTCGCCATTCCAGCCACTTTACTAGCAATCTCCCTACTTGGAGCATCAGCACCTTTAACCTCCTGTTCCGTACAGGTTGCTATTTGTCCTGAGGATGAACGGGAAGACGGGGAACCAATGAGAGACTAGCTCTTGGTGTTGGGACAGGCACAGGTCACTCTATTTTCCCATCAGGAAGAAGAATTAACCACAGGCTCAGCCTGCCCCCCGGAACCAGAACAGGGCCTGAAGCCATCCTGCGCTTTTGCGGCCAGCTCCCGAAAAAGCGAGTTGTAAAATGGAGCTTCAGGGCACTGCAATTCACAAACCTGCACAGTTATAAATGATAACTCTCGTCCACAAATATATTGAGGGAAGGCAAAGACGAGGAATTGAAATCAAGGCAGAATTGCAGGAAACAGATTTCAGGAGGTAGATTCGAATCGCCTTGAAAGCACATGAAAAGCGGCAAAACGTTGACAATGATGCCCTTGGCCAAAAAGGGCGTATGCGTTTTTTCCTGAATATATTCAGGAAAAAACGCATACGCCCTTTTTGGCCAACCAAGCAACCTGGAAAGGCAAATCAGCGCTACAAAGAAGTCTCGCTTCCCATCGGTCAAAAGGGCCATGCTGAAAAAAGTGTCAAAACCAGAAATGCAGGACAGGCCATGGAGAAATGGGAGCCTTGCTACACTGATGGGTGGGATGTAAATTGCCAACAGCCACTCTGGAGAAGTGTACGGTGTGTCCTGAAACATCTAAAAAACACAGCTTAGAGAGCATAGGGCACTTCCACGCATGGGGGTATAAAGTGGGAAAATTAAAAATCATCAAGACACAAGCACCCCAAAGGTTAGGGCTGCTCTGTTGACAAGGACCTCCACTTCATTCCACCTTAAATATCCCAGGAAAGCGAAAAATGGATAAAAAATTTGAGGTCCATATGTACAATGGATTATCACTCAGCCATGAAATCAATGTCATAAGGCTAGTAGCAGCATGATGAGTGGATTTAGGTCCGACGATTCTAAGTGACATAAGTCACACAGAAAAGGACACTTCTCATAAGGTGTCACTTATAGAGGGAATGTAAAAACCGTTACACTTGAACTGAATTACAAAACAGAACAGAGTCACACATGCAGAAAACACACTATGGCTGCTTAACGGGAAAGGTGAGGTGGGGTGATACATAAAACAAGAGTTTCAAATTAGCTCAGATACCGTTCCATAAACCCAATATGTAACAGACAAGACCTACTCCTTGCTCAGAGAACTGGACTCAACACGCCCGATTCACCGCACAAGAATATATCTGACTAGTAATAATCTTAAAACCTATGTATTGATATCTCTCTGTTAGTGTGTCAAGTGGGTGTAAAGCGGCATAAACACAGCCGTGAAAAGCAGCTAAACCCCATTATAAAAATAAATTACTTTTCAAAACCCATGAAACAAAGACAGTGAAAGAGAGAGAAATTCTTACACAATTCGTTCAGGGTCTGTGATGCAACCTGGATTGACCATATCTAGACCCACAGCTGGATGAGACATAAGGGTGGACACTCTTGGGGCTGAGAGGTTTGGTGAGGTTGGGTGAGCAAACGCAGACCCTTTAAAGTAATACTGCGTGCTACCCATCGCATGGGTCCCAAATCTCCAGGTTCAAGGGCATCTTCCTACATCGAAAACATGCATGAGAAACCCAGAAGATGGTACACCGTGTGATGGGGAATGGTTTCTAAAACGCACCTCATTTCTCATCTCCTTGTGCTCGGGTTCGCCATTCCAGCCACTTTACTAGCAATCTCCCTACTTGGAGCATCAGCACCTTTAACCTCCTGTTCCGTACAGGTTGCTATTTGTCCTGAGGATGAACGGGAAGACGGGGAACCAATGAGAGACTAGCTCTTGGTGTTGGGACAGGCACAGGTCACTCTATTTTCCCATCAGGAAGAAGAATTAACCACAGGCTCAGCCTGCCCCCCGGAACCAGAACAGGGCCTGAAGCCATCCTGCGCTTTTGCGGCCAGCTCCCGAAAAAGCGAGTTGTAAAATGGAGCTTCAGGGCACTGCAATTCACAAACCTGCACAGTTATAAATGATAACTCTCGTCCACAAATATATTGAGGGAAGGCAAAGACGAGGAATTGAAATCAAGGCAGAATTGCAGGAAACAGATTTCAGGAGGTAGATTCGAATCGCCTTGAAAGCACATGAAAAGCGGCAAAACGTTGACAATGATGCCCTTGGCCAAAAAGGGCGTATGCGTTTTTTCCTGAATATATTCAGGAAAAAACGCATACGCCCTTTTTGGCCAACCAAGCAACCTGGAAAGGCAAATCAGCGCTACAAAGAAGTCTCGCTTCCCATCGGTCAAAAGGGCCATGCTGAAAAAAGTGTCAAAACCAGAAATGCAGGACAGGCCATGGAGAAATGGGAGCCTTGCTACACTGATGGGCGGGATGTAAATTGCCAACAGCCACTCTGGAGAAGTGTACGGTGTGTCCTGAAACATCTAAAAAACACAGCTTAGAGAGCATAGGGCACTTCCACGCATGGAGGTATAAAGTGGGAAAATTAAAAATCAGCAAGACACAAGCTCCCCAAAGTTTAGGGCTGCTCTGTTGACAAGGACCTCCACTTCATTCCACCTTAAATATCCCAGGAAAGCGAAAAATGGATAAAAAATTTGAGGTCCATATGTACAATGGATTATCACTCAGCCATGAAAACAATGTCATAAGGCTAGTAGCAGCATGATGAGTGGATTTAGGTCCGACGATTCTAAGTGACATAAGTCACACAGAAAAGGACACTTCTCATAAGGTGTCACTTATAGAGGGAATGTAAAAACCGTTACACTTGAACTGAATTACAAAACAGAACAGAGTCACACATGCAGAAAACACACTATGGCTGCTTAACGGGAAAGGTGAGGTGGGGTGATACATAAAACAAGAGTTTCAAATTAGCTCAGATACCGTTCCATAAACCCAATATGTAACAGACAAGACCTACTCCTTGCTCAGAGAACTGGACTCAACACGCCCGATTCACCGCACAAGAACATATCTGACTAGTAATAATCTTAAAACCTATGTATTGATATCTCTCTGTTAGTGTGTCAAGTGGGTGTAAAGCGGCATAAACACAGCCGTGAAAAGCAGCTAAACCCCATTATAAAAATAAATTACTTTTCAAAACCCATGAAACAAAGACAGTGAAAGAGAGAGAAATTCTTACACAATTCGTTCAGGGTCTGTGATGCAACCTGGATTGACCATATCTAGACCCACAGCTGGATGAGACATAAGGGTGGACACTCTTGGGGCTGAGAGGTTTGGTGAGGTTGGGTGAGCAAACGCAGACCCTTTAAAGTAATACTGCGTGCTACCCATCGCATGGGTCCCAAATCTCCAGGTTCAAGGGCATCTTCCTACATCGAAAACATGCATGAGAAACCCAGAAGATGGTACACCGTGTGATGGGGAAAGGTTTCTAAAACGCACCTCATTTCTCATCTCCTTGTGCTCGGGTTCGCCATTCCAGCCACTTTACTAGCAATCTCCCTACTTGGAGCATCAGCACCTTTAACCTCCTGTTCCGTACAGGTTGCTATTTGTCCTGAGGATGAACGGGAAGACGGGGAACCAATGAGAGACTAGCTCTTGGTGTTGGGACAGGCACAGGTCACTCTTTTTTCCTATCAGGAAGAAGAATTAACCACAGGCTCAGCCTGCCCCCCGGAACCAGAACAGGGCCTGAAGCCATCCTGCGCTTTTGCGGCCAGCTCCCGAAAAAGCGAGTTGTAAAATGGAGCTTCAGGGCACTGCAATTCACAAACCTGCACAGTTATAAATGATAACTCTTGTCCACAAATATATTGAGGGAAGGCAAAGACGAGGAATTGAAATCAAGGCAGAATTGCAGGAAACAGATTTCAGGAGGTAGATTCGAATCGCCTTTAAAGCACATGAAAAGTGGCAAAACGTTGACAATGATGCCCTTGGCCAAAAAGGGCGTATGCGTTTTTTCCTGAATATATTCAGGAAAAAACGCATACGCCCTTTTTGGCCAACCAAGCAACCTGGAAAGGCAAATCAGCGCTACAAAGAAGTCTCGCTTCCCATCGGTCAAAAGGGCCATGCTGAAAAAAGTGTCAAAACCAGAAATGCAGGACAGGCCATGGAGAAATGGGAGCCTTGCTACACTGATGGGCGGGATGTAAATTGCCAACAGCCACTCTGGAGAAGTGTACGGTGTGTCCTGAAACATCTAAAAAACACAGCTTAGAGAGCATAGGGCACTTCCACGCATGGGGGTATAAAGTGGGAAAATTAAAAATCATCAAGACACAAGCACCCCAAAGTTTAGGGCTGCTCTGTTGACAAGGACCTCCACTTCATTCCACCTTAAATATCCCAGGAAAGCGAAAAATGGATAAAAAATTTGAGGTCCATATGTACAATGGATTATCACTCAGCCATGAAATCAATGTCATAAGGCTAGTAGCAGCATGATGAGTGGATTTAGGTCCGACGATTCTAAGTGACATAAGTCACACAGAAAAGGACACTTCTCATAAGGTGTCACTTATAGAGGGAATGTAAAAACCGTTACACTTGAACTGAATTACAAAACAGAACAGAGTCACACATGCAGAAAACACACTATGGCTGCTTAACGGGAAAGGTGAGGTGGGGTGATACATAAAACAAGAGTTTCAAATTAGCTCAGATACCGTTCCATAAACCCAATATGTAACAGACAAGACCTACTCCTTGCTCAGAGAACTGGACTCAACACGCCCGATTCACCGCACAAGAATATATCTGACTAGTAATAATCTTAAAACCTATGTATTGATATCTCTCTGTTAGTGTGTCAAGTGGGTGTAAAGCAGCATAAACACAGCCGTGAAAAGCAGCTAAACCCCATTATAAAAATAAATTACTTTTCAAAACCCATGAAACAAAGACAGTGAAAGAGAGAGAAATTCTTACACAATTCGTTCAGGCTCTGTGATGCAACCTGGATTGACCATATCTAGACCCACAGCTGGATGAGACATAAGGGTGGACACTCTTGGGGCTGAGAGGTTTGGTGAGGTTGGGTGAGCAAACGCAGACCCTTTAAAGTAATACTGCGTGCTACCCATCGCATGGGTCCCAAATCTCCAGGTTCAAGGGCATCTTCCTACATCGAAAACATGCATGAGAAACCCAGAAGATGGTACACCGTGTGATGGGGAAAGGTTTCTAAAAGGCACCTCATTTCTCATCTCCTTGTGCTCGGGTTCGCCATTCCAGCCACTTTACTAGCAATCTCCCCTACTTGGAGCATCAGCACCTTTAACCTCCTGTTCCGTACAGGTTGCTATTTGTCCTGAGGATGAACGGGAAGACGGGGAACCAATGAGAGACTAGCTCTTGGTGTTGGGACAGGCACAGGTCACTCTATTTTCCCATCAGGAAGAAGAATTAACCACAGGCTCAGCCTGCCCCCCGGAACCAGAACAGGGCCTGAAGCCATCCTGCGCTTTTGCGGCCAGCTCCCGAAAAAGCGAGTTGTAAAATGGAGCTTCAGGGCACTGCAATTCACAAACCTGCACACTTATAAATGATAACTCTCGTCCACAAATATATTGAGGGAAGGCAAAGACGAGGAATTGAAATCAAGGCAGAATTGCAGGAAACAGATTTCAGGAGGTAGATTCGAATCGCCTTGAAAGCACATGAAAAGCGGCAAAACGTTGACAATGATGCCCTTGGCCAAAAAGGGCGTATGCGTTTTTTCCTGAATATATTCAGGAAAAAACGCATACGCCCTTTTTGGCCAACCAAGCAACCTGGAAAGGCAAATCAGCGCTACAAAGAAGTCTCGCTTCCCATCGGTCAAAAGGGCCATGCTGAAAAAAGTGTCAAAACCAGAAATGCAGGACAGGCCATGGAGAAATGGGAGCCTTGCTACACTGATGGGTGGGATGTAAATTGCCAACAGCCACTCTGGAGAAGTGTACGGTGTGTCCTGAAACATCTAAAAAACACAGCTTAGAGAGCATAGGGCACTTCCACGCATGGAGGTATAAAGTGGGAAAATTAAAAATCAGCAAGACACAAGCTCCCCAAAGTTTAGGGCTGCTCTGTTGACAAGGACCTCCACTTCATTCCACCTTAAATATCCCAGGAAAGCGAAAAATGGATAAAAAATTTGAGATCCATATGTACAATGGATTATCACTCAGCCATGAAATCAATGTCATAAGGCTAGTAGCAGCATGATGAGTGGATTTAGGTCCGACGATTCTAAGTGACATAAGTCACATAGAAAAGGACACTTCTCATAAGATGTCACTTATAGAGGGAATGTAAAAACCGTTACACTTGAACTGAATTACAAAACAGAACAGAGTCACACATGCAGAAAACACACTATGGCTGCTTAACGGGAAAGGTGAGGTGGGGTGATACATAAAACAAGAGTTTCAAATTAGCTCAGATACCGTTCCATAAACCCAATATGTAACAGACAAGACCTACTCCTTGCTCAGAGAACTGGACTCAACACGCCCGATTCACCGCACAAGAATATATCTGACTAGTAATAATCTTAAAACCTATGTATTGATATCTCTCTGTTAGTGTGTCAAGTGGGTGTAAAGCAGCATAAACACAGCCGTGAAAAGCAGCTAAACCCCATTATAAAAATAAATTACTTTTCAAAACCCATGAAACAAAGACAGTGAAAGAGAGAGAAATTCTTACACAATTCGTTCAGGCTCTGTGATGCAACCTGGATTGACCATATCTAGACCCACAGCTGGATGAGACATAAGGGTGGACACTCTTGGGGCTGAGAGGTTTGGTGAGGTTGGGTGAGCAAACGCAGACCCTTTAAAGTAATACTGCGTGCTACCCATCGCATGGGTCCCAAATCTCCAGGTTCAAGGGCATCTTCCTACCTCGAAAACATGCATGAGAAACCCAGAAGATGGTACACCGTGTGATGGGGAAAGGTTTCTAAAACGCACCTCATTTCTCATCTCCTTGTGCTCGGGTTCGCCATTCCAGCCACTTTACTAGCAATCTCCCCTACTTGGAGCATCAGCACCTTTAACCTCCTGTTCCGTACAGGTTGCTATTTGTCCTGAGGATGAACGGGAAGACGGGGAACCAATGAGAGACTAGCTCTTGGTGTTGGGACAGGCACAGGTCACTCTATTTTCCCATCAGGAAGAAGAATTAACCACAGGCTCAGCCTGCCCCCCGGAACCAGAACAGGGCCTGAAGCCATCCTGCGCTTTTGCGGCCAGCTCCCGAAAAAGCGAGTTGTAAAATGGAGCTTCAGGGCACTGCAATGCACAAACCTGCACACTTATAAATGATAACTCTCGTCCACAAATATATTGAGGGAAGGCAAAGACGAGGAATTGAAATCAAGGCAGAATTGCAGGAAACAGATTTCAGGAGGTAGATTCGAATCGCCTTGAAAGCACATGAAAAGCGGCAAAACGTTGACAATGATGCCCTTGGCCAAAAAGGGCGTATGCGTTTTTTCCTGAATATATTCAGGAAAAAACGCATACGCCCTTTTTGGCCAACCAAGCAACCTGGAAAGGCAAATCAGCGCTACAAAGAAGTCTCGCTTCCCATCGGTCAAAAGGGCCATGCTGAAAAAAGTGTCAAAACCAGAAATGCAGGACAGGCCATGGAGAAATGGGAGCCTTGCTACACTGATGGGTGGGATGTAAATTGCCAACAGCCACTCTGGAGAAGTGTACGGTGTGTCCTGAAACATCTAAAAAACACAGCTTAGAGAGCATAGGGCACTTCCACGCATGGAGGTATAAAGTGGGAAAATTAAAAATCAGCAAGACACAAGCTCCCCAAAGTTTAGGGCTGCTCTGTTGACAAGGACCTCCACTTCATTCCACCTTAAATATCCCAGGAAAGCGAAAAATGGATAAAAAATTTGAGATCCATATGTACAATGGATTATCACTCAGCCATGAAATCAATGTCATAAGGCTAGTAGCAGCATGATGAGTGGATTTAGGTCCGACGATTCTAAGTGACATAAGTCACACAGAAAAGGACACTTCTCATAAGATGTCACTTATAGAGGGAATGTAAAAACCGTTACACTTGAACTGAATTACAAAACAGAACAGAGTCACACATGCAGAAAACACACTATGGCTGCTTAACGGGAAAGGTGAGGTGGGGTGATACATAAAACAAGAGTTTCAAATTAGCTCAGATACCGTTCCATAAACCCAATATGTAACAGACAAGACCTACTCCTTGCTCAGAGAACTGGACTCAACACGCCCGATTCACCGCACAAGAATATATCTGACTAGTAATAATCTTAAAACCTATGTATTGATATCTCTCTGTTAGTGTGTCAAGTGGGTGTAAAGCAGCATAAACACAGCCGTGAAAAGCAGCTAAACCCCATTATAAAAATAAATTACTTTTCAAAACCCATGAAACAAAGACAGTGAAAGAGAGAGAAATTCTTACACAATTCGTTCAGGCTCTGTGATGCAACCTGGATTGACCATATCTAGACCCACAGCTGGATGAGACATAAGGGTGGACACTCTTGGGGCTGAGAGGTTTGGTGAGGTTGGGTGAGCAAACGCAGACCCTTTAAAGTAATACTGCGTGCTACCCATCGCATGGGTCCCAAATCTCCAGGTTCAAGGGCATCTTCCTACCTCGAAAACATGCATGAGAAACCCAGAAGATGGTACACCGTGTGATGGGGAAAGGTTTCTAAAACGCACCTCATTTCTCATCTCCTTGTGCTCGGGTTCGCCATTCCAGCCACTTTACTAGCAATCTCCCTACTTGGAGCATCAGCACCTTTAACCTCCTGTTCCGTACAGGTTGCTATTTGTCCTGAGGATGAACGGGAAGACGGGGAACCAATGAGAGACTAGCTCTTGGTGTTGGGACAGGCACAGGTCACTCTATTTTCCCATCAGGAAGAAGAATTAACCACAGGCTCAGCCTGCCCCCCGGAACCAGAACAGGGCCTGAAGCCATCCTGCGCTTTTGCGGCCAGCTCCCGAAAAAGCGAGTTGTAAAATGGAGCTTCAGGGCACTGCAATTCACAAACCTGCACAGTTATAAATGATAACTCTCGTCCACAAATATATTGAGGGAAGGCAAAGACGAGGAATTGAAATCAAGGCAGAATTGCAGGAAACAGATTTCAGGAGGTAGATTCGAATTGCCTTGAAAGCACATGAAAAGCGGCAAAACGTTGACAATGATGCCCTTGGCCAAAAAGGGCGTATGCGTTTTTTCCTGAATATATTCAGGAAAAAACGCATACGCCCTTTTTGGCCTACCAAGCAACCTGGAAAGGCAAATCAGCGCTACAAAGAAGTCTCGCTTCCCATCGGTCAAAAGGGCCATGCTGAAAAAAGTGTCAAAACCAGAAATGCAGGACAGGCCATGGAGAAATGGGAGCCTTGCTACACTGATGGGCGGGATGTAAATTGCCAACAGCCACTCTGGAGAAGTGTACGGTGTGTCCTGAAACATCTAAAAAACACAGCTTAGAGAGCATAGGGCACTTCCACGCATGAGGGTATAAAGTGGGAAAATTAAAAATCATCAAGACACAAGCACCCCAAAGTTTAGGGCTGCTCTGTTGACAAGGACCTCCACTTCATTCCACCTTAAATATCCCAGGAAAGCGAAAAATGGATAAAAAATTTGAGGTCCATATGTACAATGGATTATCACTCAGCCATGAAATCAATGTCATAAGGCTAGTAGCAGCATGATGAGTGGATTTAGGTCCGACGATTCTAAGTGACATAAGTCACACAGAAAAGGACACTTCTCATAAGGTGTCACTTATAGAGGGAATGTAAAAACCGTTACACTTGAACTGAATTACAAAACAGAACAGAGTCACACATGCAGAAAACACACTATGGCTGCTTAACGGGAAAGGTGAGGTGGGGTGATACATAAAACAAGAGTTTCAAATTAGCTCAGATACCGTTCCATAAACCCAATATGTAACAGACAAGACCTACTCCTTGCTCAGAGAACTGGACTCAACACGCCCGATTCACCGCACAAGAATATATCTGACTAGTAATAATCTTAAAACCTATGTATTGATATCTCTCTGTTAGTGTGTCAAGTGGGTGTAAAGCAGCATAAACACAGCCGTGAAAAGCAGCTAAACCCCATTATAAAAATAAATTACTTTTCAAAACCCATGAAACAAAGACAGTGAAAGAGAGAGAAATTCTTACACAATTCGTTCAGGGTCTGTGATGCAACCTGGATTGACCATATCTAGACCCACAGCTGGATGAGACATAAGGGTGGACACTCTTGGGGCTGAGAGGTTTGGTGAGGTTGGGTGAGCAAACGCAGACCCTTTAAAGTAATACTGCGTGCTACCCATCGCATGGGTCCCAAATCTCCAGGTTCAAGGGCATCTTCCTACATCGAAAACATGCATGAGAAACCCAGAAGATGGTACACCGTGTGATGGGGAAAGGTTTCTAAAACGCACCTCATTTCTCATCTCCTTGTGCTCGGGTTCGCCATTCCAGCCACTTTACTAGCAATCTCCCTACTTGGAGCATCAGCACCTTTAACCTCCTGTTCCGTACAGGTTGCTATTTGTCCTGAGGATGAACGGGAAGACGGGGAACCAATGAGAGACTAGCTCTTGGTGTTGGGACAGGCACAGGTCACTCTATTTTCCCATCAGGAAGAAGAATTAACCACAGGCTCAGCCTGCCCCCCGGAACCAGAACAGGGCCTGAAGCCATCCTGCGCTTTTGCGGCCAGCTCCCGAAAAAGCGAGTTGTAAAATGGAGCTTCAGGGCACTGCAATGCACAAACCTGCACAGTTATAAATGATAACTCTCGTCCACAAATATATTGAGGGAAGGCAAAGACGAGGAATTGAAATCAAGGCAGAATTGCAGGAAACAGATTTCAGGAGGTAGATTCGAATCGCCTTGAAAGCACATGAAAAGCGGCAAAACGTTGACAATGATGCCCTTGGCCAAAAAGGGCGTATGCGTTTTTTCCTGAATATATTCAGGAAAAAACGCATACGCCCTTTTTGGCCAACCAAGCAACCTGGAAAGGCAAATCAGCGCTCCAAAGAAGTCTCGCTTCCCATCGGTCAAAAGGGCCATGCTGAAAAAAGTGTCAAAACCAGAAATGCAGGACAGGCCATGGAGAAATGGGAGCCTTGCTACACTGATGGGTGGGATGTAAATTGCCAACAGCCACTCTGGAGAAGTGTACGGTGTGTCCTGAAACATCTAAAAAACACAGCTTAGAGAGCATAGGGCACTTCCACGCATGGAGGTATAAAGTGGGAAAATTAAAAATCAGCAAGACACAAGCTCCCCAAAGTTTAGGGCTGCTCTGTTGACAAGGACCTCCACTTCATTCCACCTTAAATATCCCAGGAAAGCGAAAAATGGATAAAAAATTTGAGATCCATATGTACAATGGATTATCACTCAGCCATGAAATCAATGTCATAAGGCTAGTAGCAGCATGATGAGTGGATTTAGGTCCGACGATTCTAAGTGACATAAGTCACACAGAAAAGGACACTTCTCATAAGATGTCACTTATAGAGGGAATGTAAAAACCGTTACACTTGAACTGAATTACAAAACAGAACAGAGTCACACATGCAGAAAACACACTATGGCTGCTTAACGGGAAAGGTGAGGTGGGGTGATACATAAAACAAGAGTTTCAAATTAGCTCAGATACCGTTCCATAAACCCAATATGTAACAGACAAGACCTACTCCTTGCTCAGAGAACTGGACTCAACACGCCCGATTCACCGCACAAGAATATATCTGACTAGTAATAATCTTAAAACCTATGTATTGATATCTCTCTGTTAGTGTGTCAAGTGGGTGTAAAGCAGCATAAACACAGCCGTGAAAAGCAGCTAAACCCCATTATAAAAATAAATTACTTTTCAAAACCCATGAAACAAAGACAGTGAAAGAGAGAGAAATTCTTACACAATTCGTTCAGGCTCTGTGATGCAACCTGGATTGACCATATCTAGACCCACAGCTGGATGAGACATAAGGGTGGACACTCTTGGGGCTGAGAGGTTTGGTGAGGTTGGGTGAGCAAACGCAGACCCTTTAAAGTAATACTGCGTGCTACCCATCGCATGGGTCCCAAATCTCCAGGTTCAAGGGCATCTTCCTACCTCGAAAACATGCATGAGAAACCCAGAAGATGGTACACCGTGTGATGGGGAAAGGTTTCTAAAACGCACCTCATTTCTCATCTCCTTGTGCTCGGGTTCGCCATTCCAGCCACTTTACTAGCAATCTCCCTACTTGGAGCATCAGCACCTTTAACCTCCTGTTCCGTACAGGTTGCTATTTGTCCTGAGGATGAACGGGAAGACGGGGAACCAATGAGAGACTAGCTCTTGGTGTTGGGACAGGCACAGGTCACTCTATTTTCCCATCAGGAAGAAGAATTAACCACAGGCTCAGCCTGCCCCCCGGAACCAGAACAGGGCCTGAAGCCATCCTGCGCTTTTGCGGCCAGCTCCCGAAAAAGCGAGTTGTAAAATGGAGCTTCAGGGCACTGCAATTCACAAACCTGCACAGTTATAAATGATAACTCTCGTCCACAAATATATTGAGGGAAGGCAAAGACGAGGAATTGAAATCAAGGCAGAATTGCAGGAAACAGATTTCAGGAGGTAGATTCGAATTGCCTTGAAAGCACATGAAAAGCGGCAAAACGTTGACAATGATGCCCTTGGCCAAAAAGGGCGTATGCGTTTTTTCCTGAATATATTCAGGAAAAAACGCATACGCCCTTTTTGGCCAACCAAGCAACCTGGAAAGGCAAATCAGCGCTACAAAGAAGTCTCGCTTCCCATCGGTCAAAAGGGCCATGCTGAAAAAAGTGTCAAAACCAGAAATGCAGGACAGGCCATGGAGAAATGGGAGCCTTGCTACACTGATGGGCGGGATGTAAATTGCCAACAGCCACTCTGGAGAAGTGTACGGTGTGTCCTGAAACATCTAAAAAACACAGCTTAGAGAGCATAGGGCACTTCCACGCATGAGGGTATAAAGTGGGAAAATTAAAAATCATCAAGACACAAGCACCCCAAAGTTTAGGGCTGCTCTGTTGACAAGGACCTCCACTTCATTCCACCTTAAATATCCCAGGAAAGCGAAAAATGGATAAAAAATTTGAGGTCCATATGTACAATGGATTATCACTCAGCCATGAAATCAATGTCATAAGGCTAGTAGCAGCATGATGAGTGGATTTAGGTCCGACGATTCTAAGTGACATAAGTCACACAGAAAAGGACACTTCTCATAAGGTGTCACTTATAGAGGGAATGTAAAAACCGTTACACTTGAACTGAATTACAAAACAGAACAGAGTCACACATGCAGAAAACACACTATGGCTGCTTAACGGGAAAGGTGAGGTGGGGTGATACATAAAACAAGAGTTTCAAATTAGCTCAGATACCGTTCCATAAACCCAATATGTAACAGACAAGACCTACTCCTTGCTCAGAGAACTGGACTCAACACGCCCGATTCACCGCACAAGAATATATCTGACTAGTAATAATCTTAAAACCTATGTATTGATATCTCTCTGTTAGTGTGTCAAGTGGGTGTAAAGCAGCATAAACACAGCCGTGAAAAGCAGCTAAACCCCATTATAAAAATAAATTACTTTTCAAAACCCATGAAACAAAGACAGTGAAAGAGAGAGAAATTCTTACACAATTCGTTCAGGGTCTGTGATGCAACCTGGATTGACCATATCTAGACCCACAGCTGGATGAGACATAAGGGTGGACACTCTTGGGGCTGAGAGGTTTGGTGAGGTTGGGTGAGCAAACGCAGACCCTTTAAAGTAATACTGCGTGCTACCCATCGCATGGGTCCCAAATCTCCAGGTTCAAGGGCATCTTCCTACATCGAAAACATGCATGAGAAACCCAGAAGATGGTACACCGTGTGATGGGGAAAGGTTTCTAAAACGCACCTCATTTCTCATCTCCTTGTGCTCGGGTTCGCCATTCCAGCCACTTTACTAGCAATCTCCCTACTTGGAGCATCAGCACCTTTAACCTCCTGTTCCGTACAGGTTGCTATTTGTCCTGAGGATGAACGGGAAGACGGGGAACCAATGAGAGACTAGCTCTTGGTGTTGGGACAGGCACAGGTCACTCTATTTTCCCATCAGGAAGAAGAATTAACCACAGGCTCAGCCTGCCCCCCGGAACCAGAACAGGGCCTGAAGCCATCCTGCGCTTTTGCGGCCAGCTCCCGAAAAAGCGAGTTGTAAAATGGAGCTTCAGGGCACTGCAATGCACAAACCTGCACAGTTATAAATGATAACTCTCGTCCACAAATATATTGAGGGAAGGCAAAGACGAGGAATTGAAATCAAGGCAGAATTGCAGGAAACAGATTTCAGGAGGTAGATTCGAATCGCCTTGAAAGCACATGAAAAGCGGCAAAACGTTGACAATGATGCCCTTGGCCAAAAAGGGCGTATGCGTTTTTTCCTGAATATATTCAGGAAAAAACGCATACGCCCTTTTTGGCCAACCAAGCAACCTGGAAAGGCAAATCAGCGCTACAAAGAAGTCTCGCTTCCCATCGGTCAAAAGGGCCATGCTGAAAAAAGTGTCAAAACCAGAAATGCAGGACAGGCCATGGAGAAATGGGAGCCTTGCTACACTGATGGGTGGGATGTAAATTGCCAACAGCCACTCTGGAGAAGTGTACGGTGTGTCCTGAAACATCTAAAAAACACAGCTTAGAGAGCATAGGGCACTTCCACGCATGGAGGTATAAAGTGGGAAAATTAAAAATCAGCAAGACACAAGCTCCCCAAAGTTTAGGGCTGCTCTGTTGACAAGGACCTCCACTTCATTCCACCTTAAATATCCCAGGAAAGCGAAAAATGGATAAAAAATTTGAGATCCATATGTACAATGGATTATCACTCAGCCATGAAATCAATGTCATAAGGCTAGTAGCAGCATGATGAGTGGATTTAGGTCCGACGATTCTAAGTGACATAAGTCACACAGAAAAGGACACTTCTCATAAGATGTCACTTATAGAGGGAATGTAAAAACCGTTACACTTGAACTGAATTACAAAACAGAACAGAGTCACACATGCAGAAAACACACTATGGCTGCTTAACGGGAAAGGTGAGGTGGGGTGATACATAAAACAAGAGTTTCAAATTAGCTCAGATACCGTTCCATAAACCCAATATGTAACAGACAAGACCTACTCCTTGCTCAGAGAACTGGACTCAACACGCCCGATTCACCGCACAAGAATATATCTGACTAGTAATAATCTTAAAACCTATGTATTGATATCTCTCTGTTAGTGTGTCAAGTGGGTGTAAAGCAGCATAAACACAGCCGTGAAAAGCAGCTAAACCCCATTATAAAAATAAATTACTTTTCAAAACCCATGAAACAAAGACAGTGAAAGAGAGAGAAATTCTTACACAATTCGTTCAGGCTCTGTGATGCAACCTGGATTGACCATATCTAGACCCACAGCTGGATGAGACATAAGGGTGGACACTCTTGGGGCTGAGAGGTTTGGTGAGGTTGGGTGAGCAAACGCAGACCCTTTAAAGTAATACTGCGTGCTACCCATCGCATGGGTCCCAAATCTCCAGGTTCAAGGGCATCTTCCTACCTCGAAAACATGCATGAGAAACCCAGAAGATGGTACACCGTGTGATGGGGAAAGGTTTCTAAAACGCACCTCATTTCTCATCTCCTTGTGCTCGGGTTCGCCATTCCAGCCACTTTACTAGCAATCTCCCTACTTGGAGCATCAGCACCTTTAACCTCCTGTTCCGTACAGGTTGCTATTTGTCCTGAGGATGAACGGGAAGACGGGGAACCAATGAGAGACTAGCTCTTGGTGTTGGGACAGGCACAGGTCACTCTATTTTCCCATCAGGAAGAAGAATTAACCACAGGCTCAGCCTGCCCCCCGGAACCAGAACAGGGCCTGAAGCCATCCTGCGCTTTTGCGGCCAGCTCCCGAAAAAGCGAGTTGTAAAATGGAGCTTCAGGGCACTGCAATTCACAAACCTGCACAGTTATAAATGATAACTCTCGTCCACAAATATATTGAGGGAAGGCAAAGACGAGGAATTGAAATCAAGGCAGAATTGCAGGAAACAGATTTCAGGAGGTAGATTCGAATTGCCTTGAAAGCACATGAAAAGCGGCAAAACGTTGACAATGATGCCCTTGGCCAAAAAGGGCGTATGCGTTTTTTCCTGAATATATTCAGGAAAAAACGCATACGCCCTTTTTGGCCAACCAAGCAACCTGGAAAGGCAAATCAGCGCTACAAAGAAGTCTCGCTTCCCATCGGTCAAAAGGGCCATGCTGAAAAAAGTGTCAAAACCAGAAATGCAGGACAGGCCATGGAGAAATGGGAGCCTTGCTACACTGATGGGCGGGATGTAAATTGCCAACAGCCACTCTGGAGAAGTGTACGGTGTGTCCTGAAACATCTAAAAAACACAGCTTAGAGAGCATAGGGCACTTCCACGCATGAGGGTATAAAGTGGGAAAATTAAAAATCATCAAGACACAAGCACCCCAAAGTTTAGGGCTGCTCTGTTGACAAGGACCTCCACTTCATTCCACCTTAAATATCCCAGGAAAGCGAAAAATGGATAAAAAATTTGAGGTCCATATGTACAATGGATTATCACTCAGCCATGAAATCAATGTCATAAGGCTAGTAGCAGCATGATGAGTGGATTTAGGTCCGACGATTCTAAGTGACATAAGTCACACAGAAAAGGACACTTCTCATAAGGTGTCACTTATAGAGGGAATGTAAAAACCGTTACACTTGAACTGAATTACAAAACAGAACAGAGTCACACATGCAGAAAACACACTATGGCTGCTTAACGGGAAAGGTGAGGTGGGGTGATACATAAAACAAGAGTTTCAAATTAGCTCAGATACCGTTCCATAAACCCAATATGTAACAGACAAGACCTACTCCTTGCTCAGAGAACTGGACTCAACACGCCCGATTCACCGCACAAGAATATATCTGACTAGTAATAATCTTAAAACCTATGTATTGATATCTCTCTGTTAGTGTGTCAAGTGGGTGTAAAGCAGCATAAACACAGCCGTGAAAAGCAGCTAAACCCCATTATAAAAATAAATTACTTTTCAAAACCCATGAAACAAAGACAGTGAAAGAGAGAGAAATTCTTACACAATTCGTTCAGGGTCTGTGATGCAACCTGGATTGACCATATCTAGACCCACAGCTGGATGAGACATAAGGGTGGACACTCTTGGGGCTGAGAGGTTTGGTGAGGTTGGGTGAGCAAACGCAGACCCTTTAAAGTAATACTGCGTGCTACCCATCGCATGGGTCCCAAATCTCCAGGTTCAAGGGCATCTTCCTACATCGAAAACATGCATGAGAAACCCAGAAGATGGTACACCGTGTGATGGGGAAAGGTTTCTAAAACGCACCTCATTTCTCATCTCCTTGTGCTCGGGTTCGCCATTCCAGCCACTTTACTAGCAATCTCCCTACTTGGAGCATCAGCACCTTTAACCTCCTGTTCCGTACAGGTTGCTCTTTGTCCTGAGGATGAACGGGAAGACGGGGAACCAATGAGAGACTAGCTCTTGGTGTTGGGACAGGCACAGGTCACTCTATTTTCCCATCAGGAAGAAGAATTAACCACAGGCTCAGCCTGCCCCCCGGAACCAGAACAGGGCCTGAAGCCATCCTGCGCTTTTGCGGCCAGCTCCCGAAAAAGCGAGTTGTAAAATGGAGCTTCAGGGCACTGCAATGCACAAACCTGCACAGTTATAAATGATAACTCTCGTCCACAAATATATTGAGGGAAGGCAAAGACGAGGAATTGAAATCAAGGCAGAATTGCAGGAAACAGATTTCAGGAGGTAGATTCGAATCGCCTTGAAAGCACATGAAAAGCGGCAAAACGTTGACAATGATGCCCTTGGCCAAAAAGGGCGTATGCGTTTTTTCCTGAATATATTCAGGAAAAAACGCATACGCCCTTTTTGGCCAACCAAGCAACCTGGAAAGGCAAATCAGCGCTACAAAGAAGTCTCGCTTCCCATCGGTCAAAAGGGCCATGCTGAAAAAAGTGTCAAAACCAGAAATGCAGGACAGGCCATGGAGAAATGGGAGCCTTGCTACACTGATGGGCGGGATGTAAATTGCCAACAGCCACTCTGGAGAAGTGTACGGTGTGTCCTGAAACATCTAAAAAACACAGCTTAGAGAGCATAGGGCACTTCCACGCATGGGGGTATAAAGTGGGAAAATTAAAAATCAGCAAGACACAAGCACCCCAAAGTTTAGGGCTGCTCTGTTGACAAGGACCTCCACTTCATTCCACCTTAAATATCCCAGGAAAGCGAAAAATGGATAAAAAATTTGAGGTCCATATGTACAATGGATTATCACTCAGCCATGAAATCAATGTCGTAAGGCTAGTAGCAGCATGATGAGTGGATTTAGGTCCGACGATTCTAAGTGACATAAGTCACACAGAAAAGGACACTTCTCATAAGGTGTCACTTATAGAGGGAATGTAAAAACCGTTACACTTGAACTGAATTACAAAACAGAACAGAGTCACACATGCAGAAAACACACTATGGCTGCTTAACGGGAAAGGTGAGGTGGGGTGATACATAAAACAAGAGTTTCAAATTAGCTCAGATACCGTTCCATAAACCCAATATGTAACAGACAAGACCTACTCCTTGCTCAGAGAACTGGACTCAACACGCCCGATTCACCGCACAAGAATATATCTGACTAGTAATAATCTTAAAACCTATGTATTGATATCTCTCTGTTAGTGTGTCAAGTGGGTGTAAAGCAGCATAAACACAGCCGTGAAAAGCAGCTAAACCCCATTATAAAAATAAATTACTTTTCAAAACCCATGAAACAAAGACAGTGAAAGAGAGAGAAATTCTTACACAATTCGTTCAGGGTCTGTGATGCAACCTGGATTGACCATATCTAGACCCACAGCTGGATGAGACATAAGGGTGGACACTCTTGGGGCTGAGAGGTTTGGTGAGGTTGGGTGAGCAAACGCAGACCCTTTAAAGTAATACTGCGTGCTACCCATCGCATGGGTCCCAAATCTCCAGGTTCAAGGGCATCTTCCTACATCGAAAACATGCATGAGAAACCCAGAAGATGGTACACCGTGTGATGGGGAAAGGTTTCTAAAACGCACCTCATTTCTCATCTCCTTGTGCTCGGGTTCGCCATTCCAGCCACTTTACTAGCAATCTCCCTACTTGGAGCATCAGCACCTTTAACCTCCTGTTCCGTACAGGTTGCTATTTGTCCTGAGGATGAACGGGAAGACGGGGAACCAATGAGAGACTAGCTCTTGGTGTTGGGACAGGCACAGGTCACTCTATTTTCCCATCAGGAAGAAGAATTAACCACAGGCTCAGCCTGCCCCCCGGAACCAGAACAGGGCCTGAAGCCATCCTGCGCTTTTGCGGCCAGCTCCCGAAAAAGCGAGTTGTAAAATGGAGCTTCAGGGCACTGCAATGCACAAACCTGCACAGTTATAAATGATAACTCTCGTCCACAAATATATTGAGGGAAGGCAAAGACGAGGAATTGAAATCAAGGCAGAATTGCAGGAAACAGATTTCAGGAGGTAGATTCGAATCGCCTTGAAAGCACATGAAAAGCGGCAAAACGTTGACAATGATGCCCTTGGCCAAAAAGGGCGTATGCGTTTTTTCCTGAATATATTCAGGAAAAAACGCATACGCCCTTTTTGGCCAACCAAGCAACCTGGAAAGGCAAATCAGCGCTCCAAAGAAGTCTCGCTTCCCATTGGTCAAAAGGGCCATGCTGAAAAAAGTGTCAAAACCAGAAATGCAGGACAGGCCATGGAGAAATGGGAGCCTTGCTACACTGATGGGCGGGATGTAAATTGCCAACAGCCACTCTGGAGAAGTGTACGGTGTGTCCTGAAACATCTAAAAAACACAGCTTAGAGAGCATAGGGCACTTCCACGCATGGGGGTATAAAGTGGGAAAATTAAAAATCATAAAGACACAAGCACCCCAAAGTTTAGGGCTGCTCTGTTGACAAGGACCTCCACTTCATTCCACCTTAAATATCCCAGGAAAGCGAAAAATGGATAAAAAATTTGAGGTCCATATGTACAATGGATTATCACTCAGCCATGAAATCAATGTCATAAGGCTAGTAGCAGCATGATGAGTGGATTTAGGTCCGACGATTCTAAGTGACATAAGTCACACAGAAAAGGACACTTCTCATAAGGTGTCACTTATAGAGGGAATGTAAAAACCGTTACACTTGAACTGAATTACAAAACAGAACAGAGTCACACATGCAGAAAACACACTATGGCTGCTTAACGGGAAAGGTGAGGTGGGGTGATACATAAAACAAGAGTTTCAAATTAGCTCAGATACCGTTCCATAAACCCAATATGTAACAGACAAGACCTACTCCTTGCTCAGAGAACTGGACTCAACACGCCCGATTCACCGCACAAGAATATATCTGACTAGTAATAATCTTAAAACCTATGTATTGATATCTCTCTGTTAGTGTGTCAAGTGGGTGTAAAGCGGCATAAACACAGCCGTGAAAAGCAGCTAAACCCCATTATAAAAATAAATTACTTTTCAAAACCCATGAAACAAAGACAGTGAAAGAGAGAGAAATTCTTACACAATTCGTTCAGGGTCTGTGATGCAACCTGGATTGACCATATCTAGACCCACAGCTGGATGAGACATAAGGGTGGACACTCTTGGGGCTGAGAGGTTTGGTGAGGTTGGGTGAGCAAACGCAGACCCTTTAAAGTAATACTGCGTGCTACCCATCGCATGGGTCCCAAATCTCCAGGTTCAAGGGCATCTTCCTACATCGAAAACATGCATGAGAAACCCAGAAGATGGTACACCGTGTGATGGGGAAAGGTTTCTAAAACGCACCTCATTTCTCATCTCCTTGTGCTCGGGTTCGCCATTCCAGCCACTTTACTAGCAATCTCCCCTACTTGGAGCATCAGCACCTTTAACCTCCTGTTCCGTACAGGTTGCTATTTGTCCTGAGGATGAACGGGAAGACGGGGAACCAATGAGAGACTAGCTCTTGGTGTTGGGACAGGCACAGGTCACTCTATTTTCCCATCAGGAAGAAGAATTAACCACAGGCTCAGCCTGCCCCCCGGAACCAGAACAGGGCCTGAAGCCATCCTGCGCTTTTGCGGCCAGCTCCCGAAAAAGCGAGTTGTAAAATGGAGCTTCAGGGCACTGCAATTCACAAACCTGCACAGTTATAAATGATAACTCTCGTCCACAAATATATTGAGGGAAGGCAAAGACGAGGAATTGAAATCAAGGCAGAATTGCAGGAAACAGATTTCAGGAGGTAGATTCGAATCGCCTTGAAAGCACATGAAAAGCGGGAAAACGTTGACAATGATGCCCTTGGCCAAAAAGGGCGTATGCGTTTTTTCCTGAATATATTCAGGAAAAAACGCATACGCCCTTTTTGGCCAACCAAGCAACCTGGAAAGGCAAATCAGCGCTACAAAGAAGTCTCGCTTCCCATCGGTCAAAAGGGCCATGCTGAAAAAAGTGTCAAAACCAGAAATGCAGGACAGGCCATGGAGAAATGGGAGCCTTGCTACACTGATGGGCGGGATGTAAATTGCCAACAGCCACTCTGGAGAAGTGTACGGTGTGTCCTGAAACATCTAAAAAACACAGCTTAGAGAGCATAGGGCACTTCCACGCATGGGGGTATAAAGTGGGAAAATTAAAAATCAGCAAGACACAAGCACCCCAAAGTTTAGGGCTGCTCTGTTGACAAGGACCTCCACTTCATTCCACCTTAAATATCCCAGGAAAGCGAAAAATGGATAAAAAATTTGAGGTCCATATGTCCAATGGATTATCACTCAGCCATGAAATCAATGTCATAAGGCTAGTAGCAGCATGATGAGTGGATTTAGGTCCGACGATTCTAAGTGACATAAGTCACACAGAAAAGGACACTTCTCATAAGGTGTCACTTATAGAGGGAATGTAAAAACCGTTACACTTGAACTGAATTACAAAACAGAACAGAGTCACACATGCAGAAAACACACTATGGCTGCTTAACGGGAAAGGTGAGGTGGGGTGATACATAAAACAAGAGTTTCAAATTAGCTCAGATACCGTTCCATAAACCCAATATGTAACAGACAAGACCTACTCCTTGCTCAGAGAACTGGACTCAACACGCCCGATTCACCGCACAAGAATATATCTGACTAGTAATAATCTTAAAACCTATGTATTGATATCTCTCTGTTAGTGTGTCAAGTGGGTGTAAAGCAGCATAAACACAGCCGTGAAAAGCAGCTAAACCCCATTATAAAAATAAATTACTTTTCAAAACCCATGAAACAAAGACAGTGAAAGAGAGAGAAATTCTTACACAATTCGTTCAGGGTCTGTGATGCAACCTGGATTGACCATATCTAGACCCACAGCTGGATGAGACATAAGGGTGGACACTCTTGGGGCTGAGAGGTTTGGTGAGGTTGGGTGAGCAAACGCAGACCCTTTAAAGTAATACTGCGTGCTACCCATCGCATGGGTCCCAAATCTCCAGGTTCAAGGGCATCTTCCTACATCAAAAACATGCATGAGAAACCCAGAAGATGGTACACCGTGTGATGGGGAAAGGTTTCTAAAACGCACCTCATTTCTCATCTCCTTGTGCTCGGGTTCGCCATTCCAGCCACTTTACTAGCAATCTCCCCTACTTGGAGCATCAGCACCTTTAACCTCCTGTTCCGTACAGGTTGCTATTTGTCCTGAGGATGAACGGGAAGACGGGGAACCAATGAGAGACTAGCTCTTGGTGTTGGGACAGGCACAGGTCACTCTATTTTCCCATCAGGAAGAAGAATTAACCACAGGCTCAGCCTGCCCCCCGGAACCAGAACAGGGCCTGAAGCCATCCTGCGCTTTTGCGGCCAGCTCCCGAAAAAGCGAGTTGTAAAATGGAGCTTCAGGGCACTGCAATTCACAAGCCTGCACAGTTATAAATGATAACTCTTGTCCACAAATATATTGAGGGAAGGCAAAGACGAGGAATTGAAATCAAGGCAGAATTGCAGGAAACAGATTTCAGGAGGTAGATTCGAATCGCCTTTAAAGCACATGAAAAGTGGCAAAACGTTGACAATGATGCCCTTGGCCAAAAAGGGCGTATGCGTTTTTTCCTGAATATATTCAGGAAAAAACGCATACGCCCTTTTTGGCCAACCAAGCAACCTGGAAAGGCAAATCAGCGCTACAAAGAAGTCTCGCTTCCCATCGGTCAAAAGGGCCATGCTGAAAAAAGTGTCAAAACCAGAAATGCAGGACAGGCCATGGAGAAATGGGAGCCTTGCTACACTGATGGGCGGGATGTAAATTGCCAACAGCCACTCTGGAGAAGTGTACGGTGTGTCCTGAAACATCTAAAAAACACAGCTTAGAGAGCATAGGGCACTTCCACGCATGGGGGTATAAAGTGGGAAAATTAAAAATCAGCAAGACACAAGCACCCCAAAGTTTAGGGCTGCTCTGTTGACAAGGACCTCCACTTCATTCCACCTTAAATATCCCAGGAAAGCGAAAAATGGATAAAAAATTTGAGGTCCATATGTACAATGGATTATCACTCAGCCATGAAATCAATGTCATAAGGCTAGTAGCAGCATGATGAGTGGATTTAGGTCCGACGATTCTAAGTGACATAAGTCACACAGAAAAGGACACTTCTCATAAGGTGTCACTTATAGAGGGAATGTAAAAACCGTTACACTTGAACTGAATTACAAAACAGAACAGAGTCACACATGCAGAAAACACACTATGGCTGCTTAACGGGAAAGGTGAGGTGGGGTGATACATAAAACAAGAGTTTCAAATTAGCTCAGATACCGTTCCATAAACCCAATATGTAACAGACAAGACCTACTCCTTGCTCAGAGAACTGGACTCAACACGCCCGATTCACCGCACAAGAATATATCTGACTAGTAATAATCTTAAAACCTATGTATTGATATCTCTCTGTTAGTGTGTCAAGTGGGTGTAAAGCAGCATAAACACAGCCGTGAAAAGCAGCTAAACCCCATTATAAAAATAAATTACTTTTCAAAACCCATGAAACAAAGACAGTGAAAGAGAGAGAAATTCTTACACAATTCGTTCAGGGTCTGTGATGCAACCTGGATTGACCATATCTAGACCCACAGCTGGATGAGACATAAGGGTGGACACTCTTGGGGCTGAGAGGTTTGGTGAGGTTGGGTGAGCAAACGCAGACCCTTTAAAGTAATACTGCGTGCTACCCATCGCATGGGTCCCAAATCTCCAGGTTCAAGGGCATCTTCCTACATCAAAAACATGCATGAGAAACCCAGAAGATGGTACACCGTGTGATGGGGAAAGGTTTCTAAAACGCACCTCATTTCTCATCTCCTTGTGCTCGGGTTCGCCATTCCAGCCACTTTACTAGCAATCTCCCCTACTTGGAGCATCAGCACCTTTAACCTCCTGTTCCGTACAGGTTGCTATTTGTCCTGAGGATGAACGGGAAGACGGGGAACCAATGAGAGACTAGCTCTTGGTGTTGGGACAGGCACAGGTCACTCTATTTTCCCATCAGGAAGAAGAATTAACCACAGGCTCAGCCTGCCCCCCGGAACCAGAACAGGGCCTGAAGCCATCCTGCGCTTTTGCGGCCAGCTCCCGAAAAAGCGAGTTGTAAAATGGAGCTTCAGGGCACTGCAATTCACAAACCTGCACAGTTATAAATGATAACTCTTGTCCACAAATATATTGAGGGAAGGCAAAGACGAGGAATTGAAATCAAGGCAGAATTGCAGGAAACAGATTTCAGGAGGTAGATTCGAATCGCCTTGAAAGCACATGAAAAGTGGCAAAACGTTGACAATGATGCCCTTGGCCAAAAAGGGCGTATGCGTTTTTTCCTGAATATATTCAGGAAAAAACGCATACGCCCTTTTTGGCCAACCAAGCAACCTGGAAAGGCAAATCAGCGCTACAAAGAAGTCTCGCTTCCCATCGGTCAAAAGGGCCATGCTGAAAAAAGTGTCAAAACCAGAAATGCAGGACAGGCCATGGAGAAATGGGAGCCTTGCTACACTGATGGGCGGGATGTAAATTGCCAACAGCCACTCTGGAGAAGTGTACGGTGTGTCCTGAAACATCTAAAAAACACAGCTTAGAGAGCATAGGGCACTTCCACGCATGGGGGTATAAAGTGGGAAAATTAAAAATCAGCAAGACACAAGCACCCCAAAGTTTAGGGCTGCTCTGTTGACAAGGACCTCCACTTCATTCCACCTTAAATATCCCAGGAAAGCGAAAAATGGATAAAAAATTTGAGGTCCATATGTACAATGGATTATCACTCAGCCATGAAATCAATGTCATAAGGCTAGTAGCAGCATGATGAGTGGATTTAGGTCCGACGATTCTAAGTGACATAAGTCACACAGAAAAGGACACTTCTCATAAGGTGTCACTTATAGAGGGAATGTAAAAACCGTTACACTTGAACTGAATTACAAAACAGAACAGAGTCACACATGCAGAAAACACACTATGGCTGCTTAACGGGAAAGGTGAGGTGGGGTGATACATAAAACAAGAGTTTCAAATTAGCTCAGATACCGTTCCATAAACCCAATATGTAACAGACAAGACCTACTCCTTGCTCAGAGAACTGGACTCAACACGCCCGATTCACCGCACAAGAATATATCTGACTAGTAATAATCTTAAAACCTATGTATTGATATCTCTCTGTTAGTGTGTCAAGTGGGTGTAAAGCGGCATAAACACAGCCGTGAAAAGCAGCTAAACCCCATTATAAAAATAAATTACTTTTCAAAACCCATGAAACAAAGACAGTGAAAGAGAGAGAAATTCTTACACAATTCGTTCAGGGTCTGTGATGCAACCTGGATTGACCATATCTAGACCCACAGCTGGATGAGACATAAGGGTGGACACTCTTGGGGCTGAGAGGTTTGGTGAGGTTGGGTGAGCAAACGCAGACCCTTTAAAGTAATACTGCGTGCTACCCATCGCATGGGTCCCAAATCTCCAGGTTCAAGGGCATCTTCCTACATCGAAAACATGCATGAGAAACCCAGAAGATGGTACACCGTGTGATGGGGAAAGGTTTCTAAAACGCACCTCATTTCTCATCTCCTTGTGCTCGGGTTCGCCATTCCAGCCACTTTACTAGCAATCTCCCCTACTTGGAGCATCAGCACCTTTAACCTCCTGTTCCGTACAGGTTGCTATTTGTCCTGAGGATGAACGGGAAGACGGGGAACCAATGAGAGACTAGCTCTTGGTGTTGGGACAGGCACAGGTCACTCTATTTTCCCATCAGGAAGAAGAATTAACCACAGGCTCAGCCTGCCCCCCGGAACCAGAACAGGGCCTGAAGCCATCCTGCGCTTTTGCGGCCAGCTCCCGAAAAAGCGAGTTGTAAAATGGAGCTTCAGGGCACTGCAATTCACAAACCTGCACAGTTATAAATGATAACTCTTGTCCACAAATATATTGAGGGAAGGCAAAGACGAGGAATTGAAATCAAGGCAGAATTGCAGGAAACAGATTTCAGGAGGTAGATTCGAATCGCCTTTAAAGCACATGAAAAGTGGCAAAACGTTGACAATGATGCCCTTGGCCAAAAAGGGCGTATGCGTTTTTTCCTGAATATATTCAGGAAAAAACGCATACGCCCTTTTTGGCCAACCAAGCAACCTGGAAAGGCAAATCAGCGCTACAAAGAAGTCTCGCTTCCCATCGGTCAAAAGGGCCATGCTGAAAAAAGTGTCAAAACCAGAAATGCAGGACAGGCCATGGAGAAATGGGAGCCTTGCTACACTGATGGGCGGGATGTAAATTGCCAACAGCCACTCTGGAGAAGTGTACGGTGTGTCCTGAAACATCTAAAAAACACAGCTTAGAGAGCATAGGGCACTTCCACGCATGGGGGTATAAAGTGGGAAAATTAAAAATCAGCAAGACACAAGCACCCCAAAGTTTAGGGCTGCTCTGTTGACAAGGACCTCCACTTCATTCCACCTTAAATATCCCAGGAAAGCGAAAAATGGATAAAAAATTTGAGGTCCATATGTACAATGGATTATCACTCAGCCATGAAATCAATGTCATAAGGCTAGTAGCAGCATGATGAGTGGATTTAGGTCCGACGATTCTAAGTGACATAAGTCACACAGAAAAGGACACTTCTCATAAGGTGTCACTTATAGAGGGAATGTAAAAACCGTTACACTTGAACTGAATTACAAAACAGAACAGAGTCACACATGCAGAAAACACACTATGGCTGCTTAACGGGAAAGGTGAGGTGGGGTGATACATAAAACAAGAGTTTCAAATTAGCTCAGATACCGTTCCATAAACCCAATATGTAACAGACAAGACCTACTCCTTGCTCAGAGAACTGGACTCAACACGCCCGATTCACCGCACAAGAATATATCTGACTAGTAATAATCTTAAAACCTATGTATTGATATCTCTCTGTTAGTGTGTCAAGTGGGTGTAAAGCGGCATAAACACAGCCGTGAAAAGCAGCTAAACCCCATTATAAAAATAAATTACTTTTCAAAACCCATGAAACAAAGACAGTGAAAGAGAGAGAAATTCTTACACAATTCGTTCAGGCTCTGTGATGCAACCTGGATTGACCATATCTAGACCCACAGCTGGATGAGACATAAGGGTGGACACTCTTGGGGCTGAGAGGTTTGGTGAGGTTGGGTGAGCAAACGCAGACCCTTTAAAGTAATACTGCGTGCTACCCATCGCATGGGTCCCAAATCTCCAGGTTCAAGGGCATCTTCCTACATCGAAAACATGCATGAGAAACCCAGAAGATGGTACACCGTGTGATGGGGAAAGGTTTCTAAAACGCACCTCATTTCTCATCTCCTTGTGCTCGGGTTCGCCATTCCAGCCACTTTACTAGCAATCTCCCCTACTTGGAGCATCAGCACCTTTAACCTCCTGTTCCGTACAGGTTGCTATTTGTCCTGAGGATGAACGGGAAGACGGGGAACCAATGAGAGACTAGCTCTTGGTGTTGGGACAGGCACAGGTCACTCTATTTTCCCATCAGGAAGAAGAATTAACCACAGGCTCAGCCTGCCCCCCGGAACCAGAACAGGGCCTGAAGCCATCCTGCGCTTTTGCGGCCAGCTCCCGAAAAAGCGAGTTGTAAAATGGAGATTCAGGGCACTGCAATTCACAAACCTGCACAGTTATAAATGATAACTCTCGTCCACAAATATATTGAGGGAAGGCAAAGACGAGGAATTGAAATCAAGGCAGAATTGCAGGAAACAGATTTCAGGAGGTAGATTCGAATCGCCTTTAAAGCACATGAAAAGCGGCAAAACGTTGACAATGATGCCCTTGGCCAAAAAGGGCGTATGCGTTTTTTCCTGAATATATTCAGGAAAAAACGCATACGCCCTTTTTGGCCAACCAAGCAACCTGGAAAGGCAAATCAGCGCTACAAAGAAGTCTCGCTTCCCATCGGTCAAAAGGGCCATGCTGAAAAAAGTGTCAAAACCAGAAATGCAGGACAGGCCATGGAGAAATGGGAGCCTTGCTACACTGATGGGCGGGATGTAAATTGCCAACAGCCACTCTGGAGAAGTGTACGGTGTGTCCTGTAACATCTAAAAAACACAGCTTAGAGAGCATAGGGCACTTCCACGCATGGAGGTATAAAGTGGGAAAATTAAAAATCAGCAAGACACAAGCACCCCAAAGTTTAGGGCTGCTCTGTTGACAAGGACCTCCACTTCATTCCACCTTAAATATCCCAGGAAAGCGAAAAATGGATAAAAAATTTGAGGTCCATATGTACAATGGATTATCACTCAGCCATGAAATCAATGTCATAAGGCTAGTAGCAGCATGATGAGTGGATTTAGGTCCGACGATTCTAAGTGACATAAGTCACACAGAAAAGGACACTTCTCATAAGGTGTCACTTATAGAGGGAATGTAAAAACCGTTACACTTGAACTGAATTACAAAACAGAACAGAGTCACACATGCAGAAAACACACTATGGCTGCTTAACGGGAAAGGTGAGGTGGGGTGATACATAAAACAAGAGTTTCAAATTAGCTCAGATACCGTTCCATAAACCCAATATGTAACAGACAAGACCTACTCCTTGCTCAGAGAACTGGACTCAACACGCCCGATTCACCGCACAAGAATATATCTGACTAGTAATAATCTTAAAACCTATGTATTGATATCTCTCTGTTAGTGTGTCAAGTGGGTGTAAAGCGGCATAAACACAGCCGTGAAAAGCAGCTAAACCCCATTATAAAAATAAATTACTTTTCAAAACCCATGAAACAAAGACAGTGAAAGAGAGAGAAATTCTTACACAATTCGTTCAGGCTCTGTGATGCAACCTGGATTGACCATATCTAGACCCACAGCTGGATGAGACATAAGGGTGGACACTCTTGGGGCTGAGAGGTTTGGTGAGGTTGGGTGAGCAAACGCAGACCCTTTAAAGTAATACTGCGTGCTACCCATCGCATGGGTCCCAAATCTCCAGGTTCAAGGGCATCTTCCTACATCGAAAACATGCATGAGAAACCCAGAAGATGGTACACCGTGTGATGGGGAAAGGTTTCTAAAACGCACCTCATTTCTCATCTCCTTGTGCTCGGGTTCGCCATTCCAGCCACTTTACTAGCAATCTCCCTACTTGGAGCATCAGCACCTTTAACCTCCTGTTCCGTACAGGTTGCTATTTGTCCTGAGGATGAACGGGAAGACGGGGAACCAATGAGAGACTAGCTCTTGGTGTTGGGACAGGCACAGGTCACTCTATTTTCCCATCAGGAAGAAGAATTAACCACAGGCTCAGCCTGCCCCCCGGAACCAGAACAGGGCCTGAAGCCATCCTGCGCTTTTGCGGCCAGCTCCCGAAAAAGCGAGTTGTAAAATGGAGCTTCAGGGCACTGCAATTCACAAACCTGCACTGTTATAAATGATAACTCTCGTCCACAAATATATTGAGGGAAGGCAAAGACGAGGAATTGAAATCAAGGCAGAATTGCAGGAAACAGCTTTCAGGAGGTAGATTCGAATCACCTTGAAAGCACATGAAAAGCGGCAAAACGTTGACAATGATGCCCTTGGCCAAAAAGGGCGTATGCGTTTTTTCCTGAATATATTCAGGAAAAAACGCATACGCCCTTTTTGGCCAACCAAGCAACCTGGAAAGGCAAATCAGCGCTACAAAGAAGTCTCGCTTCCCATCAGTCAAAAGGGCCATGCTGAAAAAAGTGTCAAAACCAGAAATGCAGGACAGGCCATGGAGAAATGGGAGCCTTGCTACACTGATGGGCGGGATGTAAATTGCCAACAGCCACTCTGGAGAAGTGTACGGTGTGTCCTGAAACATCTAAAAAACACAGCTTAGAGAGCATAGGGCACTTCCACGCATGGGGGTATAAAGTGGGAAAATTAAAAATCATCAAGACACAAGCACCCCAAAGTTTAGGGCTGCTCTGTTGACAAGGACCTCCACTTCATTCCACCTTAAATATCCCAGGAAAGCGAAAAATGGATAAAAAATTTGAGGTCCATATGTACAATGGATTATCACTCAGCCATGAAATCAATGTCATAAGGCTAGTAGCAGCATGATGAGTGGATTTAGGTCCGACGATTCTAAGTGACATAAGTCACACAGAAAAGGACACTTCTCATAAGGTGTCACTTATAGAGGGAATGTAAAAACCGTTACACTTGAACTGAATTACAAAACAGAACAGCGTCACACATGCAGAAAACACACTATGGCTGCTTAACGGGAAAGGTGAGGTGGGGTGATACATAAAACAAGAGTTTCAAATTAGCTCAGATACCGTTCCATAAACCCAATATGTAACAGACAAGACCTACTCCTTGCTCAGAGAACTGGACTCAACACGCCCGATTCACCGCACAAGAATATATCTGACTAGTAATAATCTTAAAACCTATGTATTGATATCTCTCTGTTAGTGTGTCAAGTGGGTGTAAAGCAGCATAAACACAGCCGTGAAAAGCAGCTAAACCCCATTATAAAAATAAATTACTTTTCAAAACCCATGAAACAAAGACAGTGAAAGAGAGAGAAATTCTTACACAATTCGTTCAGGGTCTGTGATGCAACCTGGATTGACCATATCTAGACCCACAGCTGGATGAGACATAAGGGTGGACACTCTTGGGGCTGAGAGGTTTGGTGAGGTTGGGTGAGCAAACGCAGACCCTTTAAAGTAATACTGCGTGCTACCCATCGCATGGGTCCCAAATCTCCAGGTTCAAGGGCATCTTCCTACATCAAAAACATGCATGAGAAACCCAGAAGATGGTACACCGTGTGATGGGGAAAGGTTTCTAAAAGGCACCTCATTTCTCATCTCCTTGTGCTCGGGTTCGCCATTCCAGCCACTTTACTAGCAATCTCCCCTACTTGGAGCATCAGCACCTTTAACCTCCTGTTCCGTACAGGTTGCTATTTGTCCTGAGGATGAACGGGAAGACGGGGAACCAATGAGAGACTAGCTCTTGGTGTTGGGACAGGCACAGGTCACTCTATTTTCCCATCAGGAAGAAGAATTAACCACAGGCTCAGCCTGCCCCCCGGAACCAGAACAGGGCCTGAAGCCATCCTGCGCTTTTGCGGCCAGCTCCCGAAAAAGCGAGTTGTAAAATGGAGCTTCAGGGCACTGCAATTCACAAACCTGCACAGTTATAAATGATAACTCTCGTCCACAAATATATTGAGGGAAGGCAAAGACGAGGAATTGAAATCAAGGCAGAATTGCAGGAAACAGATTTCAGGAGGTAGATTCGAATCGCCTTGAAAGCACATGAAAAGCGGCAAAACGTTGACAATGATGCCCTTGGCCAAAAAGGGCGTATGCGTTTTTTCCTGAATATATTCAGGAAAAAACGCATACGCCCTTTTTGGCCAACCAAGCAACCTGGAAAGGCAAATCAGCGCTACAAAGAAGTCTCGCTTCCCATCGGTCAAAAGGGCCATGCTGAAAAAAGTGTCAAAACCAGAAATGCAGGACAGGCCATGGAGAAATGGGAGCCTTGCTACACTGATGGGCGGGATGTAAATTGCCAACAGCCACTCTGGAGAAGTGTACGGTGTGTCCTGAAACATCTAAAAAACACAGCTTAGAGAGCATAGGGCACTTCCACGCATGGAGGTATAAAGTGGGAAAATTAAA
Source organism: Balaenoptera physalus (assembly GCF_965194825.1). Classification (NCBI taxonomy): domain Eukaryota; kingdom Metazoa; phylum Chordata; class Mammalia; order Artiodactyla; family Balaenopteridae; genus Balaenoptera; species Balaenoptera physalus. The sequence goes on from NW_028126486.1 coordinate 426,408, forward strand.
AATCAGCAAGACACAAGCTCCCCAAAGTTTAGGGCTGCTCTGTTGACAAGGACCTCCACTTCATTCCACCTTAAATATCCCAGGAAAGCGAAAAATGGATAAAAAATTTGAGGTCCATATGTACAATGGATTATCACTCAGCCATGAAATCAATGTCATAAGGCTAGTAGCAGCATGATGAGTGGATTTAGGTCCGACGATTCTAAGTGACATAAGTCACACAGAAAAGGACACTTCTCATAAGGTGTCACTTATAGAGGGAATGTAAAAACCGTTACACTTGAACTGAATTACAAAACAGAACAGAGTCACACATGCAGAAAACACACTATGGCTGCTTAACGGGAAAGGTGAGGTGGGGTGATACATAAAACAAGAGTTTCAAATTAGCTCAGATACCGTTCCATAAACCCAATATGTAACAGACAAGACCTACTCCTTGCTCAGAGAACTGGACTCAACACGCCCGATTCACCGCACAAGAATATATCTGACTAGTAATAATCTTAAAACCTATGTATTGATATCTCTCTGTTAGTGTGTCAAGTGGGTGTAAAGCGGCATAAACACAGCCGTGAAAAGCAGCTAAACCCCATTATAAAAATAAATTACTTTTCAAAACCCATGAAACAAAGACAGTGAAAGAGAGAGAAATTCTTACACAATTCGTTCAGGGTCTGTGATGCAACCTGGATTGACCATATCTAGACCCACAGCTGGATGAGACATAAGGGTGGACACTCTTGGGGCTGAGAGGTTTGGTGAGGTTGGGTGAGCAAACGCAGACCCTTTAAAGTAATACTGCGTGCTACCCATCGCATGGGTCCCAAATCTCCAGGTTCAAGGGCATCTTCCTACATCGAAAACATGCATGAGAAACCCAGAAGATGGTACACCGTGTGATGGGGAAAGGTTTCTAAAACGCACCTCATTTCTCATCTCCTTGTGCTCGGGTTCGCCATTCCAGCCACTTTACTAGCAATCTCCCCTACTTGGAGCATCAGCACCTTTAACCTCCTGTTCCGTACAGGTTGCTATTTGTCCTGAGGATGAACGGGAAGACGGGGAACCAATGAGAGACTAGCTCTTGGTGTTGGGACAGGCACAGGTCACTCTATTTTCCCATCAGGAAGAAGAATTAACCACAGGCTCAGCCTGCCCCCCGGAACCAGAACAGGGCCTGAAGCCATCCTGCGCTTTTGCGGCCAGCTCCCGAAAAAGCGAGTTGTAAAATGGAGCTTCAGGGCACTGCAATTCACAAACCTGAACAGTTATAAATGATAACTCTTGTCCACAAATATATTGAGGGAAGGCAAAGACGAGGAATTGAAATCAAGGCAGAATTGCAGGAAACAGATTTCAGGAGGTAGATTCGAATCGCCTTTAAAGCACATGAAAAGTGGCAAAACGTTGACAATGATGCCCTTGGCCAAAAAGGGCGTATGCGTTTTTTCCTGAATATATTCAGGAAAAAACGCATACGCCCTTTTTGGCCAACCAAGCAACCTGGAAAGGCAAATCAGCGCTACAAAGAAGTCTCGCTTCCCATCGGTCAAAAGGGCCATGCTGAAAAAAGTGTCAAAACCAGAAATGCAGGACAGGCCATGGAGAAATGGGAGCCTTGCTACACTGATGGGCGGGATGTAAATTGCCAACAGCCACTCTGGAGAAGTGTACGGTGTGTCCTGAAACATCTAAAAAACACAGCTTAGAGAGCATAGGGCACTTCCACGCATGGGGGTATAAAGTGGGAAAATTAAAAATCAGCAAGACACAAGCACCCCAAAGTTTAGGGCTGCTCTGTTGACAAGGACCTCCACTTCATTCCACCTTAAATATCCCAGGAAAGCGAAAAATGGATAAAAAATTTGAGGTCCATATGTACAATGGATTATCACTCAGCCATGAAATCAATGTCATAAGGCTAGTAGCAGCATGATGAGTGGATTTAGGTCCGACGATTCTAAGTGACATAAGTCACACAGAAAAGGACACTTCTCATAAGGTGTCACTTATAGAGGGAATGTAAAAACCGTTACACTTGAACTGAATTACAAAACAGAACAGAGTCACACATGCAGAAAACACACTATGGCTGCTTAACGGGAAAGGTGAGGTGGGGTGATACATAAAACAAGAGTTTCAAATTAGCTCAGATACCGTTCCATAAACCCAATATGTAACAGACAAGACCTACTCCTTGCTCAGAGAACTGGACTCAACACGCCCGATTCACCGCACAAGAATATATCTGACTAGTAATAATCTTAAAACCTATGTATTGATATCTCTCTGTTAGTGTGTCAAGTGGGTGTAAAGCGGCATAAACACAGCCGTGAAAAGCAGCTAAACCCCATTATAAAAATAAATTACTTTTCAAAACCCATGAAACAAAGACAGTGAAAGAGAGAGAAATTCTTACACAATTCGTTCAGGCTCTGTGATGCAACCTGGATTGACCATATCTAGACCCACAGCTGGATGAGACATAAGGGTGGACACTCTTGGGGCTGAGAGGTTTGGTGAGGTTGGGTGAGCAAACGCAGACCCTTTAAAGTAATACTGCGTGCTACCCATCGCATGGGTCCCAAATCTCCAGGTTCAAGGGCATCTTCCTACATCGAAAACATGCATGAGAAACCCAGAAGATGGTACACCGTGTGATGGGGAAAGGTTTCTAAAACGCACCTCATTTCTCATCTCCTTGTGCTCGGGTTCGCCATTCCAGCCACTTTACTAGCAATCTCCCCTACTTGGAGCATCAGCACCTTTAACCTCCTGTTCCGTACAGGTTGCTATTTGTCCTGAGGATGAACGGGAAGACGGGGAACCAATGAGAGACTAGCTCTTGGTGTTGGGACAGGCACAGGTCACTCTATTTTCCCATCAGGAAGAAGAATTAACCACAGGCTCAGCCTGCCCCCCGGAACCAGAACAGGGCCTGAAGCCATCCTGCGCTTTTGCGGCCAGCTCCCGAAAAAGCGAGTTGTAAAATGGAGATTCAGGGCACTGCAATTCACAAACCTGCACAGTTATAAATGATAACTCTCGTCCACAAATATATTGAGGGAAGGCAAAGACGAGGAATTGAAATCAAGGCAGAATTGCAGGAAACAGATTTCAGGAGGTAGATTCGAATCGCCTTTAAAGCACATGAAAAGCGGCAAAACGTTGACAATGATGCCCTTGGCCAAAAAGGGCGTATGCGTTTTTTCCTGAATATATTCAGGAAAAAACGCATACGCCCTTTTTGGCCAACCAAGCAACCTGGAAAGGCAAATCAGCGCTACAAAGAAGTCTCGCTTCCCATCGGTCAAAAGGGCCATGCTGAAAAAAGTGTCAAAACCAGAAATGCAGGACAGGCCATGGAGAAATGGGAGCCTTGCTACACTGATGGGCGGGATGTAAATTGCCAACAGCCACTCTGGAGAAGTGTACGGTGTGTCCTGTAACATCTAAAAAACACAGCTTAGAGAGCATAGGGCACTTCCACGCATGGAGGTATAAAGTGGGAAAATTAAAAATCAGCAAGACACAAGCACCCCAAAGTTTAGGGCTGCTCTGTTGACAAGGACCTCCACTTCATTCCACCTTAAATATCCCAGGAAAGCGAAAAATGGATAAAAAATTTGAGGTCCATATGTACAATGGATTATCACTCAGCCATGAAATCAATGTCATAAGGCTAGTAGCAGCATGATGAGTGGATTTAGGTCCGACGATTCTAAGTGACATAAGTCACACAGAAAAGGACACTTCTCATAAGGTGTCACTTATAGAGGGAATGTAAAAACCGTTACACTTGAACTGAATTACAAAACAGAACAGAGTCACACATGCAGAAAACACACTATGGCTGCTTAACGGGAAAGGTGAGGTGGGGTGATACATAAAACAAGAGTTTCAAATTAGCTCAGATACCGTTCCATAAACCCAATATGTAACAGACAAGACCTACTCCTTGCTCAGAGAACTGGACTCAACACGCCCGATTCACCGCACAAGAATATATCTGACTAGTAATAATCTTAAAACCTATGTATTGATATCTCTCTGTTAGTGTGTCAAGTGGGTGTAAAGCGGCATAAACACAGCCGTGAAAAGCAGCTAAACCCCATTATAAAAATAAATTACTTTTCAAAACCCATGAAACAAAGACAGTGAAAGAGAGAGAAATTCTTACACAATTCGTTCAGGCTCTGTGATGCAACCTGGATTGACCATATCTAGACCCACAGCTGGATGAGACATAAGGGTGGACACTCTTGGGGCTGAGAGGTTTGGTGAGGTTGGGTGAGCAAACGCAGACCCTTTAAAGTAATACTGCGTGCTACCCATCGCATGGGTCCCAAATCTCCAGGTTCAAGGGCATCTTCCTACATCGAAAACATGCATGAGAAACCCAGAAGATGGTACACCGTGTGATGGGGAAAGGTTTCTAAAACGCACCTCATTTCTCATCTCCTTGTGCTCGGGTTCGCCATTCCAGCCACTTTACTAGCAATCTCCCTACTTGGAGCATCAGCACCTTTAACCTCCTGTTCCGTACAGGTTGCTATTTGTCCTGAGGATGAACGGGAAGACGGGGAACCAATGAGAGACTAGCTCTTGGTGTTGGGACAGGCACAGGTCACTCTATTTTCCCATCAGGAAGAAGAATTAACCACAGGCTCAGCCTGCCCCCCGGAACCAGAACAGGGCCTGAAGCCATCCTGCGCTTTTGCGGCCAGCTCCCGAAAAAGCGAGTTGTAAAATGGAGCTTCAGGGCACTGCAATTCACAAACCTGCACTGTTATAAATGATAACTCTCGTCCACAAATATATTGAGGGAAGGCAAAGACGAGGAATTGAAATCAAGGCAGAATTGCAGGAAACAGCTTTCAGGAGGTAGATTCGAATCACCTTGAAAGCACATGAAAAGCGGCAAAACGTTGACAATGATGCCCTTGGCCAAAAAGGGCGTATGCGTTTTTTCCTGAATATATTCAGGAAAAAACGCATACGCCCTTTTTGGCCAACCAAGCAACCTGGAAAGGCAAATCAGCGCTACAAAGAAGTCTCGCTTCCCATCAGTCAAAAGGGCCATGCTGAAAAAAGTGTCAAAACCAGAAATGCAGGACAGGCCATGGAGAAATGGGAGCCTTGCTACACTGATGGGCGGGATGTAAATTGCCAACAGCCACTCTGGAGAAGTGTACGGTGTGTCCTGAAACATCTAAAAAACACAGCTTAGAGAGCATAGGGCACTTCCACGCATGGGGGTATAAAGTGGGAAAATTAAAAATCATCAAGACACAAGCACCCCAAAGTTTAGGGCTGCTCTGTTGACAAGGACCTCCACTTCATTCCACCTTAAATATCCCAGGAAAGCGAAAAATGGATAAAAAATTTGAGGTCCATATGTACAATGGATTATCACTCAGCCATGAAATCAATGTCATAAGGCTAGTAGCAGCATGATGAGTGGATTTAGGTCCGACGATTCTAAGTGACATAAGTCACACAGAAAAGGACACTTCTCATAAGGTGTCACTTATAGAGGGAATGTAAAAACCGTTACACTTGAACTGAATTACAAAACAGAACAGCGTCACACATGCAGAAAACACACTATGGCTGCTTAACGGGAAAGGTGAGGTGGGGTGATACATAAAACAAGAGTTTCAAATTAGCTCAGATACCGTTCCATAAACCCAATATGTAACAGACAAGACCTACTCCTTGCTCAGAGAACTGGACTCAACACGCCCGATTCACCGCACAAGAATATATCTGACTAGTAATAATCTTAAAACCTATGTATTGATATCTCTCTGTTAGTGTGTCAAGTGGGTGTAAAGCAGCATAAACACAGCCGTGAAAAGCAGCTAAACCCCATTATAAAAATAAATTACTTTTCAAAACCCATGAAACAAAGACAGTGAAAGAGAGAGAAATTCTTACACAATTCGTTCAGGGTCTGTGATGCAACCTGGATTGACCATATCTAGACCCACAGCTGGATGAGACATAAGGGTGGACACTCTTGGGGCTGAGAGGTTTGGTGAGGTTGGGTGAGCAAACGCAGACCCTTTAAAGTAATACTGCGTGCTACCCATCGCATGGGTCCCAAATCTCCAGGTTCAAGGGCATCTTCCTACATCAAAAACATGCATGAGAAACCCAGAAGATGGTACACCGTGTGATGGGGAAAGGTTTCTAAAAGGCACCTCATTTCTCATCTCCTTGTGCTCGGGTTCGCCATTCCAGCCACTTTACTAGCAATCTCCCCTACTTGGAGCATCAGCACCTTTAACCTCCTGTTCCGTACAGGTTGCTATTTGTCCTGAGGATGAACGGGAAGACGGGGAACCAATGAGAGACTAGCTCTTGGTGTTGGGACAGGCACAGGTCACTCTATTTTCCCATCAGGAAGAAGAATTAACCACAGGCTCAGCCTGCCCCCCGGAACCAGAACAGGGCCTGAAGCCATCCTGCGCTTTTGCGGCCAGCTCCCGAAAAAGCGAGTTGTAAAATGGAGCTTCAGGGCACTGCAATTCACAAACCTGCACAGTTATAAATGATAACTCTCGTCCACAAATATATTGAGGGAAGGCAAAGACGAGGAATTGAAATCAAGGCAGAATTGCAGGAAACAGATTTCAGGAGGTAGATTCGAATCGCCTTGAAAGCACATGAAAAGCGGCAAAACGTTGACAATGATGCCCTTGGCCAAAAAGGGCGTATGCGTTTTTTCCTGAATATATTCAGGAAAAAACGCATACGCCCTTTTTGGCCAACCAAGCAACCTGGAAAGGCAAATCAGCGCTACAAAGAAGTCTCGCTTCCCATCGGTCAAAAGGGCCATGCTGAAAAAAGTGTCAAAACCAGAAATGCAGGACAGGCCATGGAGAAATGGGAGCCTTGCTACACTGATGGGCGGGATGTAAATTGCCAACAGCCACTCTGGAGAAGTGTACGGTGTGTCCTGAAACATCTAAAAAACACAGCTTAGAGAGCATAGGGCACTTCCACGCATGGAGGTATAAAGTGGGAAAATTAAAAATCAGCAAGACACAAGCTCCCCAAAGTTTAGGGCTGCTCTGTTGACAAGGACCTCCACTTCATTCCACCTTAAATATCCCAGGAAAGCGAAAAATGGATAAAAAATTTGAGGTCCATATGTACAATGGATTATCACTCAGCCATGAAATCAATGTCATAAGGCTAGTAGCAGCATGATGAGTGGATTTAGGTCCGACGATTCTAAGTGACATAAGTCACACAGAAAAGGACACTTCTCATAAGGTGTCACTTATAGAGGGAATGTAAAAACCGTTACACTTGAACTGAATTACAAAACAGAACAGAGTCACACATGCAGAAAACACACTATGGCTGCTTAACGGGAAAGGTGAGGTGGGGTGATACATAAAACAAGAGTTTCAAATTAGCTCAGATACCGTTCCATAAACCCAATATGTAACAGACAAGACCTACTCCTTGCTCAGAGAACTGGACTCAACACGCCCGATTCACCGCACAAGAATATATCTGACTAGTAATAATCTTAAAACCTATGTATTGATATCTCTCTGTTAGTGTGTCAAGTGGGTGTAAAGCAGCATAAACACAGCCGTGAAAAGCAGCTAAACCCCATTATAAAAATAAATTACTTTTCAAAACCCATGAAACAAAGACAGTGAAAGAGAGAGAAATTCTTACACAATTCGTTCAGGGTCTGTGATGCAACCTGGATTGACCATATCTAGACCCACAGCTGGATGAGACATAAGGGTGGACACTCTTGGGGCTGAGAGGTTTGGTGAGGTTGGGTGAGCAAACGCAGACCCTTTAAAGTAATACTGCGTGCTACCCATCGCATGGGTCCCAAATCTCCAGGTTCAAGGGCATCTTCCTACATCGAAAACATGCATGAGAAACCCAGAAGATGGTACACCGTGTGATGGGGAAAGGTTTCTAAAAGGCACCTCATTTCTCATCTCCTTGTGCTCGGGTTCGCCATTCCAGCCACTTTACTAGCAATCTCCCTACATGGAGCATCAGCACCTTTAACCTCCTGTTCCGTACAGGTTGCTATTTGTCCTGAGGATGAACGGGAAGACGGGGAACCAATGAGAGACTAGCTCTTGGTGTTGGGACAGGCACAGGTCACTCTATTTTCCCATCAGGAAGAAGAATTAACCACAGGCTCAGCCTGCCCCCCGGAACCAGAACAGGGCCTGAAGCCATCCTGCGCTTTTGCGGCCAGCTCCCGAAAAAGCGAGTTGTAAAATGGAGCTTCAGGGCACTGCAATTCACAAACCTGCACAGTTATAAATGATAACTCTCGTCCACAAATATATTGAGGGAAGGCAAAGACGAGGAATTGAAATCAAGGCAGAATTGCAGGAAACAGATTTCAGGAGGTAGATTCGAATCGCCTTGAAAGCACATGAAAAGCGGCAAAACGTTGACAATGATGCCCTTGGCCAAAAAGGGCGTATGCGTTTTTTCCTGAATATATTCAGGAAAAAACGCATACGCCCTTTTTGGCCAACCAAGCAACCTGGAAAGGCAAATCAGCGCTACAAAGAAGTCTCGCTTCCCATCGGTCAAAAGGGCCATGCTGAAAAAAGTGTCAAAACCAGAAATGCAGGACAGGCCATGGAGAAATGGGAGCCTTGCTACACTGATGGGTGGGATGTAAATTGCCAACAGCCACTCTGGAGAAGTGTACGGTGTGTCCTGAAACATCTAAAAAACACAGCTTAGAGAGCATAGGGCACTTCCACGCATGGGGGTATAAAGTGGGAAAATTAAAAATCATCAAGACACATGCACCCCAAAGTTTAGGGCTGCTCTGTTGACAAGGACCTCCACTTCATTCCACCTTAAATATCCCAGGAAAGCGAAAAATGGATAAAAAATTTGAGGTCCATATGTACAATGGATTATCACTCAGCCATGAAATCAATGTCATAAGGCTAGTAGCAGCATGATGAGTGGATTTAGGTCCGACGATTCTAAGTGACATAAGTCACACAGAAAAGGACACTTCTCATAAGGTGTCACTTATAGAGGGAATGTAAAAACCGTTACACTTGAACTGAATTACAAAACAGAACAGAGTCACACATGCAGAAAACACACTATGGCTGCTTAACGGGAAAGGTGAGGTGGGGTGATACATAAAACAAGAGTTTCAAATTAGCTCAGATACCGTTCCATAAACCCAATATGTAACAGACAAGACCTACTCCTTGCTCAGAGAACTGGACTCAACACGCCCGATTCACCGCACAAGAATATATCTGACTAGTAATAATCTTAAAACCTATGTATTGATATCTCTCTGTTAGTGTGTCAAGTGGGTGTAAAGCGGCATAAACACAGCCGTGAAAAGCAGCTAAACCCCATTATAAAAATAAATTACTTTTCAAAACCCATGAAACAAAGACAGTGAAAGAGAGAGAAATTCTTACACAATTCGTTCAGGCTCTGTGATGCAACCTGGATTGACCATATCTAGACCCACAGCTGGATGAGACATAAGGGTGGACACTCTTGGGGCTGAGAGGTTTGGTGAGGTTGGGTGAGCAAACGCAGACCCTTTAAAGTAATACTGCGTGCTACCCATCGCATGGGTCCCAAATCTCCAGGTTCAAGGGCATCTTCCTACATCGAAAACATGCATGAGAAACCCAGAAGATGGTACACCGTGTGATGGGGAAAGGTTTCTAAAAGGCACCTCATTTCTCATCTCCTTGTGCTCGGGTTCGCCATTCCAGCCACTTTACTAGCAATCTCCCTACATGGAGCATCAGCACCTTTAACCTCCTGTTCCGTACAGGTTGCTATTTGTCCTGAGGATGAACGGGAAGACGGGGAACCAATGAGAGACTAGCTCTTGGTGTTGGGACAGGCACAGGTCACTCTATTTTCCCATCAGGAAGAAGAATTAACCACAGGCTCAGCCTGCCCCCCGGAACCAGAACAGGGCCTGAAGCCATCCTGCGCTTTTGCGGCCAGCTCCCGAAAAAGCGAGTTGTAAAATGGAGCTTCAGGGCACTGCAATTCACAAACCTGCACAGTTATAAATGATAACTCTCGTCCACAAATATATTGAGGGAAGGCAAAGACGAGGAATTGAAATCAAGGCAGAATTGCAGGAAACAGATTTCAGGAGGTAGATTCGAATCGCCTTGAAAGCACATGAAAAGCGGCAAAACGTTGACAATGATGCCCTTGGCCAAAAAGGGCGTATGCGTTTTTTCCTGAATATATTCAGGAAAAAACGCATACGCCCTTTTTGGCCAACCAAGCAACCTGGAAAGGCAAATCAGCGCTACAAAGAAGTCTCGCTTCCCATCGGTCAAAAGGGCCATGCTGAAAAAAGTGTCAAAACCAGAAATGCAGGACAGGCCATGGAGAAATGGGAGCCTTGCTACACTGATGGGCGGGATGTAAATTGCCAACAGCCACTCTGGAGAAGTGTACGGTGTGTCCTGAAACATCTAAAAAACACAGCTTAGAGAGCATAGGGCACTTCCACGCATGGGGGTATAAAGTGGGAAAATTAAAAATCATCAAGAGACATGCACCCCAAAGTTTAGGGCTGCTCTGTTGACAAGGACCTCCACTTCATTCCACCTTAAATATCCCAGGAAAGCGAAAAATGGATAAAAAATTTGAGGTCCATATGTACAATGGATTATCACTCAGCCATGAAATCAATGTCATAAGGCTAGTAGCAGCATGATGAGTGGATTTAGGTCCGACGATTCTAAGTGACATAAGTCACACAGAAAAGGACACTTCTCATAAGGTGTCACTTATAGAGGGAATGTAAAAACCGTTACACTTGAACTGAATTACAAAACAGAACAGAGTCACACATGCAGAAAACACACTATGGCTGCTTAACGGGAAAGGTGAGGTGGGGTGATACATAAAACAAGAGTTTCAAATTAGCTCAGATACCGTTCCATAAACCCAATATGTAACAGACAAGACCTACTCCTTGCTCAGAGAACTGGACTCAACACGCCCGATTCACCGCACAAGAATATATCTGACTAGTAATAATCTTAAAACCTATGTATTGATATCTCTCTGTTAGTGTGTCAAGTGGGTGTAAAGCGGCATAAACACAGCCGTGAAAAGCAGCTAAACCCCATTATAAAAATAAATTACTTTTCAAAACCCATGAAACAAAGACTGTGAAAGAGAGAGAAATTCTTACACAATTCGTTCAGGGTCTGTGATGCAACCTGGATTGACCATATCTAGACCCACAGCTGGATGAGACATAAGGGTGGACACTCTTGGGGCTGAGAGGTTTGGTGAGGTTGGGTGAGCAAATGCAGACCCTTTAAAGTAATACTGCGTGCTACCCATCGCATGGGTCCCAAATCTCCAGGTTCAAGGGCATCTTCCTACATCGAAAACATGCATGAGAAACCCAGAAGATGGTACACCGTGTGATGGGGAATGGTTTCTAAAACGCACCTCATTTCTCATCTCCTTGTGCTCGGGTTCGCCATTCCAGCCACTTTACTAGCAATCTCCCTACTTGGAGCATCAGCACCTTTAACCTCCTGTTCCGTACAGGTTGCTATTTGTCCTGAGGATGAACGGGAAGACGGGGAACCAATGAGAGACTAGCTCTTGGTGTTGGGACAGGCACAGGTCACTCTATTTTCCCATCAGGAAGAAGAATTAACCACAGCCTCAGCCTGCCCCCCGGAACCAGAACAGGGCCTGAAGCCATCCTGCGCTTTTGCGGCCAGCTCCCGAAAAAGCGAGTTGTAAAATGGAGCTTCAGGGCACTGCAATTCACAAACCTGCACAGTTATAAATGATAACTCTCGTCCACAAATATATTGAGGGAAGTCAAAGACGAGGAATTGAAATCAAGGCAGAATTGCAGGAAACAGATTTCAGGAGGTAGATTCGAATCGCCTTGAAAGCACATGAAAAGCGGCAAAACGTTGACAATGATGCCCTTGGCCAAAAAGGGCGTATGCGTTTTTTCCTGAATATATTCAGGAAAAAACGCATACGCCCGTTTTGGCCAACCAAGCAACCTGGAAAGGCAAATCAGCGCTACAAAGAAGTCTCGCTTCCCATCGGTCAAAAGGGCCATGCTGAAAAAAGTGTCAAAACCAGAAATGCAGGACAGGCCATGGAGAAATGGGAGCCTTGCTACACTGATGGGCGGGATGTAAATTGCCAACAGCCACTCTGGAGAAGTGTACGGTGTGTCCTGAAACATCTAAAAAACACAGCTTAGAGAGCATAGGGCACTTCCACGCATGGGGGTATAAAGTGGGAAAATTAAAAATCAGCAAGACACAAGCACCCCAAAGTTTAGGGCTGCTCTGTTGACAAGGACCTCCACTTCATTCCACCTTAAATATCCCAGGAAAGCGAAAAATGGATAAAAAATTTGAGGTCCATATGTACAATGGATTATCACTCAGCCATGAAATCAATGTCATAAGGCTAGTAGCAGCATGATGAGTGGATTTAGGTCCGACGATTCTAAGTGACATAAGTCACACAGAAAAGGACACTTCTCATAAGGTGTCACTTATAGAGGGAATGTAAAAACCGTTACACTTGAACTGAATTACAAAACAGAACAGAGTCACACATGCAGAAAACACACTATGGCTGCTTAACGGGAAAGGTGAGGTGGGGTGATACATAAAACAAGAGTTTCAAATTAGCTCAGATACCGTTCCATAAACCCAATATGTAACAGACAAGACCTACTCCTTGCTCAGAGAACTGGACTCAACACGCCCGATTCACCGCACAAGAATATATCTGACTAGTAATAATCTTAAAACCTATGTATTGATATCTCTCTGTTAGTGTGTCAAGTGGGTGTAAAGCAGCATAAACACAGCCGTGAAAAGCAGCTAAACCCCATTATAAAAATAAATTACTTTTCAAAACCCATGAAACAAAGACAGTGAAAGAGAGAGAAATTCTTACACAATTCGTTCAGGGTCTGTGATGCAACCTGGATTGACCATATCTAGACCCACAGCTGGATGAGACATAAGGGTGGACACTCTTGGGGCTGAGAGGTTTGGTGAGGTTGGGTGAGCAAACGCAGACCCTTTAAAGTAATACTGCGTGCTACCCATCGCATGGGTCCCAAATCTCCAGGTTCAAGGGCATCTTCCTACATCGAAAACATGCATGAGAAACCCAGAAGATGGTACACCGTGTGATGGGGAAAGGTTTCTAAAACGCACCTCATTTCTCATCTCCTTGTGCTCGGGTTCGCCATTCCAGCCACTTTACTAGCAATCTCCCTACTTGGAGCATCAGCACCTTTAACCTCCTGTTCCGTACAGGTTGCTATTTGTCCTGAGGATGAACGGGAAGACGGGGAACCAATGAGAGACTAGCTCTTGGTGTTGGGACAGGCACAGGTCACTCTATTTTCCCATCAGGAAGAAGAATTAACCACAGGCTCAGCCTGCCCCCCGGAACCAGAACAGGGCCTGAAGCCATCCTGCGCTTTTGTGGCCAGCTCCCGAAAAAGCGAGTTGTAAAATGGAGCTTCAGGGCACTGCAATTCACAAACCTGCACAGTTATAAATGATAACTCTCGTCCACAAATATATTGAGGGAAGGCAAAGACGAGGAATTGAAATCAAGGCAGAATTGCAGGAAACAGATTTCAGGAGGTAGATTCGAATCGCCTTGAAAGCACATGAAAAGCGGCAAAACGTTGACAATGATGCCCTTGGCCAAAAAGGGCGTATGCGTTTTTTCCTGAATATATTCAGGAAAAAACGCATACGCCCTTTTTGGCCAACCAAGCAACCTGGAAAGGCAAATCAGCGCTACAAAGAAGTCTCGCTTCCCATCGGTCAAAAGGGCCATGCTGAAAAAAGTGTCAAAACCAGAAATGCAGGACAGGCCATGGAGAAATGGGAGCCTTGCTACACTGATGGGCGGGATGTAAATTGCCAACAGCCACTCTGGAGAAGTGTACGGTGTGTCCTGAAACATCTAAAAAACACAGCTTAGAGAGCATAGGGCACTTCCACGCATGGGGGTATAAAGTGGGAAAATTAAAAATCAGCAAGACACAAGCACCCCAAAGTTTAGGGCTGCTCTGTTGACAAGGACCTCCACTTCATTCCACCTTAAATATCCCAGGAAAGCGAAAAATGGATAAAAAATTTGAGGTCCATATGTACAATGGATTATCACTCAGCCATGAAATCAATGTCATAAGGCTAGTAGCAGCATGATGAGTGGATTTAGGTCCGACGATTCTAAGTGACATAAGTCACACAGAAAAGGACACTTCTCATAAGGTGTCACTTATAGAGGGAATGTAAAAACCGTTACACTTGAACTGAATTACGAAACAGAACAGAGTCACACATGCAGAAAACACACTATGGCTGCTTAACGGGAAAGGTGAGGTGGGGTGATACATAAAACAAGAGTTTCAAATTAGCTCAGATACCGTTCCATAAACCCAATATGTAACAGACAAGACCTACTCCTTGCTCAGAGAACTGAACTCAACACGCCCGATTCACCGCACAAGAATATATCTGACTAGTAATAATCTTAAAACCTATGTATTGATATCTCTCTGTTAGTGTGTCAAGTGGGTGTAAAGCGGCATAAACACAGCCGTGAAAAGCAGCTAAACCCCATTATAAAAATAAATTACTTTTCAAAACCCATGAAACAAAGACAGTGAAAGAGAGAGAAATTCTTACACAATTCGTTCAGGGTCTGTGATGCAACCTGGATTGACCATATCTAGACCCACAGCTGGATGAGACATAAGGGTGGACACTCTTGGGGCTGAGAGGTTTGGTGAGGTTGGGTGAGCAAACGCAGACCCTTTAAAGTAATACTGCGTGCTACCCATCGCATGGGTCCCAAATCTCCAGGTTCAAGGGCATCTTCCTACATCGAAAACATGCATGAGAAACCCAGAAGATGGTACACCGTGTGATGGGGAAAGGTTTCTAAAACGCACCTCATTTCTCATCTCCTTGTGCTCGGGTTCGCCATTCCAGCCACTTTACTAGCAATCTCCCTACTTGGAGCATCAGCACCTTTAACCTCCTGTTCCGTACAGGTTGCTATTTGTCCTGAGGATGAACGGGAAGACGGGGAACCAATGAGAGACTAGCTCTTGGTGTTGGGACAGGCACAGGTCACTCTATTTTCCCATCAGGAAGAAGAATTAACCACAGGCTCAGCCTGCCCCCCGGAACCAGAACAGGGCCTGAAGCCATCCTGCGCTTTTGCGGCCAGCTCCCGAAAAAGCGAGTTGTAAAATGGAGCTTCAGGGCACTGCAATTCACAAACCTGCACAGTTATAAATGATAACTCTCGTCCACAAATATATTGAGGGAAGGCAAAGACGAGGAATTGAAATCAAGGCAGAATTGCAGGAAACAGATTTCAGGAGGTAGATTCGAATCGCCTTGAAAGCCAATGAAAAGCGGCAAAACGTTGACAATGATGCCCTTGGCCAAAAAGGGCGTATGCGTTTTTTCCTGAATATATTCAGGAAAAAACGCATACGCCCTTTTTGGCCAACCAAGCAACCTGGAAAGGCAAATCAGCGCTACAAAGAAGTCTCGCTTCCCATCGGTCAAAAGGGCCATGCTGAAAAAAGTGTCAAAACCAGAAATGCAGGACAGGCCATGGAGAAATGGGAGCCTTGCTACACTGATGGGCGGGATGTAAATTGCCAACAGCCACTCTGGAGAAGTGTACGGTGTGTCCTGAAACATCTAAAAAACACAGCTTAGAGAGCATAGGGCACTTCCACGCATGGGGGTATAAAGTGGGAAAATTAAAAATCATCAAGAGACATGCACCCCAAAGTTTAGGGCTGCTCTGTTGACAAGGACCTCCACTTCATTCCACCTTAAATATCCCAGGAAAGCGAAAAATGGATAAAAAATTTGAGGTCCATATGTACAATGGATTATCACTCAGCCATGAAATCAATGTCATAAGGCTAGTAGCAGCATGATGAGTGGATTTAGGTCCGACGATTCTAAGTGACATAAGTCACACAGAAAAGGACACTTCTCATAAGGTGTCACTTATAGAGGGAATGTAAAAACCGTTACACTTGAACTGAATTACAAAACAGAACAGAGTCACACATGCAGAAAACACACTATGGCTGCTTAACGGGAAAGGTGAGGTGGGGTGATACATAAAACAAGAGTTTCAAATTAGCTCAGATACCGTTCCATAAACCCAATATGTAACAGACAAGACCTACTCCTTGCTCAGAGAACTGGACTCAACACGCCCGATTCACCGCACAAGAATATATCTGACTAGTAATAATCTTAAAACCTATGTATTGATATCTCTCTGTTAGTGTGTCAAGTGGGTGTAAAGCGGCATAAACACAGCCGTGAAAAGCAGCTAAACCCCATTATAAAAATAAATTACTTTTCAAAACCCATGAAACAAAGACTGTGAAAGAGAGAGAAATTCTTACACAATTCGTTCAGGGTCTGTGATGCAACCTGGATTGACCATATCTAGACCCACAGCTGGATGAGACATAAGGGTGGACACTCTTGGGGCTGAGAGGTTTGGTGAGGTTGGGTGAGCAAATGCAGACCCTTTAAAGTAATACTGCGTGCTACCCATCGCATGGGTCCCAAATCTCCAGGTTCAAGGGCATCTTCCTACATCGAAAACATGCATGAGAAACCCAGAAGATGGTACACCGTGTGATGGGGAATGGTTTCTAAAACGCACCTCATTTCTCATCTCCTTGTGCTCGGGTTCGCCATTCCAGCCACTTTACTAGCAATCTCCCTACTTGGAGCATCAGCACCTTTAACCTCCTGTTCCGTACAGGTTGCTATTTGTCCTGAGGATGAACGGGAAGACGGGGAACCAATGAGAGACTAGCTCTTGGTGTTGGGACAGGCACAGGTCACTCTATTTTCCCATCAGGAAGAAGAATTAACCACAGCCTCAGCCTGCCCCCCGGAACCAGAACAGGGCCTGAAGCCATCCTGCGCTTTTGCGGCCAGCTCCCGAAAAAGCGAGTTGTAAAATGGAGCTTCAGGGCACTGCAATTCACAAACCTGCACAGTTATAAATGATAACTCTCGTCCACAAATATATTGAGGGAAGTCAAAGACGAGGAATTGAAATCAAGGCAGAATTGCAGGAAACAGATTTCAGGAGGTAGATTCGAATCGCCTTGAAAGCACATGAAAAGCGGCAAAACGTTGACAATGATGCCCTTGGCCAAAAAGGGCGTATGCGTTTTTTCCTGAATATATTCAGGAAAAAACGCATACGCCCGTTTTGGCCAACCAAGCAACCTGGAAAGGCAAATCAGCGCTACAAAGAAGTCTCGCTTCCCATCGGTCAAAAGGGCCATGCTGAAAAAAGTGTCAAAACCAGAAATGCAGGACAGGCCATGGAGAAATGGGAGCCTTGCTACACTGATGGGCGGGATGTAAATTGCCAACAGCCACTCTGGAGAAGTGTACGGTGTGTCCTGAAACATCTAAAAAACACAGCTTAGAGAGCATAGGGCACTTCCACGCATGGGGGTATAAAGTGGGAAAATTAAAAATCAGCAAGACACAAGCACCCCAAAGTTTAGGGCTGCTCTGTTGACAAGGACCTCCACTTCATTCCACCTTAAATATCCCAGGAAAGCGAAAAATGGATAAAAAATTTGAGGTCCATATGTACAATGGATTATCACTCAGCCATGAAATCAATGTCATAAGGCTAGTAGCAGCATGATGAGTGGATTTAGGTCCGACGATTCTAAGTGACATAAGTCACACAGAAAAGGACACTTCTCATAAGGTGTCACTTATAGAGGGAATGTAAAAACCGTTACACTTGAACTGAATTACAAAACAGAACAGAGTCACACATGCAGAAAACACACTATGGCTGCTTAACGGGAAAGGTGAGGTGGGGTGATACATAAAACAAGAGTTTCAAATTAGCTCAGATACCGTTCCATAAACCCAATATGTAACAGACAAGACCTACTCCTTGCTCAGAGAACTGGACTCAACACGCCCGATTCACCGCACAAGAATATATCTGACTAGTAATAATCTTAAAACCTATGTATTGATATCTCTCTGTTAGTGTGTCAAGTGGGTGTAAAGCAGCATAAACACAGCCGTGAAAAGCAGCTAAACCCCATTATAAAAATAAATTACTTTTCAAAACCCATGAAACAAAGACAGTGAAAGAGAGAGAAATTCTTACACAATTCGTTCAGGGTCTGTGATGCAACCTGGATTGACCATATCTAGACCCACAGCTGGATGAGACATAAGGGTGGACACTCTTGGGGCTGAGAGGTTTGGTGAGGTTGGGTGAGCAAACGCAGACCCTTTAAAGTAATACTGCGTGCTACCCATCGCATGGGTCCCAAATCTCCAGGTTCAAGGGCATCTTCCTACATCGAAAACATGCATGAGAAACCCAGAAGATGGTACACCGTGTGATGGGGAAAGGTTTCTAAAACGCACCTCATTTCTCATCTCCTTGTGCTCGGGTTCGCCATTCCAGCCACTTTACTAGCAATCTCCCTACTTGGAGCATCAGCACCTTTAACCTCCTGTTCCGTACAGGTTGCTATTTGTCCTGAGGATGAACGGGAAGACGGGGAACCAATGAGAGACTAGCTCTTGGTGTTGGGACAGGCACAGGTCACTCTATTTTCCCATCAGGAAGAAGAATTAACCACAGGCTCAGCCTGCCCCCCGGAACCAGAACAGGGCCTGAAGCCATCCTGCGCTTTTGCGGCCAGCTCCCGAAAAAGCGAGTTGTAAAATGGAGCTTCAGGGCACTGCAATTCACAAACCTGCACAGTTATAAATGATAACTCTCGTCCACAAATATATTGAGGGAAGGCAAAGACGAGGAATTGAAATCAAGGCAGAATTGCAGGAAACAGATTTCAGGAGGTAGATTCGAATCGCCTTGAAAGCACATGAAAAGCGGCAAAACGTTGACAATGATGCCCTTGGCCAAAAAGGGCGTATGCGTTTTTTCCTGAATATATTCAGGAAAAAACGCATACGCCCTTTTTGGCCAACCAAGCAACCTGGAAAGGCAAATCAGCGCTACAAAGAAGTCTCGCTTCCCATCGGTCAAAAGGGCCATGCTGAAAAAAGTGTCAAAACCAGAAATGCAGGACAGGCCATGGAGAAATGGGAGCCTTGCTACACTGATGGGCGGGATGTAAATTGCCAACAGCCACTCTGGAGAAGTGTACGGTGTGTCCTGAAACATCTAAAAAACACAGCTTAGAGAGCATAGGGCACTTCCACGCATGGGGGTATAAAGTGGGAAAATTAAAAATCAGCAAGACACAAGCACCCCAAAGTTTAGGGCTGCTCTGTTGACAAGGACCTCCACTTCATTCCACCTTAAATATCCCAGGAAAGCGAAAAATGGATAAAAAATTTGAGGTCCATATGTACAATGGATTATCACTCAGCCATGAAATCAATGTCATAAGGCTAGTAGCAGCATGATGAGTGGATTTAGGTCCGACGATTCTAAGTGACATAAGTCACACAGAAAAGGACACTTCTCATAAGGTGTCACTTATAGAGGGAATGTAAAAACCGTTACACTTGAACTGAATTACGAAACAGAACAGAGTCACACATGCAGAAAACACACTATGGCTGCTTAACGGGAAAGGTGAGGTGGGGTGATACATAAAACAAGAGTTTCAAATTAGCTCAGATACCGTTCCATAAACCCAATATGTAACAGACAAGACCTACTCCTTGCTCAGAGAACTGAACTCAACACGCCCGATTCACCGCACAAGAATATATCTGACTAGTAATAATCTTAAAACCTATGTATTGATATCTCTCTGTTAGTGTGTCAAGTGGGTGTAAAGCGGCATAAACACAGCCGTGAAAAGCAGCTAAACCCCATTATAAAAATAAATTACTTTTCAAAACCCATGAAACAAAGACAGTGAAAGAGAGAGAAATTCTTACACAATTCGTTCAGGGTCTGTGATGCAACCTGGATTGACCATATCTAGACCCACAGCTGGATGAGACATAAGGGTGGACACTCTTGGGGCTGAGAGGTTTGGTGAGGTTGGGTGAGCAAACGCAGACCCTTTAAAGTAATACTGCGTGCTACCCATCGCATGGGTCCCAAATCTCCAGGTTCAAGGGCATCTTCCTACATCGAAAACATGCATGAGAAACCCAGAAGATGGTACACCGTGTGATGGGGAAAGGTTTCTAAAACGCACCTCATTTCTCATCTCCTTGTGCTCGGGTTCGCCATTCCAGCCACTTTACTAGCAATCTCCCTACTTGGAGCATCAGCACCTTTAACCTCCTGTTCCGTACAGGTTGCTATTTGTCCTGAGGATGAACGGGAAGACGGGGAACCAATGAGAGACTAGCTCTTGGTGTTGGGACAGGCACAGGTCACTCTATTTTCCCATCAGGAAGAAGAATTAACCACAGGCTCAGCCTGCCCCCCGGAACCAGAACAGGGCCTGAAGCCATCCTGCGCTTTTGCGGCCAGCTCCCGAAAAAGCGAGTTGTAAAATGGAGCTTCAGGGCACTGCAATTCACAAACCTGCACAGTTATAAATGATAACTCTCGTCCACAAATATATTGAGGGAAGGCAAAGACGAGGAATTGAAATCAAGGCAGAATTGCAGGAAACAGATTTCAGGAGGTAGATTCGAATCGCCTTGAAAGCCAATGAAAAGCGGCAAAACGTTGACAATGATGCCCTTGGCCAAAAAGGGCGTATGCGTTTTTTCCTGAATATATTCAGGAAAAAACGCATACGCCCTTTTTGGCCAACCAAGCAACCTGGAAAGGCAAATCAGCGCTACAAAGAAGTCTCGCTTCCCATCGGTCAAAAGGGCCATGCTGAAAAAAGTGTCAAAACCAGAAATGCAGGACAGGCCATGGAGAAATGGGAGCCTTGCTACACTGATGGGCGGGATGTAAATTGCCAACAGCCACTCTGGAGAAGTGTACGGTGTGTCCTGAAACATCTAAAAAACACAGCTTAGAGAGCATAGGGCACTTCCACGCATGGGGGTATAAAGTGGGAAAATTAAAAATCAGCAAGACACAAGCACCCCAAAGTTTAGGGCTGCTCTGTTGACAAGGACCTCCACTTCATTCCACCTTAAATATCCCAGGAAAGCGAAAAATGGATAAAAAATTTGAGGTCCATATGCACAATGGATTATCACTCAGCCATGAAATCAATGTCATAAGGCTAGTAGCAGCATGATGAGTGGATTTAGGTCCGACGATTCTAAGTGACATAAGTCACACAGAAAAGGACACTTCTCATAAGGTGTCACTTATAGAGGGAATGTAAAAACCGTTACACTTGAACTGAATTACAAAACAGAACAGAGTCACACATGCAGAAAACACACTATGGCTGCTTAACGGGAAAGGTGAGGTGGGGTGATACATAAAACAAGAGTTTCAAATTAGCTCAGATACCGTTCCATAAAACCAATATGTAACAGACAAGACCTACTCCTTGCTCAGAGAACTGGACTCAACACGCCCGATTCACCGCACAAGAATATATCTGACTAGTAATAATCTTAAAACCTATGTATTGATATCTCTCTGTTAGTGTGTCAAGTGGGTGTAAAGCAGCATAAACACAGCCGTGAAAAGCAGCTAAACCCCATTATAAAAATAAATTACTTTTCAAAACCCATGAAACAAAGACAGTGAAAGAGAGAGAAATTCTTACACAATTCGTTCAGGGTCTGTGATGCAACCTGGATTGACCATATCTAGACCCACAGCTGGATGAGACATAAGGGTGGACACTCTTGGGGCTGAGAGGTTTGGTGAGGTTGGGTGAGCAAACGCAGACCCTTTAAAGTAATACTGCGTGCTACCCATCGCATGGGTCCCAAATCTCCAGGTTCAAGGGCATCTTCCTACATCAAAAACATGCATGAGAAACCCAGAAGATGGTACACCGTGTGATGGGGAAAGGTTTCTAAAAGGCACCTCATTTCTCATCTCCTTGTGCTCGGGTTCGCCATTCCAGCCACTTTACTAGCAATCTCCCCTACTTGGAGCATCAGCACCTTTAACCTCCTGTTCCGTACAGGTTGCTATTTGTCCTGAGGATGAACGGGAAGACGGGGAACCAATGAGAGACTAGCTCTTGGTGTTGGGACAGGCACAGGTCACTCTATTTTCCCATCAGGAAGAAGAATTAACCACAGGCTCAGCCTGCCCCCCGGAACCAGAACAGGGCCTGAAGCCATCCTGCGCTTTTGCGGCCAGCTCCCGAAAAAGCGAGTTGTAAAATGGAGCTTCAGGGCACTGCAATTCACAAACCTGCACAGTTATAAATGATAACTCTCGTCCACAAATATATTGAGGGAAGGCAAAGACGAGGAATTGAAATCAAGGCAGAATTGCAGGAAACAGATTTCAGGAGGTAGATTCGAATCGCCTTGAAAGCACATGAAAAGCGGCAAAACGTTGACAATGATGCCCTTGGCCAAAAAGGGCGTATGCGTTTTTTCCTGAATATATTCAGGAAAAAACGCATACGCCCTTTTTGGCCAACCAAGCAACCTGGAAAGGCAAATCAGCGCTACAAAGAAGTCTCGCTTCCCATCGGTCAAAAGGGCCATGCTGAAAAAAGTGTCAAAACCAGAAATGCAGGACAGGCCATGGAGAAATGGGAGCCTTGCTACACTGATGGGCGGGATGTAAATTGCCAACAGCCACTCTGGAGAAGTGTACGGTGTGTCCTGAAACATCTAAAAAACACAGCTTAGAGAGCATAGGGCACTTCCACGCATGGGGGTATAAAGTGGGAAAATTAAAAATCAGCAAGACACAAGCACCCCAAAGTTTAGGGCTGCTCTGTTGACAAGGACCTCCACTTCATTCCACCTTAAATATCCCAGGAAAGCGAAAAATGGATAAAAAATTTGAGGTCCATATGTACAATGGATTATCACTCAGCCATGAAATCAATGTCATAAGGCTAGTAGCAGCATGATGAGTGGATTTAGGTCCGACGATTCTAAGTGACATAAGTCACACAGAAAAGGACACTTCTCATAAGGTGTCACTTATAGAGGGAATGTAAAAACCGTTACACTTGAACTGAATTACAAAACAGAACAGAGTCACACATGCAGAAAACACACTATGGCTGCTTAACGGGAAAGGTGAGGTGGGGTGATACATAAAACAAGAGTTTCAGATTAGCTCAGATACCGTTCCATAAACCCAATATGTAACAGACAAGACCTACTCCTTGCTCAGAGAACTGAACTCAACACGCCCGATTCACCGCACAAGAATATATCTGACTAGTAATAATCTTAAAACCTATGTATTGATATCTCTCTGTTAGTGTGTCAAGTGGGTGTAAAGCGGCATAAACACAGCCGTGAAAAGCAGCTAAACCCCATTATAAAAATAAATTACTTTTCAAAACCCATGAAACAAAGACAGTGAAAGAGAGAGAAATTCTTACACAATTCGTTCAGGGTCTGTGATGCAACCTGGATTGACCATATCTAGACCCACAGCTGGATGAGACATAAGGGTGGACACTCTTGGGGCTGAGAGGTTTGGTGAGGTTGGGTGAGCAAACGCAGACCCTTTAAAGTAATACTGCGTGCTACCCATCGCATGGGTCCCAAATCTCCAGGTTCAAGGGCATCTTCCTACATCGAAAACATGCATGAGAAACCCAGAAGATGGTACACCGTGTGATGGGGAAAGGTTTCTAAAACGCACCTCATTTCTCATCTCCTTGTGCTCGGGTTCGCCATTCCAGCCACTTTACTAGCAATCTCCCTACTTGGAGCATCAGCACCTTTAACCTCCTGTTCCGTACAGGTTGCTATTTGTCCTGAGGATGAACGGGAAGACGGGGAACCAATGAGAGACTAGCTCTTGGTGTTGGGACAGGCACAGGTCACTCTATTTTCCCATCAGGAAGAAGAATTAACCACAGGCTCAGCCTGCCCCCCGGAACCAGAACAGGGCCTGAAGCCATCCTGCGCTTTTGCGGCCAGCTCCCGAAAAAGCGAGTTGTAAAATGGAGCTTCAGGGCACTGCAATTCACAAACCTGCACACTTATAAATGATAACTCTCGTCCACAAATATATTGAGGGAAGGCAAAGACGAGGAATTGAAATCAAGGCAGAATTGCAGGAAACAGATTTCAGGAGGTAGATTCGAATCGCCTTGAAAGCCAATGAAAAGCGGCAAAACGTTGACAATGATGCCCTTGGCCAAAAAGGGCGTATGCGTTTTTTCCTGAATATATTCAGGAAAAAACGCATACGCCCTTTTTGGCCAACCAAGCAACCTGGAAAGGCAAATCAGCGCTACAAAGAAGTCTCGCTTCCCATCGGTCAAAAGGGCCATGCTGAAAAAAGTGTCAAAACCAGAAATGCAGGACAGGCCATGGAGAAATGGGAGCCTTGCTACACTGATGGGCGGGATGTAAATTGCCAACAGCCACTCTGGAGAAGTGTACGGTGTGTCCTGAAACATCTAAAAAACACAGCTTAGAGAGCATAGGGCACTTCCACGCATGGGGGTATAAAGTGGGAAAATTAAAAATCAGCAAGACACAAGCACCCCAAAGTTTAGGGATGCTCTGTTGACAAGGACCTCCACTTCATTCCACCTTAAATATCCCAGGAAAGCGAAAAATGGATAAAAAATTTGAGGTCCATATGCACAATGGATTATCACTCAGCCATGAAATCAATGTCATAAGGCTAGTAGCAGCATGATGAGTGGATTTAGGTCCGACGATTCTAAGTGACATAAGTCACACAGAAAAGGACACTTCTCATAAGGTGTCACTTATAGAGGGAATGTAAAAACCGTTACACTTGAACTGAATTACAAAACAGAACAGAGTCACACATGCAGAAAACACACTATGGCTGCTTAACGGGAAAGGTGAGGTGGGGTGATACATAAAACAAGAGTTTCAAATTAGCTCAGATACCGTTCCATAAACCCAATATGTAACAGACAAGACCTACTCCTTGCTCAGAGAACTGAACTCAACACGCCCGATTCACCGCACAAGAATATATCTGACTAGTAATAATCTTAAAACCTATGTATTGATATCTCTCTGTTAGTGTGTCAAGTGGGTGTAAAGCGGCATAAACACAGCCGTGAAAAGCAGCTAAACCCCATTATAAAAATAAATTACTTTTCAAAACCCATGAAACAAAGACAGTGAAAGAGAGAGAAATTCTTACACAATTCGTTCAGGGTCTGTGATGCAACCTGGATTGACCATATCTAGACCCACAGCTGGATGAGACATAAGGGTGGACACTCTTGGGGCTGAGAGGTTTGGTGAGGTTGGGTGAGCAAACGCAGACCCTTTAAAGTAATACTGCGTGCTACCCATCGCATGGGTCCCAAATCTCCAGGTTCAAGGGCATCTTCCTACATCGAAAACATGCATGAGAAACCCAGAAGATGGTACACCGTGTGATGGGGAAAGGTTTCTAAAACGCACCTCATTTCTCATCTCCTTGTGCTCGGGTTCGCCATTCCAGCCACTTTACTTGCAATCTCCCTACTTGGAGCATCAGCACCTTTAACCTCCTGTTCCGTACAGGTTGCTATTTGTCCTGAGGATGAACGGGAAGACGGGGAACCAATGAGAGACTAGCTCTTGGTGTTGGGACAGGCACAGGTCACTCTATTTTCCCATCAGGAAGAAGAATTAACCACAGGCTCAGCCTGCCCCCCGGAACCAGAACAGGGCCTGAAGCCATCCTGCGCTTTTGCGGCCAGCTCCCGAAAAAGCGAGTTGTAAAATGGAGCTTCAGGGCACTGCAATTCACAAACCTGCACACTTATAAATGATAACTCTCGTCCACAAATATATTGAGGGAAGGCAAAGACGAGGAATTGAAATCAAGGCAGAATTGCAGGAAACAGATTTCAGGAGGTAGATTCGAATCGCCTTGAAAGCCAATGAAAAGCGGCAAAACGTTGACAATGATGCCCTTGGCCAAAAAGGGCGTATGCGTTTTTTCCTGAATATATTCAGGAAAAAACGCATACGCCCTTTTTGGCCAACCAAGCAACCTGGAAAGGCAAATCAGCGCTACAAAGAAGTCTCGCTTCCCATCGGTCAAAAGGGCCATGCTGAAAAAAGTGTCAAAACCAGAAATGCAGGACAGGCCATGGAGAAATGGGAGCCTTGCTACACTGATGGGCGGGATGTAAATTGCCAACAGCCACTCTGGAGAAGTGTACGGTGTGTCCTGAAACATCTAAAAAACACAGCTTAGAGAGCATAGGGCACTTCCACGCATGGGGGTATAAAGTGGGAAAATTAAAAATCAGCAAGACACAAGCACCCCAAAGTTTAGGGCTGCTCTGTTGACAAGGACCTCCACTTCATTCCACCTTAAATATCCCAGGAAAGCGAAAAATGGATAAAAAATTTGAGGTCCATATGCACAATGGATTATCACTCAGCCATGAAATCAATGTCATAAGGCTAGTAGCAGCATGATGAGTGGATTTAGGTCCGACGATTCTAAGTGACATAAGTCACACAGAAAAGGACACTTCTCATAAGGTGTCACTTATAGAGGGAATGTAAAAACCGTTACACTTGAACTGAATTACAAAACAGAACAGAGTCACACATGCAGAAAACACACTATGGCTGCTTAACGGGAAAGGTGAGGTGGGGTGATACATAAAACAAGAGTTTCAAATTAGCTCAGATACCGTTCCATAAAACCAATATGTAACAGACAAGACCTACTCCTTGCTCAGAGAACTGGACTCAACACGCCCGATTCACCGCACAAGAATATATGTGACTAGTAATAATCTTAAAACCTATGTATTGATATCTCTCTGTTAGTGTGTCAAGTGGGTGTAAAGCAGCATAAACACAGCCGTGAAAAGCAGCTAAACCCCATTATAAAAATAAATTACTTTTCAAAACCCATGAAACAAAGACAGTGAAAGAGAGAGAAATTCTTACACAATTCGTTCAGGGTCTGTGATGCAACCTGGATTGACCATATCTAGACCCACAGCTGGATGAGACATAAGGGTGGACACTCTTGGGGCTGAGAGGTTTGGTGAGGTTGGGTGAGCAAACGCAGACCCTTTAAAGTAATACTGCGTGCTACCCATCGCATGGGTCCCAAATCTCCAGGTTCAAGGGCATCTTCCTACATCAAAAACATGCATGAGAAACCCAGAAGATGGTACACCGTGTGATGGGGAAAGGTTTCTAAAAGGCACCTCATTTCTCATCTCCTTGTGCTCGGGTTCGCCATTCCAGCCACTTTACTAGCAATCTCCCCTACTTGGAGCATCAGCACCTTTAACCTCCTGTTCCGTACAGGTTGCTATTTGTCCTGAGGATGAACGGGAAGACGGGGAACCAATGAGAGACTAGCTCTTGGTGTTGGGACAGGCACAGGTCACTCTATTTTCCCATCAGGAAGAAGAATTAACCACAGGCTCAGCCTGCCCCCCGGAACCAGAACAGGGCCTGAAGCCATCCTGCGCTTTTGCGGCCAGCTCCCGAAAAAGCGAGTTGTAAAATGGAGCTTCAGGGCACTGCAATTCACAAACCTGCACAGTTATAAATGATAACTCTCGTCCACAAATATATTGAGGGAAGGCAAAGACGAGGAATTGAAATCAAGGCAGAATTGCAGGAAACAGATTTCAGGAGGTAGATTCGAATCGCCTTGAAAGCACATGAAAAGCGGCAAAACGTTGACAATGATGCCCTTGGCCAAAAAGGGCGTATGCGTTTTTTCCTGAATATATTCAGGAAAAAACGCATACGCCCTTTTTGGCCAACCAAGCAACCTGGAAAGGCAAATCAGCGCTACAAAGAAGTCTCGCTTCCCATCGGTCAAAAGGGCCATGCTGAAAAAAGTGTCAAAACCAGAAATGCAGGACAGGCCATGGAGAAATGGGAGCCTTGCTACACTGATGGGCGGGATGTAAATTGCCAACAGCCACTCTGGAGAAGTGTACGGTGTGTCCTGAAACATCTAAAAAACACAGCTTAGAGAGCATAGGGCACTTCCACGCATGGGGGTATAAAGTGGGAAAATTAAAAATCAGCAAGACACAAGCACCCCAAAGTTTAGGGCTGCTCTGTTGACAAGGACCTCCACTTCATTCCACCTTAAATATCCCAGGAAAGCGAAAAATGGATAAAAAATTTGAGGTCCATATGTACAATGGATTATCACTCAGCCATGAAATCAATGTCATAAGGCTAGTAGCAGCATGATGAGTGGATTTAGGTCCGACGATTCTAAGTGACATAAGTCACACAGAAAAGGACACTTCTCATAAGGTGTCACTTATAGAGGGAATGTAAAAACCGTTACACTTGAACTGAATTACAAAACAGAACAGAGTCACACATGCAGAAAACACACTATGGCTGCTTAACGGGAAAGGTGAGGTGGGGTGATACATAAAACAAGAGTTTCAAATTAGCTCAGATACCGTTCCATAAACCCAATATGTAACAGACAAGACCTACTCCTTGCTCAGAGAACTGGACTCAACACGCCCGATTCACCGCACAAGAATATATCTGACTAGTAATAATCTTAAAACCTATGTATTGATATCTCTCTGTTAGTGTGTCAAGTGGGTGTAAAGCAGCATAAACACAGCCGTGAAAAGCAGCTAAACCCCATTATAAAAATAAATTACTTTTCAAAACCCATGAAACAAAGACAGTGAAAGAGAGAGAAATTCTTACACAATTCGTTCAGGGTCTGTGATGCAACCTGGATTGACCATATCTAGACCCACAGCTGGATGAGACATAAGGGTGGACACTCTTGGGGCTGAGAGGTTTGGTGAGGTTGGGTGAGCAAACGCAGACCCTTTAAAGTAATACTGCGTGCTACCCATCGCATGGGTCCCAAATCTCCAGGTTCAAGGGCATCTTCCTACATCGAAAACATGCATGAGAAACCCAGAAGATGGTACACCGTGTGATGGGGAAAGGTTTCTAAAACGCACCTCATTTCTCATCTCCTTGTGCTCGGGTTCGCCATTCCAGCCACTTTACTAGCAATCTCCCTACTTGGAGCATCAGCACCTTTAACCTCCTGTTCCGTACAGGTTGCTATTTGTCCTGAGGATGAACGGGAAGACGGGGAACCAATGAGAGACTAGCTCTTGGTGTTGGGACAGGCACAGGTCACTCTTTTTTCCCATCAGGAAGAAGAATTAACCACAGGCTCAGCCTGCCCCCCGGAACCAGAACAGGGCCTGAAGCCATCCTGCGCTTTTGCGGCCAGCTCCCGAAAAAGCGAGTTGTAAAATGGAGCTTCAGGGCACTGCAATTCACAAACCTGCACACTTATAAATGATAACTCTCGTCCACAAATATATTGAGGGAAGGCAAAGACGAGGAATTGAAATCAAGGCAGAATTGCAGGAAACAGATTTCAGGAGGTAGATTCGAATCGCCTTGAAAGCCAATGAAAAGCGGCAAAACGTTGACAATGATGCCCTTGGCCAAAAAGGGCGTATGCGTTTTTTCCTGAATATATTCAGGAAAAAACGCATACGCCCTTTTTGGCCAACCAAGCAACCTGGAAAGGCAAATCAGCGCTACAAAGAAGTCTCGCTTCCCATCGGTCAAAAGGGCCATGCTGAAAAAAGTGTCAAAACCAGAAATGCAGGACAGGCCATGGAGAAATGGGAGCCTTGCTTCACTGATGGGCGGGATGTAAATTGCCAACAGCCACTCTGGAGAAGTGTACGGTGTGTCCTGAAACATCTAAAAAACACAGCTTAGAGAGCATAGGGCACTTCCACGCATGGGGGTATAAAGTGGGAAAATTAAAAATCAGCAAGACACAAGCACCCCAAAGTTTAGGGCTGCTCTGTTGACAAGGACCTCCACTTCATTCCACCTTAAATATCCCAGGAAAGCGAAAAATGGATAAAAAATTTGAGGTCCATATGTACAATGGATTATCACTCAGCCATGAAATCAATGTCATAAGGCTAGTAGCAGCATGATGAGTGGATTTAGGTCCGACGATTCTAAGTGACATAAGTCACACAGAAAAGGACACTTCTCATAAGGTGTCACTTATAGAGGGAATGTAAAAACCGTTACACTTGAACTGAATTACAAAACAGAACAGAGTCACACATGCAGAAAACACACTATGGCTGCTTAACGGGAAAGGTGAGGTGGGGTGATACATAAAACAAGAGTTTCAAATTAGCTCAGATACCGTTCCATAAACCCAATATGTAACAGACAAGACCTACTCCTTGCTCAGAGAACTGAACTCAACACGCCCGATTCACCGCACAAGAATATATCTGACTAGTAATAATCTTAAAACCTATGTATTGATATCTCTCTGTTAGTGTGTCAAGTGGGTGTAAAGCGGCATAAACACAGCCGTGAAAAGCAGCTAAACCCCATTATAAAAATAAATTACTTTTCAAAACCCATGAAACAAAGACAGTGAAAGAGAGAGAAATTCTTACACAATTCGTTCAGGGTCTGTGATGCAACCTGGATTGACCATATCTAGACCCACAGCTGGATGAGACATAAGGGTGGACACTCTTGGGGCTGAGAGGTTTGGTGAGGTTGGGTGAGCAAACGCAGACCCTTTAAAGTAATACTGCGTGCTACCCATCGCATGGGTCCCAAATCTCCAGGTTCAAGGGCATCTTCCTACATCGAAAACATGCATGAGAAACCCAGAAGATGGTACACCGTGTGATGGGGAAAGGTTTCTAAAACGCACCTCATTTCTCATCTCCTTGTGCTCGGGTTCGCCATTCCAGCCACTTTACTTGCAATCTCCCTACTTGGAGCATCAGCACCTTTAACCTCCTGTTCCGTACAGGTTGCTATTTGTCCTGAGGATGAACGGGAAGACGGGGAACCAATGAGAGACTAGCTCTTGGTGTTGGGACAGGCACAGGTCACTCTATTTTCCCATCAGGAAGAAGAATTAACCACAGGCTCAGCCTGCCCCCCGGAACCAGAACAGGGCCTGAAGCCATCCTGCGCTTTTGCGGCCAGCTCCCGAAAAAGCGAGTTGTAAAATGGAGCTTCAGGGCACTGCAATTCACAAACCTGCACACTTATAAATGATAACTCTCGTCCACAAATATATTGAGGGAAGGCAAAGACGAGGAATTGAAATCAAGGCAGAATTGCAGGAAACAGATTTCAGGAGGTAGATTCGAATCGCCTTGAAAGCCAATGAAAAGCGGCAAAACGTTGACAATGATGCCCTTGGCCAAAAAGGGCGTATGCGTTTTTTCCTGAATATATTCAGGAAAAAACGCATACGCCCTT
The DNA here is from genome assembly GCF_965194825.1 of Balaenoptera physalus. Lineage (NCBI taxonomy): Eukaryota > Metazoa > Chordata > Mammalia > Artiodactyla > Balaenopteridae > Balaenoptera > Balaenoptera physalus. The sequence continues at coordinate 457,820 of NW_028126486.1, forward strand.
TTTGGCCAACCAAGCAACCTGGAAAGGCAAATCAGCGCTACAAAGAAGTCTCGCTTCCCATCGGTCAAAAGGGCCATGCTGAAAAAAGTGTCAAAACCAGAAATGCAGGACAGGCCATGGAGAAATGGGAGCCTTGCTACACTGATGGGCGGGATGTAAATTGCCAACAGCCACTCTGGAGAAGTGTACGGTGTGTCCTGAAACATCTAAAAAACACAGCTTAGAGAGCATAGGGCACTTCCACGCATGGGGGTATAAAGTGGGAAAATTAAAAATCAGCAAGACACAAGCACCCCAAAGTTTAGGGCTGCTCTGTTGACAAGGACCTCCACTTCATTCCACCTTAAATATCCCAGGAAAGCGAAAAATGGATAAAAAATTTGAGGTCCATATGCACAATGGATTATCACTCAGCCATGAAATCAATGTCATAAGGCTAGTAGCAGCATGATGAGTGGATTTAGGTCCGACGATTCTAAGTGACATAAGTCACACAGAAAAGGACACTTCTCATAAGGTGTCACTTATAGAGGGAATGTAAAAACCGTTACACTTGAACTGAATTACAAAACAGAACAGAGTCACACATGCAGAAAACACACTATGGCTGCTTAACGGGAAAGGTGAGGTGGGGTGATACATAAAACAAGAGTTTCAAATTAGCTCAGATACCGTTCCATAAAACCAATATGTAACAGACAAGACCTACTCCTTGCTCAGAGAACTGGACTCAACACGCCCGATTCACCGCACAAGAATATATGTGACTAGTAATAATCTTCAAACCTATGTATTGATATCTCTCTGTTAGTGTGTCAAGTGGGTGTAAAGCAGCATAAACACAGCCGTGAAAAGCAGCTAAACCCCATTATAAAAATAAATTACTTTTCAAAACCCATGAAACAAAGACAGTGAAAGAGAGAGAAATTCTTACACAATTCGTTCAGGGTCTGTGATGCAACCTGGATTGACCATATCTAGACCCACAGCTGGATGAGACATAAGGGTGGACACTCTTGGGGCTGAGAGGTTTGGTGAGGTTGGGTGAGCAAACGCAGACCCTTTAAAGTAATACTGCGTGCTACCCATCGCATGGGTCCCAAATCTCCAGGTTCAAGGGCATCTTCCTACATCAAAAACATGCATGAGAAACCCAGAAGATGGTACACCGTGTGATGGGGAAAGGTTTCTAAAAGGCACCTCATTTCTCATCTCCTTGTGCTCGGGTTCGCCATTCCAGCCACTTTACTAGCAATCTCCCCTACTTGGAGCATCAGCACCTTTAACCTCCTGTTCCGTACAGGTTGCTATTTGTCCTGAGGATGAACGGGAAGACGGGGAACCAATGAGAGACTAGCTCTTGGTGTTGGGACAGGCACAGGTCACTCTATTTTCCCATCAGGAAGAAGAATTAACCACAGGCTCAGCCTGCCCCCCGGAACCAGAACAGGGCCTGAAGCCATCCTGCGCTTTTGCGGCCAGCTCCCGAAAAAGCGAGTTGTAAAATGGAGCTTCAGGGCACTGCAATTCACAAACCTGCACAGTTATAAATGATAACTCTCGTCCACAAATATATTGAGGGAAGGCAAAGACGAGGAATTGAAATCAAGGCAGAATTGCAGGAAACAGATTTCAGGAGGTAGATTCGAATCGCCTTGAAAGCACATGAAAAGCGGCAAAACGTTGACAATGATGCCCTTGGCCAAAAAGGGCGTATGCGTTTTTTCCTGAATATATTCAGGAAAAAACGCATACGCCCTTTTTGGCCAACCAAGCAACCTGGAAAGGCAAATCAGCGCTACAAAGAAGTCTCGCTTCCCATCGGTCAAAAGGGCCATGCTGAAAAAAGTGTCAAAACCAGAAATGCAGGACAGGCCATGGAGAAATGGGAGCCTTGCTACACTGATGGGCGGGATGTAAATTGCCAACAGCCACTCTGGAGAAGTGTACGGTGTGTCCTGAAACATCTAAAAAACACAGCTTAGAGAGCATAGGGCACTTCCACGCATGGGGGTATAAAGTGGGAAAATTAAAAATCAGCAAGACACAAGCACCCCAAAGTTTAGGGCTGCTCTGTTGACAAGGACCTCCACTTCATTCCACCTTAAATATCCCAGGAAAGCGAAAAATGGATAAAAAATTTGAGGTCCATATGTACAATGGATTATCACTCAGCCATGAAATCAATGTCATAAGGCTAGTAGCAGCATGATGAGTGGATTTAGGTCCGACGATTCTAAGTGACATAAGTCACACAGAAAAGGACACTTCTCATAAGGTGTCACTTATAGAGGGAATGTAAAAACCGTTACACTTGAACTGAATTACAAAACAGAACAGAGTCACACATGCAGAAAACACACTATGGCTGCTTAACGGGAAAGGTGAGGTGGGGTGATACATAAAACAAGAGTTTCAAATTAGCTCAGATACCGTTCCATAAACCCAATATGTAACAGACAAGACCTACTCCTTGCTCAGAGAACTGGACTCAACACGCCCGATTCACCGCACAAGAATATATCTGACTAGTAATAATCTTAAAACCTATGTATTGATATCTCTCTGTTAGTGTGTCAAGTGGGTGTAAAGCAGCATAAACACAGCCGTGAAAAGCAGCTAAACCCCATTATAAAAATAAATTACTTTTCAAAACCCATGAAACAAAGACAGTGAAAGAGAGAGAAATTCTTACACAATTCGTTCAGGGTCTGTGATGCAACCTGGATTGACCATATCTAGACCCACAGCTGGATGAGACATAAGGGTGGACACTCTTGGGGCTGAGAGGTTTGGTGAGGTTGGGTGAGCAAACGCAGACCCTTTAAAGTAATACTGCGTGCTACCCATCGCATGGGTCCCAAATCTCCAGGTTCAAGGGCATCTTCCTACATCGAAAACATGCATGAGAAACCCAGAAGATGGTACACCGTGTGATGGGGAAAGGTTTCTAAAACGCACCTCATTTCTCATCTCCTTGTGCTCGGGTTCGCCATTCCAGCCACTTTACTAGCAATCTCCCTACTTGGAGCATCAGCACCTTTAACCTCCTGTTCCGTACAGGTTGCTATTTGTCCTGAGGATGAACGGGAAGACGGGGAACCAATGAGAGACTAGCTCTTGGTGTTGGGACAGGCACAGGTCACTCTTTTTTCCCATCAGGAAGAAGAATTAACCACAGGCTCAGCCTGCCCCCCGGAACCAGAACAGGGCCTGAAGCCATCCTGCGCTTTTGCGGCCAGCTCCCGAAAAAGCGAGTTGTAAAATGGAGCTTCAGGGCACTGCAATTCACAAACCTGCACACTTATAAATGATAACTCTCGTCCACAAATATATTGAGGGAAGGCAAAGACGAGGAATTGAAATCAAGGCAGAATTGCAGGAAACAGATTTCAGGAGGTAGATTCGAATCGCCTTGAAAGCCAATGAAAAGCGGCAAAACGTTGACAATGATGCCCTTGGCCAAAAAGGGCGTATGCGTTTTTTCCTGAATATATTCAGGAAAAAACGCATACGCCCTTTTTGGCCAACCAAGCAACCTGGAAAGGCAAATCAGCGCTACAAAGAAGTCTCGCTTCCCATCGGTCAAAAGGGCCATGCTGAAAAAAGTGTCAAAACCAGAAATGCAGGACAGGCCATGGAGAAATGGGAGCCTTGCTTCACTGATGGGCGGGATGTAAATTGCCAACAGCCACTCTGGAGAAGTGTACGGTGTGTCCTGAAACATCTAAAAAACACAGCTTAGAGAGCATAGGGCACTTCCACGCATGGGGGTATAAAGTGGGAAAATTAAAAATCAGCAAGACACAAGCACCCCAAAGTTTAGGGCTGCTCTGTTGACAAGGACCTCCACTTCATTCCACCTTAAATATCCCAGGAAAGCGAAAAATGGATAAAAAATTTGAGGTCCATATGTACAATGGATTATCACTCAGCCATGAAATCAATGTCATAAGGCTAGTAGCAGCATGATGAGTGGATTTAGGTCCGACGATTCTAAGTGACATAAGTCACACAGAAAAGGACACTTCTCATAAGGTGTCACTTATAGAGGGAATGTAAAAACCGTTACACTTGAACTGAATTACAAAACAGAACAGAGTCACACATGCAGAAAACACACTATGGCTGCTTAACGGGAAAGGTGAGGTGGGGTGATACATAAAACAAGAGTTTCAAATTAGCTCAGATACCGTTCCATAAACCCAATATGTAACAGACAAGACCTACTCCTTGCTCAGAGAACTGGACTCAACACGCCCGATTCACCGCACAAGAATATATCTGACTAGTAATAATCTTAAAACCTATGTATTGATATCTCTCTGTTAGTGTGTCAAGTGGGTGTAAAGCGGCATAAACACAGCCGTGAAAAGCAGCTAAACCCCATTATAAAAATAAATTACTTTTCAAAACCCATGAAACAAAGACAGTGAAAGAGAGAGAAATTCTTACACAATTCGTTCAGGGTCTGTGATGCAACCTGGATTGACCATATCTAGACCCACAGCTGGATGAGACATAAGGGTGGACACTCTTGGGGCTGAGAGGTTTGGTGAGGTTGGGTGAGCAAACGCAGACCCTTTAAAGTAATACTGCGTGCTACCCATCGCATGGGTCCCAAATCTCCAGGTTCAAGGGCATCTTCCTACATCAAAAACATGCATGAGAAACCCAGAAGATGGTACACCGTGTGATGGGGAAAGGTTTCTAAAAGGCACCTCATTTCTCATCTCCTTGTGCTCGGGTTCGCCATTCCAGCCACTTTACTAGCAATCTCCCCTACTTGGAGCATCAGCACCTTTAACCTCCTGTTCCGTACAGGTTGCTATTTGTCCTGAGGATGAACGGGAAGACGGGGAACCAATGAGAGACTAGCTCTTGGTGTTGGGACAGGCACAGGTCACTCTATTTTCCCATCAGGAAGAAGAATTAACCACAGGCTCAGCCTGCCCCCCGGAACCAGAACAGGGCCTGAAGCCATCCTGCGCTTTTGCGGCCAGCTCCCGAAAAAGCGAGTTGTAAAATGGAGCTTCAGGGCACTGCAATTCACAAACCTGCACACTTATAAATGATAACTCTCGTCCACAAATATATTGAGGGAAGGCAAAGACGAGGAATTGAAATCAAGGCAGAATTGCAGGAAACAGATTTCAGGAGGTAGATTCGAATCGCCTTGAAAGCCAATGAAAAGCGGCAAAACGTTGACAATGATGCCCTTGGCCAAAAAGGGCGTATGCGTTTTTTCCTGAATATATTCAGGAAAAAACGCATACGCCCTTTTTGGCCAACCAAGCAACCTGGAAAGGCAAATCAGCGCTACAAAGAAGTCTCGCTTCCCATCGGTCAAAAGGGCCATGCTGAAAAAAGTGTCAAAACCAGAAATGCAGGACAGGCCATGGAGAAATGGGAGCCTTGCTTCACTGATGGGCGGGATGTAAATTGCCAACAGCCACTCTGGAGAAGTGTACGGTGTGTCCTGAAACATCTAAAAAACACAGCTTAGAGAGCATAGGGCACTTCCACGCATGGGGGTATAAAGTGGGAAAATTAAAAATCAGCAAGACACAAGCACCCCAAAGTTTAGGGCTGCTCTGTTGACAAGGACCTCCACTTCATTCCACCTTAAATATCCCAGGAAAGCGAAAAATGGATAAAAAATTTGAGGTCCATATGTACAATGGATTATCACTCAGCCATGAAATCAATGTCATAAGGCTAGTAGCAGCATGATGAGTGGATTTAGGTCCGACGATTCTAAGTGACATAAGTCACACAGAAAAGGACACTTCTCATAAGGTGTCACTTATAGAGGGAATGTAAAAACCGTTACACTTGAACTGAATTACAAAACAGAACAGAGTCACACATGCAGAAAACACACTATGGCTGCTTAACGGGAAAGGTGAGGTGGGGTGATACATAAAACAAGAGTTTCAAATTAGCTCAGATACCGTTCCATAAACCCAATATGTAACAGACAAGACCTACTCCTTGCTCAGAGAACTGGACTCAACACGCCCGATTCACCGCACAAGAATATATCTGACTAGTAATAATCTTAAAACCTATGTATTGATATCTCTCTGTTAGTGTGTCAAGTGGGTGTAAAGCAGCATAAACACAGCCGTGAAAAGCAGCTAAACCCCATTATAAAAATAAATTACTTTTCAAAACCCATGAAACAAAGACAGTGAAAGAGAGAGAAATTCTTACACAATTCGTTCAGGCTCTGTGATGCAACCTGGATTGACCATATCTAGACCCACAGCTGGATGAGACATAAGGGTGGACACTCTTGGGGCTGAGAGGTTTGGTGAGGTTGGGTGAGCAAACGCAGACCCTTTAAAGTAATACTGCGTGCTACCCATCGCATGGGTCCCAAATCTCCAGGTTCAAGGGCATCTTCCTACATCAAAAACATGCATGAGAAACCCAGAAGATGGTACACCGTGTGATGGGGAAAGGTTTCTAAAAGGCACCTCATTTCTCATCTCCTTGTGCTCGGGTTCGCCATTCCAGCCACTTTACTAGCAATCTCCCCTACTTGGAGCATCAGCACCTTTAACCTCCTGTTCCGTACAGGTTGCTATTTGTCCTGAGGATGAACGGGAAGACGGGGAACCAATGAGAGACTAGCTCTTGGTGTTGGGACAGGCACAGGTCACTCTATTTTCCCATCAGGAAGAAGAATTAACCACAGGCTCAGCCTGCCCCCCGGAACCAGAACAGGGCCTGAAGCCATCCTGCGCTTTTGCGGCCAGCTCCCGAAAAAGCGAGTTGTAAAATGGAGCTTCAGGGCACTGCAATTCACAAACCTGCACACTTATAAATGATAACTCTCGTCCACAAATATATTGAGGGAAGGCAAAGACGAGGAATTGAAATCAAGGCAGAATTGCAGGAAACAGATTTCAGGAGGTAGATTCGAATCGCCTTGAAAGCACATGAAAAGCGGCAAAACGTTGACAATGATGCCCTTGGCCAAAAAGGGCGTATGCGTTTTTTCCTGAATATATTCAGGAAAAAACGCATACGCCCTTTTTGGCCAACCAAGCAACCTGGAAAGGCAAATCAGCGCTACAAAGAAGTCTCGCTTCCCATCGGTCAAAAGGGCCATGCTGAAAAAAGTGTCAAAACCAGAAATGCAGGACAGGCCATGGAGAAATGGGAGCCTTGCTACACTGATGGGTGGGATGTAAATTGCCAACAGCCACTCTGGAGAAGTGTACGGTGTGTCCTGAAACATCTAAAAAACACAGCTTAGAGAGCATAGGGCACTTCCACGCATGGAGGTATAAAGTGGGAAAATTAAAAATCAGCAAGACACAAGCTCCCCAAAGTTTAGGGCTGCTCTGTTGACAAGGACCTCCACTTCATTCCACCTTAAATATCCCAGGAAAGCGAAAAATGGATAAAAAATTTGAGGTCCATATGTACAATGGATTATCACTCAGCCATGAAATCAATGTCATAAGGCTAGTAGCAGCATGATGAGTGGATTTAGGTCCGACGATTCTAAGTGACATAAGTCACACAGAAAAGGACACTTCTCATAAGGTGTCACTTATAGAGGGAATGTAAAAACCGTTACACTTGAACTGAATTACAAAACAGAACAGAGTCACACATGCAGAAAACACACTATGGCTGCTTAACGGGAAAGGTGAGGTGGGGTGATACATAAAACAAGAGTTTCAAATTAGCTCAGATACCGTTCCATAAACCCAATATGTAACAGACAAGACCTACTCCTTGCTCAGAGAACTGGACTCAACACGCCCGATTCACCGCACAAGAATATATCTGACTAGTAATAATCTTAAAACCTATGTATTGATATCTCTCTGTTAGTGTGTCAAGTGGGTGTAAAGCAGCATAAACACAGCCGTGAAAAGCAGCTAAACCCCATTATAAAAATAAATTACTTTTCAAAACCCATGAAACAAAGACAGTGAAAGAGAGAGAAATTCTTACACAATTCGTTCAGGCTCTGTGATGCAACCTGGATTGACCATATCTAGACCCACAGCTGGATGAGACATAAGGGTGGACACTCTTGGGGCTGAGAGGTTTGGTGAGGTTGGGTGAGCAAACGCAGACCCTTTAAAGTAATACTGCGTGCTACCCATCGCATGGGTCCCAAATCTCCAGGTTCAAGGGCATCTTCCTACATCGAAAACATGCATGAGAAACCCAGAAGATGGTACACCGTGTGATGGGGAAAGGTTTCTAAAACGCACCTCATTTCTCATCTCCTTGTGCTCGGGTTCGCCATTCCAGCCACTTTACTAGCAATCTCCCTACTTGGAGCATCAGCACCTTTAACCTCCTGTTCCGTACAGGTTGCTATTTGTCCTGAGGATGAACGGGAAGACGGGGAACCAATGAGAGACTAGCTCTTGGTGTTGGGACAGGCACAGGTCACTCTATTTTCCCATCAGGAAGAAGAATTAACCACAGGCTCAGCCTGCCCCCCGGAACCAGAACAGGGCCTGAAGCCATCCTGCGCTTTTGCGGCCAGCTCCCGAAAAAGCGAGTTGTAAAATGGAGCTTCAGGGCACTGCAATTCACAAACCTGCACAGTTATAAATGATAACTCTCGTCCACAAATATATTGAGGGAAGGCAAAGACGAGGAATTGAAATCAAGGCAGAATTGCAGGAAACAGATTTCAGGAGGTAGATTCGAATCGCCTTGAAAGCCAATGAAAAGCGGCAAAACGTTGACAATGATGCCCTTGGCCAAAAAGGGCATATGCGTTTTTTCCTGAATATATTCAGGAAAAAACGCATACGCCCTTTTTGGCCAACCAAGCAACCTGGAAAGGCAAATCAGCGCTACAAAGAAGTCTCGCTTCCCATCGGTCAAAAGGGCCATGCTGAAAAAAGTGTCAAAACCAGAAATGCAGGACAGGCCATGGAGAAATGGGAGCCTTGCTACACTGATGGGCGGGATGTAAATTGCCAACAGCCACTCTGGAGAAGTGTACGGTGTGTCCTGAAACATCTAAAAAACACAGCTTAGAGAGCATAGGGCACTTCCACGCATGGGGGTATAAAGTGGGAAAATTAAAAATCAGCAAGACACAAGCACCCCAAAGTTTAGGGCTGCTCTGTTGACAAGGACCTCCACTTCATTCCACCTTAAATATCCCAGGAAAGCGAAAAATGGATAAAAAATTTGAGGTCCATATGCACAATGGATTATCACTCAGCCATGAAATCAATGTCATAAGGCTAGTAGCAGCATGATGAGTGGATTTAGGTCCGACGATTCTAAGTGACATAAGTCACACAGAAAAGGACACTTCTCATAAGGTGTCACTTATAGAGGGAATGTAAAAACCGTTACACTTGAACTGAATTACAAAACAGAACAGAGTCACACATGCAGAAAACACACTATGGCTGCTTAACGGGAAAGGTGAGGTGGGGTGATACATAAAACAAGAGTTTCAAATTAGCTCAGATACCGTTCCATAAAACCAATATGTAACAGACAAGACCTACTCCTTGCTCAGAGAACTGGACTCAACACGCCCGATTCACCGCACAAGAATATATCTGACTAGTAATAATCTTAAAACCTATGTATTGATATCTCTCTGTTAGTGTGTCAAGTGGGTGTAAAGCAGCATAAACACAGCCGTGAAAAGCAGCTAAACCCCATTATAAAAATAAATTACTTTTCAAAACCCATGAAACAAAGACAGTGAAAGAGAGAGAAATTCTTACACAATTCGTTCAGGGTCTGTGATGCAACCTGGATTGACCATATCTAGACCCACAGCTGGATGAGACATAAGGGTGGACACTCTTGGGGCTGAGAGGTTTGGTGAGGTTGGGTGAGCAAACGCAGACCCTTTAAAGTAATACTGCGTGCTACCCATCGCATGGGTCCCAAATCTCCAGGTTCAAGGGCATCTTCCTACATCAAAAACATGCATGAGAAACCCAGAAGATGGTACACCGTGTGATGGGGAAAGGTTTCTAAAAGGCACCTCATTTCTCATCTCCTTGTGCTCGGGTTCGCCATTCCAGCCACTTTACTAGCAATCTCCCCTACTTGGAGCATCAGCACCTTTAACCTCCTGTTCCGTACAGGTTGCTATTTGTCCTGAGGATGAACGGGAAGACGGGGAACCAATGAGAGACTAGCTCTTGGTGTTGGGACAGGCACAGGTCACTCTATTTTCCCATCAGGAAGAAGAATTAACCACAGGCTCAGCCTGCCCCCCGGAACCAGAACAGGGCCTGAAGCCATCCTGCGCTTTTGCGGCCAGCTCCCGAAAAAGCGAGTTGTAAAATGGAGCTTCAGGGCACTGCAATTCACAAACCTGCACAGTTATAAATGATAACTCTCGTCCACAAATATATTGAGGGAAGGCAAAGACGAGGAATTGAAATCAAGGCAGAATTGCAGGAAACAGATTTCAGGAGGTAGATTCGAATCGCCTTGAAAGCACATGAAAAGCGGCAAAACGTTGACAATGATGCCCTTGGCCAAAAAGGGCGTATGCGTTTTTTCCTGAATATATTCAGGAAAAAACGCATACGCCCTTTTTGGCCAACCAAGCAACCTGGAAAGGCAAATCAGCGCTACAAAGAAGTCTCGCTTCCCATCGGTCAAAAGGGCCATGCTGAAAAAAGTGTCAAAACCAGAAATGCAGGACAGGCCATGGAGAAATGGGAGCCTTGCTACACTGATGGGCGGGATGTAAATTGCCAACAGCCACTCTGGAGAAGTGTACGGTGTGTCCTGAAACATCTAAAAAACACAGCTTAGAGAGCATAGGGCACTTCCACGCATGGGGGTATAAAGTGGGAAAATTAAAAATCAGCAAGACACAAGCACCCCAAAGTTTAGGGCTGCTCTGTTGACAAGGACCTCCACTTCATTCCACCTTAAATATCCCAGGAAAGCGAAAAATGGATAAAAAATTTGAGGTCCATATGTACAATGGATTATCACTCAGCCATGAAATCAATGTCATAAGGCTAGTAGCAGCATGATGAGTGGATTTAGGTCCGACGATTCTAAGTGACATAAGTCACACAGAAAAGGACACTTCTCATAAGGTGTCACTTATAGAGGGAATGTAAAAACCGTTACACTTGAACTGAATTACAAAACAGAACAGAGTCACACATGCAGAAAACACACTATGGCTGCTTAACGGGAAAGGTGAGGTGGGGTGATACATAAAACAAGAGTTTCAGATTAGCTCAGATACCGTTCCATAAACCCAATATGTAACAGACAAGACCTACTCCTTGCTCAGAGAACTGAACTCAACACGCCCGATTCACCGCACAAGAATATATCTGACTAGTAATAATCTTAAAACCTATGTATTGATATCTCTCTGTTAGTGTGTCAAGTGGGTGTAAAGCGGCATAAACACAGCCGTGAAAAGCAGCTAAACCCCATTATAAAAATAAATTACTTTTCAAAACCCATGAAACAAAGACAGTGAAAGAGAGAGAAATTCTTACACAATTCGTTCAGGGTCTGTGATGCAACCTGGATTGACCATATCTAGACCCACAGCTGGATGAGACATAAGGGTGGACACTCTTGGGGCTGAGAGGTTTGGTGAGGTTGGGTGAGCAAACGCAGACCCTTTAAAGTAATACTGCGTGCTACCCATCGCATGGGTCCCAAATCTCCAGGTTCAAGGGCATCTTCCTACATCGAAAACATGCATGAGAAACCCAGAAGATGGTACACCGTGTGATGGGGAAAGGTTTCTAAAACGCACCTCATTTCTCATCTCCTTGTGCTCGGGTTCGCCATTCCAGCCACTTTACTTGCAATCTCCCTACTTGGAGCATCAGCACCTTTAACCTCCTGTTCCGTACAGGTTGCTATTTGTCCTGAGGATGAACGGGAAGACGGGGAACCAATGAGAGACTAGCTCTTGGTGTTGGGACAGGCACAGGTCACTCTATTTTCCCATCAGGAAGAAGAATTAACCACAGGCTCAGCCTGCCCCCCGGAACCAGAACAGGGCCTGAAGCCATCCTGCGCTTTTGCGGCCAGCTCCCGAAAAAGCGAGTTGTAAAATGGAGCTTCAGGGCACTGCAATTCACAAACCTGCACAGTTATAAATGATAACTCTCGTCCACAAATATATTGAGGGAAGGCAAAGACGAGGAATTGAAATCAAGGCAGAATTGCAGGAAACAGATTTCAGGAGGTAGATTCGAATCGCCTTGAAAGCCAATGAAAAGCGGCAAAACGTTGACAATGATGCCCTTGGCCAAAAAGGGCGTATGCGTTTTTTCCTGAATATATTCAGGAAAAAACGCATACGCCCTTTTTGGCCAACCAAGCAACCTGGAAAGGCAAATCAGCGCTACAAAGAAGTCTCGCTTCCCATCGGTCAAAAGGGCCATGCTGAAAAAAGTGTCAAAACCAGAAATGCAGGACAGGCCATGGAGAAATGGGAGCCTTGCTACACTGATGGGCGGGATGTAAATTGCCAACAGCCACTCTGGAGAAGTGTACGGTGTGTCCTGAAACATCTAAAAAACACAGCTTAGAGAGCATAGGGCACTTCCACGCATGGGGGTATAAAGTGGGAAAATTAAAAATCAGCAAGACACAAGCACCCCAAAGTTTAGGGCTGCTCTGTTGACAAGGACCTCCACTTCATTCCACCTTAAATATCCCAGGAAAGCGAAAAATGGATAAAAAATTTGAGGTCCATATGCACAATGGATTATCACTCAGCCATGAAATCAATGTCATAAGGCTAGTAGCAGCATGATGAGTGGATTTAGGTCCGACGATTCTAAGTGACATAAGTCACACAGAAAAGGACACTTCTCATAAGGTGTCACTTATAGAGGGAATGTAAAAACCGTTACACTTGAACTGAATTACAAAACAGAACAGAGTCACACATGCAGAAAACACACTATGGCTGCTTAACGGGAAAGGTGAGGTGGGGTGATACATAAAACAAGAGTTTCAAATTAGCTCAGATACCGTTCCATAAAACCAATATGTAACAGACAAGACCTACTCCTTGCTCAGAGAACTGGACTCAACACGCCCGATTCACCGCACAAGAATATATCTGACTAGTAATAATCTTAAAACCTATGTATTGATATCTCTCTGTTAGTGTGTCAAGTGGGTGTAAAGCAGCATAAACACAGCCGTGAAAAGCAGCTAAACCCCATTATAAAAATAAATTACTTTTCAAAACCCATGAAACAAAGACAGTGAAAGAGAGAGAAATTCTTACACAATTCGTTCAGGGTCTGTGATGCAACCTGGATTGACCATATCTAGACCCACAGCTGGATGAGACATAAGGGTGGACACTCTTGGGGCTGAGAGGTTTGGTGAGGTTGGGTGAGCAAACGCAGACCCTTTAAAGTAATACTGCGTGCTACCCATCGCATGGGTCCCAAATCTCCAGGTTCAAGGGCATCTTCCTACATCAAAAACATGCATGAGAAACCCAGAAGATGGTACACCGTGTGATGGGGAAAGGTTTCTAAAAGGCACCTCATTTCTCATCTCCTTGTGCTCGGGTTCGCCATTCCAGCCACTTTACTAGCAATCTCCCCTACTTGGAGCATCAGCACCTTTAACCTCCTGTTCCGTACAGGTTGCTATTTGTCCTGAGGATGAACGGGAAGACGGGGAACCAATGAGAGACTAGCTCTTGGTGTTGGGACAGGCACAGGTCACTCTATTTTCCCATCAGGAAGAAGAATTAACCACAGGCTCAGCCTGCCCCCCGGAACCAGAACAGGGCCTGAAGCCATCCTGCGCTTTTGCGGCCAGCTCCCGAAAAAGCGAGTTGTAAAATGGAGCTTCAGGGCACTGCAATTCACAAACCTGCACAGTTATAAATGATAACTCTCGTCCACAAATATATTGAGGGAAGGCAAAGACGAGGAATTGAAATCAAGGCAGAATTGCAGGAAACAGATTTCAGGAGGTAGATTCGAATCGCCTTGAAAGCACATGAAAAGCGGCAAAACGTTGACAATGATGCCCTTGGCCAAAAAGGGCGTATGCGTTTTTTCCTGAATATATTCAGGAAAAAACGCATACGCCCTTTTTGGCCAACCAAGCAACCTGGAAAGGCAAATCAGCGCTACAAAGAAGTCTCGCTTCCCATCGGTCAAAAGGGCCATGCTGAAAAAAGTGTCAAAACCAGAAATGCAGGACAGGCCATGGAGAAATGGGAGCCTTGCTACACTGATGGGCAGGATGTAAATTGCCAACAGCCACTCTGGAGAAGTGTACGGTGTGTCCTGAAACATCTAAAAAACACAGCTTAGAGAGCATAGGGCACTTCCACGCATGGGGGTATAAAGTGGGAAAATTAAAAATCAGCAAGACACAAGCACCCCAAAGTTTAGGGCTGCTCTGTTGACAAGGACCTCCACTTCATTCCACCTTAAATATCCCAGGAAAGCGAAAAATGGATAAAAAATTTGAGGTCCATATGTACAATGGATTATCACTCAGCCATGAAATCAATGTCATAAGGCTAGTAGCAGCATGATGAGTGGATTTAGGTCCGACGATTCTAAGTGACATAAGTCACACAGAAAAGGACACTTCTCATAAGGTGTCACTTATAGAGGGAATGTAAAAACCGTTACACTTGAACTGAATTACAAAACAGAACAGAGTCACACATGCAGAAAACACACTATGGCTGCTTAACGGGAAAGGTGAGGTGGGGTGATACATAAAACAAGAGTTTCAGATTAGCTCAGATACCGTTCCATAAACCCAATATGTAACAGACAAGACCTACTCCTTGCTCAGAGAACTGAACTCAACACGCCCGATTCACCGCACAAGAATATATCTGACTAGTAATAATCTTAAAACCTATGTATTGATATCTCTCTGTTAGTGTGTCAAGTGGGTGTAAAGCGGCATAAACACAGCCGTGAAAAGCAGCTAAACCCCATTATAAAAATAAATTACTTTTCAAAACCCATGAAACAAAGACAGTGAAAGAGAGAGAAATTCTTACACAATTCGTTCAGGGTCTGTGATGCAACCTGGATTGACCATATCTAGACCCACAGCTGGATGAGACATAAGGGTGGACACTCTTGGGGCTGAGAGGTTTGGTGAGGTTGGGTGAGCAAACGCAGACCCTTTAAAGTAATACTGCGTGCTACCCATCGCATGGGTCCCAAATCTCCAGGTTCAAGGGCATCTTCCTACATCGAAAACATGCATGAGAAACCCAGAAGATGGTACACCGTGTGATGGGGAAAGGTTTCTAAAACGCACCTCATTTCTCATCTCCTTGTGCTCGGGTTCGCCATTCCAGCCACTTTACTTGCAATCTCCCTACTTGGAGCATCAGCACCTTTAACCTCCTGTTCCGTACAGGTTGCTATTTGTCCTGAGGATGAACGGGAAGACGGGGAACCAATGAGAGACTAGCTCTTGGTGTTGGGACAGGCACAGGTCACTCTATTTTCCCATCAGGAAGAAGAATTAACCACAGGCTCAGCCTGCCCCCCGGAACCAGAACAGGGCCTGAAGCCATCCTGCGCTTTTGCGGCCAGCTCCCGAAAAAGCGAGTTGTAAAATGGAGCTTCAGGGCACTGCAATTCACAAACCTGCACACTTATAAATGATAACTCTCGTCCACAAATATATTGAGGGAAGGCAAAGACGAGGAATTGAAATCAAGGCAGAATTGCAGGAAACAGATTTCAGGAGGTAGATTCGAATCGCCTTGAAAGCCAATGAAAAGCGGCAAAACGTTGACAATGATGCCCTTGGCCAAAAAGGGCGTATGCGTTTTTTCCTGAATATATTCAGGAAAAAACGCATACGCCCTTTTTGGCCAACCAAGCAACCTGGAAAGGCAAATCAGCGCTACAAAGAAGTCTCGCTTCCCATCGGTCAAAAGGGCCATGCTGAAAAAAGTGTCAAAACCAGAAATGCAGGACAGGCCATGGAGAAATGGGAGCCTTGCTTCACTGATGGGCGGGATGTAAATTGCCAACAGCCACTCTGGAGAAGTGTACGGTGTGTCCTGAAACATCTAAAAAACACAGCTTAGAGAGCATAGGGCACTTCCACGCATGGGGGTATAAAGTGGGAAAATTAAAAATCAGCAAGACACAAGCACCCCAAAGTTTAGGGCTGCTCTGTTGACAAGGACCTCCACTTCATTCCACCTTAAATATCCCAGGAAAGCGAAAAATGGATAAAAAATTTGAGGTCCATATGTACAATGGATTATCACTCAGCCATGAAATCAATGTCATAAGGCTAGTAGCAGCATGATGAGTGGATTTAGGTCCGACGATTCTAAGTGACATAAGTCACACAGAAAAGGACACTTCTCATAAGGTGTCACTTATAGAGGGAATGTAAAAACCGTTACACTTGAACTGAATTACAAAACAGAACAGAGTCACACATGCAGAAAACACACTATGGCTGCTTAACGGGAAAGGTGAGGTGGGGTGATACATAAAACAAGAGTTTCAAATTAGCTCAGATACCGTTCCATAAACCCAATATGTAACAGACAAGACCTACTCCTTGCTCAGAGAACTGGACTCAACACGCCCGATTCACCGCACAAGAATATATCTGACTAGTAATAATCTTAAAACCTATGTATTGATATCTCTCTGTTAGTGTGTCAAGTGGGTGTAAAGCGGCATAAACACAGCCGTGAAAAGCAGCTAAACCCCATTATAAAAATAAATTACTTTTCAAAACCCATGAAACAAAGACAGTGAAAGAGAGAGAAATTCTTACACAATTCGTTCAGGGTCTGTGATGCAACCTGGATTGACCATATCTAGACCCACAGCTGGATGAGACATAAGGGTGGACACTCTTGGGGCTGAGAGGTTTGGTGAGGTTGGGTGAGCAAACGCAGACCCTTTAAAGTAATACTGCGTGCTACCCATCGCATGGGTCCCAAATCTCCAGGTTCAAGGGCATCTTCCTACATCAAAAACATGCATGAGAAACCCAGAAGATGGTACACCGTGTGATGGGGAAAGGTTTCTAAAAGGCACCTCATTTCTCATCTCCTTGTGCTCGGGTTCGCCATTCCAGCCACTTTACTAGCAATCTCCCCTACTTGGAGCATCAGCACCTTTAACCTCCTGTTCCGTACAGGTTGCTATTTGTCCTGAGGATGAACGGGAAGACGGGGAACCAATGAGAGACTAGCTCTTGGTGTTGGGACAGGCACAGGTCACTCTATTTTCCCATCAGGAAGAAGAATTAACCACAGGCTCAGCCTGCCCCCCGGAACCAGAACAGGGCCTGAAGCCATCCTGCGCTTTTGCGGCCAGCTCCCGAAAAAGCGAGTTGTAAAATGGAGCTTCAGGGCACTGCAATTCACAAACCTGCACACTTATAAATGATAACTCTCGTCCACAAATATATTGAGGGAAGGCAAAGACGAGGAATTGAAATCAAGGCAGAATTGCAGGAAACAGATTTCAGGAGGTAGATTCGAATCGCCTTGAAAGCCAATGAAAAGCGGCAAAACGTTGACAATGATGCCCTTGGCCAAAAAGGGCGTATGCGTTTTTTCCTGAATATATTCAGGAAAAAACGCATACGCCCTTTTTGGCCAACCAAGCAACCTGGAAAGGCAAATCAGCGCTACAAAGAAGTCTCGCTTCCCATCGGTCAAAAGGGCCATGCTGAAAAAAGTGTCAAAACCAGAAATGCAGGACAGGCCATGGAGAAATGGGAGCCTTGCTTCACTGATGGGCGGGATGTAAATTGCCAACAGCCACTCTGGAGAAGTGTACGGTGTGTCCTGAAACATCTAAAAAACACAGCTTAGAGAGCATAGGGCACTTCCACGCATGGGGGTATAAAGTGGGAAAATTAAAAATCAGCAAGACACAAGCACCCCAAAGTTTAGGGCTGCTCTGTTGACAAGGACCTCCACTTCATTCCACCTTAAATATCCCAGGAAAGCGAAAAATGGATAAAAAATTTGAGGTCCATATGTACAATGGATTATCACTCAGCCATGAAATCAATGTCATAAGGCTAGTAGCAGCATGATGAGTGGATTTAGGTCCGACGATTCTAAGTGACATAAGTCACACAGAAAAGGACACTTCTCATAAGGTGTCACTTATAGAGGGAATGTAAAAACCGTTACACTTGAACTGAATTACAAAACAGAACAGAGTCACACATGCAGAAAACACACTATGGCTGCTTAACGGGAAAGGTGAGGTGGGGTGATACATAAAACAAGAGTTTCAAATTAGCTCAGATACCGTTCCATAAACCCAATATGTAACAGACAAGACCTACTCCTTGCTCAGAGAACTGGACTCAACACGCCCGATTCACCGCACAAGAATATATCTGACTAGTAATAATCTTAAAACCTATGTATTGATATCTCTCTGTTAGTGTGTCAAGTGGGTGTAAAGCAGCATAAACACAGCCGTGAAAAGCAGCTAAACCCCATTATAAAAATAAATTACTTTTCAAAACCCATGAAACAAAGACAGTGAAAGAGAGAGAAATTCTTACACAATTCGTTCAGGCTCTGTGATGCAACCTGGATTGACCATATCTAGACCCACAGCTGGATGAGACATAAGGGTGGACACTCTTGGGGCTGAGAGGTTTGGTGAGGTTGGGTGAGCAAACGCAGACCCTTTAAAGTAATACTGCGTGCTACCCATCGCATGGGTCCCAAATCTCCAGGTTCAAGGGCATCTTCCTACATCAAAAACATGCATGAGAAACCCAGAAGATGGTACACCGTGTGATGGGGAAAGGTTTCTAAAAGGCACCTCATTTCTCATCTCCTTGTGCTCGGGTTCGCCATTCCAGCCACTTTACTAGCAATCTCCCCTACTTGGAGCATCAGCACCTTTAACCTCCTGTTCCGTACAGGTTGCTATTTGTCCTGAGGATGAACGGGAAGACGGGGAACCAATGAGAGACTAGCTCTTGGTGTTGGGACAGGCACAGGTCACTCTATTTTCCCATCAGGAAGAAGAATTAACCACAGGCTCAGCCTGCCCCCCGGAACCAGAACAGGGCCTGAAGCCATCCTGCGCTTTTGCGGCCAGCTCCCGAAAAAGCGAGTTGTAAAATGGAGCTTCAGGGCACTGCAATTCACAAACCTGCACACTTATAAATGATAACTCTCGTCCACAAATATATTGAGGGAAGGCAAAGACGAGGAATTGAAATCAAGGCAGAATTGCAGGAAACAGATTTCAGGAGGTAGATTCGAATCGCCTTGAAAGCACATGAAAAGCGGCAAAACGTTGACAATGATGCCCTTGGCCAAAAAGGGCGTATGCGTTTTTTCCTGAATATATTCAGGAAAAAACGCATACGCCCTTTTTGGCCAACCAAGCAACCTGGAAAGGCAAATCAGCGCTACAAAGAAGTCTCGCTTCCCATCGGTCAAAAGGGCCATGCTGAAAAAAGTGTCAAAACCAGAAATGCAGGACAGGCCATGGAGAAATGGGAGCCTTGCTACACTGATGGGTGGGATGTAAATTGCCAACAGCCACTCTGGAGAAGTGTACGGTGTGTCCTGAAACATCTAAAAAACACAGCTTAGAGAGCATAGGGCACTTCCACGCATGGAGGTATAAAGTGGGAAAATTAAAAATCAGCAAGACACAAGCTCCCCAAAGTTTAGGGCTGCTCTGTTGACAAGGACCTCCACTTCATTCCACCTTAAATATCCCAGGAAAGCGAAAAATGGATAAAAAATTTGAGGTCCATATGTACAATGGATTATCACTCAGCCATGAAATCAATGTCATAAGGCTAGTAGCAGCATGATGAGTGGATTTAGGTCCGACGATTCTAAGTGACATAAGTCACACAGAAAAGGACACTTCTCATAAGGTGTCACTTATAGAGGGAATGTAAAAACCGTTACACTTGAACTGAATTACAAAACAGAACAGAGTCACACATGCAGAAAACACACTATGGCTGCTTAACGGGAAAGGTGAGGTGGGGTGATACATAAAACAAGAGTTTCAAATTAGCTCAGATACCGTTCCATAAACCCAATATGTAACAGACAAGACCTACTCCTTGCTCAGAGAACTGGACTCAACACGCCCGATTCACCGCACAAGAATATATCTGACTAGTAATAATCTTAAAACCTATGTATTGATATCTCTCTGTTAGTGTGTCAAGTGGGTGTAAAGCAGCATAAACACAGCCGTGAAAAGCAGCTAAACCCCATTATAAAAATAAATTACTTTTCAAAACCCATGAAACAAAGACAGTGAAAGAGAGAGAAATTCTTACACAATTCGTTCAGGCTCTGTGATGCAACCTGGATTGACCATATCTAGACCCACAGCTGGATGAGACATAAGGGTGGACACTCTTGGGGCTGAGAGGTTTGGTGAGGTTGGGTGAGCAAACGCAGACCCTTTAAAGTAATACTGCGTGCTACCCATCGCATGGGTCCCAAATCTCCAGGTTCAAGGGCATCTTCCTACATCGAAAACATGCATGAGAAACCCAGAAGATGGTACACCGTGTGATGGGGAAAGGTTTCTAAAACGCACCTCATTTCTCATCTCCTTGTGCTCGGGTTCGCCATTCCAGCCACTTTACTAGCAATCTCCCTACTTGGAGCATCAGCACCTTTAACCTCCTGTTCCGTACAGGTTGCTATTTGTCCTGAGGATGAACGGGAAGACGGGGAACCAATGAGAGACTAGCTCTTGGTGTTGGGACAGGCACAGGTCACTCTATTTTCCCATCAGGAAGAAGAATTAACCACAGGCTCAGCCTGCCCCCCGGAACCAGAACAGGGCCTGAAGCCATCCTGCGCTTTTGCGGCCAGCTCCCGAAAAAGCGAGTTGTAAAATGGAGCTTCAGGGCACTGCAATTCACAAACCTGCACACTTATAAATGATAACTCTCGTCCACAAATATATTGAGGGAAGGCAAAGACGAGGAATTGAAATCAAGGCAGAATTGCAGGAAACAGATTTCAGGAGGTAGATTCGAATCGCCTTGAAAGCACATGAAAAGCGGCAAAACTTTGACAATGATGCCCTTGGCCAAAAAGGGCGTATGCGTTTTTTTCCTGAATATATTCAGGAAAATACGCATACGCCCTTTTTGGCCAACCAAGCAACCTGGAAAGGCAAATCAGCGCTACAAAGAAGTCTCGCTTCCCATCGGTCAAAAGGGCCATGCTGAAAAAAGTGTCAAAACCAGAAATGCAGGACAGGCCATGGAGAAATGGGAGCCTTGCTACACTGATGGGCGGGATGTAAATTGCCAACAGCCACTCTGGAGAAGTGTACGGTGTGTCCTGAAACATCTAAAAAACACAGCTTAGAGAGCATAGGGCACTTCCACGCATGAGGGTATAAAGTGGGAAAATTAAAAATCATCAAGACACAAGCACCCCAAAGTTTAGGGCTGCTCTGTTGACAAGGACCTCCACTTCATTCCACCTTAAATATCCCAGGAAAGCGAAAAATGGATAAAAAATTTGAGGTCCATATGTACAATGGATTATCACTCAGCCATGAAATCAATGTCATAAGGCTAGTAGCAGCATGATGAGTGGATTTAGGTCCGACGATTCTAAGTGACATAAGTCACACAGAAAAGGACACTTCTCATAAGGTGTCACTTATAGAGGGAATGTAAAAACCGTTACACTTGAACTGAATTACAAAACAGAACAGAGTCACACATGCAGAAAACACACTATGGCTGCTTAACGGGAAAGGTGAGGTGGGGTGATACATAAAACAAGAGTTTCAAATTAGCTCAGATACCGTTCCATAAACCCAATATGTAACAGTCAAGACCTACTCCTTGCTCAGAGAACTGGACTCAACACGCCCGATTCACCGCACAAGAATATATCTGACTAGTAATAATCTTAAAACCTATGTATTGATATCTCTCTGTTAGTGTGTCAAGTGGGTGTAAAGCAGCATAAACACAGCCGTGAAAAGCAGCTAAACCCCATTATAAAAATAAATTACTTTTCAAAACCCATGAAACAAAGACAGTGAAAGAGAGAGAAATTCTTACACAATTCGTTCAGGGTCTGTGATGCAACCTGGATTGACCATATCTAGACCCACAGCTGGATGAGACATAAGGGTGGACACTCTTGGGGCTGAGAGGTTTGGTGAGGTTGGGTGAGCAAACGCAGACCCTTTAAAGTAATACTGCGTGCTACCCATCGCATGGGTCCCAAATCTCCAGGTTCAAGGGCATCTTCCTACATCGAAAACATGCATGAGAAACCCAGAAGATGGTACACCGTGTGATGGGGAAATGTTTCTAAAACGCACCTCATTTCTCATCTCCTTGTGCTCGGGTTCGCCATTCCAGCCACTTTACTAGCAATCTCCCTACTTGGAGCATCAGCACCTTTAACCTCCTGTTCCGTACAGGTTGCTATTTGTCCTGAGGATGAACGGGAAGACGGGGAACCAATGAGAGACTAGCTCTTGGTGTTGGGACAGGCACAGGTCACTCTATTTTCCCATCAGGAAGAAGAATTAACCACAGGCTCAGCCTGCCCCCCGGAACCAGAACAGGGCCTGAAGCCATCCTGCGCTTTTGCGGCCAGCTCCCGAAAAAGCGAGTTGTAAAATTGAGCTTCAGGGCACTGCAATTCACAAACCTGCACAGTTATAAATGATAACTCTCGTCCACAAATATATTGAGGGAAGGCAAAGACGAGGAATTGAAATCAAGGCAGAATTGCAGGAAACAGATTTCAGGAGGTAGATTCGAATCGCCTTGAAAGCACATGAAAAGCGGCAAAACGTTGACAATGATGCCCTTGGCCAAAAAGGGCGTATGCGTTTTTTCCTGAATATATTCAGGAAAAAACGCATACGCCCTTTTTGGCCAACCAAGCAACCTGGAAAGGCAAATCAGCGCTACAAAGAAGTCTCGCTTCCCATCGGTCAAAAGGGCCATGCTGAAAAAAGTGTCAAAACCAGAAATGCAGGACAGGCCATGGAGAAATGGGAGCCTTGCTACACTGATGGGCGGGATGTAAATTGCCAACAGCCACTCTGGAGAAGTGTACGGTGTGTCCTGAAACATCTAAAAAACACAGCTTAGAGAGCATAGGGCACTTCCACGCATGGGGGTATAAAGTGGGAAAATTAAAAATCATAAAGACACAAGCACCCCAAAGTTTAGGGCTGCTCTGTTGACAAGGACCTCCACTTCATTCCACCTTAAATATCCCAGGAAAGCGAAAAATGGATAAAAAATTTGAGGTCCATATGTACAATGGATTATCACTCAGCCATGAAATCAATGTCATAAGGCTAGTAGCAGCATGATGAGTGGATTTAGGTCCGACGATTCTAAGTGACATAAGTCACACAGAAAAGGACACTTCTCATAAGGTGTCACTTATAGAGGGAATGTAAAAACCGTTACACTTGAACTGAATTACAAAACAGAACAGAGTCACACATGCAGAAAACACACTATGGCTGCTTAACGGGAAAGGTGAGGTGGGGTGATACATAAAACAAGAGTTTCAAATTAGCTCAGATACCGTTCCATAAACCCAATATGTAACAGACAAGACCTACTCCTTGCTCAGAGAACTGGACTCAACACGCCCGATTCACCGCACAAGAATATATCTGACTAGTAATAATCTTAAAACCTATGTATTGATATCTCTCTGTTAGTGTGTCAAGTGGGTGTAAAGCAGCATAAACACAGCCGTGAAAAGCAGCTAAACCCCATTATAAAAATAAATTACTTTTCAAAACCCATGAAACAAAGACAGTGAAAGAGAGAGAAATTCTTACACAATTCGTTCAGGGTCTGTGATGCAACCTGGATTGACCATATCTAGACCCACAGCTGGATGAGACATAAGGGTGGACACTCTTGGGGCTGAGAGGTTTGGTGAGGTTGGGTGAGCAAACGCAGACCCTTTAAAGTAATACTGCGTGCTACCCATCGCATGGGTCCCAAATCTCCAGGTTCAAGGGCATCTTCCTACATCAAAAACATGCATGAGAAACCCAGAAGATGGTACACCGTGTGATGGGGAAAGGTTTCTAAAAGGCACCTCATTTCTCATCTCCTTGTGCTCGGGTTCGCCATTCCAGCCACTTTACTAGCAATCTCCCCTACTTGGAGCATCAGCACCTTTAACCTCCTGTTCCGTACAGGTTGCTATTTGTCCTGAGGATGAACGGGAAGACGGGGAACCAATGAGAGACTAGCTCTTGGTGTTGGGACAGGCACAGGTCACTCTATTTTCCCATCAGGAAGAAGAATTAACCACAGGCTCAGCCTGCCCCCCGGAACCAGAACAGGGCCTGAAGCCATCCTGCGCTTTTGCGGCCAGCTCCCGAAAAAGCGAGTTGTAAAATGGAGCTTCAGGGCACTGCAATTCACAAACCTGCACACTTATAAATGATAACTCTCGTCCACAAATATATTGAGGGAAGGCAAAGACGAGGAATTGAAATCAAGGCAGAATTGCAGGAAACAGATTTCAGGAGGTAGATTCGAATCGCCTTTAAAGCACATGAAAAGCGGCAAAACTTTGACAATGATGCCCTTGGCCAAAAAGGGCGTATGCGTTTTTTCCTGAATATATTCAGGAAAAAACGCATACGCCCTTTTTGGCCAACCAAGCAACCTGGAAAGGCAAATCAGCGCTACAAAGAAGTCTCGCTTCCCATCGGTCAAAAGGGCCATGCTGAAAAAAGTGTCAAAACCAGAAATGCAGGACAGGCCATGGAGAAATGGGAGCCTTGCTACACTGATGGGTGGGATGTAAATTGCCAACAGCCACTCTGGAGAAGTGTACGGTGTGTCCTGAAACATGTAAAAAACACTGCTTAGAGAGCATAGGGCACTTCCACGCATGGAGGTATAAAGTGGGAAAATTAAAAATCAGCAAGACACAAGCTCCCCAAAGTTTAGGGCTGCTCTGTTGACAAGGACCTCCACTTCATTCCACCTTAAATATCCCAGGAAAGCGAAAAATGGATAAAAAATTTGAGGTCCATATGTACAATGGATTATCACTCAGCCATGAAATCAATGTCATAAGGCTAGTAGCAGCATGATGAGTGGATTTAGGTCCGACGATTCTAAGTGACATAAGTCACACAGAAAAGGACACTTCTCATAAGGTGTCACTTATAGAGGGAATGTAAAAACCGTTACACTTGAACTGAATTACAAAACAGAACAGAGTCACACATGCAGAAAACACACTATGGCTGCTTAACGGGAAAGGTGAGGTGGGGTGATACATAAAACAAGAGTTTCAAATTAGCTCAGATACCGTTCCATAAACCCAATATGTAACAGACAAGACCTACTCCTTGCTCAGAGAACTGGACTCAACACGCCCGATTCACCGCACAAGAATATATCTGACTAGTAATAATCTTAAAACCTATGTATTGATATCTCTCTGTTAGTGTGTCAAGTGGGTGTAAAGCAGCATAAACACAGCCGTGAAAAGCAGCTAAACCCCATTATAAAAATAAATTACTTTTCAAAACCCATGAAACAAAGACAGTGAAAGAGAGAGAAATTCTTACACAATTCGTTCAGGGTCTGTGATGCAACCTGGATTGACCATATCTAGACTCACAGCTGGATGAGACATAAGGGTGGACACTCTTGGGGCTGAGAGGTTTGGTGAGGTTGGGTGAGCAAACGCAGACCCTTTAAAGTAATACTGCGTGCTACCCATCGCATGGGTCCCAAATCTCCAGGTTCAAGGGCATCTTCCTACATCGAAAACATGCATGAGAAACCCAGAAGATGGTACACCGTGTGATGGGGAAAGGTTTCTAAAACGCACCTCATTTCTCATCTCCTTGTGCTCGGGTTCGCCATTCCAGCCACTTTACTAGCAATCTCCCTACTTGGAGCATCAGCACCTTTAACCTCCTGTTCCGTACAGGTTGCTATTTGTCCTGAGGATGAACGGGAAGACGGGGAACCAATGAGAGACTAGCTCTTGGTGTTGGGACAGGCACAGGTCACTCTATTTTCCCATCAGGAAGAAGAATTAACCACAGGCTCAGCCTGCCCCCCGGAACCAGAACAGGGCCTGAAGCCATCCTGCGCTTTTGCGGCCAGCTCCCGAAAAAGCGAGTTGTAAAATGGAGCTTCAGGGCACTGCAATTCACAAACCTGCACAGTTATAAATGATAACTCTCGTCCACAAATATATTGAGGGAAGGCAAAGACGAGGAATTGAAATCAAGGCAGAATTGCAGGAAACAGATTTCAGGAGGTAGATTCGAATCGCCTTGAAAGCACATGAAAAGCGGCAAAACGTTGACAATGATGCCCTTGGCCAAAAAGGGCGTATGCGTTTTTTCCTGAATATATTCAGGAAAAAACGCATACGCCCTTTTTGGCCAACCAAGCAACCTGGAAAGGCAAATCAGCGCTACAAAGAAGTCTCGCTTCCCATCGGTCAAAAGGGCCATGCTGAAAAAAGTGTCAAAACCAGAAATGCAGGACAGGCCATGGAGAAATGGGAGCCTTGCTACACTGATGGGCGGGATGTAAATTGCCAACAGCCACTCTGGAGAAGTGTACGGTGTGTCCTGAAACATCTAAAAAACACAGCTTAGAGAGCATAGGGCACTTCCACGCATGGGGGTATAAAGTGGGAAAATTAAAAATCAGCAAGACACAAGCACCCCAAAGTTTAGGGCTGCTCTGTTGACAAGGACCTCCACTTCATTCCACCTTAAATATCCCAGGAAAGCGAAAAATGGATAAAAAATTTGAGGTCCATATGTACAATGGATTATCACTCAGCCATGAAATCAATGTCATAAGGCTAGTAGCAGCATGATGAGTGGATTTAGGTCCGACGATTCTAAGTGACATAAGTCACACAGAAAAGGACACTTCTCATAAGGTGTCACTTATAGAGGGAATGTAAAAACCGTTACACTTGAACTGAATTACAAAACAGAACAGAGTCACACATGCAGAAAACACACTATGGCTGCTTAACGGGAAAGGTGAGGTGGGGTGATACATAAAACAAGAGTTTCAAATTAGCTCAGATACCGTTCCATAAACCCAATATGTAACAGACAAGACCTACTCCTTGCTCAGAGAACTGGACTCAACACGCCCGATTCACCGCACAAGAATATATCTGACTAGTAATAATCTTAAAACCTATGTATTGATATCTCTCTGTTAGTGTGTCAAGTGGGTGTAAAGCAGCATAAACACAGCCGTGAAAAGCAGCTAAACCCCATTATAAAAATAAATTACTTTTCAAAACCCATGAAACAAAGACAGTGAAAGAGAGAGAAATTCTTACACAATTCGTTCAGGGTCTGTGATGCAACCTGGATTGACCATATCTAGACCCACAGCTGGATGAGACATAAGGGTGGACACTCTTGGGGCTGAGAGGTTTGGTGAGGTTGGGTGAGCAAACGCAGACCCTTTAAAGTAATACTGCGTGCTACCCATCGCATGGGTCCCAAATCTCCAGGTTCAAGGGCATCTTCCTACATCGAAAACATGCATGAGAAACCCAGAAGATGGTACACCGTGTGATGGGGAAAGGTTTCTAAAAGGCACCTCATTTCTCATCTCCTTGTGCTCGGGTTCGCCATTCCAGCCACTTTACTAGCAATCTCCCCTACTTGGAGCATCAGCACCTTTAACCTCCTGTTCCGTACAGGTTGCTATTTGTCCTGAGGATGAACGGGAAGACGGGGAACCAATGAGAGACTAGCTCTTGGTGTTGGGACAGGCACAGGTCACTCTATTTTCCCATCAGGAAGAAGAATTAACCACAGGCTCAGCCTGCCCCCCGGAACCAGAACAGGGCCTGAAGCCATCCTGCGCTTTTGCGGCCAGCTCCCGAAAAAGCGAGTTGTAAAATGGAGCTTCAGGGCACTGCAATTCACAAACCTGCACACTTATAAATGATAACTCTCGTCCACAAATATATTGAGGGAAGGCAAAGACGAGGAATTGAAATCAAGGCAGAATTGCAGGAAACAGATTTCAGGAGGTAGATTCGAATCGCCTTTAAAGCACATGAAAAGCGGCAAAACTTTGACAATGATGCCCTTGGCCAAAAAGGGCGTATGCGTTTTTTCCTGAATATATTCAGGAAAAAACGCATACGCCCTTTTTGGCCAACCAAGCAACCTGGAAAGGCAAATCAGCGCTACAAAGAAGTCTCGCTTCCCATCGGTCAAAAGGGCCATGCTGAAAAAAGTGTCAAAACCAGAAATGCAGGACAGGCCATGGAGAAATGGGAGCCTTGCTACACTGATGGGTGGGATGTAAATTGCCAACAGCCACTCTGGAGAAGTGTACGGTGTGTCCTGAAACATGTAAAAAACACTGCTTAGAGAGCATAGGGCACTTCCACGCATGGAGGTATAAAGTGGGAAAATTAAAAATCAGCAAGACACAAGCTCCCCAAAGTTTAGGGCTGCTCTGTTGACAAGGACCTCCACTTCATTCCACCTTAAATATCCCAGGAAAGCGAAAAATGGATAAAAAATTTGAGGTCCATATGTACAATGGATTATCACTCAGCCATGAAATCAATGTCATAAGGCTAGTAGCAGCATGATGAGTGGATTTAGGTCCGACGATTCTAAGTGACATAAGTCACACAGAAAAGGACACTTCTCATAAGGTGTCACTTATAGAGGGAATGTAAAAACCGTTACACTTGAACTGAATTACAAAACAGAACAGAGTCACACATGCAGAAAACACACTATGGCTGCTTAACGGGAAAGGTGAGGTGGGGTGATACATAAAACAAGAGTTTCAAATTAGCTCAGATACCGTTCCATAAACCCAATATGTAACAGACAAGACCTACTCCTTGCTCAGAGAACTGGACTCAACACGCCCGATTCACCGCACAAGAATATATCTGAATAGTAATAATCTTAAAACCTATGTATTGATATCTCTCTGTTAGTGTGTCAAGTGGGTGTAAAGCAGCATAAACACAGCCGTGAAAAGCAGCTAAACCCCATTATAAAAATAAATTACTTTTCAAAACCCATGAAACAAAGACAGTGAAAGAGAGAGAAATTCTTACACAATTCGTTCAGGGTCTGTGATGCAACCTGGATTGACCATATCTAGACTCACAGCTGGATGAGACATAAGGGTGGACACTCTTGGGGCTGAGAGGTTTGGTGAGGTTGGGTGAGCAAACGCAGACCCTTTAAAGTAATACTGCGTGCTACCCATCGCATGGGTCCCAAATCTCCAGGTTCAAGGGCATCTTCCTACATCGAAAACATGCATGAGAAACCCAGAAGATGGTACACCGTGTGATGGGGAAAGGTTTCTAAAACGCACCTCATTTCTCATCTCCTTGTGCTCGGGTTCGCCATTCCAGCCACTTTACTAGCAATCTCCCTACTTGGAGCATCAGCACCTTTAACCTCCTGTTCCGTACAGGTTGCTATTTGTCCTGAGGATGAACGGGAAGACGGGGAACCAATGAGAGACTAGCTCTTGGTGTTGGGACAGGCACAGGTCACTCTATTTTCCCATCAGGAAGAAGAATTAACCACAGGCTCAGCCTGCCCCCCGGAACCAGAACAGGGCCTGAAGCCATCCTGCGCTTTTGCGGCCAGCTCCCGAAAAAGCGAGTTGTAAAATGGAGCTTCAGGGCACTGCAATTCACAAACCTGCACAGTTATAAATGATAACTCTCGTCCACAAATATATTGAGGGAAGGCAAAGACGAGGAATTGAAATCAAGGCAGAATTGCAGGAAACAGATTTCAGGAGGTAGATTCGAATCGCCTTGAAAGCACATGAAAAGCGGCAAAACGTTGACAATGATGCCCTTGGCCAAAAAGGGCGTATGCGTTTTTTCCTGAATATATTCAGGAAAAAACGCATACGCCCTTTTTGGCCAACCAAGCAACCTGGAAAGGCAAATCAGCGCTACAAAGAAGTCTCGCTTCCCATCGGTCAAAAGGGCCATGCTGAAAAAAGTGTCAAAACCAGAAATGCAGGACAGGCCATGGAGAAATGGGAGCCTTGCTACACTGATGGGCGGGATGTAAATTGCCAACAGCCACTCTGGAGAAGTGTACGGTGTGTCCTGAAACATCTAAAAAACACAGCTTAGAGAGCATAGGGCACTTCCACGCATGGGGGTATAAAGTGGGAAAATTAAAAATCAGCAAGACACAAGCACCCCAAAGTTTAGGGCTGCTCTGTTGACAAGGACCTCCACTTCATTCCACCTTAAATATCCCAGGAAAGCGAAAAATGGATAAAAAATTTGAGGTCCATATGTACAATGGATTATCACTCAGCCATGAAATCAATGTCATAAGGCTAGTAGCAGCATGATGAGTGGATTTAGGTCCGACGATTCTAAGTGACATAAGTCACACAGAAAAGGACACTTCTCATAAGGTGTCACTTATAGAGGGAATGTAAAAACCGTTACACTTGAACTGAATTACAAAACAGAACAGAGTCACACATGCAGAAAACACACTATGGCTGCTTAACGGGAAAGGTGAGGTGGGGTGATACATAAAACAAGAGTTTCAAATTAGCTCAGATACCGTTCCATAAACCCAATATGTAACAGACAAGACCTACTCCTTGCTCAGAGAACTGGACTCAACACGCCCGATTCACCGCACAAGAATATATCTGACTAGTAATAATCTTAAAACCTATGTATTGATATCTCTCTGTTAGTGTGTCAAGTGGGTGTAAAGCAGCATAAACACAGCCGTGAAAAGCAGCTAAACCCCATTATAAAAATAAATTACTTTTCAAAACCCATGAAACAAAGACAGTGAAAGAGAGAGAAATTCTTACACAATTCGTTCAGGGTCTGTGATGCAACCTGGATTGACCATATCTAGACCCACAGCTGGATGAGACATAAGGGTGGACACTCTTGGGGCTGAGAGGTTTGGTGAGGTTGGGTGAGCAAACGCAGACCCTTTAAAGTAATACTGCGTGCTACCCATCGCATGGGTCCCAAATCTCCAGGTTCAAGGGCATCTTCCTACATCGAAAACATGCATGAGAAACCCAGAAGATGGTACACCGTGTGATGGGGAAAGGTTTCTAAAAGGCACCTCATTTCTCATCTCCTTGTGCTCGGGTTCGCCATTCCAGCCACTTTACTAGCAATCTCCCCTACTTGGAGCATCAGCACCTTTAACCTCCTGTTCCGTACAGGTTGCTATTTGTCCTGAGGATGAACGGGAAGACGGGGAACCAATGAGAGACTAGCTCTTGGTGTTGGGACAGGCACAGGTCACTCTATTTTCCCATCAGGAAGAAGAATTAACCACAGGCTCAGCCTGCCCCCCGGAACCAGAACAGGGCCTGAAGCCATCCTGCGCTTTTGCGGCCAGCTCCCGAAAAAGCGAGTTGTAAAATGGAGCTTCAGGGCACTGCAATTCACAAACCTGCACACTTATAAATGATAACTCTCGTCCACAAATATATTGAGGGAAGGCAAAGACGAGGAATTGAAATCAAGGCAGAATTGCAGGAAACAGATTTCAGGAGGTAGATTCGAATCGCCTTTAAAGCACATGAAAAGCGGCAAAACGTTGACAATGATGCCCTTGGCCAAAAAGGGCGTATGCGTTTTTTCCTGAATATATTCAGGAAAAAACGCATACGCCCTTTTTGGCCAACCAAGCAACCTGGAAAGGCAAATCAGCGCTACAAAGAAGTCTCGCTTCCCATCGGTCAAAAGGGCCATGCTGAAAAAAGTGTCAAAACCAGAAATGCAGGACAGGCCATGGAGAAATGGGAGCCTTGCTACACTGATGGGTGGGATGTAAATTGCCAACAGCCACTCTGGAGAAGTGTACGGTGTGTCCTGAAACATCTAAAAAACACAGCTTAGAGAGCATAGGGCACTTCCACGCATGGAGGTATAAAGTGGGAAAATTAAAAATCAGCAAGACACAAGCTCCACAAAGTTTAGGGCTGCTCTGTTGACAAGGACCTCCACTTCATTCCACCTTAAATATCCCAGGAAAGCGAAAAATGGATAAAAAATTTGAGGTCCATATGTACAATGGATTATCACTCAGCCATGAAATCAATGTCATAAGGCTAGTAGCAGCATGATGAGTGGATTTAGGTCCGACGATTCTAAGTGACATAAGTCACACAGAAAAGGACACTTCTCATAAGGTGTCACTTATAGAGGGAATGTAAAAACCGTTACACTTGAACTGAATTACAAAACAGAACAGAGTCACACATGCAGAAAACACACTATGGCTGCTTAACGGGAAAGGTGAGGTGGGGTGATACATAAAACAAGAGTTTCAAATTAGCTCAGATACCGTTCCATAAACCCAATATGTAACAGACAAGACCTACTCCTTGCTCAGAGAACTGGACTCAACACGCCCGATTCACCGCACAAGAATATATCTGACTAGTAATAATCTTAAAACCTATGTATTGATATCTCTCTGTTAGTGTGTCAAGTGGGTGTAAAGCAGCATAAACACAGCCGTGAAAAGCAGCTAAACCCCAGTATAAAAATAAATTACTTTTCAAAACCCATGAAACAAAGACAGTGAAAGAGAGAGAAATTCTTACACAATTCGTTCAGGCTCTGTGATGCAACCTGGATTGACCATATCTAGACCCACAGCTGGATGAGACATAAGGGTGGACACTCTTGGGGCTGAGAGGTTTGGTGAGGTTGGGTGAGCAAACGCAGACCCTTTAAAGTAATACTGCGTGCTACCCATCGCATGGGTCCCAAATCTCCAGGTTCAAGGGCATCTTCCTACATCGAAAACATGCATGAGAAACCCAGAAGATGGTACACCGTGTGATGGGGAAAGGTTTCTAAAACGCACCTCATTTCTCATCTCCTTGTGCTCGGGTTCGCCATTCCAGCCACTTTACTAGCAATCTCCCTACTTGGAGCATCAGCACCTTTAACCTCCTGTTCCGTACAGGTTGCTATTTGTCCTGAGGATGAACGGGAAGACGGGGAACCAATGAGAGACTAGCTCTTGGTGTTGGGACAGGCACAGGTCACTCTATTTTCCCATCAGGAAGAAGAATTAACCACAGGCTCAGCCTGCCCCCCGGAACCAGAACAGGGCCTGAAGCCATCCTGCGCTTTTGCGGCCAGCTCCCGAAAAAGCGAGTTGTAAAATGGAGCTTCAGGGCACTGCAATTCACAAACCTGCACAGTTATAAATGATAACTCTCGTCCACAAATATATTGAGGGAAGGCAAAGACGAGGAATTGAAATCAAGGCAGAATTGCAGGAAACAGATTTCAGGAGGTAGATTCGAATCGCCTTGAAAGCACATGAAAAGCGGCAAAACGTTGACAATGATGCCCTTGGCCAAAAAGGGCGTATGCGTTTTTTCCTGAATATATTCAGGAAAAAACGCATACGCCCTTTTTGGCCAACCAAGCAACCTGGAAAGGCAAATCAGCGCTACAAAGAAGTCTCGCTTCCCATCGGTCAAAAGGGCCATGCTGAAAAAAGTGTCAAAACCAGAAATGCAGGACAGGCCATGGAGAAATGGGAGCCTTGCTACACTGATGGGTGGGATGTAAATTGCCAACAGCCACTCTGGAGAAGTGTACGGTGTGTCCTGAAACATCTAAAAAACACAGCTTAGAGAGCATAGGGCACTTCCACGCATGGGGGTATAAAGTGGGAAAATTAAAAATCAGCAAGACACAAGCACCCCAAAGTTTAGGGCTGCTCTGTTGACAAGGACCTCCACTTCATTCCACCTTAAATATCCCAGGAAAGCGAAAAATGGATAAAAAATTTGAGGTCCATATGTACAATGGATTATCGCTCAGCCATGAAATCAATGTCATAAGGCTAGTAGCAGCATGATGAGTGGATTTAGGTCCGACGATTCTAAGTGACATAAGTCACACAGAAAAGGACACTTCTCATAAGGTGTCACTTATAGAGGGAATGTAAAAACCGTTACACTTGAACTGAATTACAAAACAGAACAGAGTCACACATGCAGAAAACACACTATGGCTGCTTAACGGGAAAGGTGACGTGGGGTGATACATAAAACAAGAGTTTCAAATTAGCTCAGATACCGTTCCATAAACCCAATATGTAACAGACAAGACCTACTCCTTGCTCAGAGAACTGGACTCAACACGCCCGATTCACCGCACAAGAATATATCTGACTAGTAATAATCTTAAAACCTATGTATTGATATCTCTCTGTTAGTGTGTCAAGTGGGTGTAAAGCAGCATAAACACAGCCGTGAAAAGCAGCTAAACCCCATTATAAAAATAAATTACTTTTCAAAACCCATGAAACAAAGACAGTGAAAGAGAGAGAAATTCTTACACAATTCGTTCAGGGTCTGTGATGCAACCTGGATTGACCATATCTAGACTCACAGCTGGATGAGACATAAGGGTGGACACTCTTGGGGCTGAGAGGTTTGGTGAGGTTGGGTGAGCAAACGCAGACCCTTTAAAGTAATACTGCGTGCTACCCATCGCATGGGTCCCAAATCTCCAGGTTCAAGGGCATCTTCCTACATCGAAAACATGCATGAGAAACCCAGAAGATGGTACACCGTGTGATGGGGAAAGGTTTCTAAAACGCACCTCATTTCTCATCTCCTTGTGCTCGGGTTCGCCATTCCAGCCACTTTACTAGCAATCTCCCTACTTGGAGCATCAGCACCTTTAACCTCCTGTTCCGTACAGGTTGCTATTTGTCCTGAGGATGAACGGGAAGACGGGGAACCAATGAGAGACTAGCTCTTGGTGTTGGGACAGGCACAGGTCACTCTATTTTCCCATCAGGAAGAAGAATTAACCACAGGCTCAGCCTGC
The DNA here is from genome assembly GCF_965194825.1 of Balaenoptera physalus. NCBI lineage: Eukaryota > Metazoa > Chordata > Mammalia > Artiodactyla > Balaenopteridae > Balaenoptera > Balaenoptera physalus. The sequence goes on from NW_028126486.1 coordinate 492,702, forward strand.
CCCCCGGAACCAGAACAGGGCCTGAAGCCATCCTGCGCTTTTGCGGCCAGCTCCCGAAAAAGCGAGTTGTAAAATGGAGCTTCAGGGCACTGCAATTCACAAACCTGCACAGTTATAAATGATAACTCTCGTCCACAAATATATTGAGGGAAGGCAAAGACGAGGAATTGAAATCAAGGCAGAATTGCAGGAAACAGATTTCAGGAGGTAGATTCGAATCGCCTTGAAAGCACATGAAAAGCGGCAAAACGTTGACAATGATGCCCTTGGCCAAAAAGGGCGTATGCGTTTTTTCCTGAATATATTCAGGAAAAAACGCATACGCCCTTTTTGGCCAACCAAGCAACCTGGAAAGGCAAATCAGCGCTACAAAGAAGTCTCGCTTCCCATCGGTCAAAAGGGCCATGCTGAAAAAAGTGTCAAAACCAGAAATGCAGGACAGGCCATGGAGAAATGGGAGCCTTGCTACACTGATGGGCAGGATGTAAATTGCCAACAGCCACTCTGGAGAAGTGTACGGTGTGTCCTGAAACATCTAAAAAACACAGCTTAGAGAGCATAGGGCACTTCCACGCATGGGGGTATAAAGTGGGAAAATTAAAAATCAGCAAGACACAAGCACCCCAAAGTTTAGGGCTGCTCTGTTGACAAGGACCTCCACTTCATTCCACCTTAAATATCCCAGGAAAGCGAAAAATGGATAAAAAATTTGAGGTCCATATGTACAATGGATTATCACTCAGCCATGAAATCAATGTCATAAGGCTAGTAGCAGCATGATGAGTGGATTTAGGTCCGACGATTCTAAGTGACATAAGTCACACAGAAAAGGACACTTCTCATAAGGTGTCACTTATAGAGGGAATGTAAAAACCGTTACACTTGAACTGAATTACAAAACAGAACAGAGTCACACATGCAGAAAACACACTATGGCTGCTTAACGGGAAAGGTGAGGTGGGGTGATACATAAAACAAGAGTTTCAAATTAGCTCAGATACCGTTCCATAAACCCAATATGTAACAGACAAGACCTACTCCTTGCTCAGAGAACTGGACTCAACACGCCCGATTCACCGCACAAGAATATATCTGACTAGTAATAATCTTAAAACCTATGTATTGATATCTCTCTGTTAGTGTGTCAAGTGGGTGTAAAGCAGCATAAACACAGCCGTGAAAAGCAGCTAAACCCCATTATAAAAATAAATTACTTTTCAAAACCCATGAAACAAAGACAGTGAAAGAGAGAGAAATTCTTACACAATTCGTTCAGGGTCTGTGATGCAACCTGGATTGACCATATCTAGACCCACAGCTGGATGAGACATAAGGGTGGACACTCTTGGGGCTGAGAGGTTTGGTGAGGTTGGGTGAGCAAACGCAGACCCTTTAAAGTAATACTGCGTGCTACCCATCGCATGGGTCCCAAATCTCCAGGTTCAAGGGCATCTTCCTACATCGAAAACATGCATGAGAAACCCAGAAGATGGTACACCGTGTGATGGGGAAAGGTTTCTAAAAGGCACCTCATTTCTCATCTCCTTGTGCTCGGGTTCGCCATTCCAGCCACTTTACTAGCAATCTCCCCTACTTGGAGCATCAGCACCTTTAACCTCCTGTTCCGTACAGGTTGCTATTTGTCCTGAGGATGAACGGGAAGACGGGGAACCAATGAGAGACTAGCTCTTGGTGTTGGGACAGGCACAGGTCACTCTATTTTCCCATCAGGAAGAAGAATTAACCACAGGCTCAGCCTGCCCCCCGGAACCAGAACAGGGCCTGAAGCCATCCTGCGCTTTTGCGGCCAGCTCCCGAAAAAGCGAGGTGTAAAATGGAGCTTCAGGGCACTGCAATTCACAAACCTGCACACTTATAAATGATAACTCTCGTCCACAAATATATTGAGGGAAGGCAAAGACGAGGAATTGAAATCAAGGCAGAATTGCAGGAAACAGATTTCAGGAGGTAGATTCGAATCGCCTTTAAAGCACATGAAAAGCGGCAAAACTTTGACAATGATGCCCTTGGCCAAAAAGGGCGTATGCGTTTTTTCCTGAATATATTCAGGAAAAAACGCATACGCCCTTTTTGGCCAACCAAGCAACCTGGAAAGGCAAATCAGCGCTACAAAGAAGTCTCGCTTCCCATCGGTCAAAAGGGCCATGCTGAAAAAAGTGTCAAAACCAGAAATGCAGGACAGGCCATGGAGAAATGGGAGCCTTGCTACACTGATGGGTGGGATGTAAATTGCCAACAGCCACTCTGGAGAAGTGTACGGTGTGTCCTGAAACATCTAAAAAACACAGCTTAGAGAGCATAGGGCACTTCCACGCATGGAGGTATAAAGTGGGAAAATTAAAAATCAGCAAGACACAAGCTCCCCAAAGTTTAGGGCTGCTCTGTTGACAAGGACCTCCACTTCATTCCACCTTAAATATCCCAGGAAAGCGAAAAATGGATAAAAAATTTGAGGTCCATATGTACAATGGATTATCACTCAGCCATGAAATCAATGTCATAAGGCTAGTAGCAGCATGATGAGTGGATTTAGGTCCGACGATTCTAAGTGACATAAGTCACACAGAAAAGGACACTTCTCATAAGGTGTCACTTATAGAGGGAATGTAAAAACCGTTACACTTGAACTGAATTACAAAACAGAACAGAGTCACACATGCAGAAAACACACTATGGCTGCTTAACGGGAAAGGTGAGGTGGGGTGATACATAAAACAAGAGTTTCAAATTAGCTCAGATACCGTTCCATAAACCCAATATGTAACAGACAAGACCTACTCCTTGCTCAGAGAACTGGACTCAACACGCCCGATTCACCGCACAAGAATATATCTGACTAGTAATAATATTAAAACCTATGTATTGATATCTCTCTGTTAGTGTGTCAAGTGGGTGTAAAGCAGCATAAACACAGCCGTGAAAAGCAGCTAAACCCCAGTATAAAAATAAATTACTTTTCAAAACCCATGAAACAAAGACAGTGAAAGAGAGAGAAATTCTTACACAATTCGTTCAGGCTCTGTGATGCAACCTGGATTGACCATATCTAGACCCACAGCTGGATGAGACATAAGGGTGGACACTCTTGGGGCTGAGAGGTTTGGTGAGGTTGGGTGAGCAAACGCAGACCCTTTAAAGTAATACTGCGTGCTACCCATCGCATGGGTCCCAAATCTCCAGGTTCAAGGGCATCTTCCTACATCGAAAACATGCATGAGAAACCCAGAAGATGGTACACCGTGTGATGGGGAAAGGTTTCTAAAACGCACCTCATTTCTCATCTCCTTGTGCTCGGGTTCGCCATTCCAGCCACTTTACTAGCAATCTCCCTACTTGGAGCATCAGCACCTTTAACCTCCTGTTCCGTACAGGTTGCTATTTGTCCTGAGGATGAACGGGAAGACGGGGAACCAATGAGAGACTAGCTCTTGGTGTTGGGACAGGCACAGGTCACTCTATTTTCCCATCAGGAAGAAGAATTAACCACAGGTTCAGCCTGCCCCCCGGAACCAGAACAGGGCCTGAAGCCATCCTGCGCTTTTGCGGCCAGCTCCCGAAAAAGCGAGTTGTAAAATGGAGCTTCAGGTTACTGCAATTCACAAACCTGCACAGTTATAAATGATAACTCTCGTCCACAAATATATTGAGGGAAGGCAAAGACGAGGAATTGAAATCAAGGCAGAATTGCAGGAAACAGATTTCAGGAGGTAGATTCGAATCGCCTTTAAAGCACATGAAAAGCGGCAAAACGTTGACAATGATGCCCTTGGCCAAAAAGGGCGTATGCGTTTTTTCCTGAATATATTCAGGAAAAAACGCATACGCCCTTTTTGGCCAACCAAGCAACCTGGAAAGGCAAATCAGCGCTACAAAGAAGTCTCGCTTCCCATCGGTCAAAAGGGCCATGCTGAAAAAAGTGTCAAAACCAGAAATGCAGGACAGGCCATGGAGAAATGGGAGCCTTGCTACACTGATGGGTGGGATGTAAATTGCCAACAGCCACTCTGGAGAAGTGTACGGTGTGTCCTGAAACATCTAAAAAACACAGCTTAGAGAGCATAGGGCACTTCCACGCATGGAGGTATAAAGTGGGAAAATTAAAAATCAGCAAGACACAAGCTCCCCAAAGTTTAGGGCTGCTCTGTTGACAAGGACCTCCACTTCATTCCACCTTAAATATCCCAGGAAAGCGAAAAATGGATAAAAAATTTGAGGTCCATATGTACAATGGATTATCACTCAGCCATGAAATCAATGTCATAAGGCTAGTAGCAGCATGATGAGTGGATTTAGGTCCGACGATTCTAAGTGACATAAGTCACACAGAAAAGGACACTTCTCATAAGGTGTCACTTATAGAGGGAATGTAAAAACCGTTACACTTGAACTGAATTACAAAACAGAACAGAGTCACACATGCAGAAAACACACTATGGCTGCTTAACGGGAAAGGTGAGGTGGGGTGATACATAAAACAAGAGTTTCAAATTAGCTCAGATACCGTTCCATAAACCCAATATGTAACAGACAAGACCTACTCCTTGCTCAGAGAACTGAACTCAACACGCCCGATTCACCGCACAAGAATATATCTGACTAGTAATAATCTTAAAACCTATGTATTGATATCTCTCTGTTAGTGTGTCAAGTGGGTGTAAAGCAGCATAAACACAGCCGTGAAAAGCAGCTAAACCCCATTATAAAAATAAATTACTTTTCAAAACCCATGAAACAAAGACAGTGAAAGAGAGAGAAATTCTTACACAATTCGTTCAGGCTCTGTGATGCAACCTGGATTGACCATATCTAGACCCACAGCTGGATGAGACATAAGGGTGGACACTCTTGGGGCTGAGAGGTTTGGTGAGGTTGGGTGAGCAAACGCAGACCCTTTAAAGTAATACTGCGTGCTACCCATCGCATGGGTCCCAAATCTCCAGGTTCAAGGGCATCTTCCTACATCGAAAACATGCATGAGAAACCCAGAAGATGGTACACCGTGTGATGGGGAAAGGTTTCTAAAACGCACCTCATTTCTCATCTCCTTGTGCTCGGGTTCGCCATTCCAGCCACTTTACTAGCAATCTCCCTACTTGGAGCATCAGCACCTTTAACCTCCTGTTCCGTACAGGTTGCTATTTGTCCTGAGGATGAACGGGAAGACGGGGAACCAATGAGAGACTAGCTCTTGGTGTTGGGACAGGCACAGGTCACTCTATTTTCCCATCAGGAAGAAGAATTAACCACAGGCTCAGCCTGCCCCCCGGAACCAGAACAGGGCCTGAAGCCATCCTGCGCTTTTGCGGCCAGCTCCCGAAAAAGCGAGTTGTAAAATGGAGCTTCAGGGCACTGCAATTCACAAACCTGCACACTTATAAATGATAACTCTCGTCCACAAATATATTGAGGGAAGGCAAAGACGAGGAATTGAAATCAAGGCAGAATTGCAGGAAACAGATTTCAGGAGGTAGATTCGAATCGCCTTGAAAGCCAATGAAAAGCGGCAAAACGTTGACAATGATGCCCTTGGCCAAAAAGGGCGTATGCGTTTTTTCCTGAATATATTCAGGAAAAAACGCATACGCCCTTTTTGGCCAACCAAGCAACCTGGAAAGGCAAATCAGCGCTACAAAGAAGTCTCGCTTCCCATCGGTCAAAAGGGCCATGCTGAAAAAAGTGTCAAAACCAGAAATGCAGGACAGGCCATGGAGAAATGGGAGCCTTGCTACACTGATGGGTGGGATGTAAATTGCCAACAGCCACTCTGGAGAAGTGTACGGTGTGTCCTGAAACATCTAAAAAACACAGCTTAGAGAGCATAGGGCACTTCCACGCATGGAGGTATAAAGTGGGAAAATTAAAAATCAGCAAGACACAAGCTCCCCAAAGTTTAGGGCTGCTCTGTTGACAAGGACCTCCACTTCATTCCACCTTAAATATCCCAGGAAAGCGAAAAATGGATAAAAAATTTGAGGTCCATATGTACAATGGATTATCACTCAGCCATGAAATCAATGTCATAAGGCTAGTAGCAGCATGATGAGTGGATTTAGGTCCGACGATTCTAAGTGACATAAGTCACACAGAAAAGGACACTTCTCATAAGGTGTCACTTATAGAGGGAATGTAAAAACCGTTACACTTGAACTGAATTACAAAACAGAACAGAGTCACACATGCAGAAAACACACTATGGCTGCTTAACGGGAAAGGTGAGGTGGGGTGATACATAAAACAAGAGTTTCAAATTAGCTCAGATACCGTTCCATAAACCCAATATGTAACAGACAAGACCTACTCCTTGCTCAGAGAACTGAACTCAACACGCCCGATTCACCGCACAAGAATATATCTGACTAGTAATAATCTTAAAACCTATGTATTGATATCTCTCTGTTAGTGTGTCAAGTGGGTGTAAAGCAGCATAAACACAGCCGTGAAAAGCAGCTAAACCCCATTATAAAAATAAATTACTTTTCAAAACCCATGAAACAAAGACAGTGAAAGAGAGAGAAATTCTTACACAATTCGTTCAGGCTCTGTGATGCAACCTGGATTGACCATATCTAGACCCACAGCTGGATGAGACATAAGGGTGGACACTCTTGGGGCTGAGAGGTTTGGTGAGGTTGGGTGAGCAAACGCAGACCCTTTAAAGTAATACTGCGTGCTACCCATCGCATGGGTCCCAAATCTCCAGGTTCAAGGGCATCTTCCTACATCGAAAACATGCATGAGAAACCCAGAAGATGGTACACCGTGTGATGGGGAAAGGTTTCTAAAACGCACCTCATTTCTCATCTCCTTGTGCTCGGGTTCGCCATTCCAGCCACTTTACTAGCAATCTCCCTACTTGGAGCATCAGCACCTTTAACCTCCTGTTCCGTACAGGTTGCTATTTGTCCTGAGGATGAACGGGAAGACGGGGAACCAATGAGAGACTAGCTCTTGGTGTTGGGACAGGCACAGGTCACTCTATTTTCCCATCAGGAAGAAGAATTAACCACAGGCTCAGCCTGCCCCCCGGAACCAGAACAGGGCCTGAAGCCATCCTGCGCTTTTGCGGGCAGCTCCCGAAAAAGCGAGTTGTAAAATGGAGCTTCAGGGCACTGCAATTCACAAACCTGCACAGTTATAAATGATAACTCTCGTCCACAAATATATTGAGGGAAGGCAAAGACGAGGAATTGAAATCAAGGCAGAATTGCAGGAAACAGATTTCAGGAGGTAGATTCGAATCGCCTTTAAAGCACATGAAAAGCGGCAAAACGTTGACAATGATGCCCTTGGCCAAAAAGGGCGTATGCGTTTTTTCCTGAATATATTCAGGAAAGAACGCATACGCCCTTTTTGGCCAACCAAGCAACCTGGAAAGGCAAATCAGCGCTACAAAGAAGTCTCGCTTCCCATCGGTCAAAAGGGCCATGCTGAAAAAAGTGTCAAAACCAGAAATGCAGGACAGGCCATGGAGAAATGGGAGCCTTGCTACACTGATGGGCGGGATGTAAATTGCCAACAGCCACTCTGGAGAAGTGTACGGTGTGTCCTGAAACATCTAAAAAACACAGCTTAGAGAGCATAGGGCACTTCCACGCATGGGGGTATAAAGTGGGAAAATTAAAAATCAGCAAGACACAAGCACCCCAAAGTTTAGGGCTGCTCTGTTGACAAGGACCTCCACTTCATTCCACCTTAAATATCCCAGGAAAGCGAAAAATGGATAAAAAATTTGAGGTCCATATGTACAATGGATTATCACTCAGCCATGAAATCAATGTCATAAGGCTAGTAGCAGCATGATGAGTGGATTTAGGTCCGACGATTCTAAGTGACATAAGTCACACAGAAAAGGACACTTCTCATAAGGTGTCACTTATAGAGGGAATGTAAAAACCGTTACACTTGAACTGAATTACAAAACAGAACAGAGTCACACATGCAGAAAACACACTATGGCTGCTTAACGGGAAAGGTGAGGTGGGGTGATACATAAAACAAGAGTTTCAATTTAGCTCAGATACCGTTCCATAAACCCAATATGTAACAGACAAGACCTACTCCTTGCTCAGAGAACTGGACTCAACACGCCCGATTCACCGCACAAGAATATATCTGACTAGTAATAATCTTAAAACCTATGTATTGATATCTCTCTGTTAGTGTGTCAAGTGGGTGTAAAGCAGCATAAACACAGCCGTGAAAAGCAGCTAAACCCCATTATAAAAATAAATTACTTTTCAAAACCCATGAAACAAAGACAGTGAAAGAGAGAGAAATTCTTACACAATTCGTTCAGGGTCTGTGATGCAACCTGGATTGACCATATCTAGACCCACAGCTGGATGAGACATAAGGGTGGACACTCTTGGGGCTGAGAGGTTTGGTGAGGTTGGGTGAGCAAACGCAGACCCTTTAAAGTAATACTGCGTGCTACCCATCGCATGGGTCCCAAATCTCCAGGTTCAAGGGCATCTTCCTACATCAAAAACATGCATGAGAAACCCAGAAGATGGTACACCGTGTGATGGGGAAAGGTTTCTAAAAGGCACCTCATTTCTCATCTCCTTGTGCTCGGGTTCGCCATTCCAGGCACTTTACTAGCAATCTCCCCTACTTGGAGCATCAGCACCTTTAACCTCCTGTTCCGTACAGGTTGCTATTTGTCCTGAGGATGAACGGGAAAACGGGGAACCAATGAGAGACTAGCTCTTGGTGTTGGGACAGGCACAGGTCACTCTATTTTCCCATCAGGAAGAAGAATTAACCACAGGCTCAGCCTGCCCCCCGGAACCAGAAAAGGGCCTGAAGCCATCCTGCGCTTTTGCGGCCAGCTCCCGAAAAAGCGAGTTGTAAAATGGAGCTTCAGGGCACTGCAATTCACAAACCTGCACAGTTATAAATGATAACTCTCGTCCACAAATATATTGAGGGAAGGCAAAGACGAGGAATTGAAATCAAGGCAGAATTGCAGGAAACAGATTTCAGGAGGTAGATTCGAATCGCCTTTAAAGCACATGAAAAGCGGCAAAACTTTGACAATGATGCCCTTGGCCAAAAAGGGCGTATGCGTTTTTTCCTGAATATATTCAGGAAAAAACGCATACGCCCTTTTTGGCCAACCAAGCAACCTGGAAAGGCAAATCAGCGCTACAAAGAAGTCTCGCTTCCCATCGGTCAAAAGGGCCATGCTGAAAAAAGTGTCAAAACCAGAAATGCAGGACAGGCCATGGAGAAATGGGAGCCTTGCTACACTGATGGGTGGGATGTAAATTGCCAACAGCCACTCTGGAGAAGTGTACGGTGTGTCCTGAAACATCTAAAAAACACAGCTTAGAGAGCATAGGGCACTTCCACGCATGGAGGTATAAAGTGGGAAAATTAAAAATCAGCAAGACACAAGCTCCCCAAAGTTTAGGGCTGCTCTGTTGACAAGGACCTCCACTTCATTCCACCTTAAATATCCCAGGAAAGCGAAAAATGGATAAAAAATTTGAGGTCCATATGTACAATGGATTATCACTCAGCCATGAAATCAATGTCATAAGGCTAGTAGCAGCATGATGAGTGGATTTAGGTCCGACGATTCTAAGTGACATAAGTCACACAGAAAAGGACACTTCTCATAAGGTGTCACTTATAGAGGGAATGTAAAAACCGTTACACTTGAACTGAATTACAAAACAGAACAGAGTCACACATGCAGAAAACACACTATGGCTGCTTAACGGGAAAGGTGAGGTGGGGTGATACATAAAACAAGAGTTTCAAATTAGCTCAGATACCGTTCCATAAACCCAATATGTAACAGACAAGACCTACTCCTTGCTCAGAGAACTGGACTCAACACGCCCGATTCACCGCACAAGAATATATCTGACTAGTAATAATCTTAAAACCTATGTATTGATATCTCTCTGTTAGTGTGTCAAGTGGGTGTAAAGCAGCATAAACACAGCCGTGAAAAGCAGCTAAACCCCATTATAAAAATAAATTACTTTTCAAAACCCATGAAACAAAGACAGTGAAAGAGAGAGAAATTCTTACACAATTCGTTCAGGCTCTGTGATGCAACCTGGATTGACCATATCTAGACCCACAGCTGGATGAGACATAAGGGTGGACACTCTTGGGGCTGAGAGGTTTGGTGAGGTTGGGTGAGCAAACGCAGACCCTTTAAAGTAATACTGCGTGCTACCCATCGCATGGGTCCCAAATCTCCAGGTTCAAGGGCATCTTCCTACATCAAAAACATGCATGAGAAACCCAGAAGATGGTACACCGTGTGATGGGGAAAGGTTTCTAAAACGCACCTCATTTCTCATCTCCTTGTGCTCGGGTTCGCCATTCCAGCCACTTTACTAGCAATCTCCCTACTTGGAGCATCAGCACCTTTAACCTCCTGTTCCGTACAGGTTGCTATTTGTCCTGAGGATGAACGGGAAGACGGGGAACCAATGAGAGACTAGCTCTTGGTGTTGGGACAGGCACAGGTCACTCTATTTTCCCATCAGGAAGAAGAATTAACCACAGGCTCAGCCTGCCCCCCGGAACCAGAACAGGGCCTGAAGCCATCCTGCGCTTTTGCGGGCAGCTCCCGAAAAAGCGAGTTGTAAAATGGAGCTTCAGGGCACTGCAATTCACAAACCTGCACAGTTATAAATGATAACTCTCGTCCACAAATATATTGAGGGAAGGCAAAGACGAGGAATTGAAATCAAGGCAGAATTGCAGGAAACAGATTTCAGGAGGTAGATTCGAATCGCCTTGAAAGCACATGAAAAGCGGCAAAACGTTGACAATGATGCCCTTGGCCAAAAAGGGCGTATGCGTTTTTTCCTGAATATATTCAGGAAAAAACGCATACGCCCTTTTTGGCCAACCAAGCAACCTGGAAAGGCAAATCAGCGCTACAAAGAAGTCTCGCTTCCCATCGGTCAAAAGGGCCATGCTGAAAAAAGTGTCAAAACCAGAAATGCAGGACAGGCCATGGAGAAATGGGAGCCTTGCTACACTGATGGGCAGGATGTAAATTGCCAACAGCCACTCTGGAGAAGTGTACGGTGTGTCCTGAAACATCTAAAAAACACAGCTTAGAGAGCATAGGGCACTTCCACGCATGGGGGTATAAAGTGGGAAAATTAAAAATCAGCAAGACACAAGCACCCCAAAGTTTAGGGCTGCTCTGTTGACAAGGACCTCCACTTCATTCCACCTTAAATATCCCAGGAAAGCGAAAAATGGATAAAAAATTTGAGGTCCATATGTACAATGGATTATCACTCAGCCATGAAATCAATGTCATAAGGCTAGTAGCAGCATGATGAGTGGATTTAGGTCCGACGATTCTAAGTGACATAAGTCACACAGAAAAGGACACTTCTCATAAGGTGTCACTTATAGAGGGAATGTAAAAACCGTTACACTTGAACTGAATTACAAAACAGAACAGAGTCACACATGCAGAAAACACACTATGGCTGCTTAACGGGAAAGGTGAGGTGGGGTGATACATAAAACAAGAGTTTCAAATTAGCTCAGATACCGTTCCATAAACCCAATATGTAACAGACAAGACCTACTCCTTGCTCAGAGAACTGGACTCAACACGCCCGATTCACCGCACAAGAATATATCTGACTAGTAATAATCTTAAAACCTATGTATTGATATCTCTCTGTTAGTGTGTCAAGTGGGTGTAAAGCAGCATAAACACAGCCGTGAAAAGCAGCTAAACCCCATTATAAAAATAAATTACTTTTCAAAACCCATGAAACAAAGACAGTGAAAGAGAGAGAAATTCTTACACAATTCGTTCAGGGTCTGTGATGCAACCTGGATTGACCATATCTAGACCCACAGCTGGATGAGACATAAGGGTGGACACTCTTGGGGCTGAGAGGTTTGGTGAGGTTGGGTGAGCAAACGCAGACCCTTTAAAGTAATACTGCGTGCTACCCATCGCATGGGTCCCAAATCTCCAGGTTCAAGGGCATCTTCCTACATCGAAAACATGCATGAGAAACCCAGAAGATGGTACACCGTGTGATGGGGAAAGGTTTCTAAAAGGCACCTCATTTCTCATCTCCTTGTGCTCGGGTTCGCCATTCCAGCCACTTTACTAGCAATCTCCCCTACTTGGAGCATCAGCACCTTTAACCTCCTGTTCCGTACAGGTTGCTATTTGTCCTGAGGATGAACGGGAAGACGGGGAACCAATGAGAGACTAGCTCTTGGTGTTGGGACAGGCACAGGTCACTCTATTTTCCCATCAGGAAGAAGAATTAACCACAGGCTCAGCCTGCCCCCCGGAACCAGAACAGGGCCTGAAGCCATCCTGCGCTTTTGCGGCCAGCTCCCGAAAAAGCGAGTTGTAAAATGGAGCTTCAGGGCACTGCAATTCACAAACCTGCACACTTATAAATGATAACTCTCGTCCACAAATATATTGAGGGAAGGCAAAGACGAGGAATTGAAATCAAGGCAGAATTGCAGGAAACAGATTTCAGGAGGTAGATTCGAATCGCCTTTAAAGCACATGAAAAGCGGCAAAACTTTGACAATGATGCCCTTGGCCAAAAAGGGCGTATGCGTTTTTTCCTGAATATATTCAGGAAAAAACGCATACGCCCTTTTTGGCCAACCAAGCAACCTGGAAAGGCAAATCAGCGCTACAAAGAAGTCTCGCTTCCCATCGGTCAAAAGGGCCATGCTGAAAAAAGTGTCAAAACCAGAAATGCAGGACAGGCCATGGAGAAATGGGAGCCTTGCTACACTGATGGGTGGGATGTAAATTGCCAACAGCCACTCTGGAGAAGTGTACGGTGTGTCCTGAAACATCTAAAAAACACAGCTTAGAGAGCATAGGGCACTTCCACGCATGGAGGTATAAAGTGGGAAAATTAAAAATCAGCAAGACACAAGCTCCCCAAAGTTTAGGGCTGCTCTGTTGACAAGGACCTCCACTTCATTCCACCTTAAATATCCCAGGAAAGCGAAAAATGGATAAAAAATTTGAGGTCCATATGTACAATGGATTATCACTCAGCCATGAAATCAATGTCATAAGGCTAGTAGCAGCATGATGAGTGGATTTAGGTCCGACGATTCTAAGTGACATAAGTCACACAGAAAAGGACACTTCTCATAAGGTGTCACTTATAGAGGGAATGTAAAAACCGTTACACTTGAACTGAATTACAAAACAGAACAGAGTCACACATGCAGAAAACACACTATGGCTGCTTAACGGGAAAGGTGAGGTGGGGTGATACATAAAACAAGAGTTTCAAATTAGCTCAGATACCGTTCCATAAACCCAATATGTAACAGACAAGACCTACTCCTTGCTCAGAGAACTGGACTCAACACGCCCGATTCACCGCACAAGAATATATCTGACTAGTAATAATATTAAAACCTATGTATTGATATCTCTCTGTTAGTGTGTCAAGTGGGTGTAAAGCAGCATAAACACAGCCGTGAAAAGCAGCTAAACCCCAGTATAAAAATAAATTACTTTTCAAAACCCATGAAACAAAGACAGTGAAAGAGAGAGAAATTCTTACACAATTCGTTCAGGCTCTGTGATGCAACCTGGATTGACCATATCTAGACCCACAGCTGGATGAGACATAAGGGTGGACACTCTTGGGGCTGAGAGGTTTGGTGAGGTTGGGTGAGCAAACGCAGACCCTTTAAAGTAATACTGCGTGCTACCCATCGCATGGGTCCCAAATCTCCAGGTTCAAGGGCATCTTCCTACATCGAAAACATGCATGAGAAACCCAGAAGATGGTACACCGTGTGATGGGGAAAGGTTTCTAAAACGCACCTCATTTCTCATCTCCTTGTGCTCGGGTTCGCCATTCCAGCCACTTTACTAGCAATCTCCCTACTTGGAGCATCAGCACCTTTAACCTCCTGTTCCGTACAGGTTGCTATTTGTCCTGAGGATGAACGGGAAGACGGGGAACCAATGAGAGACTAGCTCTTGGTGTTGGGACAGGCACAGGTCACTCTATTTTCCCATCAGGAAGAAGAATTAACCACAGGTTCAGCCTGCCCCCCGGAACCAGAACAGGGCCTGAAGCCATCCTGCGCTTTTGCGGCCAGCTCCCGAAAAAGCGAGTTGTAAAATGGAGCTTCAGGTTACTGCAATTCACAAACCTGCACAGTTATAAATGATAACTCTCGTCCACAAATATATTGAGGGAAGGCAAAGACGAGGAATTGAAATCAAGGCAGAATTGCAGGAAACAGATTTCAGGAGGTAGATTCGAATCGCCTTTAAAGCACATGAAAAGCGGCAAAACGTTGACAATGATGCCCTTGGCCAAAAAGGGCGTATGCGTTTTTTCCTGAATATATTCAGGAAAAAACGCATACGCCCTTTTTGGCCAACCAAGCAACCTGGAAAGGCAAATCAGCGCTACAAAGAAGTCTCGCTTCCCATCGGTCAAAAGGGCCATGCTGAAAAAAGTGTCAAAACCAGAAATGCAGGACAGGCCATGGAGAAATGGGAGCCTTGCTACACTGATGGGTGGGATGTAAATTGCCAACAGCCACTCTGGAGAAGTGTACGGTGTGTCCTGAAACATCTAAAAAACACAGCTTAGAGAGCATAGGGCACTTCCACGCATGGAGGTATAAAGTGGGAAAATTAAAAATCAGCAAGACACAAGCTCCCCAAAGTTTAGGGCTGCTCTGTTGACAAGGACCTCCACTTCATTCCACCTTAAATATCCCAGGAAAGCGAAAAATGGATAAAAAATTTGAGGTCCATATGTACAATGGATTATCACTCAGCCATGAAATCAATGTCATAAGGCTAGTAGCAGCATGATGAGTGGATTTAGGTCCGACGATTCTAAGTGACATAAGTCACACAGAAAAGGACACTTCTCATAAGGTGTCACTTATAGAGGGAATGTAAAAACCGTTACACTTGAACTGAATTACAAAACAGAACAGAGTCACACATGCAGAAAACACACTATGGCTGCTTAACGGGAAAGGTGAGGTGGGGTGATACATAAAACAAGAGTTTCAAATTAGCTCAGATACCGTTCCATAAACCCAATATGTAACAGACAAGACCTACTCCTTGCTCAGAGAACTGAACTCAACACGCCCGATTCACCGCACAAGAATATATCTGACTAGTAATAATCTTAAAACCTATGTATTGATATCTCTCTGTTAGTGTGTCAAGTGGGTGTAAAGCAGCATAAACACAGCCGTGAAAAGCAGCTAAACCCCATTATAAAAATAAATTACTTTTCAAAACCCATGAAACAAAGACAGTGAAAGAGAGAGAAATTCTTACACAATTCGTTCAGGCTCTGTGATGCAACCTGGATTGACCATATCTAGACCCACAGCTGGATGAGACATAAGGGTGGACACTCTTGGGGCTGAGAGGTTTGGTGAGGTTGGGTGAGCAAACGCAGACCCTTTAAAGTAATACTGCGTGCTACCCATCGCATGGGTCCCAAATCTCCAGGTTCAAGGGCATCTTCCTACATCGAAAACATGCATGAGAAACCCAGAAGATGGTACACCGTGTGATGGGGAAAGGTTTCTAAAACGCACCTCATTTCTCATCTCCTTGTGCTCGGGTTCGCCATTCCAGCCACTTTACTAGCAATCTCCCTACTTGGAGCATCAGCACCTTTAACCTCCTGTTCCGTACAGGTTGCTATTTGTCCTGAGGATGAACGGGAAGACGGGGAACCAATGAGAGACTAGCTCTTGGTGTTGGGACAGGCACAGGTCACTCTATTTTCCCATCAGGAAGAAGAATTAACCACAGGCTCAGCCTGCCCCCCGGAACCAGAACAGGGCCTGAAGCCATCCTGCGCTTTTGCGGGCAGCTCCCGAAAAAGCGAGTTGTAAAATGGAGCTTCAGGGCACTGCAATTCACAAACCTGCACAGTTATAAATGATAACTCTCGTCCACAAATATATTGAAGGAAGGCAAAGACGAGGAATTGAAATCAAGGCAGAATTGCAGGAAACAGATTTCAGGAGGTAGATTCGAATCGCCTTTAAAGCACATGAAAAGCGGCAAAACGTTGACAATGATGCCCTTGGCCAAAAAGGGCGTATGCGTTTTTTCCTGAATATATTCAGGAAAGAACGCATACGCCCTTTTTGGCCAACCAAGCAACCTGGAAAGGCAAATCAGCGCTACAAAGAAGTCTCGCTTCCCATCGGTCAAAAGGGCCATGCTGAAAAAAGTGTCAAAACCAGAAATGCAGGACAGGCCATGGAGAAATGGGAGCCTTGCTACACTGATGGGCGGGATGTAAATTGCCAACAGCCACTCTGGAGAAGTGTACGGTGTGTCCTGAAACATCTAAAAAACACAGCTTAGAGAGCATAGGGCACTTCCACGCATGGGGGTATAAAGTGGGAAAATTAAAAATCAGCAAGACACAAGCACCCCAAAGTTTAGGGCTGCTCTGTTGACAAGGACCTCCACTTCATTCCACCTTAAATATCCCAGGAAAGCGAAAAATGGATAAAAAATTTGAGGTCCATATGTACAATGGATTATCACTCAGCCATGAAATCAATGTCATAAGGCTAGTAGCAGCATGATGAGTGGATTTAGGTCCGACGATTCTAAGTGACATAAGTCACACAGAAAAGGACACTTCTCATAAGGTGTCACTTATAGAGGGAATGTAAAAACCGTTACACTTGAACTGAATTACAAAACAGAACAGAGTCACACATGCAGAAAACACACTATGGCTGCTTAACGGGAAAGGTGAGGTGGGGTGATACATAAAACAAGAGTTTCAATTTAGCTCAGATACCGTTCCATAAACCCAATATGTAACAGACAAGACCTACTCCTTGCTCAGAGAACTGGACTCAACACGCCCGATTCACCGCACAAGAATATATCTGACTAGTAATAATCTTAAAACCTATGTATTGATATCTCTCTGTTAGTGTGTCAAGTGGGTGTAAAGCAGCATAAACACAGCCGTGAAAAGCAGCTAAACCCCATTATAAAAATAAATTACTTTTCAAAACCCATGAAACAAAGACAGTGAAAGAGAGAGAAATTCTTACACAATTCGTTCAGGGTCTGTGATGCAACCTGGATTGACCATATCTAGACCCACAGCTGGATGAGACATAAGGGTGGACACTCTTGGGGCTGAGAGGTTTGGTGAGGTTGGGTGAGCAAACGCAGACCCTTTAAAGTAATACTGCGTGCTACCCATCGCATGGGTCCCAAATCTCCAGGTTCAAGGGCATCTTCCTACATCAAAAACATGCATGAGAAACCCAGAAGATGGTACACCGTGTGATGGGGAAAGGTTTCTAAAAGGCACCTCATTTCTCATCTCCTTGTGCTCGGGTTCGCCATTCCAGCCACTTTACTAGCAATCTCCCCTACTTGGAGCATCAGCACCTTTAACCTCCTGTTCCGTACAGGTTGCTATTTGTCCTGAGGATGAACGGGAAAACGGGGAACCAATGAGAGACTAGCTCTTGGTGTTGGGACAGGCACAGGTCACTCTATTTTCCCATCAGGAAGAAGAATTAACCACAGGCTCAGCCTGCCCCCCGGAACCAGAACAGGGCCTGAAGCCATCCTGCGCTTTTGCGGCCAGCTCCCGAAAAAGCGAGTTGTAAAATGGAGCTTCAGGGCACTGCAATTCACAAACCTGCACACTTATAAATGATAACTCTCGTCCACAAATATATTGAGGGAAGGCAAAGACGAGGAATTGAAATCAAGGCAGAATTGCAGGAAACAGATTTCAGGAGGTAGATTCGAATCGCCTTTAAAGCACATGAAAAGCGGCAAAACTTTGACAATGATGCCCTTGGCCAAAAAGGGCGTATGCGTTTTTTCCTGAATATATTCAGGAAAAAACGCATACGCCCTTTTTGGCCAACCAAGCAACCTGGAAAGGCAAATCAGCGCTACAAAGAAGTCTCGCTTCCCATCGGTCAAAAGGGCCATGCTGAAAAAAGTGTCAAAACCAGAAATGCAGGACAGGCCATGGAGAAATGGGAGCCTTGCTACACTGATGGGTGGGATGTAAATTGCCAACAGCCACTCTGGAGAAGTGTACGGTGTGTCCTGAAACATCTAAAAAACACAGCTTAGAGAGCATAGGGCACTTCCACGCATGGAGGTATAAAGTGGGAAAATTAAAAATCAGCAAGACACAAGCTCCCCAAAGTTTAGGGCTGCTCTGTTGACAAGGACCTCCACTTCATTCCACCTTAAATATCCCAGGAAAGCGAAAAATGGATAAAAAATTTGAGGTCCATATGTACAATGGATTATCACTCAGCCATGAAATCAATGTCATAAGGCTAGTAGCAGCATGATGAGTGGATTTAGGTCCGACGATTCTAAGTGACATAAGTCACACAGAAAAGGACACTTCTCATAAGGTGTCACTTATAGAGGGAATGTAAAAACCGTTACACTTGAACTGAATTACAAAACAGAACAGAGTCACACATGCAGAAAACACACTATGGCTGCTTAACGGGAAAGGTGAGGTGGGGTGATACATAAAACAAGAGTTTCAAATTAGCTCAGATACCGTTCCATAAACCCAATATGTAACAGACAAGACCTACTCCTTGCTCAGAGAACTGGACTCAACACGCCCGATTCACCGCACAAGAATATATCTGACTAGTAATAATCTTAAAACCTATGTATTGATATCTCTCTGTTAGTGTGTCAAGTGGGTGTAAAGCAGCATAAACACAGCCGTGAAAAGCAGCTAAACCCCAGTATAAAAATAAATTACTTTTCAAAACCCATGAAACAAAGACAGTGAAAGAGAGAGAAATTCTTACACAATTCGTTCAGGCTCTGTGATGCAACCTGGATTGACCATATCTAGACCCACAGCTGGATGAGACATAAGGGTGGACACTCTTGGGGCTGAGAGGTTTGGTGAGGTTGGGTGAGCAAACGCAGACCCTTTAAAGTAATACTGCGTGCTACCCATCGCATGGGTCCCAAATCTCCAGGTTCAAGGGCATCTTCCTACATCAAAAACATGCATGAGAAACCCAGAAGATGGTACACCGTGTGATGGGGAAAGGTTTCTAAAACGCACCTCATTTCTCATCTCCTTGTGCTCGGGTTCGCCATTCCAGCCACTTTACTAGCAATCTCCCTACTTGGAGCATCAGCACCTTTAACCTCCTGTTCCGTACAGGTTGCTATTTGTCCTGAGGATGAACGGGAAGACGGGGAACCAATGAGAGACTAGCTCTTGGTGTTGGGACAGGCACAGGTCACTCTATTTTCCCATCAGGAAGAAGAATTAACCACAGGCTCAGCCTGCCCCCCGGAACCAGAACAGGGCCTGAAGCCATCCTGCGCTTTTGCGGGCAGCTCCCGAAAAAGCGAGTTGTAAAATGGAGCTTCAGGGCACTGCAATTCACAAACCTGCACAGTTATAAATGATAACTCTCGTCCACAAATATATTGAGGGAAGGCAAAGACGAGGAATTGAAATCAAGGCAGAATTGCAGGAAACAGATTTCAGGAGGTAGATTCGAATCGCCTTGAAAGCACATGAAAAGCGGCAAAACGTTGACAATGATGCCCTTGGCCAAAAAGGGCGTATGCGTTTTTTCCTGAATATATTCAGGAAAAAACGCATACGCCCTTTTTGGCCAACCAAGCAACCTGGAAAGGCAAATCAGCGCTACAAAGAAGTCTCGCTTCCCATCGGTCAAAAGGGCCATGCTGAAAAAAGTGTCAAAACCAGAAATGCAGGACAGGCCATGGAGAAATGGGAGCCTTGCTACACTGATGGGCAGGATGTAAATTGCCAACAGCCACTCTGGAGAAGTGTACGGTGTGTCCTGAAACATCTAAAAAACACAGCTTAGAGAGCATAGGGCACTTCCACGCATGGGGGTATAAAGTGGGAAAATTAAAAATCAGCAAGACACAAGCACCCCAAAGTTTAGGGCTGCTCTGTTGACAAGGACCTCCACTTCATTCCACCTTAAATATCCCAGGAAAGCGAAAAATGGATAAAAAATTTGAGGTCCATATGTACAATGGATTATCACTCAGCCATGAAATCAATGTCATAAGGCTAGTAGCAGCATGATGAGTGGATTTAGGTCCGACGATTCTAAGTGACATAAGTCACACAGAAAAGGACACTTCTCATAAGGTGTCACTTATAGAGGGAATGTAAAAACCGTTACACTTGAACTGAATTACAAAACAGAACAGAGTCACACATGCAGAAAACACACTATGGCTGCTTAACGGGAAAGGTGAGGTGGGGTGATACATAAAACAAGAGTTTCAATTTAGCTCAGATACCGTTCCATAAACCCAATATGTAACAGACAAGACCTACTCCTTGCTCAGAGAACTGGACTCAACACGCCCGATTCACCGCACAAGAATATATCTGACTAGTAATAAGCTTAAAACCTATGTATTGATATCTCTCTGTTAGTGTGTCAAGTGGGTGTAAAGCAGCATAAACACAGCCGTGAAAAGCAGCTAAACCCCATTATAAAAATAAATTACTTTTCAAAACCCATGAAACAAAGACAGTGAAAGAGAGAGAAATTCTTACACAATTCGTTCAGGGTCTGTGATGCAACCTGGATTGACCATATCTAGACCCACAGCTGGATGAGACATAAGGGTGGACACTCTTGGGGCTGAGAGGTTTGGTGAGGTTGGGTGAGCAAACGCAGACCCTTTAAAGTAATACTGCGTGCTACCCATCGCATGGGTCCCAAATCTCCAGGTTCAAGGGCATCTTCCTACATCAAAAACATGCATGAGAAACCCAGAAGATGGTACACCGTGTGATGGGGAAAGGTTTCTAAAAGGCACCTCATTTCTCATCTCCTTGTGCTCGGGTTCGCCATTCCAGCCACTTTACTAGCAATCTCCCCTACTTGGAGCATCAGCACCTTTAACCTCCTGTTCCGTACAGGTTGCTATTTGTCCTGAGGATGAACGGGAAAACGGGGAACCAATGAGAGACTAGCTCTTGGTGTTGGGACAGGCACAGGTCACTCTATTTTCCCATCAGGAAGAAGAATTAACCACAGGCTCAGCCTGCCCCCCGGAACCAGAAAAGGGCCTGAAGCCATCCTGCGCTTTTGCGGCCAGCTCCCGAAAAAGCGAGTTGTAAAATGGAGCTTCAGGGCACTGCAATTCACAAACCTGCACAGTTATAAATGATAACTCTCGTCCACAAATATATTGAGGGAAGGCAAAGACGAGGAATTGAAATCAAGGCAGAATTGCAGGAAACAGATTTCAGGAGGTAGATTCGAATCGCCTTTAAAGCACATGAAAAGCGGCAAAACTTTGACAATGATGCCCTTGGCCAAAAAGGGCGTATGCGTTTTTTCCTGAATATATTCAGGAAAAAACGCATACGCCCTTTTTGGCCAACCAAGCAACCTGGAAAGGCAAATCAGCGCTACAAAGAAGTCTCGCTTCCCATCGGTCAAAAGGGCCATGCTGAAAAAAGTGTCAAAACCAGAAATGCAGGACAGGCCATGGAGAAATGGGAGCCTTGCTACACTGATGGGTGGGATGTAAATTGCCAACAGCCACTCTGGAGAAGTGTACGGTGTGTCCTGAAACATCTAAAAAACACAGCTTAGAGAGCATAGGGCACTTCCACGCATGGAGGTATAAAGTGGGAAAATTAAAAATCAGCAAGACACAAGCTCCCCAAAGTTTAGGGCTGCTCTGTTGACAAGGACCTCCACTTCATTCCACCTTAAATATCCCAGGAAAGCGAAAAATGGATAAAAAATTTGAGGTCCATATGTACAATGGATTATCACTCAGCCATGAAATCAATGTCATAAGGCTAGTAGCAGCATGATGAGTGGATTTAGGTCCGACGATTCTAAGTGACATAAGTCACACAGAAAAGGACACTTCTCATAAGGTGTCACTTATAGAGGGAATGTAAAAACCGTTACACTTGAACTGAATTACAAAACAGAACAGAGTCACACATGCAGAAAACACACTATGGCTGCTTAACGGGAAAGGTGAGGTGGGGTGATACATAAAACAAGAGTTTCAAATTAGCTCAGATACCGTTCCATAAACCCAATATGTAACAGACAAGACCTACTCCTTGCTCAGAGAACTGGACTCAACACGCCCGATTCACCGCACAAGAATATATCTGACTAGTAATAATCTTAAAACCTATGTATTGATATCTCTCTGTTAGTGTGTCAAGTGGGTGTAAAGCAGCATAAACACAGCCGTGAAAAGCAGCTAAACCCCATTATAAAAATAAATTACTTTTCAAAACCCATGAAACAAAGACAGTGAAAGAGAGAGAAATTCTTACACAATTCGTTCAGGCTCTGTGATGCAACCTGGATTGACCATATCTAGACCCACAGCTGGATGAGACATAAGGGTGGACACTCTTGGGGCTGAGAGGTTTGGTGAGGTTGGGTGAGCAAACGCAGACCCTTTAAAGTAATACTGCGTGCTACCCATCGCATGGGTCCCAAATCTCCAGGTTCAAGGGCATCTTCCTACATCAAAAACATGCATGAGAAACCCAGAAGATGGTACACCGTGTGATGGGGAAAGGTTTCTAAAACGCACCTCATTTCTCATCTCCTTGTGCTCGGGTTCGCCATTCCAGCCACTTTACTAGCAATCTCCCTACTTGGAGCATCAGCACCTTTAACCTCCTGTTCCGTACAGGTTGCTATTTGTCCTGAGGATGAACGGGAAGACGGGGAACCAATGAGAGACTAGCTCTTGGTGTTGGGACAGGCACAGGTCACTCTATTTTCCCATCAGGAAGAAGAATTAACCACAGGCTCAGCCTGCCCCCCGGAACCAGAACAGGGCCTGAAGCCATCCTGCGCTTTTGCGGGCAGCTCCCGAAAAAGCGAGTTGTAAAATGGAGCTTCAGGGCACTGCAATTCACAAACCTGCACAGTTATAAATGATAACTCTCGTCCACAAATATATTGAGGGAAGGCAAAGACGAGGAATTGAAATCAAGGCAGAATTGCAGGAAACAGATTTCAGGAGGTAGATTCGAATCGCCTTGAAAGCACATGAAAAGCGGCAAAACGTTGACAATGATGCCCTTGGCCAAAAAGGGCGTATGCGTTTTTTCCTGAATATATTCAGGAAAAAACGCATACGCCCTTTTTGGCCAACCAAGCAACCTGGAAAGGCAAATCAGCGCTACAAAGAAGTCTCGCTTCCCATCGGTCAAAAGGGCCATGCTGAAAAAAGTGTCAAAACCAGAAATGCAGGACAGGCCATGGAGAAATGGGAGCCTTGCTACACTGATGGGCAGGATGTAAATTGCCAACAGCCACTCTGGAGAAGTGTACGGTGTGTCCTGAAACATCTAAAAAACACAGCTTAGAGAGCATAGGGCACTTCCACGCATGGGGGTATAAAGTGGGAAAATTAAAAATCAGCAAGACACAAGCACCCCAAAGTTTAGGGCTGCTCTGTTGACAAGGACCTCCACTTCATTCCACCTTAAATATCCCAGGAAAGCGAAAAATGGATAAAAAATTTGAGGTCCATATGTACAATGGATTATCACTCAGCCATGAAATCAATGTCATAAGGCTAGTAGCAGCATGATGAGTGGATTTAGGTCCGACGATTCTAAGTGACATAAGTCACACAGAAAAGGACACTTCTCATAAGGTGTCACTTATAGAGGGAATGTAAAAACCGTTACACTTGAACTGAATTACAAAACAGAACAGAGTCACACATGCAGAAAACACACTATGGCTGCTTAACGGGAAAGGTGAGGTGGGGTGATACATAAAACAAGAGTTTCAAATTAGCTCAGATACCGTTCCATAAACCCAATATGTAACAGACAAGACCTACTCCTTGCTCAGAGAACTGGACTCAACACGCCCGATTCACCGCACAAGAATATATCTGACTAGTAATAATCTTAAAACCTATGTATTGATATCTCTCTGTTAGTGTGTCAAGTGGGTGTAAAGCAGCATAAACACAGCCGTGAAAAGCAGCTAAACCCCATTATAAAAATAAATTACTTTTCAAAACCCATGAAACAAAGACAGTGAAAGAGAGAGAAATTCTTACACAATTCGTTCAGGGTCTGTGATGCAACCTGGATTGACCATATCTAGACCCACAGCTGGATGAGACATAAGGGTGGACACTCTTGGGGCTGAGAGGTTTGGTGAGGTTGGGTGAGCAAACGCAGACCCTTTAAAGTAATACTGCGTGCTACCCATCGCATGGGTCCCAAATCTCCAGGTTCAAGGGCATCTTCCTACATCGAAAACATGCATGAGAAACCCAGAAGATGGTACACCGTGTGATGGGGAAAGGTTTCTAAAAGGCACCTCATTTCTCATCTCCTTGTGCTCGGGTTCGCCATTCCAGCCACTTTACTAGCAATCTCCCCTACTTGGAGCATCAGCACCTTTAACCTCCTGTTCCGTACAGGTTGCTATTTGTCCTGAGGATGAACGGGAAGACGGGGAACCAATGAGAGACTAGCTCTTGGTGTTGGGACAGGCACAGGTCACTCTATTTTCCCATCAGGAAGAAGAATTAACCACAGGCTCAGCCTGCCCCCCGGAACCAGAACAGGGCCTGAAGCCATCCTGCGCTTTTGCGGCCAGCTCCCGAAAAAGCGAGTTGTAAAATGGAGCTTCAGGGCACTGCAATTCACAAACCTGCACACTTATAAATGATAACTCTCGTCCACAAATATATTGAGGGAAGGCAAAGACGAGGAATTGAAATCAAGGCAGAATTGCAGGAAACAGATTTCAGGAGGTAGATTCGAATCGCCTTTAAAGCACATGAAAAGCGGCAAAACTTTGACAATGATGCCCTTGGCCAAAAAGGGCGTATGCGTTTTTTCCTGAATATATTCAGGAAAAAACGCATACGCCCTTTTTGGCCAACCAAGCAACCTGGAAAGGCAAATCAGCGCTACAAAGAAGTCTCGCTTCCCATCGGTCAAAAGGGCCATGCTGAAAAAAGTGTCAAAACCAGAAATGCAGGACAGGCCATGGAGAAATGGGAGCCTTGCTACACTGATGGGTGGGATGTAAATTGCCAACAGCCACTCTGGAGAAGTGTACGGTGTGTCCTGAAACATCTAAAAAACACAGCTTAGAGAGCATAGGGCACTTCCACGCATGGAGGTATAAAGTGGGAAAATTAAAAATCAGCAAGACACAAGCTCCCCAAAGTTTAGGGCTGCTCTGTTGACAAGGACCTCCACTTCATTCCACCTTAAATATCCCAGGAAAGCGAAAAATGGATAAAAAATTTGAGGTCCATATGTACAATGGATTATCACTCAGCCATGAAATCAATGTCATAAGGCTAGTAGCAGCATGATGAGTGGATTTAGGTCCGACGATTCTAAGTGACATAAGTCACACAGAAAAGGACACTTCTCATAAGGTGTCACTTATAGAGGGAATGTAAAAACCGTTACACTTGAACTGAATTACAAAACAGAACAGAGTCACACATGCAGAAAACACACTATGGCTGCTTAACGGGAAAGGTGAGGTGGGGTGATACATAAAACAAGAGTTTCAAATTAGCTCAGATACCGTTCCATAAACCCAATATGTAACAGACAAGACCTACTCCTTGCTCAGAGAACTGGACTCAACACGCCCGATTCACCGCACAAGAATATATCTGACTAGTAATAATCTTAAAACCTATGTATTGATATCTCTCTGTTAGTGTGTCAAGTGGGTGTAAAGCAGCATAAACACAGCCGTGAAAAGCAGCTAAACCCCAGTATAAAAATAAATTACTTTTCAAAACCCATGAAACAAAGACAGTGAAAGAGAGAGAAATTCTTACACAATTCGTTCAGGCTCTGTGATGCAACCTGGATTGACCATATCTAGACCCACAGCTGGATGAGACATAAGGGTGGACACTCTTGGGGCTGAGAGGTTTGGTGAGGTTGGGTGAGCAAACGCAGACCCTTTAAAGTAATACTGCGTGCTACCCATCGCATGGGTCCCAAATCTCCAGGTTCAAGGGCATCTTCCTACATCAAAAACATGCATGAGAAACCCAGAAGATGGTACACCGTGTGATGGGGAAAGGTTTCTAAAACGCACCTCATTTCTCATCTCCTTGTGCTCGGGTTCGCCATTCCAGCCACTTTACTAGCAATCTCCCTACTTGGAGCATCAGCACCTTTAACCTCCTGTTCCGTACAGGTTGCTATTTGTCCTGAGGATGAACGGGAAGACGGGGAACCAATGAGAGACTAGCTCTTGGTGTTGGGACAGGCACAGGTCACTCTATTTTCCCATCAGGAAGAAGAATTAACCACAGGCTCAGCCTGCCCCCCGGAACCAGAACAGGGCCTGAAGCCATCCTGCGCTTTTGCGGGCAGCTCCCGAAAAAGCGAGTTGTAAAATGGAGCTTCAGGGCACTGCAATTCACAAACCTGCACAGTTATAAATGATAACTCTCGTCCACAAATATATTGAGGGAAGGCAAAGACGAGGAATTGAAATCAAGGCAGAATTGCAGGAAACAGATTTCAGGAGGTAGATTCGAATCGCCTTGAAAGCACATGAAAAGCGGCAAAACGTTGACAATGATGCCCTTGGCCAAAAAGGGCGTATGCGTTTTTTCCTGAATATATTCAGGAAAAAACGCATACGCCCTTTTTGGCCAACCAAGCAACCTGGAAAGGCAAATCAGCGCTACAAAGAAGTCTCGCTTCCCATCGGTCAAAAGGGCCATGCTGAAAAAAGTGTCAAAACCAGAAATGCAGGACAGGCCATGGAGAAATGGGAGCCTTGCTACACTGATGGGCAGGATGTAAATTGCCAACAGCCACTCTGGAGAAGTGTACGGTGTGTCCTGAAACATCTAAAAAACACAGCTTAGAGAGCATAGGGCACTTCCACGCATGGGGGTATAAAGTGGGAAAATTAAAAATCAGCAAGACACAAGCACCCCAAAGTTTAGGGCTGCTCTGTTGACAAGGACCTCCACTTCATTCCACCTTAAATATCCCAGGAAAGCGAAAAATGGATAAAAAATTTGAGGTCCATATGTACAATGGATTATCACTCAGCCATGAAATCAATGTCATAAGGCTAGTAGCAGCATGATGAGTGGATTTAGGTCCGACGATTCTAAGTGACATAAGTCACACAGAAAAGGACACTTCTCATAAGGTGTCACTTATAGAGGGAATGTAAAAACCGTTACACTTGAACTGAATTACAAAACAGAACAGAGTCACACATGCAGAAAACACACTATGGCTGCTTAACGGGAAAGGTGAGGTGGGGTGATACATAAAACAAGAGTTTCAAATTAGCTCAGATACCGTTCCATAAACCCAATATGTAACAGACAAGACCTACTCCTTGCTCAGAGAACTGGACTCAACACGCCCGATTCACCGCACAAGAATATATCTGACTAGTAATAATCTTAAAACCTATGTATTGATATCTCTCTGTTAGTGTGTCAAGTGGGTGTAAAGCAGCATAAACACAGCCGTGAAAAGCAGCTAAACCCCATTATAAAAATAAATTACTTTTCAAAACCCATGAAACAAAGACAGTGAAAGAGAGAGAAATTCTTACACAATTCGTTCAGGGTCTGTGATGCAACCTGGATTGACCATATCTAGACCCACAGCTGGATGAGACATAAGGGTGGACACTCTTGGGGCTGAGAGGTTTGGTGAGGTTGGGTGAGCAAACGCAGACCCTTTAAAGTAATACTGCGTGCTACCCATCGCATGGGTCCCAAATCTCCAGGTTCAAGGGCATCTTCCTACATCGAAAACATGCATGAGAAACCCAGAAGATGGTACACCGTGTGATGGGGAAAGGTTTCTAAAAGGCACCTCATTTCTCATCTCCTTGTGCTCGGGTTCGCCATTCCAGCCACTTTACTAGCAATCTCCCCTACTTGGAGCATCAGCACCTTTAACCTCCTGTTCCGTACAGGTTGCTATTTGTCCTGAGGATGAACGGGAAGACGGGGAACCAATGAGAGACTAGCTCTTGGTGTTGGGACAGGCACAGGTCACTCTATTTTCCCATCAGGAAGAAGAATTAACCACAGGCTCAGCCTGCCCCCCGGAACCAGAACAGGGCCTGAAGCCATCCTGCGCTTTTGCGGCCAGCTCCCGAAAAAGCGAGTTGTAAAATGGAGCTTCAGGGCACTGCAATTCACAAACCTGCACACTTATAAATGATAACTCTCGTCCACAAATATATTGAGGGAAGGCAAAGACGAGGAATTGAAATCAAGGCAGAATTGCAGGAAACAGATTTCAGGAGGTAGATTCGAATCGCCTTTAAAGCACATGAAAAGCGGCAAAACTTTGACAATGATGCCCTTGGCCAAAAAGGGCGTATGCGTTTTTTCCTGAATATATTCAGGAAAAAACGCATACGCCCTTTTTGGCCAACCAAGCAACCTGGAAAGGCAAATCAGCGCTACAAAGAAGTCTCGCTTCCCATCGGTCAAAAGGGCCATGCTGAAAAAAGTGTCAAAACCAGAAATGCAGGACAGGCCATGGAGAAATGGGAGCCTTGCTACACTGATGGGTGGGATGTAAATTGCCAACAGCCACTCTGGAGAAGTGTACGGTGTGTCCTGAAACATCTAAAAAACACAGCTTAGAGAGCATAGGGCACTTCCACGCATGGAGGTATAAAGTGGGAAAATTAAAAATCAGCAAGACACAAGCTCCCCAAAGTTTAGGGCTGCTCTGTTGACAAGGACCTCCACTTCATTCCACCTTAAATATCCCAGGAAAGCGAAAAATGGATAAAAAATTTGAGGTCCATATGTACAATGGATTATCACTCAGCCATGAAATCAATGTCATAAGGCTAGTAGCAGCATGATGAGTGGATTTAGGTCCGACGATTCTAAGTGACATAAGTCACACAGAAAAGGACACTTCTCATAAGGTGTCACTTATAGAGGGAATGTAAAAACCGTTACACTTGAACTGAATTACAAAACAGAACAGAGTCACACATGCAGAAAACACACTATGGCTGCTTAACGGGAAAGGTGAGGTGGGGTGATACATAAAACAAGAGTTTCAAATTAGCTCAGATACCGTTCCATAAACCCAATATGTAACAGACAAGACCTACTCCTTGCTCAGAGAACTGGACTCAACACGCCCGATTCACCGCACAAGAATATATCTGACTAGTAATAATATTAAAACCTATGTATTGATATCTCTCTGTTAGTGTGTCAAGTGGGTGTAAAGCAGCATAAACACAGCCGTGAAAAGCAGCTAAACCCCAGTATAAAAATAAATTACTTTTCAAAACCCATGAAACAAAGACAGTGAAAGAGAGAGAAATTCTTACACAATTCGTTCAGGCTCTGTGATGCAACCTGGATTGACCATATCTAGACCCACAGCTGGATGAGACATAAGGGTGGACACTCTTGGGGCTGAGAGGTTTGGTGAGGTTGGGTGAGCAAACGCAGACCCTTTAAAGTAATACTGCGTGCTACCCATCGCATGGGTCCCAAATCTCCAGGTTCAAGGGCATCTTCCTACATCGAAAACATGCATGAGAAACCCAGAAGATGGTACACCGTGTGATGGGGAAAGGTTTCTAAAACGCACCTCATTTCTCATCTCCTTGTGCTCGGGTTCGCCATTCCAGCCACTTTACTAGCAATCTCCCTACTTGGAGCATCAGCACCTTTAACCTCCTGTTCCGTACAGGTTGCTATTTGTCCTGAGGATGAACGGGAAGACGGGGAACCAATGAGAGACTAGCTCTTGGTGTTGGGACAGGCACAGGTCACTCTATTTTCCCATCAGGAAGAAGAATTAACCACAGGTTCAGCCTGCCCCCCGGAACCAGAACAGGGCCTGAAGCCATCCTGCGCTTTTGCGGCCAGCTCCCGAAAAAGCGAGTTGTAAAATGGAGCTTCAGGTTACTGCAATTCACAAACCTGCACAGTTATAAATGATAACTCTCGTCCACAAATATATTGAGGGAAGGCAAAGACGAGGAATTGAAATCAAGGCAGAATTGCAGGAAACAGATTTCAGGAGGTAGATTCGAATCGCCTTTAAAGCACATGAAAAGCGGCAAAACGTTGACAATGATGCCCTTGGCCAAAAAGGGCGTATGCGTTTTTTCCTGAATATATTCAGGAAAAAACGCATACGCCCTTTTTGGCCAACCAAGCAACCTGGAAAGGCAAATCAGCGCTACAAAGAAGTCTCGCTTCCCATCGGTCAAAAGGGCCATGCTGAAAAAAGTGTCAAAACCAGAAATGCAGGACAGGCCATGGAGAAATGGGAGCCTTGCTACACTGATGGGTGGGATGTAAATTGCCAACAGCCACTCTGGAGAAGTGTACGGTGTGTCCTGAAACATCTAAAAAACACAGCTTAGAGAGCATAGGGCACTTCCACGCATGGAGGTATAAAGTGGGAAAATTAAAAATCAGCAAGACACAAGCTCCCCAAAGTTTAGGGCTGCTCTGTTGACAAGGACCTC
Source organism: Balaenoptera physalus (assembly GCF_965194825.1). Taxonomy (NCBI): domain Eukaryota; kingdom Metazoa; phylum Chordata; class Mammalia; order Artiodactyla; family Balaenopteridae; genus Balaenoptera; species Balaenoptera physalus. The sequence goes on from NW_028126486.1 coordinate 523,287, forward strand.
CACTTCATTCCACCTTAAATATCCCAGGAAAGCGAAAAATGGATAAAAAATTTGAGGTCCATATGTACAATGGATTATCACTCAGCCATGAAATCAATGTCATAAGGCTAGTAGCAGCATGATGAGTGGATTTAGGTCCGACGATTCTAAGTGACATAAGTCACACAGAAAAGGACACTTCTCATAAGGTGTCACTTATAGAGGGAATGTAAAAACCGTTACACTTGAACTGAATTACAAAACAGAACAGAGTCACACATGCAGAAAACACACTATGGCTGCTTAACGGGAAAGGTGAGGTGGGGTGATACATAAAACAAGAGTTTCAAATTAGCTCAGATACCGTTCCATAAACCCAATATGTAACAGACAAGACCTACTCCTTGCTCAGAGAACTGAACTCAACACGCCCGATTCACCGCACAAGAATATATCTGACTAGTAATAATCTTAAAACCTATGTATTGATATCTCTCTGTTAGTGTGTCAAGTGGGTGTAAAGCAGCATAAACACAGCCGTGAAAAGCAGCTAAACCCCATTATAAAAATAAATTACTTTTCAAAACCCATGAAACAAAGACAGTGAAAGAGAGAGAAATTCTTACACAATTCGTTCAGGCTCTGTGATGCAACCTGGATTGACCATATCTAGACCCACAGCTGGATGAGACATAAGGGTGGACACTCTTGGGGCTGAGAGGTTTGGTGAGGTTGGGTGAGCAAACGCAGACCCTTTAAAGTAATACTGCGTGCTACCCATCGCATGGGTCCCAAATCTCCAGGTTCAAGGGCATCTTCCTACATCGAAAACATGCATGAGAAACCCAGAAGATGGTACACCGTGTGATGGGGAAAGGTTTCTAAAACGCACCTCATTTCTCATCTCCTTGTGCTCGGGTTCGCCATTCCAGCCACTTTACTAGCAATCTCCCTACTTGGAGCATCAGCACCTTTAACCTCCTGTTCCGTACAGGTTGCTATTTGTCCTGAGGATGAACGGGAAGACGGGGAACCAATGAGAGACTAGCTCTTGGTGTTGGGACAGGCACAGGTCACTCTATTTTCCCATCAGGAAGAAGAATTAACCACAGGCTCAGCCTGCCCCCCGGAACCAGAACAGGGCCTGAAGCCATCCTGCGCTTTTGCGGCCAGCTCCCGAAAAAGCGAGTTGTAAAATGGAGCTTCAGGGCACTGCAATTCACAAACCTGCACACTTATAAATGATAACTCTCGTCCACAAATATATTGAGGGAAGGCAAAGACGAGGAATTGAAATCAAGGCAGAATTGCAGGAAACAGATTTCAGGAGGTAGATTCGAATCGCCTTGAAAGCCAATGAAAAGCGGCAAAACTTTGACAATGATGCCCTTGGCCAAAAAGGGCGTATGCGTTTTTTCCTGAATATATTCAGGAAAAAACGCATACGCCCTTTTTGGCCAACCAAGCAACCTGGAAAGGCAAATCAGCGCTACAAAGAAGTCTCGCTTCCCATCGGTCAAAAGGGCCATGCTGAAAAAAGTGTCAAAACCAGAAATGCAGGACAGGCCATGGAGAAATGGGAGCCTTGCTACACTGATGGGTGGGATGTAAATTGCCAACAGCCACTCTGGAGAAGTGTACGGTGTGTCCTGAAACATCTAAAAAACACAGCTTAGAGAGCATAGGGCACTTCCACGCATGGAGGTATAAAGTGGGAAAATTAAAAATCAGCAAGACACAAGCTCCCCAAAGTTTAGGGCTGCTCTGTTGACAAGGACCTCCACTTCATTCCACCTTAAATATCCCAGGAAAGCGAAAAATGGATAAAAAATTTGAGGTCCATATGTACAATGGATTATCACTCAGCCATGAAATCAATGTCATAAGGCTAGTAGCAGCATGATGAGTGGATTTAGGTCCGACGATTCTAAGTGACATAAGTCACACAGAAAAGGACACTTCTCATAAGGTGTCACTTATAGAGGGAATGTAAAAACCGTTACACTTGAACTGAATTACAAAACAGAACAGAGTCACACATGCAGAAAACACACTATGGCTGCTTAACGGGAAAGGTGAGGTGGGGTGATACATAAAACAAGAGTTTCAAATTAGCTCAGATACCGTTCCATAAACCCAATATGTAACAGACAAGACCTACTCCTTGCTCAGAGAACTGGACTCAACACGCCCGATTCACCGCACAAGAATATATCTGACTAGTAATAATATTAAAACCTATGTATTGATATCTCTCTGTTAGTGTGTCAAGTGGGTGTAAAGCAGCATAAACACAGCCGTGAAAAGCAGCTAAACCCCAGTATAAAAATAAATTACTTTTCAAAACCCATGAAACAAAGACAGTGAAAGAGAGAGAAATTCTTACACAATTCGTTCAGGCTCTGTGATGCAACCTGGATTGACCATATCTAGACCCACAGCTGGATGAGACATAAGGGTGGACACTCTTGGGGCTGAGAGGTTTGGTGAGGTTGGGTGAGCAAACGCAGACCCTTTAAAGTAATACTGCGTGCTACCCATCGCATGGGTCCCAAATCTCCAGGTTCAAGGGCATCTTCCTACATCGAAAACATGCATGAGAAACCCAGAAGATGGTACACCGTGTGATGGGGAAAGGTTTCTAAAACGCACCTCATTTCTCATCTCCTTGTGCTCGGGTTCGCCATTCCAGCCACTTTACTAGCAATCTCCCTACTTGGAGCATCAGCACCTTTAACCTCCTGTTCCGTACAGGTTGCTATTTGTCCTGAGGATGAACGGGAAGACGGGGAACCAATGAGAGACTAGCTCTTGGTGTTGGGACAGGCACAGGTCACTCTATTTTCCCATCAGGAAGAAGAATTAACCACAGGTTCAGCCTGCCCCCCGGAACCAGAACAGGGCCTGAAGCCATCCTGCGCTTTTGCGGCCAGCTCCCGAAAAAGCGAGTTGTAAAATGGAGCTTCAGGTTACTGCAATTCACAAACCTGCACAGTTATAAATGATAACTCTCGTCCACAAATATATTGAGGGAAGGCAAAGACGAGGAATTGAAATCAAGGCAGAATTGCAGGAAACAGATTTCAGGAGGTAGATTCGAATCGCCTTTAAAGCACATGAAAAGCGGCAAAACGTTGACAATGATGCCCTTGGCCAAAAAGGGCGTATGCGTTTTTTCCTGAATATATTCAGGAAAAAACGCATACGCCCTTTTTGGCCAACCAAGCAACCTGGAAAGGCAAATCAGCGCTACAAAGAAGTCTCGCTTCCCATCGGTCAAAAGGGCCATGCTGAAAAAAGTGTCAAAACCAGAAATGCAGGACAGGCCATGGAGAAATGGGAGCCTTGCTACACTGATGGGTGGGATGTAAATTGCCAACAGCCACTCTGGAGAAGTGTACGGTGTGTCCTGAAACATCTAAAAAACACAGCTTAGAGAGCATAGGGCACTTCCACGCATGGAGGTATAAAGTGGGAAAATTAAAAATCAGCAAGACACAAGCTCCCCAAAGTTTAGGGCTGCTCTGTTGACAAGGACCTCCACTTCATTCCACCTTAAATATCCCAGGAAAGCGAAAAATGGATAAAAAATTTGAGGTCCATATGTACAATGGATTATCACTCAGCCATGAAATCAATGTCATAAGGCTAGTAGCAGCATGATGAGTGGATTTAGGTCCGACGATTCTAAGTGACATAAGTCACACAGAAAAGGACACTTCTCATAAGGTGTCACTTATAGAGGGAATGTAAAAACCGTTACACTTGAACTGAATTACAAAACAGAACAGAGTCACACATGCAGAAAACACACTATGGCTGCTTAACGGGAAAGGTGAGGTGGGGTGATACATAAAACAAGAGTTTCAAATTAGCTCAGATACCGTTCCATAAACCCAATATGTAACAGACAAGACCTACTCCTTGCTCAGAGAACTGAACTCAACACGCCCGATTCACCGCACAAGAATATATCTGACTAGTAATAATCTTAAAACCTATGTATTGATATCTCTCTGTTAGTGTGTCAAGTGGGTGTAAAGCAGCATAAACACAGCCGTGAAAAGCAGCTAAACCCCATTATAAAAATAAATTACTTTTCAAAACCCATGAAACAAAGACAGTGAAAGAGAGAGAAATTCTTACACAATTCGTTCAGGCTCTGTGATGCAACCTGGATTGACCATATCTAGACCCACAGCTGGATGAGACATAAGGGTGGACACTCTTGGGGCTGAGAGGTTTGGTGAGGTTGGGTGAGCAAACGCAGACCCTTTAAAGTAATACTGCGTGCTACCCATCGCATGGGTCCCAAATCTCCAGGTTCAAGGGCATCTTCCTACATCGAAAACATGCATGAGAAACCCAGAAGATGGTACACCGTGTGATGGGGAAAGGTTTCTAAAACGCACCTCATTTCTCATCTCCTTGTGCTCGGGTTCGCCATTCCAGCCACTTTACTAGCAATCTCCCTACTTGGAGCATCAGCACCTTTAACCTCCTGTTCCGTACAGGTTGCTATTTGTCCTGAGGATGAACGGGAAGACGGGGAACCAATGAGAGACTAGCTCTTGGTGTTGGGACAGGCACAGGTCACTCTATTTTCCCATCAGGAAGAAGAATTAACCACAGGCTCAGCCTGCCCCCCGGAACCAGAACAGGGCCTGAAGCCATCCTGCGCTTTTGCGGCCAGCTCCCGAAAAAGCGAGTTGTAAAATGGAGCTTCAGGGCACTGCAATTCACAAACCTGCACACTTATAAATGATAACTCTCGTCCACAAATATATTGAGGGAAGGCAAAGACGAGGAATTGAAATCAAGGCAGAATTGCAGGAAACAGATTTCAGGAGGTAGATTCGAATCGCCTTGAAAGCCAATGAAAAGCGGCAAAACGTTGACAATGATGCCCTTGGCCAAAAAGGGCGTATGCGTTTTTTCCTGAATATATTCAGGAAAAAACGCATACGCCCTTTTTGGCCAACCAAGCAACCTGGAAAGGCAAATCAGCGCTACAAAGAAGTCTCGCTTCCCATCGGTCAAAAGGGCCATGCTGAAAAAAGTGTCAAAACCAGAAATGCAGGACAGGCCATGGAGAAATGGGAGCCTTGCTACACTGATGGGTGGGATGTAAATTGCCAACAGCCACTCTGGAGAAGTGTACGGTGTGTCCTGAAACATCTAAAAAACACAGCTTAGAGAGCATAGGGCACTTCCACGCATGGAGGTATAAAGTGGGAAAATTAAAAATCAGCAAGACACAAGCTCCCCAAAGTTTAGGGCTGCTCTGTTGACAAGGACCTCCACTTCATTCCACCTTAAATATCCCAGGAAAGCGAAAAATGGATAAAAAATTTGAGGTCCATATGTACAATGGATTATCACTCAGCCATGAAATCAATGTCATAAGGCTAGTAGCAGCATGATGAGTGGATTTAGGTCCGACGATTCTAAGTGACATAAGTCACACAGAAAAGGACACTTCTCATAAGGTGTCACTTATAGAGGGAATGTAAAAACCGTTACACTTGAACTGAATTACAAAACAGAACAGAGTCACACATGCAGAAAACACACTATGGCTGCTTAACGGGAAAGGTGAGGTGGGGTGATACATAAAACAAGAGTTTCAAATTAGCTCAGATACCGTTCCATAAACCCAATATGTAACAGACAAGACCTACTCCTTGCTCAGAGAACTGAACTCAACACGCCCGATTCACCGCACAAGAATATATCTGACTAGTAATAATCTTAAAACCTATGTATTGATATCTCTCTGTTAGTGTGTCAAGTGGGTGTAAAGCAGCATAAACACAGCCGTGAAAAGCAGCTAAACCCCATTATAAAAATAAATTACTTTTCAAAACCCATGAAACAAAGACAGTGAAAGAGAGAGAAATTCTTACACAATTCGTTCAGGCTCTGTGATGCAACCTGGATTGACCATATCTAGACCCACAGCTGGATGAGACATAAGGGTGGACACTCTTGGGGCTGAGAGGTTTGGTGAGGTTGGGTGAGCAAACGCAGACCCTTTAAAGTAATACTGCGTGCTACCCATCGCATGGGTCCCAAATCTCCAGGTTCAAGGGCATCTTCCTACATAGAAAACATGCATGAGAAACCCAGAAGATGGTACACCGTGTGATGGGGAAAGGTTTCTAAAACGCACCTCATTTCTCATCTCCTTGTGCTCGGGTTCGCCATTCCAGCCACTTTACTAGCAATCTCCCTACTTGGAGCATCAGCACCTTTAACCTCCTGTTCCGTACAGGTTGCTATTTGTCCTGAGGATGAACGGGAAGACGGGGAACCAATGAGAGACTAGCTCTTGGTGTTGGGACAGGCACAGGTCACTCTATTTTCCCATCAGGAAGAAGAATTAACCACAGGCTCAGCCTGCCCCCCGGAACCAGAACAGGGCCTGAAGCCATCCTGCGCTTTTGCGGGCAGCTCCCGAAAAAGCGAGTTGTAAAATGGAGCTTCAGGGCACTGCAATTCACAAACCTGCACAGTTATAAATGATAACTCTCGTCCACAAATATATTGAGGGAAGGCAAAGACGAGGAATTGAAATCAAGGCAGAATTGCAGGAAACAGATTTCAGGAGGTAGATTCGAATCGCCTTTAAAGCACATGAAAAGCGGCAAAACGTTGACAATGATGCCCTTGGCCAAAAAGGGCGTATGCGTTTTTTCCTGAATATATTCAGGAAAGAACGCATACGCCCTTTTTGGCCAACCAAGCAACCTGGAAAGGCAAATCAGCGCTACAAAGAAGTCTCGCTTCCCATCGGTCAAAAGGGCCATGCTGAAAAAAGTGTCAAAACCAGAAATGCAGGACAGGCCATGGAGAAATGGGAGCCTTGCTACACTGATGGGCGGGATGTAAATTGCCAACAGCCACTCTGGAGAAGTGTACGGTGTGTCCTGAAACATCTAAAAAACACAGCTTAGAGAGCATAGGGCACTTCCACGCATGGGGGTATAAAGTGGGAAAATTAAAAATCAGCAAGACACAAGCACCCCAAAGTTTAGGGCTGCTCTGTTGACAAGGACCTCCACTTCATTCCACCTTAAATATCCCAGGAAAGCGAAAAATGGATAAAAAATTTGAGGTCCATATGTACAATGGATTATCACTCAGCCATGAAATCAATGTCATAAGGCTAGTAGCAGCATGATGAGTGGATTTAGGTCCGACGATTCTAAGTGACATAAGTCACACAGAAAAGGACACTTCTCATAAGGTGTCACTTATAGAGGGAATGTAAAAACCGTTACACTTGAACTGAATTACAAAACAGAACAGAGTCACACATGCAGAAAACACACTATGGCTGCTTAACGGGAAAGGTGAGGTGGGGTGATACATAAAACAAGAGTTTCAATTTAGCTCAGATACCGTTCCATAAACCCAATATGTAACAGACAAGACCTACTCCTTGCTCAGAGAACTGGACTCAACACGCCCGATTCACCGCACAAGAATATATCTGACTAGTAATAATCTTAAAACCTATGTATTGATATCTCTCTGTTAGTGTGTCAAGTGGGTGTAAAGCAGCATAAACACAGCCGTGAAAAGCAGCTAAACCCCATTATAAAAATAAATTACTTTTCAAAACCCATGAAACAAAGACAGTGAAAGAGAGAGAAATTCTTACACAATTCGTTCAGGGTCTGTGATGCAACCTGGATTGACCATATCTAGACCCACAGCTGGATGAGACATAAGGGTGGACACTCTTGGGGCTGAGAGGTTTGGTGAGGTTGGGTGAGCAAACGCAGACCCTTTAAAGTAATACTGCGTGCTACCCATCGCATGGGTCCCAAATCTCCAGGTTCAAGGGCATCTTCCTACATCAAAAACATGCATGAGAAACCCAGAAGATGGTACACCGTGTGATGGGGAAAGGTTTCTAAAAGGCACCTCATTTCTCATCTCCTTGTGCTCGGGTTCGCCATTCCAGCCACTTTACTAGCAATCTCCCCTACTTGGAGCATCAGCACCTTTAACCTCCTGTTCCGTACAGGTTGCTATTTGTCCTGAGGATGAACGGGAAAACGGGGAACCAATGAGAGACTAGCTCTTGGTGTTGGGACAGGCACAGGTCACTCTATTTTCCCATCAGGAAGAAGAATTAACCACAGGCTCAGCCTGCCCCCCGGAACCAGAAAAGGGCCTGAAGCCATCCTGCGCTTTTGCGGCCAGCTCCCGAAAAAGCGAGTTGTAAAATGGAGCTTCAGGGCACTGCAATTCACAAACCTGCACAGTTATAAATGATAACTCTCGTCCACAAATATATTGAGGGAAGGCAAAGACGAGGAATTGAAATCAAGGCAGAATTGCAGGAAACAGATTTCAGGAGGTAGATTCGAATCGCCTTTAAAGCACATGAAAAGCGGCAAAACTTTGACAATGATGCCCTTGGCCAAAAAGGGCGTATGCGTTTTTTCCTGAATATATTCAGGAAAAAACGCATACGCCCTTTTTGGCCAACCAAGCAACCTGGAAAGGCAAATCAGCGCTACAAAGAAGTCTCGCTTCCCATCGGTCAAAAGGGCCATGCTGAAAAAAGTGTCAAAACCAGAAATGCAGGACAGGCCATGGAGAAATGGGAGCCTTGCTACACTGATGGGTGGGATGTAAATTGCCAACAGCCACTCTGGAGAAGTGTACGGTGTGTCCTGAAACATCTAAAAAACACAGCTTAGAGAGCATAGGGCACTTCCACGCATGGAGGTATAAAGTGGGAAAATTAAAAATCAGCAAGACACAAGCTCCCCAAAGTTTAGGGCTGCTCTGTTGACAAGGACCTCCACTTCATTCCACCTTAAATATCCCAGGAAAGCGAAAAATGGATAAAAAATTTGAGGTCCATATGTACAATGGATTATCACTCAGCCATGAAATCAATGTCATAAGGCTAGTAGCAGCATGATGAGTGGATTTAGGTCCGACGATTCTAAGTGACATAAGTCACACAGAAAAGGACACTTCTCATAAGGTGTCACTTATAGAGGGAATGTAAAAACCGTTACACTTGAACTGAATTACAAAACAGAACAGAGTCACACATGCAGAAAACACACTATGGCTGCTTAACGGGAAAGGTGAGGTGGGGTGATACATAAAACAAGAGTTTCAAATTAGCTCAGATACCGTTCCATAAACCCAATATGTAACAGACAAGACCTACTCCTTGCTCAGAGAACTGGACTCAACACGCCCGATTCACCGCACAAGAATATATCTGACTAGTAATAATCTTAAAACCTATGTATTGATATCTCTCTGTTAGTGTGTCAAGTGGGTGTAAAGCAGCATAAACACAGCCGTGAAAAGCAGCTAAACCCCATTATAAAAATAAATTACTTTTCAAAACCCATGAAACAAAGACAGTGAAAGAGAGAGAAATTCTTACACAATTCGTTCAGGCTCTGTGATGCAACCTGGATTGACCATATCTAGACCCACAGCTGGATGAGACATAAGGGTGGACACTCTTGGGGCTGAGAGGTTTGGTGAGGTTGGGTGAGCAAACGCAGACCCTTTAAAGTAATACTGCGTGCTACCCATCGCATGGGTCCCAAATCTCCAGGTTCAAGGGCATCTTCCTACATCAAAAACATGCATGAGAAACCCAGAAGATGGTACACCGTGTGATGGGGAAAGGTTTCTAAAACGCACCTCATTTCTCATCTCCTTGTGCTCGGGTTCGCCATTCCAGCCACTTTACTAGCAATCTCCCCTACTTGGAGCATCAGCACCTTTAACCTCCTGTTCCGTACAGGTTGCTATTTGTCCTGAGGATGAACGGGAAGACGGGGAACCAATGAGAGACTAGCTCTTGGTGTTGGGACAGGCACAGGTCACTCTATTTTCCCATCAGGAAGAAGAATTAACCACAGGCTCAGCCTGCCCCCCGGAACCAGAACAGGGCCTGAAGCCATCCTGCGCTTTTGCGGCCAGCTCCCGAAAAAGCGAGTTGTAAAATGGAGCTTCAGGGCACTGCAATTCACAAACCTGCACAGTTATAAATGATAACTCTCGTCCACAAATATATTGAGGGAAGGCAAAGACGAGGAATTGAAATCAAGGCAGAATTGCAGGAAACAGATTGCAGGAGGTAGATTCGAATCGCCTTTAAAGCACATGAAAAGCGGCAAAACGTTGACAATGATGCCCTTGGCCAAAAAGGGCGTATGCGTTTTTTCCTGAATATATTCAGGAAAAAACGCATACGCCCTTTTTGGCCAACCAAGCAACCTGGAAAGGCAAATCAGCGCTACAAAGAAGTCTCGCTTCCCATCGGTCAAAAGGGCCATGCTGAAAAAAGTGTCAAAACCAGAAATGCAGGACAGGCCATGGAGAAATGGGAGCCTTGCTACACCGATGGGTGGGATGTAAATTGCCAACAGCCACTCTGGAGAAGTGTACGGTGTGTCCTGAAACATCTAAAAAACACAGGTTAGAGAGCATAGGGCACTTCCACGCATGGAGGTATAAAGTGGGAAAATTAAAAATCAGCAAGACACAAGCTCCCCAAAGTTTAGGGCTGCTCTGTTGACAAGGACCTCCACTTCATTCCACCTTAAATATCCCAGGAAAGCGAAAAATGGATAAAAAATTTGAGGTCCATATGTACAATGGATTATCACTCAGCCATGAAATCAATGTCATAAGGCTAGTAGCAGCATGATGAGTGGATTTAGGTCCGACGATTCTAAGTGACATAAGTCACACAGAAAAGGACACTTCTCATAAGGTGTCACTTATAGAGGGAATGTAAAAACCGTTACACTTGAACTGAATTACAAAACAGAACAGAGTCACACATGCAGAAAACACACTATGGCTGCTTAACGGGAAAGGTGAGGTGGGGTGATACATAAAACAAGAGTTTCAAATTAGCTCAGATATCGTTCCATAAACCCAATATGTAACAGACAAGACCTACTCCTTGCTCAGAGAACTGAACTCAACACGCCCGATTCACCGCACAAGAATATATCTGACTAGTAATAATCTTAAAACCTATGTATTGATATCTCTCTGTTAGTGTGTCAAGTGGGTGTAAAGCAGCATAAACACAGCCGTGAAAAGCAGCTAAACCCCATTATAAAAATAAATTACTTTTCAAAACCCATGAAACAAAGACAGTGAAAGAGAGAGAAATTCTTACACAATTCGTTCAGGCTCTGTGATGCAACCTGGATTGACCATATCTAGACCCACAGCTGGATGAGACATAAGGGTGGACACTCTTGGGGCTGAGAGGTTTGGTGAGGTTGGGTGAGCAAACGCAGACCCTTTAAAGTAATACTGCGTGCTACCCATCGCATGGGTCCCAAATCTCCAGGTTCAAGGGCATCTTCCTACATCGAAAACATGCATGAGAAACCCAGAAGATGGTACACCGTGTGATGGGGAAAGGTTTCTAAAACGCACCTCATTTCTCATCTCCTTGTGCTCGGGTTCGCCATTCCAGCCACTTTACTAGCAATCTCCCTACTTGGAGCATCAGCACCTTTAACCTCCTGTTCCGTACAGGTTGCTATTTGTCCTGAGGATGAACGGGAAGACGGGGAACCAATGAGAGACTAGCTCTTGGTGTTGGGACAGGCACAGGTCACTCTATTTTCCCATCAGGAAGAAGAATTAACCACAGGCTCAGCCTGCCCCCCGGAACCAGAACAGGGCCTGAAGCCATCCTGCGCTTTTGCGGCCAGCTCCCGAAAAAGCGAGTTGTAAAATGGAGCTTCAGGGCACTGCAATTCACAAACCTGCACAGTTATAAATGATAACTCTCGTCCACAAATATATTGAGGGAAGGCAAAGACGAGGAATTGAAATCAAGGCAGAATTGCAGGAAACAGATTGCAGGAGGTAGATTCGAATCGCCTTTAAAGCACATGAAAAGCGGCAAAACGTTGACAATGATGCCCTTGGCCAAAAAGGGCGTATGCGTTTTTTCCTGAATATATTCAGGAAAAAACGCATACGCCCTTTTTGGCCAACCAAGCAACCTGGAAAGGCAAATCAGCGCTACAAAGAAGTCTCGCTTCCCATCGGTCAAAAGGGCCATGCTGAAAAAAGTGTCAAAACCAGAAATGCAGGACAGGCCATGGAGAAATGGGAGCCTTGCTACACCGATGGGTGGGATGTAAATTGCCAACAGCCACTCTGGAGAAGTGTACGGTGTGTCCTGAAACATCTAAAAAACACAGGTTAGAGAGCATAGGGCACTTCCACGCATGGAGGTATAAAGTGGGAAAATTAAAAATCAGCAAGACACAAGCTCCCCAAAGTTTAGGGCTGCTCTGTTGACAAGGACCTCCACTTCATTCCACCTTAAATATCCCAGGAAAGCGAAAAATGGATAAAAAATTTGAGGTCCATATGTACAATGGATTATCACTCAGCCATGAAATCAATGTCATAAGGCTAGTAGCAGCATGATGAGTGGATTTAGGTCCGACGATTCTAAGTGACATAAGTCACACAGAAAAGGACACTTCTCATAAGGTGTCACTTATAGAGGGAATGTAAAAACCGTTACACTTGAACTGAATTACAAAACAGAACAGAGTCACACATGCAGAAAACACACTATGGCTGCTTAACGGGAAAGGTGAGGTGGGGTGATACATAAAACAAGAGTTTCAAATTAGCTCAGATACCGTTCCATAAACCCAATATGTAACAGACAAGACCTACTCCTTGCTCAGAGAACTGAACTCAAAACGCCCGATTCACCGCACAAGAATATATCTGACTAGTAATAATCTTAAAACCTATGTATTGATATCTCTCTGTTAGTGTGTCAAGTGGGTGTAAAGCAGCATAAACACAGCCGTGAAAAGCAGCTAAACCCCATTATAAAAATAAATTACTTTTCAAAACCCATGAAACAAAGACAGTGAAAGAGAGAGAAATTCTTACACAATTCGTTCAGGCTCTGTGATGCAACCTGGATTGACCATATCTAGACCCACAGCTGGATGAGACATAAGGGTGGACACTCTTGGGGCTGAGAGGTTTGGTGAGGTTGGGTGAGCAAACGCAGACCCTTTAAAGTAATACTGCGTGCTACCCATCGCATGGGTCCCAAATCTCCAGGTTCAAGGGCATCTTCCTACATCGAAAACATGCATGAGAAACCCAGAAGATGGTACACCGTGTGATGGGGAAAGGTTTCTAAAACGCACCTCATTTCTCATCTCCTTGTGCTCGGGTTCGCCATTCCAGCCACTTTACTAGCAATCTCCCTACTTGGAGCATCAGCACCTTTAACCTCCTGTTCCGTACAGGTTGCTATTTGTCCTGAGGATGAACGGGAAGACGGGGAACCAATGAGAGACTAGCTCTTGGTGTTGGGACAGGCACAGGTCACTCTATTTTCCCATCAGGAAGAAGAATTAACCACAGGCTCAGCCTGCCCCCCGGAACCAGAACAGGGCCTGAAGCCATCCTGCGCTTTTGCGGCCAGCTCCCGAAAAAGCGAGTTGTAAAATGGAGCTTCAGGGCACTGCAATTCACAAACCTGCACAGTTATAAATGATAACTCTCGTCCACAAATATATTGAGGGAAGGCAAAGACGAGGAATTGAAATCAAGGCAGAATTGCAGGAAACAGATTTCAGGAGGTAGATTCGAATCGCCTTTAAAGCACATGAAAAGCGGCAAAACGTTGACAATGATGCCCTTGGCCAAAAAGGGCGTATGCGTTTTTTCCTGAATATATTCAGGAAAAAACGCATACGCCCTTTTTGGCCAACCAAGCAACCTGGAAAGGCAAATCAGCGCTACAAAGAAGTCTCGCTTCCCATCGGTCAAAAGGGCCATGCTGAAAAAAGTGTCAAAACCAGAAATGCAGGACAGGCCATGGAGAAATGGGAGCCTTGCTACACCGATGGGTGGGATGTAAATTGCCAACAGCCACTCTGGAGAAGTGTACGGTGTGTCCTGAAACATCTAAAAAACACAGCTTAGAGAGCATAGGGCACTTCCACGCATGGAGGTATAAAGTGGGAAAATTAAAAATCAGCAAGACACAAGCTCCCCAAAGTTTAGGGCTGCTCTGTTGACAAGGACCTCCACTTCATTCCACCTTAAATATCCCAGGAAAGCGAAAAATGGATAAAAAATTTGAGGTCCATATGTACAATGGATTATCACTCAGCCATGAAATCAATGTCATAAGGCTAGTAGCAGCATGATGAGTGGATTTAGGTACGACGATTCTAAGTGACATAAGTCACACAAAAAAGGACACTTCTCATAAGGTGTCACTTATAGAGGGAATGTAAAAACCGTTACACTTGAACTGAATTACAAAACAGAACAGAGTCACACATGCAGAAAACACACTATGGCTGCTTAACGGGAAAGGTGAGGTGGGGTGATACATAAAACAAGAGTTTCAAATTAGCTCAGATACCGTTCCATAAACCCAATATGTAACAGACAAGACCTACTCCTTGCTCAGAGAACTGGACTCAACACGCCCGATTCACCGCACAAGAATATATCTGACTAGTAATAATCTTAAAACCTATGTATTGATATCTCTCTGTTAGTGTGTCAAGTGGGTGTAAAGCAGCATAAACACAGCCGTGAAAAGCAGCTAAACCCCATTATAAAAATAAATTACTTTTCAAAACCCATGAAACAAAGACAGTGAAAGAGAGAGAAATTCTTACACAATTCGTTCAGGGTCTGTGATGCAACCTGGATTGACCATATCTAGACCCACAGCTGGATGAGACATAAGGGTGGACACTCTTGGGGCTGAGAGGTTTGGTGAGGTTGGGTGAGCAAACGCAGACCCTTTAAAGTAATACTGCGTGCTACCCATCGCATGGGTCCCAAATCTCCAGGTTCAAGGGCATCTTCCTACATCAAAAACATGCATGAGAAACCCAGAAGATGGTACACCGTGTGATGGGGAAAGGTTTCTAAAACGCACCTCATTTCTCATCTCCTTGTGCTCGGGTTCGCCATTCCAGCCACTTTACTAGCAATCTCCCCTACTTGGAGCATCAGCACCTTTAACCTCCTGTTCCGTACAGGTTGCTATTTGTCCTGAGGATGAACGGGAAGACGGGGAACCAATGAGAGACTAGCTCTTGGTGTTGGGACAGGCACAGGTCACTCTATTTTCCCATCAGGAAGAAGAATTAACCACAGGCTCAGCCTGCCCCCCGGAACCAGAACAGGGCCTGAAGCCATCCTGCGCTTTTGCGGCCAGCTCCCGAAAAAGCGAGTTGTAAAATGGAGCTTCAGGGCACTGCAATTCACAAACCTGCACAGTTATAAATGATAACTCTCGTCCACAAATATATTGAGGGAAGGCAAAGACGAGGAATTGAAATCAAGGCAGAATTGCAGGAAACAGATTTCAGGAGGTAGATTCGAATCGCCTTTAAAGCACATGAAAAGCGGCAAAACGTTGACAATGATGCCCTTGGCCAAAAAGGGCGTATGCGTTTTTTCCTGAATATATTCAGGAAAAAACGCATACGCCCTTTTTGGCCAACCAAGCAACCTGGAAAGGCAAATCAGCGCTACAAAGAAGTCTCGCTTCCCATCGGTCAAAAGGGCCATGCTGAAAAAAGTGTCAAAACCAGAAATGCAGGACAGGCCATGGAGAAATGGGAGCCTTGCTACACCGATGGGTGGGATGTAAATTGCCAACAGCCACTCTGGAGAAGTGTACGGTGTGTCCTGAAACATCTAAAAAACACAGCTTAGAGAGCATAGGGCACTTCCACGCATGGAGGTATAAAGTGGGAAAATTAAAAATCAGCAAGACACAAGCTCCCCAAAGTTTAGGGCTGCTCTGTTGACAAGGACCTCCACTTCATTCCACCTTAAATATCCCAGGAAAGCGAAAAATGGATAAAAAATTTGAGGTCCATATGTACAATGGATTATCACTCAGCCATGAAATCAATGTCATAAGGCTAGTAGCAGCATGATGAGTGGATTTAGGTCCGACGATTCTAAGTGACATAAGTCACACAGAAAAGGACACTTCTCATAAGGTGTCACTTATAGAGGGAATGTAAAAACCGTTACACTTGAACTGAATTACAAAACAGAACAGAGTCACACATGCAGAAAACACACTATGGCTGCTTAACGGGAAAGGTGAGGTGGGGTGATACATAAAACAAGAGTTTCAAATTAGCTCAGATACCGTTCCATAAACCCAATATGTAACAGACAAGACCTACTCCTTGCTCAGAGAACTGGACTCAACACGCCCGATTCACCGCACAAGAATATATCTGACTAGTAATAATCTTAAAACCTATGTATTGATATCTCTCTGTTAGTGTGTCAAGTGGGTGTAAAGCAGCATAAACACAGCCGTGAAAAGCAGCTAAACCCCATTATAAAAATAAATTACTTTTCAAAACCCATGAAACAAAGACAGTGAAAGAGAGAGAAATTCTTACACAATTCGTTCAGGGTGTGTGATGCAACCTGGATTGACCATATCTAGACCCACAGCTGGATGAGACATAAGGGTGGACACTCTTGGGGCTGAGAGGTTTGGTGAGGTTGGGTGAGCAAACGCAGACCCTTTAAAGTAATACTGCGTGCTACCCATCGCATGGGTCCCAAATCTCCAGGTTCAAGGGCATCTTCCTACATCAAAAACATGCATGAGAAACCCAGAAGATGGTACACCGTGTGATGGGGAAAGGTTTCTAAAAGGCACCTCATTTCTCATCTCCTTGTGCTCGGGTTCGCCATTCCAGCCACTTTACTAGCAATCTCCCCTACTTGGAGCATCAGCACCTTTAACCTCCTGTTCCGTACAGGTTGCTATTTGTCCTGAGGATGAACGGGAAGACGGGGAACCAATGAGAGACTAGCTCTTGGTGTTGGGACAGGCACAGGTCACTCTATTTTCCCATCAGGAAGAAGAATTAACCACAGGCTCAGCCTGCCCCCCGGAACCAGAACAGGGCCTGAAGCCATCCTGCTCTTTTGCGGCCAGCTCCCGAAAAAGCGAGTTGTAAAATGGAGCTTCAGGGCACTGCAATTCACAAACCTGCACAGTTATAAATGATAACTCTCGTCCACAAATATATTGAGGGAAGGCAAAGACGAGGAATTGAAATCAAGGCAGAATTGCAGGAAACAGATTTCAGGAGGTAGATTCGAATCGCCTTGAAAGCACATGAAAAGCGGCAAAACGTTGACAATGATGCCCTTGGCCAAAAAGGGCGTATGCGTTTTTTCCTGAATATATTCAGGAAAAAACGCATACGCCCTTTTTGGCCAACCAAGCAACCTGGAAAGGCAAATCAGCGCTACAAAGAAGTCTCGCTTCCCATCGGTCAAAAGGGCCATGCTGAAAAAAGTGTCAAAACCAGAAATGCAGGACAGGCCATGGAGAAATGGGAGCCTTGCTACACCGATGGGTGGGATGTAAATTGCCAACAGCCACTCTGGAGAAGTGTACGGTGTGTCCTGAAACATCTAAAAAACACAGCTTAGAGAGCATAGGGCACTTCCACGCATGGAGGTATAAAGTGGGAAAATTAAAAATCAGCAAGACACAAGCTCCCCAAAGTTTAGGGCTGCTCTGTTGACAAGGACCTCCACTTCATTCCACCTTAAATATCCCAGGAAAGCGAAAAATGGATAAAAAATTTGAGGTCCATATGTACAATGGATTATCACTCAGCCATGAAATCAATGTCATAAGGCTAGTAGCAGCATGATGAGTGGATTTAGGTACGACGATTCTAAGTGACATAAGTCACACAAAAAAGGACACTTCTCATAAGGTGTCACTTATAGAGGGAATGTAAAAACCGTTACACTTGAACTGAATTACAAAACAGAACAGAGTCACACATGCAGAAAACACACTATGGCTGCTTAACGGGAAAGGTGAGGTGGGGTGATACATAAAACAAGAGTTTCAAATTAGCTCAGATACCGTTCCATAAACCCAATATGTAACAGACAAGACCTACTCCTTGCTCAGAGAACTGGACTCAACACGCCCGATTCACCGCACAAGAATATATCTGACTAGTAATAATCTTAAAACCTATGTATTGATATCTCTCTGTTAGTGTGTCAAGTGGGTGTAAAGCAGCATAAACACAGCCGTGAAAAGCAGCTAAACCCCATTATAAAAATAAATTACTTTTCAAAACCCATGAAACAAAGACAGTGAAAGAGAGAGAAATTCTTACACAATTCGTTCAGGGTGTGTGATGCAACCTGGATTGACCATATCTAGACCCACAGCTGGATGAGACATAAGGGTGGACACTCTTGGGGCTGAGAGGTTTGGTGAGGTTGGGTGAGCAAACGCAGACCCTTTAAAGTAATACTGCGTGCTACCCATCGCATGGGTCCCAAATCTCCAGGTTCAAGGGCATCTTCCTACATCAAAAACATGCATGAGAAACCCAGAAGATGGTACACCGTGTGATGGGGAAAGGTTTCTAAAACGCACCTCATTTCTCATCTCCTTGTGCTCGGGTTCGCCATTCCAGCCACTTTACTAGCAATCTCCCCTACTTGGAGCATCAGCACCTTTAACCTCCTGTTCCGTACAGGTTGCTATTTGTCCTGAGGATGAACGGGAAGACGGGGAACCAATGAGAGACTAGCTCTTGGTGTTGGGACAGGCACAGGTCACTCTATTTTCCCATCAGGAAGAAGAATTAACCACAGGCTCAGCCTGCCCCCCGGAACCAGAACAGGGCCTGAAGCCATCCTGCGCTTTTGCGGCCAGCTCCCGAAAAAGCGAGTTGTAAAATGGAGCTTCAGGGCACTGCAATTCACAAACATGCACAGTTATAAATGATAACTCTCGTCCACAAATATATTGAGGGAAGGCAAAGACGAGGAATTGAAATCAAGGCAGAATTGCAGGAAACAGATTTCAGGAGGTAGATTCGAATCGCCTTTAAAGCACATGAAAAGCGGCAAAACGTTGACAATGATGCCCTTGGCCAAAAAGGGCGTATGCGTTTTTTCCTGAATATATTCAGGAAAAAACGCATACGCCCTTTTTGGCCAACCAAGCAACCTGGAAAGGCAAATCAGCGCTACAAAGAAGTCTCGCTTCCCATCGGTCAAAAGGGCCATGCTGAAAAAAGTGTCAAAACCAGAAATGCAGGACAGGCCATGGAGAAATGGGAGCCTTGCTACACCGATGGGTGGGATGTAAATTGCCAACAGCCACTCTGGAGAAGTGTACGGTGTGTCCTGAAACATCTAAAAAACACAGCTTAGAGAGCATAGGGCACTTCCACGCATGGAGGTATAAAGTGGGAAAATTAAAAATCAGCAAGACACAAGCTCCCCAAAGTTTAGGGCTGCTCTGTTGACAAGGACCTCCACTTCATTCCACCTTAAATATCCCAGGAAAGCGAAAAATGGATAAAAAATTTGAGGTCCATATGTACAATGGATTATCACTCAGCCATGAAATCAATGTCATAAGGCTAGTAGCAGCATGATGAGTGGATTTAGGTACGACGATTCTAAGTGACATAAGTCACACAAAAAAGGACACTTCTCATAAGGTGTCACTTATAGAGGGAATGTAAAAACCGTTACACTTGAACTGAATTACAAAACAGAACAGAGTCACACATGCAGAAAACACACTATGGCTGCTTAACGGGAAAGGTGAGGTGGGGTGATACATAAAACAAGAGTTTCAAATTAGCTCAGATACCGTTCCATAAACCCAATATGTAACAGACAAGACCTACTCCTTGCTCAGAGAACTGAACTCAACACGCCCGATTCACCGCACAAGAATATATCTGACTAGTAATAATCTTAAAACCTATGTATTGATATCTCTCTGTTAGTGTGTCAAGTGGGTGTAAAGCGGCATAAACACAGCCGTGAAAAGCAGCTAAACCCCATTATAAAAATAAATTACTTTTCAAAACCCATGAAACAAAGACTGTGAAAGAGAGAGAAATTCTTACACAATTCGTTCAGGGTGTGTGATGCAACCTGGATTGACCATATCTAGACCCACAGCTGGATGAGACATAAGGGTGGACACTCTTGGGGCTGAGAGGTTTGGTGAGGTTGGGTGAGCAAACGCAGACCCTTTAAAGTAATACTGCGTGCTACCCATCGCATGGGTCCCAAATCTCCAGGTTCAAGGGCATCTTCCTACATCGAAAACATGCATGAGAAACCCAGAAGATGGTACACCGTGTGATGGGGAAATGTTTCTAAAACGCACCTCATTTCTCATCTCCTTGTGCTCGGGTTCGCCATTCCAGCCACTTTACTAGCAATCTCCCTACTTGGAGCATCAGCACCTTTAACCTCCTGTTCCGTACAGGTTGCTATTTGTCCTGAGGATGAACGGGAAGACGGGGAACCAATGAGAGACTAGCTCTTGGTGTTGGGACAGGCACAGGTCACTCTATTTTCCCATCAGGAAGAAGAATTAACCACAGGCTCAGCCTGCCCCCCGGAACCAGAACAGGGCCTGAAGCCATCCTGCGCTTTTGCGGCCAGCTCCCGAAAAAGCGAGTTGTAAAATGGAGCTTCAGGGCACTGCAATTCACAAACCTGCACAGTTATAAATGATAACTCTCGTCCACAAATATATTGAGGGAAGGCAAAGACGAGGAATTGAAATCAAGGCAGAATTGCAGGAAACAGATTTCAGGAGGTAGATTCGAATCGCCTTGAAAGCACATGAAAAGCGGCAAAACGTTGACAATGATGCCCTTGGCCAAAAAGGGCGTATGCGTTTTTTCCTGAATATATTCAGGAAAAAACGCATACGCCCTTTTTGGCCAACCAAGCAACCTGGAAAGGCAAATCAGCGCTACAAAGAAGTCTCGCTTCCCATCGGTCAAAACGGCCATGCTGAAAAAAGTGTCAAAACCAGAAATGCAGGACAGGCCATGGAGAAATGGGAGCCTTGCTACACTGATGGGCGGGATGTAAATTGCCAACAGCCACTCTGGAGAAGTGTACGGTGTGTCCTGAAACATCTAAAAAACACAGCTTAGAGAGCATAGGGCACTTCCACGCATGGGGGTATAAAGTGGGAAAATTAAAAATCAGCAAGACACAAGCACCCCAAAGTTTAGGGCTGCTCTGTTGACAAGGACCTCCACTTCATTCCACCTTAAATATCCCAGGAAAGCGAAAAATGGATAAAAAATTTGAGGTCCATATGTACAATGGATTATCACTCAGCCATGAAATCAATGTCATAAGGCTAGTAGCAGCATGATGAGTGGATTTAGGTACGACGATTCTAAGTGACATAAGTCACACAGAAAAGGACACTTCTCATAAGGTGTCACTTATAGAGGGAATGTAAAAACCGTTACACTTGAACTGAATTACAAAACAGAACAGAGTCACACATGCAGAAAACACACTATGGCTGCTTAACAGGAAAGGTGAGGTGGGGTGATACATAAAACAAGAGTTTCAAATTAGCTCAGATACCGTTCCATAAACCCAATATGTAACAGACAAGACCTACTCCTTGCTCAGAGAACTGGACTCAACACGCCCGATTCACCGCACAAGAATATATCTGACTAGTAATAATCTTAAAACCTATGTATTGATATCTCTCTGTTAGTGTGTCAAGTGGGTGTAAAGCAGCATAAACACAGCCATGAAAAGCAGCTAAACCCCATTATAAAAATAAATTACTTTTCAAAACCCATGAAACAAAGACAGTGAAAGAGAGAGAAATTCTTACACAATTCGTTCAGGGTCTGTGATGCAACCTGGATTGACCATATCTAGACCCACAGCTGGATGAGACATAAGGGTGGACACTCTTGGGGCTGAGAGGTTTGGTGAGGTTGGGTGAGCAAACGCAGACCCTTTAAAGTAATACTGCGTGCTACCCATCGCATGGGTCCCAAATCTCCAGGTTCAAGGGCATCTTCCTACATCGAAAACATGCATGAGAAACCCAGAAGATGGTACACCGTGTGATGGGGAAAGGTTTCTAAAACGCACCTCATTTCTCATCTCCTTGTGCTCGGGTTCGCCATTCCAGCCACTTTACTAGCAATCTCCCTACTTGGAGCATCAGCACCTTTAACCTCCTGTTCCGTACAGGTTGCTATTTGTCCTGAGGATGAACGGGAAGACGGGGAACCAATGAGAGACTAGCTCTTGGTGTTGGGACAGGCACAGGTCACTCTATTTTCCCATCAGGAAGAAGAATTAACCACAGGCTCAGCCTGCCCCCCGGAACCAGAACAGGGCCTGAAGCCATCCTGCGCTTTTGCGGCCAGCTCCCGAAAAAGCGAGTTGTAAAATGGAGCTTCAGGGCACTGCAATTCACAAACCTGCACAGTTATAAATGATAACTCTCGTCCACAAATATATTGAGGGAAGGCAAAGACGAGGAATTGAAATCAAGGCAGAATTGCAGGAAACAGATTTCAGGAGGTAGATTCGAATCGCCTTTAAAGCACATGAAAAGCGGCAAAACGTTGACAATGATGCCCTTGGCCAAAAAGGGCGTATGCGTTTTTTCCTGAATATATTCAGGAAAGAACGCATACGCCCTTTTTGGCCAACCAAGCAACCTGGAAAGGCAAATCAGCGCTACAAAGAAGTCTCGCTTCCCATCGGTCAAAACGGCCATGCTGAAAAAAGTGTCAAAAACAGAAATGCAGGACAGGCCATGGAGAAATGGGAGCCTTGCTACACTGATGGGCGGGATGTAAATTGCCAACAGCCACTCTGGAGAAGTGTACGGTGTGTCCTGAAACATCTAAAAAACACAGCTTAGAGAGCATAGGGCACTTCCACGCATGGGGGTATAAAGTGGGAAAATTAAAAATCAGCAAGACACAAGCACCCCAAAGTTTAGGGCTGCTCTGTTGACAAGGACCTCCACTTCATTCCACCTTAAATATCCCAGGAAAGCGAAAAATGGATAAAAAATTTGAGGTCCATATATACAATGGATTATCACTCAGCCATGAAATCAATGTCATAAGGCTAGTAGCAGCATGATGAGTGGATTTAGGTCCGACGATTCTAAGTGACATAAGTCACACAGAAAAGGACACTTCTCATAAGGTGTCACTTATAGAGGGAATGTAAAAACCGTTACACTTGAACTGAATTACAAAACAGAACAGAGTCACACATGCAGAAAACACACTATGGCTGCTTAACGGGAAAGGTGAGGTGGGGTGATACATAAAACAAGAGTTTCAAATTAGCTCAGATACCGTTCCATAAACCCAATATGTAACAGACAAGACCTACTCCTTGCTCAGAGAACTGGACTCAACACGCCCGATTCACCGCACAAGAATATATCTGATTAGTAATAATCTTAAAACCTATGTATTGATATCTCTCTGTTAGTGTGTCAAGTGGGTGTAAAGCAGCATAAACACAGCCGTGAAAAGCAGCTAAACCCCATTATAAAAATAAATTACTTTTCAAAACCCATGAAACAAAGACAGTGAAAGAGAGAGAAATTCTTACACAATTCGTTCAGGGTCTGTGATGCAACCTGGATTGACCATATCTAGACCCACAGCTGGATGAGACATAAGGGTGGACACTCTTGGGGCTGAGAGGTTTGGTGAGGTTGGGTGAGCAAACGCAGACCCTTTAAAGTAATACTGCGTGCTACCCATCGCATGGGTCCCAAATCTCCAGGTTCAAGGGCATCTTCCTACATCGAAAACATGCATGAGAAACCCAGAAGATGGTACACCGTGTGATGGGGAAAGGTTTCTAAAACGCACCTCATTTCTCATCTCCTTGTGCTCGGGTTCGCCATTCCAGCCACTTTACTAGCAATCTCCCTACTTGGAGCATCAGCACCTTTAACCTCCTGTTCCGTACAGGTTGCTATTTGTCCTGAGGATGAACGGGAAGACGGGGAACCAATGAGAGACTAGCTCTTGGTGTTGGGACAGGCACAGGTCACTCTATTTTCCCATCAGGAAGAAGAATTAACCACAGGCTCAGCCTGCCCCCCGGAACCAGAACAGGGCCTGAAGCCATCCTGCGCTTTTGCGGCCAGCTCCCGAAAAAGCGAGTTGTAAAATGGAGCTTCAGGGCACTGCAATTCACAAACCTGCACAGTTATAAATGATAACTCTCGTCCACAAATATATTGAGGGAAGGCAAAGACGAGGAATTGAAATCAAGGCAGAATTGCAGGAAACAGATTTCAGGAGGTAGATTCGAATCGCCTTGAAAGCACATGAAAAGCGGCAAAACGTTGACAATGATGCCCTTGGCCAAAAAGGGCGTATGCGTTTTTTCCTGAATATATTCAGGAAAGAACGCATACGCCCTTTTTGGCCAACCAAGCAACCTGGAAAGGCAAATCAGCGCTACAAAGAAGTCTCGCTTCCCATCGGTCAAAAGGGCCATGCTGAAAAAAGTGTCAAAACCAGAAATGCAGGACAGGCCATGGAGAAATGGGAGCCTTGCTACACTGATGGGTGGGATGTAAATTGCCAACAGCCACTCTGGAGAAGTGTACGGTGTGTCCTGAAACATCTAAAAAACACAGCTTAGAGAGCATAGGGCACTTCCACGCATGGGGGTATAAAGTGGGAAAATTAAAAATCAGCAAGACACAAGCACCCCAAAGTTTAGGGCTGCTCTGTTGACAAGGACCTCCACTTCATTCCACCTTAAATATCCCAGGAAAGCGAAAAATGGATAAAAAATTTGAGGTCCATATGTACAATGGATTATCACTCAGCCATGAAATCAATGTCATAAGGCTAGTAGCAGCATGATGAGTGGATTTAGGTCCGACGATTCTAAGTGACATAAGTCACACCGAAAAGGACACTTCTCATAAGGTGTCACTTATAGAGGGAATGTAAAAACCGTTACACTTGACCTGAATTACAAAACAGAACAGAGTCACACATGCAGAAAACACACTATGGCTGCTTAACGGGAAAGGTGAGGTGGGGTGATACATAAAACAAGAGTTTCAAATTAGCTCAGATACCGTTCCATAAACCCAATATGTAACAGACAAGACCTACTCCTTGCTCAGAGAACTGAACTCAACACGCCCGATTCACCGCACAAGAATATATCTGACTAGTAATAATCTTAAAACCTATGTATTGATATCTCTCTGTTAGTGTGTCAAGTGGGTGTAAAGCGGCATAAACTCAGCCGTGAAAAGCAGCTAAACCCCATTATAAAAATAAATTACTTTTCAAAACCCATGAAACAAAGACAGTGAAAGAGAGAGAAATTCTTACACAATTCGTTCAGGGTCTGTGATGCAACCTGGATTGACCATATCTAGACCCACAGCTGGATGAGACATAAGGGTGGACACTCTTGGGGCTGAGAGGTTTGGTGAGGTTGGGTGAGCAAACGCAGACCCTTTAAAGTAATACTGCGTGCTACCCATCGCATGGGTCCCAAATCTCCAGGTTCAAGGGCATCTTCCTACATCGAAAACATGCATGAGAAACCCAGAAGATGGTACACCGTGTGATGGGGAAAGATTTCTAAAACGCACCTCATTTCTCATCTCCTTGTGCTCGGGTTCACCATTCCAGCCACTTTACTAGCAATCTCCCTACTTGGAGCATCAGCACCTTTAACCTCCTGTTCCGTACAGGTTGCTATTTGTCCTGAGGATGAACGGGAAGACGGGGAACCAATGAGAGACTAGCTCTTGGTGTTGGGACAGGCACAGGTCACTCTATTTTCCCATCAGGAAGAAGAATTAACCACAGGCTCAGCCTGCCCCCCGGAACCAGAACAGGGCCTGAAGCCATCCTGCGCTTTTGCGGCCAGCTCCCGAAAAAGCGAGTTGTAAAATGGAGCATCAGGGCACTGCAATTCACAAACCTGCACAGTTATAAATGATAACTCTCGTCCACAAATATATTGAGGGAAGGCAAAGACGAGGAATTGAAATCAAGGCAGAATTGCAGGAAACAGATTTCAGGAGGTAGATTCGAATCGCCTTTAAAGCACATGAAAAGCGGCAAAACGTTGACAATGATGCCCTTGGCCAAAAAGGGCGTATGCGTTTTTTCCTGAATATATTCAGGAAAAAACGCATACGCCCTTTTTGGCCAACCAAGCAACCTGGAAAGGCAAATCAGCGCTACAAAGAAGTCTCGCTTCCCATCGGTCAAAAGGGCCATGCTGAAAAAAGTGTCAAAACCAGAAATGCAGGACAGGCCATGGAGAAATGGGAGCCTTGCTACACTGATGGGTGGGATGTAAATTGCCAACAGCCACTCTGGAGAAGTGTACGGTGTGTCCTGAAACATCTAAAAAACACAGCTTAGAGAGCATAGGGCACTTCCACGCATGGGGTTATAAAGTGGGAAAATTAAAAATCAGCAAGACACAAGCACCCCAAAGTTTAGGGCTGCTCTGTTGACAAGGACCTCCACTTCATTCCACCTTAAATATCCCAGGAAAGCGAAAAATGGATAAAAAATTTGAGGTCCATATGTACAATGGATTATCACTCAGCCATGAAATCAATGTCATAAGGCTAGTAGCAGCATGATGAGTGGATTTAGGTCCGACGATTCTAAGTGACATAAGTCACACAGAAAAGGACACTTCTCATAAGGTGTCACTTATAGAGGGAATGTAAAAACCGTTACACTTGAACTGAATTACAAAACAGAACAGAGTCACACATGCAGAAAACACACTATGGCTGCTTAACGGGAAAGGTGAGGTGGGGTGATACATAAAACAAGAGTTTCAAATTAGCTCAGATACCGTTCCATAAACCCAATATGTAACAGACAAGACCTACTCCTTGCTCAGAGAACTGAACTCAACACGCCCGATTCACCGCACAAGAATATATCTGACTAGTAATAATCTTAAAACCTATGTATTGATATCTCTCTGTTAGTGTGTCAAGTGGGTGTAAAGTGGCATAAACTCAGCCGTGAAAAGCAGCTAAACCCCATTATAAAAATAAATTACTTTTCAAAACCCATGAAACAAAGACAGTGAAAGAGAGAGAAATTCTTACACAATTCGTTCAGGGTCTGTGATGCAACCTGGATTGACCATATCTAGACCCACAGCTGGATGAGACATAAGGGTGGACACTCTTGGGGCTGAGAGGTTTGGTGAGGTTGGGTGAGCAAACGCAGACCCTTTAAAGTAATACTGCGTGCTACCCATCGCATGGGTCCCAAATCTCCAGGTTCAAGGGCATCTTCCTACATCGAAAACATGCATGAGAAACCCAGAAGATGGTACACCGTGTGATGGGGAAAGGTTTCTAAAACGCACCTCATTTCTCATCTCCTTGTGCTCGGGTTCGCCATTCCAGCCACTTTACTAGCAATCTCCCTACTTGGAGCATCAGCACCTTTAACCTCCTGTTCCGTACAGGTTGCTATTTGTCCTGAGGATGAACGGGAAGACGGGGAACCAATGAGAGACTAGCTCTTGGTGTTGGGACAGGCACAGGTCACTCTATTTTCCCATCAGGAAGAAGAATTAACCACAGGCTCAGCCTGCCCCCCGGAACCAGAACAGGGCCTGAAGCCATCCTGCGCTTTTGCGGCCAGCTCCCGAAAAAGCGAGTTGTAAAATGGAGCTTCAGGGCACTGCAATTCACAAACCTGCACAGTTATAAATGATAACTCTCGTCCACAAATATATTGAGGGAAGGCAAAGACGAGGAATTGAAATCAAGGCAGAATTGCAGGAAACAGATTTCAGGAGGTAGATTCGAATCGCCTTTAAAGCACATGAAAAGCGGCAAAACGTTGACAATGATGCCCTTGGCCAAAAAGGGCGTATGCGTTTTTTCCTGAATATATTCAGGAAAAAACGCATACGCCCTTTTTGGCCAACCAAGCAACCTGGAAAGGCAAATCAGCGCTACAAAGAAGTCTCGCTTCCCATCGGTCAAAAGGGCCATGCTGAAAAAAGTGTCAAAACCAGAAATGCAGGACAGGCCATGGAGAAATGGGAGCCTTGCTACACTGATGGGTGGGATGTAAATTGCCAACAGCCACTCTGGAGAAGTGTACGGTGTGTCCTGAAACATCTAAAAAACACAGCTTAGAGAGCATAGGGCACTTCCACGCATGGGGGTATAAAGTGGGAAAATTAAAAATCAGCAAGACACAAGCACCCCAAAGTTTAGGGCTGCTCTGTTGACAAGGACCTCCACTTCATTCCACCTTAAATATCCCAGGAAAGCGAAAAATGGATAAAAAATTTGAGGTCCATATGTACAATGGATTATCACTCAGCCATGAAATCAATGTCATAAGGCTAGTAGCAGCATGATGAGTGGATTTAGGTCCGACGATTCTAAGTGACATAAGTCACACAGAAAAGGACACTTCTCATAAGGTGTCACTTATAGAGGGAATGTAAAAACCGTTACACTTGAACTGAATTACAAAACAGAACAGAGTCACACATGCAGAAAACACACTATGGCTGCTTAACGGGAAAGGTGAGGTGGGGTGATACATAAAACAAGAGTTTCAAATTAGCTCAGATACCGTTCCATAAACCCAATATGTAACAGACAAGACCTACTCCTTGCTCAGAGAACTGAACTCAACACGCCCGATTCACCGCACAAGAATATATCTGACTAGTAATAATCTTAAAACCTATGTATTGATATCTCTCTGTTAGTGTGTCAAGTGGGTGTAAAGCGGTATAAACTCAGCCGTGAAAAGCAGCTAAACCCCATTATAAAAATAAATTACTTTTCAAAACCCATGAAACAAAGACAGTGAAAGAGAGAGAAATTCTTACACAATTCGTTCAGGGTCTGTGATGCAACCTGGATTGACCATATCTAGACCCACAGCTGGATGAGACATAAGGGTGGACACTCTTGGGGCTGAGAGGTTTGGTGAGGTTGGGTGAGCAAACGCAGACCCTTTAAAGTAATACTGCGTGCTACCCATCGCATGGGTCCCAAATCTCCAGGTTCAAGGGCATCTTCCTACATCGAAAACATGCATGAGAAACCCAGAAGATGGTACACCGTGTGATGTGGAAAGGTTTCTAAAACGCACCTCATTTCTCATCTCCTTGTGCTCGGGTTCGCCATTCCAGCCACTTTACTAGCAATCTCCCTACTTGGAGCATCAGCACCTTTAACCTCCTGTTCCGTACAGGTTGCTATTTGTCCTGAGGATGAACGGGAAGACGGGGAACCAATGAGAGACTAGCTCTTGGTGTTGGGACAGGCACAGGTCACTCTATTTTCCCATCAGGAAGAAGAATTAACCACAGGCTCAGCCTGCCCCCCGGAACCAGAACAGGGCCTGAAGCCATCCTGCGCTTTTGCGGCCAGCTCCCGAAAAAGCGAGTTGTAAAATGGAGCTTCAGGGCACTGCAATTCACAAACCTGCACAGTTATAAATGATAACTCTCGTCCACAAATATATTGAGGGAAGGCAAAGACGAGGAATTGAAATCAAGGCAGAATTGCAGGAAACAGATTTCAGGAGGTAGATTCGAATCGCCTTTAAAGCACATGAAAAGCGGCAAAACGTTGACAATGATGCCCTTGGCCAAAAAGGGCGTATGCGTTTTTTCCTGAATATATTCAGGAAAAAACGCATACGCCCTTTTTGGCCAACCAAGCAACCTGGAAAGGCAAATCAGCGCTACAAAGAAGTCTCGCTTCCCATCGGTCAAAACGGCCATGCTGAAAAAAGTGTCAAAACCAGAAATGCAGGACAGGCCATGGAGAAATGGGAGCCTTGCTACACTGATGGGCGGGATGTAAATTGCCAACAGCCACTCTGGAGAAGTGTACGGTGTGTCCTGAAACATCTAAAAAACACAGCTTAGAGAGCATAGGGCACTTCCACGCATGGGGGTATAAAGTGGGAAAATTAAAAATCAGCAAGACACAAGCACCCCAAAGTTTAGGGCTGCTCTGTTGACAAGGACCTCCACTTCATTCCACCTTAAATATCTCAGGAAAGCGAAAAATGGATAAAAAATTTTAGGTCCATATGTACAATGGATTATCACTCAGCCATGAAATCAATGTCATAAGGCTAGTAGCAGCATGATGAGTGGATTTAGGTCCGACGATTCTAAGTGACATAAGTCACACAGAAAAGGACACTTCTCATAAGGTGTCACTTATAGAGGGAATGTAAAAACCGTTACACTTGAACTGAATTACAAAACAGAACAGAGTCACACATGCAGAAAACACACTATGGCTGCTTAACGGGAAAGGTGAGGTGGGGTGATACATAAAACAAGAGTTTCAAATTAGCTCAGATACCGTTCCATAAACCCAATATGTAACAGACAAGACCTACTCCTTGCTCAGAGAACTGAACTCAACACGCCCGATTCACCGCACAAGAATATATCTGACTAGTAATAATCTTAAAACCTATGTATTGATATCTCTCTGTTAGTGTGTCAAGTGGGTGTAAAGCGGCATAAACTCAGCCGTGAAAAGCAGCTAAACCCCATTATAAAAATAAATTACTTTTCAAAACCCATGAAACAAAGACAGTGAAAGAGAGAGAAATTCTTACACAATTCGTTCAGGGTCTGTGATGCAACCTGGATTGACCATATCTAGACCCACAGCTGGATGAGACATAAGGGTGGACACTCTTGGGGCTGAGAGGTTTGGTGAGGTTGGGTGAGCAAACGCAGACCCTTTAAAGTAATACTGCGTGCTACCCATCGCATGGGTCCCAAATCTCCAGGTTCAAGGGCATCTTCCTACATCGAAAACATGCATGAGAAACCCAGAAGATGGTACACCGTGTGATGGGGAAAGGTTTCTAAAACGCACCTCATTTCTCATCTCCTTGTGCTCGGGTTCGCCATTCCAGCCACTTTACTAGCAATCTCCCTACTTGGAGCATCAGCACCTTTAACCTCCTGTTCCGTACAGGTTGCTATTTGTCCTGAGGATGAACGGGAAGACGGGGAACCAATGAGAGACTAGCTCTTGGTGTTGGGACAGGCACAGGTCACTCTATTTTCCCATCAGGAAGAAGAATTAACCACAGGCTCAGCCTGCCCCCCGGAACCAGAACAGGGCCTGAAGCCATCCTGCGCTTTTGCGGCCAGCTCCCGAAAAAGCGAGTTGTAAAATGGAGCTTCAGGGCACTGCAATTCACAAACCTGCACAGTTATAAATGATAACTCTCGTCCACAAATATATTGAGGGAAGGCAAAGACGAGGAATTGAAATCAAGGCAGAATTGCAGGAAACAGATTTCAGGAGGTAGATTCGAATCGCCTTTAAAGCACATGAAAAGCGGCAAAACGTTGATAATGATGCCCTTGGCCAAAAAGGGCGTATGCGTTTTTTCCTGAATATATTCAGGAAAGAACGCATACGCCCTTTTTGGCCAACCAAGCAACCTGGAAAGGCAAATCAGCGCTACAAAGAAGTCTCGCTTCCCATCGGTCAAAAGGGCCATGCTGAAAAAAGTGTCAAAACCAGAAATGCAGGACAGGCCATGGAGAAATGGGAGCCTTGCTACACTGATGGGTGGGATGTAAATTGCCAACAGCCACTCTGGAGAAGTGTACGGTGTGTCCTGAAACATCTAAAAAACACAGCTTAGAGAGCATAGGGCACTTCCACACATGGGGGTATAAAGTGGGAAAATTAAAAATCAGCAAGACACAAGCACCCCAAAGTTTAGGGCTGCTCTGTTGACAAGGACCTCCACTTCATTCCACCTTAAATATCCCAGGAAAGCGAAAAATGGATAAAAAATTTGAGGTCCATATGTACAATGGATTATCACTCAGCCATGAAATCAATGTCATAAGGCTAGTAGCAGCATGATGAGTGGATTTAGGTCCGACGATTCTAAGTGACATAAGTCACACAGAAAAGGACACTTCTCATAAGGTGTCACTTATAGAGGGAATGTAAAAACCGTTACACTTGAACTGAATTACAAAACAGAACAGAGTCACACATGCAGAAAACACACTATGGCTGCTTAACGGGAAAGGTGAGGTGGGGTGATACATAAAACAAGAGTTTCAAATTAGCTCAGATACCGTTCCATAAACCCAATATGTAACAGACAAGACCTACTCCTTGCTCAGAGAACTGAACTCAACACGCCCGATTCACCGCACAAGAATATATCTGACTAGTAATAATCTTAAAACCTATGTATTGATATCTCTCTGTTAGTGTGTCAAGTGGGTGTAAAGCGGTATAAACTCAGCCGTGAAAAGCAGCTAAACCCCATTATAAAAATAAATTACTTTTCAAAACCCATGAAACAAAGACAGTGAAAGAGAGAGAAATTCTTACACAATTCGTTCAGGGTCTGTGATGCAACCTGGATTGACCATATCTAGACCCACAGCTGGATGAGACATAAGGGTGGACACTCTTGGGGCTGAGAGGTTTGGTGAGGTTGGGTGAGCAAACGCAGACCCTTTAAAGTAATACTGCGTGCTACCCATCGCATGGGTCCCAAATCTCCAGGTTCAAGGGCATCTTCCTACATCGAAAACATGCATGAGAAACCCAGAAGATGGTACACCGTGTGATGTGGAAAGGTTTCTAAAACGCACCTCATTTCTCATCTCCTTGTGCTCGGGTTCGCCATTCCAGCCACTTTACTAGCAATCTCCCTACTTGGAGCATCAGCACCTTTAACCTCCTGTTCCGTACAGGTTGCTATTTGTCCTGAGGATGAACGGGAAGACGGGGAACCAATGAGAGACTAGCTCTTGGTGTTGGGACAGGCACAGGTCACTCTATTTTCCCATCAGGAAGAAGAATTAACCACAGGCTCAGCCTGCCCCCCGGAACCAGAACAGGGCCTGAAGCCATCCTGCGCTTTTGCGGCCAGCTCCCGAAAAAGCGAGTTGTAAAATGGAGCTTCAGGGCACTGCAATTCACAAACCTGCACAGTTATAAATGATAACTCTCGTCCACAAATATATTGAGGGAAGGCAAAGACGAGGAATTGAAATCAAGGCAGAATTGCAGGAAACAGATTTCAGGAGGTAGATTCGAATCGCCTTTAAAGCACATGAAAAGCGGCAAAACGTTGACAATGATGCCCTTGGCCAAAAAGGGCGTATGCGTTTTTTCCTGAATATATTCAGGAAAAA
Organism: Balaenoptera physalus; assembly: GCF_965194825.1. Taxonomy (NCBI): domain Eukaryota; kingdom Metazoa; phylum Chordata; class Mammalia; order Artiodactyla; family Balaenopteridae; genus Balaenoptera; species Balaenoptera physalus. The sequence goes on from NW_028126486.1 coordinate 556,389, forward strand.
ACGCATACGCCCTTTTTGGCCAACCAAGCAACCTGGAAAGGCAAATCAGCGCTACAAAGAAGTCTCGCTTCCCATCGGTCAAAACGGCCATGCTGAAAAAAGTGTCAAAACCAGAAATGCAGGACAGGCCATGGAGAAATGGGAGCCTTGCTACACTGATGGGCGGGATGTAAATTGCCAACAGCCACTCTGGAGAAGTGTACGGTGTGTCCTGAAACATCTAAAAAACACAGCTTAGAGAGCATAGGGCACTTCCACGCATGGGGGTATAAAGTGGGAAAATTAAAAATCAGCAAGACACAAGCACCCCAAAGTTTAGGGCTGCTCTGTTGACAAGGACCTCCACTTCATTCCACCTTAAATATCCCAGGAAAGCGAAAAATGGATAAAAAATTTGAGGTCCATATGTACAATGGATTATCACTCAGCCATGAAATCAATGTCATAAGGCTAGTAGCAGCATGATGAGTGGATTTAGGTCCGACGATTCTAAGTGACATAAGTCACACAGAAAAGGACACTTCTCATAAGGTGTCACTTATAGAGGGAATGTAAAAACCGTTACACTTGAACTGAATTACAAAACAGAACAGAGTCACACATGCAGAAAACACACTATGGCTGCTTAACGGGAAAGGTGAGGTGGGGTGATACATAAAACAAGAGTTTCAAATTAGCTCAGATACCGTTCCATAAACCCAATATGTAACAGACAAGACCTACTCCTTGCTCAGAGAACTGAACTCAACACGCCCGATTCACCGCACAAGAATATATCTGACTAGTAATAATCTTAAAACCTATGTATTGATATCTCTCTGTTAGTGTGTCAAGTGGGTGTAAAGCGGCATAAACTCAGCCGTGAAAAGCAGCTAAACCCCATTATAAAAATAAATTACTTTTCAAAACCCATGAAACAAAGACAGTGAAAGAGAGAGAAATTCTTACACAATTCGTTCAGGGTCTGTGATGCAACCTGGATTGACCATATCTAGACCCACAGCTGGATGAGACATAAGGGTGGACACTCTTGGGGCTGAGAGGTTTGGTGAGGTTGGGTGAGCAAACGCAGACCCTTTAAAGTAATACTGCGTGCTACCCATCGCATGGGTCCCAAATCTCCAGGTTCAAGGGCATCTTCCTACATCGAAAACATGCATGAGAAACCCAGAAGATGGTACACCGTGTGATGGGGAATGGTTTCTAAAACGCACCTCATTTCTCATCTCCTTGTGCTCGGGTTCGCCATTCCAGCCACTTTACTAGCAATCTCCCTACTTGGAGCATCAGCACCTTTAACCTCCTGTTCCGTACAGGTTGCTATTTGTCCTGAGGATGAACGGGAAGACGGGGAACCAATGAGAGACTAGCTCTTGGTGTTGGGACAGGCACAGGTCACTCTATTTTCCCATCAGGAAGAAGAATTAACCACAGGCTCAGCCTGCCCCCCGGAACCAGAACAGGGCCTGAAGCCATCCTGCGCTTTTGCGGCCAGCTCCCGAAAAAGCGAGTTGTAAAATGGAGCTTCAGGGCACTGCAATTCACAAACCTGCACACTTATAAATGATAACTCTCGTCCACAAATATATTGAGGGAAGGCAAAGACGAGGAATTGAAATCAAGGCAGAATTGCAGGAAACAGATTTCAGGAGGTAGATTCGAATCGCCTTTAAAGCACATGAAAAGCGGCAAAACGTTGACAATGATGCCCTTGGCCAAAAAGGGCGTATGCGTTTTTTCCTGAATATATTCAGGAAAGAACGCATACGCCCTTTTTGGCCAACCAAGCAACCTGGAAAGGCAAATCAGCGCTACAAAGAAGTCTCGCTTCCCATCGGTCAAAAGGGCCATGCTGAAAAAAGTGTCAAAACCAGAAATGCAGGACAGGCCATGGAGAAATGGGAGCCTTGCTACACTGATGGGTGGGATGTAAATTGCCAACAGCCACTCTGGAGAAGTGTACGGTGTGTCCTGAAACATCTAAAAAACACAGCTTAGAGAGCATAGGGCACTTCCACGCATGGGGGTATAAAGTGGGAAAATTAAAAATCAGCAAGACACAAGCACCCCAAAGTTTAGGGCTGCTCTGTTGACAAGGACCTCCACTTCATTCCACCTTAAATATCCCAGGAAAGCGAAAAATGGATAAAAAATTTGAGGTACATATGTACAATGGATTATCACTCAGCCATGAAATCAATGTCATAAGGCTAGTAGCAGCATGATGAGTGGATTTAGGTCCGACGATTCTAAGTGACATAAGTCACACAGAAAAGGACACTTCTCATAAGGTGTCACTTATAGAGGGAATGTAAAAACCGTTACACTTGAACTGAATTACAAAACAGAACAGAGTCACACATGCAGAAAACACACTATGGCTGCTTAACGGGAAAGGTGAGGTGGGGTGATACATAAAACAAGAGTTTCAAATTAGCTCAGATACCGTTCCATAAACCCAATATGTAACAGACAAGACCTACTCCTTGCTCAGAGAACTGAACTCAACACGCCCGATTCACCGCACAAGAATATATCTGACTAGTAATAATCTTAAAACCTATGTATTGATATCTCTCTGTTAGTGTGTCAAGTGGGTGTAAAGCGGTATAAACTCAGCCGTGAAAAGCAGCTAAACCCCATTATAAAAATAAATTACTTTTCAAAACCCATGAAACAAAGACAGTGAAAGAGAGAGAAATTCTTACACAATTCGTTCAGGGTCTGTGATGCAACCTGGATTGACCATATCTAGACCCACAGCTGGATGAGACATAAGGGTGGACACTCTTGGGGCTGAGAGGTTTGGTGAGGTTGGGTGAGCAAACGCAGACCCTTTAAAGTAATACTGCGTGCTACCCATCGCATGGGTCCCAAATCTCCAGGTTCAAGGGCATCTTCCTACATCGAAAACATGCATGAGAAACCCAGAAGATGGTACACCGTGTGATGTGGAAAGGTTTCTAAAACGCACCTCATTTCTCATCTCCTTGTGCTCGGGTTCGCCATTCCAGCCACTTTACTAGCAATCTCCCTACTTGGAGCATCAGCACCTTTAACCTCCTGTTCCGTACAGGTTGCTATTTGTCCTGAGGATGAACGGGAAGACGGGGAACCAATGAGAGACTAGCTCTTGGTGTTGGGACAGGCACAGGTCACTCTATTTTCCCATCAGGAAGAAGAATTAACCACAGGCTCAGCCTGCCCCCCGGAACCAGAACAGGGCCTGAAGCCATCCTGCGCTTTTGCGGCCAGCTCCCGAAAAAGCGAGTTGTAAAATGGAGCTTCAGGGCACTGCAATTCACAAACCTGCACAGTTATAAATGATAACTCTCGTCCACAAATATATTGAGGGAAGGCAAAGACGAGGAATTGAAATCAAGGCAGAATTGCAGGAAACAGATTTCAGGAGGTAGATTCGAATCGCCTTTAAAGCACATGAAAAGCGGCAAAACGTTGACAATGATGCCCTTGGCCAAAAAGGGCGTATGCGTTTTTTCCTGAATATATTCAGGAAAAAACGCATACGCCCTTTTTGGCCAACCAAGCAACCTGGAAAGGCAAATCAGCGCTACAAAGAAGTCTCGCTTCCCATCGGTCAAAACGGCCATGCTGAAAAAAGTGTCAAAACCAGAAATGCAGGACAGGCCATGGAGAAATGGGAGCCTTGCTACACTGATGGGCGGGATGTAAATTGCCAACAGCCACTCTGGAGAAGTGTACGGTGTGTCCTGAAACATCTAAAAAACACAGCTTAGAGAGCATAGGGCACTTCCACGCATGGGGGTATAAAGTGGGAAAATTAAAAATCAGCAAGACACAAGCACCCCAAAGTTTAGGGCTGCTCTGTTGACAAGGACCTCCACTTCATTCCACCTTAAATATCCCAGGAAAGCGAAAAATGGATAAAAAATTTGAGGTCCATATGTACAATGGATTATCACTCAGCCATGAAATCAATGTCATAAGGCTAGTAGCAGCATGATGAGTGGATTTAGGTCCGACGATTCTAAGTGACATAAGTCACACAGAAAAGGACACTTCTCATAAGGTGTCACTTATAGAGGGAATGTAAAAACCGTTACACTTGAACTGAATTACAAAACAGAACAGAGTCACACATGCAGAAAACACACTATGGCTGCTTAACGGGAAAGGTGAGGTGGGGTGATACATAAAACAAGAGTTTCAAATTAGCTCAGATACCGTTCCATAAACCCAATATGTAACAGACAAGACCTACTCCTTGCTCAGAGAACTGAACTCAACACGCCCGATTCACCGCACAAGAATATATCTGACTAGTAATAATCTTAAAACCTATGTATTGATATCTCTCTGTTAGTGTGTCAAGTGGGTGTAAAGCGGCATAAACTCAGCCGTGAAAAGCAGCTAAACCCCATTATAAAAATAAATTACTTTTCAAAACCCATGAAACAAAGACAGTGAAAGAGAGAGAAATTCTTACACAATTCGTTCAGGGTCTGTGATGCAACCTGGATTGACCATATCTAGACCCACAGCTGGATGAGACATAAGGGTGGACACTCTTGGGGCTGAGAGGTTTGGTGAGGTTGGGTGAGCAAACGCAGACCCTTTAAAGTAATATTGCGTGCTACCCATCGCATGGGTCCCAAATCTCCAGGTTCAAGGGCATCTTCCTACATCGAAAACATGCATGAGAAACCCAGAAGATGGTACACCGTGTGATGGGGAAAGGTTTCTAAAACGCACCTCATTTCTCATCTCCTTGTGCTCGGGTTCGCCATTCCAGCCACTTTACTAGCAATCTCCCTACTTGGAGCATCAGCACCTTTAACCTCCTGTTCCGTACAGGTTGCTATTTGTCCTGAGGATGAACGGGAAGACGGGGAACCAATGAGAGACTAGCTCTTGGTGTTGGGACAGGCACAGGTCACTCTATTTTCCCATCAGGAAGAAGAATTAACCACAGGCTCAGCCTGCCCCCCGGAACCAGAACAGGGCCTGAAGCCATCCTGCGCTTTTGCGGCCAGCTCCCGAAAAAGCGAGTTGTAAAATGGAGCTTCAGGGCACTGCAATTCACAAACCTGCACAGTTATAAATGATAACTCTCGTCCACAAATATATTGAGGGAAGGCAAAGACGAGGAATTGAAATCAAGGCAGAATTGCAGGAAACAGATTTCAGGAGGTAGATTCGAATCGCCTTGAAAGCACATGAAAAGCGGCAAAACGTTGACAATGATGCCCTTGGCCAAAAAGGGCGTATGCGTTTTTTCCTGAATATATTCAGGAAAGAACGCATACGCCCTTTTTGGCCAACCAAGCAACCTGGAAAGGCAAATCAGCGCTACAAAGAAGTCTCGCTTCCCATCGGTCAAAACGGCCATGCTGAAAAAAGTGTCAAAACCAGAAATGCAGGACAGGCCATGGAGAAATGGGAGCCTTGCTACACTGATGGGCGGGATGTAAATTGCCAACAGCTACTCTGGAGAAGTGTACGGTGTGTCCTGAAACATCTAAAAAACACAGCTTAGAGAGCATAGGGCACTTCCACGCATGGGGGTATAAAGTGGGAAAATTAAAAATCAGCAAGACACAAGCACCCCAAAGTTTAGGGCTGCTCTGTTGACAAGGACCTCCACTTCATTCCACCTTAAATATCCCAGGAAAGCGAAAAATGGATAAAAAATTTGAGGTCCATATGTACAATGGATTATCACTCAGCCATGAAATCAATGTCATAAGGCTAGTAGCAGCATGATGAGTGGATTTAGGTCCGACGATTCTAAGTGACATAAGTCACACAGAAAAGGACACTTCTCATAAGGTGTCACTTATAGAGGGAATGTAAAAACCGTTACACTTGACCTGAATTACAAAACAGAACAGAGTCACACATGCAGAAAACACACTATGGCTGCTTAACGGGAAAGGTGAGGTGGGGTGATACATAAAACAAGAGTTTCAAATTAGCTCAGATACCGTTCCATAAACCCAATATGTAACAGACAAGACCTACTCCTTGCTCAGAGAACTGAACTCAACACGCCCGATTCACCGCACAAGAATATATCTGACTAGTAATAATCTTAAAACCTATGTATTGATATCTCTCTGTTAGTGTGTCAAGTGGGTGTAAAGCGGCATAAACTCAGCCGTGAAAAGCAGCTAAACCCCATTATAAAAATAAATTACTTTTCAAAACCCATGAAACAAAGACAGTGAAAGAGAGAGAAATTCTTACACAATTCGTTCAGGGTCTGTGATGCAACCTGGATTGACCATATCTAGACCCACAGCTGGATGAGACATAAGGGTGGACACTCTTGGGGCTGAGAGGTTTGGTGAGGTTGGGTGAGCAAACGCAGACCCTTTAAAGTAATACTGCGTGCTACCCATCGCATGGGTCCCAAATCTCCAGGTTCAAGGGCATCTTCCTACATCGAAAACATGCATGAGAAACCCAGAAGATGGTACACCGTGTGATGGGGAAAGGTTTCTAAAACGCACCTCATTTCTCATCTCCTTGTGCTCGGGTTCGCCATTCCAGCCACTTTACTAGCAATCTCCCTACTTGGAGCATCAGCACCTTTAACCTCCTGTTCCGTACAGGTTGCTATTTGTCCTGAGGATGAACGGGAAGACGGGGAACCAATGAGAGACTAGCTCTTGGTGTTGGGACAGGCACAGGTCACTCTATTTTCCCATCAGGAAGAAGAATTAACCACAGGCTCAGCCTGCCCCCCGGAACCAGAACAGGGCCTGAAGCCATCCTGCGCTTTTGCGGCCAGCTCCCGAAAAAGCGAGTTGTAAAATGGAGCTTCAGGGCACTGCAATTCACAAACCTGCACAGTTATAAATGATAACTCTCGTCCACAAATATATTGAGGGAAGGCAAAGACGAGGAATTGAAATCAAGGCAGAATTGCAGGAAACAGATTTCAGGAGGTAGATTCGAATCGCCTTTAAAGCACATGAAAAGCGGCAAAACGTTGACAATGATGCCCTTGGCCAAAAAGGGCGTATGCGTTTTTTCCTGAATATATTCAGGAAAAAACGCATACGCCCTTTGTGGCCAACCAAGCAACCTGGAAAGGCAAATCAGCGCTACAAAGAAGTCTCGCTTCCCATCGGTCAAAACGGCCATGCTGAAAAAAGTGTCAAAACCAGAAATGCAGGACAGGCCATGGAGAAATGGGAGCCTTGCTACACTGATGGGCGGGATGTAAATTGCCAACAGCCACTCTGGAGAAGTGTACGGTGTGTCCTGAAACATCTAAAAAACACAGCTTAGAGAGCATAGGGCACTTCCACGCATGGGGGTATAAAGTGGGAAAATTAAAAATCAGCAAGACACAAGCACCCCAAAGTTTAGGGCTGCTCTGTTGACAAGGACCTCCACTTCATTCCACCTTAAATATCCCAGGAAAGCGAAAAATGGATAAAAAATTTGAGGTCCATATGTACAATGGATTATCACTCAGCCATGAAATCAATGTCATAAGGCTAGTAGCAGCATGATGAGTGGATTTAGGTCCGACGATTCTAAGTGACATAAGTCACACAGAAAAGGACACTTCTCATAAGGTGTCACTTATAGAGGGAATGTAAAAACCGTTACACTTGACCTGAATTACAAAACAGAACAGAGTCACACATGCAGAAAACACACTATGGCTGCTTAACGGGAAAGGTGAGGTGGGGTGATACATAAAACAAGAGTTTCAAATTAGCTCAGATACCGTTCCATAAACCCAATATGTAACAGACAAGACCTACTCCTTGCTCAGAGAACTGAACTCAACACGCCCGATTCACCGCACAAGAATATATCTGACTAGTAATAATCTTAAAACCTATGTATTGATATCTCTCTGTTAGTGTGTCAAGTGGGTGTAAAGCGGCATAAACTCAGCCGTGAAAAGCAGCTAAACCCCATTATAAAAATAAATTACTTTTCAAAACCCATGAAACAAAGACAGTGAAAGAGAGAGAAATTCTTACACAATTCGTTCAGGGTCTGTGATGCAACCTGGATTGACCATATCTAGACCCACAGCTGGATGAGACATAAGGGTGGACACTCTTGGGGCTGAGAGGTTTGGTGAGGTTGGGTGAGCAAACGCAGACCCTTTAAAGTAATACTGCGTGCTACCCATCGCATGGGTCCCAAATCTCCAGGTTCAAGGGCATCTTCCTACATCGAAAACATGCATGAGAAACCCAGAAGATGGTACACCGTGTGATGGGGAAAGGTTTCTAAAACGCACCTCATTTCTCATCTCCTTGTGCTCGGGTTCGCCATTCCAGCCACTTTACTAGCAATCTCCCTACTTGGAGCATCAGCACCTTTAACCTCCTGTTCCGTACAGGTTGCTATTTGTCCTGAGGATGAACGGGAAGACGGGGAACCAATGAGAGACTAGCTCTTGGTGTTGGGAAAGGCACAGGTCACTCTATTTTCCCATCAGGAAGAAGAATTAACCACAGGCTCAGCCTGCCCCCCGGAACCAGAACAGGGCCTGAAGCCATCCTGCGCTTTTGCGGCCAGCTCCCGAAAAAGCGAGTTGTAAAATGGAGCTTCAGGGCACTGCAATTCACAAACCTGCACAGTTATAAATGATAACTCTCGTCCACAAATATATTGAGGGAAGGCAAAGACGAGGAATTGAAATCAAGGCAGAATTGCAGGAAACAGATTTCAGGAGGTAGATTCGAATCGCCTTTAAAGCACATGAAAAGCGGCAAAACGTTGACAATGATGCCCTTGGCCAAAAAGGGCGTATGCGTTTTTTCCTGAATATATTCAGGAAAGAACGCATACGCCCTTTTTGGCCATCCAAGCAACCTGGAAAGGCAAATCAGCGCTACAAAGAAGTCTCGCTTCCCATCGGTCAAAAGGGCCATGCTGAAAAAAGTGTCAAAACCAGAAATGCAGGACAGGCCATGGAGAAATGGGAGCCTTGCTACACTGATGGGTGGGATGTAAATTGCCAACAGCCACTCTGGAGAAGTGTATGGTGTGTCCTGAAACATCTAAAAAACACAGCTTAGAGAGCATAGGGCACTTCCACGCATGGGGGTATAAAGTGGGAAAATTAAAAATCAGCAAGACACAAGCACCCCAAAGTTTAGGGCTGCTCTGTTGACAAGGACCTCCACTTCATTCCACCTTAAATATCCCAGGAAAGCGAAAAATGGATAAAAAATTTGAGGTCCATATGTACAATGGATTATCACTCAGCCATGAAATCAATGTCATAAGGCTAGTAGCAGCATGATGAGTGGATTTAGGTCCGACGATTCTAAGTGACATAAGTCACACAGAAAAGGACACTTCTCATAAGGTGTCACTTATAGAGGGAATGTAAAAACCGTTACACTTGACCTGAATTACAAAACAGAACAGAGTCACACATGCAGAAAACACACTATGGCTGCTTAACGGGAAAGGTGAGGTGGGGTGATACATAAAACAAGAGTTTCAAATTAGCTCAGATACCGTTCCATAAACCCAATATGTAACAGACAAGACCTACTCCTTGCTCAGAGAACTGAACTCAACACGCCCGATTCACCGCACAAGAATATATCTGACTAGTAATAATCTTAAAACCTATGTATTGATATCTCTCTGTTAGTGTGTCAAGTGGGTGTAAAGCGGCATAAACTCAGCCGTGAAAAGCAGCTAAACCCCATTATAAAAATAAATTACTTTTCAAAACCCATGAAACAAAGACAGTGAAAGAGAGAGAAATTCTTACACAATTCGTTCAGGGTCTGTGATGCAACCTGGATTGACCATATCTAGATCCACAGCTGGATGAGACATAAGGGTGGACACTCTTGGGGCTGAGAGGTTTGGTGAGGTTGGGTGAGCAAACGCAGACCCTTTAAAGTAATACTGCGTGCTACCCATCGCATGGGTCCCAAATCTCCAGGTTCAAGGGCATCTTCCTACATCGAAAACATGCATGAGAAACCCAGAAGATGGTACACCGTGTGATGGGGAAAGATTTCTAAAACGCACCTCATTTCTCATCTCCTTGTGCTCGGGTTCACCATTCCAGCCACTTTACTAGCAATCTCCCTACTTGGAGCATCAGCACCTTTAACCTCCTGTTCCGTACAGGTTGCTATTTGTCCTGAGGATGAACGGGAAGACGGGGAACCAATGAGAGACTAGCTCTTGGTGTTGGGACAGGCACAGGTCACTCTATTTTCCCATCAGGAAGAAGAATTAACCACAGGCTCAGCCTGCCCCCCGGAACCAGAACAGGGCCTGAAGCCATCCTGCGCTTTTGCGGCCAGCTCCCGAAAAAGCGAGTTGTAAAATGGAGCTTCAGGGCACTGCAATTCACAAACCTGCACAGTTATAAATGATAACTCTCGTCCACAAATATATTGAGGGAAGGCAAAGACGAGGAATTGAAATCAAGGCAGAATTGCAGGAAACAGATTTCAGGAGGTAGATTCGAATCGCCTTTAAAGCACATGAAAAGCGGCAAAACGTTGACAATGATGCCCTTGGCCAAAAAGGGCGTATGCGTTTTTTCCTGAATATATTCAGGAAAGAACGCATACGCCCTTTTTGGCCAACCAAGCAACCTGGAAAGGCAAATCAGCGCTACAAAGAAGTCTCGCTTCCCATCGGTCAAAAGGGCCATGCTGAAAAAAGTGTCAAAACCAGAAATGCAGGACAGGCCATGGAGAAATGGGAGCCTTGCTACACTGATGGGTGGGATGTAAATTGCCAACAGCCACTCTGGAGAAGTGTACGGTGTGTCCTGAAACATCTAAAAAACACAGCTTAGAGAGCATAGGGCACTTCCACGCATGGGGGTATAAAGTGGGAAAATTAAAAATCAGCAAGACACAAGCACCCCAAAGTTTAGGGCTGCTCTGTTGACAAGGACCTCCACTTCATTCCACCTTAAATATCCCAGGAAAGCGAAAAATGGATAAAAAATTTGAGGTCCATATGTACAATGGATTATCACTCAGCCATGAAATCAATGTCATAAGGCTAGTAGCAGCATGATGAGTGGATTTAGGTCCGACGATTCTAAGTGACATAAGTCACACAGAAAAGGACACTTCTCATAAGGTGTCACTTATAGAGGGAATGTAAAAACCGTTACACTTGAACTGAATTACAAAAAGAACAGAGTCACACATGCAGAAAACACACTATGGCTGCTTAACGGGAAAGGTGAGGTGGGGTGATACATAAAACAAGAGTTTCAAATTAGCTCAGATACCGTTCCATAAACCCAATATGTAACAGACAAGACCTACTCCTTGCTCAGAGAACTGGACTCAACACGCCCGATTCACCGCACAAGAATATATCTGACTAGTAATAATCTTAAAACCTATGTATTGATATCTCTCTGTTAGTGTGTCAAGTGGGTGTAAAGCGGCATAAACTCAGCCGTGAAAAGCAGCTAAACCCCATTATAAAAATAAATTACTTTTCAAAACCCATGAAACAAAGACAGTGAAAGAGAGAGAAATTCTTACACAATTCGTTCAGGGTCTGTGATGCAACCTGGATTGACCATATCTAGACCCACAGCTGGATGAGACATAAGGGTGGACACTCTTGGGGCTGAGAGGTTTGGTGAGGTTGGGTGAGCAAACGCAGACCCTTTAAAGTAATACTGCGTGCTACCCATCGCATGGGTCCCAAATCTCCAGGTTCAAGGGCATCTTCCTACATCGAAAACATGCATGAGAAACCCAGAAGATGGTACACCGTGTGATGGGGAAAGGTTTCTAAAACGCACCTCATTTCTCATCTCCTTGTGCTCGGGTTCGCCATTCCAGCCACTTTACTAGCAATCTCCCTACTTGGAGCATCAGCACCTTTAACCTCCTGTTCCGTACAGGTTGCTATTTGTCCTGAGGATGAACGGGAAGACGGGGAACCAATGAGAGACTAGCTCTTGGTGTTGGGACAGGCACAGGTCACTCTATTTTCCCATCAGGAAGAAGAATTAACCACAGGCTCAGCCTGCCCCCCGGAACCAGAACAGGGCCTGAAGCCATCCTGCGCTTTTGCGGCCAGCTCCCGAAAAAGCGAGTTGTAAAATGGAGCTTCAGGGCACTGCAATTCACAAACCTGCACACTTATAAATGATAACTCTCGTCCACAAATATATTGAGGGAAGGCAAAGACGAGGAATTGAAATCAAGGCAGAATTGCAGGAAACAGATTTCAGGAGGTAGATTCGAATCGCCTTTAAAGCACATGAAAAGCGGCAAAACGTTGACAATGATGCCCTTGGCCAAAAAGGGCGTATGCGTTTTTTCCTGAATATATTCAGGAAAGAACGCATACGCCCTTTTTGGCCAACCAAGCAACCTGGAAAGGCAAATCAGCGCTACAAAGAAGTCTCGCTTCCCATCGGTCAAAAGGGCCATGCTGAAAAAAGTGTCAAAACCAGAAATGCAGGACAGGCCATGGAGAAATGGGAGCCTTGCTACACTGATGGGTGGGATGTAAATTGCCAACAGCCACTCTGGAGAAGTGTACGGTGTGTCCTGAAACATCTAAAAAACACAGCTTAGAGAGCATAGGGCACTTCCACGCATGGGGGTATAAAGTGGGAAAATTAAAAATCAGCAAGACACAAGCACCCCAAAGTTTAGGGCTGCTCTGTTGACAAGGACCTCCACTTCATTCCACCTTAAATATCCCAGGAAAGCGAAAAATGGATAAAAAATTTGAGGTCCATATGTACAATGGATTATCACTCAGCCATGAAATCAATGTCATAAGGCTAGTAGCAGCATGATGAGTGGATTTAGGTCCGACGATTCTAAGTGACATAAGTCACACAGAAAAGGACACTTCTCATAAGGTGTCACTTATAGAGGGAATGTAAAAACCGTTACACTTGAACTGAATTACAAAACAGAACAGAGTCACACATGCAGAAAACACACTATGGCTGCTTAACGGGAAAGGTGAGGTGGGGTGATACATAAAACAAGAGTTTCAAATTAGCTCAGATACCGTTCCATAAACCCAATATGTAACAGACAAGACCTACTCCTTGCTCAGAGAACTGGACTCAACACGCCCGATTCACCGCACAAGAATATATCTGACTAGTAATAATCTTAAAACCTATGTATTGATATCTCTCTGTTAGTGTGTCAAGTGGGTGTAAAGCAGCATAAACACAGCCGTGAAAAGCAGCTAAACCCCATTATAAAAATAAATTACTTTTCAAAACCCATGAAACAAAGACAGTGAAAGAGAGAGAAATTCTTTCACAATTCGTTCAGGGTCTGTGATGCAACCTGGATTGACCATATCTAGACCCACAGCTGGATGAGACATAAGGGTGGACACTCTTGGGGCTGAGAGGTTTGGTGAGGTTGGGTGAGCAAACGCAGACCCTTTAAAGTAATACTGCGTGCTACCCATCGCATGGGACCCAAATCTCCAGGTTCAAGGGCATCTTCCTACATCGAAAACATGCATGAGAAACCCAGAAGATGGTACACCGTGTGATGGGGAAAGGTTTCTAAAACGCACCTCATTTCTCATCTCCTTGTGCGCGGGTTCGCCATTCCAGCCACTTTACTAGCAATCTCCCTACTTGGAGCATCAGCACCTTTAACCTCCTGTTCCGTACAGGTTGCTATTTGTCCTGAGGATGAACGGGAAGACGGGGAACCAATGAGAGACTAGCTCTTGGTGTTGTGACAGGCACAGGTCACTCTATTTTCCCATCAGGAAGAAGAATTAACCACAGGCTCAGCCTGCCCCCCGGAACCAGAACAGGGCCTGAAGCCATCCTGCGCTTTTGCGGCCAGCTCCCGAAAAAGCGAGTTGTAAAATGGAGCTTCAGGGCACTGCAATTCACAAACCTGCACAGTTATAAATGATAACTCTCGTCCACAAATATATTGAGGGAAGGCAAAGACGAGGAATTGAAATCAAGGCAGAATTGCAGGAAACAGATTTCAGGAGGTAGATTCGAATCGCCTTTAAAGCACATGAAAAGCGGCAAAACGTTGACAATGATGCCCTTGGCCAAAAAGGGCGTATGCGTTTTTTCCTGAATATATTCAGGAAAAAACGCATACGCCCTTTTTGGCCAACCAAGCAACCTGGAAAGGCAAATCAGCGCTACAAAGAAGTCTCGCTTCCCATCGGTCAAAACGGCCATGCTGAAAAAAGTGTCAAAAACAGAAATGCAGGACAGGCCATGGAGAAATGGGAGCCTTGCTACACTGATGGGCGGGATGTAAATTGCCAACAGCCACTCTGGAGAAGTGTACGGTGTGTCCTGAAACATCTAAAAAACACAGCTTAGAGAGCATAGGGCACTTCCACGCATGGGGGTATAAAGTGGGAAAATTAAAATCAGCAAGACACAAGCACCCCAAAGTTTAGGGCTGCTCTGTTGACAAGGACCTCCACTTCATTCCACCTTAAATATCCCAGGAAAGCGAAAAATGGATAAAAAATTTGAGGTCCATATGTACAATGGATTATCACTCAGCCATGAAATCAATGTCATAAGGCTAGTAGCAGCATGATGAGTGGATTTAGGTCCGACGATTCTAAGTGACATAAGTCACACAGAAAAGGACACTTCTCATAAGGTGTCACTTATAGAGGGAATATAAAAACCGTTACACTTGAACTGAATTACAAAACAGAACGGAGTCACACATGCAGAAAACACACTATGGCTGCTTAACGGGAAAGGTGAGGTGGGGTGATACATAAAACAAGAGTTTCAAATTAGCTCAGATACCGTTCCATAAACCCAATATGTAACAGACAAGACCTACTCCTTGCTCAGAGAACTGGACTCAACACGCCCGATTCACCGCACAAGAATATATCTGACTAGTAATAATCTTAAAACCTATGTATTGATATCTCTCTGTTAGTGTGTCAAGTGGGTGTAAAGCAGCATAAACACAGCCGTGAAAAGCAGCTAAACCCCATTATAAAAATAAATTACTTTTCAAAACCCATGAAACAAAGACAGTGAAAGAGAGAGAAATTCTTACACAATTCGTTCAGGGTCTGTGATGCAACCTGGATTGACCATATCTAGACCCACAGCTGGATGAGACATAAGGGTGGACACTCTTGGGGCTGAGAGGTTTGGTGAGGTTGGGTGAGCAAACGCAGACCCTTTAAAGTAATACTGCGTGCTACCCATCGCATGGGTCCCAAATCTCCAGGTTCAAGGGCATCTTCCTACATCGAAAACATGCATGAGAAACCCAGAAGATGGTACACCGTGTGATGGGGAAAGTTTCTAAAACGCACCTCATTTCTCATCTCCTTGTGCTCGGGTTCGCCATTCCAGCCACTTTACTAGCAATCTCCCTACTTGGAGCATCAGCACCTTTAACCTCCTGTTCCGTACAGGTTGCTATTTGTCCTGAGGATGAACGGGAAGACGGGGAACCAATGAGAGACTAGCTCTTGGTGTTGGGACAGGCACAGGTCACTCTATTTTCCCATCAGGAAGAAGAATTAACCACAGGCTCAGCCTGCCCCCCGGAACCAGAACAGGGCCTGAAGCCATCCTGCGCTTTTGCGGCCAGCTCCCGAAAAAGCGAGTTGTAAAATGGAGCTTCAGGGCACTGCAATTCACAAACCTGCACAGTTATAAATGATAACTCTCGTCCACAAATATATTGAGGGAAGGCAAAGACGAGGAATTGAAATCAAGGCAGAATTGCAGGAAACAGATTTCAGGAGGTAGATTCGAATCGCCTTTAAAGCACATGAAAAGCGGCAAAACGTTGACAATGATGCCCTTGGCCAAAAAGGGCGTATGCGTTTTTTCCTGAATATATTCAGGAAAAAACGCATACGCCCTTTTTGGCCAACCAAGCAACCTGGAAAGGCAAATCAGCGCTACAAAGAAGTCTCGCTTCCCATCGGTCAAAACGGCCATGCTGAAAAAAGTGTCAAAAACAGAAATGCAGGACAGGCCATGGAGAAATGGGAGCCTTGCTACACTGATGGGCGGGATGTAAATTGCCAACAGCCACTCTGGAGAAGTGTACGGTGTGTCCTGAAACATCTAAAAAACACAGCTTAGAGAGCATAGGGCACTTCCACGCATGGGGGTATAAAGTGGGAAAATTAAAATCAGCAAGACACAAGCACCCCAAAGTTTAGGGCTGCTCTGTTGACAAGGACCTCCACTTCATTCCACCTTAAATATCCCAGGAAAGCGAAAAATGGATAAAAAATTTGAGGTCCATATGTACAATGGATTATCACTCAGCCATGAAATCAATGTCATAAGGCTAGTAGCAGCATGATGAGTGGATTTAGGTCCGACGATTCTAAGTGACATAAGTCACACAGAAAAGGACACTTCTCATAAGGTGTCACTTATAGAGGGAATGTAAAAACCGTTACACTTGACCTGAATTACAAAACAGAACAGAGTCACACATGCAGAAAACACACTATGGCTGCTTAACGGGAAAGGTGAGGTGGGGTGATACATAAAACAAGAGTTTCAAATTAGCTCAGATACCGTTCCATAAACCCAATATGTAACAGACAAGACCTACTCCTTGCTCAGAGAACTGAACTCAACACGCCCGATTCACCGCACAAGAATATATCTGACTAGTAATAATCTTAAAACCTATGTATTGATATCTCTCTGTTAGTGTGTCAAGTGGGTGTAAAGCGGCATAAACTCAGCCGTGAAAAGCAGCTAAACCCCATTATAAAAATAAATTACTTTTCAAAACCCATGAAACAAAGACAGTGAAAGAGAGAGAAATTCTTACACAATTCGTTCAGGGTCTGTGATGCAACCTGGATTGACCATATCTAGATCCACAGCTGGATGAGACATAAGGGTGGACACTCTTGGGGCTGAGAGGTTTGGTGAGGTTGGGTGAGCAAACGCAGACCCTTTAAAGTAATACTGCGTGCTACCCATCGCATGGGTCCCAAATCTCCAGGTTCAAGGGCATCTTCCTACATCGAAAACATGCATGAGAAACCCAGAAGATGGTACACCGTGTGATGGGGAAAGATTTCTAAAACGCACCTCATTTCTCATCTCCTTGTGCTCGGGTTCACCATTCCAGCCACTTTACTAGCAATCTCCCTACTTGGAGCATCAGCACCTTTAACCTCCTGTTCCGTACAGGTTGCTATTTGTCCTGAGGATGAACGGGAAGACGGGGAACCAATGAGAGACTAGCTCTTGGTGTTGGGACAGGCACAGGTCACTCTATTTTCCCATCAGGAAGAAGAATTAACCACAGGCTCAGCCTGCCCCCCGGAACCAGAACAGGGCCTGAAGCCATCCTGCGCTTTTGCGGCCAGCTCCCGAAAAAGCGAGTTGTAAAATGGAGCTTCAGGGCACTGCAATTCACAAACCTGCACAGTTATAAATGATAACTCTCGTCCACAAATATATTGAGGGAAGGCAAAGACGAGGAATTGAAATCAAGGCAGAATTGCAGGAAACAGATTTCAGGAGGTAGATTCGAATCGCCTTTAAAGCACATGAAAAGCGGCAAAACGTTGACAATGATGCCCTTGGCCAAAAAGGGCGTATGCGTTTTTTCCTGAATATATTCAGGAAAGAACGCATACGCCCTTTTTGGCCAACCAAGCAACCTGGAAAGGCAAATCAGCGCTACAAAGAAGTCTCGCTTCCCATCGGTCAAAAGGGCCATGCTGAAAAAAGTGTCAAAACCAGAAATGCAGGACAGGCCATGGAGAAATGGGAGCCTTGCTACACTGATGGGTGGGATGTAAATTGCCAACAGCCACTCTGGAGAAGTGTACGGTGTGTCCTGAAACATCTAAAAAACACAGCTTAGAGAGCATAGGGCACTTCCACGCATGGGGGTATAAAGTGGGAAAATTAAAAATCAGCAAGACACAAGCACCCCAAAGTTTAGGGCTGCTCTGTTGACAAGGACCTCCACTTCATTCCACCTTAAATATCCCAGGAAAGCGAAAAATGGATAAAAAATTTGAGGTCCATATGTACAATGGATTATCACTCAGCCATGAAATCAATGTCATAAGGCTAGTAGCAGCATGATGAGTGGATTTAGGTCCGACGATTCTAAGTGACATAAGTCACACAGAAAAGGACACTTCTCATAAGGTGTCACTTATAGAGGGAATGTAAAAACCGTTACACTTGAACTGAATTACAAAAAGAACAGAGTCACACATGCAGAAAACACACTATGGCTGCTTAACGGGAAAGGTGAGGTGGGGTGATACATAAAACAAGAGTTTCAAATTAGCTCAGATACCGTTCCATAAACCCAATATGTAACAGACAAGACCTACTCCTTGCTCAGAGAACTGGACTCAACACGCCCGATTCACCGCACAAGAATATATCTGACTAGTAATAATCTTAAAACCTATGTATTGATATCTCTCTGTTAGTGTGTCAAGTGGGTGTAAAGCGGCATAAACTCAGCCGTGAAAAGCAGCTAAACCCCATTATAAAAATAAATTACTTTTCAAAACCCATGAAACAAAGACAGTGAAAGAGAGAGAAATTCTTTCACAATTCGTTCAGGGTCTGTGATGCAACCTGGATTGACCATATCTAGACCCACAGCTGGATGAGACATAAGGGTGGACACTCTTGGGGCTGAGAGGTTTGGTGAGGTTGGGTGAGCAAACGCAGACCCTTTAAAGTAATACTGCGTGCTACCCATCGCATGGGACCCAAATCTCCAGGTTCAAGGGCATCTTCCTACATCGAAAACATGCATGAGAAACCCAGAAGATGGTACACCGTGTGATGGGGAAAGGTTTCTAAAACGCACCTCATTTCTCATCTCCTTGTGCGCGGGTTCGCCATTCCAGCCACTTTACTAGCAATCTCCCTACTTGGAGCATCAGCACCTTTAACCTCCTGTTCCGTACAGGTTGCTATTTGTCCTGAGGATGAACGGGAAGACGGGGAACCAATGAGAGACTAGCTCTTGGTGTTGTGACAGGCACAGGTCACTCTATTTTCCCATCAGGAAGAAGAATTAACCACAGGCTCAGCCTGCCCCCCGGAACCAGAACAGGGCCTGAAGCCATCCTGCGCTTTTGCGGCCAGCTCCCGAAAAAGCGAGTTGTAAAATGGAGCTTCAGGGCACTGCAATTCACAAACCTGCACAGTTATAAATGATAACTCTCGTCCACAAATATATTGAGGGAAGGCAAAGACGAGGAATTGAAATCAAGGCAGAATTGCAGGAAACAGATTTCAGGAGGTAGATTCGAATCGCCTTTAAAGCACATGAAAAGCGGCAAAACGTTGACAATGATGCCCTTGGCCAAAAAGGGCGTATGCGTTTTTTCCTGAATATATTCAGGAAAAAACGCATACGCCCTTTTTGGCCAACCAAGCAACCTGGAAAGGCAAATCAGCGCTACAAAGAAGTCTCGCTTCCCATCGGTCAAAACGGCCATGCTGAAAAAAGTGTCAAAAACAGAAATGCAGGACAGGCCATGGAGAAATGGGAGCCTTGCTACACTGATGGGCGGGATGTAAATTGCCAACAGCCACTCTGGAGAAGTGTACGGTGTGTCCTGAAACATCTAAAAAACACAGCTTAGAGAGCATAGGGCACTTCCACGCATGGGGGTATAAAGTGGGAAAATTAAAATCAGCAAGACACAAGCACCCCAAAGTTTAGGGCTGCTCTGTTGACAAGGACCTCCACTTCATTCCACCTTAAATATCCCAGGAAAGCGAAAAATGGATAAAAAATTTGAGGTCCATATGTACAATGGATTATCACTCAGCCATGAAATCAATGTCATAAGGCTAGTAGCAGCATGATGAGTGGATTTAGGTCCGACGATTCTAAGTGACATAAGTCACACAGAAAAGGACACTTCTCATAAGGTGTCACTTATAGAGGGAATATAAAAACCGTTACACTTGAACTGAATTACAAAACAGAACGGAGTCACACATGCAGAAAACACACTATGGCTGCTTAACGGGAAAGGTGAGGTGGGGTGATACATAAAACAAGAGTTTCAAATTAGCTCAGATACCGTTCCATAAACCCAATATGTAACAGACAAGACCTACTCCTTGCTCAGAGAACTGGACTCAACACGCCCGATTCACCGCACAAGAATATATCTGACTAGTAATAATCTTAAAACCTATGTATTGATATCTCTCTGTTAGTGTGTCAAGTGGGTGTAAAGCAGCATAAACACAGCCGTGAAAAGCAGCTAAACCCCATTATAAAAATAAATTACTTTTCAAAACCCATGAAACAAAGACAGTGAAAGAGAGAGAAATTCTTACACAATTCGTTCAGGGTCTGTGATGCAACCTGGATTGACCATATCTAGACCCACAGCTGGATGAGACATAAGGGTGGACACTCTTGGGGCTGAGAGGTTTGGTGAGGTTGGGTGAGCAAACGCAGACCCTTTAAAGTAATACTGCGTGCTACCCATCGCATGGGTCCCAAATCTCCAGGTTCAAGGGCATCTTCCTACATCGAAAACATGCATGAGAAACCCAGAAGATGGTACACCGTGTGATGGGGAAAGGTTTCTAAAACGCACCTCATTTCTCATCTCCTTGTGCGCGGGTTCGCCATTCCAGCCACTTTACTAGCAATCTCCCTACTTGGAGCATCAGCACCTTTAACCTCCTGTTCCGTACAGGTTGCTATTTGTCCTGAGGATGAACGGGAAGACGGGGAACCAATGAGAGACTAGCTCTTGGTGTTGTGACAGGCACAGGTCACTCTATTTTCCTATCAGGAAGAAGAATTAACCACAGGCTCAGCCTGCCCCCCGGAACCAGAACAGGGCCTGAAGCCATCCTGCGCTTTTGCGGCCAGCTCCCGAAAAAGCGAGTTGTAAAATGGAGCTTCAGGGCACCGCAATTCACAAACCTGCACAGTTATAAATGATAACTCTCGTCCACAAATATATTGAGGGAAGGCAAAGACGAGGAATTGAAATCAAGGCAGAATTGCAGGAAACAGATTTCAGGAGGTAGATTCGAATCGCCTTTAAAGCACATGAAAAGCGGCAAAACGTTGACAATGATGCCCTTGGCCAAAAAGGGCGTATGCGTTTTTTCCTGAATATATTCAGGAAAAAACGCATACGCCCTTTTTGGCCAACCAAGCAACCTGGAAAGGCAAATCAGCGCTACAAAGAAGTCTCGCTTCCCATCGGTCAAAACGGCCATGCTGAAAAAAGTGTCAAAAACAGAAATGCAGGACAGGCCATGGAGAAATGGGAGCCTTGCTACACTGATGGGCGGGATGTAAATTGCCAACAGCCACTCTGGAGAAGTGTACGGTGTGTCCTGAAACATCTAAAAAACACAGCTTAGAGAGCATAGGGCACTTCCACGCATGGGGGTATAAAGTGGGAAAATTAAAATCAGCAAGACACAAGCACCCCAAAGTTTAGGGCTGCTCTGTTGACAAGGACCTCCACTTCATTCCACCTTAAATATCCCAGGAAAGCGAAAAATGGATAAAAAATTTGAGGTCCATATGTACAATGGATTATCACTCAGCCATGAAATCAATGTCATAAGGCTAGTAGCAGCATGATGAGTGGATTTAGGTCCGACGATTCTAAGTGACATAAGTCACACAGAAAAGGACACTTCTCATAAGGTGTCACTTATAGAGGGAATGTAAAAACCGTTACACTTGAACTGAATTACAAAACAGAACAGAGTCACACATGCAGAAAACACACTATGGCTGCTTAACGGGAAAGGTGAGGTGGGGTGATACATAAAACAAGAGTTTCAAATTAGCTCAGATACCGTTCCATAAACCCAATATGTAACAGACAAGACCTACTCCTTGCTCAGAGAACTGGACTCAACACGCCCGATTCACCGCACAAGTATATATCTGACTATTAATAATCTTAAAACCTATGTATTGATATCTCTCTGTTAGTGTGTCAAGTGGGTGTAAAGCAGCATAAACACAGCCGTGAAAAGCAGCTAAACCCCATTATAAAAATAAATTACTTTTCAAAACCCATGAAACAAAGACAGTGAAAGAGAGAGAAATTCTTACACAATTCGTTCAGGGTCTGTGATGCAACCTGGATTGACCATATCTAGACCCACAGCTGGATGAGACATAAGGGTGGACACTCTTGGGGCTGAGAGGTTTGGTGAGGTTGGGTGAGCAAACGCAGACCCTTTAAAGTAATACTGCGTGCTACCCATCGCATGGGTCCCAAATCTCCAGGTTCAAGGGCATCTTCCTACATCGAAAACATGCATGAGAAACCCAGAAGATGGTACACCGTGTGATGGGGAAAGTTTCTAAAACGCACCTCATTTCTCATCTCCTTGTGCTCGGGTTCGCCATTCCAGCCACTTTACTAGCAATCTCCCTACTTGGAGCATCAGCACCTTTAACCTCCTGTTCCGTACAGGTTGCTATTTGTCCTGAGGATGAACGGGAAGACGGGGAACCAATGAGAGACTAGCTCTTGGTGTTGGGACAGGCACAGGTCACTCTATTTTCCCATCAGGAAGAAGAATTAACCACAGGCTCAGCCTGCCCCCCGGAACCAGAACAGGGCCTGAAGCCATCCTGCGCTTTTGCGGCCAGCTCCCGAAAAAGCGAGTTGTAAAATGGAGCTTCAGGGCACTGCAATTCACAAACCTGCACAGTTATAAATGATAACTCTCGTCCACAAATATATTGAGGGAAGGCAAAGACGAGGAATTGAAATCAAGGCAGAATTGCAGGAAACAGATTTCAGGAGGTAGATTCGAATCGCCTTTAAAGCACATGAAAAGCGGCAAAACGTTGACAATGATGCCCTTGGCCAAAAAGGGCGTATGCGTTTTTTCCTGAATATATTCAGGAAAAAACGCATACGCCCTTTTTGGCCAACCAAGCAACCTGGAAAGGCAAATCAGCGCTACAAAGAAGTCTCGCTTCCCATCGGTCAAAACGGCCATGCTGAAAAAAGTGTCAAAAACAGAAATGCAGGACAGGCCATGGAGAAATGGGAGCCTTGCTACACTGATGGGCGGGATGTAAATTGCCAACAGCCACTCTGGAGAAGTGTACGGTGTGTCCTGAAACATCTAAAAAACACAGCTTAGAGAGCATAGGGCACTTCCACGCATGGGGGTATAAAGTGGGAAAATTAAAATCAGCAAGACACAAGCACCCCAAAGTTTAGGGCTGCTCTGTTGACAAGGACCTCCACTTCATTCCACCTTAAATATCCCAGGAAAGCGAAAAATGGATAAAAAATTTGAGGTCCATATGTACAATGGATTATCACTCAGCCATGAAATCAATGTCATAAGGCTAGTAGCAGCATGATGAGTGGATTTAGGTCCGACGATTCTAAGTGACATAAGTCACACAGAAAAGGACACTTCTCATAAGGTGTCACTTATAGAGGGAATGTAAAAACCGTTACACTTGAACTGAATTACAAAACAGAACAGAGTCACACATGCAGAAAACACACTATGGCTGCTTAACGGGAAAGGTGAGGTGGGGTGATACATAAAACAAGAGTTTCAAATTAGCTCAGATACCGTTCCATAAACCCAATATGTAACAGACAAGACCTACTCCTTGCTCAGAGAACTGGACTCAACACGCCCGATTCACCGCACAAGAATATATCTGACTAGTAATAATCTTAAAACCTATGTATTGATATCTCTCTGTTAGTGTGTCAAGTGGGTGTAAAGCAGCATAAACACAGCCGTGAAAAGCAGCTAAACCCCATTATAAAAATAAATTACTTTTCAAAACCCATGAAACAAAGACAGTGAAAGAGAGAGAAATTCTTACACAATTCGTTCAGGGTCTGTGATGCAACCTGGATTGACCATATGTAGACCCACAGCTGGATGAGACATAAGGGTGGACACTCTTGGGGCTGAGAGGTTTGGTGAGGTTGGGTGAGCAAACGCAGACCCTTTAAAGTAATACTGCGTGCTACCCATCGCATGGGTCCCAAATCTCCAGGTTCAAGGGCATCTTCCTACATCGAAAACATGCATGAGAAACCCAGAAGATGGTACACCGTGTGATGGGGAAAGGTTTCTAAAACGCACCTCATTTCTCATCTCCTTGTGCGCGGGTTCGCCATTCCAGCCACTTTACTAGCAATCTCCCTACTTGGAGCATCAGCACCTTTAACTTCCTGTTCCGTACAGGTTGCTATTTGTCCTGAGGATGAACGGGAAGACGGGGAACCAATGAGAGACTAGCTCTTGGTGTTGTGACAAGCACAGGTCACTCTATTTTCCTATCAGGAAGAAGAATTAACCACAGGCTCAGCCTGCCCCCCGGAACCAGAACAGGGCCTGAAGCCATCCTGCGCTTTTGCGGCCAGCTCCCGAAAAAGCGAGTTGTAAAATGGAGCTTCAGGGCACCGCAATTCACAAACCTGCACAGTTATAAATGATAACTCTCGTCCACAAATATATTGAGGGAAGGCAAAGACGAGGAATTGAAATCAAGGCAGAATTGCAGGAAACAGATTTCAGGAGGTAGATTCGAATCGCCTTTAAAGCACATGAAAAGCGGCAAAACGTTGACAATGATGCCCTTGGCCAAAAAGGGCGTATGCGTTTTTTCCTGAATATATTCAGGAAAAAACGCATACGCCCTTTTTGGCCAACCAAGCAACCTGGAAAGGCAAATCAGCGCTACAAAGAAGTCTCGCTTCCCATCGGTCAAAAGGGCCATGCTGAAAAAAGTGTCAAAACCAGAAATGCAGGACAGGCCATGGAGAAATGGGAGCCTTGCTACACTGATGGGCGGGATGTAAATTGCCAACAGCCACTCTGGAGAAGTGTACGGTGTGTCCTGAAACATCTAAAAAACACAGCTTAGAGAGCATAGGGCACTTCCACGCATGGGGGTATAAAGTGGGAAAATTAAAATCAGCAAGACACAAGCACCCCAAAGTTTAGGGCTGCTCTGTTGACAAGGACCTCCACTTCATTCCACCTTAAATATCCCAGGAAAGCGAAAAATGGATAAAAAATTTGAGGTCCATATGTACAATGGATTATCACTCAGCCATGAAATCAATGTCATAAGGCTAGTAGCAGCATGATGAGTGGATTTAGGTCCGACGATTCTAAGTGACATAAGTCACACAGAAAAGGACACTTCTCATAAGGTGTCACTTATAGAGGGAATGTAAAAACCGTTACACTTGAACTGAATTACAAAACAGAACAGAGTCACACATGCAGAAAACACACTATGGCTGCTTAACGGGAAAGGTGAAGTTGGGTGATACATAAAACAAGAGTTTCAAATTAGCTCAGATACCGTTCCATAAACCCAATATGTAACAGACAAGACCTACTCCTTGCTCAGAGAACTGGACTCAACACGCCCGATTCACCGCACAAGTATATATCTGACTAGTAATAATCTTAAAACCTATGTATTGATATCTCTCTGTTAGTGTGTCAAGTGGGTGTAAAGCAGCATAAACACAGCCGTGAAAAGCAGCTAAACCCCATTATAAAAATAAATTACTTTTCAAAACCCATGAAACAAAGACAGTGAAAGAGAGAGAAATTCTTACACAATTCGTTCAGGGTCTGTGATGCAACCTGGATTGACCATATGTAGACCCACAGCTGGATGAGACATAAGGGTGGACACTCTTGGGGCTGAGAGGTTTGGTGAGGTTGGGTGAGCAAACGCAGACCCTTTAAAGTAATACTGCGTGCTACCCATCGCATGGGTCCCAAATCTCCAGGTTCAAGGGCATCTTCCTACATCGAAAACATGCATGAGAAACCCAGAAGATGGTACACCGTGTGATGGGGAAAGTTTCTAAAACGCACCTCATTTCTCATCTCCTTGTGCTCGGGTTCGCCATTCCAGCCACTTTACTAGCAATCTCCCTACTTGGAGCATCAGCACCTTTAACCTCCTGTTCCGTACAGGTTGCTATTTGTCCTGAGGATGAACGGGAAGACGGGGAACCAATGAGAGACTAGCTCTTGGTGTTGGGACAGGCACAGGTCACTCTATTTTCCCATCAGGAAGAAGAATTAACCACAGGCTCAGCCTGCCCCCCGGAACCAGAACAGGGCCTGAAGCCATCCTGCGCTTTTGCGGGCAGCTCCCGAAAAAGCGAGTTGTAAAATGGAGCTTCAGGGCACTGCAATTCACAAACCTGCACAGTTATAAATGATAACTCTCGTCCACAAATATATTGAGGGAAGGCAAAGACGAGGAATTGAAATCAAGGCAGAATTGCAGGAAACAGATTTCAGGAGGTAGATTCGAATCGCCTTTAAAGCACATGAAAAGCGGCAAAACGTTGACAATGATGCCCTTGGCCAAAAAGGGCGTATGCGTTTTTTCCTGAATATATTCAGGAAAAAACGCATACGCCCTTTTTGGCCAACCAAGCAACCTGGAAAGGCAAATCAGCGCTACAAAGAAGTCTCGCTTCCCATCGGTCAAAACGGCCATGCTGAAAAAAGTGTCAAAACCAGAAATGCAGGACAGGCCATGGAGAAATGGGAGCCTTGCTACACTGATGGGCGGGATGTAAATTGCCAACAGCCACTCTGGAGAAGTGTACGGTGTGTCCTGAAACATCTAAAAAACACAGCTTAGAGAGCATAGGGCACTTCCAAGCATGGGGGTATAAAGTGGGAAAATTAAAATCAGCAAGACACAAGCACCCCAAAGTTTAGGGCTGCTCTGTTGACAAGGACCTCCACTTCATTCCACCTTAAATATCCCAGGAAAGCGAAAAATGGATAAAAAATTTGAGGTCCATATGTACAATGGATTATCACTCAGCCATGAAATCAATGTCATAAGGCTAGTAGCAGCATGATGAGTGGATTTAGGTCCGACGATTCTAAGTGACATAAGTCACACAGAAAAGGACACTTCTCATAAGGTGTCACTTATAGAGGGAATGTAAAAACCGTTACACTTGAACTGAATTACAAAACAGAACAGAGTCACACATGCAGAAAACACACTATGGCTGCTTAACGGGAAAGGTGAGGTGGGGTGATACATAAAACAAGAGTTTCAAATTAGCTCAGATACCGTTCCATAAACCCAATATGTAACAGACAAGACCTACTCCTTGCTCAGAGAACTGAACTCAACACGCCCGATTCACCGCACAAGAATATATCTGACTAGTAATAATCTTAAAACCTATGTATTGATATCTCTCTGTTAGTGTGTCAAGTGGGTGTAAAGCGGTATAAACTCAGCCGTGAAAAGCAGCTAAACCCCATTATAAAAATAAATTACTTTTCAAAACCCATGAAACAAAGACAGTGAAAGAGAGAGAAATTCTTACACAATTCGTTCAGGGTCTGTGATGCAACCTGGATTGACCATATCTAGACCCACAGCTGGATGAGACATAAGGGTGGACACTCTTGGGGCTGAGAGGTTTGGTGAGGTTGGGTGAGCAAACGCAGACCCTTTAAAGTAATACTGCGTGCTACCCATCGCATGGGTCCCAAATCTCCAGGTTCAAGGGCATCTTCCTACATCGAAAACATGCATGAGAAACCCAGAAGATGGTACACCGTGTGATGGGGAAAGTTTCTAAAACGCACCTCATTTCTCATCTCCTTGTGCTCGGGTTCGCCATTCCAGCCACTTTACTAGCAATCTCCCTACTTGGAGCATCAGCACCTTTAACCTCCTGTTCCGTACAGGTTGCTATTTGTCCTGAGGATGAACGGGAAGACGGGGAACCAATGAGAGACTAGCTCTTGGTGTTGGGACAGGCACAGGTCACTCTATTTTCCCATCAGGAAGAAGAATTAACCACAGGCTCAGCCTGCCCCCCGGAACCAGAACAGGGCCTGAAGCCATCCTGCGCTTTTGCGGCCAGCTCCCGAAAAAGCGAGTTGTAAAATGGAGCTTCAGGGCACTGCAATTCACAAACCTGCACAGTTATAAATGATAACTCTCGTCCACAAATATATTGAGGGAAGGCAAAGACGAGGAATTGAAATCAAGGCAGAATTGCAGGAAACAGATTTCAGGAGGTAGATTCGAATCGCCTTTAAAGCACATGAAAAGCGGCAAAACGTTGACAATGATGCCCTTGGCCAAAAAGGGCGTATGCGTTTTTTCCTGAATATATTCAGGAAAAAACGCATACGCCCTTTTTGGCCAACCAAGCAACCTGGAAAGGCAAATCAGCGCTACAAAGAAGTCTCGCTTCCCATCGGTCAAAACGGCCATGCTGAAAAAAGTGTCAAAAACAGAAATGCAGGACAGGCCATGGAGAAATGGGAGCCTTGCTACACTGATGGGCGGGATGTAAATTGCCAACAGCCACTCTGGAGAAGTGTACGGTGTGTCCTGAAACATCTAAAAAACACAGCTTAGAGAGCATAGGGCACTTCCACGCATGGGGGTATAAAGTGGGAAAATTAAAATCAGCAAGACACAAGCACCCCAAAGTTTAGGGCTGCTCTGTTGACAAGGACCTCCACTTCATTCCACCTTAAATATCCCAGGAAAGCGAAAAATGGATAAAAAATTTGAGGTCCATATGTACAATGGATTATCACTCAGCCATGAAATCAATGTCATAAGGCTAGTAGCAGCATGATGAGTGGATTTAGGTCCGACGATTCTAAGTGACATAAGTCACACAGAAAAGGACACTTCTCATAAGGTGTCACTTATAGAGGGAATGTAAAAACCGTTACACTTGAACTGAATTACAAAACAGAACAGAGTCACACATGCAGAAAACACACTATGGCTGCTTAACGGGAAAGGTGAGGTGGGGTGATACATAAAACAAGAGTTTCAAATTAGCTCAGATACCGTTCCATAAACCCAATATGTAACAGACAAGACCTACTCCTTGCTCAGAGAACTGGACTCAACACGCCCGATTCACCGCACAAGAATATATCTGACTAGTAATAATCTTAAAACCTATGTATTGATATCTCTCTGTTAGTGTGTCAAGTGGGTGTAAAGCAGCATAAACACAGCCGTGAAAAGCAGCTAAACCCCATTATAAAAATAAATTACTTTTCAAAACCCATGAAACAAAGACAGTGAAAGAGAGAGAAATTCTTACACAATTCGTTCAGGGTCTGTGATGCAACCTGGATTGACCATATGTAGACCCACAGCTGGATGAGACATAAGGGTGGACACTCTTGGGGCTGAGAGGTTTGGTGAGGTTGGGTGAGCAAACGCAGACCCTTTAAAGTAATACTGCGTGCTACCCATCGCATGGGTCCCAAATCTCCAGGTTCAAGGGCATCTTCCTACATCGAAAACATGCATGAGAAACCCAGAAGATGGTACACCGTGTGATGGGGAAAGGTTTCTAAAACGCACCTCATTTCTCATCTCCTTGTGCGCGGGTTCGCCATTCCAGCCACTTTACTAGCAATCTCCCTACTTGGAGCATCAGCACCTTTAACTTCCTGTTCCGTACAGGTTGCTATTTGTCCTGAGGATGAACGGGAAGACGGGGAACCAATGAGAGACTAGCTCTTGGTGTTGTGACAAGCACAGGTCACTCTATTTTCCTATCAGGAAGAAGAATTAACCACAGGCTCAGCCTGCCCCCCGGAACCAGAACAGGGCCTGAAGCCATCCTGCGCTTTTGCGGCCAGCTCCCGAAAAAGCGAGTTGTAAAATGGAGCTTCAGGGCACCGCAATTCACAAACCTGCACAGTTATAAATGATAACTCTCGTCCACAAATATATTGAGGGAAGGCAAAGACGAGGAATTGAAATCAAGGCAGAATTGCAGGAAACAGATTTCAGGAGGTAGATTCGAATCGCCTTTAAAGCACATGAAAAGCGGCAAAACGTTGACAATGATGCCCTTGGCCAAAAAGGGCGTATGCGTTTTTTCCTGAATATATTCAGGAAAAAACGCATACGCCCTTTTTGGCCAACCAAGCAACCTGGAAAGGCAAATCAGCGCTACAAAGAAGTCTCGCTTCCCATCGGTCAAAAGGGCCATGCTGAAAAAAGTGTCAAAACCAGAAATGCAGGACAGGCCATGGAGAAATGGGAGCCTTGCTACACTGATGGGCGGGATGTAAATTGCCAACAGCCACTCTGGAGAAGTGTACGGTGTGTCCTGAAACATCTAAAAAACACAGCTTAGAGAGCATAGGGCACTTCCACGCATGGGGGTATAAAGTGGGAAAATTAAAATCAGCAAGACACAAGCACCCCAAAGTTTAGGGCTGCTCTGTTGACAAGGACCTCCACTTCATTCCACCTTAAATATCCCAGGAAAGCGAAAAATGGATAAAAAATTTGAGGTCCATATGTACAATGGATTATCACTCAGCCATGAAATCAATGTCATAAGGCTAGTAGCAGCATGATGAGTGGATTTAGGTCCGACGATTCTAAGTGACATAAGTCACACAGAAAAGGACACTTCTCATAAGGTGTCACTTATAGAGGGAATGTAAAAACCGTTACACTTGAACTGAATTACAAAACAGAACAGAGTCACACATGCAGAAAACACACTATGGCTGCTTAACGGGAAAGGTGAAGTTGGGTGATACATAAAACAAGAGTTTCAAATTAGCTCAGATACCGTTCCATAAACCCAATATGTAACAGACAAGACCTACTCCTTGCTCAGAGAACTGGACTCAACACGCCCGATTCACCGCACAAGTATATATCTGACTAGTAATAATCTTAAAACCTATGTATTGATATCTCTCTGTTAGTGTGTCAAGTGGGTGTAAAGCAGCATAAACACAGCCGTGAAAAGCAGCTAAACCCCATTATAAAAATAAATTACTTTTCAAAACCCATGAAACAAAGACAGTGAAAGAGAGAGAAATTCTTACACAATTCGTTCAGGGTCTGTGATGCAACCTGGATTGACCATATGTAGACCCACAGCTGGATGAGACATAAGGGTGGACACTCTTGGGGCTGAGAGGTTTGGTGAGGTTGGGTGAGCAAACGCAGACCCTTTAAAGTAATACTGCGTGCTACCCATCGCATGGGTCCCAAATCTCCAGGTTCAAGGGCATCTTCCTACATCGAAAACATGCATGAGAAACCCAGAAGATGGTACACCGTGTGATGGGGAAAGTTTCTAAAACGCACCTCATTTCTCATCTCCTTGTGCTCGGGTTCGCCATTCCAGCCACTTTACTAGCAATCTCCCTACTTGGAGCATCAGCACCTTTAACCTCCTGTTCCGTACAGGTTGCTATTTGTCCTGAGGATGAACGGGAAGACGGGGAACCAATGAGAGACTAGCTCTTGGTGTTGGGACAGGCACAGGTCACTCTATTTTCCCATCAGGAAGAAGAATTAACCACAGGCTCAGCCTGCCCCCCGGAACCAGAACAGGGCCTGAAGCCATCCTGCGCTTTTGCGGGCAGCTCCCGAAAAAGCGAGTTGTAAAATGGAGCTTCAGGGCACTGCAATTCACAAACCTGCACAGTTATAAATGATAACTCTCGTCCACAAATATATTGAGGGAAGGCAAAGACGAGGAATTGAAATCAAGGCAGAATTGCAGGAAACAGATTTCAGGAGGTAGATTCGAATCGCCTTTAAAGCACATGAAAAGCGGCAAAACGTTGACAATGATGCCCTTGGCCAAAAAGGGCGTATGCGTTTTTTCCTGAATATATTCAGGAAAAAACGCATACGCCCTTTTTGGCCAACCAAGCAACCTGGAAAGGCAAATCAGCGCTACAAAGAAGTCTCGCTTCCCATCGGTCAAAACGGCCATGCTGAAAAAAGTGTCAAAACCAGAAATGCAGGACAGGCCATGGAGAAATGGGAGCCTTGCTACACTGATGGGCGGGATGTAAATTGCCAACAGCCACTCTGGAGAAGTGTACGGTGTGTCCTGAAACATCTAAAAAACACAGCTTAGAGAGCATAGGGCACTTCCAAGCATGGGGGTATAAAGTGGGAAAATTAAAATCAGCAAGACACAAGCACCCCAAAGTTTAGGGCTGCTCTGTTGACAAGGACCTCCACTTCATTCCACCTTAAATATCCCAGGAAAGCGAAAAATGGATAAAAAATTTGAGGTCCATATGTACAATGGATTATCACTCAGCCATGAAATCAATGTCATAAGGCTAGTAGCAGCATGATGAGTGGATTTAGGTCCGACGATTCTAAGTGACATAAGTCACACAGAAAAGGACACTTCTCATAAGGTGTCACTTATAGAGGGAATGTAAAAACCGTTACACTTGAACTGAATTACAAAACAGAACAGAGTCACACATGCAGAAAACACACTATGGCTGCTTAACGGGAAAGGTGAGGTGGGGTGATACATAAAACAAGAGTTTCAAATTAGCTCAGATACCGTTCCATAAACCCAATATGTAACAGACAAGACCTACTCCTTGCTCAGAGAACTGAACTCAACACGCCCGATTCACCGCACAAGAATATATCTGACTAGTAATAATCTTAAAACCTATGTATTGATATCTCTCTGTTAGTGTGTCAAGTGGGTGTAAAGCGGTATAAACTCAGCCGTGAAAAGCAGCTAAACCCCATTATAAAAATAAATTACTTTTCAAAACCCATGAAACAAAGACAGTGAAAGAGAGAGAAATTCTTACACAATTCGTTCAGGGTCTGTGATGCAACCTGGATTGACCATATCTAGACCCACAGCTGGATGAGACATAAGGGTGGACACTCTTGGGGCTGAGAGGTTTGGTGAGGTTGGGTGAGCAAACGCAGACCCTTTAAAGTAATACTGCGTGCTACCCATCGCATGGGTCCCAAATCTCCAGGTTCAAGGGCATCTTCCTACATCGAAAACATGCATGAGAAACCCAGAAGATGGTACACCGTGTGATGTGGAAAGGTTTCTAAAACGCACCTCATTTCTCATCTCCTTGTGCTCGGGTTCGCCATTCCAGCCACTTTACTAGCAATCTCCCTACTTGGAGCATCAGCACCTTTAACCTCCTGTTCCGTACAGGTTGCTATTTGTCCTGAGGATGAACGGGAAGACGGGGAACCAATGAGAGACTAGCTCTTGGTGTTGGGACAGGCACAGGTCACTCTATTTTCCCATCAGGAAGAAGAATTAACCACAGGCTCAGCCTGCCCCCCGGAACCAGAACAGGGCCTGAAGCCATCCTGCGCTTTTGCGGCCAGCTCCCGAAAAAGCGAGTTGTAAAATGGAGCTTCAGGGCACTGCAATTCACAAACCTGCACAGTTATAAATGATAACTCTCGTCCACAAATATATTGAGGGAAGGCAAAGACGAGGAATTGAAATCAAGGCAGAATTGCAGGAAACAGATTTCAGGAGGTAGATTCGAATCGCCTTTAAAGCACATGAAAAGCGGCAAAACGTTGACAATGATGCCCTTGGCCAAAAAGGGCGTATGCGTTTTTTCCTGAATATATTCAGGAAAAAACGCATACGCCCTTTTTGGCCAACCAAGCAACCTGGAAAGGCAAATCAGCGATACAAAGAAGTCTCGCTTCCCATCGGTCAAAACGGCCATGCTGAAAAAAGTGTCAAAACCAGAAATGCAGGACAGGCCATGGAGAAATGGGAGCCTTGCTACACTGATGGGCGGGATGTAAATTGCCAACAGCCACTCTGGAGAAGTGTACGGTGTGTCCTGAAACATCTAAAAAACACAGCTTAGAGAGCATAGGGCACTTCCACGCATGGGGGTATAAAGTGGGAAAATTAAAAATCAGCAAGACACAAGCACCCCAAAGTTTAGGGCTGCTCTGTTGACAAGGACCTCCACTTCATTCCACCTTAAATATCCCAGGAAAGCGAAAAATGGATAAAAAATTTGAGGTCCATATGTACAATGGATTATCACTCAGCCATGAAATCAATGTCATAAGGCTAGTAGCAGCATGATGAGTGGATTTAGGTCCGACGATTCTAAGTGACATAAGTCACACAGAAAAGGACACTTCTCATAAGGTGTCACTTATAGAGGGAATGTAAAAACCGTTACACTTGAACTGAATTACAAAACAGAACAGAGTCACACATGCAGAAAACACACTATGGCTGCTTAACGGGAAAGGTGAGGTGGGGTGATACATAAAACAAGAGTTTCAAATTAGCTCAGATACCGTTCCATAAACCCAATATGTAACAGACAAGACCTACTCCTTGCTCAGAGAACTGAACTCAACACGCCCGATTCACCGCACAAGAATATATCTGACTAGTAATAATCTTAAAACCTATGTATTGATATCTCTCTGTTAGTGTGTCAAGTGGGTGTAAAGCGGCATAAACTCAGCCGTGAAAAGCAGCTAAACCCCATTATAAAAATAAATTACTTTTCAAAACCCATGAAACAAAGACAGTGAAAGAGAGAGAAATTCTTACACAATTCGTTCAGGGTCTGTGATGCAACCTGGATTGACCATATCTAGACCCACAGCTGGATGAGACATAAGGGTGGACACTCTTGGGGCTGAGAGGTTTGGTGAGGTTGGGTGAGCAAACGCAGACCCTTTAAAGTAATACTGCGTGCTACCCATCGCATGGGTCCCAAATCTCCAGGTTCAAGGGCATCTTCCTACATCGAAAACATGCATGAGAAACCCAGAAGATGGTACACCGTGTGATGGGGAAAGGTTTCTAAAACGCACCTCATTTCTCATCTCCTTGTGCTCGGGTTCGCCATTCCAGCCACTTTACTAGCAATCTCCCTACTTGGAGCATCAGCACCTTTAACCTCCTGTTCCGTACAGGTTGCTATTTGTCCTGAGGATGAACGGGAAGACGGGGAACCAATGAGAGACTAGCTCTTGGTGTTGGGACAGGCACAGGTCACTCTATTTTCCCATCAGGAAGAAGAATTAACCACAGGCTCAGCCTGCCCCCCGGAACCAGAACAGGGCCTGAAGCCATCCTGCGCTTTTGCGGCCAGCTCCCGAAAAAGCGAGTTGTAAAATGGAGCTTCAGGGCACTGCAATTCACAAACCTGCACAGTTATAAATGATAACTCTCGTCCACAAATATATTGAGGGAAGGCAAAGACGAGGAATTGAAATCAAGGCAGAATTGCAGGAAACAGATTTCAGGAGGTAGATTCGAATCGCCTTTAAAGCACATGAAAAGCGGCAAAACGTTGACAATGATGCCCTTGGCCAAAAAGGGCGTATGCGTTTTTTCCTGAATATATTCAGGAAAGAACGCATACGCCCTTTTTGGCCAACCAAGCAACCTGGAAAGGCAAATCAGCGCTACAAAGAAGTCTCGCTTCCCATCGGTCAAAAGGGCCATGCTGAAAAAAGTGTCAAAACCAGAAATGCAGGACAGGCCATGGAGAAATGGGAGCCTTGCTACACTGATGGGTGGGATGTAAATTGCCAACAGCCACTCTGGAGAAGTGTACGGTGTGTCCTGAAACATCTAAAAAACACAGCTTAGAGAGCATAGGGCACTTCCACGCATGGGGGTATAAAGTGGGAAAATTAAAAATCAGCAAGACACAAGCACCCCAAAGTTTAGGGCTGCTCTGTTGACAAGGACCTCCACTTCATTCCACCTTAAATATCCCAGGAAAGCGAAAAATGGATAAAAAATTTGAGGTCCATATGTACAATGGATTATCACTCAGCCATGAAATCAATGTCATAAGGCTAGTAGCAGCATGATGAGTGGATTTAGGTCCGACGATTCTAAGTGACATAAGTCACACAGAAAAGGACACTTCTCATAAGGTGTCACTTATAGAGGGAATGTAAAAACCGTTACACTTGACCTGAATTACAAAACAGAACAGAGTCACACATGCAGAAAACACACTATGGCTGCTTAACGGGAAAGGTGAGGTGGGGTGATACATAAAACAAGAGTTTCAAATTAGCTCAGATACCGTTCCATAAACCCAATATGTAACAGACAAGACCTACTCCTTGCTCAGAGAACTGAACTCAACACGCCCGATTCACCGCACAAGAATATATCTGACTAGTAATAATCTTAAAACCTATGTATTGATATCTCTCTGTTAGTGTGTCAAGTGGGTGTAAAGCGGCATAAACTCAGCCGTGAAAAGCAGCTAAACCCCATTATAAAAATAAATTACTTTTCAAAACCCATGAAACAAAGACAGTGAAAGAGAGAGAAATTCTTACACAATTCGTTCAGGGTCTGTGATGCAACCTGGATTGACCATATCTAGACCCACAGCTGGATGAGACATAAGGGTGGACACTCTTGGGGCTGAGAGGTTTGGTGAGGTTGGGTGAGCAAACGCAGACCCTTTAAAGTAATATTGCGTGCTACCCATCGCATGGGTCCCAAATCTCCAGGTTCAAGGGCATCTTCCTACATCGAAAACATGCATGAGAAACCCAGAAGATGGTACACCGTGTGATGGGGAAAGATTTCTAAAACGCACCTCATTTCTCATCTCCTTGTGCTCGGGTTCACCATTCCAGCCACTTTACTAGCAATCTCCCTACTTGGAGCATCAGCACCTTTAACCTCCTGTTCCGTACAGGTTGCTATTTGTCCTGAGGATGAACGGGAAGACGGGGAACCAATGAGAGACTAGCTCTTGGTGTTGGGACAGGCACAGGTCACTCTATTTTCCCATCAGGAAGAAGAATTAACCACAGGCTCAGCCTGCCCCCCGGAACCAGAACAGGGCCTGAAGCCATCCTGCGCTTTTGCGGCCAGCTCCCGAAAAAGCGAGTTGTAAAATGGAGCTTCAGGGCACTGCAATTCACAAACCTGCACAGTTATAAATGATAACTCTCGTCCACAAATATATTGAGGGAAGGCAAAGACGAGGAATTGAAATCAAGGCAGAATTGCAGGAAACAGATTTCAGGAGGTAGATTCGAATCGCCTTTAAAGCACATGAAAAGCGGCAAAACGTTGACAATGATGCCCTTGGCCAAAAAGGGCGTATGCGTTTTTTCCTGAATATATTCAGGAAAGAACGCATACGCCCTTTTTGGCCAACCAAGCAACCTGGAAAGGCAAATCAGCGCTACAAAGAAGTCTCGCTTCCCATCGGTCAAAACGGCCATGCTGAAAAAAGTGTCAAAACCAGAAATGCAGGACAGGCCATGGAGAAATGGGAGCCTTGCTACACTGATGGGCGGGATGTAAATTGCCAACAGCTACTCTGGAGAAGTGTACGGTGTGTCCTGAAACATCTAAAAAACACAGCTTAGAGAGCATAGGGCACTTCCACGCATGGGGGTATAAAGTGGGAAAATTAAAAATCAGCAAGACACAAGCACCCCAAAGTTTAGGGCTGCTCTGTTGACAAGGACCTCCACTTCATTCCACCTTAAATATCCCAGGAAAGCGAAAAATGGATAAAAAATTTGAGGTCCATATGTACAATGGATTATCACTCAGCCATGAAATCAATGTCATAAGGCTAGTAGCAGCATGATGAGTGGATTTAGGTCCGACGATTCTAAGTGACATAAGTCACACAGAAAAGGACACTTCTCATAAGGTGTCACTTATAGAGGGAATGTAAAAACCGTTACACTTGACCTGAATTACAAAACAGAACAGAGTCACACATGCAGAAAACACACTATGGCTGCTTAACGGGAAAGGTGAGGTGGGGTGATACATAAAACAAGAGTTTCAAATTAGCTCAGATACCGTTCCATAAACCCAATATGTAACAGACAAGACCTACTCCTTGCTCAGAGAACTGAACTCAACACGCCCGATTCACCGCACAAGAATATATCTGACTAGTAATAATCTTAAAACCTATGTATTGATATCTCTCTGTTAGTGTGTCAAGTGGGTGTAAAGCGGCATAAACTCAGCCGTGAAAAGCAGCTAAACCCCATTATAAAAATAAATTACTTTTCAAAACCCATGAAACAAAGACAGTGAAAGAGAGAGAAATTCTTACACAATTCGTTCAGGGTCTGTGATGCAACCTGGATTGACCATATCTAGACCCACAGCTGGATGAGACATAAGGGTGGACACTCTTGGGGCTGAG
Source organism: Balaenoptera physalus (assembly GCF_965194825.1). NCBI lineage: Eukaryota > Metazoa > Chordata > Mammalia > Artiodactyla > Balaenopteridae > Balaenoptera > Balaenoptera physalus. Next base: position 594,373 of record NW_028126486.1, read on the forward strand.
AGGTTTGGTGAGGTTGGGTGAGCAAACGCAGACCCTTTAAAGTAATACTGCGTGCTACCCATCGCATGGGTCCCAAATCTCCAGGTTCAAGGGCATCTTCCTACATCGAAAACATGCATGAGAAACCCAGAAGATGGTACACCGTCTGATGGGGAAAGGTTTCTAAAACGCACCTCATTTCTCATCTCCTTGTGCTCGGGTTCGCCATTCCAGCCACTTTACTAGCAATCTCCCTACTTGGAGCATCAGCACCTTTAACCTCCTGTTCCGTACAGGTTGCTATTTGTCCTGAGGATGAACGGGAAGACGGGGAACCAATGAGAGACTAGCTCTTGGTGTTGGGACAGGCACAGGTCACTCTATTTTCCCATCAGGAAGAAGAATTAACCACAGGCTCAGCCTGCCCCCCGGAACCAGAACAGGGCCTGAAGCCATCCTGCGCTTTTGCGGCCAGCTCCCGAAAAAGCGAGTTGTAAAATGGAGCTTCAGGGCACTGCAATTCACAAACCTGCACAGTTATAAATGATAACTCTCGTCCACAAATATATTGAGGGAAGGCAAAGACGAGGAATTGAAATCAAGGCAGAATTGCAGGAAACAGATTTCAGGAGGTAGATTCGAATCGCCTTTAAAGCACATGAAAAGCGGCAAAACGTTGACAATGATGCCCTTGGCCAAAAAGGGCGTATGCGTTTTTTCCTGAATATATTCAGGAAAAAACGCATACGCCCTTTGTGGCCAACCAAGCAACCTGGAAAGGCAAATCAGCGCTACAAAGAAGTCTCGCTTCCCATCGGTCAAAACGGCCATGCTGAAAAAAGTGTCAAAACCAGAAATGCAGGACAGGCCATGGAGAAATGGGAGCCTTGCTACACTGATGGGCGGGATGTAAATTGCCAACAGCCACTCTGGAGAAGTGTACGGTGTGTCCTGAAACATCTAAAAAACACAGCTTAGAGAGCATAGGGCACTTCCACGCATGGGGGTATAAAGTGGGAAAATTAAAAATCAGCAAGACACAAGCACCCCAAAGTTTAGGGCTGCTCTGTTGACAAGGACCTCCACTTCATTCCACCTTAAATATCCCAGGAAAGCGAAAAATGGATAAAAAATTTGAGGTCCATATGTACAATGGATTATCACTCAGCCATGAAATCAATGTCATAAGGCTAGTAGCAGCATGATGAGTGGATTTAGGTCCGACGATTCTAAGTGACATAAGTCACACAGAAAAGGACACTTCTCATAAGGTGTCACTTATAGAGGGAATGTAAAAACCGTTACACTTGACCTGAATTACAAAACAGAACAGAGTCACACATGCAGAAAACACACTATGGCTGCTTAACGGGAAAGGTGAGGTGGGGTGATACATAAAACAAGAGTTTCAAATTAGCTCAGATACCGTTCCATAAACCCAATATGTAACAGACAAGACCTACTCCTTGCTCAGAGAACTGAACTCAACACGCCCGATTCACCGCACAAGAATATATCTGACTAGTAATAATCTTAAAACCTATGTATTGATATCTCTCTGTTAGTGTGTCAAGTGGGTGTAAAGCGGCATAAACTCAGCCGTGAAAAGCAGCTAAACCCCATTATAAAAATAAATTACTTTTCAAAACCCATGAAACAAAGACAGTGAAAGAGAGAGAAATTCTTACACAATTCGTTCAGGGTCTGTGATGCAACCTGGATTGACCATATCTAGACCCACAGCTGGATGAGACATAAGGGTGGACACTCTTGGGGCTGAGAGGTTTGGTGAGGTTGGGTGAGCAAACGCAGACCCTTTAAAGTAATACTGCGTGCTACCCATCGCATGGGTCCCAAATCTCCAGGTTCAAGGGCATCTTCCTACATCGAAAACATGCATGAGAAACCCAGAAGATGGTACACCGTGTGATGGGGAAAGGTTTCTAAAACGCACCTCATTTCTCATCTCCTTGTGCTCGGGTTCGCCATTCCAGCCACTTTACTAGCAATCTCCCTACTTGGAGCATCAGCACCTTTAACCTCCTGTTCCGTACAGGTTGCTATTTGTCCTGAGGATGAACGGGAAGACGGGGAACCAATGAGAGACTAGCTCTTGGTGTTGGGAAAGGCACAGGTCACTCTATTTTCCCATCAGGAAGAAGAATTAACCACAGGCTCAGCCTGCCCCCCGGAACCAGAACAGGGCCTGAAGCCATCCTGCGCTTTTGCGGCCAGCTCCCGAAAAAGCGAGTTGTAAAATGGAGCTTCAGGGCACTGCAATTCACAAACCTGCACAGTTATAAATGATAACTCTCGTCCACAAATATATTGAGGGAAGGCAAAGACGAGGAATTGAAATCAAGGCAGAATTGCAGGAAACAGATTTCAGGAGGTAGATTCGAATCGCCTTTAAAGCACATGAAAAGCGGCAAAACGTTGACAATGATGCCCTTGGCCAAAAAGGGCGTATGCGTTTTTTCCTGAATATATTCAGGAAAGAACGCATACGCCCTTTTTGGCCATCCAAGCAACCTGGAAAGGCAAATCAGCGCTACAAAGAAGTCTCGCTTCCCATCGGTCAAAAGGGCCATGCTGAAAAAAGTGTCAAAACCAGAAATGCAGGACAGGCCATGGAGAAATGGGAGCCTTGCTACACTGATGGGTGGGATGTAAATTGCCAACAGCCACTCTGGAGAAGTGTATGGTGTGTCCTGAAACATCTAAAAAACACAGCTTAGAGAGCATAGGGCACTTCCACGCATGGGGGTATAAAGTGGGAAAATTAAAAATCAGCAAGACACAAGCACCCCAAAGTTTAGGGCTGCTCTGTTGACAAGGACCTCCACTTCATTCCACCTTAAATATCCCAGGAAAGCGAAAAATGGATAAAAAATTTGAGGTCCATATGTACAATGGATTATCACTCAGCCATGAAATCAATGTCATAAGGCTAGTAGCAGCATGATGAGTGGATTTAGGTCCGACGATTCTAAGTGACATAAGTCACACAGAAAAGGACACTTCTCATAAGGTGTCACTTATAGAGGGAATGTAAAAACCGTTACACTTGACCTGAATTACAAAACAGAACAGAGTCACACATGCAGAAAACACACTATGGCTGCTTAACGGGAAAGGTGAGGTGGGGTGATACATAAAACAAGAGTTTCAAATTAGCTCAGATACCGTTCCATAAACCCAATATGTAACAGACAAGACCTACTCCTTGCTCAGAGAACTGAACTCAACACGCCCGATTCACCGCACAAGAATATATCTGACTAGTAATAATCTTAAAACCTATGTATTGATATCTCTCTGTTAGTGTGTCAAGTGGGTGTAAAGCGGCATAAACTCAGCCGTGAAAAGCAGCTAAACCCCATTATAAAAATAAATTACTTTTCAAAACCCATGAAACAAAGACAGTGAAAGAGAGAGAAATTCTTACACAATTCGTTCAGGGTCTGTGATGCAACCTGGATTGACCATATCTAGATCCACAGCTGGATGAGACATAAGGGTGGACACTCTTGGGGCTGAGAGGTTTGGTGAGGTTGGGTGAGCAAACGCAGACCCTTTAAAGTAATACTGCGTGCTACCCATCGCATGGGTCCCAAATCTCCAGGTTCAAGGGCATCTTCCTACATCGAAAACATGCATGAGAAACCCAGAAGATGGTACACCGTGTGATGGGGAAAGATTTCTAAAACGCACCTCATTTCTCATCTCCTTGTGCTCGGGTTCACCATTCCAGCCACTTTACTAGCAATCTCCCTACTTGGAGCATCAGCACCTTTAACCTCCTGTTCCGTACAGGTTGCTATTTGTCCTGAGGATGAACGGGAAGACGGGGAACCAATGAGAGACTAGCTCTTGGTGTTGGGACAGGCACAGGTCACTCTATTTTCCCATCAGGAAGAAGAATTAACCACAGGCTCAGCCTGCCCCCCGGAACCAGAACAGGGCCTGAAGCCATCCTGCGCTTTTGCGGCCAGCTCCCGAAAAAGCGAGTTGTAAAATGGAGCTTCAGGGCACTGCAATTCACAAACCTGCACAGTTATAAATGATAACTCTCGTCCACAAATATATTGAGGGAAGGCAAAGACGAGGAATTGAAATCAAGGCAGAATTGCAGGAAACAGATTTCAGGAGGTAGATTCGAATCGCCTTTAAAGCACATGAAAAGCGGCAAAACGTTGACAATGATGCCCTTGGCCAAAAAGGGCGTATGCGTTTTTTCCTGAATATATTCAGGAAAGAACGCATACGCCCTTTTTGGCCAACCAAGCAACCTGGAAAGGCAAATCAGCGCTACAAAGAAGTCTCGCTTCCCATCGGTCAAAAGGGCCATGCTGAAAAAAGTGTCAAAACCAGAAATGCAGGACAGGCCATGGAGAAATGGGAGCCTTGCTACACTGATGGGTGGGATGTAAATTGCCAACAGCCACTCTGGAGAAGTGTACGGTGTGTCCTGAAACATCTAAAAAACACAGCTTAGAGAGCATAGGGCACTTCCACGCATGGGGGTATAAAGTGGGAAAATTAAAAATCAGCAAGACACAAGCACCCCAAAGTTTAGGGCTGCTCTGTTGACAAGGACCTCCACTTCATTCCACCTTAAATATCCCAGGAAAGCGAAAAATGGATAAAAAATTTGAGGTCCATATGTACAATGGATTATCACTCAGCCATGAAATCAATGTCATAAGGCTAGTAGCAGCATGATGAGTGGATTTAGGTCCGACGATTCTAAGTGACATAAGTCACACAGAAAAGGACACTTCTCATAAGGTGTCACTTATAGAGGGAATGTAAAAACCGTTACACTTGAACTGAATTACAAAAAGAACAGAGTCACACATGCAGAAAACACACTATGGCTGCTTAACGGGAAAGGTGAGGTGGGGTGATACATAAAACAAGAGTTTCAAATTAGCTCAGATACCGTTCCATAAACCCAATATGTAACAGACAAGACCTACTCCTTGCTCAGAGAACTGGACTCAACACGCCCGATTCACCGCCCAAGAATATATCTGACTAGTAATAATCTTAAAACCTATGTATTGATATCTCTCTGTTAGTGTGTCAAGTGGGTGTAAAGCGGCATAAACTCAGCCGTGAAAAGCAGCTAAACCCCATTATAAAAATAAATTACTTTTCAAAACCCATGAAACAAAGACAGTGAAAGAGAGAGAAATTCTTACACAATTCGTTCAGGGTCTGTGATGCAACCTGGATTGACCATATCTAGACCCACAGCTGGATGAGACATAAGGGTGGACACTCTTGGGGCTGAGAGGTTTGGTGAGGTTGGGTGAGCAAACGCAGACCCTTTAAAGTAATACTGCGTGCTACCCATCGCATGGGTCCCAAATCTCCAGGTTCAAGGGCATCTTCCTACATCGAAAACATGCATGAGAAACCCAGAAGATGGTACACCGTGTGATGGGGAAAGGTTTCTAAAACGCACCTCATTTCTCATCTCCTTGTGCTCGGGTTCGCCATTCCAGCCACTTTACTAGCAATCTCCCTACTTGGAGCATCAGCACCTTTAACCTCCTGTTCCGTACAGGTTGCTATTTGTCCTGAGGATGAACGGGAAGACGGGGAACCAATGAGAGACTAGCTCTTGGTGTTGGGACAGGCACAGGTCACTCTATTTTCCCATCAGGAAGAAGAATTAACCACAGGCTCAGCCTGCCCCCCGGAACCAGAACAGGGCCTGAAGCCATCCTGCGCTTTTGCGGCCAGCTCCCGAAAAAGCGAGTTGTAAAATGGAGCTTCAGGGCACTGCAATTCACAAACCTGCACACTTATAAATGATAACTCTCGTCCACAAATATATTGAGGGAAGGCAAAGACGAGGAATTGAAATCAAGGCAGAATTGCAGGAAACAGATTTCAGGAGGTAGATTCGAATCGCCTTTAAAGCACATGAAAAGCGGCAAAACGTTGACAATGATGCCCTTGGCCAAAAAGGGCGTATGCGTTTTTTCCTGAATATATTCAGGAAAGAACGCATACGCCCTTTTTGGCCAACCAAGCAACCTGGAAAGGCAAATCAGCGCTACAAAGAAGTCTCGCTTCCCATCGGTCAAAAGGGCCATGCTGAAAAAAGTGTCAAAACCAGAAATGCAGGACAGGCCATGGAGAAATGGGAGCCTTGCTACACTGATGGGTGGGATGTAAATTGCCAACAGCCACTCTGGAGAAGTGTACGGTGTGTCCTGAAACATCTAAAAAACACAGCTTAGAGAGCATAGGGCACTTCCACGCATGGGGGTATAAAGTGGGAAAATTAAAAATCAGCAAGACACAAGCACCCCAAAGTTTAGGGCTGCTCTGTTGACAAGGACCTCCACTTCATTCCACCTTAAATATCCCAGGAAAGCGAAAAATGGATAAAAAATTTGAGGTCCATATGTACAATGGATTATCACTCAGCCATGAAATCAATGTCATAAGGCTAGTAGCAGCATGATGAGTGGATTTAGGTCCGACGATTCTAAGTGACATAAGTCACACAGAAAAGGACACTTCTCATAAGGTGTCACTTATAGAGGGAATGTAAAAACCGTTACACTTGAACTGAATTACAAAACAGAACAGAGTCACACATGCAGAAAACACACTATGGCTGCTTAACGGGAAAGGTGAGGTGGGGTGATACATAAAACAAGAGTTTCAAATTAGCTCAGATACCGTTCCATAAACCCAATATGTAACAGACAAGACCTACTCCTTGCTCAGAGAACTGGACTCAACACGCCCGATTCACCGCACAAGAATATATCTGACTAGTAATAATCTTAAAACCTATGTATTGATATCTCTCTGTTAGTGTGTCAAGTGGGTGTAAAGCAGCATAAACACAGCCGTGAAAAGCAGCTAAACCCCATTATAAAAATAAATTACTTTTCAAAACCCATGAAACAAAGACAGTGAAAGAGAGAGAAATTCTTTCACAATTCGTTCAGGGTCTGTGATGCAACCTGGATTGACCATATCTAGACCCACAGCTGGATGAGACATAAGGGTGGACACTCTTGGGGCTGAGAGGTTTGGTGAGGTTGGGTGAGCAAACGCAGACCCTTTAAAGTAATACTGCGTGCTACCCATCGCATGGGACCCAAATCTCCAGGTTCAAGGGCATCTTCCTACATCGAAAACATGCATGAGAAACCCAGAAGATGGTACACCGTGTGATGGGGAAAGGTTTCTAAAACGCACCTCATTTCTCATCTCCTTGTGCGCGGGTTCGCCATTCCAGCCACTTTACTAGCAATCTCCCTACTTGGAGCATCAGCACCTTTAACCTCCTGTTCCGTACAGGTTGCTATTTGTCCTGAGGATGAACGGGAAGACGGGGAACCAATGAGAGACTAGCTCTTGGTGTTGTGACAGGCACAGGTCACTCTATTTTCCCATCAGGAAGAAGAATTAACCACAGGCTCAGCCTGCCCCCCGGAACCAGAACAGGGCCTGAAGCCATCCTGCGCTTTTGCGGCCAGCTCCCGAAAAAGCGAGTTGTAAAATGGAGCTTCAGGGCACTGCAATTCACAAACCTGCACAGTTATAAATGATAACTCTCGTCCACAAATATATTGAGGGAAGGCAAAGACGAGGAATTGAAATCAAGGCAGAATTGCAGGAAACAGATTTCAGGAGGTAGATTCGAATCGCCTTTAAAGCACATGAAAAGCGGCAAAACGTTGACAATGATGCCCTTGGCCAAAAAGGGCGTATGCGTTTTTTCCTGAATATATTCAGGAAAAAACGCATACGCCCTTTTTGGCCAACCAAGCAACCTGGAAAGGCAAATCAGCGCTACAAAGAAGTCTCGCTTCCCATCGGTCAAAACGGCCATGCTGAAAAAAGTGTCAAAAACAGAAATGCAGGACAGGCCATGGAGAAATGGGAGCCTTGCTACACTGATGGGCGGGATGTAAATTGCCAACAGCCACTCTGGAGAAGTGTACGGTGTGTCCTGAAACATCTAAAAAACACAGCTTAGAGAGCATAGGGCACTTCCACGCATGGGGGTATAAAGTGGGAAAATTAAAATCAGCAAGACACAAGCACCCCAAAGTTTAGGGCTGCTCTGTTGACAAGGACCTCCACTTCATTCCACCTTAAATATCCCAGGAAAGCGAAAAATGGATAAAAAATTTGAGGTCCATATGTACAATGGATTATCACTCAGCCATGAAATCAATGTCATAAGGCTAGTAGCAGCATGATGAGTGGATTTAGGTCCGACGATTCTAAGTGACATAAGTCACACAGAAAAGGACACTTCTCATAAGGTGTCACTTATAGAGGGAATGTAAAAACCGTTACACTTGAACTGAATTACAAAACAGAACGGAGTCACACATGCAGAAAACACACTATGGCTGCTTAACGGGAAAGGTGAGGTGGGGTGATACATAAAACAAGAGTTTCAAATTAGCTCAGATACCGTTCCATAAACCCAATATGTAACAGACAAGACCTACTCCTTGCTCAGAGAACTGGACTCAACACGCCCGATTCACCGCACAAGAATATATCTGACTAGTAATAATCTTAAAACCTATGTATTGATATCTCTCTGTTAGTGTGTCAAGTGGGTGTAAAGCAGCATAAACACAGCCGTGAAAAGCAGCTAAACCCCATTATAAAAATAAATTACTTTTCAAAACCCATGAAACAAAGACAGTGAAAGAGAGAGAAATTCTTACACAATTCGTTCAGGGTCTGTGATGCAACCTGGATTGACCATATCTAGACCCACAGCTGGATGAGACATAAGGGTGGACACTCTTGGGGCTGAGAGGTTTGGTGAGGTTGGGTGAGCAAACGCAGACCCTTTAAAGTAATACTGCGTGCTACCCATCGCATGGGTCCCAAATCTCCAGGTTCAAGGGCATCTTCCTACATCGAAAACATGCATGAGAAACCCAGAAGATGGTACACCGTGTGATGGGGAAAGGTTTCTAAAACGCACCTCATTTCTCATCTCCTTGTGCGCGGGTTCGCCATTCCAGCCACTTTACTAGCAATCTCCCTACTTGGAGCATCAGCACCTTTAAACTCCTGTTCCGTACAGGTTGCTATTTGTCCTGAGGATGAACGGGAAGACGGGGAACCAATGAGAGACTAGCTCTTGGTGTTGTGACAGGCACAGGTCACTCTATTTTCCTATCAGGAAGAAGAATTAACCACAGGCTCAGCCTGCCCCCCGGAACCAGAACAGGGCCTGAAGCCATCCTGCGCTTTTGCGGCCAGCTCCCGAAAAAGCGAGTTGTAAAATGGAGCTTCAGGGCACCGCAATTCACAAACCTGCACAGTTATAAATGATAACTCTCGTCCACAAATATATTGAGGGAAGGCAAAGACGAGGAATTGAAATCAAGGCAGAATTGCAGGAAACAGATTTCAGGAGGTAGATTCGAATCGCCTTTAAAGCACATGAAAAGCGGCAAAACGTTGACAATGATGCCCTTGGCCAAAAAGGGCGTATGCGTTTTTTCCTGAATATATTCAGGAAAAAACGCATACGCCCTTTTTGGCCAACCAAGCAACCTGGAAAGGCAAATCAGCGCTACAAAGAAGTCTCGCTTCCCATCGGTCAAAACGGCCATGCTGAAAAAAGTGTCAAAAACAGAAATGCAGGACAGGCCATGGAGAAATGGGAGCCTTGCTACACTGATGGGCGGGATGTAAATTGCCAACAGCCACTCTGGAGAAGTGTACGGTGTGTCCTGAAACATCTAAAAAACACAGCTTAGAGAGCATAGGGCACTTCCACGCATGGGGGTATAAAGTGGGAAAATTAAAATCAGCAAGACACAAGCACCCCAAAGTTTAGGGCTGCTCTGTTGACAAGGACCTCCACTTCATTCCACCTTAAATATCCCAGGAAAGCGAAAAATGGATAAAAAATTTGAGGTCCATATGTACAATGGATTATCACTCAGCCATGAAATCAATGTCATAAGGCTAGTAGCAGCATGATGAGTGGATTTAGGTCCGACGATTCTAAGTGACATAAGTCACACAGAAAAGGACACTTCTCATAAGGTGTCACTTATAGAGGGAATGTAAAAACCGTTACACTTGAACTGAATTACAAAACAGAACAGAGTCACACATGCAGAAAACACACTATGGCTGCTTAACGGGAAAGGTGAGGTGGGGTGATACATAAAACAAGAGTTTCAAATTAGCTCAGATACCGTTCCATAAACCCAATATGTAACAGACAAGACCTACTCCTTGCTCAGAGAACTGGACTCAACACGCCCGATTCACCGCACAAGTATATATCTGACTAGTAATAATCTTAAAACCTATGTATTGATATCTCTCTGTTAGTGTGTCAAGTGGGTGTAAAGCAGCATAAACACAGCCGTGAAAAGCAGCTAAACCCCATTATAAAAATAAATTACTTTTCAAAACCCATGAAACAAAGACAGTGAAAGAGAGAGAAATTCTTACACAATTCGTTCAGGGTCTGTGATGCAACCTGGATTGACCATATCTAGACCCACAGCTGGATGAGACATAAGGGTGGACACTCTTGGGGCTGAGAGGTTTGGTGAGGTTGGGTGAGCAAACGCAGACCCTTTAAAGTAATACTGCGTGCTACCCATCGCATGGGTCCCAAATCTCCAGGTTCAAGGGCATCTTCCTACATCGAAAACATGCATGAGAAACCCAGAAGATGGTACACCGTGTGATGGGGAAAGTTTCTAAAACGCACCTCATTTCTCATCTCCTTGTGCTCGGGTTCGCCATTCCAGCCACTTTACTAGCAATCTCCCTACTTGGAGCATCAGCACCTTTAACCTCCTGTTCCGTACAGGTTGCTATTTGTCCTGAGGATGAACGGGAAGACGGGGAACCAATGAGAGACTAGCTCTTGGTGTTGGGACAGGCACAGGTCACTCTATTTTCCCATCAGGAAGAAGAATTAACCACAGGCTCAGCCTGCCCCCCGGAACCAGAACAGGGCCTGAAGCCATCCTGCGCTTTTGCGGCCAGCTCCCGAAAAAGCGAGTTGTAAAATGGAGCTTCAGGGCACTGCAATTCACAAACCTGCACAGTTATAAATGATAACTCTCGTCCACAAATATATTGAGGGAAGGCAAAGACGAGGAATTGAAATCAAGGCAGAATTGCAGGAAACAGATTTCAGGAGGTAGATTCGAATCGCCTTTAAAGCACATGAAAAGCGGCAAAACGTTGACAATGATGCCCTTGGCCAAAAAGGGCGTATGCGTTTTTTCCTGAATATATTCAGGAAAAAACGCATACGCCCTTTTTGGCCAACCAAGCAACCTGGAAAGGCAAATCAGCGCTACAAAGAAGTCTCGCTTCCCATCGGTCAAAACGGCCATGCTGAAAAAAGTGTCAAAAACAGAAATGCAGGACAGGCCATGGAGAAATGGGAGCCTTGCTACACTGATGGGCGGGATGTAAATTGCCAACAGCCACTCTGGAGAAGTGTACGGTGTGTCCTGAAACATCTAAAAAACACAGCTTAGAGAGCATAGGGCACTTCCACGCATGGGGGTATAAAGTGGGAAAATTAAAATCAGCAAGACACAAGCACCCCAAAGTTTAGGGCTGCTCTTTTGACAAGGACCTCCACTTCATTCCACCTTAAATATCCCAGGAAAGCGAAAAATGGATAAAAAATTTGAGGTCCATATGTACAATGGATTATCACTCAGCCATGAAATCAATGTCATAAGGCTAGTAGCAGCATGATGAGTGGATTTAGGTCCGACGATTCTAAGTGACATAAGTCACACAGAAAAGGACACTTCTCATAAGGTGTCACTTATAGAGGGAATGTAAAAACCGTTACACTTGAACTGAATTACAAAACAGAACAGAGTCACACATGCAGAAAACACACTATGGCTGCTTAACGGGAAAGGTGAGGTGGGGTGATACATAAAACAAGAGTTTCAAATTAGCTCAGATACCGTTCCATAAACCCAATATGTAACAGACAAGACCTACTCCTTGCTCAGAGAACTGGACTCAACACGCCCGATTCACCGCACAAGAATATATCTGACTAGTAATAATCTTAAAACCTATGTATTGATATCTCTCTGTTAGTGTGTCAAGTGGGTGTAAAGCAGCATAAACACAGCCGTGAAAAGCAGCTAAACCCCATTATAAAAATAAATTACTTTTCAAAACCCATGAAACAAAGACAGTGAAAGAGAGAGAAATTCTTACACAATTCGTTCAGGGTCTGTGATGCAACCTGGATTGACCATATGTAGACCCACAGCTGGATGAGACATAAGGGTGGACACTCTTGGGGCTGAGAGGTTTGGTGAGGTTGGGTGAGCAAACGCAGACCCTTTAAAGTAATACTGCGTGCTACCCATCGCATGGGTCCCAAATCTCCAGGTTCAAGGGCATCTTCCTACATCGAAAACATGCATGAGAAACCCAGAAGATGGTACACCGTGTGATGGGGAAAGGTTTCTAAAACGCACCTCATTTCTCATCTCCTTGTGCGCGGGTTCGCCATTCCAGCCACTTTACTAGCAATCTCCCTACTTGGAGCATCAGCACCTTTAACTTCCTGTTCCGTACAGGTTGCTATTTGTCCTGAGGATGAACGGGAAGACGGGGAACCAATGAGAGACTAGCTCTTGGTGTTGGGACAGGCACAGGTCACTCTATTTTCCCATCAGGAAGAAGAATTAACCACAGGCTCAGCCTGCCCCCCGGAACCAGAACAGGGCCTGAAGCCATCCTGCGCTTTTGCGGGCAGCTCCCGAAAAAGCGAGTTGTAAAATGGAGCTTCAGGGCACTGCAATTCACAAACCTGCACAGTTATAAATGATAACTCTCGTCCACAAATATATTGAGGGAAGGCAAAGACGAGGAATTGAAATCAAGGCAGAATTGCAGGAAACAGATTTCAGGAGGTAGATTCGAATCGCCTTTAAAGCACATGAAAAGCGGCAAAACGTTGACAATGATGCCCTTGGCCAAAAAGGGCGTATGCGTTTTTTCCTGAATATATTCAGGAAAAAACGCATACGCCCTTTTTGGCCAACCAAGCAACCTGGAAAGGCAAATCAGCGCTACAAAGAAGTCTCGCTTCCCATCGGTCAAAACGGCCATGCTGAAAAAAGTGTCAAAACCAGAAATGCAGGACAGGCCATGGAGAAATGGGAGCCTTGCTACACTGATGGGCGGGATGTAAATTGCCAACAGCCACTCTGGAGAAGTGTACGGTGTGTCCTGAAACATCTAAAAAACACAGCTTAGAGAGCATAGGGCACTTCCAAGCATGGGGGTATAAAGTGGGAAAATTAAAATCAGCAAGACACAAGCACCCCAAAGTTTAGGGCTGCTCTGTTGACAAGGACCTCCACTTCATTCCACCTTAAATATCCCAGGAAAGCGAAAAATGGATAAAAAATTTGAGGTCCATATGTACAATGGATTATCACTCAGCCATGAAATCAATGTCATAAGGCTAGTAGCAGCATGATGAGTGGATTTAGGTCCGACGATTCTAAGTGACATAAGTCACACAGAAAAGGACACTTCTCATAAGGTGTCACTTATAGAGGGAATGTAAAAACCGTTACACTTGAACTGAATTACAAAACAGAACAGAGTCACACATGCAGAAAACACACTATGGCTGCTTAACGGGAAAGGTGAGGTGGGGTGATACATAAAACAAGAGTTTCAAATTAGCTCAGATACCGTTCCATAAACCCAATATGTAACAGACAAGACCTACTCCTTGCTCAGAGAACTGGACTCAACACGCCCGATTCACCGCACAAGAATATATCTGACTAGTAATAATCTTAAAACCTATGTATTGATATCTCTCTGTTAGTGTGTCAAGTGGGTGTAAAGCAGCATAAACACAGCCGTGAAAAGCAGCTAAACCCCATTATAAAAATAAATTACTTTTCAAAACCCATGAAACAAAGACAGTGAAAGAGAGAGAAATTCTTTCACAATTCGTTCAGGGTCTGTGATGCAACCTGGATTGACCATATCTAGACCCACAGCTGGATGAGACATAAGGGTGGACACTCTTGGGGCTGAGAGGTTTGGTGAGGTTGGGTGAGCAAACGCAGACCCTTTAAAGTAATACTGCGTGCTACCCATCGCATGGGTCCCAAATCTCCAGGTTCCAGGGCATCTTCCTACATCGAAAACATGCATGAGAAACCCAGAAGATGGTACACCGTGTGATGGGGAAAGGTTTCTAAAACGCACCTCATTTCTCATCTCCTTGTGCTCGGGTTCGCCATTCCAGCCACTTTACTAGCAATCTCCCTACTTGGAGCATCAGCACCTTTAACCTCCTGTTCCGTACAGGTTGCTATTTGTCCTGAGGATGAACGGGAAGACGGGGAACCAATGAGAGACTAGCTCTTGGTGTTGGGACAGGCACAGGTCACTCTATTTTCCCATCAGGAAGAAGAATTAACCACAGGCTCAGCCTGCCCCCCGGAACCAGAACAGGGCCTGAAGCCATCCTGCGCTTTTGCGGCCAGCTCCCGAAAAAGCGAGTTGTAAAATGGAGCTTCAGGGCACTGCAATTCACAAACCTGCACAGTTATAAATGATAACTCTCGTCCACAAATATATTGAGGGAAGGCAAAGACGAGGAATTGAAATCAAGGCAGAATTGCAGGAAACAGATTTCAGGAGGTAGATTCGAATCGCCTTTAAAGCACATGAAAAGCGGCAAAACGTTGACAATGATGCCCTTGGCCAAAAAGGGCGTATGCGTTTTTTCCTGAATATATTCAGGAAAAAACGCATACGCCCTTTTTGGCCAACCAAGCAACCTGGAAAGGCAAATCAGCGCTACAAAGAAGTCTCGCTTCCCATCGGTCAAAAGGGCCATGCTGAAAAAAGTGTCAAAACCAGAAATGCAGGACAGGCCATGGAGAAATGGGAGCCTTGCTACACTGATGGGCGGGATGTAAATTGCCAACAGCCACTCTGGAGAAGTGTACGGTGTGTCCTGAAACATCTAAAAAACACAGCTTAGAGAGCATAGGGCACTTCCACGCATGGGGGTATAAAGTGGGAAAATTAAAATCAGCAAGACACAAGCACCCCAAAGTTTAGGGCTGCTCTGTTGACAAGGACCTCCACTTCATTCCACCTTAAATATCCCAGGAAAGCGAAAAATGGATAAAAAATTTGAGGTCCATATGTACAATGGATTATCACTCAGCCATGAAATCAATGTCATAAGGCTAGTAGCAGCATGATGAGTGGATTTAGGTCCGACGATTCTAAGTGACATAAGTCACACAGAAAAGGACACTTCTCATAAGGTGTCACTTATAGAGGGAATGTAAAAACCGTTACACTTGAACTGAATTACAAAACAGAACAGAGTCACACATGCAGAAAACACACTATGGCTGCTTAACGGGAAAGGTGAGGTGGGGTGATACATAAAACAAGAGTTTCAAATTAGCTCAGATACCGTTCCATAAACCCAATATGTAACAGACAAGACCTACTCCTTGCTCAGAGAACTGGACTCAACACGCCCGATTCACCGCACAAGAATATATCTGACTAGTAATAATCTTAAAACCTATGTATTGATATCTCTCTGTTAGTGTGTCAAGTGGGTGTAAAGCGGCATAAACACAGCCGTGAAAAGCAGCTAAACCCCATTATAAAAATAAATTACTTTTCAAAACCCATGAAACAAAGACAGTGAAAGAGAGAGAAATTCTTTCACAATTCGTTCAGGGTCTGTGATGCAACCTGGATTGACCATATCTAGACCCACAGCTGGATGAGACATAAGGGTGGACACTCTTGGGGCTGAGAGGTTTGGTGAGGTTGGGTGAGCAAACGCAGACCCTTTAAAGTAATACTGCGTGCTACCCATCGCATGGGTCCCAAATCTCCAGGTTCCAGGGCATCTTCCTACATCGAAAACATGCATGAGAAACCCAGAAGATGGTACACCGTGTGATGGGGAAAGGTTTCTAAAACGCACCTCATTTCTCATCTCCTTGTGCTCGGGTTCGCCATTCCAGCCACTTTACTAGCAATCTCCCTACTTGGAGCATCAGCACCTTTAACCTCCTGTTCCGTACAGGTTGCTATTTGTCCTGAGGATGAACGGGAAGACGGGGAACCAATGAGAGACTAGCTCTTGGTGTTGGGACAGGCACAGGTCACTCTATTTTCCCATCAGGAAGAAGAATTAACCACAGGCTCAGCCTGCCCCCCGGAACCAGAACAGGGCCTGAAGCCATCCTGCGCTTTTGCGGCCAGCTCCCGAAAAAGCGAGTTGTAAAATGGAGCTTCAGGGCACTGCAATTCACAAACCTGCACAGTTATAAATGATAACTCTCGTCCACAAATATATTGAGGGAAGGCAAAGACGAGGAATTGAAATCAAGGCAGAATTGCAGGAAACAGATTTCAGGAGGTAGATTCGAATCGCCTTTAAAGCACATGAAAAGCGGCAAAACGTTGACAATGATGCCCTTGGCCAAAAAGGGCGTATGCGTTTTTTCCTGAATATATTCAGGAAAAAACGCATACGCCCTTTTTGGCCAACCAAGCAACCTGGAAAGGCAAATCAGCGCTACAAAGAAGTCTCGCTTCCCATCGGTCAAAAGGGCCATGCTGAAAAAAGTGTCAAAACCAGAAATGCAGGACAGGCCATGGAGAAATGGGAGCCTTGCTACACTGATGGGCGGGATGTAAATTGCCAACAGCCACTCTGGAGAAGTGTACGGTGTGTCCTGAAACATCTAAAAAACACAGCTTAGAGAGCATAGGGCACTTCCACGCATGGGGGTATAAAGTGGGAAAATTAAAATCAGCAAGACACAAGCACCCCAAAGTTTAGGGCTGCTCTGTTGACAAGGACCTCCACTTCATTCCACCTTAAATATCCCAGGAAAGCGAAAAATGGATAAAAAATTTGAGGTCCATATGTACAATGGATTATCACTCAGCCATGAAATCAATGTCATAAGGCTAGTAGCAGCATGATGAGTGGATTTAGGTCCGACGATTCTAAGTGACATAAGTCACACAGAAAAGGACACTTCTCATAAGGTGTCACTTATAGAGGGAATGTAAAAACCGTTACACTTGAACTGAATTACAAAACAGAACAGAGTCACACATGCAGAAAACACACTATGGCTGCTTAACGGGAAAGGTGAGGTGGGGTGATACATAAAACAAGAGTTTCAAATTAGCTCAGATACCGTTCCATAAACCCAATATGTAACAGACAAGACCTACTCCTTGCTCAGAGAACTGGACTCAACACGCCCGATTCACCGCACAAGAATATATCTGACTAGTAATAATCTTAAAACCTATGTATTGATATCTCTCTGTTAGTGTGTCAAGTGGGTGTAAAGCGGCATAAACACAGCCGTGAAAAGCAGCTAAACCCCATTATAAAAATAAATTACTTTTCAAAACCCATGAAACAAAGACAGTGAAAGAGAGAGAAATTCTTTCACAATTCGTTCAGGGTCTGTGATGCAACCTGGATTGACCATATCTAGACCCACAGCTGGATGAGACATAAGGGTGGACACTCTTGGGGCTGAGAGGTTTGGTGAGGTTGGGTGAGCAAACGCAGACCCTTTAAAGTAATACTGCGTGCTACCCATCGCATGGGTCCCAAATCTCCAGGTTCCAGGGCATCTTCCTACATCGAAAACATGCATGAGAAACCCAGAAGATGGTACACCGTGTGATGGGGAAAGGTTTCTAAAACGCACCTCATTTCTCATCTCCTTGTGCTCGGGTTCGCCATTCCAGCCACTTTACTAGCAATGTCCCTACTTGGAGCATCAGCACCTTTAACCTCCTGTTCCGTACAGGTTGCTATTTGTCCTGAGGATGAACGGGAAGACGGGGAACCAATGAGAGACTAGCTCTTGGTGTTGGGACAGGCACAGGTCACTCTATTTTCCCATCAGGAAGAAGAATTAACCACAGGCTCAGCCTGCCCCCCGGAACCAGAACAGGGCCTGAAGCCATCCTGCGCTTTTGCGGCCAGCTCCCGAAAAAGCGAGTTGTAAAATGGAGCTTCAGGGCACTGCAATTCACAAACCTGCACAGTTATAAATGATAACTCTCGTCCACAAATATATTGAGGGAAGGCAAAGACGAGGAATTGAAATCAAGGCAGAATTGCAGGAAACAGATTGCAGGAGGTAGATTCGAATCGCCTTTAAAGCACATGAAAAGCGGCAAAACGTTGACAATGATGCCCTTGGCCAAAAAGGGCGTATGCGTTTTTTCCTGAATATATTCAGGAAAAAACGCATACGCCCTTTTTGGCCAACCAAGCAACCTGGAAAGGCAAATCAGCGCTACAAAGAAGTCTCGCTTCCCATCGGTCAAAAGGGCCATGCTGAAAAAAGTGTCAAAACCAGAAATGCAGGACAGGCCATGGAGAAATGGGAGCCTTGCTACACTGATGGGCGGGATGTAAATTGCCAACAGCCACTCTGGAGAAGTGTACGGTGTGTCCTGAAACATCTAAAAAACACAGCTTAGAGAGCATAGGGCACTTCCACGCATGGGGGTATAAAGTGGGAAAATTAAAATCAGCAAGACACAAGCACCCCAAAGTTTAGGGCTGCTCTGTTGACAAGGACCTCCACTTCATTCCACCTTAAATATCCCAGGAAAGCGAAAAATGGATAAAAAATTTGAGGTCCATATGTACAATGGATTATCACTCAGCCATGAAATCAATGTCATAAGGCTAGTAGCAGCATGATGAGTGGATTTAGGTCCGACGATTCTAAGTGACATAAGTCACACAGAAAAGGACACTTCTCATAAGGTGTCACTTATAGAGGGAATGTAAAAACCGTTACACTTGAACTGAATTACAAAACAGAACAGAGTCACACATGCAGAAAACACACTATGGCTGCTTAACGGGAAAGGTGAGGTGCGGTGATACATAAAACAAGAGTTTCAAATTAGCTCAGATACCGTTCCATAAACCCAATATGTAACAGACAAGACCTACTCCTTGCTCAGAGAACTGGACTCAACACGCCCGATTCACCGCACAAGAATATATCTGACTAGTAATAATCTTAAAACCTATGTATTGATATCTCTCTGTTAGTGTGTCAAGTGGGTGTAAAGCGGCATAAACACAGCCGTGAAAAGCAGCTAAACCCCATTATAAAAATAAATTACTTTTCAAAACCCATGAAACAAAGACAGTGAAAGAGAGAGAAATTCTTTCACAATTCGTTCAGGGTCTGTGATGCAACCTGGATTGACCATATCTAGACCCACAGCTGGATGAGACATAAGGGTGGACACTCTTGGGGCTGAGAGGTTTGGTGAGGTTGGGTGAGCAAACGCAGACCCTTTAAAGTAATACTGCGTGCTACCCATCGCATGGGTCCCAAATCTCCAGGTTCCAGGGCATCTTCCTACATCGAAAACATGCATGAGAAACCCAGAAGATGGTACACCGTGTGATGGGGAAAGGTTTCTAAAACGCACCTCATTTCTCATCTCCTTGTGCTCGGGTTCGCCATTCCAGCCACTTTACTAGCAATCTCCCTACTTGGAGCATCAGCACCTTTAACCTCCTGTTCCGTACAGGTTGCTATTTGTCCTGAGGATGAACGGGAAGACGGGGAACCAATGAGAGACTAGCTCTTGGTGTTGGGACAGGCACAGGTCACTCTATTTTCCCATCAGGAAGAAGAATTAACCACAGGCTCAGCCTGCCCCCCGGAACCAGAACAGGGCCTGAAGCCATCCTGCGCTTTTGCGGCCAGCTCCCGAAAAAGCGAGTTGTAAAATGGAGCTTCAGGGCACTGCAATTCACAAACCTGCACAGTTATAAATGATAACTCTCGTCCACAAATATATTGAGGGAAGGCAAAGACGAGGAATTGAAATCAAGGCAGAATTGCAGGAAACAGATTTCAGGAGGTAGATTCGAATCGCCTTTAAAGCACATGAAAAGCGGCAAAACGTTGACAATGATGCCCTTGGCCAAAAAGGGCGTATGCGTTTTTTCCTGAATATATTCAGGAAAAAACGCATACGCCCTTTTTGGCCAACCAAGCAACCTGGAAAGGCAAATCAGCGCTACAAAGAAGTCTCGCTTCCCATCGGTCAAAAGGGCCATGCTGAAAAAAGTGTCAAAACCAGAAATGCAGGACAGGCCATGGAGAAATGGGAGCCTTGCTACACTGATGGGCGGGATGTAAATTGCCAACAGCCACTCTGGAGAAGTGTACGGTGTGTCCTGAAACATCTAAAAAACACAGCTTAGAGAGCATAGGGCACTTCCACGCATGGGGGTATAAAGTGGGAAAATTAAAATCAGCAAGACACAAGCACCCCAAAGTTTAGGGCTGCTCTGTTGACAAGGACCTCCACTTCATTCCACCTTAAATATCCCAGGAAAGCGAAAAATGGATAAAAAATTTGAGGTCCATATGTACAATGGATTATCACTCAGCCATGAAATCAATGTCATAAGGCTAGTAGCAGCATGATGAGTGGATTTAGGTCCGACGATTCTAAGTGACATAAGTCACACAGAAAAGGACACTTCTCATAAGGTGTCACTTATAGAGGGAATGTAAAAACCGTTACACTTGAACTGAATTACAAAACAGAACAGAGTCACACATGCAGAAAACACACTATGGCTGCTTAACGGGAAAGGTGAGGTGGGGTGATACATAAAACAAGAGTTTCAAATTAGCTCAGATACCGTTCCATAAACCCAATATGTAACAGACAAGACCTACTCCTTGCTCAGAGAACTGGACTCAACACGCCCGATTCACCGCACAAGAATATATCTGACTAGTAATAATCTTAAAACCTATGTATTGATATCTCTCTGTTAGTGTGTCAAGTGGGTGTAAAGCAGCATAAACACAGCCGTGAAAAGCAGCTAAACCCCATTATAAAAATAAATTACTTTTCAAAACCCATGAAACAAAGACAGTGAAAGAGAGAGAAATTCTTTCACAATTCGTTCAGGGTCTGTGATGCAACCTGGATTGACCATATCTAGACCCACAGCTGGATGAGACATAAGGGTGGACACTCTTGGGGCTGAGAGGTTTGGTGAGGTTGGGTGAGCAAACGCAGACCCTTTAAAGTAATACTGCGTGCTACCCATCGCATGGGTCCCAAATCTCCAGGTTCCAGGGCATCTTCCTACATCGAAAACATGCATGAGAAACCCAGAAGATGGTACACCGTGTGATGGGGAAAGGTTTCTAAAACGCACCTCATTTCTCATCTCCTTGTGCTCGGGTTCGCCATTCCAGCCACTTTACTAGCAATCTCCCTACTTGGAGCATCAGCACCTTTAACCTCCTGTTCCGTACAGGTTGCTATTTGTCCTGAGGATGAACGGGAAGACGGGGAACCAATGAGAGACTAGCTCTTGGTGTTGGGACAGGCACAGGTCACTCTATTTTCCCATCAGGAAGAAGAATTAACCACAGGCTCAGCCTGCCCCCCGGAACCAGAACAGGGCCTGAAGCCATCCTGCGCTTTTGCGGCCAGCTCCCGAAAAAGCGAGTTGTAAAATGGAGCTTCAGGGCACTGCAATTCACAAACCTGCACAGTTATAAATGATAACTCTCGTCCACAAATATATTGAGGGAAGGCAAAGACGAGGAATTGAAATCAAGGCAGAATTGCAGGAAACAGATTTCAGGAGGTAGATTCGAATCGCCTTTAAAGCACATGAAAAGCGGCAAAACGTTGACAATGATGCCCTTGGCCAAAAAGGGCGTATGCGTTTTTTCCTGAATATATTCAGGAAAGAACGCATACGCCCTTTTTGGCCAACCAAGCAACCTGGAAAGGCAAATCAGCGCTACAAAGAAGTCTCGCTTCCCATCGGTCAAAAGGGCCATGCTGAAAAAAGTGTCAAAACCAGAAATGCAGGACAGGCCATGGAGAAATGGGAGCCTTGCTACACTGATGGGTGGGATGTAAATTGCCAACAGCCACTCTGGAGAAGTGTACGGTGTGTCCTGAAACATCTAAAAAACACAGCTTAGAGAGCATAGGGCACTTCCACGCATGGGGGTATAAAGTGGGAAAATTAAAAATCAGCAAGACACAAGCACCCCAAAGTTTAGGGCTGCTCTGTTGACAAGGACCTCCACTTCATTCCACCTTAAATATCCCAGGAAAGCGAAAAATGGATAAAAAATTTGAGGTCCATATGTACAATGGATTATCACTCAGCCATGAAATCAATGTCATAAGGCTAGTAGCAGCATGATGAGTGGATTTAGGTCCGACGATTCTAAGTGACATAAGTCACACAGAAAAGGACACTTCTCATAAGGTGTCACTTATAGAGGGAATGTAAAAACCGTTACACTTGAACTGAATTACAAAAAGAACAGAGTCACACATGCAGAAAACACACTATGGCTGCTTAACGGGAAAGGTGAGGTGGGGTGATACATAAAACAAGAGTTTCAAATTAGCTCAGATACCGTTCCATAAACCCAATATGTAACAGACAAGACCTACTCCTTGCTCAGAGAACTGGACTCAACACGCCCGATTCACCGCACAAGAATATATCTGACTAGTAATAATCTTAAAACCTATGTATTGATATCTCTCTGTTAGTGTGTCAAGTGGGTGTAAAGCGGCATAAACTCAGCCGTGAAAAGCAGCTAAACCCCATTATAAAAATAAATTACTTTTCAAAACCCATGAAACAAAGACAGTGAAAGAGAGAGAAATTCTTACACAATTCGTTCAGGGTCTGTGATGCAACCTGGATTGACCATATCTAGACCCACAGCTGGATGAGACATAAGGGTGGACACTCTTGGGGCTGAGAGGTTTGGTGAGGTTGGGTGAGCAAACGCAGACCCTTTAAAGTAATACTGCGTGCTACCCATCGCATGGGTCCCAAATCTCCAGGTTCAAGGGCATCTTCCTACATCGAAAACATGCATGAGAAACCCAGAAGATGGTACACCGTGTGATGGGGAAAGGTTTCTAAAACGCACCTCATTTCTCATCTCCTTGTGCTCGGGTTCGCCATTCCAGCCACTTTACTAGCAATCTCCCTACTTGGAGCATCAGCACCTTTAACCTCCTGTTCCGTACAGGTTGCTATTTGTCCTGAGGATGAACGGGAAGACGGGGAACCAATGAGAGACTAGCTCTTGGTGTTGGGACAGGCACAGGTCACTCTATTTTCCCATCAGGAAGAAGAATTAACCACAGGCTCAGCCTGCCCCCCGGAACCAGAACAGGGCCTGAAGCCATCCTGCGCTTTTGCGGCCAGCTCCCGAAAAAGCGAGTTGTAAAATGGAGCTTCAGGGCACTGCAATTCACAAACCTGCACACTTATAAATGATAACTCTCGTCCACAAATATATTGAGGGAAGGCAAAGACGAGGAATTGAAATCAAGGCAGAATTGCAGGAAACAGATTTCAGGAGGTAGATTCGAATCGCCTTTAAAGCACATGAAAAGCGGCAAAACGTTGACAATGATGCCCTTGGCCAAAAAGGGCGTATGCGTTTTTTCCTGAATATATTCAGGAAAGAACGCATACGCCCTTTTTGGCCAACCAAGCAACCTGGAAAGGCAAATCAGCGCTACAAAGAAGTCTCGCTTCCCATCGGTCAAAAGGGCCATGCTGAAAAAAGTGTCAAAACCAGAAATGCAGGACAGGCCATGGAGAAATGGGAGCCTTGCTACACTGATGGGTGGGATGTAAATTGCCAACAGCCACTCTGGAGAAGTGTACGGTGTGTCCTGAAACATCTAAAAAACACAGCTTAGAGAGCATAGGGCACTTCCACGCATGGGGGTATAAAGTGGGAAAATTAAAAATCAGCAAGACACAAGCACCCCAAAGTTTAGGGCTGCTCTGTTGACAAGGACCTCCACTTCATTCCACCTTAAATATCCCAGGAAAGCGAAAAATGGATAAAAAATTTGAGGTCCATATGTACAATGGATTATCACTCAGCCATGAAATCAATGTCATAAGGCTAGTAGCAGCATGATGAGTGGATTTAGGTCCGACGATTCTAAGTGACATAAGTCACACAGAAAAGGACACTTCTCATAAGGTGTCACTTATAGAGGGAATGTAAAAACCGTTACACTTGAACTGAATTACAAAAAGAACAGAGTCACACATGCAGAAAACACACTATGGCTGCTTAACGGGAAAGGTGAGGTGGGGTGATACATAAAACAAGAGTTTCAAATTAGCTCAGATACCGTTCCATAAACCCAATATGTAACAGACAAGACCTACTCCTTGCTCAGAGAACTGAACTCAACACGCCCGATTCACCGCACAAGAATATATCTGACTAGTAATAATCTTAAAACCTATGTATTGATATCTCTCTGTTAGTGTGTCAAGTGGGTGTAAAGCGGCATAAACTCAGCCGTGAAAAGCAGCTAAACCCCATTATAAAAATAAATTACTTTTCAAAACCCATGAAACAAAGACAGTGAAAGAGAGAGAAATTCTTACACAATTCGTTCAGGGTCTGTGATGCAACCTGGATTGACCATATCTAGACCCACAGCTGGATGAGACATAAGGGTGGACACTCTTGGGGCTGAGAGGTTTGGTGAGGTTGGGTGAGCAAACGCAGACCCTTTAAAGTAATACTGCGTGCTACCCATCGCATGGGTCCCAAATCTCCAGGTTCAAGGGCATCTTCCTACATCGAAAACATGCATGAGAAACCCAGAAGATGGTACACCGTGTGATGGGGAAAGGTTTCTAAAACGCACCTCATTTCTCATCTCCTTGTGCGCGGGTTCGCCATTCCAGCCACTTTACTAGCAATCTCCCTACTTGGAGCATCAGCACCTTTAACCTCCTGTTCCGTACAGGTTGCTATTTGTCCTGAGGATGAACGGGAAGACGGGGAACCAATGAGAGACTAGCTCTTGGTGTTGTGACAAGCACAGGTCACTCTATTTTACTATCAGGAAGAAGAATTAACCACAGGCTCAGCCTGCCCCCCGGAACCAGAACAGGGCCTGAAGCCATCCTGCGCTTTTGCGGGCAGCTCCCGAAAAAGCGAGTTGTAAAATGGAGCTTCAGGGCACCGCAATTCACAAACCTGCACAGTTATAAATGATAACTCTCGTCCACAAATATATTGAGGGAAGGCAAAGACGAGGAATTGAAATCAAGGCAGAATTGCAGGAAACAGATTTCAGGAGGTAGATTCGAATCGCCTTTAAAGCACATGAAAAGCGGCAAAACGTTGACAATGATGCCCTTGGCCAAAAAGGGCGTATGCGTTTTTTCCTGAATATATTCAGGAAAAAACGCATACGCCCTTTTTGGCCAACCAAGCAACCTGGAAAGGCAAATCAGCGCTACAAAGAAGTCTCGCTTCCCATCGGTCAAAAGGGCCATGCTGAAAAAAGTGTCAAAAACAGAAATGCAGGACAGGCCATGGAGAAATGGGAGCCTTGCTACACTGATGGGCGGGATGTAAATTGCCAACAGCCACTCTGGAGAAGTGTACGGTGTGTCCTGAAACATCTAAAAAACACAGCTTAGAGAGCATAGGGCACTTCCACGCATGGGGGTATAAAGTGGGAAAATTAAAATCAGCAAGACACAAGCACCCCAAAGTTTAGGGCTGCTCTGTTGACAAGGACCTCCACTTCATTCCACATTAAATATCCCAGGAAAGCGAAAAATGGATAAAAAATTTGAGGTCCATATGTACAATGGATTATCACTCAGCCATGAAATCAATGTCATAAGGCTAGTAGCAGCATGATGAGTGGATTTAGGTCCGACGATTCTAAGTGACATAAGTCACACAGAAAAGGACACTTCTCATAAGGTGTCACTTATAGAGGGAATGTAAAAACCGTTACACTTGAACTGAATTACAAAACAGAACAGAGTCACACATGCAGAAAACACACTATGGCTGCTTAACGGGAAAGGTGAGGTTGGGTGATACATAAAACAAGAGTTTCAAATTAGCTCAGATACCGTTCCATAAACCCAATATGTAACAGACAAGACCTACTCCTTGCTCAGAGAACTGGACTCAACACGCCCGATTCACCGCACAAGAATATATCTGACTAGTAATAATCTTAAAACCTATGTATTGATATCTCTCTGTTAGTGTGTCAAGTGGGTGTAAAGCAGCATAAACACAGCCGTGAAAAGCAGCTAAACCCCATTATAAAAATAAATTACTTTTCAAAACCCATGAAACAAAGACAGTGAAAGAGAGAGAAATTCTTACACAATTCGTTCAGGGTCTGTGATGCAACCTGGATTGACCATATCTAGACCCACAGCTGGATGAGACATAAGGGTGGACACTCTTGGGGCTGAGAGGTTTGGTGAGGTTGGGTGAGCAAACGCAGACCCTTTAAAGTAATACTGCGTGCTACCCATCGCATGGGTCCCAAATCTCCAGGTTCAAGGGCATCTTCCTACATCGAAAACATGCATGAGAAACCCAGAAGATGGTACACCGTGTGATGGGGAAAGGTTTCTAAAACGCACCTCATTTCTCATCTCCTTGTGCTCGGGTTCGCCATTCCAGCCACTTTACTAGCAATCTCCCTACTTGGAGCATCAGCACCTTTAACCTCCTGTTCCGTACAGGTTGCTATTTGTCCTGAGGATGAACGGGAAGACGGGGAACCAATGAGAGACTAGCTCTTGGTGTTGGGACAGGCACAGGTCACTCTATTTTCCCATCAGGAAGAAGAATTAACCACAGGCTCAGCCTGCCCCCCGGAACCAGAACAGGGCCTGAAGCCATCCTGCGCTTTTGCGGCCAGCTCCCGAAAAAGCGAGTTGTAAAATGGAGCTTCAGGGCACTGCAATTCACAAACCTGCACAGTTATAAATGATAACTCTCGTCCACAAATATATTGAGGGAAGGCAAAGACGAGGAATTGAAATCAAGGCAGAATTGCAGGAAACAGATTTCAGGAGGTAGATTCGAATCGCCTTTAAAGCACATGAAAAGCGGCAAAACGTTGACAATGATGCCCTTGGCCAAAAAGGGCGTATGCGTTTTTTCCTGAATATATTCAGGAAAAAACGCATACGCCCTTTTTGGCCAACCAAGCAACCTGGAAAGGCAAATCAGCGCTACAAAGAAGTCTCGCTTCCCATCGGTCAAAACGGCCATGCTGAAAAAAGTGTCAAAACCAGAAATGCAGGACAGGCCATGGAGAAATGGGAGCCTTGCTACACTGATGGGCGGGATGTAAATTGCCAACAGCCACTCTGGAGAAGTGTACGGTGTGTCCTGAAACATCTAAAAAACACAGCTTAGAGAGCATAGGGCACTTCCAAGCATGGGGGTATAAAGTGGGAAAATTAAAATCAGCAAGATACAAGCACCCCAAAGTTTAGGGCTGCTCTGTTGACAAGGACCTCCACTTCATTCCACCTTAAATATCCCAGGAAAGCGAAAAATGGATAAAAAATTTGAGGTCCATATGTACAATGGATTATCACTCAGCCATGAAATCAATGTCATAAGGCTAGTAGCAGCATGATGAGTGGATTTAGGTCCGACGATTCTAAGTGACATAAGTCACACAGAAAAGGACACTTCTCATAAGGTGTCACTTATAGAGGGAATGTAAAAACCGTTACACTTGAACTGAATTACAAAACAGAACAGAGTCACACATGCAGAAAACACACTATGGCTGCTTAACGGGAAAGGTGAGGTGGGGTGATACATAAAACAAGAGTTTCAAATTAGCTCAGATACCGTTCCATAAACCCAATATGTAACAGACAAGACCTACTCCTTGCTCAGAGAACTGGACTCAACACGCCCGATTCACCGCACAAGAATATATCTGACTAGTAATAATCTTAAAACCTATGTATTGATATCTCTCTGTTAGTGTGTCAAGTGGGTGTAAAGCAGCATAAACACAGCCGTGAAAAGCAGCTAAACCCCATTATAAAAATAAATTACTTTTCAAAACCCATGAAACAAAGACAGTGAAAGAGAGAGAAATTCTTTCACAATTCGTTCAGGGTCTGTGATGCAACCTGGATTGACCATATCTAGACCCACAGCTGGATGAGACATAAGGGTGGACACTCTTGGGGCTGAGAGGTTTGGTGAGGTTGGGTGAGCAAACGCAGACCCTTTAAAGTAATACTGCGTGCTACCCATCGCATGGGACCCAAATCTCCAGGTTCAAGGGCATCTTCCTACATCGAAAACATGCATGAGAAACCCAGAAGATGGTACACCGTGTGATGGGGAAAGGTTTCTAAAACGCACCTCATTTCTCATCTCCTTGTGCGCGGGTTCGCCATTCCAGCCACTTTACTAGCAATCTCCCTACTTGGAGCATCAGCACCTTTAACCTCCTGTTCCGTACAGGTTGCTATTTGTCCTGAGGATGAACGGGAAGACGGGGAACCAATGAGAGACTAGCTCTTGGTGTTGTGACAGGCACAGGTCACTCTATTTTCCCATCAGGAAGAAGAATTAACCACAGGCTCAGCCTGCCCCCCGGAACCAGAACAGGGCCTGAAGCCATCCTGCGCTTTTGCGGCCAGCTCCCGAAAAAGCGAGTTGTAAAATGGAGCTTCAGGGCACTGCAATTCACAAACCTGCACAGTTATAAATGATAACTCTCGTCCACAAATATATTGAGGGAAGGCAAAGACGAGGAATTGAAATCAAGGCAGAATTGCAGGAAACAGATTTCAGGAGGTAGATTCGAATCGCCTTTAAAGCACATGAAAAGCGGCAAAACGTTGACAATGATGCCCTTGGCCAAAAAGGGCGTATGCGTTTTTTCCTGAATATATTCAGGAAAAAACGCATACGCCCTTTTTGGCCAACCAAGCAACCTGGAAAGGCAAATCAGCGCTACAAAGAAGTCTCGCTTCCCATCGGTCAAAACGGCCATGCTGAAAAAAGTGTCAAAAACAGAAATGCAGGACAGGCCATGGAGAAATGGGAGCCTTGCTACACTGATGGGCGGGATGTAAATTGCCAACAGCCACTCTGGAGAAGTGTACGGTGTGTCCTGAAACATCTAAAAAACACAGCTTAGAGAGCATAGGGCACTTCCACGCATGGGGGTATAAAGTGGGAAAATTAAAATCAGCAAGACACAAGCACCCCAAAGTTTAGGGCTGCTCTGTTGACAAGGACCTCCACTTCATTCCACCTTAAATATCCCAGGAAAGCGAAAAATGGATAAAAAATTTGAGGTCCATATGTACAATGGATTATCACTCAGCCATGAAATCAATGTCATAAGGCTAGTAGCAGCATGATGAGTGGATTTAGGTCCGACGATTCTAAGTGACATAAGTCACACAGAAAAGGACACTTCTCATAAGGTGTCACTTATAGAGGGAATGTAAAAACCGTTACACTTGAACTGAATTACAAAACAGAACGGAGTCACACATGCAGAAAACACACTATGGCTGCTTAACGGGAAAGGTGAGGTGGGGTGATACATAAAACAAGAGTTTCAAATTAGCTCAGATACCGTTCCATAAACCCAATATGTAACAGACAAGACCTACTCCTTGCTCAGAGAACTGGACTCAACACGCCCGATTCACCGCACAAGAATATATCTGACTAGTAATAATCTTAAAACCTATGTATTGATATCTCTCTGTTAGTGTGTCAAGTGGGTGTAAAGCGGCATAAACTCAGCCGTGAAAAGCAGCTAAACCCCATTATAAAAATAAATTACTTTTCAAAACCCATGAAACAAAGACAGTGAAAGAGAGAGAAATTCTTACACAATTCGTTCAGGGTCTGTGATGCAACCTGGATTGACCATATCTAGACCCACAGCTGGATGAGACATAAGGGTGGACACTCTTGGGGCTGAGAGGTTTGGTGAGGTTGGGTGAGCAAACGCAGACCCTTTAAAGTAATACTGCGTGCTACCCATCGCATGGGTCCCAAATCTCCAGGTTCAAGGGCATCTTCCTACATCGAAAACATGCATGAGAAACCCAGAAGATGGTACACCGTGTGATGGGGAAAGGTTTCTAAAACGCACCTCATTTCTCATCTCCTTGTGCTCGGGTTCGCCATTCCAGCCACTTTACTAGCAATCTCCCTACTTGGAGCATCAGCACCTTTAACCTCCTGTTCCGTACAGGTTGCTATTTGTCCTGAGGATGAACGGGAAGACGGGGAACCAATGAGAGACTAGCTCTTGGTGTTGGGACAGGCACAGGTCACTCTATTTTCCCATCAGGAAGAAGAATTAACCACAGGCTCAGCCTGCCCCCCGGAACCAGAACAGGGCCTGAAGCCATCCTGCGCTTTTGCGGCCAGCTCCCGAAAAAGCGAGTTGTAAAATGGAGCTTCAGGGCACTGCAATTCACAAACCTGCACACTTATAAATGATAACTCTCGTCCACAAATATATTGAGGGAAGGCAAAGACGAGGAATTGAAATCAAGGCAGAATTGCAGGAAACAGATTTCAGGAGGTAGATTCGAATCGCCTTCAAAGCACATGAAAAGCGGCAAAACGTTGACAATGATGCCCTTGGCCAAAAAGGGCGTATGCGTTTTTTCCTGAATATATTCAGGAAAGAACGCATACGCCCTTTTTGGCCAACCAAGCAACCTGGAAAGGCAAATCAGCGCTACAAAGAAGTCTCGCTTCCCATCGGTCAAAAGGGCCATGCTGAAAAAAGTGTCAAAACCAGAAATGCAGGACAGGCCATGGAGAAATGGGAGCCTTGCTACACTGATGGGTGGGATGTAAATTGCCAACAGCCACTCTGGAGAAGTGTACGGTGTGTCCTGAAACATCTAAAAAACACAGCTTAGAGAGCATAGGGCACTTCCACGCATGGGGGTATAAAGTGGGAAAATTAAAAATCAGCAAGACACAAGCACCCCAAAGTTTAGGGCTGCTCTGTTGACAAGGACCTCCACTTCATTCCACCTTAAATATCCCAGGAAAGCGAAAAATGGATAAAAAATTTGAGGTCCATATGTACAATGGATTATCACTCAGCCATGAAATCAATGTCATAAGGCTAGTAGCAGCATGATGAGTGGATTTAGGTCCGACGATTCTAAGTGACATAAGTCACACAGAAAAGGACACTTCTCATAAGGTGTCACTTATAGAGGGAATGTAAAAACCGTTACACTTGAACTGAATTACAAAAAGAACAGAGTCACACATGCAGAAAACACACTATGGCTGCTTAACGGGAAAGGTGAGGTGGGGTGATACATAAAACAAGAGTTTCAAATTAGCTCAGATACCGTTCCATAAACCCAATATGTAACAGACAAGACCTACTCCTTGCTCAGAGAACTGAACTCAACACGCCCGATTCACCGCACAAGAATATATCTGACTAGTAATAATCTTAAAACCTATGTATTGATATCTCTCTGTTAGTGTGTCAAGTGGGTGTAAAGCGGCATAAACTCAGCCGTGAAAAGCAGCTAAACCCCATTATAAAAATAAATTACTTTTCAAAACCCATGAAACAAAGACAGTGAAAGAGAGAGAAATTCTTACACAATTCGTTCAGGGTCTGTGATGCAACCTGGATTGACCATATCTAGACCCACAGCTGGATGAGACATAAGGGTGGACACTCTTGGGGCTGAGAGGTTTGGTGAGGTTGGGTGAGCAAACGCAGACCCTTTAAAGTAATACTGCGTGCTACCCATCGCATGGGTCCCAAATCTCCAGGTTCAAGGGCATCTTCCTACATCGAAAACATGCATGAGAAACCCAGAAGATGGTACACCGTGTGATGGGGAAAGGTTTCTAAAACGCACCTCATTTCTCATCTCCTTGTGCGCGGGTTCGCCATTCCAGCCACTTTACTAGCAATCTCCCTACTTGGAGCATCAGCACCTTTAACCTCCTGTTCCGTACAGGTTGCTATTTGTCCTGAGGATGAACGGGAAGACGGGGAACCAATGAGAGACTAGCTCTTGGTGTTGTGACAAGCACAGGTCACTCTATTTTACTATCAGGAAGAAGAATTAACCACAGGCTCAGCCTGCCCCCCGGAACCAGAACAGGGCCTGAAGCCATCCTGCGCTTTTGCGGGCAGCTCCCGAAAAAGCGAGTTGTAAAATGGAGCTTCAGGGCACCGCAATTCACAAACCTGCACAGTTATAAATGATAACTCTCGTCCACAAATATATTGAGGGAAGGCAAAGACGAGGAATTGAAATCAAGGCAGAATTGCAGGAAACAGATTTCAGGAGGTAGATTCGAATCGCCTTTAAAGCACATGAAAAGCGGCAAAACGTTGACAATGATGCCCTTGGCCAAAAAGGGCGTATGCGTTTTTTCCTGAATATATTCAGGAAAAAACGCATACGCCCTTTTTGGCCAACCAAGCAACCTGGAAAGGCAAATCAGCGCTACAAAGAAGTCTCGCTTCCCATCGGTCAAAAGGGCCATGCTGAAAAAAGTGTCAAAAACAGAAATGCAGGACAGGCCATGGAGAAATGGGAGCCTTGCTACACTGATGGGCGGGATGTAAATTGCCAACAGCCACTCTGGAGAAGTGTACGGTGTGTCCTGAAACATCTAAAAAACACAGCTTAGAGAGCATAGGGCACTTCCAAGCATGGGGGTATAAAGTGGGAAAATTAAAATCAGCAAGACACAAGCACCCCAAAGTTTAGGGCTGCTCTGTTGACAAGGACCTCCACTTCATTCCACATTAAATATCCCAGGAAAGCGAAAAATGGATAAAAAATTTGAGGTCCATATGTACAATGGATTATCACTCAGCCATGAAATCAATGTCATAAGGCTAGTAGCAGCATGATGAGTGGATTTAGGTCCGACGATTCTAAGTGACATAAGTCACACAGAAAAGGACACTTCTCATAAGGTGTCACTTATAGAGGGAATGTAAAAACCGTTACACTTGAACTGAATTACAAAACAGAACAGAGTCACACATGCAGAAAACACACTATGGCTGCTTAACGGGAAAGGTGAGGTTGGGTGATACATAAAACAAGAGTTTCAAATTAGCTCAGATACCGTTCCATAAACCCAATATGTAACAGACAAGACCTACTCCTTGCTCAGAGAACTGGACTCAACACGCCCGATTCACCGCACAAGAATATATCTGACTAGTAATAATCTTAAAACCTATGTATTGATATCTCTCTGTTAGTGTGTCAAGTGGGTGTAAAGCAGCATAAACACAGCCGTGAAAAGCAGCTAAACCCCATTATAAAAATAAATTACTTTTCAAAACCCATGAAACAAAGACAGTGAAAGAGAGAGAAATTCTTACACAATTCGTTCAGGGTCTGTGATGCAACCTGGATTGACCATATCTAGACCCACAGCTGGATGAGACATAAGGGTGGACACTCTTGGGGCTGAGAGGTTTGGTGAGGTTGGGTGAGCAAACGCAGACCCTTTAAAGTAATACTGCGTGCTACCCATCGCATGGGTCCCAAATCTCCAGGTTCAAGGGCATCTTCCTACATCGAAAACATGCATGAGAAACCCAGAAGATGGTACACCGTGTGATGGGGAAAGGTTTCTAAAACGCACCTCATTTCTCATCTCCTTGTGCTCGGGTTCGCCATTCCAGCCACTTTACTAGCAATCTCCCTACTTGGAGCATCAGCACCTTTAACCTCCTGTTCCGTACAGGTTGCTATTTGTCCTGAGGATGAACGGGAAGACGGGGAACCAATGAGAGACTAGCTCTTGGTGTTGGGACAGGCACAGGTCACTCTATTTTCCCATCAGGAAGAAGAATTAACCACAGGCTCAGCCTGCCCCCCGGAACCAGAACAGGGCCTGAAGCCATCCTGCGCTTTTGCGGCCAGCTCCCGAAAAAGCGAGTTGTAAAATGGAGCTTCAGGGCACTGCAATTCACAAACCTGCACAGTTATAAATGATAACTCTCGTCCACAAATATATTGAGGGAAGGCAAAGACGAGGAATTGAAATCAAGGCAGAATTGCAGGAAACAGATTTCAGGAGGTAGATTCGAATCGCCTTTAAAGCACATGAAAAGCGGCAAAACGTTGACAATGATGCCCTTGGCCAAAAAGGGCGTATGCGTTTTTTCCTGAATATATTCAGGAAAAAACGCATACGCCCTTTTTGGCCAACCAAGCAACCTGGAAAGGCAAATCAGCGCTACAAAGAAGTCTCGCTTCCCATCGGTCAAAACGGCCATGCTGAAAAAAGTGTCAAAACCAGAAATGCAGGACAGGCCATGGAGAAATGGGAGCCTTGCTACACTGATGGGCGGGATGTAAATTGCCAACAGCCACTCTGGAGAAGTGTACGGTGTGTCCTGAAACATCTAAAAAACACAGCTTAGAGAGCATAGGGCACTTCCAAGCATGGGGGTATAAAGTGGGAAAATTAAAATCAGCAAGATACAAGCACCCCAAAGTTTAGGGCTGCTCTGTTGACAAGGACCTCCACTTCATTCCACCTTAAATATCCCAGGAAAGCGAAAAATGGATAAAAAATTTGAGGTCCATATGTACAATGGATTATCACTCAGCCATGAAATCAATGTCATAAGGCTAGTAGCAGCATGATGAGTGGATTTAGGTCCGACGATTCTAAGTGACATAAGTCACACAGAAAAGGACACTTCTCATAAGGTGTCACTTATAGAGGGAATGTAAAAACCGTTACACTTGAACTGAATTACAAAACAGAACAGAGTCACACATGCAGAAAACACACTATGGCTGCTTAACGGGAAAGGTGAGGTGGGGTGATACATAAAACAAGAGTTTCAAATTAGCTCAGATACCGTTCCATAAACCCAATATGTAACAGACAAGACCTACTCCTTGCTCAGAGAACTGAACTCAACACGCCCGATTCACCGCACAAGAATATATCTGACTAGTAATAATCTTAAAACCTATGTATTGATATCTCTCTGTTAGTGTGTCAAGTGGGTGTAAAGCGGCATAAACTCAGCCGTGAAAAGCAGCTAAACCCCATTATAAAAATAAATTACTTTTCAAAACCCATGAAACAAAGACAGTGAAAGAGAGAGAAATTCTTACACAATTCGTTCAGGGTCTGTGATGCAACCTGGATTGACCATATCTAGACCCACAGCTGGATGAGACATAAGGGTGGACACTCTTGGGGCTGAGAGGTTTGGTGAGGTTGGGTGAGCAAACGCAGACCCTTTAAAGTAATACTGCGTGCTACCCATCGCATGGGTCCCAAATCTCCAGGTTCAAGGGCATCTTCCTACATCGAAAACATGCATGAGAAACCCAGAAGATGGTACACCGTGTGATGGGGAAAGGTTTCTAAAACGCACCTCATTTCTCATCTCCTTGTGCGCGGGTTCGCCATTCCAGCCACTTTACTAGCAATCTCCCTACTTGGAGCATCAGCACCTTTAACCTCCTGTTCCGTACAGGTTGCTATTTGTCCTGAGGATGAACGGGAAGACGGGGAACCAATGAGAGACTAGCTCTTGGTGTTGTGACAAGCACAGGTCACTCTATTTTACTATCAGGAAGAAGAATTAACCACAGGCTCAGCCTGCCCCCCGGAACCAGAACAGGGCCTGAAGCCATCCTGCGCTTTTGCGGGCAGCTCCCGAAAAAGCGAGTTGTAAAATGGAGCTTCAGGGCACCGCAATTCACAAACCTGCACAGTTATAAATGATAACTCTCGTCCACAAATATATTGAGGGAAGGCAAAGACGAGGAATTGAAATCAAGGCAGAATTGCAGGAAACAGATTTCAGGAGGTAGATTCGAATCGCCTTTAAAGCACATGAAAAGCGGCAAAACGTTGACAATGATGCCCTTGGCCAAAAAGGGCGTATGCGTTTTTTCCTGAATATATTCAGGAAAAAACGCATACGCCCTTTTTGGCCAACCAAGCAACCTGGAAAGGCAAATCAGCGCTACAAAGAAGTCTCGCTTCCCATCGGTCAAAAGGGCCATGCTGAAAAAAGTGTCAAAAACAGAAATGCAGGACAGGCCATGGAGAAATGGGAGCCTTGCTACACTGATGGGCGGGATGTAAATTGCCAACAGCCACTCTGGAGAAGTGTACGGTGTGTCCTGAAACATCTAAAAAACACAGCTTAGAGAGCATAGGGCACTTCCAAGCATGGGGGTATAAAGTGGGAAAATTAAAATCAGCAAGACACAAGCACCCCAAAGTTTAGGGCTGCTCTGTTGACAAGGACCTCCACTTCATTCCACATTAAATATCCCAGGAAAGCGAAAAATGGATAAAAAATTTGAGGTCCATATGTACAATGGATTATCACTCAGCCATGAAATCAATGTCATAAGGCTAGTAGCAGCATGATGAGTGGATTTAGGTCCGACGATTCTAAGTGACATAAGTCACACAGAAAAGGACACTTCTCATAAGGTGTCACTTATAGAGGGAATGTAAAAACCGTTACACTTGAACTGAATTACAAAACAGAACAGAGTCACACATGCAGAAAACACACTATGGCTGCTTAACGGGAAAGGTGAGGTTGGGTGATACATAAAACAAGAGTTTCAAATTAGCTCAGATACCGTTCCATAAACCCAATATGTAACAGACAAGACCTACTCCTTGCTCAGAGAACTGGACTCAACACGCCCGATTCACCGCACAAGAATATATCTGACTAGTAATAATCTTAAAACCTATGTATTGATATCTCTCTGTTAGTGTGTCAAGTGGGTGTAAAGCAGCATAAACACAGCCGTGAAAAGCAGCTAAACCCCATTATAAAAATAAATTACTTTTCAAAACCCATGAAACAAAGACAGTGAAAGAGAGAGAAATTCTTACACAATTCGTTCAGGGTCTGTGATGCAACCTGGATTGACCATATCTAGACCCACAGCTGGATGAGACATAAGGGTGGACACTCTTGGGGCTGAGAGGTTTGGTGAGGTTGGGTGAGCAAACGCAGACCCTTTAAAGTAATACTGCGTGCTACCCATCGCATGGGTCCCAAATCTCCAGGTTCAAGGGCATCTTCCTACATCGAAAACATGCATGAGAAACCCAGAAGATGGTACACCGTGTGATGGGGAAAGGTTTCTAAAACGCACCTCATTTCTCATCTCCTTGTGCTCGGGTTCGCCATTCCAGCCACTTTACTAGCAATCTCCCTACTTGGAGCATCAGCACCTTTAACCTCCTGTTCCGTACAGGTTGCTATTTGTCCTGAGGATGAACGGGAAGACGGGGAACCAATGAGAGACTAGCTCTTGGTGTTGGGACAGGCACAGGTCACTCTATTTTCCCATCAGGAAGAAGAATTAACCACAGGCTCAGCCTGCCCCCCGGAACCAGAACAGGGCCTGAAGCCATCCTGCGCTTTTGCGGCCAGCTCCCGAAAAAGCGAGTTGTAAAATGGAGCTTCAGGGCACTGCAATTCACAAACCTGCACAGTTATAAATGATAACTCTCGTCCACAAATATATTGAGGGAAGGCAAAGACGAGGAATTGAAATCAAGGCAGAATTGCAGGAAACAGATTTCAGGAGGTAGATTCGAATCGCCTTTAAAGCACATGAAAAGCGGCAAAACGTTGACAATGATGCCCTTGGCCAAAAAGGGCGTATGCGTTTTTTCCTGAATATATTCAGGAAAAAACGCATACGCCCTTTTTGGCCAACCAAGCAACCTGGAAAGGCAAATCAGCGCTACAAAGAAGTCTCGCTTCCCATCGGTCAAAACGGCCATGCTGAAAAAAGTGTCAAAACCAGAAATGCAGGACAGGCCATGGAGAAATGGGAGCCTTGCTACACTGATGGGCGGGATGTAAATTGCCAACAGCCACTCTGGAGAAGTGTACGGTGTGTCCTGAAACATCTAAAAAACACAGCTTAGAGAGCATAGGGCACTTCCAAGCATGGGGGTATAAAGTGGGAAAATTAAAATCAGCAAGATACAAGCACCCCAAAGTTTAGGGCTGCTCTGTTGACAAGGACCTCCACTTCATTCCACCTTAAATATCCCAGGAAAGCGAAAAATGGATAAAAAATTTGAGGTCCATATGTACAATGGATTATCACTCAGCCATGAAATCAATGTCATAAGGCTAGTAGCAGCATGATGAGTGGATTTAGGTCCGACGATTCTAAGTGACATAAGTCACACAGAAAAGGACACTTCTCATAAGGTGTCACTTATAGAGGGAATGTAAAAACCGTTACACTTGAACTGAATTACAAAACAGAACAGAGTCACACATGCAGAAAACACACTATGGCTGCTTAACGGGAAAGGTGAGGTGGGGTGATACATAAAACAAGAGTTTCAAATTAGCTCAGATACCGTTCCATAAACCCAATATGTAACAGACAAGACCTACTCCTTGCTCAGAGAACTGGACTCAACACGCCCGATTCACCGCACAAGAATATATCTGACTAGTAATAATCTTAAAACCTATGTATTGATATCTCTCTGTTAGTGTGTCAAGTGGGTGTAAAGCAGCATAAACACAGCCGTGAAAAGCAGCTAAACCCCATTATAAAAATAAATTACTTTTCAAAACCCATGAAACAAAGACAGTGAAAGAGAGAGAAATTCTTTCACAATTCGTTCAGGGTCTGTGATGCAACCTGGATTGACCATATCTAGACCCACAGCTGGATGAGACATAAGGGTGGACACTCTTGGGGCTGAGAGGTTTGGTGAGGTTGGGTGAGCAAACGCAGACCCTTTAAAGTAATACTGCGTGCTACCCATCGCATGGGACCCAAATCTCCAGGTTCAAGGGCATCTTCCTACATCGAAAACATGCATGAGAAACCCAGAAGATGGTACACCGTGTGATGGGGAAAGGTTTCTAAAACGCACCTCATTTCTCATCTCCTTGTGCGCGGGTTCGCCATTCCAGCCACTTTACTAGCAATCTCCCTACTTGGAGCATCAGCACCTTTAACCTCCTGTTCCGTACAGGTTGCTATTTGTCCTGAGGATGAACGGGAAGACGGGGAACCAATGAGAGACTAGCTCTTGGTGTTGTGACAGGCACAGGTCACTCTATTTTCCCATCAGGAAGAAGAATTAACCACAGGCTCAGCCTGCCCCCCGGAACCAGAACAGGGCCTGAAGCCATCCTGCGCTTTTGCGGCCAGCTCCCGAAAAAGCGAGTTGTAAAATGGAGCTTCAGGGCACTGCAATTCACAAACCTGCACAGTTATAAATGATAACTCTCGTCCACAAATATATTGAGGGAAGGCAAAGACGAGGAATTGAAATCAAGGCAGAATTGCAGGAAACAGATTTCAGGAGGTAGATTCGAATCGCCTTTAAAGCACATGAAAAGCGGCAAAACGTTGACAATGATGCCCTTGGCCAAAAAGGGCGTATGCGTTTTTTCCTGAATATATTCAGGAAAAAACGCATACGCCCTTTTTGGCCAACCAAGCAACCTGGAAAGGCAAATCAGCGCTACAAAGAAGTCTCGCTTCCCATCGGTCAAAACGGCCATGCTGAAAAAAGTGTCAAAAACAGAAATGCAGGACAGGCCATGGAGAAATGGGAGCCTTGCTACACTGATGGGCGGGATGTAAATTGCCAACAGCCACTCTGGAGAAGTGTACGGTGTGTCCTGAAACATCTAAAAAACACAGCTTAGAGAGCATAGGGCACTTCCACGCATGGGGGTATAAAGTGGGAAAATTAAAATCAGCAAGACACAAGCACCCCAAAGTTTAGGGCTGCTCTGTTGACAAGGACCTCCACTTCATTCCACCTTAAATATCCCAGGAAAGCGAAAAATGGATAAAAAATTTGAGGTCCATATGTACAATGGATTATCACTCAGCCATGAAATCAATGTCATAAGGCTAGTAGCAGCATGATGAGTGGATTTAGGTCCGACGATTCTAAGTGACATAAGTCACACAGAAAAGGACACTTCTCATAAGGTGTCACTTATAGAGGGAATGTAAAAACCGTTACACTTGAACTGAATTACAAAACAGAACGGAGTCACACATGCAGAAAACACACTATGGCTGCTTAACGGGAAAGGTGAGGTGGGGTGATACATAAAACAAGAGTTTCAAATTAGCTCAGATACCGTTCCATAAACCCAATATGTAACAGACAAGACCTACTCCTTGCTCAGAGAACTGGACTCAACACGCCCGATTCACCGCACAAGAATATATCTGACTAGTAATAATCTTAAAACCTATGTATTGATATCTCTCTGTTAGTGTGTCAAGTGGGTGTAAAGCAGCATAAACACAGCCGTGAAAAGCAGCTAAACCCCATTATAAAAATAAATTACTTTTCAAAACCCATGAAACAAAGACAGTGAAAGAGAGAGAAATTCTTACACAATTCGTTCAGGGTCTGTGATGCAACCTGGATTGACCATATCTAGACCCACAGCTGGATGAGACATAAGGGTGGACACTCTTGGGGCTGAGAGGTTTGGTGAGGTTGGGTGAGCAAACGCAGACCCTTTAAAGTAATACTGCGTGCTACCCATCGCATGGGTCCCAAATCTCCAGGTTCAAGGGCATCTTCCTACATCGAAAACATGCATGAGAAACCCAGAAGATGGTACACCGTGTGATGGGGAAAGGTTTCTAAAACGCACCTCATTTCTCATCTCCTTGTGCGCGGGTTCGCCATTCCAGCCACTTTACTAGCAATCTCCCTACTTGGAGCATCAGCACCTTTAACCTCCTGTTCCGTACAGGTTGCTATTTGTCCTGAGGATGAACGGGAAGACGGGGAACCAATGAGAGACTAGCTCTTGGTGTTGTGACAGGCACAGGTCACTCTATTTTCCTATCAGGAAGAAGAATTAACCACAGGCTCAGCCTGCCCCCCGGAACCAGAACAGGGCCTGAAGCCATCCTGCGCTTTTGCGGCCAGCTCCCGAAAAAGCGAGTTGTAAAATGGAGCTTCAGGGCACCGCAATTCACAAACCTGCACAGTTATAAATGATAACTCTCGTCCACAAATATATTGAGGGAAGGCAAAGACGAGGAATTGAAATCAAGGCAGAATTGCAGGAAACAGATTTCAGGAGGTAGATTCGAATCGCCTTTAAAGCACATGAAAAGCGGCAAAACGTTGACAATGATGCCCTTGGCCAAAAAGGGCGTATGCGTTTTTTCCTGAATATATTCAGGAAAAAACGCATACGCCCTTTTTGGCCAACCAAGCAACCTGGAAAGGCAAATCAGCGCTACAAAGAAGTCTCGCTTCCCATCGGTCAAAACGGCCATGCTGAAAAAAGTGTCAAAAACAGAAATGCAGGACAGGCCATGGAGAAATGGGAGCCTTGCTACACTGATGGGCGGGATGTAAATTGCCAACAGCCACTCTGGAGAAGTGTACGGTGTGTCCTGAAACATCTAAAAAACACAGCTTAGAGAGCATAGGGCACTTCCACGCATGGGGGTATAAAGTGGGAAAATTAAAATCAGCAAGACACAAGCACCCCAAAGTTTAGGGCTGCTCTGTTGACAAGGACCTCCACTTCATTCCACCTTAAATATCCCAGGAAAGCGAAAAATGGATAAAAAATTTGAGGTCCATATGTACAATGGATTATCACTCAGCCATGAAATCAATGTCATAAGGCTAGTAGCAGCATGATGAGTGGATTTAGGTCCGACGATTCTAAGTGACATAAGTCACACAGAAAAGGACACTTCTCATAAGGTGTCACTTATAGAGGGAATGTAAAAACCGTTACACTTGAACTGAATTACAAAACAGAACAGAGTCACACATGCAGAAAACACACTATGGCTGCTTAACGGGAAAGGTGAGGTGGGGTGATACATAAAACAAGAGTTTCAAATTAGCTCAGATACCGTTCCATAAACCCAATATGTAACAGACAAGACCTACTCCTTGCTCAGAGAACTGGACTCAACACGCCCGATTCACCGCACAAGTATATATCTGACTAGTAATAATCTTAAAACCTATGTATTGATATCTCTCTGTTAGTGTGTCAAGTGGGTGTAAAGCAGCATAAACACAGCCGTGAAAAGCAGCTAAACCCCATTATAAAAATAAATTACTTTTCAAAACCCATGAAACAAAGACAGTGAAAGAGAGAGAAATTCTTACACAATTCGTTCAGGGTCTGTGATGCAACCTGGATTGACCATATCTAGACCCACAGCTGGATGAGACATAAGGGTGGACACTCTTGGGGCTGAGAGGTTTGGTGAGGTTGGGTGAGCAAACGCAGACCCTTTAAAGTAATACTGCGTGCTACCCATCGCATGGGTCCCAAATCTCCAGGTTCAAGGGCATCTTCCTACATCGAAAACATGCATGAGAAACCCAGAAGATGGTACACCG
This sequence comes from Balaenoptera physalus, assembly GCF_965194825.1. NCBI lineage: Eukaryota > Metazoa > Chordata > Mammalia > Artiodactyla > Balaenopteridae > Balaenoptera > Balaenoptera physalus. The sequence continues at coordinate 636,735 of NW_028126486.1, forward strand.
TGTGATGGGGAAAGTTTCTAAAACGCACCTCATTTCTCATCTCCTTGTGCTCGGGTTCGCCATTCCAGCCACTTTACTAGCAATCTCCCTACTTGGAGCATCAGCACCTTTAACCTCCTGTTCCGTACAGGTTGCTATTTGTCCTGAGGATGAACGGGAAGACGGGGAACCAATGAGAGACTAGCTCTTGGTGTTGGGACAGGCACAGGTCACTCTATTTTCCCATCAGGAAGAAGAATTAACCACAGGCTCAGCCTGCCCCCCGGAACCAGAACAGGGCCTGAAGCCATCCTGCGCTTTTGCGGCCAGCTCCCGAAAAAGCGAGTTGTAAAATGGAGCTTCAGGGCACTGCAATTCACAAACCTGCACAGTTATAAATGATAACTCTCGTCCACAAATATATTGAGGGAAGGCAAAGACGAGGAATTGAAATCAAGGCAGAATTGCAGGAAACAGATTTCAGGAGGTAGATTCGAATCGCCTTTAAAGCACATGAAAAGCGGCAAAACGTTGACAATGATGCCCTTGGCCAAAAAGGGCGTATGCGTTTTTTCCTGAATATATTCAGGAAAAAACGCATACGCCCTTTTTGGCCAACCAAGCAACCTGGAAAGGCAAATCAGCGCTACAAAGAAGTCTCGCTTCCCATCGGTCAAAACGGCCATGCTGAAAAAAGTGTCAAAAACAGAAATGCAGGACAGGCCATGGAGAAATGGGAGCCTTGCTACACTGATGGGCGGGATGTAAATTGCCAACAGCCACTCTGGAGAAGTGTACGGTGTGTCCTGAAACATCTAAAAAACACAGCTTAGAGAGCATAGGGCACTTCCACGCATGGGGGTATAAAGTGGGAAAATTAAAATCAGCAAGACACAAGCACCCCAAAGTTTAGGGCTGCTCTGTTGACAAGGACCTCCACTTCATTCCACCTTAAATATCCCAGGAAAGCGAAAAATGGATAAAAAATTTGAGGTCCATATGTACAATGGATTATCACTCAGCCATGAAATCAATGTCATAAGGCTAGTAGCAGCATGATGAGTGGATTTAGGTCCGACGATTCTAAGTGACATAAGTCACACAGAAAAGGACACTTCTCATAAGGTGTCACTTATAGAGGGAATGTAAAAACCGTTACACTTGAACTGAATTACAAAACAGAACAGAGTCACACATGCAGAAAACACACTATGGCTGCTTAACGGGAAAGGTGAGGTGGGGTGATACATAAAACAAGAGTTTCAAATTAGCTCAGATACCGTTCCATAAACCCAATATGTAACAGACAAGACCTACTCCTTGCTCAGAGAACTGGACTCAACACGCCCGATTCACCGCACAAGAATATATCTGACTAGTAATAATCTTAAAACCTATGTATTGATATCTCTCTGTTAGTGTGTCAAGTGGGTGTAAAGCAGCATAAACACAGCCGTGAAAAGCAGCTAAACCCCATTATAAAAATAAATTACTTTTCAAAACCCATGAAACAAAGACAGTGAAAGAGAGAGAAATTCTTACACAATTCGTTCAGGCTCTGTGATGCAACCTGGATTGACCATATCTAGACCCACAGCTGGATGAGACATAAGGGTGGACACTCTTGGGGCTGAGAGGTTTGGTGAGGTTGGGTGAGCAAACGCAGACCCTTTAAAGTAATACTGCGTGCTACCCATCGCATGGGTCCCAAATCTCCAGGTTCAAGGGCATCTTCCTACATCGAAAACATGCATGAGAAACCCAGAAGATGGTACACCGTGTGATGGGGAAAGGTTTCTAAAACGCACCTCATTTCTCATCTCCTTGTGCGCGGGTTCGCCATTCCAGCCACTTTACTAGCAATCTCCCTACTTGGAGCATCAGCACCTTTAACTTCCTGTTCCGTACAGGTTGCTATTTGTCCTGAGGATGAACGGGAAGACGGGGAACCAATGAGAGACTAGCTCTTGGTGTTGTGACAAGCACAGGTCACTCTATTTTCCTATCAGGAAGAAGAATTAACCACAGGCTCAGCCTGCCCCCCGGAACCAGAACAGGGCCTGAAGCCATCCTGCGCTTTTGCGGCCAGCTCCCGAAAAAGCGAGTTGTAAAATGGAGCTTCAGGGCACCGCAATTCACAAACCTGCACAGTTATAAATGATAACTCTCGTCCACAAATATATTGAGGGAAGGCAAAGACGAGGAATTGAAATCAAGGCAGAATTGCAGGAAACAGATTTCAGGAGGTAGATTCGAATCGCCTTTAAAGCACATGAAAAGCGGCAAAACGTTGACAATGATGCCCTTGGCCAAAAAGGGCGTATGCGTTTTTTCCTGAATATATTCAGGAAAAAACGCATACGCCCTTTTTGGCCAACCAAGCAACCTGGAAAGGCAAATCAGCGCTACAAAGAAGTCTCGCTTCCCATCGGTCAAAAGGGCCATGCTGAAAAAAGTGTCAAAACCAGAAATGCAGGACAGGCCATGGAGAAATGGGAGCCTTGCTACACTGATGGGCGGGATGTAAATTGCCAACAGCCACTCTGGAGAAGTGTACGGTGTGTCCTGAAACATCTAAAAAACACAGCTTAGAGAGCATAGGGCACTTCCACGCATGGGGGTATAAAGTGGGAAAATTAAAATCAGCAAGACACAAGCACCCCAAAGTTTAGGGCTGCTCTGTTGACAAGGACCTCCACTTCATTCCACCTTAAATATCCCAGGAAAGCGAAAAATGGATAAAAAATTTGAGGTCCATATGTACAATGGATTATCACTCAGCCATGAAATCAATGTCATAAGGCTAGTAGCAGCATGATGAGTGGATTTAGGTCCGACGATTCTAAGTGACATAAGTCACACAGAAAAGGACACTTCTCATAAGGTGTCACTTATAGAGGGAATGTAAAAACCGTTACACTTGAACTGAATTACAAAACAGAACAGAGTCACACATGCAGAAAACACACTATGGCTGCTTAACGGGAAAGGTGAAGTTGGGTGATACATAAAACAAGAGTTTCAAATTAGCTCAGATACCGTTCCATAAACCCAATATGTAACAGACAAGACCTACTCCTTGCTCAGAGAACTGGACTCAACACGCCCGATTCACCGCACAAGTATATATCTGACTAGTAATAATCTTAAAACCTATGTATTGATATCTCTCTGTTAGTGTGTCAAGTGGGTGTAAAGCAGCATAAACACAGCCGTGAAAAGCAGCTAAACCCCATTATAAAAATAAATTACTTTTCAAAACCCATGAAACAAAGACAGTGAAAGAGAGAGAAATTCTTACACAATTCGTTCAGGGTCTGTGATGCAACCTGGATTGACCATATGTAGACCCACAGCTGGATGAGACATAAGGGTGGACACTCTTGGGGCTGAGAGGTTTGGTGAGGTTGGGTGAGCAAACGCAGACCCTTTAAAGTAATACTGCGTGCTACCCATCGCATGGGTCCCAAATCTCCAGGTTCAAGGGCATCTTCCTACATCGAAAACATGCATGAGAAACCCAGAAGATGGTACACCGTGTGATGGGGAAAGTTTCTAAAACGCACCTCATTTCTCATCTCCTTGTGCTCGGGTTCGCCATTCCAGCCACTTTACTAGCAATCTCCCTACTTGGAGCATCAGCACCTTTAACCTCCTGTTCCGTACAGGTTGCTATTTGTCCTGAGGATGAACGGGAAGACGGGGAACCAATGAGAGACTAGCTCTTGGTGTTGGGACAGGCACAGGTCACTCTATTTTCCCATCAGGAAGAAGAATTAACCACAGGCTCAGCCTGCCCCCCGGAACCAGAACAGGGCCTGAAGCCATCCTGCGCTTTTGCGGGCAGCTCCCGAAAAAGCGAGTTGTAAAATGGAGCTTCAGGGCACCGCAATTCACAAACCTGCACAGTTATAAATGATAACTCTCGTCCACAAATATATTGAGGGAAGGCAAAGACGAGGAATTGAAATCAAGGCAGAATTGCAGGAAACAGATTTCAGGAGGTAGATTCGAATCGCCTTTAAAGCACATGAAAAGCGGCAAAACGTTGACAATGATGCCCTTGGCCAAAAAGGGCGTATGCGTTTTTTCCTGAATATATTCAGGAAAAAACGCATACGCCCTTTTTGGCCAACCAAGCAACCTGGAAAGGCAAATCAGCGCTACAAAGAAGTCTCGCTTCCCATCGGTCAAAACGGCCATGCTGAAAAAAGTGTCAAAACCAGAAATGCAGGACAGGCCATGGAGAAATGGGAGCCTTGCTACACTGATGGGCGGGATGTAAATTGCCAACAGCCACTCTGGAGAAGTGTACGGTGTGTCCTGAAACATCTAAAAAACACAGCTTAGAGAGCATAGGGCACTTCCACGCATGGGGGTATAAAGTGGGAAAATTAAAATCAGCAAGACACAAGCACCCCAAAGTTTAGGGCTGCTCTGTTGACAAGGACCTCCACTTCATTCCACCTTAAATATCCCAGGAAAGCGAAAAATGGATAAAAAATTTGAGGTCCATATGTACAATGGATTATCACTCAGCCATGAAATCAATGTCATAAGGCTAGTAGCAGCATGATGAGTGGATTTAGGTCCGACGATTCTAAGTGACATAAGTCACACAGAAAAGGACACTTCTCATAAGGTGTCACTTATAGAGGGAATGTAAAAACCGTTACACTTGAACTGAATTACAAAACAGAACAGAGTCACACATGCAGAAAACACACTATGGCTGCTTAACGGGAAAGGTGAGGTGGGGTGATACATAAAACAAGAGTTTCAAATTAGCTCAGATACCGTTCCATAAACCCAATATGTAACAGACAAGACCTACTCCTTGCTCAGAGAACTGGACTCAACACGCCCGATTCACCGCACAAGAATATATCTGACTAGTAATAATCTTAAAACCTATGTATTGATATCTCTCTGTTAGTGTGTCAAGTGGGTGTAAAGCAGCATAAACACAGCCGTGAAAAGCAGCTAAACCCCATTATAAAAATAAATTACTTTTCAAAACCCATGAAACAAAGACAGTGAAAGAGAGAGAAATTCTTTCACAATTCGTTCAGGGTCTGTGATGCAACCTGGATTGACCATATCTAGACCCACAGCTGGATGAGACATAAGGGTGGACACTCTTGGGGCTGAGAGGTTTGGTGAGGTTGGGTGAGCAAACGCAGACCCTTTAAAGTAATACTGCGTGCTACCCATCGCATGGGTCCCAAATCTCCAGGTTCCAGGGCATCTTCCTACATCGAAAACATGCATGAGAAACCCAGAAGATGGTACACCGTTTGATGGGGAAAGGTTTCTAAAACGCACCTCATTTCTCATCTCCTTGTGCTCGGGTTCGCCATTCCAGCCACTTTACTAGCAATCTCCCTACTTGGAGCATCAGCACCTTTAACCTCCTGTTCCGTACAGGTTGCTATTTGTCCTGAGGATGAACGGGAAGACGGGGAACCAATGAGAGACTAGCTCTTGGTGTTGGGACAGGCACAGGTCACTCTATTTTCCCATCAGGAAGAAGAATTAACCACAGGCTCAGCCTGCCCCCCGGAACCAGAACAGGGCCTGAAGCCATCCTGCGCTTTTGCGGGCAGCTCCCGAAAAAGCGAGTTGTAAAATGGAGCTTCAGGGCACTGCAATTCACAAACCTGCACAGTTATAAATGATAACTCTCGTCCACAAATATATTGAGGGAAGGCAAAGACGAGGAATTGAAATCAAGGCAGAATTGCAGGAAACAGATTTCAGGAGGTAGATTCGAATCGCCTTTAAAGCACATGAAAAGCGGCAAAACGTTGACAATGATGCCCTTGGCCAAAAAGGGCGTATGCGTTTTTTCCTGAATATATTCAGGAAAAAACGCATACGCCCTTTTTGGCCAACCAAGCAACCTGGAAAGGCAAATCAGCGCTACAAAGAAGTCTCGCTTCCCATCGGTCAAAACGGCCATGCTGAAAAAAGTGTCAAAACCAGAAATGCAGGACAGGCCATGGAGAAATGGGAGCCTTGCTACACTGATGGGCGGGATGTAAATTGCCAACAGCCACTCTGGAGAAGTGTACGGTGTGTCCTGAAACATCTAAAAAACACAGCTTAGAGAGCATAGGGCACTTCCACGCATGGGGGTATAAAGTGGGAAAATTAAAATCAGCAAGACACAAGCACCCCAAAGTTTAGGGCTGCTCTGTTGACAAGGACCTCCACTTCATTCCACCTTAAATATCCCAGGAAAGCGAAAAATGGATAAAAAATTTGAGGTCCATATGTACAATGGATTATCACTCAGCCATGAAATCAATGTCATAAGGCTAGTAGCAGCATGATGAGTGGATTTAGGTCCGACGATTCTAAGTGACATAAGTCACACAGAAAAGGACACTTCTCATAAGGTGTCACTTATAGAGGGAATGTAAAAACCGTTACACTTGAACTGAATTACAAAACAGAACAGAGTCACACATGCAGAAAACACACTATGGCTGCTTAACGGGAAAGGTGAGGTGGGGTGATACATAAAACAAGAGTTTCAAATTAGCTCAGATACCGTTCCATAAACCCAATATGTAACAGACAAGACCTACTCCTTGCTCAGAGAACTGGACTCAACACGCCCGATTCACCGCACAAGAATATATCTGACTAGTAATAATCTTAAAACCTATGTATTGATATCTCTCTGTTAGTGTGTCAAGTGGGTGTAAAGCAGCATAAACACAGCCGTGAAAAGCAGCTAAACCCCATTATAAAAATAAATTACTTTTCAAAACCCATGAAACAAAGACAGTGAAAGAGAGAGAAATTCTTACACAATTCGTTCAGGGTCTGTGATGCAACCTGGATTGACCATATGTAGACCCACAGCTGGATGAGACATAAGGGTGGACACTCTTGGGGCTGAGAGGTTTGGTGAGGTTGGGTGAGCAAACGCAGACCCTTTAAAGTAATACTGCGTGCTACCCATCGCATGGGTCCCAAATCTCCAGGTTCAAGGGCATCTTCCTACATCGAAAACATGCATGAGAAACCCAGAAGATGGTACACCGTGTGATGGGGAAAGGTTTCTAAAACGCACCTCATTTCTCATCTCCTTGTGCGCGGGTTCGCCATTCCAGCCACTTTACTAGCAATCTCCCTACTTGGAGCATCAGCACCTTTAACTTCCTGTTCCGTACAGGTTGCTATTTGTCCTGAGGATGAACGGGAAGACGGGGAACCAATGAGAGACTAGCTCTTGGTGTTGTGACAAGCACAGGTCACTCTATTTTCCTATCAGGAAGAAGAATTAACCACAGGCTCAGCCTGCCCCCCGGAACCAGAACAGGGCCTGAAGCCATCCTGCGCTTTTGCGGCCAGCTCCCGAAAAAGCGAGTTGTAAAATGGAGCTTCAGGGCACCGCAATTCACAAACCTGCACAGTTATAAATGATAACTCTCGTCCACAAATATATTGAGGGAAGGCAAAGACGAGGAATTGAAATCAAGGCAGAATTGCAGGAAACAGATTTCAGGAGGTAGATTCGAATCGCCTTTAAAGCACATGAAAAGCGGCAAAACGTTGACAATGATGCCCTTGGCCAAAAAGGGCGTATGCGTTTTTTCCTGAATATATTCAGGAAAAAACGCATACGCCCTTTTTGGCCAACCAAGCAACCTGGAAAGGCAAATCAGCGCTACAAAGAAGTCTCGCTTCCCATCGGTCAAAAGGGCCATGCTGAAAAAAGTGTCAAAACCAGAAATGCAGGACAGGCCATGGAGAAATGGGAGCCTTGCTACACTGATGGGCGGGATGTAAATTGCCAACAGCCACTCTGGAGAAGTGTACGGTGTGTCCTGAAACATCTAAAAAACACAGCTTAGAGAGCATAGGGCACTTCCACGCATGGGGGTATAAAGTGGGAAAATTAAAATCAGCAAGACACAAGCACCCCAAAGTTTAGGGCTGCTCTGTTGACAAGGACCTCCACTTCATTCCACCTTAAATATCCCAGGAAAGCGAAAAATGGATAAAAAATTTGAGGTCCATATGTACAATGGATTATCACTCAGCCATGAAATCAATGTCATAAGGCTAGTAGCAGCATGATGAGTGGATTTAGGTCCGACGATTCTAAGTGACATAAGTCACACAGAAAAGGACACTTCTCATAAGGTGTCACTTATAGAGGGAATGTAAAAACCGTTACACTTGAACTGAATTACAAAACAGAACAGAGTCACACATGCAGAAAACACACTATGGCTGCTTAACGGGAAAGGTGAAGTTGGGTGATACATAAAACAAGAGTTTCAAATTAGCTCAGATACCGTTCCATAAACCCAATATGTAACAGACAAGACCTACTCCTTGCTCAGAGAACTGGACTCAACACGCCCGATTCACCGCACAAGTATATATCTGACTAGTAATAATCTTAAAACCTATGTATTGATATCTCTCTGTTAGTGTGTCAAGTGGGTGTAAAGCAGCATAAACACAGCCGTGAAAAGCAGCTAAACCCCATTATAAAAATAAATTACTTTTCAAAACCCATGAAACAAAGACAGTGAAAGAGAGAGAAATTCTTACACAATTCGTTCAGGGTCTGTGATGCAACCTGGATTGACCATATGTAGACCCACAGCTGGATGAGACATAAGGGTGGACACTCTTGGGGCTGAGAGGTTTGGTGAGGTTGGGTGAGCAAACGCAGACCCTTTAAAGTAATACTGCGTGCTACCCATCGCATGGGTCCCAAATCTCCAGGTTCAAGGGCATCTTCCTACATCGAAAACATGCATGAGAAACCCAGAAGATGGTACACCGTGTGATGGGGAAAGTTTCTAAAACGCACCTCATTTCTCATCTCCTTGTGCTCGGGTTCGCCATTCCAGCCACTTTACTAGCAATCTCCCTACTTGGAGCATCAGCACCTTTAACCTCCTGTTCCGTACAGGTTGCTATTTGTCCTGAGGATGAACGGGAAGACGGGGAACCAATGAGAGACTAGCTCTTGGTGTTGGGACAGGCACAGGTCACTCTATTTTCCCATCAGGAAGAAGAATTAACCACAGGCTCAGCCTGCCCCCCGGAACCAGAACAGGGCCTGAAGCCATCCTGCGCTTTTGCGGGCAGCTCCCGAAAAAGCGAGTTGTAAAATGGAGCTTCAGGGCACTGCAATTCACAAACCTGCACAGTTATAAATGATAACTCTCGTCCACAAATATATTGAGGGAAGGCAAAGACGAGGAATTGAAATCAAGGCAGAATTGCAGGAAACAGATTTCAGGAGGTAGATTCGAATCGCCTTTAAAGCACATGAAAAGCGGCAAAACGTTGACAATGATGCCCTTGGCCAAAAAGGGCGTATGCGTTTTTTCCTGAATATATTCAGGAAAAAACGCATACGCCCTTTTTGGCCAACCAAGCAACCTGGAAAGGCAAATCAGCGCTACAAAGAAGTCTCGCTTCCCATCGGTCAAAACGGCCATGCTGAAAAAAGTGTCAAAACCAGAAATGCAGGACAGGCCATGGAGAAATGGGAGCCTTGCTACACTGATGGGCGGGATGTAAATTGCCAACAGCCACTCTGGAGAAGTGTACGGTGTGTCCTGAAACATCTAAAAAACACAGCTTAGAGAGCATAGGGCACTTCCAAGCATGGGGGTATAAAGTGGGAAAATTAAAATCAGCAAGACACAAGCACCCCAAAGTTTAGGGCTGCTCTGTTGACAAGGACCTCCACTTCATTCCACCTTAAATATCCCAGGAAAGCGAAAAATGGATAAAAAATTTGAGGTCCATATGTACAATGGATTATCACTCAGCCATGAAATCAATGTCATAAGGCTAGTAGCAGCATGATGAGTGGATTTAGGTCCGACGATTCTAAGTGACATAAGTCACACAGAAAAGGACACTTCTCATAAGGTGTCACTTATAGAGGGAATGTAAAAACCGTTACACTTGAACTGAATTACAAAACAGAACAGAGTCACACATGCAGAAAACACACTATGGCTGCTTAACGGGAAAGGTGAGGTGGGGTGATACATAAAACAAGAGTTTCAAATTAGCTCAGATACCGTTCCATAAACCCAATATGTAACAGACAAGACCTACTCCTTGCTCAGAGAACTGGACTCAACACGCCCGATTCACCGCACAAGAATATATCTGACTAGTAATAATCTTAAAACCTATGTATTGATATCTCTCTGTTAGTGTGTCAAGTGGGTGTAAAGCAGCATAAACACAGCCGTGAAAAGCAGCTAAACCCCATTATAAAAATAAATTACTTTTCAAAACCCATGAAACAAAGACAGTGAAAGAGAGAGAAATTCTTTCACAATTCGTTCAGGGTCTGTGATGCAACCTGGATTGACCATATCTAGACCCACAGCTGGATGAGACATAAGGGTGGACACTCTTGGGGCTGAGAGGTTTGGTGAGGTTGGGTGAGCAAACGCAGACCCTTTAAAGTAATACTGCGTGCTACCCATCGCATGGGTCCCAAATCTCCAGGTTCCAGGGCATCTTCCTACATCGAAAACATGCATGAGAAACCCAGAAGATGGTACACCGTTTGATGGGGAAAGGTTTCTAAAACGCACCTCATTTCTCATCTCCTTGTGCTCGGGTTCGCCATTCCAGCCACTTTACTAGCAATCTCCCTACTTGGAGCATCAGCACCTTTAACCTCCTGTTCTGTACAGGTTGCTATTTGTCCTGAGGATGAACGGGAAGACGGGGAACCAATGAGAGACTAGCTCTTGGTGTTGGGACAGGCACAGGTCACTCTATTTTCCCATCAGGAAGAAGAATTAACCACAGGCTCAGCCTGCCCCCCGGAACCAGAACAGGGCCTGAAGCCATCCTGCGCTTTTGCGGGCAGCTCCCGAAAAAGCGAGTTGTAAAATGGAGCTTCAGGGCACTGCAATTCACAAACCTGCACAGTTATAAATGATAACTCTCGTCCACAAATATATTGAGGGAAGGCAAAGACGAGGAATTGAAATCAAGGCAGAATTGCAGGAAACAGATTTCAGGAGGTAGATTCGAATCGCCTTTAAAGCACATGAAAAGCGGCAAAACGTTGACAATGATGCCCTTGGCCAAAAAGGGCGTATGCGTTTTTTCCTGAATATATTCAGGAAAAAACGCATACGCCCTTTTTGGCCAACCAAGCAACCTGGAAAGGCAAATCAGCGCTACAAAGAAGTCTCGCTTCCCATCGGTCAAAACGGCCATGCTGAAAAAAGTGTCAAAACCAGAAATGCAGGACAGGCCATGGAGAAATGGGAGCCTTGCTACACTGATGGGCGGGATGTAAATTGCCAACAGCCACTCTGGAGAAGTGTACGGTGTGTCCTGAAACATCTAAAAAACACAGCTTAGAGAGCATAGGGCACTTCCAAGCATGGGGGTATAAAGTGGGAAAATTAAAATCAGCAAGACACAAGCACCCCAAAGTTTAGGGCTGCTCTGTTGACAAGGACCTCCACTTCATTCCACCTTAAATATCCCAGGAAAGCGAAAAATGGATAAAAAATTTGAGGTCCATATGTACAATGGATTATCACTCAGCCATGAAATCAATGTCATAAGGCTAGTAGCAGCATGATGAGTGGATTTAGGTCCGACGATTCTAAGTGACATAAGTCACACAGAAAAGGACACTTCTCATAAGGTGTCACTTATAGAGGGAATGTAAAAACCGTTACACTTGAACTGAATTACAAAACAGAACAGAGTCACACATGCAGAAAACACACTATGGCTGCTTAACGGGAAAGGTGAGGTGGGGTGATACATAAAACAAGAGTTTCAAATTAGCTCAGATACCGTTCCATAAACCCAATATGTAACAGACAAGACCTACTCCTTGCTCAGAGAACTGGACTCAACACGCCCGATTCACCGCACAAGAATATATCTGACTAGTAATAATCTTAAAACCTATGTATTGATATCTCTCTGTTAGTGTGTCAAGTGGGTGTAAAGCAGCATAAACACAGCCGTGAAAAGCAGCTAAACCCCATTATAAAAATAAATTACTTTTCAAAACCCATGAAACAAAGACAGTGAAAGAGAGAGAAATTCTTTCACAATTCGTTCAGGGTCTGTGATGCAACCTGGATTGACCATATCTAGACCCACAGCTGGATGAGACATAAGGGTGGACACTCTTGGGGCTGAGAGGTTTGGTGAGGTTGGGTGAGCAAACGCAGACCCTTTAAAGTAATACTGCGTGCTACCCATCGCATGGGTCCCAAATCTCCAGGTTCCAGGGCATCTTCCTACATCGAAAACATGCATGAGAAACCCAGAAGATGGTACACCGTGTGATGGGGAAAGGTTTCTAAAACGCACCTCATTTCTCATCTCCTTGTGCTCGGGTTCGCCATTCCAGCCACTTTACTAGCAATCTCCCTACTTGGAGCATCAGCACCTTTAACCTCCTGTTCCGTACAGGTTGCTATTTGTCCTGAGGATGAACGGGAAGACGGGGAACCAATGAGAGACTAGCTCTTGGTGTTGGGACAGGCACAGGTCACTCTATTTTCCCATCAGGAAGAAGAATTAACCACAGGCTCAGCCTGCCCCCCGGAACCAGAACAGGGCCTGAAGCCATCCTGCGCTTTTGCGGCCAGCTCCCGAAAAAGCGAGTTGTAAAATGGAGCTTCAGGGCACTGCAATTCACAAACCTGCACAGTTATAAATGATAACTCTCGTCCACAAATATATTGAGGGAAGGCAAAGACGAGGAATTGAAATCAAGGCAGAATTGCAGGAAACAGATTTCAGGAGGTAGATTCGAATCGCCTTTAAAGCACATGAAAAGCGGCAAAACGTTGACAATGATGCCCTTGGCCAAAAAGGGCGTATGCGTTTTTTCCTGAATATATTCAGGAAAAAACGCATACGCCCTTTTTGGCCAACCAAGCAACCTGGAAAGGCAAATCAGCGCTACAAAGAAGTCTCGCTTCCCATCGGTCAAAAGGGCCATGCTGAAAAAAGTGTCAAAACCAGAAATGCAGGACAGGCCATGGAGAAATGGGAGCCTTGCTACACTGATGGGCGGGATGTAAATTGCCAACAGCCACTCTGGAGAAGTGTACGGTGTGTCCTGAAACATCTAAAAAACACAGCTTAGAGAGCATAGGGCACTTCCACGCATGGGGGTATAAAGTGGGAAAATTAAAATCAGCAAGACACAAGCACCCCAAAGTTTAGGGCTGCTCTGTTGACAAGGACCTCCACTTCATTCCACCTTAAATATCCCAGGAAAGCGAAAAATGGATAAAAAATTTGAGGTCCATATGTACAATGGATTATCACTCAGCCATGAAATCAATGTCATAAGGCTAGTAGCAGCATGATGAGTGGATTTAGGTCCGACGATTCTAAGTGACATAAGTCACACAGAAAAGGACACTTCTCATAAGGTGTCACTTATAGAGGGAATGTAAAAACCGTTACACTTGAACTGAATTACAAAACAGAACAGAGTCACACATGCAGAAAACACACTATGGCTGCTTAACGGGAAAGGTGAGGTGGGGTGATACATAAAACAAGAGTTTCAAATTAGCTCAGATACCGTTCCATAAACCCAATATGTAACAGACAAGACCTACTCCTTGCTCAGAGAACTGGACTCAACACGCCCGATTCACCGCACAAGAATATATCTGACTAGTAATAATCTTAAAACCTATGTATTGATATCTCTCTGTTAGTGTGTCAAGTGGGTGTAAAGCGGCATAAACACAGCCGTGAAAAGCAGCTAAACCCCATTATAAAAATAAATTACTTTTCAAAACCCATGAAACAAAGACAGTGAAAGAGAGAGAAATTCTTTCACAATTCGTTCAGGGTCTGTGATGCAACCTGGATTGACCATATCTAGACCCACAGCTGGATGAGACATAAGGGTGGACACTCTTGGGGCTGAGAGGTTTGGTGAGGTTGGGTGAGCAAACGCAGACCCTTTAAAGTAATACTGCGTGCTACCCATCGCATGGGTCCCAAATCTCCAGGTTCCAGGGCATCTTCCTACATCGAAAACATGCATGAGAAACCCAGAAGATGGTACACCGTGTGATGGGGAAAGGTTTCTAAAACGCACCTCATTTCTCATCTCCTTGTGCTCGGGTTCGCCATTCCAGCCACTTTACTAGCAATCTCCCTACTTGGAGCATCAGCACCTTTAACCTCCTGTTCCGTACAGGTTGCTATTTGTCCTGAGGATGAACGGGAAGACGGGGAACCAATGAGAGACTAGCTCTTGGTGTTGGGACAGGCACAGGTCACTCTATTTTCCCATCAGGAAGAAGAATTAACCACAGGCTCAGCCTGCCCCCCGGAACCAGAACAGGGCCTGAAGCCATCCTGCGCTTTTGCGGCCAGCTCCCGAAAAAGCGAGTTGTAAAATGGAGCTTCAGGGCACTGCAATTCACAAACCTGCACAGTTATAAATGATAACTCTCGTCCACAAATATATTGAGGGAAGGCAAAGACGAGGAATTGAAATCAAGGCAGAATTGCAGGAAACAGATTTCAGGAGGTAGATTCGAATCGCCTTAAAGCACATGAAAAGCGGCAAAACGTTGACAATGATGCCCTTGGCCAAAAAGGGCGTATGCGTTTTTTCCTGAATATATTCAGGAAAAAACGCATACGCCCTTTTTGGCCAACCAAGCAACCTGGAAAGGCAAATCAGCGCTACAAAGAAGTCTCGCTTCCCATCGGTCAAAAGGGCCATGCTGAAAAAAGTGTCAAAACCAGAAATGCAGGACAGGCCATGGAGAAATGGGAGCCTTGCTACACTGATGGGCGGGATGTAAATTGCCAACAGCCACTCTGGAGAAGTGTACGGTGTGTCCTGAAACATCTAAAAAACACAGCTTAGAGAGCATAGGGCACTTCCACGCATGGGGGTATAAAGTGGGAAAATTAAAATCAGCAAGACACAAGCACCCCAAAGTTTAGGGCTGCTCTGTTGACAAGGACCTCCACTTCATTCCACCTTAAATATCCCAGGAAAGCGAAAAATGGATAAAAAATTTGAGGTCCATATGTACAATGGATTATCACTCAGCCATGAAATCAATGTCATAAGGCTAGTAGCAGCATGATGAGTGGATTTAGGTCCGACGATTCTAAGTGACATAAGTCACACAGAAAAGGACACTTCTCATAAGGTGTCACTTATAGAGGGAATGTAAAAACCGTTACACTTGAACTGAATTACAAAACAGAACAGAGTCACACATGCAGAAAACACACTATGGCTGCTTAACGGGAAAGGTGAGGTGGGGTGATACATAAAACAAGAGTTTCAAATTAGCTCAGATACCGTTCCATAAACCCAATATGTAACAGACAAGACCTACTCCTTGCTCAGAGAACTGGACTCAACACGCCCGATTCACCGCACAAGAATATATCTGACTAGTAATAATCTTAAAACCTATGTATTGATATCTCTCTGTTAGTGTGTCAAGTGGGTGTAAAGCGGCATAAACACAGCCGTGAAAAGCAGCTAAACCCCATTATAAAAATAAATTACTTTTCAAAACCCATGAAACAAAGACAGTGAAAGAGAGAGAAATTCTTTCACAATTCGTTCAGGGTCTGTGATGCAACCTGGATTGACCATATCTAGACCCACAGCTGGATGAGACATAAGGGTGGACACTCTTGGGGCTGAGAGGTTTGGTGAGGTTGGGTGAGCAAACGCAGACCCTTTAAAGTAATACTGCGTGCTACCCATCGCATGGGTCCCAAATCTCCAGGTTCCAGGGCATCTTCCTACATCGAAAACATGCATGAGAAACCCAGAAGATGGTACACCGTGTGATGGGGAAAGGTTTCTAAAACGCACCTCATTTCTCATCTCCTTGTGCTCGGGTTCGCCATTCCAGCCACTTTACTAGCAATCTCCCTACTTGGAGCATCAGCACCTTTAACCTCCTGTTCCGTACAGGTTGCTATTTGTCCTGAGGATGAACGGGAAGACGGGGAACCAATGAGAGACTAGCTCTTGGTGTTGGGACAGGCACAGGTCACTCTATTTTCCCATCAGGAAGAAGAATTAACCACAGGCTCAGCCTGCCCCCCGGAACCAGAACAGGGCCTGAAGCCATCCTGCGCTTTTGCGGCCAGCTCCCGAAAAAGCGAGTTGTAAAATGGAGCTTCAGGGCACTGCAATTCACAAACCTGCACAGTTATAAATGATAACTCTCGTCCACAAATATATTGAGGGAAGGCAAAGACGAGGAATTGAAATCAAGGTAGAATTGCAGGAAACAGATTTCAGGAGGTAGATTCGAATCGCCTTTAAAGCACATGAAAAGCGGCAAAACGTTGACAATGATGCCCTTGGCCAAAAAGGGCGTATGCGTTTTTTCCTGAATATATTCAGGAAAAAACGCATACGCCCTTTTTGGCCAACCAAGCAACCTGGAAAGGCAAATCAGCGCTACAAAGAAGTCTCGCTTCCCATCGGTCAAAAGGGCCATGCTGAAAAAAGTGTCAAAACCAGAAATGCAGGACAGGCCATGGAGAAATGGGAGCCTTGCTACACTGATGGGCGGGATGTAAATTGCCAACAGCCACTCTGGAGAAGTGTACGGTGTGTCCTGAAACATCTAAAAAACACAGCTTAGAGAGCATAGGGCACTTCCACGCATGGGGGTATAAAGTGGGAAAATTAAAATCAGCAAGACACAAGCACCCCAAAGTTTAGGGCTGCTCTGTTGACAAGGACCTCCACTTCATTCCACCTTAAATATCCCAGGAAAGCGAAAAATGGATAAAAAATTTGAGGTCCATATGTACAATGGATTATCACTCAGCCATGAAATCAATGTCATAAGGCTAGTAGCAGCATGATGAGTGGATTTAGGTCCGACGATTCTAAGTGACATAAGTCACACAGAAAAGGACACTTCTCATAAGGTGTCACTTATAGAGGGAATGTAAAAACCGTTACACTTGAACTGAATTACAAAACAGAACAGAGTCACACATGCAGAAAACACACTATGGCTGCTTAACGGGAAAGGTGAGGTGGGGTGATACATAAAACAAGAGTTTCAAATTAGCTCAGATACCGTTCCATAAACCCAATATGTAACAGACAAGACCTACTCCTTGCTCAGAGAACTGGACTCAACACGCCCGATTCACCGCACAAGAATATATCTGACTAGTAATAATCTTAAAACCTATGTATTGATATCTCTCTGTTAGTGTGTCAAGTGGGTGTAAAGCAGCATAAACACAGCCGTGAAAAGCAGCTAAACCCCATTATAAAAATAAATTACTTTTCAAAACCCATGAAACAAAGACAGTGAAAGAGAGAGAAATTCTTTCACAATTCGTTCAGGGTCTGTGATGCAACCTGGATTGACCATATCTAGACCCACAGCTGGATGAGACATAAGGGTGGACACTCTTGGGGCTGAGAGGTTTGGTGAGGTTGGGTGAGCAAACGCAGACCCTTTAAAGTAATACTGCGTGCTACCCATCGCATGGGTCCCAAATCTCCAGGTTCCAGGGCATCTTCCTACATCGAAAACATGCATGAGAAACCCAGAAGATGGTACACCGTGTGATGGGGAAAGGTTTCTAAAACGCACCTCATTTCTCATCTCCTTGTGCTCGGGTTCGCCATTCCAGCCACTTTACTAGCAATCTCCCTACTTGGAGCATCAGCACCTTTAACCTCCTGTTCCGTACAGGTTGCTATTTGTCCTGAGGATGAACGGGAAGACGGGGAACCAATGAGAGACTAGCTCTTGGTGTTGGGACAGGCACAGGTCACTCTATTTTCCCATCAGGAAGAAGAATTAACCACAGGCTCAGCCTGCCCCCCGGAACCAGAACAGGGCCTGAAGCCATCCTGCGCTTTTGCGGCCAGCTCCCGAAAAAGCGAGTTGTAAAATGGAGCTTCAGGGCACTGCAATTCACAAACCTGCACAGTTATAAATGATAACTCTCGTCCACAAATATATTGAGGGAAGGCAAAGACGAGGAATTGAAATCAAGGCAGAATTGCAGGAAACAGATTTCAGGAGGTAGATTCGAATCGCCTTTAAAGCACATGAAAAGCGGCAAAACGTTGACAATGATGCCCTTGGCCAAAAAGGGCGTATGCGTTTTTTCCTGAATATATTCAGGAAAAAACGCATACGCCCTTTTTGGCCAACCAAGCAACCTGGAAAGGCAAATCAGCGCTACAAAGAAGTCTCGCTTCCCATCGGTCAAAAGGGCCATGCTGAAAAAAGTGTCAAAACCAGAAATGCAGGACAGGCCATGGAGAAATGGGAGCCTTGCTACACTGATGGGCGGGATGTAAATTGCCAACAGCCACTCTGGAGAAGTGTACGGTGTGTCCTGAAACATCTAAAAAACACAGCTTAGAGAGCATAGGGCACTTCCACGCATGGGGGTATAAAGTGGGAAAATTAAAATCAGCAAGACACAAGCACCCCAAAGTTTAGGGCTGCTCTGTTGACAAGGACCTCCACTTCATTCCACCTTAAATATCCCAGGAAAGCGAAAAATGGATAAAAAATTTGAGGTCCATATGTACAATGGATTATCACTCAGCCATGAAATCAATGTCATAAGGCTAGTAGCAGCATGATGAGTGGATTTAGGTCCGACGATTCTAAGTGACATAAGTCACACAGAAAAGGACACTTCTCATAAGGTGTCACTTATAGAGGGAATGTAAAAACCGTTACACTTGAACTGAATTACAAAACAGAACAGAGTCACACATGCAGAAAACACACTATGGCTGCTTAACGGGAAAGGTGAGGTGGGGTGATACATAAAACAAGAGTTTCAAATTAGCTCAGATACCGTTCCATAAACCCAATATGTAACAGACAAGACCTACTCCTTGCTCAGAGAACTGGACTCAACACGCCCGATTCACCGCACAAGAATATATCTGACTAGTAATAATCTTAAAACCTATGTATTGATATCTCTCTGTTAGTGTGTCAAGTGGGTGTAAAGCGGCATAAACACAGCCGTGAAAAGCAGCTAAACCCCATTATAAAAATAAATTACTTTTCAAAACCCATGAAACAAAGACAGTGAAAGAGAGAGAAATTCTTTCACAATTCGTTCAGGGTCTGTGATGCAACCTGGATTGACCATATCTAGACCCACAGCTGGATGAGACATAAGGGTGGACACTCTTGGGGCTGAGAGGTTTGGTGAGGTTGGGTGAGCAAACGCAGACCCTTTAAAGTAATACTGCGTGCTACCCATCGCATGGGTCCCAAATCTCCAGGTTCCAGGGCATCTTCCTACATCGAAAACATGCATGAGAAACCCAGAAGATGGTACACCGTGTGATGGGGAAAGGTTTCTAAAACGCACCTCATTTCTCATCTCCTTGTGCTCGGGTTCGCCATTCCAGCCACTTTACTAGCAATCTCCCTACTTGGAGCATCAGCACCTTTAACCTCCTGTTCCGTACAGGTTGCTATTTGTCCTGAGGATGAACGGGAAGACGGGGAACCAATGAGAGACTAGCTCTTGGTGTTGGGACAGGCACAGGTCACTCTATTTTCCCATCAGGAAGAAGAATTAACCACAGGCTCAGCCTGCCCCCCGGAACCAGAACAGGGCCTGAAGCCATCCTGCGCTTTTGCGGCCAGCTCCCGAAAAAGCGAGTTGTAAAATGGAGCTTCAGGGCACTGCAATTCACAAACCTGCACAGTTATAAATGATAACTCTCGTCCACAAATATATTGAGGGAAGGCAAAGACGAGGAATTGAAATCAAGGCAGAATTGCAGGAAACAGATTTCAGGAGGTAGATTCGAATCGCCTTTAAAGCACATGAAAAGCGGCAAAACGTTGACAATGATGCCCTTGGCCAAAAAGGGCGTATGCGTTTTTTCCTGAATATATTCAGGAAAAAACGCATACGCCCTTTTTGGCCAACCAAGCAACCTGGAAAGGCAAATCAGCGCTACAAAGAAGTCTCGCTTCCCATCGGTCAAAAGGGCCATGCTGAAAAAAGTGTCAAAACCAGAAATGCAGGACAGGCCATGGAGAAATGGGAGCCTTGCTACACTGATGGGCGGGATGTAAATTGCCAACAGCCACTCTGGAGAAGTGTACGGTGTGTCCTGAAACATCTAAAAAACACAGCTTAGAGAGCATAGGGCACTTCCACGCATGGGGGTATAAAGTGGGAAAATTAAAATCAGCAAGACACAAGCACCCCAAAGTTTAGGGCTGCTCTGTTGACAAGGACCTCCACTTCATTCCACCTTAAATATCCCAGGAAAGCGAAAAATGGATAAAAAATTTGAGGTCCATATGTACAATGGATTATCACTCAGCCATGAAATCAATGTCATAAGGCTAGTAGCAGCATGATGAGTGGATTTAGGTCCGACGATTCTAAGTGACATAAGTCACACAGAAAAGGACACTTCTCATAAGGTGTCACTTATAGAGGGAATGTAAAAACCGTTACACTTGAACTGAATTACAAAACAGAACAGAGTCACACATGCAGAAAACACACTATGGCTGCTTAACGGGAAAGGTGAGGTGGGGTGATACATAAAACAAGAGTTTCAAATTAGCTCAGATACCGTTCCATAAACCCAATATGTAACAGACAAGACCTACTCCTTGCTCAGAGAACTGGACTCAACACGCCCGATTCACCGCACAAGAATATATCTGACTAGTAATAATCTTAAAACCTATGTATTGATATCTCTCTGTTAGTGTGTCAAGTGGGTGTAAAGCGGCATAAACACAGCCGTGAAAAGCAGCTAAACCCCATTATAAAAATAAATTACTTTTCAAAACCCATGAAACAAAGACAGTGAAAGAGAGAGAAATTCTTTCACAATTCGTTCAGGGTCTGTGATGCAACCTGGATTGACCATATCTAGACCCACAGCTGGATGAGACATAAGGGTGGACACTCTTGGGGCTGAGAGGTTTGGTGAGGTTGGGTGAGCAAACGCAGACCCTTTAAAGTAATACTGCGTGCTACCCATCGCATGGGTCCCAAATCTCCAGGTTCCAGGGCATCTTCCTACATCGAAAACATGCATGAGAAACCCAGAAGATGGTACACCGTGTGATGGGGAAAGGTTTCTAAAACGCACCTCATTTCTCATCTCCTTGTGCTCGGGTTCGCCATTCCAGCCACTTTACTAGCAATCTCCCTACTTGGAGCATCAGCACCTTTAACCTCCTGTTCCGTACAGGTTGCTATTTGTCCTGAGGATGAACGGGAAGACGGGGAACCAATGAGAGACTAGCTCTTGGTGTTGGGACAGGCACAGGTCACTCTATTTTCCCATCAGGAAGAAGAATTAACCACAGGCTCAGCCTGCCCCCCGGAACCAGAACAGGGCCTGAAGCCATCCTGCGCTTTTGCGGCCAGCTCCCGAAAAAGCGAGTTGTAAAATGGAGCTTCAGGGCACTGCAATTCACAAACCTGCACAGTTATAAATGATAACTCTCGTCCACAAATATATTGAGGGAAGGCAAAGACGAGGAATTGAAATCAAGGCAGAATTGCAGGAAACAGATTTCAGGAGGTAGATTCGAATCGCCTTTAAAGCACATGAAAAGCGGCAAAACGTTGACAATGATGCCCTTGGCCAAAAAGGGCGTATGCGTTTTTTCCTGAATATATTCAGGAAAAAACGCATACGCCCTTTTTGGCCAACCAAGCAACCTGGAAAGGCAAATCAGCGCTACAAAGAAGTCTCGCTTCCCATCGGTCAAAACGGCCATGCTGAAAAAAGTGTCAAAACCAGAAATGCAGGACAGGCCATGGAGAAATGGGAGCCTTGCTACACTGATGGGCGGGATGTAAATTGCCAACAGCCACTCTGGAGAAGTGTACGGTGTGTCCTGAAACATCTAAAAAACACAGCTTAGAGAGCATAGGGCACTTCCACGCATGGGGGTATAAAGTGGGAAAATTAAAATCAGCAAGACACAAGCACCCCAAAGTTTAGGGCTGCTCTGTTGACAAGGACCTCCACTTCATTCCACCTTAAATATCCCAGGAAAGCGAAAAATGGATAAAAAATTTGAGGTCCATATGTACAATGGATTATCACTCAGCCATGAAATCAATGTCATAAGGCTAGTAGCAGCATGATGAGTGGATTTAGGTCCGACGATTCTAAGTGACATAAGTCACACAGAAAAGGACACTTCTCATAAGGTGTCACTTATAGAGGGAATGTAAAAACCGTTACACTTGAACTGAATTACAAAACAGAACAGAGTCACACATGCAGAAAACACACTATGGCTGCTTAACGGGAAAGGTGAGGTGGGGTGATACATAAAACAAGAGTTTCAAATTAGCTCAGATACCGTTCCATAAACCCAATATGTAACAGACAAGACCTACTCCTTGCTCAGAGAACTGGACTCAACACGCCCGATTCACCGCACAAGAATATATCTGACTAGTAATAATCTTAAAACCTATGTATTGATATCTCTCTGTTAGTGTGTCAAGTGGGTGTAAAGCAGCATAAACACAGCCGTGAAAAGCAGCTAAACCCCATTATAAAAATAAATTACTTTTCAAAACCCATGAAACAAAGACAGTGAAAGAGAGAGAAATTCTTTCACAATTCGTTCAGGGTCTGTGATGCAACCTGGATTGACCATATCTGGACCCACAGCTGGATGAGACATAAGGGTGGACACTCTTGGGGCTGAGAGGTTTGGTGAGGTTGGGTGAGCAAACGCAGACCCTTTAAAGTAATACTGCGTGCTACCCATCGCATGGGTCCCAAATCTCCAGGTTCCAGGGCATCTTCCTACATCGAAAACATGCATGAGAAACCCAGAAGATGGTACACCGTGTGATGGGGAAAGGTTTCTAAAACGCACCTCATTTCTCATCTCCTTGTGCTCGGGTTCGCCATTCCAGCCACTTTACTAGCAATCTCCCTACTTGGAGCATCAGCACCTTTAACCTCCTGTTCCGTACAGGTTGCTATTTGTCCTGAGGATGAACGGGAAGACGGGGAACCAATGAGAGACTAGCTCTTGGTGTTGGGACAGGCACAGGTCACTCTATTTTCCCATCAGGAAGAAGAATTAACCACAGGCTCAGCCTGCCCCCCGGAACCAGAACAGGGCCTGAAGCCATCCTGCGCTTTTGCGGCCAGCTCCCGAAAAAGCGAGTTGTAAAATGGAGCTTCAGGGCACTGCAATTCACAAACCTGCACAGTTATAAATGATAACTCTCGTCCACAAATATATTGAGGGAAGGCAAAGACGAGGAATTGAAATCAAGGCAGAATTGCAGGAAACAGATTTCAGGAGGTAGATTCGAATCGCCTTTAAAGCACATGAAAAGCGGCAAAACGTTGACAATGATGCCCTTGGCCAAAAAGGGCGTATGCGTTTTTTCCTGAATATATTCAGGAAAAAACGCATACGCCCTTTTTGGCCAACCAAGCAACCTGGAAAGGCAAATCAGCGCTACAAAGAAGTCTCGCTTCCCATCGGTCAAAAGGGCCATGCTGAAAAAAGTGTCAAAACCAGAAATGCAGGACAGGCCATGGAGAAATGGGAGCCTTGCTACACTGATGGGCGGGATGTAAATTGCCAACAGCCACTCTGGAGAAGTGTACGGTGTGTCCTGAAACATCTAAAAA
This sequence comes from Balaenoptera physalus, assembly GCF_965194825.1. Lineage (NCBI taxonomy): Eukaryota > Metazoa > Chordata > Mammalia > Artiodactyla > Balaenopteridae > Balaenoptera > Balaenoptera physalus. The sequence continues at coordinate 660,400 of NW_028126486.1, forward strand.
ACACAGCTTAGAGAGCATAGGGCACTTCCACGCATGGGGGTATAAAGTGGGAAAATTAAAATCAGCAAGACACAAGCACCCCAAAGTTTAGGGCTGCTCTGTTGACAAGGACCTCCACTTCATTCCACCTTAAATATCCCAGGAAAGCGAAAAATGGATAAAAAATTTGAGGTCCATATGTACAATGGATTATCACTCAGCCATGAAATCAATGTCATAAGGCTAGTAGCAGCATGATGAGTGGATTTAGGTCCGACGATTCTAAGTGACATAAGTCACACAGAAAAGGACACTTCTCATAAGGTGTCACTTATAGAGGGAATGTAAAAACCGTTACACTTGAACTGAATTACAAAACAGAACAGAGTCACACATGCAGAAAACACACTATGGCTGCTTAACGGGAAAGGTGAGGTGGGGTGATACATAAAACAAGAGTTTCAAATTAGCTCAGATACCGTTCCATAAACCCAATATGTAACAGACAAGACCTACTCCTTGCTCAGAGAACTGGACTCAACACGCCCGATTCACCGCACAAGAATATATCTGACTAGTAATAATCTTAAAACCTATGTATTGATATCTCTCTGTTAGTGTGTCAAGTGGGTGTAAAGCGGCATAAACACAGCCGTGAAAAGCAGCTAAACCCCATTATAAAAATAAATTACTTTTCAAACCCCATGAAACAAAGACAGTGAAAGAGAGAGAAATTCTTTCACAATTCGTTCAGGGTCTGTGATGCAACCTGGATTGACCATATCTAGACCCACAGCTGGATGAGACATAAGTTTGGACACTCTTGGGGCTGAGAGGTTTGGTGAGGTTGGGTGAGCAAACGCAGACCCTTTAAAGTAATACTGCGTGCTACCCATCGCATGGGTCCCAAATCTCCAGGTTCCAGGGCATCTTCCTACATCGAAAACATGCATGAGAAACCCAGAAGATGGTACACCGTGTGATGGGGAAAGGTTTCTAAAACGCACCTCATTTCTCATCTCCTTGTGCTCGGGTTCGCCATTCCAGCCACTTTACTAGCAATCTCCCTACTTGGAGCATCAGCACCTTTAACCTCCTGTTCCGTACAGGTTGCTATTTGTCCTGAGGATGAACGGGAAGACGGGGAACCAATGAGAGACTAGCTCTTGGTGTTGGGACAGGCACAGGTCACTCTATTTTCCCATCAGGAAGAAGAATTAACCACAGGCTCAGCCTGCCCCCCGGAACCAGAACAGGGCCTGAAGCCATCCTGCGCTTTTGCGGCCAGCTCCCGAAAAAGCGAGTTGTAAAATGGAGCTTCAGGGCACTGCAATTCACAAACCTGCACAGTTATAAATGATAACTCTCGTCCACAAATATATTGAGGGAAGGCAAAGACGAGGAATTGAAATCAAGGCAGAATTGCAGGAAACAGATTTCAGGAGGTAGATTCGAATCGCCTTTAATATATTCAGGAAAAAACGCATACGCCCTTTTTGGCCAACCAAGCAACCTGGAAAGGCAAATCAGCGCTACAAAGAAGTCTCGCTTCCCATCGGTCAAAAGGGCCATGCTGAAAAAAGTGTCAAAACCAGAAATGCAGGACAGGCCATGGAGAAATGGGAGCCTTGCTACACTGATGGGCGGGATGTAAATTGCCAACAGCCACTCTGGAGAAGTGTACGGTGTGTCCTGAAACATCTAAAAAACACAGCTTAGAGAGCATAGGGCACTTCCACGCATGGGGGTATAAAGTGGGAAAATTAAAATCAGCAAGACACAAGCACCCCAAAGTTTAGGGCTGCTCTGTTGACAAGGACCTCCACTTCATTCCACCTTAAATATCCCAGGAAAGCGAAAAATGGATAAAAAATTTGAGGTCCATATGTACAATGGATTATCACTCAGCCATGAAATCAATGTCATAAGGCTAGTAGCAGCATGATGAGTGGATTTAGGTCCGACGATTCTAAGTGACATAAGTCACACAGAAAAGGACACTTCTCATAAGGTGTCACTTATAGAGGGAATGTAAAAACCGTTACACTTGAACTGAATTACAAAACAGAACAGAGTCACACATGCAGAAAACACACTATGGCTGCTTAACGGCAAAGGTGAGGTGGGGTGATACATAAAACAAGAGTTTCAAATTAGCTCAGATACCGTTCCATAAACCCAATATGTAACAGACAAGACCTACTCCTTGCTCAGAGAACTGGACTCAACACGCCCGATTCACCGCACAAGAATATATCTGACTAGTAATAATCTTAAAACCTATGTATTGATATCTCTCTGTTAGTGTGTCAAGTGGGTGTAAAGCGGCATAAACACAGCCGTGAAAAGCAGCTAAACCCCATTATAAAAATAAATTACTTTTCAAACCCCATGAAACAAAGACAGTGAAAGAGAGAGAAATTCTTTCACAATTCGTTCAGGGTCTGTGATGCAACCTGGATTGACCATATCTAGACCCACAGCTGGATGAGACATAAGGGTGGACACTCTTGGGGCTGAGAGGTTTGGTGAGGTTGGGTGAGCAAACGCAGACCCTTTAAAGTAATACTGCGTGCTACCCATCGCATGGGTCCCAAATCTCCAGGTTCCAGGGCATCTTCCTACATCGAAAACATGCATGAGAAACCCAGAAGATGGTACACCGTGTGATGGGGAAAGGTTTCTAAAACGCACCTCATTTCTCATCTCCTTGTGCTCGGGTTCGCCATTCCAGCCACTTTACTAGCAATCTCCCTACTTGGAGCATCAGCACCTTTAACCTCCTGTTCCGTACAGGTTGCTATTTGTCCTGAGGATGAACGGGAAGACGGGGAACCAATGAGAGACTAGCTCTTGGTGTTGGCACAGGCACAGGTCACTCTATTTTCCCATCAGGAAGAAGAATTAACCACAGGCTCAGCCTGCCCCCCGGAACCAGAACAGGGCCTGAAGCCATCCTGCGCTTTTGCGGCCAGCTCCCGAAAAAGCGAGTTGTAAAATGGAGCTTCAGGGCACTGCAATTCACAAACCTGCACAGTTATAAATGATAACTCTCGTCCACAAATATATTGAGGGAAGGCAAAGACGAGGAATTGAAATCAAGGCAGAATTGCAGGAAACAGATTTCAGGAGGTAGATTCGAATCGCCTTTAAAGCACATGAAAAGCGGCAAAACGTTGACAATGATGCCCTTGGCCAAAAAGGGCGTATGCGTTTTTTCCTGAATATATTCAGGAAAAAACGCATACGCCCTTTTTGGCCAACCAAGCAACCTGGAAAGGCAAATCAGCGCTACAAAGAAGTCTCGCTTCCCATCGGTCAAAAGGGCCATGCTGAAAAAAGTGTCAAAACCAGAAATGCAGGACAGGCCATGGAGAAATGGGAGCCTTGCTACACTGATGGGCGGGATGTAAATTGCCAACAGCCACTCTGGAGAAGTGTACGGTGTGTCCTGAAACATCTAAAAAACACAGCTTAGAGAGCATAGGGCACTTCCACGCATGGGGGTATAAACTGGGAAAATTAAAAATCAGCAAGACACAAGCACCCCAAAGTTTAGGGCTGCTCTGTTGACAAGGACCTCCACTTCATTCCACCTTAAATATCCCAGGAAAGCGAAAAATGGATAAAAAATTTGAGGTCCATATGTACAATGGATTATCACTCAGCCATGAAATCAATGTCATAAGGCTAGTAGCAGCATGATGAGTGGATTTAGGTCCGACGATTCTAAGTGACATAAGTCACACAGAAAAGGACACTTCTCATAAGGTGTCACTTATAGAGGGAATGTAAAAACCGTTACACTTGAACTGAATTACAAAACAGAACAGAGTCACACATGCAGAAAACACACTATGGCTGCTTAACGGGAAAGGTGAGGTGGGGTGATACATAAAACAAGAGTTTCAAATTAGCTCAGATACCGTTCCATAAACCCAATATGTAACAGACAAGACCTACTCCTTGCTCAGAAAACTGGACTCAACACGCCCGATTCACCGCACAAGAATATATCTGACTAGTAATAATCTTAAAACCTATGTATTGATATCTCTCTGTTAGTGTGTCAAGTGGGTGTAAAGCGGCATAAACACAGCCGTGAAAAGCAGCTAATCCCCATTATAAAAATAAATTACTTTTCAAAACCCATGAAACAAAGACAGTGAAAGAGAGAGAAATTCTTACACAATTCGTTCAGGGTCTGTGATGCAACCTGGATTGACCATATCTAGACCCACAGCTGGATGAGACATAAGGGTGGACACTCTTGGGGCTGAGAGGTTTGGTGAGGTTGGGTGAGCAAACGCAGACCCTTTAAAGTAATACTGCGTGCTACCCATCGCATGGGTCCCAAATCTCCAGGTTCAAGGGCATCTTCCTACATCGAAAACATGCATGAGAAACCCAGAAGATGGTACACCGTGTGATGGGGAAAGGTTTCTAAAACGCACCTCATTTCTCATCTCCTTGTGCTCGGGTTCGCCATTCCAGCCACTTTACTAGCAATCTCCCTACTTGGAGCATCAGCACATTTAACCTCCTGTTCCGTACAGGTTGCTATTTGTCCTGAGGATGAACGGGAAGACGGGGAACCAATGAGAGACTAGCTCTTGGTGTTGGGACAGGCACAGGTCACTCTATTTTCCCATCAGGAAGAAGAATTAACCACAGGCTCAGCCTGCCCCCCGGAACCAGAACAGGGCCTGAAGCCATCCTGCGCTTTTGCGGCCCGCTCCCGAAAAAGCGAGTTGTAAAATGGAGCTTCAGGGCACTGCAATTCACAAACCTGCACAGTTATAAATGATAACTCTCGTCCACAAATATATTGAGGGAAGGCAAAGACGAGGAATTGAAATCAAGGCAGAATTGCAGGAAACAGATTTCAGGAGGTAGATTCGAATCGCCTTGAAAGCACATGAAAAGCGGCAAAACGTTGACAATGATGCCCTTGGCCAAAAAGGGCGTATGCGTTTTTTCCTGAATATATTCAGGAAAAAACGCATACGCCCTTTTTGGCCAACCAAGCAACCTGGAAAGGCAAATCAGCGCTACAAAGAAGTCTCGCTTCCCATCGGTCAAAAGGGCCATGCTGAAAAAAGTGTCAAAAACAGAAATGCAGGACAGGCCATGGAGAAATGGGAGCCTTGCTACACTGATGGGCGGGATGTAAATTGCCAACAGCCACTCTGGAGAAGTGTACAGTGTGTCCTGAAACATCTAAAAAACACAGCTTAGAGAGCATAGGGCACTTCCACGCATGGGGGTATAAAGTGGGAAAATTAAAAATCAGCAAGACACAAGCACCCCAAAGTTTAGGGCTGCTCTGTTGACAAGGACCTCCACTTCATTCCACCTTAAATATCCCAGGAAAGCGAAAAATGGATAAAAAATTTGAGGTCCATATGTACAATGGATTATCACTCAGCCATGAAATCAATGTCATAAGGCTAGTAGCAGCATGATGAGTGGATTTAGGTCCGACGATTCTAAGTGACATAAGTCACACAGAAAAGGACACTTCTCATAAGGTGTCACTTATAGAGGGAATGTAAAAACCGTTACACTTGAACTGAATTACAAAACAGAACAGAGTCACACATGCAGAAAACACACTATGGCTGCTTAACGGGAAAGGTGAGGTGGGGTGATACATAAAACAAGAGTTTCAAATTAGCTCAGATACCGTTCCATAAACCCAATATGTAACAGACAAGACCTACTCCTTGCTCAGAGAACTGGACTCAACACGCCCGATTCACCGCACAAGAATATATCTGACTAGTAATAATCTTAAAACCTATGTATTGATATCTCTCTGTTAGTGTGTCAAGTGGGTGTAAAGCAGCATAAACACAGCCGTGAAAAGCAGCTAAACCCCATTATAAAAATAAATTACTTTTCAAAACCCATGAAACAAAGACAGTGAAAGAGAGAGAAATTCTTACACAATTCGTTCAGGGTCTGTGATGCAACCTGGATTGACCATATCTAGACCCACAGCTGGATGAGACATAAGGGTGGACACTCTTGGGGCTGAGAGGTTTGGTGAGGTTGGGTGAGCAAACGCAGACCCTTTAAAGTAATACTGCGTGCTACCCATCGCATGGGTCCCAAATCTCCAGGTTCAAGGGCATCTTCCTACATCGAAAACATGCATGAGAAACCCAGAAGATGGTACACCGTGTGATGGGGAAAGGTTTCTAAAACGCACCTCATTTCTCATCTCCTTGTGCTCGGGTTCGCCATTCCAGCCACTTTACTAGCAATCTCCCTACTTGGAGCATCAGCACCTTTAACCTCCTGTTCCGTACAGGTTGCTATTTGTCCTGAGGATGAACGGGAAGACGGGGAACCAATGAGAGACTAGCTCTTGGTGTTGGGACAGGCACAGGTCACTCTATTTTCCCATCAGGAAGAAGAATTAACCACAGGCTCAGCCTGCCCCCCGGAACCAGAACAGGGCCTGAAGCCATCCTGCGCTTTTGCGGCCCGCTCCCGAAAAAGCGAGTTGTAAAATGGAGCTTCAGGGCACTGCAATTCACAAACCTGCACAGTTATAAATGATAACTCTCGTCCACAAATATATTGAGGGAAGGCAAAGACGAGGAATTGAAATCAAGGCAGAATTGCAGGAAACAGATTTCAGGAGGTAGATTCGAATCGCCTTGAAAGCACATGAAAAGCGGCAAAACGTTGACAATGATGCCCTTGGCCAAAAAGGGCGTATGCGTTTTTTCCTGAATATATTCAGGAAAAAACGCATACGCCCTTTTTGGCCAACCAAGCAACCTGGAAAGGCAAATCAGCGCTACAAAGAAGTCTCGCTTCCCATCGGTCAAAAGGGCCATGCTGAAAAAAGTGTCAAAACCAGAAATGCAGGACAGGCCATGGAGAAATGGGAGCCTTGCTACACTGATGGGCGGGATGTAAATTGCCAACAGCCACTCTGGAGAAGTGTACAGTGTGTCCTGAAACATCTAAAAAACACAGCTTAGAGAGCATAGGGCATTTCCACGCATGGGGGTATAAAGTGGGAAAATTAAAAATCAGCAAGACACAAGCACCCCAAAGTTTAGGGCTGCTCTGTTGACAAGGACCTCCACTTCATTCCACCTTAAATATCCCAGGAAAGCGAAAAATGGATAAAAAATTTGAGGTCCATATGTACAATGGATTATCACTCAGCCATGAAATCAATGTCATAAGGCTAGTAGCAGCATGATGAGTGGATTTAGGTCCGACGATTCTAAGTGACATAAGTCACACAGAAAAGGACACTTCTCATAAGGTGTCACTTATAGAGGGAATGTAAAAACCGTTACACTTGAACTGAATTACAAAACAGAACAGAGTCACACATGCAGAAAACACACTATGGCTGCTTAACGGGAAAGGTGAGGTGGGGTGATACATAAAACAAGAGTTTCAAATTAGCTCAGATACCGTTCCATAAACCCAATATGTAACAGACAAGACCTACTCCTTGCTCAGAGAACTGGACTCAACACGCCCGATTCACCGCACAAGAATATATCTGACTAGTAATAATCTTAAAACCTATGTATTGATATCTCTCTGTTAGTGTGTCAAGTGGGTGTAAAGCAGCATAAACACAGCCGTGAAAAGCAGCTAAACCCCATTATAAAAATAAATTACTTTTCAAAACCCATGAAACAAAGACAGTGAAAGAGAGAGAAATTCTTACACAATTCGTTCAGGCTCTGTGATGCAACCTGGATTGACCATATCTAGACCCACAGCTGGATGAGACATAAGGGTGGACACTCTTGGGGCTGAGAGGTTTGGTGAGGTTGGGTGAGCAAACGCAGACCCTTTAAAGTAATACTGCGTGCTACCCATCGCATGGGTCCCAAATCTCCAGGTTCAAGGGCATCTTCCTACATCGAAAACATGCATGAGAAACCCAGAAGATGGTACACCGTGTGATGGGGAAAGGTTTCTAAAACGCACCTCATTTCTCATCTCCTTGTGCTCGGGTTCGCCATTCCAGCCCCTTTACTAGCAATCTCCCTACTTGGAGCATCAGCACCTTTAACCTCCTGTTCCGTACAGGTTGCTATTTGTCCTGAGGATGAACGGGAAGACGGGGAACCAATGAGAGACTAGCTCTTGGTGTTGGGACAGGCACAGGTCACTCTATTTTCCCATCAGGAAGAAGAATTAACCACAGGCTCAGCCTGCCCCCCGGAACCAGAACAGGGCCTGAAGCCATCCTGCGCTTTTGCGGCCAGCTCCCGAAAAAGCGAGTTGTAAAATGGAGCTTCAGGGCACTGCAATTCACAAACCTGCACAGTTATAAATGATAACTCTCGTCCACAAATATATTGAGGGAAGGCAAAGACGAGGAATTGAAATCAAGGCAGAATTGCAGGAAACAGATTTCAGGAGGTAGATTCGAATCGCCTTTAAAGCACATGAAAAGCGGCAAAACGTTGACAATGATGCCCTTGGCCAAAAAGGGCGTATGCGTTTTTTCCTGAATATATTCAGGAAAAAACGCATACGCCCTTTTTGGCCAACCAAGCAACCTGGAAAGGCAAATCAGCGCTTCAAAGAAGTCTCGCTTCCCATCGGTCAAAAGGGCCATGCTGAAAAAAGTGTCAAAACCAGAAATGCAGGACAGGCCATGGAGAAATGGGAGCCTTGCTACACTGATGGGCGGGATGTAAATTGCCAACAGCCACTCTGGAGAAGTGTACGGTGTGTCCTGAAACATCTAAAAAACACAGCTTAGAGAGCATAGGGCACTTCCACGCATGGGGGTATAAAGTGGGAAAATTAAAAATCAGCAAGACACAAGCACCCCAAAGTTTAGGGCTGCTCTGTTGACAAGGACCTCCACTTCATTCCACCTTAAATATCCCAGGAAAGCGAAAAATGGATAAAAAATTTGAGGTCCATATGTACAATGGATTATCACTCAGCCATGAAATCAATGTCATAAGGCTAGTAGCAGCATGATGAGTGGATTTAGGTCCGACGATTCTAAGTGACATAAGTCACACAGAAAAGGACACTTCTCATAAGGTGTCACTTATAGAGGGAATGTAAAAACCGTTACACTTGAACTGAATTACAAAACAGAACAGAGTCACACATGCAGAAAACACACTATGGCTGCTTAACGGGAAAGGTGAGGTGGGGTGATACATAAAACAAGAGTTTCAAATTAGCTCAGATACCGTTCCATAAACCCAATATGTAACAGACAAGACCTACTCCTTGCTCAGAGAACTGGACTCAACACGCCCGATTCACCGCACAAGAATATATCTGACTAGTAATAATCTTAAAACCTATGTATTGATATCTCTCTGTTAGTGTGTCAAGTGGGTGTAAAGCAGCATAAACACAGCCGTTAAAAGCAGCTAAACCCCATTATAAAAATAAATTACTTTTCAAAACCCATGAAACAAAGACAGTGAAAGAGAGAGAAATTCTTACACAATTCGTTCAGGGTCTGTGATGCAACCTGGATTGACCATATCTAGACCCACAGCTGGATGAGACATAAGGGTGGACACTCTTGGGGCTGAGAGGTTTGGTGAGGTTGGGTGAGCAAACGCAGACCCTTTAAAGTAATACTGCGTGCTACCCATCGCATGGGTCCCAAATCTCCAGGTTCAAGGGCATCTTCCTACATCGAAAACATGCATGAGAAACCCAGAAGATGGTACACCGTGTGATGGGGAAAGGTTTCTAAAACGCACCTCATTTCTCATCTCCTTGTGCTCGGGTTCGCCATTCCAGCCCCTTTACTAGCAATCTCCCTACTTGGAGCATCAGCACCTTTAACCTCCTGTTCCGTACAGGTTGCTATTTGTCCTGAGGATGAACGGGAAGACGGGGAACCAATGAGAGACTAGCTCTTGGTGTTGGGACAGGCACAGGTCACTCTATTTTCCCATCAGGAAGAAGAATTAACCACAGGCTCAGCCTGCCCCCCGGAACCAGAACAGGGCCTGAAGCCATCCTGCGCTTTTGCGGCCAGCTCCCGAAAAAGCGAGTTGTAAAATGGAGCTTCAGGGCAATGCAATTCACAAACCTGCACAGTTATAAATGATAACTCTCGTCCACAAATATATTGAGGGAAGGCAAAGACGAGGAATTGAAATCAAGGCAGAATTGCAGGAAACAGATTTCAGGAGGTAGATTCGAATCGCCTTTAAAGCACATGAAAAGCGGCAAAACGTTGACAATGATGCCCTTGGCCAAAAAGGGCGTATGCGTTTTTTCCTTAATATATTCAGGAAAAAACGCATACGCCCTTTTTGGCCAACCAAGCAACCTGGAAAGGCAAATCAGCGCTTCAAAGAAGTCTCGCTTCCCATCGGTCAAAAGGGCCATGCTGAAAAAAGTGTCAAAACCAGAAATGCAGGACAGGCCATGGAGAAATGGGAGCCTTGCTACACTGATGGGCGGGATGTAAATTGCCAACAGCCACTCTGGAGAAGTGTACGGTGTGTCCTGAAACATCTAAAAAACACAGCTTAGAGAGCATAGGGCACTTCCACGCATGGGGGTATAAAGTGGGAAAATTAAAAATCAGCAAGACACAAGCACCCCAAAGTTTAGGGCTGCTCTGTTGACAAGGACCTCCACTTCATTCCACCTTAAATATCCCAGGAAAGCGAAAAATGGATAAAAAATTTGAGGTCCATATGTACAATGGATTATCACTCAGCCATGAAATCAATGTCATAAGGCTAGTAGCAGCATGATGAGTGGATTTAGGTCCGACGATTCTAAGTGACATAAGTCACACAGAAAAGGACACTTCTCATAAGGTGTCACTTATAGAGGGAATGTAAAAACCGTTACACTTGAACTGAATTACAAAACAGAACAGAGTCACACATGCAGAAAACACACTATGGCTGCTTAACGGGAAAGGTGAGGTGGGGTGATACATAAAACAAGAGTTTCAAATTAGCTCAGATACCGTTCCATAAACCCAATATGTAACAGACAAGACCTACTCCTTGCTCAGAGAACTGGACTCAACACGCCCGATTCACCGCACAAGAATATATCTGACTAGTAATAATCTTAAAACCTATGTATTGATATCTCTCTGTTAGTGTGTCAAGTGGGTGTAAAGCAGCATAAACACAGCCGTGAAAAGCAGCTAAACCCCATTATAAAAATAAATTACTTTTCAAAACCCATGAAACAAAGACAGTGAAAGAGAGAGAAATTCTTACACAATTCGTTCAGGGTCTGTGATGCAACCTGGATTGACCATATCTAGACCCACAGCTGGATGAGATATAAGGGTGGACACTCTTGGGGCTGAGAGGTTTGGTGAGGTTGGGTGAGCAAACGCAGACCCTTTAAAGTAATACTGCGTGCTACCCATCGCATGGGTCCCAAATCTCCAGGTTCAAGGGCATCTTCCTACATCGAAAACATGCATGAGAAACCCAGAAGATGGTACACCGTGTGATGGGGAAAGGTTTCTAAAACGCACCTCATTTCTCATCTCCTTGTGCTCGGGTTCGCCATTCCAGCCCCTTTACTAGCAATCTCCCTACTTGGAGCATCAGCACCTTTAACCTCCTGTTCCGTACAGGTTGCTATTTGTCCTGAGGATGAACGGGAAGACGGGGAACCAATGAGAGACTAGCTCTTGGTGTTGGGACAGGCACAGGTCACTCTATTTTCCCATCAGGAAGAAGAATTAACCACAGGCTCAGCCTGCCCCCCGGAACCAGAACAGGGCCTGAAGCCATCCTGCGCTTTTGCGGCCAGCTCCCGAAAAAGCGAGTTGTAAAATGGAGCTTCAGGGCAATGCAATTCACAAACCTGCACAGTTATAAATGATAACTCTCGTCCACAAATATATTGAGGGAAGGCAAAGACGAGGAATTGAAATCAAGGCAGAATTGCAGGAAACAGATTTCAGGAGGTAGATTCGAATCGCCTTTAAAGCACATGAAAAGCGGCAAAACGTTGACAATGATGCCCTTGGCCAAAAAGGGCGTATGCGTTTTTTCCTGAATATATTCAGGAAAAAACGCATACGCCCTTTTTGGCCAACCAAGCAACCTGGAAAGGCAAATCAGCGCTACAAAGAAGTCTCGCTTCCCATCGGTCAAAAGGGCCATGCTGAAAAAAGTGTCAAAACCAGAAATGCAGGACAGGCCATGGAGAAATGGGAGCCTTGCTACACTGATGGGCGGGATGTAAATTGCCAACAGCCACTCTGGAGAAGTGTACGGTGTGTCCTGAAACATCTAAAAAACACAGCTTAGAGAGCATAGGGCACTTCCACGCATGGGGGTATAAAGTGGGAAAATTAAAAATCAGCAAGACACAAGCACCCCAAAGTTTAGGGCTGCTCTGTTGACAAGGACCTCCACTTCATTCCACCTTAAATATCCCAGGAAAGCGAAAAATGGATAAAAAATTTGAGGTCCATATGTACAATGGATTATCACTCAGCCATGAAATCAATGTCATAAGGCTAGTAGCAGCATGATGAGTGGATTTAGGTCCGACGATTCTAAGTGACATAAGTCACACAGAAAATGACACTTCTCATAAGGTGTCACTTATAGAGGGAATGTAAAAACCGTTACACTTGAACTGAATTACAAAACAGAACAGAGTCACACATGCAGAAAACACACTATGGCTGCTTAACGGGAAAGGTGAGGTGGGGTGATACATAAAACAAGAGTTTCAAATTAGCTCAGATACCGTTCCATAAACCCAATATGTAACAGACAAGACCTACTCCTTGCTCAGAGAACTGGACTCAACACGCCCGATTCACCGCACAAGAATATATCTGACTAGTAATAATCTTAAAACCTATGTATTGATATCTCTCTGTTAGTGTGTCAAGTGGGTGTAAAGCAGCATAAACACAGCCGTGAAAAGCAGCTAAACCCCATTATAAAAATAAATTACTTTTCAAAACCCATGAAACAAAGACAGTGAAAGAGAGAGAAATTCTTACACAATTCGTTCAGGGTCTGTGATGCAACCTGGATTGACCATATCTAGACCCACAGCTGGATGAGACATAAGGGTGGACACTCTTGGGGCTGAGAGGTTTGGTGAGGTTGGGTGAGCAAACGCAGACCCTTTAATGTAATACTGCGTGCTACCCATCGCATGGGTCCCAAATCTCCAGGTTCAAGGGCATCTTCCTACATCGAAAACATGCATGAGACACCCAGAAGATGGTACACCGTGTGATGGGGAAAGGTTTCTAAAACGCACCTCATTTCTCATCTCCTTGTGCTCGGGTTCGCCATTCCAGCCACTTTACTAGCAATCTCCCTACTTGGAGCATCAGCACCTTTAACCTCCTGTTCCGTACAGGTTGCTATTTGTCCTGAGGATGAATGGGAAGACGGGGAACCAATGAGAGACTAGCTCTTGGTGTTGGGACAGGCACAGGTCACTCTATTTTCCCATCAGGAAGAAGAATTAACCACAGGCTCAGCCTGCCCCCCGGAACCAGAACAGGGCCTGAAGCCATCCTGCGCTTTTGCGGCCAGCTCCCGAAAAAGCGAGTTGTAAAATGGAGCTTCAGGGCACTGCAATTCACAAACCTGCACAGTTATAAATGATAACTCTCGTCCACAAATATATTGAGGGAAGGCAAAGACGAGGAATTGAAATCAAGGCAGAATTGCAGGAAACAGATTTCAGGAGGTAGATTCGAATCGCCTTTAAAGCACATGAAAAGCGGCAAAACGTTGACAATGATGCCCTTGGCCAAAAAGGGCGTATGCGTTTTTTCCTGAATATATTCAGGAAAAAACGCATACGCCCTTTTTGGCCAACCAAGCAACCTGGAAAGGCAAATCAGCGCTACAAAGAAGTCTCGCTTCCCATTGGTCAAAACGGCCATGCTGAAAAAAGTGTCAAAAACAGAAATGCAGGACAGGACATGGAGAAATGGGAGCCTTGCTACACTGATGGGCGGGATGTAAATTGCCAACAGCCACTCTGGAGAAGTGTACGGTGTGTCCTGAAACATCTAAAAAACACAGCTTAGAGAGCATAGGGCACTTCCACGCATGGGGGTATAAAGTGGGAAAATTAAAAATCAGCAAGACACAAGCACCCCAAAGTTTAGGGCTGCTCTGTTGACAAGGACCTCCACTTCATTCCACCTTAAATATCCCAGGAAAGCGAAAAATGGATAAAAAATTTCAGGTCCATATGTACAATGGATTATCACTCAGCCATGAAATCAATGTCATAAGGCTAGTAGCAGCATGATGAGTGGATTTAGGTCCGACGATTCTAAGTGACATAAGTCACACAGAAAAGGACACTTCTCATAAGGTGTCACTTATAGAGGGAATGTAAAAACCGTTACACTTGAACTGAATTACAAAACAGAACAGAGTCACACATGCAGAAAACACACTATGGCTGCTTAACGGGAAAGGTGAGGTGGGGTGATACATAAAACAAGAGTTTCAAATTAGCTCAGATACCGTTCCATAAACCCAATATGTAACAGACAAGACCTACTCCTTGCTCAGAGAACTGGACTCAACACGCCCGATTCACCGCACAAGAATATATCTGACTAGTAATAATCTTAAAACCTATGTATTGATATCTCTCTGTTAGTGTGTCAAGTGGGTGTAAAGCAGCATAAACACAGCCGTGAAAAGCAGCTAAACCCCATTATAAAAATAAATTACTTTTCAAAACCCATGAAACAAAGACAGTGAAAGAGAGAGAAATTCTTACACAATTCGTTCAGGGTCTGTGATGCAAACTGGATTGACCATATCTAGACCCACAGCTGGATGAGACATAAGGGTGGACACTCTTGGGGCTGAGAGGTTTGGTGAGGTTGGGTGAGCAAACGCAGACCCTTTAAAGTAATACTGCGTGCTACCCATCGCATGGGTCCCAAATCTCCAGGTTCAAGGGCATCTTCCTACATCGAAAACATGCATGAGAAACCCAGAAGATGGTACACCGTGTGATGGGGAAAGGTTTCTAAAACGCACCTCATTTCTCATCTCCTTGTGCTCGGGTTCGCCATTCCAGCCCCTTTACTAGCAATCTCCCTACTTGGAGCATCAGCACCTTTAACCTCCTGTTCCGTACAGGTTGCTATTTGTCCTGAGGATGAACGGGAAGACGGGGAACCAATGAGAGACTAGCTCTTGGTGTTGGGACAGGCACAGGTCACTCTATTTTCCCATCAGGAAGAAGAATTAACCACAGGCTCAGCCTGCCCCCCGGAACCAGAACAGGGCCTGAAGCCATCCTGCGCTTTTGCGGCCAGCTCCCGAAAAAGCGAATTGTAAAATGGAGCTTCAGGGCAATGCAATTCACAAACCTGCACAGTTATAAATGATAACTCTCGTCCACAAATATATTGAGGGAAGGCAAAGACGAGGAATTGAAATCAAGGCAGAATTGCAGGAAACAGATTTCAGGAGGTAGATTCGAATCGCCTTTAAAGCACATGAAAAGCGGCAAAACGTTGACAATGATGCCCTTGGCCAAAAAGGGCGTATGCGTTTTTTCCTGAATATATTCAGGAAAAAACGCATACGCCCTTTTTGGCCAACCAAGCAACCTGGAAAGGCAAATCAGCGCTACAAAGAAGTCTCGCTTCCCATCGGTCAAAAGGGCCATGCTGAAAAAAGTGTCAAAACCAGAAATGCAGGACAGGCCATGGAGAAATGGGAGCCTTGCTACACTGATGGGCGGGATGTAAATTGCCAACAGCCACTCTGGAGAAGTGTACGGTGTGTCCTGAAACATCTAAAAAACACAGCTTAGAGAGCATAGGGCACTTCCACGCATGGGGGTATAAAGTGGGAAAATTAAAAATCAGCAAGACACAAGCACCCCAAAGTTTAGGGCTGCTCTGTTGACAAGGACCTCCACTTCATTCCACCTTAAATATCCCAGGAAAGCGAAAAATGGATAAAAAATTTGAGGTCCATATGTACAATGGATTATCACTCAGCCATGAAATCAATGTCATAAGGCTAGTAGCAGCATGATGAGTGGATTTAGGTCCGACGATTCTAAGTGACATAAGTCACACAGAAAAGGACACTTCTCATAAGGTGTCACTTATAGAGGGAATGTAAAAACCGTTACACTTGAACTGAATTACAAAACAGAACAGAGTCACACATGCAGAAAACACACTATGGCTGCTTAACGGGAAAGGTGAGGTGGGGTGATACATAAAACAAGAGTTTCAAATTAGCTCAGATACCGTTCCATAAACCCAATATGTAACAGACAAGACCTACTCCTTGCTCAGAGAACTGGACTCAACACGCCCGATTCACCGCACAAGAATATATCTGACTAGTAATAATCTTAAAACCTATGTATTGATATCTCTCTGTTAGTGTGTCAAGTGGGTGTAAAGCAGCATAAACACAGCCGTGAAAAGCAGCTAAACCCCATTATAAAAATAAATTACTTTTCAAAACCCATGAAACAAAGACAGTGAAAGAGAGAGAAATTCTTACACAATTCGTTCAGGGTCTGTGATGCAACCTGGATTGACCATATCTAGACCCACAGCTGGATGAGACATAAGGGTGGACACTCTTGGGGCTGAGAGGTTTGGTGAGGTTGGGTGAGCAAACGCAGACCCTTTAAAGTAATACTGCGTGCTACCCATCGCATGGGTCCCAAATCTCCAGGTTCAAGGGCATCTTCCTACATCGAAAACATGCATGAGACACCCAGAAGATGGTACACCGTGTGATGGGGAAAGGTTTCTAAAACGCACCTCATTTCTCATCTCCTTGTGCTCGGGTTCGCCATTCCAGCCACTTTACTAGCAATCTCCCTACTTGGAGCATCAGCACCTTTAACCTCCTGTTCCGTACAGGTTGCTATTTGTCCTGAGGATGAACGGGAAGACGGGGAACCAATGAGAGACTAGCTCTTGGTGTTGGGACAGGCACAGGTCACTCTATTTTCCCATCAGGAAGAAGAATTAACCACAGGCTCAGCCTGCTCCCCGGAACCAGAACAGGGCCTGAAGCCATCCTGCGCTTTTGCGGCCAGCTCCCGAAAAAGCGAGTTGTAAAATGGAGCTTCAGGGCACTGCAATTCACAAACCTGCACAGTTATAAATGATAACTCTCGTCCACAAATATATTGAGGGAAGGCAAAGACGAGGAATTGAAATCAAGGCAGAATTGCAGGAAACAGATTTCAGGAGGTAGATTCGAATCGCCTTTAAAGCACATGAAAAGCGGCAAAACGTTGACAATGATGCCCTTGGCCAAAAAGGGCGTATGCGTTTTTTCCTGAATATATTCAGGAAAAAACGCATACGCCCTTTTTGGCCAACCAAGCAACCTGGAAAGGCAAATCAGCGCTACAAAGAAGTCTCGCTTCCCATCGGTCAAAAGGGCCATGCTGAAAAAAGTGTCAAAACCAGAAATGCAGGACAGGCCATGGAGAAATGGGAGCCTTGCTACACTGATGGGCGGGATGTAAATTGCCAACAGCCACTCTGGAGAAGTGTACGGTGTGTCCTGAAACATCTAAAAAACACAGCTTAGAGAGCATAGGGCACTTCCACGCATGGGGGTATAAAGTGGGAAAATTAAAAATCAGCAAGACACAAGCACCCCAAAGTTTAGGGCTGCTCTGTTGACAAGGACCTCCACTTCATTCCACCTTAAATATCCCAGGAAAGCGAAAAATGGATAAAAAATTTGAGGTCCATATGTACAATGGATTATCACTCAGCCATGAAATCAATGTCATAAGGCTAGTAGCAGCATGATGAGTGGATTTAGGTCCGACGATTCTAAGTGACATAAGTCACACAGAAAAGGACACTTCTCATAAGGTGTCACTTATAGAGGGAATGTAAAAACCGTTACACTTGAACTGAATTACAAAACAGAACAGAGTCACACATGCAGAAAACACACTATGGCTGCTTAACGGGAAAGGTGAGGTGGGGTGATACATAAAACAAGAGTTTCAAATTAGCTCAGATACCGTTCCATAAACCCAATATGTAACAGACAAGACCTACTCCTTGCTCAGAGAACTGGACTCAACACGCCCGATTCACCGCACAAGAATATATCTGACTAGTAATAATCTTAAAACCTATGTATTGATATCTCTCTGTTAGTGTGTCAAGTGGGTGTAAAGCGGCATAAACACAGCCGTGAAAAGCAGCTAAACCCCATTATAAAAATAAATTACTTTTCAAAACCCATGAAACAAAGACAGTGAAAGAGAGAGAAATTCTTACACAATTCGTTCAGGGTCTGTGATGCAACCTGGATTGACCATATCTAGACCCACAGCTGGATGAGACATAAGGGTGGACACTCTTGGGGCTGAGAGGTTTGGTGAGGTTGGGTGAGCAAACGCAGACCCTTTAAAGTAATACTGCGTGCTACCCATCGCATGGGTCCCAAATCTCCAGGTTCAAGGGCATCTTCCTACATCGAAAACATGCATGAGAAACCCAGAAGATGGTACACCGTGTGATGGGGAAAGGTTTCTAAAACGCACCTCATTTCTCATCTCCTTGTGCTCGGGTTCGCCATTCCAGCCACTTTACTAGCAATCTCCCTACTTGGAGCATCAGCACCTTTAACCTCCTGTTCCGTACAGGTTGCTATTTGTCCTGAGGATGAACGGGAAGACGGGGAACCAATGAGAGACTAGCTCTTGGTGTTGGCACAGGCACAGGTCACTCTATTTTCCCATCAGGAAGAAGAATTAACCACAGGCTCAGCCTGCCCCCCGGAACCAGAACAGGGCCTGAAGCCATCCTGCGCTTTTGCGGCCAGCTCCCGAAAAAGCGAGTTGTAAAATGGAGCTTCAGGGCACTGCAATTCACAAACCTGCACAGTTATAAATGATAACTCTCGTCCACAAATATATTGAGGGAAGGCAAAGACGAGGAATTGAAATCAAGGCAGAATTGCAGGAAACAGATTTCAGGAGGTAGATTCGAATCGCCTTGAAAGCACATGAAAAGCGGCAAAACGTTGACAATGATGCCCTTGGCCAAAAAGGGCGTATGCGTTTTTTCCTGAATATATTCAGGAAAAAACGCATACGCCCTTTTTGGCCAACCAAGCAACCTGGAAAGGCAAATCAGCGCTACAAAGAAGTCTCGCTTCCCATCGGTCAAAAGGGCCATGCTGAAAAAAGTGTCAAAACCAGAAATGCAGGACAGGCCATGGAGAAATGGGAGCCTTGCTACACTGATGGGCGGGATGTAAATTGCCAACAGCCACTCTGGAGAAGTGTACGGTGTGTCCTGAAACATCTAAAAAACACAGCTTAGAGAGCATAGGGCACTTC
Organism: Balaenoptera physalus; assembly: GCF_965194825.1. Lineage (NCBI taxonomy): Eukaryota > Metazoa > Chordata > Mammalia > Artiodactyla > Balaenopteridae > Balaenoptera > Balaenoptera physalus. Next base: position 679,714 of record NW_028126486.1, read on the forward strand.
CACGCATGGGGGTATAAAGTGGGAAAATTAAAAATCAGCAAGACACAAGCACCCCAAAGTTTAGGGCTGCTCTGTTGACAAGGACCTCCACTTCATTCCACCTTAAATATCCCAGGAAAGCGAAAAATGGATAAAAAATTGGAGGTCCATATGTACAATGGATTATCACTCAGCCATGAAATCAATGTCCTAAGGCTAGTAGCAGCATGATGAGTGGATTTAGGTCCGACGATTCTAAGTGACATAAGTCACACAGAAAAGGACACTTCTCATAAGGTGTCACTTATAGAGGGAATGTAAAAACCGTTACACTTGAACTGAATTACAAAACAGAACAGAGTCACACATGCAGAAAACACACTATGGCTGCTTAACGGGAAAGGTGAGGTGGGGTGATACATAAAACAAGAGTTTCAAATTAGCTCAGATACCGTTCCATAAACCCAATATGTAACAGACAAGACCTACTCCTTGCTCAGAGAACTGGACTCAACACGCCCGATTCACCGCACAAGAATATATCTGACTAGTAATAATCTTAAAACCTATGTATTGATATCTCTCTGTTAGTGTGTCAAGTGGGTGTAACGCGGCATAAACACAGCCGTGAAAAGCAGCTAAACCCCATTATAAAAATAAATTACTTTTCAAAACCCATGAAACAAAGACAGTGAAAGAGAGAGAAATTCTTACACAATTCGTTCAGGGTCTGTGATGCAACCTGGATTGACCATATCTAGACCCACAGCTGGATGAGACATAAGGGTGGACACTCTTGGGGCTGAGAGGTTTGGTGAGGTTGGGTGAGCAAACGCAGACCCTTTAAAGTAATACTGCGTGCTACCCATCGCATGGGTCCCAAATCTCCAGGTTCAAGGGCATCTTCCTACATCGAAAACATGCATGAGAAACCCAGAAGATGGTACACCGTGTGATGGGGAAAGGTTTCTAAAACGCACCTCATTTCTCATCTCCTTGTGCTCGGGTTCGCCATTCCAGCCCCTTTACTAGCAATCTCCCTACTTGGAGCATCAGCACCTTTAACCTCCTGTTCCGTACAGGTTGCTATTTGTCCTGAGGATGAACGGGAAGACGGGGAACCAATGAGAGACTAGCTCTTGGTGTTGGGACAGGCACAGGTCACTCTATTTTCCCATCAGGAAGAAGAATTAACCACAGGCTCAGCCTGCCCCCTGGAACCAGAACAGGGCCTGAAGCCATCCTGCGCTTTTGCGGCCAGCTCCCGAAAAAGCGAGTTGTAAAATGGAGCTTCAGGGCACTGCAATTCACAAACCTGCACAGTTATAAATGATAACTCTCGTCCACAAATATATTGAGGGAAGGCAAAGACGAGGAATTGAAATCAAGGCAGAATTGCAGGAAACAGATTTCAGGAGGTAGATTCGAATCGCCTTTAAAGCACATGAAAAGCGGCAAAACGTTGACAATGATGCCCTTGGCCAAAAAGGGCGTATGCGTTTTTTCCTGAATATATTCAGGAAAAAACGCATACGCCCTTTTTGGCCAACCAAGCAACCTGGAAAGGCAAATCAGCGCTACAAAGAAGTCTCGCTTCCCATCGGTCAAAAGGGCCATGCTGAAAAAAGTGTCAAAACCAGAAATGCAGGACAGGCCATGGAGAAATGGGAGCCTTGCTACACTGATGGGCGGGATGTAAATTGCCAACAGCCACTCTGGAGAAGTGTACGGTGTGTCCTGAAACATCTAAAAAACACAGCTTAGAGAGCATAGGGCACTTCCACGCATGGGGGTATAAAGTGGGAAAATTAAAAATCAGCAAGACACAAGCACTCCAAAGTTTAGGGCTGCTCTGTTGACAAGGACCTCCACTTCATTCCACCTTAAATATCCCAGGAAAGCGAAAAATGGATAAAAAATTTGAGGTCCATATGTACAATGGATTATCACTCAGCCATGAAATCTATGTCATAAGGCTAGTAGCAGCATGATGAGTGGATTTAGGTCCGACGATTCTAAGTGACATAAGTCACACAGAAAAGGACACTTCTCATAAGGTGTCACTTATAGAGGGAATGTAAAAACCGTTACACTTGAACTGAATTACAAAACAGAACAGAGTCACACATGCAGAAAACACACTATGGCTGCTTAACGGGAAAGGTGAGGTGGGGTGATACATAAAACAAGAGTTTCAAATTAGCTCAGATACCGTTCCATAAACCCAATATGTAACAGACAAGACCTACTCCTTGCTCAGAGAACTGGACTCAACACGCCCGATTCACCGCACAAGAATATATCTGACTAGTAATAATCTTAAAACCTATGTATTGATATCTCTCTGTTAGTGTGTCAAGTGGGTGTAAAGCGGCATAAACACAGCCGTGAAAAGCAGCTAAACCCCATTATAAAAATAAATTACTTTTCAAAACCCATGAAACAAAGACAGTGAAAGAGAGAGAAATTCTTACACAATTCGTTCAGGGTCTGTGATGCAACCTGGATTGACCATATCTAGACCCACAGCTGTATTAGACAGAAGGGTGGACACTCTTGGGCCTGAGAGGTTTGGTGAGGTTGGGTGAGCAAACGCAGACCCTTTAAAGTAATACCGCGTGATACCCATCGCATGGGTCCCAAATCTCCAGGTTCAAGGGCATCTTCCTACATCGAAAACATGCATGAGAAACCCAGAAGATGGTACACCGTGTGATGGGGAAAGGTTTCTAAAACGCACCTCATTTCTCATCTCCTTGTGCTCGGGTTCGCCATTCCAGCCACTTTACTAGCAATCTCCCTACTTGGAGCATCAGCACCTTTAACCTCCTGTTCCGTACAGGTTGCTATTTGTCCTGAGGATGAACGGGAAGACGGGGAACCAATGAGAGACTAGCTCTTGGTGTTGGGACAGGCACAGGTCACTCTATTTTCCCATCAGGAAGAAGAATTAACCACAGGCTCAGCCTGCCCCCCGGAACCAGAACAGGGCCTGAAGCCATCCTGCGCTTTTGCGGCCAGCTCCCGAAAAAGCGAGTTGTAAAATGGAGCTTCAGGGCACTGCAATTCACAAACCTGCACAGTTATAAATGATAACTCTCGTCCACAAATATATTGAGGGAAGGCAAAGACGAGGAATTAAAATCAAGGCAGAATTGCAGGAAACAGATTTCAGGAGGTAGATTCGAATCGCCTTGAAAGCACATGAAAAGCGGCAAAACGTTGACAATGATGCCCTTGGCCAAAAAGGGCGTATGCGTTTTTTCCTGAATATATTCAGGAAAAAACGCATACGCCCTTTTTGGCCAACCAAGCAACCTGGAAAGGCAAATCAGCGCTACAAAGAAGTCTCGCTTCCCATCGGTCAAAAGGGCCATGCTGAAAAAAGTGTCAAAAACAGAAATGCAGGACAGGCCATGGAGAAATGGGAGCCTTGCTACACTGATGGGCGGGATGTAAATTGCCAACAGCCACTCTGGAGAAGTGTACGGTGTGTCCTTAAACATCTAAAAAACACAGCTTAGAGAGCATAGGGCACTTCCACGCATGGGGGTATAAAGTGGGAAAATTAAAAATCAGCAAGACACAAGCACCCCAAAGTTTAGGGCTGCTCTGTTGACAAGGACCTCCACTTCATTCCACCTTAAATATCCCAGGAAAGCGAAAAATGGATAAAAAATTGGAGGTCCATATGTACAATGGATTATCACTCAGCCATGAAATCAATGTCCTAAGGCTAGTAGCAGCATGATGAGTGGATTTAGGTCCGACGATTCTAAGTGACATAAGTCACACAGAAAAGGACACTTCTCATAAGGTGTCACTTATAGAGGGAATGTAAAAACCGTTACACTTGAACTGAATTACAAAACAGAACAGAGTCACACATGCAGAAAACACACTATGGCTGCTTAACGGGAAAGGTGAGGTGGGGTGATACATAAAACAAGAGTTTCAAATTAGCTCAGATACCGTTCCATAAACCCAATATGTAACAGACAAGACCTACTCCTTGCTCAGAGAACTGGACTCAACACGCCCGATTCACCGCACAAGAATATATCTGACTAGTAATAATCTTAAAACCTATGTATTGATATCTCTCTGTTAGTGTGTCAAGTGGGTGTAAAGCGGCATAAACACAGCCGTGAAAAGCAGCTAAACCCCATTATAAAAATAAATTACTTTTCAAAACCCATGAAACAAAGACAGTGAAAGAGAGAGAAATTCTTAAACAATTCGTTTAGGGTCTGTGATGCAACCTGGATTGACCATATCTAGACCCACAGCTGGATGAGACATAAGGGTGGACACTCTTGGGGCTGAGAGGTTTGGTGAGGTTGGGTGAGCAAACGCAGACCCTTTAAAGTAATACTGCGTGCTACCCATCGCATGGGTCCCAAATCTCCAGGTTCAAGGGCATCTTCCTACATCGAAAACATGCATGAGACACCCAGAAGATGGTACACCGTGTGATGGGGAAAGGTTTCTAAAACGCACCTCATTTCTCATCTCCTTGTGCTCGGGTTCGCCATTCCAGCCACTTTACTAGCAATCTCCCTACTTGGAGCATCAGCACCTTTAACCTCCTGTTCCGTACAGGTTGCTATTTGTCCTGAGGATGAACGGGAAGACGGGGAACCAATGAGAGACTAGCTCTTGGTGTTGGGACAGGCACAGGTCACTCTATTTTCCCATCAGGAAGAAGAATTAACCACAGGCTCAGCCTGCCCACCGGAACCAGAACAGGGCCTGAAGCCATCCTGCGCTTTTGCGGCCAGCTCCCGAAAAAGCGAGTTGTAAAATGGAGCTTCAGGGCACTGCAATTCACAAACCTGCACAGTTATAAATGATAACTCTCGTCCACAAATATATTGAGGGAAGGCAAAGACGAGGAATTGAAATCAAGGCAGAATTGCAGGAAACAGATTTCAGGAGGTAGATTCGAATCGCCTTTAAAGCACATGAAAAGCGGCAAAACGTTGACAATGATGCCCTTGGCCAAAAAGGGCGTATGCGTTTTTTCCTGAATATATTCAGGAAAAAACGCATACGCCCTTTTTGGCCAACCAAGCAACCTGGAAAGGCAAATCAGCGCTACAAAGAAGTCTCGCTTTCCATCGGTCAAAAGGGCCATGCTGAAAAAAGTGTCAAAACCAGAAATGCAGGACAGGCCATGGAGAAATGGGAGCCTTGCTACACTGATGGGCGGGATGTAAATTGCCAACAGCCACTCTGGAGAAGTGTACGGTGTGTCCTGAAACATCTAAAAAACACAGCTTAGAGAGCATAGGGCACTTCCACGCATGGGGGTATAAAGTGGGGAAATTAAAAATCAGCAAGACACAAGCACCCCAAAGTTTAGGGCTGCTCTGTTGACAAGGACCTCCACTTCATTCCACCTTAAATATCCCAGGAAAGCGAAAAATGGATAAAAAATTTGAGGTCCATATGTACAATGGATTATCACTCAGCCATGAAATCAATGTCATAAGGCTAGTAGCAGCATGATGAGTGGATTTAGGTCCGACGATTCTAAGTGACATAAGTCACACAGAAAAGGACACTTCTCATAAGGTGTCACTTATAGAGGGAATGTAAAAACCGTTACACTTGAACTGAATTACAAAACAGAACAGAGTCACACATGCAGAAAACACACTATGGCTGCTTAACGGGAAAGGTGAGGTGGGGTGATACATAAAACAAGAGTTTCAAATTAGCTCAGATACCGTTCCATAAACCCAATATGTAACAGACAAGACCTACTCCTTGCTCAGAGAACTGGACTCAACACGCCCGATTCACCGCACAAGAATATATCTGACTAGTAATAATCTTAAAACCTATGTATTGATATCTCTCTGTTAGTGTGTCAAGTGGGTGTAAAGCAGCATAAACACAGCCGTGAAAAGCAGCTAAACCCCATTATAAAAATAAATTACTTTTCAAAACCCATGAAACAAAGACAGTGAAAGAGAGAGAAATTCTTACACAATTCGTTCAGGGTCTGTGATGCAACCTGGATTGACCATATCTAGACCCACAGCTGGATGAGACATAAGGGTGGACACTCTTGGGGCTGAGAGGTTTGGTGAGGTTGGGTGAGCAAACGCAGACCCTTTAAAGTAATACTGCGTGCTACCCATCGCATGGGTCCCAAATCTCCAGGTTCAAGGGCATCTTCCTACATCGAAAACATGCATGAGACACCCAGAAGATGGTACACCGTGTGATGGGGAAAGGTTTCTAAAACGCACCTCATTTCTCATCTCCTTGTGCTCGGGTTCGCCATTCCAGCCACTTTACTAGCAATCTCCCTACTTGGAGCATCAGCACCTTTAACCTCCTGTTCCGTACAGGTTGCTATTTGTCCTGAGGATGAACGGGAAGACGGGGAACCAATGAGAGACTAGCTCTTGGTGTTGGGACAGGCACAGGTCACTCTATTTTCAAATCAGGAAGAAGAATTAACCACAGGCTCAGCCTGCCCCCCGGAACCAGAACAGGGCCTGAAGCCATCCTGCGCTTTTGTGGCCAGCTCCCGAAAAAGCGAGTTGTAAAATGGAGCTTCAGGGCACTGCAATTCACAAACCTGCACAGTTATAAATGATAACTCTCGTCCACAAATATATTGAGGGAAGGCAAAGACGAGGAATTGAAATCAAGGCAGAATTGCAGGAAACAGATTTCAGGAAGTAGATTCGAATCGCCTTTAAAGCACATGAAAAGCGGCAAAACGTTGACAATGATGCCCTTGGCCAAAAAGGGCGTATGCGTTTTTTCCTGAATATATTCAGGAAAAAACGCATACGCCCTTTTTGGCCAACCAAGCAACCTGGAAAGGCAAATCAGCGCTACAAAGAAGTCTCGCTTTCCATCGGTCAAAAGGGCCATGCTGAAAAAAGTGTCAAAACCAGAAATGCAGGACAGGCCATGGAGAAATGGGAGCCTTGCTACACTGATGGGCGGGATGTAAATTGCCAACAGCCACTCTGGAGAAGTGTACGGTGTGTCCTGAAACATCTAAAAAACACAGCTTAGAGAGCATAGGGCACTTCCACGCATGGGGGTATAAAGTGGGAAAATTAAAAATCAGCAAGACACAAGCACCCCAAAGTTTAGGGCTGCTCTGTTGACAAGGACCTCCACTTCATTCCACCTTAAATATCCCAGGAAAGCGAAAAATGGATAAAAAATTTGAGGTCCATATGTACAATGGATTATCACTCAGCCATGAAATCAATGTCATAAGGCTAGTAGCAGCATGATGAGTGGATTTAGGTCCGACGATTCTAAGTGACATAAGTCACACAGAAAAGGACACTTCTCATAAGGTGTCACTTATAGAGGGAATGTAAAAACCGTTACACTTGAACTGAATTACAAAACAGAACAGAGTCACACATGCAGAAAACACACTATGGCTGCTTAACGGGAAAGGTGAGGTGGGGTGATACATAAAACAAGAGTTTCAAATTAGCTCAGATACCGTTCCATAAACCCAATATGTAACAGACAAGACCTACTCCTTGCTCAGAGAACTGGACTCAACACGCCCGATTCACCGCACAAGAATATATCTGACTAGTAATAATCTTAAAACCTATGTATTGATATCTCTCTGTTAGTGTGTCAAGTGGGTGTAAAGCGGCATAAACACAGCCGTGAAAAGCAGCTAAACCCCATTATAAAAATAAATTACTTTTCAAAACCCATGAAACAAAGACAGTGAAAGAGAGAGAAATTCTTACACAATTCGTTCAGGGTCTGTGATGCAACCTGGATTGACCATATCTAGACCCACAGCTGGATGAGACATAAGGGTGGACACTCTTGGGGCTGAGAGGTTTGGTGAGGTTGGGTGAGCAAACGCAGACCCTTTAAAGTAATACTGCGTGCTACCCATCGCATGGGTCCCAAATCTCCAGGTTCAAGGGCATCTTCCTACATCGAAAACATGCATGAGAAACCCAGAAGATGGTACACCGTGTGATGGGGAAAGGTTTCTAAAACGCACCTCATTTCTCATCTCCTTGTGCTCGGGTTCGCCATTCCAGCCACTTTACTAGCAATCTCCCTACTTGGAGCATCAGCACCTTTAACCTCCTGTTCCGTACAGGTTGCTATTTGTTCTGAGGATGAACGGGAAGACGGGGAACCAATGAGAGACTAGCTCTTGGTGTTGGGACAGGCACAGGCCACTCTATTTTCCCATCAGGAAGAAGAATTAACCACAGGCTCAGCCTGCCCCCCGGAACCAGAACAGGGCCTGAAGCCATCCTGCGCTTTTGCGGCCAGCTCCCGAAAAAGCGAGTTGTAAAATGGAGCTTCAGGGCACTGCAATTCACAAACCTGCACATTATAAATGATAACTCTCGTCCACAAATATATTGAGGGAAGGCAAAGACGAGGAATTGAAATCAAGGCAGAATTGCAGGAAACAGATTTCAGGAGGTAGATTCGAATCGCCTTTAAAGCACATGAAAAGCGGCAAAACGTTGACAATGATGCCCTTGGCCAAAAAGGGCGTATGCGTTTTTTCCTGAATATATTCAGGAAAAAAAGCATACGCCCTTTTTGGCCAACCAAGCAACCTGGAAAGGCAAATCAGCGCTACAAAGAAGTCTCGCTTTCCATCGGTCAAAAGGGCCATGCTGAAAAAAGTGTCAAAACCAGAAATGCAGGACAGGCCATGGAGAAATGGGAGCCTTGCTACACTGATGGGCGGGATGTAAATTGCCAACAGCCACTCTGGAGAAGTGTACGGTGTGTCCTGAAACATCTAAAAAACACAGCTTAGAGAGCATAGGGCACTTCCACGCATGGGGGTATAAAGTGGGAAAATTAAAAATCAGCAAGACACAAGCACCCCAAAGTTTAGGGCTGCTCTGTTGACAAGGACCTCCACTTCATTCCACCTTAAATATCCCAGGAAAGCGAAAAATGGATAAAAAATTTGAGGTCCATATGTACAATGGATTATCACTCAGCCATGAAATCAATGTCATAAGGCTAGTAGCAGCATGATGAGTGGATTTAGGTCCGACGATTCTAAGTGACATAAGTCACACAGAAAAGGACACTTCTCATAAGGTGTCACTTATAGAGGGAATGTAAAAACCGTTACACTTGAACTGAATTACAAAACAGAACAGAGTCACACATGCAGAAAACACACTATGGCTGCTTAACGGGAAAGGTGAGGTGGGGTGATACATAAAACAAGAGTTTCAAATTAGCTCAGATACCGTTCCATAAACCCAATATGTAACAGACAAGACCTACTCCTTGCTCAGAGAACTGGACTCAACACGCCCGATTCACCGCACAAGAATATATCTGACTAGTAATAATCTTAAAACCTATGTATTGATATCTCTCTGTTAGTGTGTCAAGTGGGTGTAAAGCAGCATAAACACAGCCGTGAAAAGCAGCTAAACCCCATTATAAAAATAAATTACTTTTCAAAACCCATGAAACAAAGACAGTGAAAGAGAGAGAAATTCTTACACAATTCGTTCAGGGTCTGTGATGCAACCTGGATTGACCATATCTAGACCCACAGCTGGATGAGACATAAGGGTGGACACTCTTGGGGCTGAGAGGTTTGGTGAGGTTGGGTGAGCAAACGCAGACCCTTTAAAGTAATACTGCGTGCTACCCATCGCATGGGTCCCAAATCTCCAGGTTCAAGGGCATCTTCCTACATCGAAAACATGCATGAGACACCCAGAAGATGGTACACCGTGTGATGGGGAAAGGTTTCTAAAACGCACCTCATTTCTCATCTCCTTGTGCTCGGGTTCGCCATTCCAGCCACTTTACTAGCAATCTCCCTACTTGGAGCATCAGCACCTTTAACCTCCTGTTCCGTACAGGTTGCTATTTGTCCTGAGGATGAACGGGAAGACGGGGAACCAATGAGAGACTAGCTCTTGGTGTTGGGACAGGCACAGGCCACTCTATTTTCCCATCAGGAAGAAGAATTAACCACAGGCTCAGCCTGCCCCCCGGAACCAGAACAGGGCCTGAAGCCATCCTGCGCTTTTGCGGCCAGCTCCCGAAAAAGCGAGTTGTAAAATGGAGCTTCAGGGCACTGCAATTCACAAACCTGCGCATTATAAATGATAACTCTCGTCCACAAATATATTGAGGGAAGGCAAAGACGAGGAATTGAAATCAAGGCAGAATTGCAGGAAACAGATTTCAGGAGGTAGATTCGAATCGCCTTTAAAGCACATGAAAAGCGGCAAAACGTTGACAATGATGCCCTTGGCCAAAAAGGGCGTATGCGTTTTTTCCTGAATATATTCAGGAAAAAAAGCATACGCCCTTTTTGGCCAACCAAGCAACCTGGAAAGGCAAATCAGCGCTACAAAGAAGTCTCGCTTTCCATCGGTCAAAAGGGCCATGCTGAAAAAAGTGTCAAAACCAGAAATGCAGGACAGGCCATGGAGAAATGGGAGCCTTGCTACACTGATGGGCGGGATGTAAATTGCCAACAGCCACTCTGGAGAAGTGTACGGTGTGTCCTGAAACATCTAAAAAACACAGCTTAGAGAGCATAGGGCACTTCCACGCATGGGGGTATAAAGTGGGAAAATTAAAAATCAGCAAGACACAAGCACCCCAAAGTTTAGGGCTGCTCTGTTGACAAGGACCTCCACTTCATTCCACCTTAAATATCCCAGGAAAGCGAAAAATGGATAAAAAATTTGAGGTCCATATGTACAATGGATTATCACTCAGCCATGAAATCAATGTCATAAGGCTAGTAGCAGCATGATGAGTGGATTTAGGTCCGACGATTCTAAGTGACATAAGTCACACAGAAAAGGACACTTCTCATAAGGTGTCACTTATAGAGGGAATGTAAAAACCGTTACACTTGAACTGAATTACAAAACAGAACAGAGTCACACATGCAGAAAACACACTATGGCTGCTTAACGGGAAAGGTGAGGTGGGGTGATACATAAAACAAGAGTTTCAAATTAGCTCAGATACCGTTCCATAAACCCAATATGTAACAGACAAGACCTACTCCTTGCTCAGAGAACTGGACTCAACACGCCCGATTCACCGCACAAGAATATATCTGACTAGTAATAATCTTAAAACCTATGTATTGATATCTCTCTGTTAGTGTGTCAAGTGGGTGTAAAGCAGCATAAACACAGCCGTGAAAAGCAGCTAAACCCCATTATAAAAATAAATTACTTTTCAAAACCCATGAAACAAAGACAGTGAAAGAGAGAGAAATTCTTACACAATTCGTTCAGGGTCTGTGATGCAACCTGGATTGACCATATCTAGACCCACAGCTGGATGAGACATAAGGGTGGACACTCTTGGGGCTGAGAGGTTTGGTGAGGTTGGGTGAGCAAACGCAGACCCTTTAAAGTAATACTGCGTGCTACCCATCGCATGGGTCCCAAATCTCCAGGTTCAAGGGCATCTTCCTACATCGAAAACATGCATGAGAAACCCAGAAGATGGTACACCGTGTGATGGGGAAAGGTTTCTAAAACGCACCTCATTTCTCATCTCCTTGTGCTCGGGTTCGCCATTCCAGCCACTTTACTAGCAATCTCCCTACTTGGAGCATCAGCACCTTTAACCTCCTGTTCCGTACAGGTTGCTATTTGTTCTGAGGATGAACGGGAAGACGGGGAACCAATGAGAGACTAGCTCTTGGTGTTGGGACAGGCACAGGCCACTCTATTTTCCCATCAGGAAGAAGAATTAACCACAGGCTCAGCCTGCCCCCCGGAACCAGAACAGGGCCTGAAGACATCCTGCGCTTTTGCGGCCAGCTCCCGAAAAAGCGAGCTGTAAAATGGAGCTTCAGGGCACTGCAATTCACAAACCTGCGCATTATAAATGATAACTCTCGTCCACAAATATATTGAGGGAAGGCAAAGACGAGGAATTGAAATCAAGGCAGAATTGCAGGAAACAGATTTCAGGAGGTAGATTCGAATCGCCTTTAAAGCACATGAAAAGCGGCAAAACGTTGACAATGATGCCCTTGGCCAAAAAGGGCGTATGTGTTTTTTCCTGAATATATTCAGGAAAAAACGCATACGCCCTTTTTGGCCAACCAATCAACCTGGAAAGGCAAATCAGCGCTACAAAGAAGTCTCGCTTCCCATCGGTCAAAACGGCCATGCTGAAAAAAGTGTCAAAAACAGAAATGCAGGACAGGCCATGGAGAAATGGGAGCCTTGCTACACTGATGGGCGGGATGTAAATTGCCAACAGCCACTCTGGAGAAGTGTACGGTGTGTCCTGAAACATCTAAAAAACACAGCTTAGAGAGCATAGGGCACTTCCACGCATGGGGGTATAAAGTGGGAAAATTAAAAATCAGCAAGACACAAGCACCCCAAAGTTTAGGGCTGCTCTGTTGACAAGGACCTCCACTTCATTCCACCTTAAATATCCCAGGAAAGCGAAAAATGGATAAAAAATTTGAGGTCCATATGTACAATGGATTATCACACAGCCATGAAATCAATGTCATAAGGCTAGTAGCAGCATGATGAGTGGATTTAGGTCCGACGATTCTAAGTGACATAAGTCACACAGAAAAGGACACTTCTCATAAGGTGTCACTTATAGAGGGAATGTAAAAACCGTTACACTTGAACTGAATTACAAAACAGAACAGAGTCACACATGCAGAAAACACACTATGGCTGCTTAACGGGAAAGGTGAGGTGGGGTGATACATAAAACAAGAGTTTCAAATTAGCTCAGATACCGTTCCATAAACCCAATATGTAACAGACAAGACCTACTCCTTGCTCAGAGAACTGGACTCAACACGCCCGATTCACCGCACAAGAATATATCTGACTAGTAATAATCTTAAAACCTATGTATTGATATCTCTCTGTTAGTGTGTCAAGTGGGTGTAAAGCGGCATAAACACAGCCGTGAAAAGCAGCTAAACCCCATTATAAAAATAAATTACTTTTCAAAACCCATGAAACAAAGACAGTGAAAGAGAGAGAAATTCTTACACAATTCGTTCAGGGTCTGTGATGCAACCTGGATTGACCATATCTAGACCCACAGCTGGATGAGACATAAGGGTGGACACTCTTGGGGCTGAGAGGTTTGGTGAGGTTGGGTGAGCAAACGCAGACCCTTTAAAGTAATACTGCGTGCTACCCATCGCATGGGTCCCAAATCTCCAGGTTCAAGGGCATCTTCCTACATCGAAAACATGCATGAGAAACCCAGAAGATGGTACACCGTGTGATGGGGAAAGGTTTCTAAAACGCACCTCATTTCTCATCTCCTTGTGCTCGGGTTCGCCATTCCAGCCACTTTACTAGCAATCTCCCTACTTGGAGCATCAGCACCTTTAACCTCCTGTTCCGTACAGGTTGCTATTTGTCCTGAGGATGAACGGGAAGACGGGGAACCAATGAGAGACTAGCTCTTGGTGTTGGGACAGGCACAGGTCACTCTATTTTCAAATCAGGAAGAAGAATTAACCACAGGCTCAGCCTGCCCCCCGGAACCAGAACAGGGCCTGAAGCCATCCTGCGCTTTTGTGGCCAGCTCCCGAAAAAGCGAGTTGTAAAATGGAGCTTCAGGGCACTGCAATTCAAAAACCTGCACAGTTATAAATGATAACTCTCGTCCACAAATATATTGAGGGAAGGCAAAGACGAGGAATTGAAATCAAGGCAGAATTGCAGGAAACAGATTTCAGGAGGTAGATTCGAATCGCCTTTAAAGCACATGAAAAGCGGCAAAACGTTGACAATGATGCCCTTGGCCAAAAAGGGCGTATGCGTTTTTTCCTGAATATATTCAGGAAAAAACGCATACGCCCTTTTTGGCCAACCAAGCAACCTGGAAAGGCAAATCAGCGCTACAAAGAAGTCTCGCTTTCCATCGGTCAAAAGGGCCATGCTGAAAAAAGTGTCAAAACCAGAAATGCAGGACAGGCCATGGAGAAATGGGAGCCTTGCTACACTGATGGGCGGGATGTAAATTGCCAACAGCCACTCTGGAGAAGTGTACGGTGTGTCCTGAAACATCTAAAAAACACAGCTTAGAGAGCATAGGGCACTTCCACGCATGGGGGTATAAAGTGGGAAAATTAAAAATCAGCAAGACACAAGCACCCCAAAGTTTAGGGCTGCTCTGTTGACAAGGACCTCCACTTCATTCCACCTTAAATATCCCAGGAAAGCGAAAAATGGATAAAAAATTTGAGGTCCATATGTACAATGGATTTTCACTCAGCCATGAAATCAATGTCATAAGGCTAGTAGCAGCATGATGAGTGGATTTAGGTCCGACGATTCTAAGTGACATAAGTCACACAGAAAAGGACACTTCTCATAAGGTGTCACTTATAGAGGGAATGTAAAAACCGTTACACTTGAACTGAATTACAAAACAGAACAGAGTCACACATGCAGAAAACACACTATGGCTGCTTAACGGGAAAGGTGAGGTGGGGTGATACATAAAACAAGAGTTTCAAATTAGCTCAGATACCGTTCCATAAACCCAATATGTAACAGACAAGACCTACTCCTTGCTCAGAGAACTGGACTCAACACGCCCGATTCACCGCACAAGAATATATCTGACTAGTAATAATCTTAAAACCTATGTATTGATATCTCTCTGTTAGTGTGTCAAGTGGGTGTAAAGCAGCATAAACACAGCCGTGAAAAGCAGCTAAACCCCATTATAAAAATAAATTACTTTTCAAAACCCATGAAACAAAGACAGTGAAAGAGAGAGAAATTCTTACACAATTCGTTCAGGGTCTGTGATGCAACCTGGATTGACCATATCTAGACCCACAGCTGGATGAGACATAAGGGTGGACACTCTTGGGGCTGAGAGGTTTGGTGAGGTTGGGTGAGCAAACGCAGACCCTTTAAAGTAATACTGCGTGCTACCCATCGCATGGGTCCCAAATCTCCAGGTTCAAGGGCATCTTCCTACATCGAAAACATGCATGAGAAACCCAGAAGATGGTACACCGTGTGATGGGGAAAGGTTTCTAAAACGCACCTCATTTCTCATCTCCTTGTGCTCGGGTTCGCCATTCCAGCCACTTTACTAGCAATCTCCCTACTTGGAGCATCAGCACCTTTAACCTCCTGTTCCGTACAGGTTGCTATTTGTTCTGAGGATGAACGGGAAGACGGGGAACCAATGAGAGACTAGCTCTTGGTGTTGGGACAGGCACAGGCCACTCTATTTTCCCATCAGGAAGAAGAATTAACCACAGGCTCAGCCTGCCCCCCGGAACCAGAACAGGGCCTGAAGACATCCTGCGCTTTTGCGGCCAGCTCCCGAAAAAGCGAGCTGTAAAATGGAGCTTCAGGGCACTGCAATTCACAAACCTGCGCATTATAAATGATAACTCTCGTCCACAAATATATTGAGGGAAGGCAAAGACGAGGAATTGAAATCAAGGCAGAATTGCAGGAAACAGATTTCAGGAGGTAGATTCGAATCGCCTTTAAAGCACATGAAAAGCGGCAAAACGTTGACAATGATGCCCTTGGCCAAAAAGGGCGTATGTGTTTTTTCCTGAATATATTCAGGAAAAAACGCATACGCCCTTTTTGGCCAACCAATCAACCTGGAAAGGCAAATCAGCGCTACAAAGAAGTCTCGCTTCCCATCGGTCAAAACGGCCATGCTGAAAAAAGTGTCAAAAACAGAAATGCAGGACAGGCCATGGAGAAATGGGAGCCTTGCTACACTGATGGGCGGGATGTAAATTGCCAACAGCCACTCTGGAGAAGTGTACGGTGTGTCCTGAAACATCTAAAAAACACAGCTTAGAGAGCATAGGGCACTTCCACGCATGGGGGTATAAAGTGGGAAAATTAAAAATCAGCAAGACACAAGCACCCCAAAGTTTAGGGCTGCTCTGTTGACAAGGACCTCCACTTCATTCCACCTTAAATATCCCAGGAAAGCGAAAAATGGATAAAAAATTTGAGGTCCATATGTACAATGGATTATCACACAGCCATGAAATCAATGTCATAAGGCTAGTAGCAGCATGATGAGTGGATTTAGGTCCGACGATTCTAAGTGACATAAGTCACACAGAAAAGGACACTTCTCATAAGGTGTCACTTATAGAGGGAATGTAAAAACCGTTACACTTGAACTGAATTACAAAACAGAACAGAGTCACACATGCAGAAAACACACTATGGCTGCTTAACGGGAAAGGTGAGGTGGGGTGATACATAAAACAAGAGTTTCAAATTAGCTCAGATACCGTTCCATAAACCCAATATGTAACAGACAAGACCTACTCCTTGCTCAGAGAACTGGACTCAACACGCCCGATTCACCGCACAAGAATATATCTGACTAGTAATAATCTTAAAACCTATGTATTGATATCTCTCTGTTAGTGTGTCAAGTGGGTGTAAAGCGGCATAAACACAGCCGTGAAAAGCAGCTAAACCCCATTATAAAAATAAATTACTTTTCAAAACCCATGAAACAAAGACAGTGAAAGAGAGAGAAATTCTTACACAATTCGTTCAGGGTCTGTGATGCAACCTGGATTGACCATATCTAGACCCACAGCTGGATGAGACATAAGGGTGGACACTCTTGGGGCTGAGAGGTTTGGTGAGGTTGGGTGAGCAAACGCAGACCCTTTAAAGTAATACTGCGTGCTACCCATCGCATGGGTCCCAAATCTCCAGGTTCAAGGGCATCTTCCTACATCGAAAACATGCATGAGAAACCCAGAAGATGGTACACCGTGTGATGGGGAAAGGTTTCTAAAACGCACCTCATTTCTCATCTCCTTGTGCTCGGGTTCGCCATTCCAGCCACTTTACTAGCAATCTCCCTACTTGGAGCATCAGCACCTTTAACCTCCTGTTCCGTACAGGTTGCTATTTGTCCTGAGGATGAACGGGAAGACGGGGAACCAATGAGAGACTAGCTCTTGGTGTTGGGACAGGCACAGGTCACTCTATTTTCAAATCAGGAAGAAGAATTAACCACAGGCTCAGCCTGCCCCCCGGAACCAGAACAGGGCCTGAAGCCATCCTGCGCTTTTGTGGCCAGCTCCCGAAAAAGCGAGTTGTAAAATGGAGCTTCAGGGCACTGCAATTCACAAACCTGCACAGTTATAAATGATAACTCTCGTCCACAAATATATTGAGGGAAGGCAAAGACGAGGAATTGAAATCAAGGCAGAATTGCAGGAAACAGATTTCAGGAGGTAGATTCGAATCGCCTTTAAAGCACATGAAAAGCGGCAAAACGTTGACAATGATGCCCTTGGCCAAAAAGGGCGTATGCGTTTTTTCCTGAATATATTCAGGAAAAAACGCATACGCCCTTTTTGGCCAACCAAGCAACCTGGAAAGGCAAATCAGCGCTACAAAGAAGTCTCGCTTTCCATCGGTCAAAAGGGCCATGCTGAAAAAAGTGTCAAAACCAGAAATGCAGGACAGGCCATGGAGAAATGGGAGCCTTGCTACACTGATGGGCGGGATGTAAATTGCCAACAGCCACTCTGGAGAAGTGTACGGTGTGTCCTGAAACATCTAAAAAACACAGCTTAGAGAGCATAGGGCACTTCCACGCATGGGGGTATAAAGTGGGAAAATTAAAAATCAGCAAGACACAAGCACCCCAAAGTTTAGGGCTGCTCTGTTGACAAGGACCTCCACTTCATTCCACCTTAAATATCCCAGGAAAGCGAAAAATGGATAAAAAATTTGAGGTCCATATGTACAATGGATTATCACTAAGCCATGAAATCAATGTCATAAGGCTAGTAGCAGCATGATGAGTGGATTT
Source organism: Balaenoptera physalus (assembly GCF_965194825.1). Lineage (NCBI taxonomy): Eukaryota > Metazoa > Chordata > Mammalia > Artiodactyla > Balaenopteridae > Balaenoptera > Balaenoptera physalus. Next base: position 697,531 of record NW_028126486.1, read on the forward strand.
AGGTCCGACGATTCTAAGTGACATAAGTCACACAGAAAAGGACACTTCTCATAAGGTGTCACTTATAGAGGGAATGTAAAAACCGTTACACTTGAACTGAATTACAAAACAGAACAGAGTCACACATGCAGAAAACACACTATGGCTGCTTAACGGGAAAGGTGAGGTGGGGTGATACATAAAACAAGAGTTTCAAATTAGCTCAGATACCGTTCCATAAACCCAATATGTAACAGACAAGACCTACTCCTTGCTCAGAGAACTGGACTCAACACGCCCGATTCACCGCACAAGAATATATCTGACTAGTAATAATCTTAAAACCTATGTATTGATATCTCTCTGTTAGTGTGTCAAGTGGGTGTAAAGCAGCATAAACACAGCCGTGAAAAGCAGCTAAACCCCATTATAAAAATAAATTACTTTTCAAAACCCATGAAACAAAGACAGTGAAAGAGAGAGAAATTCTTACACAATTCGTTCAGGGTCTGTGATGCAACCTGGATTGACCATATCTAGACCCACAGCTGGATGAGACATAAGGGTGGACACTCTTGGGGCTGAGAGGTTTGGTGAGGTTGGGTGAGCAAACGCAGACCCTTTAAAGTAATACTGCGTGCTACCCATCGCATGGGTCCCAAATCTCCAGGTTCAAGGGCATCTTCCTACATCGAAAACATGCATGAGACACCCAGAAGATGGTACACCGTGTGATGGGGAAAGGTTTCTAAAACGCACCTCATTTCTCATCTCCTTGTGCTCGGGTTCGCCATTCCAGCCACTTTACTAGCAATCTCCCTACTTGGAGCATCAGCACCTTTAACCTCCTGTTCCGTACAGGTTGCTATTTGTCCTGAGGATGAACGGGAAGACGGGGAACCAATGAGAGACTAGCTCTTGGTGTTGGGACAGGCACAGGTCACTCTATTTTCCCATCAGGAAGAAGAATTAACCACAGGCTCAGCCTGCCCCCCGGAACCAGAACAGGGCCTGAAGCCATCCTGCGCTTTTGCGGCCAGCTCCCGAAAAAGCGAGTTGTAAAATGGAGCTTCAGGGCACTGCAATTCACAAACCTGCACAGTTATAAATGATAACTCTCGTCCACAAATATATTGAGGGAAGGCAAAGACGAGGAATTGAAATCAAGGCAGAATTGCAGGAAACAGATTTCAGGAGGTAGATTCGAATCGCCTTTAAAGCACATGAAAAGCGGCAAAACGTTGACAATGATGCCCTTGGCCAAAAAGGGCGTATGCGTTTTTTCCTGAATATATTCAGGAAAAAACGCATACGCCCTTTTTGGCCAACCAAGCAACCTGGAAAGGCAAATCAGCGCTACAAAGAAGTCTCGCTTCCCATCGGTCAAAACGGCCATGCTGAAAAAAGTGTCAAAAACAGAAATGCAGGACAGGCCATGGAGAAATGGGAGCCTTGCTACACTGATGGGCGGGATGTAAATTGCCAACAGCCACTCTGGAGAAGTGTACGGTGTGTCCTGAAACATCTAAAAAACACAGCTTAGAGAGCATAGGGCACTTCCACGCATGGGGGTATAAAGTGGGAAAATTAAAAATCAGCAAGACACAAGCACCCCAAAGTTTAGGGCTGCTCTGTTGACAAGGACCTCCACTTCATTCCACCTTAAATATCCCAGGAAAGCGAAAAATGGATAAAAAATTTGAGGTCCATATGTACAATGGATTTTCACTCAGCCATGAAATCAATGTCATAAGGCTAGTAGCAGCATGATGAGTGGATTTAGGTCCGACGATTCTAAGTGACATAAGTCACACAGAAAAGGACACTTCTCATAAGGTGTCACTTATAGAGGGAATGTAAAAACCGTTACACTTGAACTGAATTACAAAACAGAACAGAGTCACACATGCAGAAAACACACTATGGCTGCTTAACGGGAAAGGTGAGGTGGGGTGATACATAAAACAAGAGTTTCAAATTAGCTCAGATACCGTTCCATAAACCCAATATGTAACAGACAAGACCTACTCCTTGCTCAGAGAACTGGACTCAACACGCCCGATTCACCGCACAAGAATATATCTGACTAGTAATAATCTTAAAACCTATGTATTGATATCTCTCTGTTAGTGTGTCAAGTGGGTGTAAAGCAGCATAAACACAGCCGTGAAAAGCAGCTAAACCCCATTATAAAAATAAATTACTTTTCAAAACCCATGAAACAAAGACAGTGAAAGAGAGAGAAATTCTTACACAATTCGTTCAGGGTCTGTGATGCAACCTGGATTGACCATATCTAGACCCACAGCTGGATGAGACATAAGGGTGGACACTCTTGGGGCTGAGAGGTTTGGTGAGGTTGGGTGAGCAAACGCAGACCCTTTAAAGTAATACTGCGTGCTACCCATCGCATGGGTCCCAAATCTCCAGGTTCAAGGGCATCTTCCTACATCGAAAACATGCATGAGACACCCAGAAGATGGTACACCGTGTGATGGGGAAAGGTTTCTAAAACGCACCTCATTTCTCATCTCCTTGTGCTCGGGTTCGCCATTCCAGCCACTTTACTAGCAAGCTCCCTACTTGGAGCATCAGCACCTTTAACCTCCTGTTCCGTACAGGTTGCTATTTGTCCTGAGGATGAACGGGAAGACGGGGAACCAATGAGAGACTAGCTCTTGGTGTTGGGACAGGCACAGGTCACTCTATTTTCAAATCAGGAAGAAGAATTAACCACAGGCTCAGCCTGCCCCCCGGAACCAGAACAGGGCCTGAAGCCATCCTGCGCTTTTGTGGCCAGCTCCCGAAAAAGCGAGTTGTAAAATGGAGCTTCAGGGCACTGCAATTCAAAAACCTGCACAGTTATAAATGATAACTCTCGTCCACAAATATATTGAGGGAAGGCAAAGACGAGGAATTGAAATCAAGGCAGAATTGCAGGAAACAGATTTCAGGAGGTAGATTCGAATCGCCTTTAAAGCACATGAAAAGCGGCAAAACGTTGACAATGATGCCCTTGGCCAAAAAGGGCGTATGCGTTTTTTCCTGAATATATTCAGGAAAAAACGCATACGCCCTTTTTGGCCAACCAAGCAACCTGGAAAGGCAAATCAGCGCTACAAAGAAGTCTCGCTTTCCATCGGTCAAAAGGGCCATGCTGAAAAAAGTGTCAAAACCAGAAATGCAGGACAGGCCATGGAGAAATGGGAGCCTTGCTACACTGATGGGCGGGATGTAAATTGCCAACAGCCACTCTGGAGAAGTGTACGGTGTGTCCTGAAACATCTAAAAAACACAGCTTAGAGAGCATAGGGCACTTCCACGCATGGGGGTATAAAGTGGGAAAATTAAAAATCAGCAAGACACAAGCACCCCAAAGTTTAGGGCTGCTCTGTTGACAAGGACCTCCACTTCATTCCACCTTAAATATCCCAGGAAAGCGAAAAATGGATAAAAAATTTGAGGTCCATATGTACAATGGATTATCACTAAGCCATGAAATCAATGTCATAAGGCTAGTAGCAGCATGATGAGTGGATTTAGGTCCGACGATTCTAAGTGACATAAGTCACACAGAAAAGGACACTTCTCATAAGGTGTCACTTATAGAGGGAATGTAAAAACCGTTACACTTGAACTGAATTACAAAACAGAACAGAGTCACACATGCAGAAAACACACTATGGCTGCTTAACGGGAAAGGTGAGGTGGGGTGATACATAAAACAAGAGTTTCAAATTAGCTCAGATACCGTTCCATAAACCCAATATGTAACAGACAAGACCTACTCCTTGCTCAGAGAACTGGACTCAACACGCCCGATTCACCGCACAAGAATATATCTGACTAGTAATAATCTTAAAACCTATGTATTGATATCTCTCTGTTAGTGTGTCAAGTGGGTGTAAAGCAGCATAAACACAGCCGTGAAAAGCAGCTAAACCCCATTATAAAAATAAATTACTTTTCAAAACCCATGAAACAAAGACAGTGAAAGAGAGATAAATTCTTACACAATTCGTTCAGGGTCTGTGATGCAACCTGGATTGACCATATCTAGACCCACAGCTGGATGAGACATAAGGGTGGACACTCTTGGGGCTGAGAGGTTTGGTGAGGTTGGGTGAGCAAACGCAGACCCTTTAAAGTAATACTGCGTGCTACCCATCGCATGGGTCCCAAATCTCCAGGTTCAAGGGCATCTTCCTACATCGAAAACATGCATGAGAAACCCAGAAGATGGTACACCGTGTGATGGGGAAAGGTTTCTAAAACGCACCTCATTTCTCATCTCCTTGTGCTCGGGTTCGCCATTCCAGCCACTTTACTAGCAATCTCCCTACTTGGAGCATCAGCACCTTTAACCTCCTGTTCCGTACAGGTTGCTATTTGTTCTGAGGATGAACGGGAAGACGGGGAACCAATGAGAGACTAGCTCTTGGTGTTGGGACAGGCACAGGCCACTCTATTTTCCCATCAGGAAGAAGAATTAACCACAGGCTCAGCCTGCCCCCCGGAACCAGAACAGGGCCTGAAGACATCCTGCGCTTTTGCGGCCAGCTCCCGAAAAAGCGAGCTGTAAAATGGAGCTTCAGGGCACTGCAATTCACAAACCTGCGCATTATAAATGATAACTCTCGTCCACAAATATATTGAGGGAAGGCAAAGACGAGGAATTGAAATCAAGGCAGAATTGCAGGAAACAGATTTCAGGAGGTAGATTCGAATCGCCTTTAAAGCACATGAAAAGCGGCAAAACGTTGACAATGATGCCCTTGGCCAAAAAGGGCGTATGTGTTTTTTCCTGAATATATTCAGGAAAAAACGCATACGCCCTTTTTGGCCAACCAATCAACCTGGAAAGGCAAATCAGCGCTACAAAGAAGTCTCGCTTCCCATCGGTCAAAACGGCCATGCTGAAAAAAGTGTCAAAAACAGAAATGCAGGACAGGCCATGGAGAAATGGGAGCCTTGCTACACTGATGGGCGGGATGTAAATTGCCAACAGCCACTCTGGAGAAGTGTACGGTGTGTCCTGAAACATCTAAAAAACACAGCTTAGAGAGCATAGGGCACTTCCACGCATGGGGGTATAAAGTGGGAAAATTAAAAATCAGCAAGACACAAGCACCCCAAAGTTTAGGGCTGCTCTGTTGACAAGGACCTCCACTTCATTCCACCTTAAATATCCCAGGAAAGCGAAAAATGGATAAAAAATTTGAGGTCCATATGTACAATGGATTATCACACAGCCATGAAATCAATGTCATAAGGCTAGTAGCAGCATGATGAGTGGATTTAGGTCCGACGATTCTAAGTGACATAAGTCACACAGAAAAGGACACTTCTCATAAGGTGTCACTTATAGAGGGAATGTAAAAACCGTTACACTTGAACTGAATTACAAAACAGAACAGAGTCACACATGCAGAAAACACACTATGGCTGCTTAACGGGAAAGGTGAGGTGGGGTGATACATAAAACAAGAGTTTCAAATTAGCTCAGATACCGTTCCATAAACCCAATATGTAACAGACAAGACCTACTCCTTGCTCAGAGAACTGGACTCAACACGCCCGATTCACCGCACAAGAATATATCTGACTAGTAATAATCTTAAAACCTATGTATTGATATCTCTCTGTTAGTGTGTCAAGTGGGTGTAAAGCGGCATAAACACAGCCGTGAAAAGCAGCTAAACCCCATTATAAAAATAAATTACTTTTCAAAACCCATGAAACAAAGACAGTGAAAGAGAGAGAAATTCTTACACAATTCGTTCAGGGTCTGTGATGCAACCTGGATTGACCATATCTAGACCCACAGCTGGATGAGACATAAGGGTGGACACTCTTGGGGCTGAGAGGTTTGGTGAGGTTGGGTGAGCAAACGCAGACCCTTTAAAGTAATACTGCGTGCTACCCATCGCATGGGTCCCAAATCTCCAGGTTCAAGGGCATCTTCCTACATCGAAAACATGCATGAGAAACCCAGAAGATGGTACACCGTGTGATGGGGAAAGGTTTCTAAAACGCACCTCATTTCTCATCTCCTTGTGCTCGGGTTCGCCATTCCAGCCACTTTACTAGCAATCTCCCTACTTGGAGCATCAGCACCTTTAACCTCCTGTTCCGTACAGGTTGCTATTTGTCCTGAGGATGAACGGGAAGACGGGGAACCAATGAGAGACTAGCTCTTGGTGTTGGGACAGGCACAGGTCACTCTATTTTCCCATCAGGAAGAAGAATTAACCACAGGCTCAGCCTGCCCCCCGGAACCAGAACAGGGCCTGAAGCCATCCTGCGCTTTTGCGGCCAGCTCCCGAAAAAGCGAGTTGTAAAATGGAGCTTCAGGGCACTGGAATTCACAAACCTGCACAGTTATAAATGATAACTCTCGTCCACAAATATATTGAGGGAAGGCAAAGACGAGGAATTGAAATCAAGGCAGAATTGCAGGAAACAGATTTCAGGAGGTAGATTCGAATCGCCTTTAAAGCACATGAAAAGCGGCAAAACGTTGACAATGATGCCCTTGGCCAAAAAGGGCGTATGCGTTTTTTCCTGAATATATTCAGGAAAAAACGCATACGCCCTTTTTGGCCAACCAAGCAACCTGGAAAGGCAAATCAGCGCTACAAAGAAGTCTCGCTTCCCATCGGTCAAAACGGCCATGCTGAAAAAAGTGTCAAAAACAGAAATGCAGGACAGGCCATGGAGAAATGGGAGCCTTGCTACACTGATGGGCGGGATGTAAATTGCCAACAGCCACTCTGGAGAAGTGTACGGTGTGTCCTGAAACATCTAAAAAACACAGCTCAGAGAGCATAGGGCACTTCCACGCATGGGGGTATAAAGTGGGAAAATTAAAAATCAGCAAGACACAAGCACCCCAAAGTTTAGGGCTGCTCTGTTGACAAGGACCTCCACTTCATTCCACCTTAAATATCCCAGGAAAGCGAAAAATGGATAAAAAATTTGAGGTCCATATGTACAATGGATTTTCACTCAGCCATGAAATCAATGTCATAAGGCTAGTAGCAGCATGATGAGTGGATTTAGGTCCGACGATTCTAAGTGACATAAGTCACACAGAAAAGGACACTTCTCATAAGGTGTCACTTATAGAGGGAATGTAAAAACCGTTACACTTGAACTGAATTACAAAACAGAACAGAGTCACACATGCAGAAAACACACTATGGCTGCTTAACGGGAAAGGTGAGGTGGGGTGATACATAAAACAAGAGTTTCAAATTAGCTCAGATACCGTTCCATAAACCCAATATGTAACAGACAAGACCTACTCCTTGCTCAGAGAACTGGACTCAACACGCCCGATTTACCGCACAAGAATATATCTGACTAGTAATAATCTTAAAACCTATGTATTGATATCTCTCTGTTAGTGTGTCAAGTGGGTGTAAAGCAGCATAAACACAGCCGTGAAAAGCAGCTAAACCCCATTATAAAAATAAATTACTTTTCAAAACCCATGAAACAAAGACAGTGAAAGAGAGAGAAATTCTTACACAATTCGTTCAGGGTCTGTGATGCAACCTGGATTGACCATATCTAGACCCACAGCTGGATGAGACATAAGGGTGGACACTCTTGGGGCTGAGAGGTTTGGTGAGGTTGGGTGAGCAAACGCAGACCCTTTAAAGTAATACTGCGTGCTACCCATCGCATGGGTCCCAAATCTCCAGGTTCAAGGGCATCTTCCTACATCGAAAACATGCATGAGAAACCCAGAAGATGGTACACCGTGTGATGGGGAAAGGTTTCTAAAACGCACCTCATTTCTCATCTCCTTGTGCTCGGGTTCGCCATTCCAGCCACTTTACTAGCAATCTCCCTACTTGGAGCATCAGCACCTTTAACCTCCTGTTCCGTACAGGTTGCTATTTGTCCTGAGGATGAACGGGAAGACGGGGAACCAATGAGAGACTAGCTCTTGGTGTTGGGACAGGCACAGGTCACTCTATTTTCCCATCAGGAAGAAGAATTAACCACAGGCTCAGCCTGCCCCCCGGAACCAGAACAGGGCCTGAAACCATCCTGCGCTTTTGCGGCCAGCTCCCGAAAAAGCGAGTTGTAAAATGGAGCTTCAGGGCACTGCAATTCACAAACCTGCACAGTTATAAATGATAACTCTCGTCCACAAATATATTGAGGGAAGGCAAAGACGAGGAATTGAAATCAAGGCAGAATTGCAGGAAACAGATTTCAGGAGGTAGATTCGAATCGCCTTTAAAGCACATGAAAAGCGGCAAAACGTTGACAATGATGCCCTTGGCCAAAAAGGGCGTATGCGTTTTTTCCTGAATATATTCAGGAAAAAACGCATACGCCCTTTTTGGCCAACCAAGCAACCTGGAAAGGCAAATCAGCGCTACAAAGAAGTCTCGCTTCCCATCGGTCAAAACGGCCATGCTGAAAAAAGTGTCAAAACCAGAAATGCAGGACAGGCCATGGAGAAATGTGAGCCTTGCTACACTGATGGGCGGGATGTAAATTGCCAACAGCCACTCTGGAGAAGTGTACGGTGTGTCCTGAAACATCTAAAAAACACAGCTTAGAGAGCATAGGTCACTTCCACGCATGGGGGTATAAAGTGGGAAAATTAAAAATCAGCAAGACACAAGCACCCCAAAGTTTAGGGCTGCTCTGTTGAAAAGGACCTCCACTTCATTCCACCTTAAATATCCCAGGAAAGCGAAAAATGGATAAAAAATTTGAGGTCCATATGTACAATGGATTATCACTCAGCCATGAAATCAATGTCATAAGGCTAGTAGCAGCATGATGAGTGGATTTAGGTCCGACGATTCTAAGTGACATAAGTCACACAGAAAAGGACACTTCTCATAAGGTGTCACTTATAGAGGGAATGTAAAAACCGTTACACTTGAACTGAATTACAAAACAGAACAGAGTCACACATGCAGAAAACACACTATGGCTGCTTAACGGGAAAGGTGAGGTGGGGTGATACATAAAACAAGAGTTTCAAATTAGCTCAGATACCGTTCCATAAACCCAATATGTAACAGACAAGACCTACTCCTTGCTCAGAGAACTGGACTCAACACGCCCGATTCACCGCACAAGAATATATCTGACTAGTAATAATCTTAAAACCTATGTATTGATATCTCTCTGTTAGTGTGTCAAGTGGGTGTAAAGCAGCATAAACACAGCCGTGAAAAGCAGCTAAACCCCATTATAAAAATAAATTACTTTTCAAAACCCATGAAACAAAGACAGTGAAAGAGAGAGAAATTCTTACACAATTCGTTCAGGGTCTGTGATGCAACCTGGATTGACCATATCTAGACCCACAGCTGGATGAGACATAAGGGTGGACACTCTTGGGGCTGAGAGGTTTGGTGAGGTTGGGTGAGCAAACGCAGACCCTTTAAAGTAATACTGCGTGCTACCCATCGCATGGGTCCCAAATCTCCAGGTTCAAGGGCATCTTCCTACATCGAAAACATGCATGAGACACCCAGAAGATGGTACACCGTGTGATGGGGAAAGGTTTCTAAAACGCACCTCATTTCTCATCTCCTTGTGCTCGGGTTCGCCATTCCAGCCACTTTACTAGCAATCTCCCTACTTGGAGCATCAGCACCTTTAACCTCCTGTTCCGTACAGGTTGCTATTTGTCCTGAGGATGAACGGGAAGACGGGGAACCAATGAGAGACTAGCTCTTGGTGTTGGGACAGGCACAGGTCACTCTATTTTCAAATCAGGAAGAAGAATTAACCACAGGCTCAGCCTGCCCCCCGGAACCAGAACAGGGCCTGAAGCCATCCTGCGCTTTTGTGGCCAGCTCCCGAAAAAGCGAGTTGTAAAATGGAGCTTCAGGGCACTGCAATTCAAAAACCTGCACAGTTATAAATGATAACTCTCGTCCACAAATATATTGAGGGAAGGCAAAGACGAGGAATTGAAATCAAGGCAGAATTGCAGGAAACAGATTTCAGGAGGTAGATTCGAATCGCCTTTAAAGCACATGAAAAGCGGCAAAACGTTGACAATGATGCCCTTGGCCAAAAAGGGCGTATGCGTTTTTTCCTGAATATATTCAGGAAAAAACGCATACGCCCTTTTTGGCCAACCAAGCAACCTGGAAAGGCAAATCAGCGCTACAAAGAAGTCTCGCTTTCCATCGGTCAAAAGGGCCATGCTGAAAAAAGTGTCAAAACCAGAAATGCAGGACAGGCCATGGAGAAATGGGAGCCTTGCTACACTGATGGGCGGGATGTAAATTGCCAACAGCCACTCTGGAGAAGTGTACGGTGTGTCCTGAAACATCTAAAAAACACAGCTTAGAGAGCATAGGGCACTTCCACGCATGGGGGTATAAAGTGGGAAAATTAAAAATCAGCAAGACACAAGCACCCCAAAGTTTAGGGCTGCTCTGTTGACAAGGACCTCCACTTCATTCCACCTTAAATATCCCAGGAAAGCGAAAAATGGATAAAAAATTTGAGGTCCATATGTACAATGGATTATCACTAAGCCATGAAATCAATGTCATAAGGCTAGTAGCAGCATGATGAGTGGATTTAGGTCCGACGATTCTAAGTGACATAAGTCACACAGAAAAGGACACTTCTCATAAGGTGTCACTTATAGAGGGAATGTAAAAACCGTTACACTTGAACTGAATTACAAAACAGAACAGAGTCACACATGCAGAAAACACACTATGGCTGCTTAACGGGAAAGGTGAGGTGGGGTGATACATAAAACAAGAGTTTCAAATTAGCTCAGATACCGTTCCATAAACCCAATATGTAACAGACAAGACCTACTCCTTGCTCAGAGAACTGGACTCAACACGCCCGATTCACCGCACAAGAATATATCTGACTAGTAATAATCTTAAAACCTATGTATTGATATCTCTCTGTTAGTGTGTCAAGTGGGTGTAAAGCAGCATAAACACAGCCGTGAAAAGCAGCTAAACCCCATTATAAAAATAAATTACTTTTCAAAACCCATGAAACAAAGACAGTGAAAGAGAGATAAATTCTTACACAATTCGTTCAGGGTCTGTGATGCAACCTGGATTGACCATATCTAGACCCACAGCTGGATGAGACATAAGGGTGGACACTCTTGGGGCTGAGAGGTTTGGTGAGGTTGGGTGAGCAAACGCAGACCCTTTAAAGTAATACTGCGTGCTACCCATCGCATGGGTCCCAAATCTCCAGGTTCAAGGGCATCTTCCTACATCGAAAACATGCATGAGAAACCCAGAAGATGGTACACCGTGTGATGGGGAAAGGTTTCTAAAACGCACCTCATTTCTCATCTCCTTGTGCTCGGGTTCGCCATTCCAGCCACTTTACTAGCAATCTCCCTACTTGGAGCATCAGCACCTTTAACCTCCTGTTCCGTACAGGTTGCTATTTGTTCTGAGGATGAACGGGAAGACGGGGAACCAATGAGAGACTAGCTCTTGGTGTTGGGACAGGCACAGGCCACTCTATTTTCCCATCAGGAAGAAGAATTAACCACAGGCTCAGCCTGCCCCCCGGAACCAGAACAGGGCCTGAAGACATCCTGCGCTTTTGCGGCCAGCTCCCGAAAAAGCGAGCTGTAAAATGGAGCTTCAGGGCACTGCAATTCACAAACCTGCGCATTATAAATGATAACTCTCGTCCACAAATATATTGAGGGAAGGCAAAGACGAGGAATTGAAATCAAGGCAGAATTGCAGGAAACAGATTTCAGGAGGTAGATTCGAATCGCCTTTAAAGCACATGAAAAGCGGCAAAACGTTGACAATGATGCCCTTGGCCAAAAAGGGCGTATGCGTTTTTTCCTGAATATATTCAGGAAAAAAAGCATACGCCCTTTTTGGCCAACCAAGCAACCTGGAAAGGCAAATCAGCGCTACAAAGAAGTCTCGCTTTCCATCGGTCAAAAGGGCCATGCTGAAAAAAGTGTCAAAACCAGAAATGCAGGACAGGCCATGGAGAAATGGGAGCCTTGCTACACTGATGGGCGGGATGTAAATTGCCAACAGCCACTCTGGAGAAGTGTACGGTGTGTCCTGAAACATCTAAAAAACACAGCTTAGAGAGCATAGGGCACTTCCACGCATGGGGGTATAAAGTGGGAAAATTAAAAATCAGCAAGACACAAGCACCCCAAAGTTTAGGGCTGCTCTGTTGACAAGGACCTCCACTTCATTCCACCTTAAATATCCCAGGAAAGCGAACAATGGATAAAAAATTTGAGGTCCATATGTACAATGGATTTTCACTCAGCCATGAAATCAATGTCATAAGGCTAGTAGCAGCATGATGAGTGGATTTAGGTCCGACGATTCTAAGTGACATAAGTCACACAGAAAAGGACACTTCTCATAAGGTGTCACTTATAGAGGGAATGTAAAAACCGTTACACTTGAACTGAATTACAAAACAGAACAGAGTCACACATGCAGAAAACACACTATGGCTGCTTAACGGGAAAGGTGAGGTGGGGTGATACATAAAACAAGAGTTTCAAATTAGCTCAGATACCGTTCCATAAACCCAATATGTAACAGACAAGACCTACTCCTTGCTCAGAGAACTGGACTCAACACGCCCGATTCACCGCACAAGAATATATCTGACTAGTAATAATCTTAAAACCTATGTATTGATATCTCTCTGTTAGTGTGTCAAGTGGGTGTAAAGCAGCATAAACACAGCCGTGAAAAGCAGCTAAACCCCATTATAAAAATAAATTACTTTTCAAAACCCATGAAACAAAGACAGTGAAAGAGAGAGAAATTCTTACACAATTCGTTCAGGGTATGTGATGCAACCTGGATTGACCATATCTAGACCCACAGCTGGATGAGACATAAGGGTGGACACTCTTGGGGCTGAGAGGTTTGGTGAGGTTGGGTGAGCAAACGCAGACCCTTTAAAGTAATACTGCGTGCTACCCATCGCCTGGGTCCCAAATCTCCAGGTTCAAGGGCATCTTCCTACATCGAAAACATGCATGAGAAACCCAGAAGATGGTACACCGTGTGATGGGGAAAGGTTTCTAAAACGCACCTCATTTCTCATCTCCTTGTGCTCGGGTTCGCCATTCCAGCCACTTTACTAGCAATCTCCCTACTTGGAGCATCAGCACCTTTAACCTCCTGTTCCGTACAGGTTGCTATTTGTCCTGAGGATGAACGGGAAGACGGGGAACCAATGAGAGACTAGCTCTTGGTGTTGGGACAGGCACAGGTCACTCTATTTTCCCATCAGGAAGAAGAATTAACCACAGGTTCAGCCTGCCCCCCGGAACCAGAACAGGGCCTGAAGCCATCCTGTGCTTTTGCGGCCAGCTCCCGAAAAAGCGAGTTGTAAAATGGAGCTTCAGGGCACCGCAATTCACAAACCTGCACAGTTATAAATGATAACTCTCGTCCACAAATATATTGAGGGAAGGCAAAGACGAGGAATTGAAATCAAGGCAGAATTGCAGGAAACAGATTTCAGGAGGTAGATTCGAATCGCCTTTAAAGCACATGAAAAGCGGCAAAACGTTGACAATGATGCCCTTGGCCAAAAAGGGCGTATGTGTTTTTTCCTGAATATATTCAGGAAAAAACGCATACGCCCTTTTTGGCCAACCAATCAACCTGGAAAGGCAAATCAGCGCTACAAAGAAGTCTCGCTTCCCATCGGTCAAAACGGCCATGCTGAAAAAAGTGTCAAAAACAGAAATGCAGGACAGGCCATGGAGAAATGGGAGCCTTGCTACACTGATGGGCGGGATGTAAATTGCCAACAGCCACTCTGGAGAAGTGTACGGTGTGTCCTGAAACATCTAAAAAACACAGCTTAGAGAGCATAGGGCACTTCCACGCATGGGGGTATAAAGTGGGAAAATTAAAAATCAGCAAGACACAAGCACCCCAAAGTTTAGGGCTGCTCTGTTGACAAGGACCTCCACTTCATTCCACCTTAAATATCCCAGGAAAGCGAAAAATGGATAAAAAATTTGAGGTCCATATGTACAATGGATTATCACTCAGCCATGAAATCAATGTCATAAGGCTAGTAGCAGCATGATGAGTGGATTTAGGTCCGACGATTCTAAGTGACATAAGTCACACAGAAAAGGACACTTCTCATAAGGTGTCACTTATAGAGGGAATGTAAAAACCGTTACACTTGAACTGAATTACAAAACAGAACAGAGTCACACATGCAGAAAACACACTATGGCTGCTTAACGGGAAAGGTGAGGTGGGGTGATACATAAAACAAGAGTTTCAAATTAGCTCAGATACCGTTCCATAAACCCAATATGTAACAGACAAGACCTACTCCTTGCTCAGAGAACTGGACTCAACACGCCCGATTCACCGCACAAGAATATATCTGACTAGTAATAATCTTAAAACCTATGTATTGATATCTCTCTGTTAGTGTGTCAAGTGGGTGTAAAGCGGCATAAACACAGCCGTGAAAAGCAGCTAAACCCCATTATAAAAATAAATTACTTTTCAAAACCCATGAAACAAAGACAGTGAAAGAGAGAGAAATTCTTACACAATTCGTTCAGGGTCTGTGATGCAACCTGGATTGACCATATCTAGACCCACAGCTGGATGAGACATAAGGGTGGACACTCTTGGGGCTGAGAGGTTTGGTGAGGTTGGGTGAGCAAACGCAGACCCTTTAAAGTAATACTGCGTGCTACCCATCGCATGGGTCCCAAATCTCCAGGTTCAAGGGCATCTGCCTACATCGAAAACATGCATGAGAAACCCAGAAGATGGTACACCGTGTGATGGGGAAAGGTTTCTAAAACGCACCTCATTTCTCATCTCCTTGTGCTCGGGTTCGCCATTCCAGCCACTTTACTAGCAATCTCCCTACTTGGAGCATCAGCACCTTTAACCTCCTGTTCCGTACAGGTTGCTATTTGTCCTGAGGATGAACGGGAAGACGGGGAACCAATGAGAGACTAGCTCTTGGTGTTGGGACAGGCACAGGTCACTCTATTTTCCCATCAGGAAGAAGAATTAACCACAGGCTCAGCCTGCCCCCCGGAACCAGAACAGGGCCTGAAGCCATCCTGCGCTTTTGCGGCCAGCTCCCGAAAAAGCGAGTTGTAAAATGGAGCTTCAGGGCACTGGAATTCACAAACCTGCACAGTTATAAATGATAACTCTCGTCCACAAATATATTGAGGGAAGGCAAAGACGAGGAATTGAAATCAAGGCAGAATTGCAGGAAACAGATTTCAGGAGGTAGATTCGAATCGCCTTTAAAGCACATGAAAAGCGGCAAAACGTTGACAATGATGCCCTTGGCCAAAAAGGGCGTATGCGTTTTTTCCTGAATATATTCAGGAAAAAACGCATACGCCCTTTTTGGCCAACCAAGCAACCTGGAAAGGCAAATCAGCGCTACAAAGAAGTCTCGCTTCCCATCGGTCAAAACGGCCATGCTGAAAAAAGTGTCAAAACCAGAAATGCAGGACAGGCCATGGAGAAATGGGAGCCTTGCTACACTGATGGGCGGGATGTAAATTGCCAACAGCCACTCTGGAGAAGTGTACGGTGTGTCCTGAAACATCTAAAAAACACAGCTTAGAGAGCATAGGTCACTTCCACGCATGGGGGTATAAAGTGGGAAAATTAAAAATCAGCAAGACACAAGCACCCCAAAGTTTAGGGCTGCTCTGTTGACAAGGACCTCCACTTCATTCCACCTTAAATATCCCAGGAAAGCGAAAAATGGATAAAAAATTTGAGGTCCATATGTACAATGGATTATCACTCAGCCATGAAATCAATGTCATAAGGCTAGTAGCAGCATGATGAGTGGATTTAGGTCCGACGATTCTAAGTGACATAAGTCACACAGAAAAGGACACTTCTCATAAGGTGTCACTTATAGAGGGAATGTAAAAACCGTTACACTTGAACTGAATTACAAAACAGAACAGAGTCACACATGCAGAAAACACACTATGGCTGCTTAACGGGAAAGGTGAGGTGGGGTGATACATAAAACAAGAGTTTCAAATTAGCTCAGATACCGTTCCATAAACCCAATATGTAACAGACAAGACCTACTCCTTGCTCAGAGAACTGGACTCAACACGCCCGATTCACCGCACAAGAATATATCTGACTAGTAATAATCTTAAAACCTATGTATTGATATCTCTCTGTTAGTGTGTCAAGTGGGTGTAAAGCAGCATAAACACAGCCGTGAAAAGCAGCTAAACCCCATTATAAAAATAAATTACTTTTCAAAACCCATGAAACAAAGACAGTGAAAGAGAGAGAAATTCTTACACAATTCGTTCAGGCTCTGTGATGCAACCTGGATTGACCATATCTAGACCCACAGCTGGATGAGACATAAGGGTGGACACTCTTGGGGCTGAGAGGTTTGGTGAGGTTGGGTGAGCAAACGCAGACCCTTTAAAGTAATACTGCGTGCTACCCATCGCATGGGTCCCAAATCTCCAGGTTCAAGGGCATCTTCCTACATCGAAAACATGCATGAGAAACCCAGAAGATGGTACACCGTGTGATGGGGAAAGGTTTCTAAAACGCACCTCATTTCTCATCTCCTTGTGCTCGGGTTCGCCATTCCAGCCACTTTACTAGCAATCTCCCTACTTGGAGCATCAGCACCTTTAACCTCCTGTTCCGTACAGGTTGCTATTTGTCCTGAGGATGAACGGGAAGACGGGGAACCAATGAGAGACTAGCTCTTGGTGTTGGGACAGGCACAGGCCACTCTATTTTCCCATCAGGAAGAAGAATTAACCACAGGCTCAGCCTGCCCCCCGGAACCAGAACAGGGCCTGAAGCCATCCTGCGCTTTTGCGGCCAGCTCCCGAAAAAGCGAGTTGTAAAATGGAGCTTCAGGGCACTGCAATTCACAAACCTGCACAGTTATAAATGATAACTCTCGTCCACAAATATATTGAGGGAAGGCAAAGACGAGGAATTGAAATCAAGGCAGAATTGCAGGAAACAGATTTCCGGAGGTAGATTCGAATCGCCTTTAAAGCACATGAAAAGCGGCAAAACGTTGACAATGATGCCCTTGGCCAAAAAGGGCGTATGCGTTTTTTCCTGAATATATTCAGGAAAAAAAGCATACGCCCTTTTTGGCCAACCAAGCAACCTGAAAAGGCAAATCAGCGCTACAAAGAAGTCTCGCTTTCCATCGGTCAAAAGGGCCATGCTGAAAAAATTGTCAAAACCAGAAATGCAGGACAGGCCATGGAGAAATGGGAGCCTTGCTACACTGATGGGCGGGATGTAAATTGCCAACAGCCACTCTGGAGAAGTGTACGGTGTGTCCTGAAACATCTAAAAAACACAGCTTAGAGAGCATAGGGCACTTCCACGCATGGGGGTATAAAGTGGGAAAATTAAAAATCAGCAAGACACAAGCACCCCAAAGTTTAGGGCTGCTCTGTTGACAAGGACCTCCACTTCATTCCACCTTAAATATCCCAGGAAAGCGAAAAATGGATAAAAAATTTGAGGTCCATATGTACAATGGATTATCACTCAGCCATGAAATCAATGTCATAAGGCTAGTAGCAGCATGATGAGTGGATTTAGGTCCGACGATTCTAAGTGACATAAGTCACACAGAAAAGGACACTTCTCATAAGGTGTCACTTATAGAGGGAATGTAAAAACCGTTACACTTGAACTGAATTACAAAACAGAACAGAGTCACACATGCAGAAAACACACTATGGCTGCTTAACGGGAAAGGTGAGGTGGGGTGATACATAAAACAAGAGTTTCAAATTAGCTCAGATACCGTTCCATAAACCCAATATGTAACAGACAAGACCTACTCCTTGCTCAGAGAACTGGACTCAACACGCCCGATTCACCGCACAAGAATATATCTGACTAGTAATAATCTTAAAACCTATGTATTGATATCTCTCTGTTAGTGTGTCAAGTGGGTGTAAAGCAGCATAAACACAGCCGTGAAAAGCAGCTAAACCCCATTATAAAAATAAATTACTTTTCAAAACCCATGAAACAAAGACAGTGAAAGAGAGAGAAATTCTTACACAATTCGTTCAGGGTCTGTGATGCAACCTGGATTGACCATATCTAGACCCACAGCTGGATGAGACATAAGGGTGGACACTCTTGGGGCTGAGAGGTTTGGTGAGGTTGGGTGAGCAAACGCAGACCCTTTAAAGTAAAACTGCGTGCTACCCATCGCATGGGTCCCAAATCTCCAGGTTCAAGGGCATCTTCCTACATCGAAAACATGCATGAGAAACCCAGAAGATGGTACACCGTGTGATGGGGAAAGGTTTCTAAAACGCACCTCATTTCTCATCTCCTTGTGCTCGGGTTCGCCATTCCAGCCACTTTACTAGCAATCTCCCTACTTGGAGCATCAGCACCTTTAACCTCCTGTTCCGTACAGGTTGCTATTTGTCCTGAGGATGAACGGGAAGACGGGGAACCAATGAGAGACTAGCTCTTGGTGTTGGGACAGGCACAGGCCACTCTATTTTCCCATCAGGAAGAAGAATTAACCACAGGCTCAGCCTGCCCCCCGGAACCAGAACAGGGCCTGAAGCCATCCTGCGCTTTTGCGGCCAGCTCCCGAAAAAGCGAGTTGTAAAATGGAGCTTCAGGGCACTGCAATTCACAAACCTGCACAGTTATAAATGATAACTCTCGTCCACAAATATATTGAGGGAAGGCAAAGACGAGGAAGTGAAATCAAGGCAGAATTGCAGGAAACAGATTTCAGGAGGTAGATTCGAATCGCTTTTAAAGCACATGAAAAGCGGCAAAACGTTGACAATGATGCCCTTGGCCAAAAAGGGCGTATGCGTTTTTTCCTGAATATATTCAGGAAAAAAAGCATACGCCCTTTTTGGCCAACCAAGCAACCTGAAAAGGCAAATCAGCGCTACAAAGAAGTCTCGCTTTCCATCGGTCAAAAGGGCCATGCTGAAAAAAGTGTCAAAACCAGAAATGCAGGACAGGCCATGGAGAAATGGGAGCCTTGCTACACTGATGGGCGGGATGTAAATTGCCAACAGCCACTCTGGAGAAGTGTACGGTGTGTCCTGAAACATCTAAAAAACACAGCTTAGAGAGCATAGGGCACTTCCACGCATGGGGGTATAAAGTGGGAAAATTAAAAATCAGCAAGACACAAGCACCCCAAAGTTTAGGGCTGCTCTGTTGACAAGGACCTCCACTTCATTCCACCTTAAATATCCCAGGAAAGCGAAAAATGGATAAAAAATTTGAGGTCCATATGTACAATGGATTTTCACTCAGCCATGAAATCAATGTCATAAGGCTAGTAGCAGCATGATGAGTGGATTTAGGTCCGACGATTCTAAGTGACATAAGTCACACAGAAAAGGACACTTCTCATAAGGTGTCACTTATAGAGGGAATGTAAAAACCGTTACACTTGAACTGAATTACAAAACAGAACAGAGTCACACATGCAGAAAACACACTATGGCTGCTTAACGGGAAAGGTGAGGTGGGGTGATACATAAAACAAGAGTTTCAAATTAGCTCAGATACCGTTCCATAAACCCAATATGTAACAGACAAGACCTACTCCTTGCTCAGAGAACTGGACTCAACACGCCCGATTCACCGCACAAGAATATATCTGACTAGTAATAATCTTAAAACCTATGTATTGATATCTCTCTGTTAGTGTGTCAAGTGGGTGTAAAGCAGCATAAACACAGCCGTGAAAAGCAGCTAAACCCCATTATAAAAATAAATTACTTTTCAAAACCCATGAAACAAAGACAGTGAAAGAGAGAGAAATTCTTACACAATTCGTTCAGGGTCTGTGATGCAACCTGGATTGACCATATCTAGACCCACAGCTGGATGAGACATAAGGGTGGACACTCTTGGGGCTGAGAGGTTTGGTGAGGTTGGGTGAGCAAACGCAGACCCTTTAAAGTAATACTGCGTGCTACCCATCGCATGGGTCCCAAATCTCCAGGTTCAAGGGCATCTTCCTACATCGAAAACATGCATGAGAAACCCAGAAGATGGTACACCGTGTGATGGGGAAAGGTTTCTAAAACGCACCTCATTTCTCATCTCCTTGTGCTCGGGTTCGCCATTCCAGCCACTTTACTAGCAATCTCCCTACTTGGAGCATCAGCACCTTTAACCTCCTGTTCCGTACAGGTTGCTATTTGTCCTGAGGATGAACGGGAAGACGGGGAACCAATGAGAGACTAGCTCTTGGTGTTGGGACAGGCACAGGTCACTCTATTTTCCCATCAGGAAGAAGAATTAACCACAGGCTCAGCCTGCCCCCCGGAACCAGAACAGGGCCTGAAGCCATCCTGCGCTTTTGCGGCCAGCTCCCGAAAAAGCGAGTTGTAAAATGGAGCTTCAGGGCACTGCAATTCACAAACCTGCACAGTTATAAATGATAACTCTCGTCCACAAATATATTGAGGGAAGGCAAAGACGAGGAATTGAAATCAAGGCAGAATTGCAGGAAACAGATTTCAGGAGGTAGATTCGAATCGCCTTTAAAGCACATGAAAAGCGGCAAAACGTTGACAATGATGCCCTTGGCCAAAAAGGGCGTATGCGTTTTTTCCTGAATATATTCAGGAAAAAACGCATACGCCCTTTTTGGCCAACCAAGCAACCTGGAAAGGCAAATCAGCGCTACAAAGAAGTCTCGCTTCCCATCGGTCAAAACGGCCATGCTGAAAAAAGTGTCAAAACCAGAAATGCAGGACAGGCCATGGAGAAATGGGAGCCTTGCTACACTGATGGGCGGGATGTAAATTGCCAACAGCCACTCTGGAGAAGTGTACGGTGTGTCCTGAAACATCTAAAAAACACAGCTTAGAGAGCATAGGTCACTTCCACGCATGGGGGTATAAAGTGGGAAAATTAAAAATCAGCAAGACACAAGCACCCCAAAGTTTAGGGCTGCTCTGTTGACAAGGACCTCCACTTCATTCCACCTTAAATATCCCAGGAAAGCGAAAAATGGATAAAAAATTTGAGGTCCATATGTACAATGGATTATCACTCAGCCATGAAATCAATGTCATAAGGCTAGTAGCAGCATGATGAGTGGATTTAGGTCCGACGATTCTAAGTGACATAAGTCACACAGAAAAGGACACTTCTCATAAGGTGTCACTTATAGAGGGAATGTAAAAACCGTTACACTTGAACTGAATTACAAAACAGAACAGAGGCACACATGCAGAAAACACACTATGGCTGCTTAACGGGAAAGGTGAGGTGGGGTGATACATAAAACAAGAGTTTCAAATTAGCTCAGATACCGTTCCATAAACCCAATATGTAACAGACAAGACCTACTCCTTGCTCAGAGAACTGGACTCAACACGCCCGATTCACCGCACAAGAATATATCTGACTAGTAATAATCTTAAAACCTATGTATTGATATCTCTCTGTTAGTGTGTCAAGTGGGTGTAAAGCAGCATAAACACAGCCGTGAAAAGCAGCTAAACCCCATTATAAAAATAAATTACTTTTCAAAACCCATGAAACAAAGACAGTGAAAGAGAGAGAAATTCTTACACAATTCGTTCAGGGTCTGTGATGCAACCTGGATTGACCATATCTAGACCCACAGCTGGATGAGACATAAGGGTGGACACTCTTGGGGCTGAGAGGTTTGGTGAGGTTGGGTGAGCAAACGCAGACCCTTTAAAGTAATACTGCGTGCTACCCATCGCATGGGTCCCAAATCTCCAGGTTCAAGGGCATCTTCCTACATCGAAAACATGCATGAGAAACCCAGAAGATGGTACACCGTGTGATGGGGAAAGGTTTCTAAAACGCACCTCATTTCTCATCTCCTTGTGCTCGGGTTCGCCATTCCAGCCACTTTACTAGCAATCTCCCTACTTGGAGCATCAGCACCTTTAACCTCCTGTTCCGTACAGGTTGCTATTTGTCCTGAGGATGAACGGGAAGACGGGGAACCAATGAGAGACTAGCTCTTGGTGTTGGGACAGGCACAGGTCACTCTATTTTCCCATCAGGAAGAAGAATTAACCACAGGCTCAGCCTGCCCCCCGGAACCAGAACAGGGCCTGAAGCCATCCTGCGCTTTTGCGGCCAGCTCCCGAAAAAGCGAGTTGTAAAATGGAGCTTCAGGGCACTGCAATTCACAAACCTGCACAGTTATAAATGATAACTCTCGTCCACAAATATATTGAGGGAAGGCAAAGACGAGGAATTGAAATCAAGGCAGAATTGCAGGAAACAGATTTCAGGAGGTAGATTCGAATCGCCTTTAAAGCACATGAAAAGCGGCAAAACGTTGACAATGATGCCCTTGGCCAAAAAGGGCGTATGCGTTTTTTCCTGAATATATTCAGGAAAAAACGCATACGCCCTTTTTGGCCAACCAAGCAACCTGGAAAGGCAAATCAGCGCTACAAAGAAGTCTCGCTTCCCATCGGTCAAAACGGCCATGCTGAAAAAAGTGTCAAAACCAGAAATGCAGGACAGGCCATGGAGAAATGTGAGCCTTGCTACACTGATGGGCGGGATGTAAATTGCCAACAGCCACTCTGGAGAAGTGTACGGTGTGTCCTGAAACATCTAAAAAACACAGCTTAGAGAGCATAGGTCACTTCCACGCATGGGGGTATAAAGTGGGAAAATTAAAATTCAGCAAGACACAAGCACCCCAAAGTTTAGGGCTGCTCTGTTGACAAGGACCTCCACTTCATTCCACCTTAAATATCCCAGGAAAGCGAAAAATGGATAAAAAATTTGAGGTCCATATGTACAATGGATTATCACTCAGCCATGAAATCAATGTCATAAGGCTAGTAGCAGCATGATGAGTGGATTTAGGTCCGACGATTCTAAGTGACATAAGTCACACAGAAAAGGACACTTCTCATAAGGTGTCACTTATAGAGGGAATGTAAAAACCGTTACACTTGAACTGAATTACAAAACAGAACAGAGTCACACATGCAGAAAACACACTATGGCTGCTTAACGGGAAAGGTGAGGTGGGGTGATACATAAAACAAGAGTTTCAAATTAGCTCAGATACCGTTCCATAAACCCAATATGTAACAGACAAGACCTACTCCTTGCTCAGAGAACTGGACTCAACACGCCCGATTCACCGCACAAGAATATATCTGACTAGTAATAATCTTAAAACCTATGTATTGATATCTCTCTGTTAGTGTGTCAAGTGGGTGTAAAGCAGCATAAACACAGCCGTGAAAAGCAGCTAAACCCCATTATAAAAATAAATTACTTTTCAAAACCCATGAAACAAAGACAGTGAAAGAGAGAGAAATTCTTACACAATTCGTTCAGGGTCTGTGATGCAACCTGGATTGACCATATCTAGACCCACAGCTGGATGAGACATAAGGGTGGACACTCTTGGGGCTGAGAGGTTTGGTGAGGTTGGGTGAGCAAACGCAGACCCTTTAAAGTAAAACTGCGTGCTACCCATCGCATGGGTCCCAAATCTCCAGGTTCAAGGGCATCTTCCTACATCGAAAACATGCATGAGAAACCCAGAAGATGGTACACCGTGTGATGGGGAAAGGTTTCTAAAACGCACCTCATTTCTCATCTCCTTGTGCTCGGGTTCGCCATTCCAGCCACTTTACTAGCAATCTCCCTACTTGGAGCATCAGCACCTTTAACCTCCTGTTCCGTACAGGTTGCTATTTGTCCTGAGGATGAACGGGAAGACGGGGAACCAATGAGAGACTAGCTCTTGGTGTTGGGACAGGCACAGGCCACTCTATTTTCCCATCAGGAAGAAGAATTAACCACAGGCTCAGCCTGCCCCCCGGAACCAGAACAGGGCCTGAAGCCATCCTGCGCTTTTGCGGCCAGCTCCCGAAAAAGCGAGTTGTAAAATGGAGCTTCAGGGCACTGCAATTCACAAACCTGCACAGTTATAAATGATAACTCTCGTCCACAAATATATTGAGGGAAGGCAAAGACGAGGAATTGAAATCAAGGCAGAATTGCAGGAAACAGATTTCAGGAGGTAGATTCGAATCGCCTTTAAAGCACATGAAAAGCGGCAAAACGTTGACAATGATGCCCTTGGCCAAAAAGGGCGTATGCGTTTTTTCCTGAATATATTCAGGAAAAAAAGCATACGCCCTTTTTGGCCAACCAAGCAACCTGAAAAGGCAAATCAGCGCTACAAAGAAGTCTCGCTTTCCATCGGTCAAAAGGGCCATGCTGAAAAAAGTGTCAAAACCAGAAATGCAGGACAGGCCATGGAGAAATGGGAGCCTTGCTACACTGATGGGCGGGATGTAAATTGCCAACAGCCACTCTGGAGAAGTGTACGGTGTGTCCTGAAACATCTAAAAAACACAGCTTAGAGAGCATAGGTCACTTCCACGCATGGGGGTATAAAGTGGGAAAATTAAAAATCAGCAAGACACAAGCACCCCAAAGTTTAGGGCTGCTCTGTTGACAAGGACCTCCACTTCATTCCACCTTAAATATCCCAGGAAAGCGAAAAATGGATAAAAAATTTGAGGTCCATATGTACAATGGATTATCACTCAGCCATGAAATCAATGTCATAAGGCTAGTAGCAGCATGATGAGTGGATTTAGGTCCGACGATTCTAAGTGACATAAGTCACACAGAAAAGGACACTTCTCATAAGGTGTCACTTATAGAGGGAATGTAAAAACCGTTACACTTGAACTGAATTACAAAACAGAACAGAGTCACACATGCAGAAAACACACTATGGCTGCTTAACGGGAAAGGTGAGGTGGGGTGATACATAAAACAAGAGTTTCAAATTAGCTCAGATACCGTTCCATAAACCCAATATGTAACAGACAAGACCTACTCCTTGCTCAGAGAACTGGACTCAACACGCCCGATTCACCGCACAAGAATATATCTGACTAGTAATAATCTTAAAACCTATGTATTGATATCTCTCTGTTAGTGTGTCAAGTGGGTGTAAAGCAGCATAAACACAGCCGTGAAAAGCAGCTAAACCCCATTATAAAAATAAATTACTTTTCAAAACCCATGAAACAAAGACAGTGAAAGAGAGAGAAATTCTTACACAATTCGTTCAGGGTCTGTGATGCAACCTGGATTGACCATATCTAGACCCACAGCTGGATGAGACATAAGGGTGGACACTCTTGGGGCTGAGAGGTTTGGTGAGGTTGGGTGAGCAAACGCAGACCCTTTAAAGTAATACTGCGTGCTACCCATCGCATGGGTCCCAAATCTCCAGGTTCAAGGGCATCTTCCTACATCGAAAACATGCATGAGACACCCAGAAGATGGTACACCGTGTGATGGGGAAAGGTTTCTAAAACGCACCTCATTTCTCATCTCCTTGTGCTCGGGTTCGCCATTCCAGCCACTTTACTAGCAATCTCCCTACTTGGAGCATCAGCACCTTTAACCTCCTGTTCCGTACAGGTTGCTATTTGTCCTGAGGATGAACGGGAAGACGGGGAACCAATGAGAGACTAGCTCTTGGTGTTGGGACAGGCACAGGTCACTCTATTTTCCCATCAGGAAGAAGAATTAACCACAGGCTCAGCCTGCCCCCCGGAACCAGAACAGGGCCTGAAGCCATCCTGCGCTTTTGCGGCCAGCTCCCGAAAAAGCGAGTTGTAAAATGGAGCTTCAGGGCACTGCAATTCACAAACCTGCACAGTTATAAATGATAACTCTCGTCCACAAATATATTGAGGGAAGGCAAAGACGAGGAATTGAAATCAAGGCAGAAATGCAGGAAACAGATTTCAGGAGGTAGATTCGAATCGCCTTTAAAGCACATGAAAAGCGGCAAAACGTTGACAATGATGCCCTTGGCCAAAAAGGGCGTATGCGTTTTTTCCTGAATATATTCAGGAAAAAACGAATACGCTCTTTTTGGCCAACCAAGCAACCTGGAAAGGCAAATCAGCGCTACAAAGAAGTCTCGCTTCCCATCGGTCAAAAGGGCCATGCTGAAGAAAGTGTCAAAACCAGAAATGCAGGACAGGCCATGGAGAAATGGGAGCCTTGCTACACTGATGGGCGGGATGTAAATTGCCAACAGCCACTCTGGAGAAGTGTACGGTGTGTCCTGAAACATCTAAAAAACACAGCTTAGAGAGCATAGGGCACTTCCACGCATGGGGGTATAAAGTGGGAAAATTAAAAATCAGCAAGACACAAGCACCCCAAAGTTTAGGGCTGCTCTGTTGACAAGGACCTCCACTTCATTCCACCTTAAATATCCCAGGAAAGCGAAAAATGGATAAAAAATTTGAGGTCCATATGTACAATGGATTATCACTCAGCCATGAAATCAATGTCATAAGGCTAGTAGCAGCATGATGAGTGGATTTAGGTCCGACGATTCTAAGTGACATAAGTCACACAGAAAAGGACACTTCTCATAAGGTGTCACTTATAGAGGGAATGTAAAAACCGTTACACTTGAACTGAATTACAAAACAGAACAGAGTCACACATGCAGAAAACACACTATGGCTGCTTAACGGGAAAGGTGAGGTGGGGTGATACATAAAACAAGAGTTTCAAATTAGCTCAGATACCGTTCCATAAACCCAATATGTAACAGACAAGACCTACTCCTTGCTCAGAGAACTGGACTCAACACGCCCGATTCACCGCACAAGAATATATCTGACTAGTAATAATCTTAAAACCTATGTATTGATATCTCTCTGTTAGTGTGTCAAGTGGGTGTAAAGCAGCATAAACACAGCCGTGAAAAGCAGCTAAACCCCATTATAAAAATAAATTACTTTTCAAAACCCATGAAACAAAGACAGTGAAAGAGAGAGAAATTCTTACACAATTCGTTCAGGGTCTGTGATGCAACCTGGATTGACCATATCTAGACCCACAGCTGGATGAGACATAAGGGTGGACACTCTTGGGGCTGAGAGGTTTGGTGAGGTTGGGTGAGCAAACGCAGACCCTTTAAAGTAATACTGCGTGCTACCCATCGCATGGGTCCCAAATCTCCAGGTTCAAGGGCATCTTCCTACATCGAAAACATGCATGAGACACCCAGAAGATGGTACACCGTGTGATGGGGAAAGGTTTCTAAAACGCACCTCATTTCTCATCTCCTTGTGCTCGGGTTCGCCATTCCAGCCACTTTACTAGCAATCTCCCTACTTGGAGCATCAGCACCTTTAACCTCCTGTTCCGTACAGGTTGCTATTTGTCCTGAGGATGAACGGGAAGACGGGGAACCAATGAGAGACTAGCTCTTGGTGTTGGGACAGGCACAGGTCACTCTATTTTCCCATCAGGAAGAAGAATTAACCACAGGCTCAGCCTGCCCCCCGGAACCAGAACAGGGCCTGAAGCCATCCTGCGATTTTGCGGCCAGCTCCCGAAAAAGCGAGTTGTAAAATGGAGCTTCAGGGCACTGCAATTCACAAACCTGCACAGTTATAAATGATAACTCTCGTCCACAAATATATTGAGGGAAGGCAAAGACGAGGAATTGAAATCAAGGCAGAAATGCAGGAAACAGATTTCAGGAGGTAGATTCGAATCGCCTTTAAAGCACATGAAAAGCGGCAAAACGTTGACAATGATGCCCTTGGCCAAAAAGGGCGTATGCGTTTTTTCCTGAATATATTCAGGAAAAAACGAATACGCTCTTTTTGGCCAACCAAGCAACCTGGAAAGGCAAATCAGCGCTACAAAGAAGTCTCGCTTCCCATCGGTCAAAAGGGCCATGCTGAAGAAAGTGTCAAAACCAGAAATGCAGGACAGGCCATGGAGAAATGGGAGCCTTGCTACACTGATGGGCGGGATGTAAATTGCCAACAGCCACTCTGGAGAAGTGTACGGTGTGTCCTGAAACATCTAAAAAACACAGCTTAGAGAGCATAGGGCACTTCCACGCATGGGGGTATAAAGTGGGAAAATTAAAAATCAGCAAGACACAAGCACCCCAAAGTTTAGGGCTGCTCTGTTGACAAGGACCTCCACTTCATTCCACCTTAAATATCCCAGGAAAGCGAAAAATGGATAAAAAATTTGAGGTCCATATGTACAATGGATTATCACTCAGCCATGAAATCAATGTCATAAGGCTAGTAGCAGCATGATGAGTGGATTTAGGTCCGACGATTCTAAGTGACATAAGTCACACAGAAAAGGACACTTCTCATAAGGTGTCACTTATAGAGGGAATGTAAAAACCGTTACACTTGAACTGAATTACAAAACAGAACAGAGTCACACATGCAGAAAACACACTATGGCTGCTTAACGGGAAAGGTGAGGTGGGGTGATACATAAAACAAGAGTTTCAAATTAGCTCAGATACCGTTCCATAAACCCAATATGTAACAGACAAGACCTACTCCTTGCTCAGAGAACTGGACTCAACACGCCCGATTCACCGCACAAGAATATATCTGACTAGTAATAATCTTAAAACCTATGTATTGATATCTCTCTGTTAGTGTGTCAAGTGGGTGTAAAGCAGCATAAACACAGCCGTGAAAAGCAGCTAAACCCCATTATAAAAATAAATTACTTTTCAAAACCCATGAAACAAAGACAGTGAAAGAGAGAGAAATTCTTACACAATTCGTTCAGGGTCTGTGATGCAACCTGGATTGACCATATCTAGACCCACAGCTGGATGAGACATAAGGGTGGACACTCTTGGGGCTGAGAGGTTTGGTGAGGTTGGGTGAGCAAACGCAGACCCTTTAAAGTAATACTGCGTGCTACCCATCGCATGGGTCCCAAATCTCCAGGTTCAAGGGCATCTTCCTACATCGAAAACATGCATGAGAAACCCAGAAGATGGTACACCGTGTGATGGGGAAAGGTTTCTAAAACGCACCTCATTTCTCATCTCCTTGTGCTCGGGTTCGCCATTCCAGCCACTTTACTAGCAATCTCCCTACTTGGAGCATCAGCACCTTTAACCTCCTGTTCCGTACAGGTTGCTATTTGTCCTGAGGATGAACGGGAAGACGGGGAACCAATGAGAGACTAGCTCTTGGTGTTGGGACAGGCACAGGTCACTCTATTTTCCCATCAGGAAGAAGAATTAACCACAGGCTCAGCCTGCCCCCCGGAACCAGAACAGGGCCTGAAGCCATCCTGCGCTTTTGCGGCCAGCTCCCGAAAAAGCGAGTTGTAAAATGGAGCTTCAGGGCACTGCAATTCACAAACCTGCACAGTTATAAATGATAACTCTCGTCCACAAATATATTGAGGGAAGGCAAAGACGAGGAATTGAAATCAAGGCAGAATTGCAGGAAACAGATTTCAGGAGGTAGATTCGAATCGCCTTTAAAGCACATGAAAAGCGGCAAAACGTTGACAATGATGCCCTTGGCCAAAAAGGGCGTATGCGTTTTTTCCTGAATATATTCAGGAAAAAACGCATACGCCCTTTTTGGCCAACCAAGCAACCTGGAAAGGCAAATCAGCGCTACAAAGAAGTCTCGCTTCCCATCGGTCAAAACGGCCATGCTGAAAAAAGTGTCAAAACCAGAAATGCAGGACAGGCCATGGAGAAATGGGAGCCTTGCTACACTGATGGGCGGGATGTAAATTGCCAACAGCCACTCTGGAGAAGTGTACGGTGTGTCCTGAAACATCTAAAAAACACAGCTTAGAGAGCATAGGTCACTTCCACGCATGGGGGTATAAAGTGGGAAAATTAAAAATCAGCAAGACACAAGCACCCCAAAGTTTAGGGCTGCTCTGTTGACAAGGACCTCCACTTCATTCCACCTTAAATATCCCAGGAAAGCGAAAAATGGATAAAAAATTTGAGGTCCATATGTACAATGGATTATCACTCAGCCATGAAATCAATGTCATAAGGCTAGTAGCAGCATGATGAGTGGATTTAGGTCCGACGATTCTAAGTGACATAAGTCACACAGAAAAGGACACTTCTCATAAGGTGTCACTTATAGAGGGAATGTAAAAACCGTTACACTTGAACTGAATTACAAAACAGAACAGAGTCACACATGCAGAAAACACACTATGGCTGCTTAACGGGAAAGGTGAGGTGGGGTGATACATAAAACAAGAGTTTCAAATTAGCTCAGATACCGTTCCATAAACCCAATATGTAACAGACAAGACCTACTCCTTGCTCAGAGAACTGGACTCAACACGCCCGATTCACCGCACAAGAATATATCTGACTAGTAATAATCTTAAAACCTATGTATTGATATCTCTCTGTTAGTGTGTCAAGTGGGTGTAAAGCAGCATAAACACAGCCGTGAAAAGCAGCTAAACCCCATTATAAAAATAAATTACTTTTCAAAACCCATGAAACAAAGACAGTGAAAGAGAGAGAAATTCTTACACAATTCGTTCAGGCTCTGTGATGCAACCTGGATTGACCATATCTAGACCCACAGCTGGATGAGACATAAGGGTGGACACTCTTGGGGCTGAGAGGTTTGGTGAGGTTGGGTGAGCAAACGCAGACCCTTTAAAGTAATACTGCGTGCTACCCATCGCATGGGTCCCAAATCTCCAGGTTCAAGGGCATCTTCCTACATCGAAAACATGCATGAGAAACCCAGAAGATGGTACACCGTGTGATGGGGAAAGGTTTCTAAAACGCACCTCATTTCTCATCTCCTTGTGCTCGGGTTCGCCATTCCAGCCACTTTACTAGCAATCTCCCTACTTGGAGCATCAGCACCTTTAACCTCCTGTTCCGTACAGGTTGCTATTTGTCCTGAGGATGAACGGGAAGACGGGGAACCAATGAGAGACTAGCTCTTGGTGTTGGGACAGGCACAGGTCACTCTATTTTCCCATCAGGAAGAAGAATTAACCACAGGCTCAGCCTGCCCCCCGGAACCAGAACAGGGCCTGAAGCCATCCTGCGCTTTTGCGGCCAGCTCCCGAAAAAGCGAGTTGTAAAATGGAGCTTCAGGGCACTGCAATTCACAAACCTGCACAGTTATAAATGATAACTCTCGTCCACAAATATATTGAGGGAAGGCAAAGACGAGGAATTGAAATCAAGGCAGAATTGCAGGAAACAGATTTCAGGAGGTAGATTCGAATCGCCTTTAAAGCACATGAAAAGCGGCAAAACGTTGACAATGATGCCCTTGGCCAAAAAGGGCGTATGCGTTTTTTCCTGAATATATTCAGGAAAAAACGCATACGCCCTTTTTGGCCAACCAAGCAACCTGGAAAGGCAAATCAGCGCTACAAAGAAGTCTCGCTTCCCATCGGTCAAAACGGCCATGCTGAAAAAAGTGTCAAAACCAGAAATGCAGGACAGGCCATGGAGAAATGGGAGCCTTGCTACACTGATGGGCGGGATGTAAATTGCCAACAGCCACTCTGGAGAAGTGTACGGTGTGTCCTGAAACATCTAAAAAACACAGCTTAGAGAGCATAGGTCACTTCCACGCATGGGGGTATAAAGTGGGAAAATTAAAAATCAGCAAGACACAAGCACCCCAAAGTTTAGGGCTGCTCTGTTGACAAGGACCTCCACTTCATTCCACCTTAAATATCCCAGGAAAGCGAAAAATGGATAAAAAATTTGAGGTCCATATGTACAATGGATTATCACTCAGCCATGAAATCAATGTCATAAGGCTAGTAGCAGCATGATGAGTGGATTTAGGTCCGACGATTCTAAGTGACATAAGTCACACAGAAAAGGACACTTCTCATAAGGTGTCACTTATAGAGGGAATGTAAAAACCGTTACACTTGAACTGAATTACAAAACAGAACAGAGTCACACATGCAGAAAACACACTATGGCTGCTTAACGGGAAAGGTGAGGTGGGGTGATACATAAAACAAGAGTTTCAAATTAGCTCAGATACCGTTCCATAAACCCAATATGTAACAGACAAGACCTACTCCTTGCTCAGAGAACTGGACTCAACACGCCCGATTCACCGCACAAGAATATATCTGACTAGTAATAATCTTAAAACCTATGTATTGATATCTCTCTGTTAGTGTGTCAAGTGGGTGTAAAGCAGCATAAACACAGCCGTGAAAAGCAGCTAAACCCCATTATAAAAATAAATTACTTTTCAAAACCCATGAAACAAAGACAGTGAAAGAGAGAGAAATTCTTACACAATTCGTTCAGGCTCTGTGATGCAACCTGGATTGACCATATCTAGACCCACAGCTGGATGAGACATAAGGGTGGACACTCTTGGGGCTGAGAGGTTTGGTGAGGTTGGGTGAGCAAACGCAGACCCTTTAAAGTAATACTGCGTGCTACCCATCGCATGGGTCCCAAATCTCCAGGTTCAAGGGCATCTTCCTACATCGAAAACATGCATGAGAAACCCAGAAGATGGTACACCGTGTGATGGGGAAAGGTTTCTAAAACGCACCTCATTTCTCATCTCCTTGTGCTCGGGTTCGCCATTCCAGCCACTTTACTAGCAATCTCCCTACTTGGAGCATCAGCACCTTTAACCTCCTGTTCCGTACAGGTTGCTATTTGTCCTGAGGATGAACGGGAAGACGGGGAACCAATGAGAGACTAGCTCTTGGTGTTGGGACAGGCACAGGCCACTCTATTTTCCCATCAGGAAGAAGAATTAACCACAGGCTCAGCCTGCCCCCCGGAACCAGAACAGGGCCTGAAGCCATCCTGCGCTTTTGCGGCCAGCTCCCGAAAAAGCGAGTTGTAAAATGGAGCTTCAGGGCACTGCAATTCACAAACCTGCACAGTTATAAATGATAACTCTCGTCCACAAATATATTGAGGGAAGGCAAAGACGAGGAATTGAAATCAAGGCAGAATTGCAGGAAACAGATTTCCGGAGGTAGATACGAATCGCCTTTAAAGCACATGAAAAGCGGCAAAACGTTGACAATGATGCCCTTGGCCAAAAAGGGCGTATGCGTTTTTTCCTGAATATATTCAGGAAAAAAAGCATACGCCCTTTTTGGCCAACCAAGCAACCTGAAAAGGCAAATCAGCGCTACAAAGAAGTCTCGCTTTCCATCGGTCAAAAGGGCCATGCTGAAAAAATTGTCAAAACCAGAAATGCAGGACAGGCCATGGAGAAATGGGAGCCTTGCTACACTGATGGGCGGGATGTAAATTGCCAACAGCCACTCTGGAGAAGTGTACGGTGTGTCCTGAAACATCTAAAAAACACAGCTTAGAGAGCATAGGGCACTTCCACGCATGGGGGTATAAAGTGGGAAAATTAAAAATCAGCAAGACACAAGCACCCCAAAGTTTAGGGCTGCTCTGTTGACAAGGACCTCCACTTCATTCCACCTTAAATATCCCAGGAAAGCGAAAAATGGATAAAAAATTTGAGGTCCATATGTACAATGGATTTTCACTCAGCCATGAAATCAATGTCATAAGGCTAGTAGCAGCATGATGAGTGGATTTAGGTCCGACGATTCTAAGTGACATAAGTCACACAGAAAAGGACACTTCTCATAAGGTGTCACTTATAGAGGGAATGTAAAAACCGTTACACTTGAACTGAATTACAAAACAGAACAGAGTCACACATGCAGAAAACACACTATGGCTGCTTAACGGGAAAGGTGAGGTGGGGTGATACATAAAATAAGAGTTTCAAATTAGCTCAGATACCGTTCCATAAACCCAATATGTAACAGACAAGACCTACTCCTTTCTCAGAGAACTGGACTCAACACGCCCGATTCACCGCACAAGAATATATCTGACTAGTAATAATCTTAAAACCTATGTATTGATATCTCTCTGTTAGTGTGTCAAGTGGGTGTAAAGCAGCATAAACACAGCCGTGAAAAGCAGCTAAACCCCATTATAAAAATAAATTACTTTTCAAAACCCATGAAACAAAGACAGTGAAAGAGAGAGAAATTCTTACACAATTCGTTCAGGGTATGTGATGCAACCTGGATTGACCATATCTAGACCCACAGCTGGATGAGACATAAGGGTGGACACTCTTGGGGCTGAGAGGTTTGGTGAGGTTGGGTGAGCAAACGCAGACCCTTTAAAGTAATACTGCGTGCTACCCATCGCATGGGTCCCAAATCTCCAGGTTCAAGGGCATCTTCCTACATCGAAAACATGCATGAGAAACCCAGAAGATGGTACACCGTGTGATGGGGAAAGGTTTCTAAAACGCACCTCATTTCTCATCTCCTTGTGCTCGGGTTCGCCATTCCAGCCACTTTACTAGCAATCTCCCTACTTGGAGCATCAGCACCTTTAACCTCCTGTTCCGTACAGGTTGCTATTTGTCCTGAGGATGAACGGGAAGACGGGGAACCAATGAGAGACTAGCTCTTGGTGTTGGGACAGGCACAGGTCACTCTATTTTCCCATCAGGAAGAAGAATTAACCACAGGTTCAGCCTGCCCCCCGGAACCAGAACAGGGCCTGAAGCCATCCTGTGCTTTTGCGGCCAGCTCCCGAAAAAGCGAGTTGTAAAATGGAGCTTCAGGGCACCGCAATTCACAAACCTGCACAGTTATAAATGATAACTCTCGTCCACAAATATATTGAGGGAAGGCAAAGACGAGGAATTGAAATCAAGGCAGAATTGCAGGAAACAGATTTCAGGAGGTAGATTCGAATCGCCTTTAAAGCACATGAAAAGCGGCAAAACGTTGACAATGATGCCCTTGGACAAAAAGGGCGTATGCGTTTTTTCCTGAATATATTCAGGAAAAAACGCATACGCCCTTTTTGGCCAACCAAGCAACCTGGAAAGGCAAATCAGCGCTACAAAGAAGTCTCGCTTCCCATCGGTCAAAACGGCCATGCTGAAAAAAGTGTCAAAACCAGAAATGCAGGACAGGCCATGGAGAAATGGGAGCCTTGCTACACTGATGGGCGGGATGTAAATTGCCAACAGCCACTCTGGAGAAGTGTACGGTGTGTCCTGAAACATCTAAAAAACACAGCTCAGAGAGCATAGGGCACTTCCACGCATGGGGGTATAAAGTGGGAAAATTAAAAATCAGCAAGACACAAGCACCCCAAAGTTTAGGGCTGCTCTGTTGACAAGGACCTCCACTTCATTCCACCTTAAATATCCCAGGAAAGCGAAAAATGGATAAAAAATTTGAGGTCCATATGTACAATGGATTTTCACTCAGCCATGAAATCAATGTCATAAGGCTAGTAGCAGCATGATGAGTGGATTTAGGTCCGACGATTCTAAGTGACATAAGTCACACAGAAAAGGACACTTCTCATAAGGTGTCACTTATAGAGGGAATGTAAAAACCGTTACACTTGAACTGAATTACAAAACAGAACAGAGTCACACATGCAGAAAACACACTATGGCTGCTTAACGGGAAAGGTGAGGTGGGGTGATACATAAAACAAGAGTTTCAAATTAGCTCAGATACCGTTCCATAAACCCAATATGTAACAGACAAGACCTACTCCTTGCTCAGAGAACTGGACTCAA
Source organism: Balaenoptera physalus (assembly GCF_965194825.1). Lineage (NCBI taxonomy): Eukaryota > Metazoa > Chordata > Mammalia > Artiodactyla > Balaenopteridae > Balaenoptera > Balaenoptera physalus. The sequence continues at coordinate 733,001 of NW_028126486.1, forward strand.
CACGCCCGATTCACCGCACAAGAATATATCTGACTAGTAATAATCTTAAAACCTATGTATTGATATCTCTCTGTTAGTGTGTCAAGTGGGTGTAAAGCAGCATAAACACAGCCGTGAAAAGCAGCTAAACCCCATTATAAAAATAAATTACTTTTCAAAACCCATGAAACAAAGACAGTGAAAGAGAGAGAAATTCTTACACAATTCGTTCAGGGTCTGTGATGCAACCTGGATTGACCATATCTAGACCCACAGCTGGATGAGACATAAGGGTGGACACTCTTGGGGCTGAGAGGTTTGGTGAGGTTGGGTGAGCAAACGCAGACCCTTTAAAGTAATACTGCGTGCTACCCATCGCATGGGTCCCAAATCTCCAGGTTCAAGGGCATCTTCCTACATCGAAAACATGCATGAGAAACCCAGAAGATGGTACACCGTGTGATGGGGAAAGGTTTCTAAAACGCACCTCATTTCTCATCTCCTTGTGCTCGGGTTCGCCATTCCAGCCACTTTACTAGCAATCTCCCTACTTGGAGCATCAGCACCTTTAACCTCCTGTTCCGTACAGGTTGCTATTTGTCCTGAGGATGAACGGGAAGACGGGGAACCAATGAGAGACTAGCTCTTGGTGTTGGGACAGGCACAGGTCACTCTATTTTCCCATCAGGAAGAAGAATTAACCACAGGCTCAGCCTGCCCCCCGGAACCAGAACAGGGCCTGAAACCATCCTGCGCTTTTGCGGCCAGCTCCCGAAAAAGCGAGTTGTAAAATGGAGCTTCAGGGCACTGCAATTCACAAACCTGCACAGTTATAAATGATAACTCTCGTCCACAAATATATTGAGGGAAGGCAAAGACGAGGAATTGAAATCAAGGCAGAATTGCAGGAAACAGATTTCAGGAGGTAGATTCGAATCGCCTTTAAAGCACATGAAAAGCGGCAAAACGTTGACAATGATGCCCTTGGCCAAAAAGGGCGTATGCGTTTTTTCCTGAATATATTCAGGAAAAAACGCATACGCCCTTTTTGGCCAACCAAGCAACCTGGAAAGGCAAATCAGCGCTACAAAGAAGTCTCGCTTCCCATCGGTCAAAACGGCCATGCTGAAAAAAGTGTCAAAACCAGAAATGCAGGACAGGCCATGGAGAAATGTGAGCCTTGCTACACTGATGGGCGGGATGTAAATTGCCAACAGCCACTCTGGAGAAGTGTACGGTGTGTCCTGAAACATCTAAAAAACACAGCTTAGAGAGCATAGGTCACTTCCACGCATGGGGGTATAAAGTGGGAAAATTAAAAATCAGCAAGACACAAGCACCCCAAAGTTTAGGGCTGCTCTGTTGACAAGGACCTCCACTTCATTCCACCTTAAATATCCCAGGAAAGCGAAAAATGGATAAAAAATTTGAGGTCCATATGTACAATGGATTATCACTCAGCCATGAAATCAATGTCATAAGGCTAGTAGCAGCATGATGAGTGGATTTAGGTCCGACGATTCTAAGTGACATAAGTCACACAGAAAAGGACACTTCTCATAAGGTGTCACTTATAGAGGGAATGTAAAAACCGTTACACTTGAACTGAATTACAAAACAGAACAGAGTCACACATGCAGAAAACACACTATGGCTGCTTAACGGGAAAGGTGAGGTGGGGTGATACATAAAACAAGAGTTTCAAATTAGCTCAGATACCGTTCCATAAACCCAATATGTAACAGACAAGACCTACTCCTTGCTCAGAGAACTGGACTCAACACGCCCGATTCACCGCACAAGAATATATCTGACTAGTAATAATCTTAAAACCTATGTATTGATATCTCTCTGTTAGTGTGTCAAGTGGGTGTAAAGCAGCATAAACACAGCCGTGAAAAGCAGCTAAACCCCATTATAAAAATAAATTACTTTTCAAAACCCATGAAACAAAGACAGTGAAAGAGAGAGAAATTCTTACACAATTCGTTCAGGGTCTGTGATGCAACCTGGATTGACCATATCTAGACCCACAGCTGGATGAGACATAAGGGTGGACACTCTTGGGGCTGAGAGGTTTGGTGAGGTTGGGTGAGCAAACGCAGACCCTTTAAAGTAAAACTGCGTGCTACCCATCGCATGGGTCCCAAATCTCCAGGTTCAAGGGCATCTTCCTACATCGAAAACATGCATGAGAAACCCAGAAGATGGTACACCGTGTGATGGGGAAAGGTTTCTAAAACGCACCTCATTTCTCATCTCCTTGTGCTCGGGTTCGCCATTCCAGCCACTTTACTAGCAATCTCCCTACTTGGAGCATCAGCACCTTTAACCTCCTGTTCCGTACAGGTTGCTATTTGTCCTGAGGATGAACGGGAAGACGGGGAACCAATGAGAGACTAGCTCTTGGTGTTGGGACAGGCACAGGCCACTCTATTTTCCCATCAGGAAGAAGAATTAACCACAGGCTCAGCCTGCCCCCCGGAACCAGAACAGGGCCTGAAGCCATCATGCGCTTTTGCGGCCAGCTCCCGAAAAAGCGAGTTGTAAAATGGAGCTTCAGGGCACTGCAATTCACAAACCTGCACAGTTATAAATGATAACTCTCGTCCACAAATATATTGAGGGAAGGCAAAGACGAGGAAGTGAAATCAAGGCAGAATTGCAGGAAACAGATTTCAGGAGGTAGATTCGAATCGCCTTTAAAGCACATGAAAAGCGGCAAAACGTTGACAATGATGCCCTTGGCCAAAAAGGGCGTATGCGTTTTTTCCTGAATATATTCAGGAAAAAAAGCATACGCCCTTTTTGGCCAACCAAGAAACCTGAAAAGGCAAATCAGCGCTACAAAGAAGTCTCGCTTTCCATCGGTCAAAAGGGCCATGCTGAAAAAAGTGTCAAAACCAGAAATGCAGGACAGGCCATGGAGAAATGGGAGCCTTGCTACACTGATGGGCGGGATGTAAATTGCCAACAGCCACTCTGGAGAAGTGTACGGTGTGTCCTGAAACATCTAAAAAACACAGCTTAGAGAGCATAGGGCACTTCCACGCATGGGGGTATAAAGTGGGAAAATTAAAAATCAGCAAGACACAAGCACCCCAAAGTTTAGGGCTGCTCTGTTGACAAGGACCTCCACTTCATTCCACCTTAAATATCCCAGGAAAGCGAAAAATGGATAAAAAATTTGAGGTCCATATGTACAATGGATTTTCACTCAGCCATGAAATCAATGTCATAAGGCTAGTAGCAGCATGATGAGTGGATTTAGGTCCGACGATTCTAAGTGACATAAGTCACACAGAAAAGGACACTTCTCATAAGGTGTCACTTATAGAGGGAATGTAAAAACCGTTACACTTGAACTGAATTACAAAACAGAACAGAGTCACACATGCAGAAAACACACTATGGCTGCTTAACGGGAAAGGTGAGGTGGGGTGATACATAAAACAAGAGTTTCAAATTAGCTCAGATACCGTTCCATAAACCCAATATGTAACAGACAAGACCTACTCCTTGCTCAGAGAACTGGACTCAACACGCCCGATTCACCGCACAAGAATATATCTGACTAGTAATAATCTTAAAACCTATGTATTGATATCTCTCTGTTAGTGTGTCAAGTGGGTGTAAAGCAGCATAAACACAGCCGTGAAAAGCAGCTAAACCCCATTATAAAAATAAATTACTTTTCAAAACCCATGAAACAAAGACAGTGAAAGAGAGAGAAATTCTTACACAATTCGTTCAGGGTCTGTGATGCAACCTGGATTGACCATATCTAGACCCACAGCTGGATGAGACATAAGGGTGGACACTCTTGGGGCTGAGAGGTTTGGTGAGGTTGGGTGAGCAAACGCAGACCCTTTAAAGTAATACTGCGTGCTACCCATCGCATGGGTCCCAAATCTCCAGGTTCAAGGGCATCTTCCTACATCGAAAACATGCATGAGAAACCCAGAAGATGGTACACCGTGTGATGGGGAAAGGTTTCTAAAACGCACCTCATTTCTCATCTCCTTGTGCTCGGGTTCGCCATTCCAGCCACTTTACTAGCAATCTCCCTACTTGGAGCATCAGCACCTTTAACCTCCTGTTCCGTACAGGTTGCTATTTGTCCTGAGGATGAACGGGAAGACGGGGAACCAATGAGAGACTAGCTCTTGGTGTTGGGACAGGCACAGGTCACTCTATTTTCCCATCAGGAAGAAGAATTAACCACAGGCTCAGCCTGCCCCCCGGAACCAGAACAGGGCCTGAAGCCATCCTGCGCTTTTGCGGCCAGCTCCCGAAAAAGCGAGTTGTAAAATGGAGCTTCAGGGCACTGCAATTCACAAACCTGCACAGTTATAAATGATAACTCTCGTCCACAAATATATTGAGGGAAGGCAAAGACGAGGAATTGAAATCAAGGCAGAATTGCAGGAAACAGATTTCAGGAGGTAGATTCGAATCGCCTTTAAAGCACATGAAAAGCGGCAAAACGTTGACAATGATGCCCTTGGCCAAAAAGGGCGTATGCGTTTTTTCCTGAATATATTCAGGAAAAAACGCATACGCCCTTTTTGGCCAACCAAGCAACCTGGAAAGGCAAATCAGCGCTACAAAGAAGTCTCGCTTCCCATCGGTCAAAACGGCCATGCTGAAAAAAGTGTCAAAACCAGAAATGCAGGACAGGCCATGGAGAAATGGGAGCCTTGCTACACTGATGGGCGGGATGTAAATTGCCAACAGCCACTCTGGAGAAGTGTACGGTGTGTCCTGAAACATCTAAAAAACACAGCTTAGAGAGCATAGGTCACTTCCACGCATGGGGGTATAAAGTGGGAAAATTAAAAATCAGCAAGACACAAGCACCCCAAAGTTTAGGGCTGCTCTGTTGACAAGGACCTCCACTTCATTCCACCTTAAATATCCCAGGAAAGCGAAAAATGGATAAAAAATTTGAGGTCCATATGTACAATGGATTATCACTCAGCCATGAAATCAATGTCATAAGGCTAGTAGCAGCATGATGAGTGGATTTAGGTCCGACGATTCTAAGTGACATAAGTCACACAGAAAAGGACACTTCTCATAAGGTGTCACTTATAGAGGGAATGTAAAAACCGTTACACTTGAACTGAATTACAAAACAGAACAGAGGCACACATGCAGAAAACACACTATGGCTGCTTAACGGGAAAGGTGAGGTGGGGTGATACATAAAACAAGAGTTTCAAATTAGCTCAGATACCGTTCCATAAACCCAATATGTAACAGACAAGACCTACTCCTTGCTCAGAGAACTGGACTCAACACGCCCGATTCACCGCACAAGAATATATCTGACTAGTAATAATCTTAAAACCTATGTATTGATATCTCTCTGTTAGTGTGTCAAGTGGGTGTAAAGCAGCATAAACACAGCCGTGAAAAGCAGCTAAACCCCATTATAAAAATAAATTACTTTTCAAAACCCATGAAACAAAGACAGTGAAAGAGAGAGAAATTCTTACACAATTCGTTCAGGGTCTGTGATGCAACCTGGATTGACCATATCTAGACCCACAGCTGGATGAGACATAAGGGTGGACACTCTTGGGGCTGAGAGGTTTGGTGAGGTTGGGTGAGCAAACGCAGACCCTTTAAAGTAATACTGCGTGCTACCCATCGCATGGGTCCCAAATCTCCAGGTTCAAGGGCATCTTCCTACATCGAAAACATGCATGAGAAACCCAGAAGATGGTACACCGTGTGATGGGGAAAGGTTTCTAAAACGCACCTCATTTCTCATCTCCTTGTGCTCGGGTTCGCCATTCCAGCCACTTTACTAGCAATCTCCCTACTTGGAGCATCAGCACCTTTAACCTCCTGTTCCGTACAGGTTGCTATTTGTCCTGAGGATGAACGGGAAGACGGGGAACCAATGAGAGACTAGCTCTTGGTGTTGGGACAGGCACAGGTCACTCTATTTTCCCATCAGGAAGAAGAATTAACCACAGGCTCAGCCTGCCCCCCGGAACCAGAACAGGGCCTGAAGCCATCCTGCGCTTTTGCGGCCAGCTCCCGAAAAAGCGAGTTGTAAAATGGAGCTTCAGGGCACTGCAATTCACAAACCTGCACAGTTATAAATGATAACTCTCGTCCACAAATATATTGAGGGAAGGCAAAGACGAGGAATTGAAATCAAGGCAGAATTGCAGGAAACAGATTTCAGGAGGTAGATTCGAATCGCCTTTAAAGCACATGAAAAGCGGCAAAACGTTGACAATGATGCCCTTGGCCAAAAAGGGCGTATGCGTTTTTTCCTGAATATATTCAGGAAAAAACGCATACGCCCTTTTTGGCCAACCAAGCAACCTGGAAAGGCAAATCAGCGCTACAAAGAAGTCTCGCTTCCCATCGGTCAAAACGGCCATGCTGAAAAAAGTGTCAAAACCAGAAATGCAGGACAGGCCATGGAGAAATGTGAGCCTTGCTACACTGATGGGCGGGATGTAAATTGCCAACAGCCACTCTGGAGAAGTGTACGGTGTGTCCTGAAACATCTAAAAAACACAGCTTAGAGAGCATAGGTCACTTCCACGCATGGGGGTATAAAGTGGGAAAATTAAAATTCAGCAAGACACAAGCACCCCAAAGTTTAGGGCTGCTCTGTTGACAAGGACCTCCACTTCATTCCACCTTAAATATCCCAGGAAAGCGAAAAATGGATAAAAAATTTGAGGTCCATATGTACAATGGATTATCACTCAGCCATGAAATCAATGTCATAAGGCTAGTAGCAGCATGATGAGTGGATTTAGGTCCGACGATTCTAAGTGACATAAGTCACACAGAAAAGGACACTTCTCATAAGGTGTCACTTATAGAGGGAATGTAAAAACCGTTACACTTGAACTGAATTACAAAACAGAACAGAGTCACACATGCAGAAAACACACTATGGCTGCTTAACGGGAAAGGTGAGGTGGGGTGATACATAAAACAAGAGTTTCAAATTAGCTCAGATACCGTTCCATAAACCCAATATGTAACAGACAAGACCTACTCCTTGCTCAGAGAACTGGACTCAACACGCCCGATTCACCGCACAAGAATATATCTGACTAGTAATAATCTTAAAACCTATGTATTGATATCTCTCTGTTAGTGTGTCAAGTGGGTGTAAAGCAGCATAAACACAGCCGTGAAAAGCAGCTAAACCCCATTATAAAAATAAATTACTTTTCAAAACCCATGAAACAAAGACAGTGAAAGAGAGAGAAATTCTTACACAATTCGTTCAGGGTCTGTGATGCAACCTGGATTGACCATATCTAGACCCACAGCTGGATGAGACATAAGGGTGGACACTCTTGGGGCTGAGAGGTTTGGTGAGGTTGGGTGAGCAAACGCAGACCCTTTAAAGTAAAACTGCGTGCTACCCATCGCATGGGTCCCAAATCTCCAGGTTCAAGGGCATCTTCCTACATCGAAAACATGCATGAGAAACCCAGAAGATGGTACACCGTGTGATGGGGAAAGGTTTCTAAAACGCACCTCATTTCTCATCTCCTTGTGCTCGGGTTCGCCATTCCAGCCACTTTACTAGCAATCTCCCTACTTGGAGCATCAGCACCTTTAACCTCCTGTTCCGTACAGGTTGCTATTTGTCCTGAGGATGAACGGGAAGACGGGGAACCAATGAGAGACTAGCTCTTGGTGTTGGGACAGGCACAGGCCACTCTATTTTCCCATCAGGAAGAAGAATTAACCACAGGCTCAGCCTGCCCCCCGGAACCAGAACAGGGCCTGAAGCCATCCTGCGCTTTTGCGGCCAGCTCCCGAAAAAGCGAGTTGTAAAATGGAGCTTCAGGGCACTGCAATTCACAAACCTGCACAGTTATAAATGATAACTCTCGTCCACAAATATATTGAGGGAAGGCAAAGACGAGGAATTGAAATCAAGGCAGAATTGCAGGAAACAGATTTCAGGAGGTAGATTCGAATCGCCTTTAAAGCACATGAAAAGCGGCAAAACGTTGACAATGATGCCCTTGGCCAAAAAGGGCGTATGCGTTTTTTCCTGAATATATTCAGGAAAAAAAGCATACGCCCTTTTTGGCCAACCAAGCAACCTGAAAAGGCAAATCAGCGCTACAAAGAAGTCTCGCTTTCCATCGGTCAAAAGGGCCATGCTGAAAAAAGTGTCAAAACCAGAAATGCAGGACAGGCCATGGAGAAATGGGAGCCTTGCTACACTGATGGGCGGGATGTAAATTGCCAACAGCCACTCTGGAGAAGTGTACGGTGTGTCCTGAAACATCTAAAAAACACAGCTTAGAGAGCATAGGTCACTTCCACGCATGGGGGTATAAAGTGGGAAAATTAAAAATCAGCAAGACACAAGCACCCCAAAGTTTAGGGCTGCTCTGTTGACAAGGACCTCCACTTCATTCCACCTTAAATATCCCAGGAAAGCGAAAAATGGATAAAAAATTTGAGGTCCATATGTACAATGGATTATCACTCAGCCATGAAATCAATGTCATAAGGCTAGTAGCAGCATGATGAGTGGATTTAGGTCCGACGATTCTAAGTGACATAAGTCACACAGAAAAGGACACTTCTCATAAGGTGTCACTTATAGAGGGAATGTAAAAACCGTTACACTTGAACTGAATTACAAAACAGAACAGAGTCACACATGCAGAAAACACACTATGGCTGCTTAACGGGAAAGGTGAGGTGGGGTGATACATAAAACAAGAGTTTCAAATTAGCTCAGATACCGTTCCATAAACCCAATATGTAACAGACAAGACCTACTCCTTGCTCAGAGAACTGGACTCAACACGCCCGATTCACCGCACAAGAATATATCTGACTAGTAATAATCTTAAAACCTATGTATTGATATCTCTCTGTTAGTGTGTCAAGTGGGTGTAAAGCAGCATAAACACAGCCGTGAAAAGCAGCTAAACCCCATTATAAAAATAAATTACTTTTCAAAACCCATGAAACAAAGACAGTGAAAGAGAGAGAAATTCTTACACAATTCGTTCAGGGTCTGTGATGCAACCTGGATTGACCATATCTAGACCCACAGCTGGATGAGACATAAGGGTGGACACTCTTGGGGCTGAGAGGTTTGGTGAGGTTGGGTGAGCAAACGCAGACCCTTTAAAGTAATACTGCGTGCTACCCATCGCATGGGTCCCAAATCTCCAGGTTCAAGGGCATCTTCCTACATCGAAAACATGCATGAGACACCCAGAAGATGGTACACCGTGTGATGGGGAAAGGTTTCTAAAACGCACCTCATTTCTCATCTCCTTGTGCTCGGGTTCGCCATTCCAGCCACTTTACTAGCAATCTCCCTACTTGGAGCATCAGCACCTTTAACCTCCTGTTCCGTACAGGTTGCTATTTGTCCTGAGGATGAACGGGAAGACGGGGAACCAATGAGAGACTAGCTCTTGGTGTTGGGACAGGCACAGGTCACTCTATTTTCCCATCAGGAAGAAGAATTAACCACAGGCTCAGCCTGCCCCCCGGAACCAGAACAGGGCCTGAAGCCATCCTGCGCTTTTGCGGCCAGCTCCCGAAAAAGCGAGTTGTAAAATGGAGCTTCAGGGCACTGCAATTCACAAACCTGCACAGTTATAAATGATAACTCTCGTCCACAAATATATTGAGGGAAGGCAAAGACGAGGAATTGAAATCAAGGCAGAAATGCAGGAAACAGATTTCAGGAGGTAGATTCGAATCGCCTTTAAAGCACATGAAAAGCGGCAAAACGTTGACAATGATGCCCTTGGCCAAAAAGGGCGTATGCGTTTTTTCCTGAATATATTCAGGAAAAAACGAATACGCTCTTTTTGGCCAACCAAGCAACCTGGAAAGGCAAATCAGCGCTACAAAGAAGTCTCGCTTCCCATCGGTCAAAAGGGCCATGCTGAAGAAAGTGTCAAAACCAGAAATGCAGGACAGGCCATGGAGAAATGGGAGCCTTGCTACACTGATGGGCGGGATGTAAATTGCCAACAGCCACTCTGGAGAAGTGTACGGTGTGTCCTGAAACATCTAAAAAACACAGCTTAGAGAGCATAGGGCACTTCCACGCATGGGGGTATAAAGTGGGAAAATTAAAAATCAGCAAGACACAAGCACCCCAAAGTTTAGGGCTGCTCTGTTGACAAGGACCTCCACTTCATTCCACCTTAAATATCCCAGGAAAGCGAAAAATGGATAAAAAATTTGAGGTCCATATGTACAATGGATTATCACTCAGCCATGAAATCAATGTCATAAGGCTAGTAGCAGCATGATGAGTGGATTTAGGTCCGACGATTCTAAGTGACATAAGTCACACAGAAAAGGACACTTCTCATAAGGTGTCACTTATAGAGGGAATGTAAAAACCGTTACACTTGAACTGAATTACAAAACAGAACAGAGTCACACATGCAGAAAACACACTATGGCTGCTTAACGGGAAAGGTGAGGTGGGGTGATACATAAAACAAGAGTTTCAAATTAGCTCAGATACCGTTCCATAAACCCAATATGTAACAGACAAGACCTACTCCTTGCTCAGAGAACTGGACTCAACACGCCCGATTCACCGCACAAGAATATATCTGACTAGTAATAATCTTAAAACCTATGTATTGATATCTCTCTGTTAGTGTGTCAAGTGGGTGTAAAGCAGCATAAACACAGCCGTGAAAAGCAGCTAAACCCCATTATAAAAATAAATTACTTTTCAAAACCCATGAAACAAAGACAGTGAAAGAGAGAGAAATTCTTACACAATTCGTTCAGGGTCTGTGATGCAACCTGGATTGACCATATCTAGACCCACAGCTGGATGAGACATAAGGGTGGACACTCTTGGGGCTGAGAGGTTTGGTGAGGTTGGGTGAGCAAACGCAGACCCTTTAAAGTAATACTGCGTGCTACCCATCGCATGGGTCCCAAATCTCCAGGTTCAAGGGCATCTTCCTACATCGAAAACATGCATGAGAAACCCAGAAGATGGTACACCGTGTGATGGGGAAAGGTTTCTAAAACGCACCTCATTTCTCATCTCCTTGTGCTCGGGTTCGCCATTCCAGCCACTTTACTAGCAATCTCCCTACTTGGAGCATCAGCACCTTTAACCTCCTGTTCCGTACAGGTTGCTATTTGTCCTGAGGATGAACGGGAAGACGGGGAACCAATGAGAGACTAGCTCTTGGTGTTGGGACAGGCACAGGTCACTCTATTTTCCCATCAGGAAGAAGAATTAACCACAGGCTCAGCCTGCCCCCCGGAACCAGAACAGGGCCTGAAGCCATCCTGCGCTTTTGCGGCCAGCTCCCGAAAAAGCGAGTTGTAAAATGGAGCTTCAGGGCACTGCAATTCACAAACCTGCACAGTTATAAATGATAACTCTCGTCCACAAATATATTGAGGGAAGGCAAAGACGAGGAATTGAAATCAAGGCAGAATTGCAGGAAACAGATTTCAGGAGGTAGATTCGAATCGCCTTTAAAGCACATGAAAAGCGGCAAAACGTTGACAATGATGCCCTTGGCCAAAAAGGGCGTATGCGTTTTTTCCTGAATATATTCAGGAAAAAACGCATACGCCCTTTTTGGCCAACCAAGCAACCTGGAAAGGCAAATCAGCGCTACAAAGAAGTCTCGCTTCCCATCGGTCAAAACGGCCATGCTGAAAAAAGTGTCAAAACCAGAAATGCAGGACAGGCCATGGAGAAATGTGAGCCTTGCTACACTGATGGGCGGGATGTAAATTGCCAACAGCCACTCTGGAGAAGTGTACGGTGTGTCCTGAAACATCTAAAAAACACAGCTTAGAGAGCATAGGTCACTTCCACGCATGGGGGTATAAAGTGGGAAAATTAAAAATCAGCAAGACACAAGCACCCCAAAGTTTAGGGCTGCTCTGTTGACAAGGACCTCCACTTCATTCCACCTTAAATATCCCAGGAAAGCGAAAAATGGATAAAAAATTTGAGGTCCATATGTACAATGGATTATCACTCAGCCATGAAATCAATGTCATAAGGCTAGTAGCAGCATGATGAGTGGATTTAGGTCCGACGATTCTAAGTGACATAAGTCACACAGAAAAGGACACTTCTCATAAGGTGTCACTTATAGAGGGAATGTAAAAACCGTTACACTTGAACTGAATTACAAAACAGAACAGAGTCACACATGCAGAAAACACACTATGGCTGCTTAACGGGAAAGGTGAGGTGGGGTGATACATAAAACAAGAGTTTCAAATTAGCTCAGATACCGTTCCATAAACCCAATATGTAACAGACAAGACCTACTCCTTGCTCAGAGAACTGGACTCAACACGCCCGATTCACCGCACAAGAATATATCTGACTAGTAATAATCTTAAAACCTATGTATTGATATCTCTCTGTTAGTGTGTCAAGTGGGTGTAAAGCAGCATAAACACAGCCGTGAAAAGCAGCTAAACCCCATTATAAAAATAAATTACTTTTCAAAACCCATGAAACAAAGACAGTGAAAGAGAGAGAAATTCTTACACAATTCGTTCAGGGTCTGTGATGCAACCTGGATTGACCATATCTAGACCCACAGCTGGATGAGACATAAGGGTGGACACTCTTGGGGCTGAGAGGTTTGGTGAGGTTGGGTGAGCAAACGCAGACCCTTTAAAGTAATACTGCGTGCTACCCATCGCATGGGTCCCAAATCTCCAGGTTCAAGGGCATCTTCCTACATCGAAAACATGCATGAGACACCCAGAAGATGGTACACCGTGTGATGGGGAAAGGTTTCTAAAACGCACCTCATTTCTCATCTCCTTGTGCTCGGGTTCGCCATTCCAGCCACTTTACTAGCAATCTCCCTACTTGGAGCATCAGCACCTTTAACCTCCTGTTCCGTACAGGTTGCTATTTGTCCTGAGGATGAACGGGAAGACGGGGAACCAATGAGAGACTAGCTCTTGGTGTTGGGACAGGCACAGGTCACTCTATTTTCCCATCAGGAAGAAGAATTAACCACAGGCTCAGCCTGCCCCCCGGAACCAGAACAGGGCCTGAAGCCATCCTGCGCTTTTGCGGCCAGCTCCCGAAAAAGCGAGTTGTAAAATGGAGCTTCAGGGCACTGCAATTCACAAACCTGCACAGTTATAAATGATAACTCTCGTCCACAAATATATTGAGGGAAGGCAAAGACGAGGAATTGAAATCAAGGCAGAAATGCAGGAAACAGATTTCAGGAGGTAGATTCGAATCGCCTTTAAAGCACATGAAAAGCGGCAAAACGTTGACAATGATGCCCTTGGCCAAAAAGGGCGTATGCGTTTTTTCCTGAATATATTCAGGAAAAAACGAATACGCTCTTTTTGGCCAACCAAGCAACCTGGAAAGGCAAATCAGCGCTACAAAGAAGTCTCGCTTCCCATCGGTCAAAAGGGCCATGCTGAAGAAAGTGTCAAAACCAGAAATGCAGGACAGGCCATGGAGAAATGGGAGCCTTGCTACACTGATGGGCGGGATGTAAATTGCCAACAGCCACTCTGGAGAAGTGTACGGTGTGTCCTGAAACATCTAAAAAACACAGCTTAGAGAGCATAGGGCACTTCCACGCATGGGGGTATAAAGTGGGAAAATTAAAAATCAGCAAGACACAAGCACCCCAAAGTTTAGGGCTGCTCTGTTGACAAGGACCTCCACTTCATTCCACCTTAAATATCCCAGGAAAGCGAAAAATGGATAAAAAATTTGAGGTCCATATGTACAATGGATTATCACTCAGCCATGAAATCAATGTCATAAGGCTAGTAGCAGCATGATGAGTGGATTTAGGTCCGACGATTCTAAGTGACATAAGTCACACAGAAAAGGACACTTCTCATAAGGTGTCACTTATAGAGGGAATGTAAAAACCGTTACACTTGAACTGAATTACAAAACAGAACAGAGTCACACATGCAGAAAACACACTATGGCTGCTTAACGGGAAAGGTGAGGTGGGGTGATACATAAAACAAGAGTTTCAAATTAGCTCAGATACCGTTCCATAAACCCAATATGTAACAGACAAGACCTACTCCTTGCTCAGAGAACTGGACTCAACACGCCCGATTCACCGCACAAGAATATATCTGACTAGTAATAATCTTAAAACCTATGTATTGATATCTCTCTGTTAGTGTGTCAAGTGGGTGTAAAGCAGCATAAACACAGCCGTGAAAAGCAGCTAAACCCCATTATAAAAATAAATTACTTTTCAAAACCCATGAAACAAAGACAGTGAAAGAGAGAGAAATTCTTACACAATTCGTTCAGGGTCTGTGATGCAACCTGGATTGACCATATCTAGACCCACAGCTGGATGAGACATAAGGGTGGACACTCTTGGGGCTGAGAGGTTTGGTGAGGTTGGGTGAGCAAACGCAGACCCTTTAAAGTAATACTGCGTGCTACCCATCGCATGGGTCCCAAATCTCCAGGTTCAAGGGCATCTTCCTACATCGAAAACATGCATGAGACACCCAGAAGATGGTACACCGTGTGATGGGGAAAGGTTTCTAAAACGCACCTCATTTCTCATCTCCTTGTGCTCGGGTTCGCCATTCCAGCCACTTTACTAGCAATCTCCCTACTTGGAGCATCAGCACCTTTAACCTCCTGTTCCGTACAGGTTGCTATTTGTCCTGAGGATGAACGGGAAGACGGGGAACCAATGAGAGACTAGCTCTTGGTGTTGGGACAGGCACAGGTCACTCTATTTTCCCATCAGGAAGAAGAATTAACCACAGGCTCAGCCTGCCCCCCGGAACCAGAACAGGGCCTGAAGCCATCCTGCGCTTTTGCGGCCAGCTCCCGAAAAAGCGAGTTGTAAAATGGAGCTTCAGGGCACTGCAATTCACAAACCTGCACAGTTATAAATGATAACTCTCGTCCACAAATATATTGAGGGAAGGCAAAGACGAGGAATTGAAATCAAGGCAGAAATGCAGGAAACAGATTTCAGGAGGTAGATTCGAATCGCCTTTAAAGCACATGAAAAGCGGCAAAACGTTGACAATGATGCCCTTGGCCAAAAAGGGCGTATGCGTTTTTTCCTGAATATATTCAGGAAAAAACGAATACGCTCTTTTTGGCCAACCAAGCAACCTGGAAAGGCAAATCAGCGCTACAAAGAAGTCTCGCTTCCCATCGGTCAAAAGGGCCATGCTGAAGAAAGTGTCAAAACCAGAAATGCAGGACAGGCCATGGAGAAATGGGAGCCTTGCTACACTGATGGGCGGGATGTAAATTGCCAACAGCCACTCTGGAGAAGTGTACGGTGTGTCCTGAAACATCTAAAAAACACAGCTTAGAGAGCATAGGGCACTTCCACGCATGGGGGTATAAAGTGGGAAAATTAAAAATCAGCAAGACACAAGCACCCCAAAGTTTAGGGCTGCTCTGTTGACAAGGACCTCCACTTCATTCCACCTTAAATATCCCAGGAAAGCGAAAAATGGATAAAAAATTTGAGGTCCATATGTACAATGGATTATCACTCAGCCATGAAATCAATGTCATAAGGCTAGTAGCAGCATGATGAGTGGATTTAGGTCCGACGATTCTAAGTGACATAAGTCACACAGAAAAGGACACTTCTCATAAGGTGTCACTTATAGAGGGAATGTAAAAACCGTTACACTTGAACTGAATTACAAAACAGAACAGAGTCACACATGCAGAAAACACACTATGGCTGCTTAACGGGAAAGGTGAGGTGGGGTGATACATAAAACAAGAGTTTCAAATTAGCTCAGATACCGTTCCATAAACCCAATATGTAACAGACAAGACCTACTCCTTGCTCAGAGAACTGGACTCAACACGCCCGATTCACCGCACAAGAATATATCTGACTAGTAATAATCTTAAAACCTATGTATTGATATCTCTCTGTTAGTGTGTCAAGTGGGTGTAAAGCAGCATAAACACAGCCGTGAAAAGCAGCTAAACCCCATTATAAAAATAAATTACTTTTCAAAACCCATGAAACAAAGACAGTGAAAGAGAGAGAAATTCTTACACAATTCGTTCAGGGTCTGTGATGCAACCTGGATTGACCATATCTAGACCCACAGCTGGATGAGACATAAGGGTGGACACTCTTGGGGCTGAGAGGTTTGGTGAGGTTGGGTGAGCAAACGCAGACCCTTTAAAGTAATACTGCGTGCTACCCATCGCATGGGTCCCAAATCTCCAGGTTCAAGGGCATCTTCCTACATCGAAAACATGCATGAGAAACCCAGAAGATGGTACACCGTGTGATGGGGAAAGGTTTCTAAAACGCACCTCATTTCTCATCTCCTTGTGCTCGGGTTCGCCATTCCAGCCACTTTACTAGCAATCTCCCTACTTGGAGCATCAGCACCTTTAACCTCCTGTTCCGTACAGGTTGCTATTTGTCCTGAGGATGAACGGGAAGACGGGGAACCAATGAGAGACTAGCTCTTGGTGTTGGGACAGGCACAGGTCACTCTATTTTCCCATCAGGAAGAAGAATTAACCACAGGCTCAGCCTGCCCCCCGGAACCAGAACAGGGCCTGAAGCCATCCTGCGCTTTTGCGGCCAGCTCCCGAAAAAGCGAGTTGTAAAATGGAGCTTCAGGGCACTGCAATTCACAAACCTGCACAGTTATAAATGATAACTCTCGTCCACAAATATATTGAGGGAAGGCAAAGACGAGGAATTGAAATCAAGGCAGAATTGCAGGAAACAGATTTCAGGAGGTAGATTCGAATCGCCTTTAAAGCACATGAAAAGCGGCAAAACGTTGACAATGATGCCCTTGGCCAAAAAGGGCGTATGCGTTTTTTCCTGAATATATTCAGGAAAAAACGCATACGCCCTTTTTGGCCAACCAAGCAACCTGGAAAGGCAAATCAGCGCTACAAAGAAGTCTCGCTTCCCATCGGTCAAAACGGCCATGCTGAAAAAAGTGTCAAAACCAGAAATGCAGGACAGGCCATGGAGAAATGTGAGCCTTGCTACACTGATGGGCGGGATGTAAATTGCCAACAGCCACTCTGGAGAAGTGTACGGTGTGTCCTGAAACATCTAAAAAACACAGCTTAGAGAGCATAGGTCACTTCCACGCATGGGGGTATAAAGTGGGAAAATTAAAAATCAGCAAGACACAAGCACCCCAAAGTTTAGGGCTGCTCTGTTGACAAGGACCTCCACTTCATTCCACCTTAAATATCCCAGGAAAGCGAAAAATGGATAAAAAATTTGAGGTCCATATGTACAATGGATTATCACTCAGCCATGAAATCAATGTCATAAGGCTAGTAGCAGCATGATGAGTGGATTTAGGTCCGACGATTCTAAGTGACATAAGTCACACAGAAAAGGACACTTCTCATAAGGTGTCACTTATAGAGGGAATGTAAAAACCGTTACACTTGAACTGAATTACAAAACAGAACAGAGTCACACATGCAGAAAACACACTATGGCTGCTTAACGGGAAAGGTGAGGTGGGGTGATACATAAAACAAGAGTTTCAAATTAGCTCAGATACCGTTCCATAAACCCAATATGTAACAGACAAGACCTACTCCTTGCTCAGAGAACTGGACTCAACACGCCCGATTCACCGCACAAGAATATATCTGACTAGTAATAATCTTAAAACCTATGTATTGATATCTCTCTGTTAGTGTGTCAAGTGGGTGTAAAGCAGCATAAACACAGCCGTGAAAAGCAGCTAAACCCCATTATAAAAATAAATTACTTTTCAAAACCCATGAAACAAAGACAGTGAAAGAGAGAGAAATTCTTACACAATTCGTTCAGGGTCTGTGATGCAACCTGGATTGACCATATCTAGACCCACAGCTGGATGAGACATAAGGGTGGACACTCTTGGGGCTGAGAGGTTTGGTGAGGTTGGGTGAGCAAACGCAGACCCTTTAAAGTAATACTGCGTGCTACCCATCGCATGGGTCCCAAATCTCCAGGTTCAAGGGCATCTTCCTACATCGAAAACATGCATGAGACACCCAGAAGATGGTACACCGTGTGATGGGGAAAGGTTTCTAAAACGCACCTCATTTCTCATCTCCTTGTGCTCGGGTTCGCCATTCCAGCCACTTTACTAGCAATCTCCCTACTTGGAGCATCAGCACCTTTAACCTCCTGTTCCGTACAGGTTGCTATTTGTCCTGAGGATGAACGGGAAGACGGGGAACCAATGAGAGACTAGCTCTTGGTGTTGGGACAGGCACAGGTCACTCTATTTTCCCATCAGGAAGAAGAATTAACCACAGGCTCAGCCTGCCCCCCGGAACCAGAACAGGGCCTGAAGCCATCCTGCGCTTTTGCGGCCAGCTCCCGAAAAAGCGAGTTGTAAAATGGAGCTTCAGGGCACCGCAATTCACAAACCTGCACAGTTATAAATGATAACTCTCGTCCACAAATATATTGAGGGAAGGAAAAGACGAGGAATTGAAATCAAGGCAGAATTGCAGGAAACAGATTTCAGGAGGTAGATTCGAATCGCCTTTAAAGCACATGAAAAGCGGCAAAACGTTGACAATGATGCCCTTGGCCAAAAAGGGCGTATGCGTTTTTTCCTGAATATATTCAGGAAAAAACGAATACGCCCTTTTTGGCCAACCAAGCAACCTGGAAAGGCAAATCAGCGCTACAAAGAAGTCTCGCTTCCCATCGGTCAAAAGGGCCATGCTGAAGAAAGTGTCAAAACCAGAAATGCAGGACAGGCCATGGAGAAATGGGAGCCTTGCTACACTGATGGGCGGGATGTAAATTGCCAACAGCCACTCTGGAGAAGTGTACGGTGTGTCCTGAAACATCTAAAAAACACAGCTTAGAGAGCATAGGGCACTTCCACGCATGGGGGTATAAAGTGGGAAAATTAAAAATCAGCAAGACACAAGCACCCCAAAGTTTAGGGCTGCTCTGTTGACAAGGACCTCCACTTCATTCCACCTTAAATATCCCAGGAAAGCGAAAAATGGATAAAAAATTTGACGTCCATATGTACAATGGATTATCACTCAGCCATGAAATCAATGTCATAAGGCTAGTAGCAGCATGATGAGTGGATTTAGGTCCGACGATTCTAAGTGACATAAGTCACACAGAAAAGGACACTTCTCATAAGGTGTCACTTATAGAGGGAATGTAAAAACCGTTACACTTGAACTGAATTACAAAACAGAACAGAGTCACACATGCAGAAAACACACTATGGCTGCTTAACGGGAAAGGTGAGGTGGGGTGATACATAAAACAAGAGTTTCAAATTAGCTCAGATACCGTTCCATAAACCCAATATGTAACAGACAAGACCTACTCCTTGCTCAGAGAACTGGACTCAACACGCCCGATTCACCGCACAAGAATATATCTGACTAGTAATAATCTTAAAACCTATGTATTGATATCTCTCTGTTAGTGTGTCAAGTGGGTGTAAAGCAGCATAAACACAGCCGTGAAAAGCAGCTAAACCCCATTATAAAAATAAATTACTTTTCAAAACCCATGAAACAAAGACAGTGAAAGAGAGAGAAATTCTTACACAATTCGTTCAGGGTCTGTGATGCAACCTGGATTGACCATATCTAGACCCACAGCTGGATGAGACATAAGGGTGGACACTCTTGGGGCTGAGAGGTTTGGTGAGGTTGGGTGAGCAAACGCAGACCCTTTAAAGTAATACTGCGTGCTACCCATCGCATGGGTCCCAAATCTCCAGGTTCAAGGGCATCATCCTACATCGAAAACATGCATGAGAAACCCAGAAGATGGTACACCGTGTGATGGGGAAAGGTTTCTAAAACGCACCTCATTTCTCATCTCCTTGTGCTCGGGTTCGCCATTCCAGCCACTTTACTAGCAATCTCCCTACTTGGAGCATCAGCACCTTTAACCTCCTGTTCCGTACAGGTTGCTATTTGTCCTGAGGATGAACGGGAAGACGGGGAACCAATGAGAGACTAGCTCTTGGTGTTGGGACAGGCACAGGTCACTCTATTTTCCCTTCAGGAAGAAGAATTAACCACAGGCTCAGCCTGCCCCCCGGAACCAGAACAGGGCCTGAAGCCATCCTGCGCTTTTGCGGCCAGCTCCCGAAAAAGCGAGTTGTAAAATGGAGCTTCAGGGCACTGCAATTCACAAACCTGCACAGTTATAAATGATAACTCTCGTCCACAAATATATTGAGGGAAGGCAAAGACGAGGAATTGAAATCAAGGCAGAATTGCAGGAAACAGATTTCAGGAGGTAGATTCGAATCGCCTTTAAAGCACATGAAAAGCGGCAAAACGTTGACAATGATGCCCTTGGCCAAAAAGGGCGTATGCGTTTTTTCCTGAATATATTCAGGAAAAAACGCATACGCCCTTTTTGGCCAACCAAGCAACCTGGAAAGGCAAATCAGCGCTACAAAGAAGTCTCGCTTCCCATCGGTCAAAACGGCCATGCTGAAAAAAGTGTCAAAACCAGAAATGCAGGACAGGCCATGGAGAAATGTGAGCCTTGCTACACTGATGGGCGGGATGTAAATTGCCAACAGCCACTCTGGAGAAGTGTACGGTGTGTCCTGAAACATCTAAAAAACACAGCTTAGAGAGCATAGGTCACTTCCACGCATGGGGGTATAAAGTGGGAAAATTAAAAATCAGCAAGACACAAGCACCCCAAAGTTTAGGGCTGCTCTGTTGACAAGGACCTCCACTTCATTCCACCTTAAATATCCCAGGAAAGCGAAAAATGGATAAAAAATTTGAGGTCCATATGTACAATGGATTATCACTCAGCCATGAAATCAATGTCATAAGGCTAGTAGCAGCATGATGAGTGGATTTAGGTCCGACGATTCTAAGTGACATAAGTCACACAGAAAAGGACACTTCTCATAAGGTGTCACTTATAGAGGGAATGTAAAAACCGTTACACTTGAACTGAATTACAAAACAGAACAGAGTCACACATGCAGAAAACACACTATGGCTGCTTAACGGGAAAGGTGAGGTGGGGTGATACATAAAACAAGAGTTTCAAATTAGCTCAGATACCGTTCCATAAACCCAATATGTAACAGACAAGACCTACTCCTTGCTCAGAGAACTGGACTCAACACGCCCGATTCACCGCACAAGAATATATCTGACTAGTAATAATCTTAAAACCTATGTATTGATATCTCTCTGTTAGTGTGTCAAGTGGGTGTAAAGCAGCATAAACACAGCCGTGAAAAGCAGCTAAACCCCATTATAAAAATAAATTACTTTTCAAAACCCATGAAACAAAGACAGTGAAAGAGAGAGAAATTCTTACACAATTCGTTCAGGGTCTGTGATGCAACCTGGATTGACCATATCTAGACCCACAGCTGGATGAGACATAAGGGTGGACACTCTTGGGGCTGAGAGGTTTGGTGAGGTTGGGTGAGCAAACGCAGACCCTTTAAAGTAATACTGCGTGCTACCCATCGCATGGGTCCCAAATCTCCAGGTTCAAGGGCATCTTCCTACATCGAAAACATGCATGAGACACCCAGAAGATGGTACACCGTGTGATGGGGAAAGGTTTCTAAAACGCACCTCATTTCTCATCTCCTTGTGCTCGGGTTCGCCATTCCAGCCACTTTACTAGCAATCTCCCTACTTGGAGCATCAGCACCTTTAACCTCCTGTTCCGTACAGGTTGCTATTTGTCCTGAGGATGAACGGGAAGACGGGGAACCAATGAGAGACTAGCTCTTGGTGTTGGGACAGGCACAGGTCACTCTATTTTCCCATCAGGAAGAAGAATTAACCACAGGCTCAGCCTGCCCCCCGGAACCAGAACAGGGCCTGAAGCCATCCTGCGCTTTTGCGGCCAGCTCCCGAAAAAGCGAGTTGTAAAATGGAGCTTCAGGGCACCGCAATTCACAAACCTGCACAGTTATAAATGATAACTCTCGTCCACAAATATATTGAGGGAAGGCAAAGACGAGGAATTGAAATCAAGGCAGAATTGCAGGAAACAGATTTCAGGAGGTAGATTCGAATCGCCTTTAAAGCACATGAAAAGCGGCAAAACGTTGACAATGATGCCCTTGGCCAAAAAGGGCGTATGCGTTTTTTCCTGAATATATTCAGGAAAAAACGAATACGCCCTTTTTGGCCAACCAAGCAACCTGGAAAGGCAAATCAGCGCTACAAAGAAGTCTCGCTTCCCATCGGTCAAAAGGGCCATGCTGAAGAAAGTGTCAAAACCAGAAATGCAGTACAGGCCATGGAGAAATGGGAGCCTTGCTACACTGATGGGCGGGATGTAAATTGCCAACAGCCACTCTGGAGAAGTGTACGGTGTGTCCTGAAACATCTAAAAAACACAGCTTAGAGAGCATAGGGCACTTCCACGCATGGGGGTATAAAGTGGGAAAATTAAAAATCAGCAAGACACAAGCACCCCAAAGTTTAGGGCTGCTCTGTTGACAAGGACCTCCACTTCATTCCACCTTAAATATCCCAGGAAAGCGAAAAATGGATAAAAAATTTGAGGTCCATATGTACAATGGATTATCACTCAGCCATGAAATCAATGTCATAAGGCTAGTAGCAGCATGATGAGTGGATTTAGGTCCGACGATTCTAAGTGACATAAGTCACACAGAAAAGGACACTTCTCATAAGGTGTCACTTATAGAGGGAATGTAAAAACCGTTACACTTGAACTGAATTACAAAACAGAACAGAGTCACACATGCAGAAAACACACTATGGCTGCTTAACGGGAAAGGTGAGGTGGGGTGATACATAAAACAAGAGTTTCAAATTAGCTCAGATACCGTTCCATAAACCCAATATGTAACAGACAAGACCTACTCCTTGCTCAGAGAACTGGACTCAACACGCCCGATTCACCGCACAAGAATATATCTGACTAGTAATAATCTTAAAACCTATGTATTGATATCTCTCTGTTAGTGTGTCAAGTGGGTGTAAAGCAGCATAAACACAGCCGTGAAAAGCAGCTAAACCCCATTATAAAAATAAATTACTTTTCAAAACCCATGAAACAAAGACAGTGAAAGAGAGAGAAATTCTTACACAATTCGTTCAGGGTCTGTGATGCAACCTGGATTGACCATATCTAGACCCACAGCTGGATGAGACATAAGGGTGGACACTCTTGGGGCTGAGAGGTTTGGTGAGGTTGGGTGAGCAAACGCAGACCCTTTAAAGTAATACTGCGTGCTACCCATCGCATGGGTCCCAAATCTCCAGGTTCAAGGGCATCATCCTACATCGAAAACATGCATGAGAAACCCAGAAGATGGTACACCGTGTGATGGGGAAAGGTTTCTAAAACGCACCTCATTTCTCATCTCCTTGTGCTCGGGTTCGCCATTCCAGCCACTTTACTAGCAATCTCCCTACTTGGAGCATCAGCACCTTTAACCTCCTGTTCCGTACAGGTTGCTATTTGTCCTGAGGATGAACGGGAAGACGGGGAACCAATGAGAGACTAGCTCTTGGTGTTGGGACAGGCACAGGTCACTCTATTTTCCCATCAGGAAGAAGAATTAACCACAGGCTCAGCCTGCCCCCCGGAACCAGAACAGGGCCTGAAGCCATCCTGCGCTTTTGCGGCCAGCTCCCGAAAAAGCGAGTTGTAAAATGGAGCTTCAGGGCACCGCAATTCACAAACCTGCACAGTTATAAATGATAACTCTCGTCCACAAATATATTGAGGGAAGGCAAAGACGAGGAATTGAAATCAAGGCAGAATTGCAGGAAACAGATTTCAGGAGGTAGATTCGAATCGCCTTTAAAGCACATGAAAAGCGGCAAAACGTTGACAATGATGCCCTTGGCCAAAAAGGGCGTATGCGTTTTTTCCTGAATATATTCAGGAAAAAACGCATACGCCCTTTTTGGCCAACCAAGCAACCTGGAAAGGCAAATCAGCGCTACAAAGAAGTCTCGCTTCCCATCGGTCAAAAGGGCCATGCTGAAAAAAGTGTCAAAACCAGAAATGCAGGACAGGCCATGGAGAAATGGGAGCCTTGCTACACTGATGGGCGGGATGTAAATTGCCAACAGCCACTCTGGAGAAGTGTACGGTGTGTCCTGAAACATCTAAAAAACACAGCTTAGAGAGCATAGGGCACTTCCACGCATGGGGGTATAAAGTGGGAAAATTAAAAATCAGCAAGACACAAGCACCCCAAAGTTTAGGGCTGCTCTGTTGACAAGGACCTCCACTTCATTCCACCTTAAATATCCCAGGAAAGCGAAAAATGGATAAAAAATTTGAGGTCCATATGTCCAATGGATTATCACTCAGCCATGAAATCAATGTCATAAGGCTAGTAGCAGCATGATGAGTGGATTTAGGTCCGACGATTCTAAGTGACATAAGTCACACAGAAAAGGACACTTCTCATAAGGTGTCACTTATAGAGGGAATGTAAAAACCGTTACACTTGAACTGAATTACAAAACAGAACAGAGTCACACATGCAGAAAACACACTATGGCTGCTTAACGGGAAAGGTGAGGTGGGGTGATACATAAAACAAGAGTTTCAAATTAGCTCAGATACCGTTCCATAAACCCAATATGTAACAGACAAGACCTACTCCTTGCTCAGAGAACTGGACTCAACACGCCCGATTCACCGCACAAGAATATATCTGACTAGTAATAATCTTAAAACCTATGTATTGATATCTCTCTGTTAGTGTGTCAAGTGGGTGTAAAGCAGCATAAACACAGCCGTGAAAAGCAGCTAAACCCCATTATAAAAATAAATTACTTTTCAAAACCCATGAAACAAAGACAGTGAAAGAGAGAGAAATTCTTACACAATTCGTTCAGGGTCTGTGATGCAACCTGGATTGACCATATCTAGACCCACAGCTGGATGAGACATAAGGGTGGACACTCTTGGGGCTGAGAGGTTTGGTGAGGTTGGGTGAGCAAACGCAGACCCTTTAAAGTAATACTGCGTGCTACCCATCGCATGGGTCCCAAATCTCCAGGTTCAAGGGCATCTTCCTACATCGAAAACATGCATGAGAAACCCAGAAGATGGTACACCGTGTGATGGGGAAAGGTTTCTAAAACGCACCTCATTTCTCATCTCCTTGTGCTCGGGTTCGCCATTCCAGCCACTTTACTAGCAATCTCCCTACTTGGAGCATCAGCACCTTTAACCTCCTGTTCCGTACAGGTTGCTATTTGTCCTGAGGATGAACGGGAAGACGGGGAACCAATGAGAGACTAGCTCTTGGTGTTGGGACAGGCACAGGTCACTCTATTTTCCCATCAGGAAGAAGAATTAACCACAGGCTCAGCCTGCCCCCCGGAACCAGAACAGGGCCTGAAGCCATCCTGCGCTTTTGCGGCCAGCTCCCGAAAAAGCGAGTTGTAAAATGGAGCTTCAGGGCACTGCAATTCACAAACCTGCACAGTTATAAATGATAACTCTCGTCCACAAATATATTGAGGGAAGGCAAAGACGAGGAATTGAAATCAAGGCAGAATTGCAGGAAACAGATTTCAGGAAGTAGATTCGAATCGCCTTTAAAGCACATGAAAAGCGGCAAAACGTTGACAATGATGCCCTTGGCCAAAAAGGGCGTATGCGTTTTTTCCTGAATATATTCAGGAAAAAACGCATACGCCCTTTTTGGCCAACCAAGCAACCTGGAAAGGCAAATCAGCGCTACAAAGAAGTCTCGCTTCCCATCGGTCAAAACGGCCATGCTGAAAAAAGTGTCAAAACCAGAAATGCAGGACAGACCATGGAGAAATGGGAGCCTTGCTACACTGATGGGCGGGATGTAAATTGCCAACAGCCACTCTGGAGAAGTGTACGGTGTGTCCTGAAACATCTAAAAAACACAGCTTAGAGAGCATAGGGCACTTCCACGCATGGGGGTATAAAGTGGGAAAATTAAAAATCAGCAAGACACAAGCACCCCAAAGTTTAGGGCTGCTCTGTTGACAAGGACCTCCACTTCATTCCACCTTAAATATCCCAGGAAAGCGAAAAATGGATAAAAAATTTGAGGTCCATATGTACAATGGATTATCACTCAGCCATGAAATCAATGTCATAAGGCTAGTAGCAGCATGATGAGTGGATTTAGGTCCGACGATTCTAAGTGACATAAGTCACACAGAAAAGGACACTTCTCATAAGGTGTCACTTATAGAGGGAATGTAAAAACCGTTACACTTGAACTGAATTACAAAACAGAACAGAGTCACACTTGCAGAAAACACACTATGGCTGCTTAACGGGAAAGGTGAGGTGGGGTGATACATAAAACGAGAGTTTCAAATTAGCTCAGATACCGTTCCATAAACCCAATATGTAACAGACAAGACCTACTCCTTGCTCAGAGAACTGGACTCAACACGCCCGATTCACCACACAAGAATATATCTGACTAGTAATAATCTTAAAACCTATGTATTGATATCTCTCTGTTAGTGTGTCAAGTGGGTGTAAAGCGGCATAAACACAGCCGTGAAAAGCAGCTAAACCCCATTATAAAAATAAATTACTTTTCAAAACCCATGAAACAAAGACAGTGAAAGAGAGAGAAATTCTTACACAATTCGTTCAGGGTCTGTGATGCAACCTGGATTGACCATATCTAGACCCACAGCTGGATGAGACATAAGGGTGGACACTCTTGGGGCTGAGAGGTTTGGTGAGGTTGGGTGAGCAAACGCAGACCCTTTAAAGTAATACTGCGTGCTACCCATCGCATGGGTCCCAAATCTCCAGGTTCAAGGGCATCTTCCTACATCGAAAACATGCATGAGAAACCCAGAAGATGGTACACCGTGTGATGGGGAAAGGTTTCTAAAACGCACCTCATTTCTCATCTCCTTGTGCTCGGGTTCGCCATTCCAGCCACTTTACTAGCAATCTCCCTACTTGGAGCATCAGCACCTTTAACCTCCTGTTCCGTACAGGTTGCTATTTGTCCTGAGGATGAACGGGAAGACGGGGAACCAATGAGAGACTAGCTCTTGGTGTTGGGACAGGCACAGGTCACTCTATTTTCCCATCAGGAAGAAGAATTAACCACAGGCTCAGCCTGCCCCCCGGAACCAGAACAGGGCCTGAAGCCATCCTGCGCTTTTGCGGCCAGCTCCCGCAAAAGCGAGTTGTAAAATGGAGCTTCAGGGCACTGCAATTCACAAACCTGCACAGTTATAAATGATAACTCTCGTCCACAAATATATTGAGGGAAGGCAAAGACGAGGAATTGAAATCAAGGCAGAATTGCAGGAAACAGATTTCAGGAGGTAGATTCGAATCGCCTTTAAAGCACATGAAAAGCGGCAAAACGTTGACAATGATGCCCTTGGCCAAAAAGGGCGTATGCGTTTTTTCCTGAATATATTCAGGAAAAAACGCATACGCCCTTTTTGGCCAACCAAGCAACCTGGAAAGGCAAATCAGCGCTACAAAGAAGTCTCGCTTCCCATCGGTCAAAACGGCCATGCTGAAAAAAGTGTCAAAAACAGAAATGCAGGACAGGCCATGGAGAAATGGGAGCCTTGCTACACTGATGGGCGGGATGTAAATTGCCAACAGCCACTCTGGAGAAGTGTACGGTGTGTCCTGAAACATCTAAAAAACACAGCTTAGAGAGCATAGGGCACTTCCACGCATGGGGGTATAAAGTGGGAAAATTAAAAATCAGCAAGACACAAGCACCCCAAAGTTTAGGGCTGCTCTGTTGACAAGGACCTCCACTTCATTCCACCTTAAATATCCCAGGAAAGCGAAAAATGGATAAAAAATTTGAGGTCCATATGTACAATGGATTATCACTCAGCCATGAAATCAATGTCATAAGGCTAGTAGCAGCATGATGAGTGGATTTAGGTCCGACGACTCTAAGTGACATAAGTCACACAGAAAAGGACACTTCTCATAAGGTGTCACTTATAGAGGGAATGTAAAAACCGTTACACTTGAACTGAATTACAAAACAGAACAGAGTCACACATGCAGAAAACACACTATGGCTGCTTAACGGGAAAGGTGAGGTGGGGTGATACATAAAACAAGAGTTTCAAATTAGCTCAGATACCGTTCCATAAACCCAATATGTAACAGACAAGACCTACTCCTTGCTCAGAGAACTGGACTCAACACGCCCGATTCACCGCACAAGAATATATCTGACTAGTAATAATCTTAAAACCTATGTATTGATATCTCTCTGTTAGTGTGTCAAGTGGGTGTAAAGCGGCATAAACACAGCCGTGAAAAGCAGCTAAACCCCATTATAAAAATAAATTACTTTTCAAAACCCATGAAACAAAGACAGTGAAAGAGAGAGAAATTCTTACACAATTCGTTCAGGGTCTGTGATGCAACCTGGATTGAAAATATCTAGACCCACAGCTGGATGAGACATAAGGGTGGACACTCTTGGGGCTGAGAGGTTTGGTGAGGTTGGGTGAGCAAACGCAGACCCTTTAAAGTAATACTGCGTGCTACCCATCGCATGGGTCCCAAATCTCCAGGTTCAAGGGCATCTTCCTACATCGAAAACATGCATGAGAAACCCAGAAGATGGTACACCGTGTGATGGGGAAAGGTTTCTAAAACGCACCTCATTTCTCATCTCCTTGTGCTCGGGTTCGCCATTCCAGCCACTTTACTAGCAATCTCCCTACTTGGAGCATCAGCACCTTTAACCTCCTGTTCCGTACAGGTTGCTATTTGTCCTGAGGATGAACGGGAAGACGGGGAACCAATGAGAGACTAGCTCTTGGTGTTGGGACAGGCACAGGTCACTCTATTTTCCCATCAGGAAGAAGAATTAACCACAGGCTCAGCCTGCCCCCCGGAACCAGAACAGGGCCTGAAGCCATCCTGCGCTTTTGCGGCCAGCTCCCGAAAAAGCGAGTTGTAAAATGGAGCTTCAGGGCACTGCAATTCACAAACCTGCACAGTTATAAATGATAACTCTCGTCCACAAATATATTGAGGGAAGGCAAAGACGAGGAATTGAAATCAAGGCAGAATTGCAGGAAACAGATTTCAGGAGGTAGATTCGAATCGCCTTTAAAGCACATGAAAAGCGGCAAAACGTTGACAATGATGCCCTTGGCCAAAAAGGGCGTATGCGTTTTTTCCTGAATATATTCAGGAAAAAACGCATACGCCCTTTTTGGCCAACCAAGCAACCTGGAAAGGCAAATCAGCGCTACAAAGAAGTCTCGCTTCCCATCGGTCAAAAGGGCCATGCTGAAAAAAGTGTCAAAACCAGAAATGCAGGACAGGCCATGGAGAAATGGGAGCCTTGCTACACTGATGGGCGGGATGTAAATTGCCAACAGCCACTCTGGAGAAGTGTACGGTGTGTCCTGAAACATCTAAAAAACACAGCTTAGAGAGCATAGGGCACTTCCACGCATGGGGGTATAAAGTGGGAAAATTAAAAATCAGCAAGACACAAGCACCCCAAAGTTTAGGGCTGCTCTGTTGACAAGGACCTCCACTTCATTCCACCTTAAATATCCCAGGAAAGCGAAAAATGGATAAAAAATTTGAGGTCCATATGTACAATGGATTATCACTCAGCCATGAAATCAATGTCATAAGGCTAGTAGCAGCATGATGAGTGGATTTAGGTCCGACGATTCTAAGTGACATAAGTCACACAGAAAAGGACACTTCTCATAAGGTGTCACTTATAGAGGGAATGTAAAAACCGTTACACTTGAACTGAATTACAAAACAGAACAGAGTCACACTTGCAGAAAACACACTATGGCTGCTTAACGGGAAAGGTGAGGTGGGGTGATACATAAAACGAGAGTTTCAAATTAGCTCAGATACCGTTCCATAAACCCAATATGTAACAGACAAGACCTACTCCTTGCTCAGAGAACTGGACTCAACACGCCCGATTCACCACACAAGAATATATCTGACTAGTAATAATCTTAAAACCTATGTATTGATATCTCTCTGTTAGTGTGTCAAGTGGGTGTAAAGCGGCATAAACACAGCCGTGAAAAGCAGCTAAACCCCATTATAAAAATAAATTACTTTTCAAAACCCATGAAACAAAGACAGTGAAAGAGAGAGAAATTCTTACACAATTCGTTCAGGGTCTGTGATGCAACCTGGATTGACCATATCTAGACCCACAGCTGGATGAGACATAAGGGTGGACACTCTTGGGGCTGAGAGGTTTGGTGAGGTTGGGTGAGCAAACGCAGACCCTTTAAAGTAATACTGCGTGCTACCCATCGCATGGGTCCCAAATCTCCAGGTTCAAGGGCATCTTCCTACATCGAAAACATGCATGAGAAACCCAGAAGATGGTACACCGTGTGATGGGGAAAGGTTTCTAAAACGCACCTCATTTCTCATCTCCTTGTGCTCGGGTTCGCCATTCCAGCCACTTTACTAGCAATCTCCCTACTTGGAGCATCAGCACCTTTAACCTCCTGTTCCGTACAGGTTGCTATTTGTCCTGAGGATGAACGGGAAGACGGGGAACCAATGAGAGACTAGCTCTTGGTGTTGGGACAGGCACAGGTCACTCTATTTTCCCATCAGGAAGAAGAATTAACCACAGGCTCAGCCTGCCCCCCGGAACCAGAACAGGGCCTGAAGCCATCCTGCGCTTTTGCGGCCAGCTCCCGCAAAAGCGAGTTGTAAAATGGAGCTTCAGGGCACTGCAATTCACAAACCTGCACAGTTATAAATGATAACTCTCGTCCACAAATATATTGAGGGAAGGCAAAGACGAGGAATTGAAATCAAGGCAGAATTGCAGGAAACAGATTTCAGGAGGTAGATTCGAATCGCCTTTAAAGCACATGAAAAGCGGCAAAACGTTGACAATGATGCCCTTGGCCAAAAAGGGCGTATGCGTTTTTTCCTGAATATATTCAGGAAAAAACGCATACGCCCTTTTTGGCCAACCAAGCAACCTGGAAAGGCAAATCAGCGCTACAAAGAAGTCTCGCTTCCCATCGGTCAAAA
Organism: Balaenoptera physalus; assembly: GCF_965194825.1. Lineage (NCBI taxonomy): Eukaryota > Metazoa > Chordata > Mammalia > Artiodactyla > Balaenopteridae > Balaenoptera > Balaenoptera physalus. Next base: position 764,017 of record NW_028126486.1, read on the forward strand.
CGGCCATGCTGAAAAAAGTGTCAAAAACAGAAATGCAGGACAGGCCATGGAGAAATGGGAGCCTTGCTACACTGATGGGCGGGATGTAAATTGCCAACAGCCACTCTGGAGAAGTGTACGGTGTGTCCTGAAACATCTAAAAAACACAGCTTAGAGAGCATAGGGCACTTCCACGCATGGGGGTATAAAGTGGGAAAATTAAAAATCAGCAAGACACAAGCACCCCAAAGTTTAGGGCTGCTCTGTTGACAAGGACCTCCACTTCATTCCACCTTAAATATCCCAGGAAAGCGAAAAATGGATAAAAAATTTGAGGTCCATATGTACAATGGATTATCACTCAGCCATGAAATCAATGTCATAAGGCTAGTAGCAGCATGATGAGTGGATTTAGGTCCGACGACTCTAAGTGACATAAGTCACACAGAAAAGGACACTTCTCATAAGGTGTCACTTATAGAGGGAATGTAAAAACCGTTACACTTGAACTGAATTACAAAACAGAACAGAGTCACACATGCAGAAAACACACTATGGCTGCTTAACGGGAAAGGTGAGGTGGGGTGATACATAAAACAAGAGTTTCAAATTAGCTCAGATACCGTTCCATAAACCCAATATGTAACAGACAAGACCTACTCCTTGCTCAGAGAACTGGACTCAACACGCCCGATTCACCGCACAAGAATATATCTGACTAGTAATAATCTTAAAACCTATGTATTGATATCTCTCTGTTAGTGTGTCAAGTGGGTGTAAAGCGGCATAAACACAGCCGTGAAAAGCAGCTAAACCCCATTATAAAAATAAATTACTTTTCAAAACCCATGAAACAAAGACAGTGAAAGAGAGAGAAATTCTTACACAATTCGTTCAGGGTCTGTGATGCAACCTGGATTGAAAATATCTAGACCCACAGCTGGATGAGACATAAGGGTGGACACTCTTGGGGCTGAGAGGTTTGGTGAGGTTGGGTGAGCAAACGCAGACCCTTTAAAGTAATACTGCGTGCTACCCATCGCATGGGTCCCAAATCTCCAGGTTCAAGGGCATCTTCCTACATCGAAAACATGCATGAGAAACCCAGAAGATGGTACACCGTGTGATGGGGAAAGGTTTCTAAAACGCACCTCATTTCTCATCTCCTTGTGCTCGGGTTCGCCATTCCAGCCACTTTACTAGCAATCTCCCTACTTGGAGCATCAGCACCTTTAACCTCCTGTTCCGTACAGGTTGCTATTTGTCCTGAGGATGAACGGGAAGACGGGGAACCAATGAGAGACTAGCTCTTGGTGTTGGGACAGGCACAGGTCACTCTATTTTCCCATCAGGAAGAAGAATTAACCACAGGCTCAGCCTGCCCCCCGGAACCAGAACAGGGCCTGAAGCCATCCTGCGCTTTTGCGGCCAGCTCCCGAAAAAGCGAGTTGTAAAATGGAGCTTCAGGGCACTGCAATTCACAAACCTGCACAGTTATAAATGATAACTCTCGTCCACAAATATATTGAGGGAAGGCAAAGACGAGGAATTGAAATCAAGGCAGAATTGCAGGAAACAGATTTCAGGAGGTAGATTCGAATCGCCTTTAAAGCACATGAAAAGCGGCAAAACGTTGACAATGATGCCCTTGGCCAAAAAGGGCGTATGCGTTTTTTCCTGAATATATTCAGGAAAAAACGCATACGCCCTTTTTGGCCAACCAAGCAACCTGGAAAGGCAAATCAGCGCTACAAAGAAGTCTCGCTTCCCATCGGTCAAAAGGGCCATGCTGAAAAAAGTGTCAAAACCAGAAATGCAGGACAGGCCATGGAGAAATGGGAGCCTTGCTACACTGATGGGCGGGATGTAAATTGCCAACAGCCACTCTGGAGAAGTGTACGGTGTGTCCTGAAACATCTAAAAAACACAGCTTAGAGAGCATAGGGCACTTCCACGCATGGGGGTATAAAGTGGGAAAATTAAAAATCAGCAAGACACAAGCACCCCAAAGTTTAGGGCTGCTCTGTTGACAAGGACCTCCACTTCATTCCACCTTAAATATCCCAGGAAAGCGAAAAATGGATAAAAAATTTGAGGTCCATATGTACAATGGATTATCACTCAGCCATGAAATCAATGTCATAAGGCTAGTAGCAGCATGATGAGTGGATTTAGGTCCGACGATTCTAAGTGACATAAGTCACACAGAAAAGGACACTTCTCATAAGGTGTCACTTATAGAGGGAATGTAAAAACCGTTACACTTGAACTGAATTACAAAACAGAACAGAGTCACACTTGCAGAAAACACACTATGGCTGCTTAACGGGAAAGGTGAGGTGGGGTGATACATAAAACGAGAGTTTCAAATTAGCTCAGATACCGTTCCATAAACCCAATATGTAACAGACAAGACCTACTCCTTGCTCAGAGAACTGGACTCAACACGCCCGATTCACCACACAAGAATATATCTGACTAGTAATAATCTTAAAACCTATGTATTGATATCTCTCTGTTAGTGTGTCAAGTGGGTGTAAAGCGGCATAAACACAGCCGTGAAAAGCAGCTAAACCCCATTATAAAAATAAATTACTTTTCAAAACCCATGAAACAAAGACAGTGAAAGAGAGAGAAATTCTTACACAATTCGTTCAGGGTCTGTGATGCAACCTGGATTGACCATATCTAGACCCACAGCTGGATGAGACATAAGGGTGGACACTCTTGGGGCTGAGAGGTTTGGTGAGGTTGGGTGAGCAAACGCAGACCCTTTAAAGTAATACTGCGTGCTACCCATCGCATGGGTCCCAAATCTCCAGGTTCAAGGGCATCTTCCTACATCGAAAACATGCATGAGAAACCCAGAAGATGGTACACCGTGTGATGGGGAAAGGTTTCTAAAACGCACCTCATTTCTCATCTCCTTGTGCTCGGGTTCGCCATTCCAGCCACTTTACTAGCAATCTCCCTACTTGGAGCATCAGCACCTTTAACCTCCTGTTCCGTACAGGTTGCTATTTGTCCTGAGGATGAACGGGAAGACGGGGAACCAATGAGAGACTAGCTCTTGGTGTTGGGACAGGCACAGGTCACTCTATTTTCCCATCAGGAAGAAGAATTAACCACAGGCTCAGCCTGCCCCCCGGAACCAGAACAGGGCCTGAAGCCATCCTGCGCTTTTGCGGCCAGCTCCCGCAAAAGCGAGTTGTAAAATGGAGCTTCAGGGCACTGCAATTCACAAACCTGCACAGTTATAAATGATAACTCTCGTCCACAAATATATTGAGGGAAGGCAAAGACGAGGAATTGAAATCAAGGCAGAATTGCAGGAAACAGATTTTAGGAGGTAGATTCGAATCGCCTTTAAAGCACATGAAAAGCGGCAAAACGTTGACAATGATGCCCTTGGCCAAAAAGGGCGTATGCGTTTTTTCCTGAATATATTCAGGAAAAAACGCATACGCCCTTTTTGGCCAACCAAGCAACCTGGAAAGGCAAATCAGCGCTACAAAGAAGTCTCGCTTCCCATCGGTCAAAACGGCCATGCTGAAAAAAGTGTCAAAAACAGAAATGCAGGACAGGCCATGGAGAAATGGGAGCCTTGCTACACTGATGGGCGGGATGTAAATTGCCAACAGCCACTCTGGAGAAGTGTACGGTGTGTCCTGAAACATCTAAAAAACACAGCTTAGAGAGCATAGGGCACTTCCACGCATGGGGGTATAAAGTGGGAAAATTAAAAATCAGCAAGACACAAGCACCCCAAAGTTTAGGGCTGCTCTGTTGACAAGGACCTCCACTTCATTCCACCTTAAATATCCCAGGAAAGCGAAAAATGGATAAAAAATTTGAGGTCCATATGTACAATGGATTATCACTCAGCCATGAAATCAATGTCATAAGGCTAGTAGCAGCATGATGAGTGGATTTAGGTCCGACGACTCTAAGTGACATAAGTCACACAGAAAAGGACACTTCTCATAAGGTGTCACTTATAGAGGGAATGTAAAAACCGTTACACTTGAACTGAATTACAAAACAGAACAGAGTCACACATGCAGAAAACACACTATGGCTGCTTAACGGGAAAGGTGAGGTGGGGTGATACATAAAACAAGAGTTTCAAATTAGCTCAGATACCGTTCCATAAACCCAATATGTAACAGACAAGACCTACTCCTTGCTCAGAGAACTGGACTCAACACGCCCGATTCACCGCACAAGAATATATCTGACTAGTAATAATCTTAAAACCTATGTATTGATATCTCTCTGTTAGTGTGTCAAGTGGGTGTAAAGCGGCATAAACACAGCCGTGAAAAGCAGCTAAACCCCATTATAAAAATAAATTACTTTTCAAAACCCATGAAACAAAGACAGTGAAAGAGAGAGAAATTCTTACACAATTCGTTCAGGGTCTGTGATGCAACCTGGATTGAAAATATCTAGACCCACAGCTGGATGAGACATAAGGGTGGACACTCTTGGGGCTGAGAGGTTTGGTGAGGTTGGGTGAGCAAACGCAGACCCTTTAAAGTAATACTGCGTGCTACCCATCGCATGGGTCCCAAATCTCCAGGTTCAAGGGCATCTTCCTACATCGAAAACATGCATGAGAAACCCAGAAGATGGTACACCGTGTGATGGGGAAAGGTTTCTAAAACGCACCTCATTTCTCATCTCCTTGTGCTCGGGTTCGCCATTCCAGCCACTTTAGTAGCAATCTCCCTACTTGGAGCATCAGCACCTTTAACCTCCTGTTCCGTACAGGTTGCTATTTGTCCTGAGGATGAACGGGAAGACGGGGAACCAATGAGAGACTAGCTCTTGGTGTTGGGACAGGCACAGGTCACTCTATTTTCCCATCAGGAAGAAGAATTAACCACAGGCTCAGCCTGCCCCCCGGAACCAGAACAGGGCCTGAAGCCATCCTGCGCTTTTGCGGCCAGCTCCCGAAAAAGCGAGTTGTAAAATGGAGCTTCAGGGCACTGCAATTCACAAACCTGCACAGTTATAAATGATAACTCTCGTCCACAAATATATTGAGGGAAGGCAAAGACGAGGAATTGAAATCAAGGCAGAATTGCAGGAAACAGATTTCAGGAGGTAGATTCGAATCGCCTTTAAAGCACATGAAAAGCGGCAAAACGTTGACAATGATGCCCTTGGCCAAAAAGGGCGTATGCGTTTTTTCCTGAATATATTCAGGAAAAAACGCATACGCCCTTTTTGGCCAACCAAGCAACCTGGAAAGGCAAATCAGCGCTACAAAGAAATCTCGCTTCCCATCGGTCAAAAGGGACATGCTGAAAAAAGTGTCAAAACCAGAAATGCAGGACAGGCCATGGAGAAATGGGAGCCTTGCTACACTGATGGGCGGGATGTAAATTGCCAACAGCCGCTCTGGAGAAGTGTACGGTGTGTCCTGAAACATCTAAAAAACACAGCTTAGAGAGCATAGGGCACTTCCACGCATGGGGGTATAAAGTGGGAAAATTAAAAATCAGCAAGACACAAGCACCCCAAAGTTTAGGGCTGCTCTGTTGACAAGGACCTCCACTTCATTCCACCTTAAATATCCCAGGAAAGCGAAAAATGGATAAAAAATTTGAGGTCCATATGTACAATGGATTATCACTCAGCCATGAAATCAATGTCATAAGGCTAGTAGCAGCATGATGAGTGGATTTAGGTCCGACGATTCTAAGTGACATAAGTCACACAGAAAAGGACACTTCTCATAAGGTGTCACTTATAGAGGGAATGTAAAAACCGTTACACTTGAACTGAATTACAAAACAGAACAGAGTCACACATGCAGAAAACACACTATGGCTGCTTAACGGGAAAGGTGAGGTGGGGTGATACATAAAACAAGAGTTTCAAATTAGCTCAGATACCGTTCCATAAACCCAATATGTAACAGACAAGACCTACTCCTTGCTCAGAGAACTGGACTCAACACGCCCGATTCACCGCACAAGAATATATCTGACTAGTAATAATCTTAAAACCTATGTATTGATATCTCTCTGTTAGTGTGTCAAGTGGGTGTAAAGCAGCATAAACACAGCCGTGAAAAGCAGCTAAACCCCATTATAAAAATAAATTACTTTTCAAAACCCATGAAACAAAGACAGTGAAAGAGAGAGAAATTCTTACACAATTCGTTCAGGCTCTGTGATGCAACCTGGATTGACCATATCTAGACCCACAGCTGGATGAGACATAAGGGTGGACACTCTTGGGGCTGAGAGGTTTGGTGAGGTTGGGTGAGCAAACGCAGACCCTTTAAAGTAATACTGCGTGCTACCCATCGCATGGGTCCCAAATCTCCAGGTTCAAGGGCATCTTCCTACATCGAAAACATGCATGAGAAACCCAGAAGATGGTACACCGTGTGATGGGGAAAGGTTTCTAAAACGCACCTCATTTCTCATCTCCTTGTGCTCGGGTTCGCCATTCCAGCCACTTTACTAGCAATCTCCCTACTTGGAGCATCAGCACCTTTAACCTCCTGTTCCGTACAGGTTGCTATTTGTCCTGAGGATGAACGGGAAGACGGAGAACCAATGAGAGACTAGCTCTTGGTGTTGGGACAGGCACAGGTCACTCTATTTTCCCATCAGGAAGAAGAATTAACCACAGGCTCAGCCTGGCCCCCGGAACCAGAACAGGGCCTGAAGCCATCCTGCGCTTTTGCGGCCAGCTCCCGAAAAAGCGAGTTGTAAAATGGAGCTTCAGGGCACTGCAATTCACAAACCTGCACAGTTATAAATGATAACTCTCGTCCACAAATATATTGAGGGAAGGCAAAGACGAGGAATTGAAATCAAGGCAGAATTGCAGGAAACAGATTTCAGGAGGTAGATTCGAATCGCCTTGAAAGCACATGAAAAGCGGCAAAACGTTGACAATGATGCCCTTGGCCAAAAAGGGCGTATGCGTTTTTTCCTGAATATATTCAGGAAAAAACGCATACGCCCTTTTTGGCCAACCAAGCAACCTGGAAAGGCAAATCAGCGCTACAAAGAAGTCTCGCTTCCCATCGGTCAAAAGGGCCATGCTGAAAAAAGTGTCAAAACCAGAAATGCAGGACAGGCCATGGAGAAATGGGAGCCTTGCTACACTGATGGGCGGGATGTAAATTGCCAACAGCCACTCTGGAGAAGTGTACGGTGTGTCCTGAAACATCTAAAAAACACAGCTTAGAGAGCATAGGGCACTTCCACGCATGGGGATATAAAGTGGGAAAATTAAAAATCAGCAAGACACAAGCACCCCAAAGTTTAGGGCTGCTCTGTTGACAAGGACCTCCCCTTCATTCCACCTTAAATATCCCAGGAAAGCGAAAAATGGATAAAAAATTTGAGGTCCATATGTACAATGGATTATCACTCAGCCATGAAATCAATGTCATAAGGCTAGTAGCAGCATGATGAGTGGATTTACGTCCGACGATTCTAAGTGACATAAGTCACACAGAAAAGGACACTTCTCATAAGGTTTCACTTATAGAGGGAATGTAAAAACCGTTACACTTGAACTGAATTACAAAACAGAACAGAGTCACACATGCAGAAAACACACTATGGCTGCTTAACGGGAAAGGTGAGGTGGGGTGATACATAAAACAAGAGTTTCAAATTAGCTCAGATACCGTTCCATAAACCCAATATGTAACAGACAAGACCTACTCCTTGCTCAGAGAACTGGACTCAACACGCCCGATTCACCGCACAAGAATATATCTGACTAGTAATAATCTTAAAACCTATGTATTGATATCTCTCTGTTAGTGTGTCAAGTGGGTGTAAAGCGGCATAAACAGAGCCGTGAAAAGCAGCTAAACCCCATTGTAAAAATAAATTACTTTTCAAAACCCATGAAACAAAGACAGTGAAAGAGAGAGAAATTCTTACACAATTCGTTCAGGGTCTGTGATGCAACCTGGATTGACCATATCTAGACCCACAGCTGGATGAGACATAAGGGTGGACACTCTTGCGGCTGAGAGATTTGGTGAGGTAGGGTGAGCAAACGCAGACCCTTTAAAGTAGTACTGCGTGCTACCCATCGCATGGGTCCCAAATCTCCATGTTCAAGGGCATCTTCCTACATCGAAAACATGCATGAGAAACCCAGAAGATGGTACACCGTGTGATGGGGAAAGGTTTCTAAAACGCACCTCATTTCTCATCTCCTTGTGCTCGGGTTCGCCATTCCAGCCACTTTACTAGCAATCTCCCTACTTGGAGCATCAGCACCTTTAACCTCCTGTTCCGTACAGGTTGCTATTTGTCCTGAGGATGAACGGGAAGACGGGGAACCAATGAGAGACTAGCTCTTGGTGTTGGGACAGGCACAGGTCACTCTATTTTCCCATCAGGAAGAAGAATTAACCACAGGCTCAGCCTGCCCCCCGGAACCAGAACAGGGCCTGAAGCCATCCTGCGCTTTTGCGGCCAGCTCCCGAAAAAGCGAGTTGTAAAATGGAGCTTCAGGGCACTGCAATTCACAAACCTGCACAGTTATAAATGATAACTCTCGTCCACAAATATATTGAGGGAAGGCAAAGACGAGGAATTGAAATCAAGGCAGAATTGCAGGAAACAGATTTCAGGAGGTAGATTCGAATCGCCTTTAAAGCACATGAAAAGCGGCAAAACGTTGACAATGATGCCCTTGGCCAAAAAGGGCGTATGCGTTTTTTCCTGAATATATTCAGGAAAAAACGCATACGCCCTTTTTGGCCAACCAAGCAACCTGGAAAGGCAAATCAGCGCTACAAAGAAGTCTCGCTTCCCATCGGTCAAAAGGGCCATGCTGAAAAAAGTGTCAAAACCAGAAATGCAGGACAGGCCATGGAGAAATGGGAGCCTTGCTACACTGATGGGCGGGATGTAAATTGCCAACAGCCACTCTGGAGAAGTGTACGGTGTGTCCTGAAACATCTAAAAAACACAGCTTAGAGAGCATAGGGCACTTCCACGCATGGGGGTATAAAGTGGGAAAATTAAAAATCAGCAAGACACAAGCACCCCAAAGTTTAGGGCTGCTCTGTTGACAAGGACCTCCACTTCATTCCACCTTAAATATCCCAGGAAAGCGAAAAATGGATAAAAAATTTGAGGTCCATATGTACAATGGATTATCACTCAGCCATGAAATCAATGTCATAAGGCTAGTAGCAGCATGATGAGTGGATTTACGTCCGACGATTCTAAGTGACATAAGTCACACAGAAAAGGACACTTCTCATAAGGTGTCACTTATAGAGGGAATGTAAAAACCGTTACACTTGAACTGAATTACAAAACAGAACAGAGTCACACATGCAGAAAACACACTATGGCTGCTTAACGGGAAAGGTGAGGTGGGGTGATACATAAAACAAGAGTTTCAAATTAGCTCAGATACCGTTCCATAAACCCAATATGTAACAGACAAGACCTACTCCTTGCTCAGAGAACTGGACTCAACACGCCCGATTCACCGCACAAGAATATATCTGACTAGTAATAATCTTAAAACCTATGTATTGATATCTCTCTGTTAGTGTGTCAAGTGGGTGTAAAGCAGCATAAACACAGCCGTGAAAAGCAGCTAAACCCCATTATAAAAATAAATTACTTTTCAAAACCCATGAAACAAAGACAGTGAAACAGAGAGAAATTCTTACACAATTCGTTCAGGGTCTGTGATGCAACCTGGATTGACCATATCTAGACCCACAGCTGGATGAGACATAAGGGTGGACACTCTTGGGGCTGAGAGGTTTGGTGAGGTTGGGTGAGCAAACGCAGACCCTTTAAAGTAATACTGCGTGCTACCCATCGCATGGGTCCCAAATCTCCAGGTTCAAGGGCATCATCCTACATCGAAAACATGCATGAGAAACCCAGAAGATGGTACACCGTGTGATGGGGAAAGGTTTCTAAAACGCACCTCATTTCTCATCTCCTTGTGCTCGGGTTCGCCATTCCAGCCACTTTACTAGCAATCTCCCTACTTGGAGCATCAGCACCTTTAACCTCCTGTTCCGTACAGGTTGCTATTTGTCCTGAGGATGAACGGGAAGACGGGGAACCAATGAGAGACTAGCTCTTGGTGTTGGGACAGGCACAGGCCACTCTATTTTCCCATCAGGAAGAAGAATTAACCACAGGCTCAGCCTGCCCCCCGGAACCAGAACAGGGCCTGAAGCCATCCTGCGCTTTTGCGGCCAGCTCCCGAAAAAGCGAGTTGTAAAATGGAGCTTCAGGGCACTGCAATTCACAAACCTGCAGAGTTATAAATGATAACTCTCGTCCACAAATATATTGAGGGAAGGCAAAGACGAGGAAGTGAAATCAAGGCAGAATTGCAGGAAACAGATTTCAGGAGGTAGATTCGAATCGCCTTTAAAGCACATGAAAAGCGGCAAAACGTTGACAATGATGCCCTTGGCCAAAAAGGGCGTATGCGTTTTTTCCTGAATATATTCAGGAAAAAAAGCATACGCCCTTTTTGGCCAACCAAGCAACCTGAAAAGGCAAATCAGCGCTACAAAGAAGTCTCGCTTTCCATCGGTCAAAAGGGCCATGCTGAAAAAAGTGTCAAAACCAGAAATGCAGGACAGGCCATGGAGAAATGGGAGCCTTGCTACACTGATGGGCGGGATGTAAATTGCCAACAGCCACTCTGGAGAAGTGTACGGTGTGTCCTGAAACATCTAAAAAACACAGCTTAGAGAGCATAGGGAACTTCCACGCATGGGGGTATAAAGTGGGAAAATTAAAAATCAGCAAGACACAAGCACCCCAAAGTTTAGGGCTGCTCTGTTGACAAGGACCTCCACTTCATTCCACCTTAAATATCCCAGGAAAGCGAAAAATGGATAAAAAATTTGAGGTCCATATGTACAATGGATTTTCACTCAGCCATGAAATCAATGTCATAAGGCTAGTAGCAGCATGATGAGTGGATTTAGGTCCGACGATTCTAAGTGACATAAGTCACACAGAAAAGGACACTTCTCATAAGGTGTCACTTATAGAGGGAATGTAAAAACCGTTACACTTGAACTGAATTACAAAACAGAACAGAGTCACACATGCAGAAAACACACTATGGCTGCTTAACGGGAAAGGTGAGGTGGGGTGATACATAAAACAAGAGTTTCAAATTAGCTCAGATACCGTTCCATAAACCCAATATGTAACAGACAAGACCTACTCCTTGCTCAGAGAACTGGACTCAACACGCCCGATTCACCGCACAAGAATATATCTGACTAGTAATAATCTTAAAACCTATGTATTGATATCTCTCTGTTAGTGTGTCAAGTGGGTGTAAAGCAGCATAAACACAGCCGTGAAAAGCAGCTAAACCCCATTATAAAAATAAATTACTTTTCAAAACCCATGAAACAAAGACAGTGAAAGAGAGAGAAATTCTTACACAATTCGTTCAGGGTCTGTGATGCAACCTGGATTGACCATATCTAGACCCACAGCTGGATGAGACATAAGGGTGGACACTCTTGGGGCTGAGAGGTTTGGTGAGGTTGGGTGAGCAAACGCAGACCCTTTAAAGTAATACTGCGTGCTACCCATCGCATGGGTCCCAAATCTCCAGGTTCAAGGGCATCTTCCTACATCGAAAACATGCATGAGAAACCCAGAAGATGGTACACCGTGTGATGGGGAAAGGTTTCTAAAACGCACCTCATTTCTCATCTCCTTGTGCTCGGGTTCGCCATTCCAGCCACTTTACTAGCAATCTCCCTACTTGGAGCATCAGCACCTTTAACCTCCTGTTCCGTACAGGTTGCTATTTGTCCTGAGGATGAACGGGAAGACGGGGAACCAATGAGAGACTAGCTCTTGGTGTTGGGACAGGCACAGGTCACTCTATTTTCCCATCAGGAAGAAGAATTAACCACAGGCTCAGCCTGCCCCCCGGAACCAGAACAGGGCCTGAAGCCATCCTGCGCTTTTGCGGCCAGCTCCCGAAAAAGCGAGTTGTAAAATGGAGCTTCAGGGCACTGCAATTCACAAACCTGCACAGTTATAAATGATAACTCTCGTCCACAAATATATTGAGGGAAGGCAAAGACGAGGAATTGAAATCAAGGCAGAATTGCAGGAAACAGATTTCAGGAGGTAGATTCGAATCGCCTTTAAAGCACATGAAAAGCGGCAAAACGTTGACAATGATGCCCTTGGCCAAAAAGGGCGTATGCGTTTTTTCCTGAATATATTCAGGAAAAAACGCATACGCCCTTTTTGGCCAACCAAGCAACCTGGAAAGGCAAATCAGCGCTACAAAGAAGTCTCGCTTCCCATCGGTCAAAACGGCCATGCTGAAAAAAGTGTCAAAACCAGAAATGCAGGACAGGCCATGGAGAAATGGGAGCCTTGCTACACTGATGGGCGGGATGTAAATTGCCAACAGCCACTCTGGAGAAGTGTACGGTGTGTCCTGAAACATCTAAAAAACACAGCTTAGAGAGCATAGGTCACTTCCACGCATGGGGGTATAAAGTGGGAAAATTAAAAATCAGCAAGACACAAGCACCCCAAAGTTTAGGGCTGCTCTGTTGACAAGGACCTCCACTTCATTCCACCTTAAATATCCCAGGAAAGCGAAAAATGGATAAAAAATTTGAGGTCCATATGTACAATGGATTATCACTCAGCCATGAAATCAATGTCATAAGGCTAGTAGCAGCATGATGAGTGGATTTAGGTCCGACGATTCTAAGTGACATAAGTCACACAGAAAAGGACACTTCTCATAAGGTGTCACTTATAGAGGGAATGTAAAAACCGTTACACTTGAACTGAATTACAAAACAGAACAGAGGCACACATGCAGAAAACACACTATGGCTGCTTAACGGGAAAGGTGAGGTGGGGTGATACATAAAACAAGAGTTTCAAATTAGCTCAGATACCGTTCCATAAACCCAATATGTAACAGACAAGACCTACTCCTTGCTCAGAGAACTGGACTCAACACGCCCGATTCACCGCACAAGAATATATCTGACTAGTAATAATCTTAAAACCTATGTATTGATATCTCTCTGTTAGTGTGTCAAGTGGGTGTAAAGCAGCATAAACACAGCCGTGAAAAGCAGCTAAACCCCATTATAAAAATAAATTACTTTTCAAAACCCATGAAACAAAGACAGTGAAAGAGAGAGAAATTCTTACACAATTCGTTCAGGGTCTGTGATGCAACCTGGATTGACCATATCTAGACCCACAGCTGGATGAGACATAAGGGTGGACACTCTTGGGGCTGAGAGGTTTGGTGAGGTTGGGTGAGCAAACGCAGACCCTTTAAAGTAATACTGCGTGCTACCCATCGCATGGGTCCCAAATCTCCAGGTTCAAGGGCATCTTCCTACATCGAAAACATGCATGAGAAACCCAGAAGATGGTACACCGTGTGATGGGGAAAGGTTTCTAAAACGCACCTCATTTCTCATCTCCTTGTGCTCGGGTTCGCCATTCCAGCCACTTTACTAGCAATCTCCCTACTTGGAGCATCAGCACCTTTAACCTCCTGTTCCGTACAGGTTGCTATTTGTCCTGAGGATGAACGGGAAGACGGGGAACCAATGAGAGACTAGCTCTTGGTGTTGGGACAGGCACAGGTCACTCTATTTTCCCATCAGGAAGAAGAATTAACCACAGGCTCAGCCTGCCCCCCGGAACCAGAACAGGGCCTGAAGCCATCCTGCGCTTTTGCGGCCAGCTCCCGAAAAAGCGAGTTGTAAAATGGAGCTTCAGGGCACTGCAATTCACAAACCTGCACAGTTATAAATGATAACTCTCGTCCACAAATATATTGAGGGAAGGCAAAGACGAGGAATTGAAATCAAGGCAGAATTGCAGGAAACAGATTTCAGGAGGTAGATTCGAATCGCCTTTAAAGCACATGAAAAGCGGCAAAACGTTGACAATGATGCCCTTGGCCAAAAAGGGCGTATGCGTTTTTTCCTGAATATATTCAGGAAAAAACGCATACGCCCTTTTTGGCCAACCAAGCAACCTGGAAAGGCAAATCAGCGCTACAAAGAAGTCTCGCTTCCCATCGGTCAAAACGGCCATGCTGAAAAAAGTGTCAAAACCAGAAATGCAGGACAGGCCATGGAGAAATGTGAGCCTTGCTACACTGATGGGCGGGATGTAAATTGCCAACAGCCACTCTGGAGAAGTGTACGGTGTGTCCTGAAACATCTAAAAAACACAGCTTAGAGAGCATAGGTCACTTCCACGCATGGGGGTATAAAGTGGGAAAATTAAAATTCAGCAAGACACAAGCACCCCAAAGTTTAGGGCTGCTCTGTTGACAAGGACCTCCACTTCATTCCACCTTAAATATCCCAGGAAAGCGAAAAATGGATAAAAAATTTGAGGTCCATATGTACAATGGATTATCACTCAGCCATGAAATCAATGTCATAAGGCTAGTAGCAGCATGATGAGTGGATTTAGGTCCGACGATTCTAAGTGACATAAGTCACACAGAAAAGGACACTTCTCATAAGGTGTCACTTATAGAGGGAATGTAAAAACCGTTACACTTGAACTGAATTACAAAACAGAACAGAGTCACACATGCAGAAAACACACTATGGCTGCTTAACGGGAAAGGTGAGGTGGGGTGATACATAAAACAAGAGTTTCAAATTAGCTCAGATACCGTTCCATAAACCCAATATGTAACAGACAAGACCTACTCCTTGCTCAGAGAACTGGACTCAACACGCCCGATTCACCGCACAAGAATATATCTGACTAGTAATAATCTTAAAACCTATGTATTGATATCTCTCTGTTAGTGTGTCAAGTGGGTGTAAAGCAGCATAAACACAGCCGTGAAAAGCAGCTAAACCCCATTATAAAAATAAATTACTTTTCAAAACCCATGAAACAAAGACAGTGAAAGAGAGAGAAATTCTTACACAATTCGTTCAGGGTCTGTGATGCAACCTGGATTGACCATATCTAGACCCACAGCTGGATGAGACATAAGGGTGGACACTCTTGGGGCTGAGAGGTTTGGTGAGGTTGGGTGAGCAAACGCAGACCCTTTAAAGTAAAACTGCGTGCTACCCATCGCATGGGTCCCAAATCTCCAGGTTCAAGGGCATCTTCCTACATCGAAAATATGCATGAGAAACCCAGAAGATGGTACACCGTGTGATGGGGAAAGGTTTCTAAAACGCACCTCATTTCTCATCTCCTTGTGCTCGGGTTCGCCATTCCAGCCACTTTACTAGCAATCTCCCTACTTGGAGCATCAGCACCTTTAACCTCCTGTTCCGTACAGGTTGCTATTTGTCCTGAGGATGAACGGGAAGACGGGGAACCAATGAGAGACTAGCTCTTGGTGTTGGGACAGGCACAGGCCACTCTATTTTCCCATCAGGAAGAAGAATTAACCACAGGCTCAGCCTGCCCCCCGGAACCAGAACAGGGCCTGAAGCCATCCTGCGCTTTTGCGGCCAGCTCCCGAAAAAGCGAGTTGTAAAATGGAGCTTCAGGGCACTGCAATTCACAAACCTGCACAGTTATAAATGATAACTCTCGTCCACAAATATATTGAGGGAAGGCAAAGACGAGGAATTGAAATCAAGGCAGAATTGCAGGAAACAGATTTCAGGAGGTAGATTCGAATCGCCTTTAAAGCACATGAAAAGCGGCAAAACGTTGACAATGATGCCCTTGGCCAAAAAGGGCGTATGCGTTTTTTCCTGAATATATTCAGGAAAAAAAGCATACGCCCTTTTTGGCCAACCAAGCAACCTGAAAAGGCAAATCAGCGCTACAAAGAAGTCTCGCTTTCCATCGGTCAAAAGGGCCATGCTGAAAAAAGTGTCAAAACCAGAAATGCAGGACAGGCCATGGAGAAATGGGAGCCTTGCTACACTGATGGGCGGGATGTAAATTGCCAACAGCCACTCTGGAGAAGTGTACGGTGTGTCCTGAAACATCTAAAAAACACAGCTTAGAGAGCATAGGTCACTTCCACGCATGGGGGTATAAAGTGGGAAAATTAAAAATCAGCAAGACACAAGCACCCCAAAGTTTAGGGCTGCTCTGTTGACAAGGACCTCCACTTCATTCCACCTTAAATATCCCAGGAAAGCGAAAAATGGATAAAAAATTTGAGGTCCATATGTACAATGGATTATCACTCAGCCATGAAATCAATGTCATAAGGCTAGTAGCAGCATGATGAGTGGATTTAGGTCCGACGATTCTAAGTGACATAAGTCACACAGAAAAGGACACTTCTCATAAGGTGTCACTTATAGAGGGAATGTAAAAACCGTTACACTTGAACTGAATTACAAAACAGAACAGAGTCACACATGCAGAAAACACACTATGGCTGCTTAACGGGAAAGGTGAGGTGGGGTGATACATAAAACAAGAGTTTCAAATTAGCTCAGATACCGTTCCATAAACCCAATATGTAACAGACAAGACCTACTCCTTGCTCAGAGAACTGGACTCAACACGCCCGATTCACCGCACAAGAATATATCTGACTAGTAATAATCTTAAAACCTATGTATTGATATCTCTCTGTTAGTGTGTCAAGTGGGTGTAAAGCAGCATAAACACAGCCGTGAAAAGCAGCTAAACCCCATTATAAAAATAAATTACTTTTCAAAACCCATGAAACAAAGACAGTGAAAGAGAGAGAAATTCTTACACAATTCGTTCAGGGTCTGTGATGCAACCTGGATTGACCATATCTAGACCCACAGCTGGATGAGACATAAGGGTGGACACTCTTGGGGCTGAGAGGTTTGGTGAGGTTGGGTGAGCAAACGCAGACCCTTTAAAGTAATACTGCGTGCTACCCATCGCATGGGTCCCAAATCTCCAGGTTCAAGGGCATCTTCCTACATCGAAAACATGCATGAGACACCCAGAAGATGGTACACCGTGTGATGGGGAAAGGTTTCTAAAACGCACCTCATTTCTCATCTCCTTGTGCTCGGGTTCGCCATTCCAGCCACTTTACTAGCAATCTCCCTACTTGGAGCATCAGCACCTTTAACCTCCTGTTCCGTACAGGTTGCTATTTGTCCTGAGGATGAACGGGAAGACGGGGAACCAATGAGAGACTAGCTCTTGGTGTTGGGACAGGCACAGGTCACTCTATTTTCCCATCAGGAAGAAGAATTAACCACAGGCTCAGCCTGCCCCCCGGAACCAGAACAGGGCCTGAAGCCATCCTGCGCTTTTGCGGCCAGCTCCCGAAAAAGCGAGTTGTAAAATGGAGCTTCAGGGCACTGCAATTCACAAACCTGCACAGTTATAAATGATAACTCTCGTCCACAAATATATTGAGGGAAGGCAAAGACGAGGAATTGAAATCAAGGCAGAAATGCAGGAAACAGATTTCAGGAGGTAGATTCGAATCGCCTTTAAAGCACATGAAAAGCGGCAAAACGTTGACAATGATGCCCTTGGCCAAAAAGGGCGTATGCGTTTTTTCCTGAATATATTCAGGAAAAAACGAATACGCTCTTTTTGGCCAACCAAGCAACCTGGAAAGGCAAATCAGCGCTACAAAGAAGTCTCGCTTCCCATCGGTCAAAAGGGCCATGCTGAAGAAAGTGTCAAAACCAGAAATGCAGGACAGGCCATGGAGAAATGGGAGCCTTGCTACACTGATGGGCGGGATGTAAATTGCCAACAGCCACTCTGGAGAAGTGTACGGTGTGTCCTGAAACATCTAAAAAACACAGCTTAGAGAGCATAGGGCACTTCCACGCATGGGGGTATAAAGTGGGAAAATTAAAAATCAGCAAGACACAAGCACCCCAAAGTTTAGGGCTGCTCTGTTGACAAGGACCTCCACTTCATTCCACCTTAAATATCCCAGGAAAGCGAAAAATGGATAAAAAATTTGAGGTCCATATGTACAATGGATTATCACTCAGCCATGAAATCAATGTCATAAGGCTAGTAGCAGCATGATGAGTGGATTTAGGTCCGACGATTCTAAGTGACATAAGTCACACAGAAAAGGACACTTCTCATAAGGTGTCACTTATAGAGGGAATGTAAAAACCGTTACACTTGAACTGAATTACAAAACAGAACAGAGTCACACATGCAGAAAACACACTATGGCTGCTTAACGGGAAAGGTGAGGTGGGGTGATACATAAAACAAGAGTTTCAAATTAGCTCAGATACCGTTCCATAAACCCAATATGTAACAGACAAGACCTACTCCTTGCTCAGAGAACTGGACTCAACACGCCCGATTCACCGCACAAGAATATATCTGACTAGTAATAATCTTAAAACCTATGTATTGATATCTCTCTGTTAGTGTGTCAAGTGGGTGTAAAGCAGCATAAACACAGCCGTGAAAAGCAGCTAAACCCCATTATAAAAATAAATTACTTTTCAAAACCCATGAAACAAAGACAGTGAAAGAGAGAGAAATTCTTACACAATTCGTTCAGGGTCTGTGATGCAACCTGGATTGACCATATCTAGACCCACAGCTGGATGAGACATAAGGGTGGACACTCTTGGGGCTGAGAGGTTTGGTGAGGTTGGGTGAGCAAACGCAGACCCTTTAAAGTAATACTGCGTGCTACCCATCGCATGGGTCCCAAATCTCCAGGTTCAAGGGCATCTTCCTACATCGAAAACATGCATGAGACACCCAGAAGATGGTACACCGTGTGATGGGGAAAGGTTTCTAAAACGCACCTCATTTCTCATCTCCTTGTGCTCGGGTTCGCCATTCCAGCCACTTTACTAGCAATCTCCCTACTTGGAGCATCAGCACCTTTAACCTCCTGTTCCGTACAGGTTGCTATTTGTCCTGAGGATGAACGGGAAGACGGGGAACCAATGAGAGACTAGCTCTTGGTGTTGGGACAGGCACAGGTCACTCTATTTTCCCATCAGGAAGAAGAATTAACCACAGGCTCAGCCTGCCCCCCGGAACCAGAACAGGGCCTGAAGCCATCCTGCGCTTTTGCGGCCAGCTCCCGAAAAAGCGAGTTGTAAAATGGAGCTTCAGGGCACTGCAATTCACAAACCTGCACAGTTATAAATGATAACTCTCGTCCACAAATATATTGAGGGAAGGCAAAGACGAGGAATTGAAATCAAGGCAGAAATGCAGGAAACAGATTTCAGGAGGTAGATTCGAATCGCCTTTAAAGCACATGAAAAGCGGCAAAACGTTGACAATGATGCCCTTGGCCAAAAAGGGCGTATGCGTTTTTTCCTGAATATATTCAGGAAAAAACGAATACGCCCTTTTTGGCCAACCAAGCAACCTGGAAAGGCAAATCAGCGCTACAAAGAAGTCTCGCTTCCCATCGGTCAAAAGGGCCATGCTGAAGAAAGTGTCAAAACCAGAAATGCAGGACAGGCCATGGAGAAATGGGAGCCTTGCTACACTGATGGGCGGGATGTAAATTGCCAACAGCCACTCTGGAGAAGTGTACGGTGTGTCCTGAAACATCTAAAAAACACAGCTTAGAGAGCATAGGGCACTTCCACGCATGGGGGTATAAAGTGGGAAAATTAAAAATCAGCAAGACACAAGCACCCCAAAGTTTAGGGCTGCTCTGTTGACAAGGACCTCCACTTCATTCCACCTTAAATATCCCAGGAAAGCGAAAAATGGATAAAAAATTTGAGGTCCATATGTACAATGGATTATCACTCAGCCATGAAATCAATGTCATAAGGCTAGTAGCAGCATGATGAGTGGATTTAGGTCCGACGATTCTAAGTGACATAAGTCACACAGAAAAGGACACTTCTCATAAGGTGTCACTTATAGAGGGAATGTAAAAACCGTTACACTTGAACTGAATTACAAAACAGAACAGAGTCACACATGCAGAAAACACACTATGGCTGCTTAACGGGAAAGGTGAGGTGGGGTGATACATAAAACAAGAGTTTCAAATTAGCTCAGATACCGTTCCATAAACCCAATATGTAACAGACAAGACCTACTCCTTGCTCAGAGAACTGGACTCAACACGCCCGATTCACCGCACAAGAATATATCTGACTAGTAATAATCTTAAAACCTATGTATTGATATCTCTCTGTTAGTGTGTCAAGTGGGTGTAAAGCAGCATAAACACAGCCGTGAAAAGCAGCTAAACCCCATTATAAAAATAAATTACTTTTCAAAACCCATGAAACAAAGACAGTGAAAGAGAGAGAAATTCTTACACAATTCGTTCAGGGTCTGTGATGCAACCTGGATTGACCATATCTAGACCCACAGCTGGATGAGACATAAGGGTGGACACTCTTGGGGCTGAGAGGTTTGGTGAGGTTGGGTGAGCAAACGCAGACCCTTTAAAGTAATACTGCGTGCTACCCATCGCATGGGTCCCAAATCTCCAGGTTCAAGGGCATCTTCCTACATCGAAAACATGCATGAGAAACCCAGAAGATGGTACACCGTGTGATGGGGAAAGGTTTCTAAAACGCACCTCATTTCTCATCTCCTTGTGCTCGGGTTCGCCATTCCAGCCACTTTACTAGCAATCTCCCTACTTGGAGCATCAGCACCTTTAACCTCCTGTTCCGTACAGGTTGCTATTTGTCCTGAGGATGAACGGGAAGACGGGGAACCAATGAGAGACTAGCTCTTGGTGTTGGGACAGGCACAGGTCACTCTATTTTCCCATCAGGAAGAAGAATTAACCACAGGCTCAGCCTGCCCCCCGGAACCAGAACAGGGCCTGAAGCCATCCTGCGCTTTTGCGGCCAGCTCCCGAAAAAGCGAGTTGTAAAATGGAGCTTCAGGGCACTGCAATTCACAAACCTGCACAGTTATAAATGATAACTCTCGTCCACAAATATATTGAGGGAAGGCAAAGACGAGGAATTGAAATCAAGGCAGAATTGCAGGAAACAGATTTCAGGAGGTAGATTCGAATCGCCTTTAAAGCACATGAAAAGCGGCAAAACGTTGACAATGATGCCCTTGGCCAAAAAGGGCGTATGCGTTTTTTCCTGAATATATTCAGGAAAAAACGCATACGCCCTTTTTGGCCAACCAAGCAACCTGGAAAGGCAAATCAGCGCTACAAAGAAGTCTCGCTTCCCATCGGTCAAAACGGCCATGCTGAAAAAAGTGTCAAAACCAGAAATGCAGGACAGGCCATGGAGAAATGTGAGCCTTGCTACACTGATGGGCGGGATGTAAATTGCCAACAGCCACTCTGGAGAAGTGTACGGTGTGTCCTGAAACATCTAAAAAACACAGCTTAGAGAGCATAGGTCACTTCCACGCATGGGGGTATAAAGTGGGAAAATTAAAAATCAGCAAGACACAAGCACCCCAAAGTTTAGGGCTGCTCTGTTGACAAGGACCTCCACTTCATTCCACCTTAAATATCCCAGGAAAGCGAAAAATGGATAAAAAATTTGAGGTCCATATGTACAATGGATTATCACTCAGCCATGAAATCAATGTCATAAGGCTAGTAGCAGCATGATGAGTGGATTTAGGTCCGACGATTCTAAGTGACATAAGTCACACAGAAAAGGACACTTCTCATAAGGTGTCACTTATAGAGGGAATGTAAAAACCGTTACACTTGAACT
Organism: Balaenoptera physalus; assembly: GCF_965194825.1. Classification (NCBI taxonomy): domain Eukaryota; kingdom Metazoa; phylum Chordata; class Mammalia; order Artiodactyla; family Balaenopteridae; genus Balaenoptera; species Balaenoptera physalus. The sequence goes on from NW_028126486.1 coordinate 785,627, forward strand.
GAATTACAAAACAGAACAGAGTCACACATGCAGAAAACACACTATGGCTGCTTAACGGGAAAGGTGAGGTGGGGTGATACATAAAACAAGAGTTTCAAATTAGCTCAGATACCGTTCCATAAACCCAATATGTAACAGACAAGACCTACTCCTTGCTCAGAGAACTGGACTCAACACGCCCGATTCACCGCACAAGAATATATCTGACTAGTAATAATCTTAAAACCTATGTATTGATATCTCTCTGTTAGTGTGTCAAGTGGGTGTAAAGCAGCATAAACACAGCCGTGAAAAGCAGCTAAACCCCATTATAAAAATAAATTACTTTTCAAAACCCATGAAACAAAGACAGTGAAAGAGAGAGAAATTCTTACACAATTCGTTCAGGGTCTGTGATGCAACCTGGATTGACCATATCTAGACCCACAGCTGGATGAGACATAAGGGTGGACACTCTTGGGGCTGAGAGGTTTGGTGAGGTTGGGTGAGCAAACGCAGACCCTTTAAAGTAATACTGCGTGCTACCCATCGCATGGGTCCCAAATCTCCAGGTTCAAGGGCATCTTCCTACATCGAAAACATGCATGAGAAACCCAGAAGATGGTACACCGTGTGATGGGGAAAGGTTTCTAAAACGCACCTCATTTCTCATCTCCTTGTGCTCGGGTTCGCCATTCCAGCCACTTTACTAGCAATCTCCCTACTTGGAGCATCAGCACCTTTAACCTCCTGTTCCGTACAGGTTGCTATTTGTCCTGAGGATGAACGGGAAGACGGGGAACCAATGAGAGACTAGCTCTTGGTGTTGGGACAGGCACAGGTCACTCTATTTTCCCATCAGGAAGAAGAATTAACCACAGGCTCAGCCTGCCCCCCGGAACCAGAACAGGGCCTGAAGCCATCCTGCGCTTTTGCGGCCAGCTCCCGAAAAAGCGAGTTGTAAAATGGAGCTTCAGGGCACCGCAATTCACAAACCTGCACAGTTATAAATGATAACTCTCGTCCACAAATATATTGAGGGAAGGAAAAGACGAGGAATTGAAATCAAGGCAGAATTGCAGGAAACAGATTTCAGGAGGTAGATTCGAATCGCCTTTAAAGCACATGAAAAGCGGCAAAACGTTGACAATGATGCCCTTGGCCAAAAAGGGCGTATGCGTTTTTTCCTGAATATATTCAGGAAAAAACGCATACGCCCTTTTTGGCCAACCAAGCAACCTGGAAAGGCAAATCAGCGCTACAAAGAAGTCTCGCTTCCCATCGGTCAAAAGGGCCATGCTGAAGAAAGTGTCAAAACCAGAAATGCAGGACAGGCCATGGAGAAATGGGAGCCTTGCTACACTGATGGGCGGGATGTAAATTGCCAACAGCCACTCTGGAGAAGTGTACGGTGTGTCCTGAAACATCTAAAAAACACAGCTTAGAGAGCATAGGGCACTTCCACGCATGGGGGTATAAAGTGGGAAAATTAAAAATCAGCAAGACACAAGCACCCCAAAGTTTAGGGCTGCTCTGTTGACAAGGACCTCCACTTCATTCCACCTTAAATATCCCAGGAAAGCGAAAAATGGATAAAAAATTTGAGGTCCATATGTACAATGGATTATCACTCAGCCATGAAATCAATGTCATAAGGCTAGTAGCAGCATGATGAGTGGATTTAGGTCCGACGATTCTAAGTGACATAAGTCACACAGAAAAGGACACTTCTCATAAGGTGTCACTTATAGAGGGAATGTAAAAACCGTTACACTTGAACTGAATTACAAAACAGAACAGAGTCACACATGCAGAAAACACACTATGGCTGCTTAACGGGAAAGGTGAGGTGGGGTGATACATAAAACAAGAGTTTCAAATTAGCTCAGATACCGTTCCATAAACCCAATATGTAACAGACAAGACCTACTCCTTGCTCAGAGAACTGGACTCAACACGCCCGATTCACCGCACAAGAATATATCTGACTAGTAATAATCTTAAAACCTATGTATTGATATCTCTCTGTTAGTGTGTCAAGTGGGTGTAAAGCAGCATAAACACAGCCGTGAAAAGCAGCTAAACCCCATTATAAAAATAAATTACTTTTCAAAACCCATGAAACAAAGACAGTGAAAGAGAGAGAAATTCTTACACAATTCGTTCAGGGTCTGTGATGCAACCTGGATTGACCATATCTAGACCCACAGCTGGATGAGACATAAGGGTGGACACTCTTGGGGCTGAGAGGTTTGGTGAGGTTGGGTGAGCAAACGCAGACCCTTTAAAGTAATACTGCGTGCTACCCATCGCATGGGTCCCAAATCTCCAGGTTCAAGGGCATCATCCTACATCGAAAACATGCATGAGAAACCCAGAAGATGGTACACCGTGTGATGGGGAAAGGTTTCTAAAACGCACCTCATTTCTCATCTCCTTGTGCTCGGGTTCGCCATTCCAGCCACTTTACTAGCAATCTCCCTACTTGGAGCATCAGCACCTTTAACCTCCTGTTCCGTACAGGTTGCTATTTGTCCTGAGGATGAACGGGAAGACGGGGAACCAATGAGAGACTAGCTCTTGGTGTTGGGACAGGCACAGGTCACTCTATTTTCCCATCAGGAAGAAGAATTAACCACAGGCTCAGCCTGCCCCCCGGAACCAGAACAGGGCCTGAAGCCATCCTGCGCTTTTGCGGCCAGCTCCCGAAAAAGCGAGTTGTAAAATGGAGCTTCAGGGCACTGCAATTCACAAACCTGCACAGTTATAAATGATAACTCTCGTCCACAAATATATTGAGGGAAGGCAAAGACGAGGAATTGAAATCAAGGCAGAAATGCAGGAAACAGATTTCAGGAGGTAGATTCGAATCGCCTTTAAAGCACATGAAAAGCGGCAAAACGTTGACAATGATGCCCTTGGCCAAAAAGGGCGTATGCGTTTTTTCCTGAATATATTCAGGAAAAAACGAATACGCCCTTTTTGGCCAACCAAGCAACCTGGAAAGGCAAATCAGCGCTACAAAGAAGTCTCGCTTCCCATCGGTCAAAAGGGCCATGCTGAAGAAAGTGTCAAAACCAGAAATGCAGGACAGGCCATGGAGAAATGGGAGCCTTGCTACACTGATGGGCGGGATGTAAATTGCCAACAGCCACTCTGGAGAAGTGTACGGTGTGTCCTGAAACATCTAAAAAACACAGCTTAGAGAGCATAGGGCACTTCCACGCATGGGGGTATAAAGTGGGAAAATTAAAAATCAGCAAGACACAAGCACCCCAAAGTTTAGGGCTGCTCTGTTGACAAGGACCTCCACTTCATTCCACCTTAAATATCCCAGGAAAGCGAAAAATGGATAAAAAATTTGAGGTCCATATGTACAATGGATTATCACTCAGCCATGAAATCAATGTCATAAGGCTAGTAGCAGCATGATGAGTGGATTTAGGTCCGACGATTCTAAGTGACATAAGTCACACAGAAAAGGACACTTCTCATAAGGTGTCACTTATAGAGGGAATGTAAAAACCGTTACACTTGAACTGAATTACAAAACAGAACAGAGTCACACATGCAGAAAACACACTATGGCTGCTTAACGGGAAAGGTGAGGTGGGGTGATACATAAAACAAGAGTTTCAAATTAGCTCAGATACCGTTCCATAAACCCAATATGTAACAGACAAGACCTACTCCTTGCTCAGAGAACTGGACTCAACACGCCCGATTCACCGCACAAGAATATATCTGACTAGTAATAATCTTAAAACCTATGTATTGATATCTCTCTGTTAGTGTGTCAAGTGGGTGTAAAGCAGCATAAACACAGCCGTGAAAAGCAGCTAAACCCCATTATAAAAATAAATTACTTTTCAAAACCCATGAAACAAAGACAGTGAAAGAGAGAGAAATTCTTACACAATTCGTTCAGGGTCTGTGATGCAACCTGGATTGACCATATCTAGACCCACAGCTGGATGAGACATAAGGGTGGACACTCTTGGGGCTGAGAGGTTTGGTGAGGTTGGGTGAGCAAACGCAGACCCTTTAAAGTAATACTGCGTGCTACCCATCGCATGGGTCCCAAATCTCCAGGTTCAAGGGCATCTTCCTACATCGAAAACATGCATGAGAAACCCAGAAGATGGTACACCGTGTGATGGGGAAAGGTTTCTAAAACGCACCTCATTTCTCATCTCCTTGTGCTCGGGTTCGCCATTCCAGCCACTTTACTAGCAATCTCCCTACTTGGAGCATCAGCACCTTTAACCTCCTGTTCCGTACAGGTTGCTATTTGTCCTGAGGATGAACGGGAAGACGGGGAACCAATGAGAGACTAGCTCTTGGTGTTGGGACAGGCACAGGTCACTCTATTTTCCCATCAGGAAGAAGAATTAACCACAGGCTCAGCCTGCCCCCCGGAACCAGAACAGGGCCTGAAGCCATCCTGCGCTTTTGCGGCCAGCTCCCGAAAAAGCGAGTTGTAAAATGGAGCTTCAGGGCACTGCAATTCACAAACCTGCACAGTTATAAATGATAACTCTCGTCCACAAATATATTGAGGGAAGGCAAAGACGAGGAATTGAAATCAAGGCAGAATTGCAGGAAACAGATTTCAGGAGGTAGATTCGAATCGCCTTTAAAGCACATGAAAAGCGGCAAAACGTTGACAATGATGCCCTTGGCCAAAAAGGGCGTATGCGTTTTTTCCTGAATATATTCAGGAAAAAACGCATACGCCCTTTTTGGCCAACCAAGCAACCTGGAAAGGCAAATCAGCGCTACAAAGAAGTCTCGCTTCCCATCGGTCAAAACGGCCATGCTGAAAAAAGTGTCAAAACCAGAAATGCAGGACAGGCCATGGAGAAATGTGAGCCTTGCTACACTGATGGGCGGGATGTAAATTGCCAACAGCCACTCTGGAGAAGTGTACGGTGTGTCCTGAAACATCTAAAAAACACAGCTTAGAGAGCATAGGTCACTTCCACGCATGGGGGTATAAAGTGGGAAAATTAAAAATCAGCAAGACACAAGCACCCCAAAGTTTAGGGCTGCTCTGTTGACAAGGACCTCCACTTCATTCCACCTTAAATATCCCAGGAAAGCGAAAAATGGATAAAAAATTTGAGGTCCATATGTACAATGGATTATCACTCAGCCATGAAATCAATGTCATAAGGCTAGTAGCAGCATGATGAGTGGATTTAGGTCCGACGATTCTAAGTGACATAAGTCACACAGAAAAGGACACTTCTCATAAGGTGTCACTTATAGAGGGAATGTAAAAACCGTTACACTTGAACTGAATTACAAAACAGAACAGAGTCACACATGCAGAAAACACACTATGGCTGCTTAACGGGAAAGGTGAGGTGGGGTGATACATAAAACAAGAGTTTCAAATTAGCTCAGATACCGTTCCATAAACCCAATATGTAACAGACAAGACCTACTCCTTGCTCAGAGAACTGGACTCAACACGCCCGATTCACCGCACAAGAATATATCTGACTAGTAATAATCTTAAAACCTATGTATTGATATCTCTCTGTTAGTGTGTCAAGTGGGTGTAAAGCAGCATAAACACAGCCGTGAAAAGCAGCTAAACCCCATTATAAAAATAAATTACTTTTCAAAACCCATGAAACAAAGACAGTGAAAGAGAGAGAAATTCTTACACAATTCGTTCAGGGTCTGTGATGCAACCTGGATTGACCATATCTAGACCCACAGCTGGATGAGACATAAGGGTGGACACTCTTGGGGCTGAGAGGTTTGGTGAGGTTGGGTGAGCAAACGCAGACCCTTTAAAGTAATACTGCGTGCTACCCATCGCATGGGTCCCAAATCTCCAGGTTCAAGGGCATCTTCCTACATCGAAAACATGCATGAGAAACCCAGAAGATGGTACACCGTGTGATGGGGAAAGGTTTCTAAAACGCACCTCATTTCTCATCTCCTTGTGCTCGGGTTCGCCATTCCAGCCACTTTACTAGCAATCTCCCTACTTGGAGCATCAGCACCTTTAACCTCCTGTTCCGTACAGGTTGCTATTTGTCCTGAGGATGAACGGGAAGACGGGGAACCAATGAGAGACTAGCTCTTGGTGTTGGGACAGGCACAGGTCACTCTATTTTCCCATCAGGAAGAAGAATTAACCACAGGCTCAGCCTGCCCCCCGGAACCAGAACAGGGCCTGAAGCCATCCTGCGCTTTTGCGGCCAGCTCCCGAAAAAGCGAGTTGTAAAATGGAGCTTCAGGGCACCGCAATTCACAAACCTGCACAGTTATAAATGATAACTCTCGTCCACAAATATATTGAGGGAAGGAAAAGACGAGGAATTGAAATCAAGGCAGAATTGCAGGAAACAGATTTCAGGAGGTAGATTCGAATCGCCTTTAAAGCACATGAAAAGCGGCAAAACGTTGACAATGATGCCCTTGGCCAAAAAGGGCGTATGCGTTTTTTCCTGAATATATTCAGGAAAAAACGCATACGCCCTTTTTGGCCAACCAAGCAACCTGGAAAGGCAAATCAGCGCTACAAAGAAGTCTCGCTTCCCATCGGTCAAAAGGGCCATGCTGAAGAAAGTGTCAAAACCAGAAATGCAGGACAGGCCATGGAGAAATGGGAGCCTTGCTACACTGATGGGCGGGATGTAAATTGCCAACAGCCACTCTGGAGAAGTGTACGGTGTGTCCTGAAACATCTAAAAAACACAGCTTAGAGAGCATAGGGCACTTCCACGCATGGGGGTATAAAGTGGGAAAATTAAAAATCAGCAAGACACAAGCACCCCAAAGTTTAGGGCTGCTCTGTTGACAAGGACCTCCACTTCATTCCACCTTAAATATCCCAGGAAAGCGAAAAATGGATAAAAAATTTGAGGTCCATATGTACAATGGATTATCACTCAGCCATGAAATCAATGTCATAAGGCTAGTAGCAGCATGATGAGTGGATTTAGGTCCGACGATTCTAAGTGACATAAGTCACACAGAAAAGGACACTTCTCATAAGGTGTCACTTATAGAGGGAATGTAAAAACCGTTACACTTGAACTGAATTACAAAACAGAACAGAGTCACACATGCAGAAAACACACTATGGCTGCTTAACGGGAAAGGTGAGGTGGGGTGATACATAAAACAAGAGTTTCAAATTAGCTCAGATACCGTTCCATAAACCCAATATGTAACAGACAAGACCTACTCCTTGCTCAGAGAACTGGACTCAACACGCCCGATTCACCGCACAAGAATATATCTGACTAGTAATAATCTTAAAACCTATGTATTGATATCTCTCTGTTAGTGTGTCAAGTGGGTGTAAAGCAGCATAAACACAGCCGTGAAAAGCAGCTAAACCCCATTATAAAAATAAATTACTTTTCAAAACCCATGAAACAAAGACAGTGAAAGAGAGAGAAATTCTTACACAATTCGTTCAGGGTCTGTGATGCAACCTGGATTGACCATATCTAGACCCACAGCTGGATGAGACATAAGGGTGGACACTCTTGGGGCTGAGAGGTTTGGTGAGGTTGGGTGAGCAAACGCAGACCCTTTAAAGTAATACTGCGTGCTACCCATCGCATGGGTCCCAAATCTCCAGGTTCAAGGGCATCATCCTACATCGAAAACATGCATGAGAAACCCAGAAGATGGTACACCGTGTGATGGGGAAAGGTTTCTAAAACGCACCTCATTTCTCATCTCCTTGTGCTCGGGTTCGCCATTCCAGCCACTTTACTAGCAATCTCCCTACTTGGAGCATCAGCACCTTTAACCTCCTGTTCCGTACAGGTTGCTATTTGTCCTGAGGATGAACGGGAAGACGGGGAACCAATGAGAGACTAGCTCTTGGTGTTGGGACAGGCACAGGTCACTCTATTTTCCCATCAGGAAGAAGAATTAACCACAGGCTCAGCCTGCCCCCCGGAACCAGAACAGGGCCTGAAGCCATCCTGCGCTTTTGCGGCCAGCTCCCGAAAAAGCGAGTTGTAAAATGGAGCTTCAGGGCACTGCAATTCACAAACCTGCACAGTTATAAATGATAACTCTCGTCCACAAATATATTGAGGGAAGGCAAAGACGAGGAATTGAAATCAAGGCAGAATTGCAGGAAACAGATTTCAGGAGGTAGATTCGAATCGCCTTTAAAGCACATGAAAAGCGGCAAAACGTTGACAATGATGCCCTTGGCCAAAAAGGGCGTATGCGTTTTTTCCTGAATATATTCAGGAAAAAACGCATACGCCCTTTTTGGCCAACCAAGCAACCTGGAAAGGCAAATCAGCGCTACAAAGAAGTCTCGCTTCCCATCGGTCAAAACGGCCATGCTGAAAAAAGTGTCAAAACCAGAAATGCAGGACAGGCCATGGAGAAATGTGAGCCTTGCTACACTGATGGGCGGGATGTAAATTGCCAACAGCCACTCTGGAGAAGTGTACGGTGTGTCCTGAAACATCTAAAAAACACAGCTTAGAGAGCATAGGTCACTTCCACGCATGGGGGTATAAAGTGGGAAAATTAAAAATCAGCAAGACACAAGCACCCCAAAGTTTAGGGCTGCTCTGTTGACAAGGACCTCCACTTCATTCCACCTTAAATATCCCAGGAAAGCGAAAAATGGATAAAAAATTTGAGGTCCATATGTACAATGGATTATCACTCAGCCATGAAATCAATGTCATAAGGCTAGTAGCAGCATGATGAGTGGATTTAGGTCCGACGATTCTAAGTGACATAAGTCACACAGAAAAGGACACTTCTCATAAGGTGTCACTTATAGAGGGAATGTAAAAACCGTTACACTTGAACTGAATTACAAAACAGAACAGAGTCACACATGCAGAAAACACACTATGGCTGCTTAACGGGAAAGGTGAGGTGGGGTGATACATAAAACAAGAGTTTCAAATTAGCTCAGATACCGTTCCATAAACCCAATATGTAACAGACAAGACCTACTCCTTGCTCAGAGAACTGGACTCAACACGCCCGATTCACCGCACAAGAATATATCTGACTAGTAATAATCTTAAAACCTATGTATTGATATCTCTCTGTTAGTGTGTCAAGTGGGTGTAAAGCAGCATAAACACAGCCGTGAAAAGCAGCTAAACCCCATTATAAAAATAAATTACTTTTCAAAACCCATGAAACAAAGACAGTGAAAGAGAGAGAAATTCTTACACAATTCGTTCAGGGTCTGTGATGCAACCTGGATTGACCATATCTAGACCCACAGCTGGATGAGACATAAGGGTGGACACTCTTGGGGCTGAGAGGTTTGGTGAGGTTGGGTGAGCAAACGCAGACCCTTTAAAGTAATACTGCGTGCTACCCATCGCATGGGTCCCAAATCTCCAGGTTCAAGGGCATCTTCCTACATCGAAAACATGCATGAGACACCCAGAAGATGGTACACCGTGTGATGGGGAAAGGTTTCTAAAACGCACCTCATTTCTCATCTCCTTGTGCTCGGGTTCGCCATTCCAGCCACTTTACTAGCAATCTCCCTACTTGGAGCATCAGCACCTTTAACCTCCTGTTCCGTACAGGTTGCTATTTGTCCTGAGGATGAACGGGAAGACGGGGAACCAATGAGAGACTAGCTCTTGGTGTTGGGACAGGCACAGGTCACTCTATTTTCCCATCAGGAAGAAGAATTAACCACAGGCTCAGCCTGCCCCCCGGAACCAGAACAGGGCCTGAAGCCATCCTGCGCTTTTGCGGCCAGCTCCCGAAAAAGCGAGTTGTAAAATGGAGCTTCAGGGCACCGCAATTCACAAACCTGCACAGTTATAAATGATAACTCTCGTCCACAAATATATTGAGGGAAGGCAAAGACGAGGAATTGAAATCAAGGCAGAATTGCAGGAAACAGATTTCAGGAGGTAGATTCGAATCGCCTTTAAAGCACATGAAAAGCGGCAAAACGTTGACAATGATGCCCTTGGCCAAAAAGGGCGTATGCGTTTTTTCCTGAATATATTCAGGAAAAAACGAATACGCCCTTTTTGGCCAACCAAGCAACCTGGAAAGGCAAATCAGCGCTACAAAGAAGTCTCGCTTCCCATCGGTCAAAAGGGCCATGCTGAAGAAAGTGTCAAAACCAGAAATGCAGGACAGGCCATGGAGAAATGGGAGCCTTGCTACACTGATGGGCGGGATGTAAATTGCCAACAGCCACTCTGGAGAAGTGTACGGTGTGTCCTGAAACATCTAAAAAACACAGCTTAGAGAGCATAGGGCACTTCCACGCATGGGGGTATAAAGTGGGAAAATTAAAAATCAGCAAGACACAAGCACCCCAAAGTTTAGGGCTGCTCTGTTGACAAGGACCTCCACTTCATTCCACCTTAAATATCCCAGGAAAGCGAAAAATGGATAAAAAATTTGAGGTCCATATGTACAATGGATTATCACTCAGCCATGAAATCAATGTCATAAGGCTAGTAGCAGCATGATGAGTGGATTTAGGTCCGACGATTCTAAGTGACATAAGTCACACAGAAAAGGACACTTCTCATAAGGTGTCACTTATAGAGGGAATGTAAAAACCGTTACACTTGAACTGAATTACAAAACAGAACAGAGTCACACATGCAGAAAACACACTATGGCTGCTTAACGGGAAAGGTGAGGTGGGGTGATACATAAAACAAGAGTTTCAAATTAGCTCAGATACCGTTCCATAAACCCAATATGTAACAGACAAGACCTACTCCTTGCTCAGAGAACTGGACTCAACACGCCCGATTCACCGCACAAGAATATATCTGACTAGTAATAATCTTAAAACCTATGTATTGATATCTCTCTGTTAGTGTGTCAAGTGGGTGTAAAGCAGCATAAACACAGCCGTGAAAAGCAGCTAAACCCCATTATAAAAATAAATTACTTTTCAAAACCCATGAAACAAAGACAGTGAAAGAGAGAGAAATTCTTACACAATTCGTTCAGGGTCTGTGATGCAACCTGGATTGACCATATCTAGACCCACAGCTGGATGAGACATAAGGGTGGACACTCTTGGGGCTGAGAGGTTTGGTGAGGTTGGGTGAGCAAACGCAGACCCTTTAAAGTAATACTGCGTGCTACCCATCGCATGGGTCCCAAATCTCCAGGTTCAAGGGCATCATCCTACATCGAAAACATGCATGAGAAACCCAGAAGATGGTACACCGTGTGATGGGGAAAGGTTTCTAAAACGCACCTCATTTCTCATCTCCTTGTGCTCGGGTTCGCCATTCCAGCCACTTTACTAGCAATCTCCCTACTTGGAGCATCAGCACCTTTAACCTCCTGTTCCGTACAGGTTGCTATTTGTCCTGAGGATGAACGGGAAGACGGGGAACCAATGAGAGACTAGCTCTTGGTGTTGGGACAGGCACAGGTCACTCTATTTTCCCATCAGGAAGAAGAATTAACCACAGGCTCAGCCTGCCCCCCGGAACCAGAACAGGGCCTGAAGCCATCCTGCGCTTTTGCGGCCAGCTCCCGAAAAAGCGAGTTGTAAAATGGAGCTTCAGGGCACTGCAATTCACAAACCTGCACAGTTATAAATGATAACTCTCGTCCACAAATATATTGAGGGAAGGCAAAGACGAGGAATTGAAATCAAGGCAGAATTGCAGGAAACAGATTTCAGGAGGTAGATTCGAATCGCCTTTAAAGCACATGAAAAGCGGCAAAACGTTGACAATGATGCCCTTGGCCAAAAAGGGCGTATGCGTTTTTTCCTGAATATATTCAGGAAAAAACGCATACGCCCTTTTTGGCCAACCAAGCAACCTGGAAAGGCAAATCAGCGCTACAAAGAAGTCTCGCTTCCCATCGGTCAAAACGGCCATGCTGAAGAAAGTGTCAAAACCAGAAATGCAGGACAGGCCATGGAGAAATGGGAGCCTTGCTACACTGATGGGCGGGATGTAAATTGCCAACAGCCACTCTGGAGAAGTGTACGGTGTGTCCTGAAACATCTAAAAAACACAGCTTAGAGAGCATAGGGCACTTCCACGCATGGGGGTATAAAGTGGGAAAATTAAAAATCAGCAAGACACAAGCACCCCAAAGTTTAGGGCTGCTCTGTTGACAAGGACCTCCACTTCATTCCACCTTAAATATCCCAGGAAAGCGAAAAATGGATAAAAAATTTGAGGTCCATATGTACAATGGATTATCACTCAGCCATGAAATCAATGTCATAAGGCTAGTAGCAGCATGATGAGTGGATTTAGGTCCGACGATTCTAAGTGACATAAGTCACACAGAAAAGGACACTTCTCATAAGGTGTCACTTATAGAGGGAATGTAAAAACCGTTACACTTGAACTGAATTACAAAACAGAACAGAGTCACACATGCAGAAAACACACTATGGCTGCTTAACGGGAAAGGTGAGGTGGGGTGATACATAAAACAAGAGTTTCAAATTAGCTCAGATACCGTTCCATAAACCCAATATGTAACAGACAAGACCTACTCCTTGCTCAGAGAACTGGACTCAACACGCCCGATTCACCGCACAAGAATATATCTGACTAGTAATAATCTTAAAACCTATGTATTGATATCTCTCTGTTAGTGTGTCAAGTGGGTGTAAAGCAGCATAAACACAGCCGTGAAAAGCAGCTAAACCCCATTATAAAAATAAATTACTTTTCAAAACCCATGAAACAAAGACAGTGAAAGAGAGAGAAATTCTTACACAATTCGTTCAGGGTCTGTGATGCAACCTGGATTGACCATATCTAGACCCACAGCTGGATGAGACATAAGGGTGGACACTCTTGGGGCTGAGAGGTTTGGTGAGGTTGGGTGAGCAAACGCAGACCCTTTAAAGTAATACTGCGTGCTACCCATCGCATGGGTCCCAAATCTCCAGGTTCAAGGGCATCATCCTACATCGAAAACATGCATGAGAAACCCAGAAGATGGTACACCGTGTGATGGGGAAAGGTTTCTAAAACGCACCTCATTTCTCATCTCCTTGTGCTCGGGTTCGCCATTCCAGCCACTTTACTAGCAATCTCCCTACTTGGAGCATCAGCACCTTTAACCTCCTGTTCCGTACAGGTTGCTATTTGTCCTGAGGATGAACGGGAAGACGGGGAACCAATGAGAGACTAGCTCTTGGTGTTGGGACAGGCACAGGTCACTCTATTTTCCCATCAGGAAGAAGAATTAACCACAGGCTCAGCCTGCCCCCCGGAACCAGAACAGGGCCTGAAGCCATCCTGCGCTTTTGCGGCCAGCTCCCGAAAAAGCGAGTTGTAAAATGGAGCTTCAGGGCACTGCAATTCACAAACCTGCACAGTTATAAATGATAACTCTCGTCCACAAATATATTGAGGGAAGGCAAAGACGAGGAATTGAAATCAAGGCAGAATTGCAGGAAACAGATTTCAGGAGGTAGATTCGAATCGCCTTTAAAGCACATGAAAAGCGGCAAAACGTTGACAATGATGCCCTTGGCCAAAAAGGGCGTATGCGTTTTTTCCTGAATATATTCAGGAAAAAACGCATACGCCCTTTTTGGCCAACCAAGCAACCTGGAAAGGCAAATCAGCGCTACAAAGAAGTCTCGCTTCCCATCGGTCAAAACGGCCATGCTGAAAAAAGTGTCAAAACCAGAAATGCAGGACAGGCCATGGAGAAATGTGAGCCTTGCTACACTGATGGGCGGGATGTAAATTGCCAACAGCCACTCTGGAGAAGTGTACGGTGTGTCCTGAAACATCTAAAAAACACAGCTTAGAGAGCATAGGTCACTTCCACGCATGGGGGTATAAAGTGGGAAAATTAAAAATCAGCAAGACACAAGCACCCCAAAGTTTAGGGCTGCTCTGTTGACAAGGACCTCCACTTCATTCCACCTTAAATATCCCAGGAAAGCGAAAAATGGATAAAAAATTTGAGGTCCATATGTACAATGGATTATCACTCAGCCATGAAATCAATGTCATAAGGCTAGTAGCAGCATGATGAGTGGATTTAGGTCCGACGATTCTAAGTGACATAAGTCACACAGAAAAGGACACTTCTCATAAGGTGTCACTTATAGAGGGAATGTAAAAACCGTTACACTTGAACTGAATTACAAAACAGAACAGAGTCACACATGCAGAAAACACACTATGGCTGCTTAACGGGAAAGGTGAGGTGGGGTGATACATAAAACAAGAGTTTCAAATTAGCTCAGATACCGTTCCATAAACCCAATATGTAACAGACAAGACCTACTCCTTGCTCAGAGAACTGGACTCAACACGCCCGATTCACCGCACAAGAATATATCTGACTAGTAATAATCTTAAAACCTATGTATTGATATCTCTCTGTTAGTGTGTCAAGTGGGTGTAAAGCAGCATAAACACAGCCGTGAAAAGCAGCTAAACCCCATTATAAAAATAAATTACTTTTCAAAACCCATGAAACAAAGACAGTGAAAGAGAGAGAAATTCTTACACAATTCGTTCAGGGTCTGTGATGCAACCTGGATTGACCATATCTAGACCCACAGCTGGATGAGACATAAGGGTGGACACTCTTGGGGCTGAGAGGTTTGGTGAGGTTGGGTGAGCAAACGCAGACCCTTTAAAGTAATACTGCGTGCTACCCATCGCATGGGTCCCAAATCTCCAGGTTCAAGGGCATCTTCCTACATCGAAAACATGCATGAGACACCCAGAAGATGGTACACCGTGTGATGGGGAAAGGTTTCTAAAACGCACCTCATTTCTCATCTCCTTGTGCTCGGGTTCGCCATTCCAGCCACTTTACTAGCAATCTCCCTACTTGGAGCATCAGCACCTTTAACCTCCTGTTCCGTACAGGTTGCTATTTGTCCTGAGGATGAACGGGAAGACGGGGAACCAATGAGAGACTAGCTCTTGGTGTTGGGACAGGCACAGGTCACTCTATTTTCCCATCAGGAAGAAGAATTAACCACAGGCTCAGCCTGCCCCCCGGAACCAGAACAGGGCCTGAAGCCATCCTGCGCTTTTGCGGCCAGCTCCCGAAAAAGCGAGTTGTAAAATGGAGCTTCAGGGCACCGCAATTCACAAACCTGCACAGTTATAAATGATAACTCTCGTCCACAAATATATTGAGGGAAGGCAAAGACGAGGAATTGAAATCAAGGCAGAATTGCAGGAAACAGATTTCAGGAGGTAGATTCGAATCGCCTTTAAAGCACATGAAAAGCGGCAAAACGTTGACAATGATGCCCTTGGCCAAAAAGGGCGTATGCGTTTTTTCCTGAATATATTCAGGAAAAAACGAATACGCCCTTTTTGGCCAACCAAGCAACCTGGAAAGGCAAATCAGCGCTACAAAGAAGTCTCGCTTCCCATCGGTCAAAAGGGCCATGCTGAAGAAAGTGTCAAAACCAGAAATGCAGGACAGGCCATGGAGAAATGGGAGCCTTGCTACACTGATGGGCGGGATGTAAATTGCCAACAGCCACTCTGGAGAAGTGTACGGTGTGTCCTGAAACATCTAAAAAACACAGCTTAGAGAGCATAGGGCACTTCCACGCATGGGGGTATAAAGTGGGAAAATTAAAAATCAGCAAGACACAAGCACCCCAAAGTTTAGGGCTGCTCTGTTGACAAGGACCTCCACTTCATTCCACCTTAAATATCCCAGGAAAGCGAAAAATGGATAAAAAATTTGAGGTCCATATGTACAATGGATTATCACTCAGCCATGAAATCAATGTCATAAGGCTAGTAGCAGCATGATGAGTGGATTTAGGTCCGACGATTCTAAGTGACATAAGTCACACAGAAAAGGACACTTCTCATAAGGTGTCACTTATAGAGGGAATGTAAAAACCGTTACACTTGAACTGAATTACAAAACAGAACAGAGTCACACATGCAGAAAACACACTATGGCTGCTTAACGGGAAAGGTGAGGTGGGGTGATACATAAAACAAGAGTTTCAAATTAGCTCAGATACCGTTCCATAAACCCAATATGTAACAGACAAGACCTACTCCTTGCTCAGAGAACTGGACTCAACACGCCCGATTCACCGCACAAGAATATATCTGACTAGTAATAATCTTAAAACCTATGTATTGATATCTCTCTGTTAGTGTGTCAAGTGGGTGTAAAGCAGCATAAACACAGCCGTGAAAAGCAGCTAAACCCCATTATAAAAATAAATTACTTTTCAAAACCCATGAAACAAAGACAGTGAAAGAGAGAGAAATTCTTACACAATTCGTTCAGGGTCTGTGATGCAACCTGGATTGACCATATCTAGACCCACAGCTGGATGAGACATAAGGGTGGACACTCTTGGGGCTGAGAGGTTTGGTGAGGTTGGGTGAGCAAACGCAGACCCTTTAAAGTAATACTGCGTGCTACCCATCGCATGGGTCCCAAATCTCCAGGTTCAAGGGCATCATCCTACATCGAAAACATGCATGAGAAACCCAGAAGATGGTACACCGTGTGATGGGGAAAGGTTTCTAAAACGCACCTCATTTCTCATCTCCTTGTGCTCGGGTTCGCCATTCCAGCCACTTTACTAGCAATCTCCCTACTTGGAGCATCAGCACCTTTAACCTCCTGTTCCGTACAGGTTGCTATTTGTCCTGAGGATGAACGGGAAGACGGGGAACCAATGAGAGACTAGCTCTTGGTGTTGGGACAGGCACAGGTCACTCTATTTTCCCATCAGGAAGAAGAATTAACCACAGGCTCAGCCTGCCCCCCGGAACCAGAACAGGGCCTGAAGCCATCCTGCGCTTTTGCGGCCAGCTCCGGAAAAAGCGAGTTGTAAAATGGAGCTTCAGGGCACTGCAATTCACAAACCTGCACAGTTATAAATGATAACTCTCGTCCACAAATATATTGAGGGAAGGCAAAGACGAGGAATTGAAATCAAGGCAGAATTGCAGGAAACAGATTTCAGGAGGTAGATTCGAATCGCCTTTAAAGCACATGAAAAGCGGCAAAACGTTGACAATGATGCCCTTGGCCAAAAAGGGCGTATGCGTTTTTTCCTGAATATATTCAGGAAAAAACGCATACGCCCTTTTTGGCCAACCAAGCAACCTGGAAAGGCAAATCAGCGCTACAAAGAAGTCTCGCTTCCCATCGGTCAAAACGGCCATGCTGAAAAAAGTGTCAAAACCAGAAATGCAGGACAGGCCATGGAGAAATGGGAGCCTTGCTACACTGATGGGCGGGATGTAAATTGCCAACAGCCACTCTGGAGAAGTGTACGGTGTGTCCTGAAACATCTAAAAAACACAGCTTAGAGAGCATAGGTCACTTCCACGCATGGGGGTATAAAGTGGGAAAATTAAAAATCAGCAAGACACAAGCACCCCAAAGTTTAGGGCTGCTCTGTTGACAAGGACCTCCACTTCATTCCACCTTAAATATCCCAGGAAAGCGAAAAATGGATAAAAAATTTGAGGTCCATATGTCCAATGGATTATCACTCAGCCATGAAATCAATGTCATAAGGCTAGTAGCAGCATGATGAGTGGATTTAGGTCCGACGATTCTAAGTGACATAAGTCACACAGAAAAGGACACTTCTCATAAGGTGTCACTTATAGAGGGAATGTAAAAACCGTTACACTTGAACTGAATTACAAAACAGAACAGAGTCACACATGCAGAAAACACACTATGGCTGCTTAACGGGAAAGGTGAGGTGGGGTGATACATAAAACAAGAGTTTCAAATTAGCTCAGATACCGTTCCATAAACCCAATATGTAACAGACAAGACCTACTCCTTGCTCAGAGAACTGGACTCAACACGCCCGATTCACCGCACAAGAATATATCTGACTAGTAATAATCTTAAAACCTATGTATTGATATCTCTCTGTTAGTGTGTCAAGTGGGTGTAAAGCAGCATAAACACAGCCGTGAAAAGCAGCTAAACCCCATTATAAAAATAAATTACTTTTCAAAACCCATGAAACAAAGACAGTGAAAGAGAGAGAAATTCTTACACAATTCGTTCAGGGTCTGTGATGCAACCTGGATTGACCATATCTAGACCCACAGCTGGATGAGACATAAGGGTGGACACTCTTGGGGCTGAGAGGTTTGGTGAGGTTGGGTGAGCAAACGCAGACCCTTTAAAGTAATACTGCGTGCTACCCATCGCATGGGTCCCAAATCTCCAGGTTCAAGGGCATCTTCCTACATCGAAAACATGCATGAGACACCCAGAAGATGGTACACCGTGTGATGGGGAAAGGTTTCTAAAACGCACCTCATTTCTCATCTCCTTGTGCTCGGGTTCGCCATTCCAGCCACTTTACTAGCAATCTCCCTACTTGGAGCATCAGCACCTTTAACCTCCTGTTCCGTACAGGTTGCTATTTGTCCTGAGGATGAACGGGAAGACGGGGAACCAATGAGAGACTAGCTCTTGGTGTTGGGACAGGCACAGGTCACTCTATTTTCCCATCAGGAAGAAGAATTAACCACAGGCTCAGCCTGCCCCCCGGAACCAGAACAGGGCCTGAAGCCATCCTGCGCTTTTGCGGCCAGCTCCCGAAAAAGCGAGTTGTAAAATGGAGCTTCAGGGCACCGCAATTCACAAACCTGCACAGTTATAAATGATAACTCTCGTCCACAAATATATTGAGGGAAGGCAAAGACGAGGAATTGAAATCAAGGCAGAATTGCAGGAAACAGATTTCAGGAGGTAGATTCGAATCGCCTTTAAAGCACATGAAAAGCGGCAAAACGTTGACAATGATGCCCTTGGCCAAAAAGGGCGTATGCGTTTTTTCCTGAATATATTCAGGAAAAAACGAATACGCCCTTTTTGGCCAACCAAGCAACCTGGAAAGGCAAATCAGCGCTACAAAGAAGTCTCGCTTCCCATCGGTCAAAAGGGCCATGCTGAAGAAAGTGTCAAAACCAGAAATGCAGTACAGGCCATGGAGAAATGGGAGCCTTGCTACACTGATGGGCGGGATGTAAATTGCCAACAGCCACTCTGGAGAAGTGTACGGTGTGTCCTGAAACATCTAAAAAACACAGCTTAGAGAGCATAGGGCACTTCCACGCATGGGGGTATAAAGTGGGAAAATTAAAAATCAGCAAGACACAAGCACCCCAAAGTTTAGGGCTGCTCTGTTGACAAGGACCTCCACTTCATTCCACCTTAAATATCCCAGGAAAGCGAAAAATGGATAAAAAATTTGAGGTCCATATGTACAATGGATTATCACTCAGCCATGAAATCAATGTCATAAGGCTAGTAGCAGCATGATGAGTGGATTTAGGTCCGACGATTCTAAGTGACATAAGTCACACAGAAAAGGACACTTCTCATAAGGTGTCACTTATAGAGGGAATGTAAAAACCGTTACACTTGAACTGAATTACAAAACAGAACAGAGTCACACATGCAGAAAACACACTATGGCTGCTTAACGGGAAAGGTGAGGTGGGGTGATACATAAAACAAGAGTTTCAAATTAGCTCAGATACCGTTCCATAAACCCAATATGTAACAGACAAGACCTACTCCTTGCTCAGAGAACTGGACTCAACACGCCCGATTCACCGCACAAGAATATATCTGACTAGTAATAATCTTAAAACCTATGTATTGATATCTCTCTGTTAGTGTGTCAAGTGGGTGTAAAGCAGCATAAACACAGCCGTGAAAAGCAGCTAAACCCCATTATAAAAATAAATTACTTTTCAAAACCCATGAAACAAAGACAGTGAAAGAGAGAGAAATTCTTACACAATTCGTTCAGGGTCTGTGATGCAACCTGGATTGACCATATCTAGACCCACAGCTGGATGAGACATAAGGGTGGACACTCTTGGGGCTGAGAGGTTTGGTGAGGTTGGGTGAGCAAACGCAGACCCTTTAAAGTAATACTGCGTGCTACCCATCGCATGGGTCCCAAATCTCCAGGTTCAAGGGCATCATCCTACATCGAAAACATGCATGAGAAACCCAGAAGATGGTACACCGTGTGATGGGGAAAGGTTTCTAAAACGCACCTCATTTCTCATCTCCTTGTGCTCGGGTTCGCCATTCCAGCCACTTTACTAGCAATCTCCCTACTTGGAGCATCAGCACCTTTAACCTCCTGTTCCGTACAGGTTGCTATTTGTCCTGAGGATGAACGGGAAGACGGGGAACCAATGAGAGACTAGCTCTTGGTGTTGGGACAGGCACAGGTCACTCTATTTTCCCATCAGGAAGAAGAATTAACCACAGGCTCAGCCTGCCCCCCGGAACCAGAACAGGGCCTGAAGCCATCCTGCGCTTTTGCGGCCAGCTCCCGAAAAAGCGAGTTGTAAAATGGAGCTTCAGGGCACCGCAATTCACAAACCTGCACAGTTATAAATGATAACTCTCGTCCACAAATATATTGAGGTTAGGCAAAGACGAGGAATTGAAATCAAGGCAGAATTGCAGGAAACAGATTTCAGGAGGTAGATTCGAATCGCCTTTAAAGCACATGAAAAGCGGCAAAACGTTGACAATGATGCCCTTGGCCAAAAAGTGCGTATGCGTTTTTTCCTGAATATATTCAGGAAAAAACGCATACGCCCTTTTTGGCCAACCAAGCAACCTGGAAAGGCAAATCAGCGCTACAAAGAAGTCTCGCTTCCCATCGGTCAAAAGGGCCATGCTGAAAAAAGTGTCAAAACCAGAAATGCAGGACAGGCCATGGAGAAATGGGAGCCTTGCTACACTGATGGGCGGGATGTAAATTGCCAACAGCCACTCTGGAGAAGTGTACGGTGTGTCCTGAAACATCTAAAAAACACAGCTTAGAGAGCATAGGGCACTTCCACGCATGGGGGTATAAAGTGGGAAAATTAAAAATCAGCAAGACACAAGCACCCCAAAGTTTAGGGCTGCTCTGTTGACAAGGACCTCCACTTCATTCCACCTTAAATATCCCAGGAAAGCGAAAAATGGATAAAAAATTTGAGGTCCATATGTCCAATGGATTATCACTCAGCCATGAAATCAATGTCATAAGGCTAGTAGCAGCATGATGAGTGGATTTAGGTCCGACGATTCTAAGTGACATAAGTCACACAGAAAAGGACACTTCTCATAAGGTGTCACTTATAGAGGGAATGTAAAAACCGTTACACTTGAACTGAATTACAAAACAGAACAGAGTCACACATGCAGAAAACACACTATGGCTGCTTAACGGGAAAGGTGAGGTGGGGTGATACATAAAACAAGAGTTTCAAATTAGCTCAGATACCGTTCCATAAACCCAATATGTAACAGACAAGACCTACTCCTTGCTCAGAGAACTGGACTCAACACGCCCGATTCACCGCACAAGAATATATCTGACTAGTAATAATCTTAAAACCTATGTATTGATATCTCTCTGTTAGTGTGTCAAGTGGGTGTAAAGCAGCATAAACACAGCCGTGAAAAGCAGCTAAACCCCATTATAAAAATAAATTACTTTTCAAAACCCATGAAACAAAGACAGTGAAAGAGAGAGAAATTCTTACACAATTCGTTCAGGGTCTGTGATGCAACCTGGATTGACCATATCTAGACCCACAGCTGGATGAGACATAAGGGTGGACACTCTTGGGGCTGAGAGGTTTGGTGAGGTTGGGTGAGCAAACGCAGACCCTTTAAAGTAATACTGCGTGCTACCCATCGCATGGGTCCCAAATCTCCAGGTTCAAGGGCATCTTCCTACATCGAAAACATGCATGAGAAACCCAGAAGATGGTACACCGTGTGATGGGGAAAGGTTTCTAAAACGCACCTCATTTCTCATCTCCTTGTGCTCGGGTTCGCCATTCCAGCCACTTTACTAGCAATCTCCCTACTTGGAGCATCAGCACCTTTAACCTCCTGTTCCGTACAGGTTGCTATTTGTCCTGAGGATGAACGGGAAGACGGGGAACCAATGAGAGACTAGCTCTTGGTGTTGGGACAGGCACAGGTCACTCTATTTTCCCATCAGGAAGAAGAATTAACCACAGGCTCAGCCTGCCCCCCGGAACCAGAACAGGGCCTGAAGCCATCCTGCGCTTTTGCGGCCAGCTCCCGAAAAAGCGAGTTGTAAAATGGAGCTTCAGGGCACTGCAATTCACAAACCTGCACAGTTATAAATGATAACTCTCGTCCACAAATATATTGAGGGAAGGCAAAGACGAGGAATTGAAATCAAGGCAGAATTGCAGGAAACAGATTTCAGGAAGTAGATTCGAATCGCCTTTAAAGCACATGAAAAGCGGCAAAACGTTGACAATGATGCCCTTGGCCAAAAAGGGCGTATGCGTTTTTTCCTGAATATATTCAGGAAAAAACGCATACGCCCTTTTTGGCCAACCAAGCAACCTGGAAAGGCAAATCAGCGCTACAAAGAAGTCTCGCTTCCCATCGGTCAAAACGGCCATGCTGAAAAAAGTGTCAAAACCAGAAATGCAGGACAGGCCATGGAGAAATGGGAGCCTTGCTACACTGATGGGCGGGATGTAAATTGCCAACAGCCACTCTGGAGAAGTGTACGGTGTGTCCTGAAACATCTAAAAAACACAGCTTAGAGAGCATAGGGCACTTCCACGCATGGGGGTATAAAGTGGGAAAATTAAAAATCAGCAAGACACAAGCACCCCAAAGTTTAGGGCTGCTCTGTTGACAAGGACCTCCACTTCATTCCACCTTAAATATCCCAGGAAAGCGAAAAATGGATAAAAAATTTGAGGTCCATATGTACAATGGATTATCACTCAGCCATGAAATCAATGTCATAAGGCTAGTAGCAGCATGATGAGTGGATTTAGGTCCGACGATTCTAAGTGACATAAGTCACACAGAAAAGGACACTTCTCATAAGGTGTCACTTATAGAGGGAATGTAAAAACCGTTACACTTGAACTGAATTACAAAACAGAACAGAGTCACACTTGCAGAAAACACACTATGGCTGCTTAACGGGAAAGGTGAGGTGGGGTGATACATAAAACGAGAGTTTCAAATTAGCTCAGATACCGTTCCATAAACCCAATATGTAACAGACAAGACCTACTCCTTGCTCAGAGAACTGGACTCAACACGCCCGATTCACCACACAAGAATATATCTGACTAGTAATAATCTTAAAACCTATGTATTGATATCTCTCTGTTAGTGTGTCAAGTGGGTGTAAAGCGGCATAAACACAGCCGTGAAAAGCAGCTAAACCCCATTATAAAAATAAATTACTTTTCAAAACCCATGAAACAAAGACAGTGAAAGAGAGAGAAATTCTTACACAATTCGTTCAGGGTCTGTGATGCAACCTGGATTGACCATATCTAGACCCACAGCTGGATGAGACATAAGGGTGGACACTCTTGGGGCTGAGAGGTTTGGTGAGGTTGGGTGAGCAAACGCAGACCCTTTAAAGTAATACTGCGTGCTACCCATCGCATGGGTCCCAAATCTCCAGGTTCAAGGGCATCTTCCTACATCGAAAACATGCATGAGAAACCCAGAAGATGGTACACCGTGTGATGGGGAAAGGTTTCTAAAACGCACCTCATTTCTCATCTCCTTGTGCTCGGGTTCGCCATTCCAGCCACTTTACTAGCAATCTCCCTACTTGGAGCATCAGCACCTTTAACCTCCTGTTCCGTACAGGTTGCTATTTGTCCTGAGGATGAACGGGAAGACGGGGAACCAATGAGAGACTAGCTCTTGGTGTTGGGACAGGCACAGGTCACTCTATTTTCCCATCAGGAAGAAGAATTAACCACAGGCTCAGCCTGCCCCCCGGAACCAGAACAGGGCCTGAAGCCATCCTGCGCTTTTGCGGCCAGCTCCCGCAAAAGCGAGTTGTAAAATGGAGCTTCAGGGCACTGCAATTCACAAACCTGCACAGTTATAAATGATAACTCTCGTCCACAAATATATTGAGGGAAGGCAAAGACGAGGAATTGAAATCAAGGCAGAATTGCAGGAAACAGATTTCAGGAGGTAGATTCGAATCGCCTTTAAAGCACATGAAAAGCGGCAAAACGTTGACAATGATGCCCTTGGCCAAAAAGGGCGTATGCGTTTTTTCCTGAATATATTCAGGAAAAAACGCATACGCCCTTTTTGGCCAACCAAGCAACCTGGAAAGGCAAATCAGCGCTACAAAGAAGTCTCGCTTCCCATCGGTCAAAACGGCCATGCTGAAAAAAGTGTCAAAAACAGAAATGCAGGACAGGCCATGGAGAAATGGGAGCCTTGCTACACTGATGGGCGGGATGTAAATTGCCAACAGCCACTCTGGAGAAGTGTACGGTGTGTCCTGAAACATCTAAAAAACACAGCTTAGAGAGCATAGGGCACTTCCACGCATGGGGGTATAAAGTGGGAAAATTAAAAATCAGCAAGACACAAGCACCCCAAAGTTTAGGGCTGCTCTGTTGACAAGGACCTCCACTTCATTCCACCTTAAATATCCCAGGAAAGCGAAAAATGGATAAAAAATTTGAGGTCCATATGTACAATGGATTATCACTCAGCCATGAAATCAATGTCATAAGGCTAGTAGCAGCATGATGAGTGGATTTAGGTCCGACGACTCTAAGTGACATAAGTCACACAGAAAAGGACACTTCTCATAAGGTGTCACTTATAGAGGGAATGTAAAAACCGTTACACTTGAACTGAATTACAAAACAGAACAGAGTCACACATGCAGAAAACACACTATGGCTGCTTAACGGGAAAGGTGAGGTGGGGTGATACATAAAACAAGAGTTTCAAATTAGCTCAGATACCGTTCCATAAACCCAATATGTAACAGACAAGACCTACTCCTTGCTCAGAGAACTGGACTCAACACGCCCGATTCACCGCACAAGAATATATCTGACTAGTAATAATCTTAAAACCTATGTATTGATATCTCTCTGTTAGTGTGTCAAGTGGGTGTAAAGCGGCATAAACACAGCCGTGAAAAGCAGCTAAACCCCATTATAAAAATAAATTACTTTTCAAAACCCATGAAACAAAGACAGTGAAAGAGAGAGAAATTCTTACACAATTCGTTCAGGGTCTGTGATGCAACCTGGATTGAAAATATCTAGACCCACAGCTGGATGAGACATAAGGGTGGACACTCTTGGGGCTGAGAGGTTTGGTGAGGTTGGGTGAGCAAACGCAGACCCTTTAAAGTAATACTGCGTGCTACCCATCGCATGGGTCCCAAATCTCCAGGTTCAAGGGCATCTTCCTACATCGAAAACATGCATGAGAAACCCAGAAGATGGTACACCGTGTGATGGGGAAAGGTTTTTAAAACGCACCTCATTTCTCATCTCCTTGTGCTCGGGTTCGCCATTCCAGCCACTTTACTAGCAATCTCCCTACTTGGAGCATCAGCACCTTTAACCTCCTGTTCCGTACAGGTTGCTATTTGTCCTGAGGATGAACGGGAAGACGGGGAACCAATGAGAGACTAGCTCTTGGTGTTGGGACAGGCACAGGTCACTCTATTTTCCCATCAGGAAGAAGAATTAACCACAGGCTCAGCCTGCCCCCCGGAACCAGAACAGGGCCTGAAGCCATCCTGCGCTTTTGCGGCCAGCTCCCGAAAAAGCGAGTTGTAAAATGGAGCTTCAGGGCACTGCAATTCACAAACCTGCACAGTTATAAATGATAACTCTCGTCCACAAATATATTGAGGGAAGGCAAAGACGAGGAATTGAAATCAAGGCAGAATTGCAGGAAACAGATTTCAGGAGGTAGATTCGAATCGCCTTTAAAGCACATGAAAAGCGGCAAAACGTTGACAATGATGCCCTTGGCCAAAAAGGGCGTATGCGTTTTTTCCTGAATATATTCAGGAAAAAACGCATACGCCCTTTTTGGCCAACCAAGCAACCTGGAAAGGCAAATCAGCGCTACAAAGAAGTCTCGCTTCCCATCGGTCAAAAGGGCCATGCTGAAAAAAGTGTCAAAACCAGAAATGCAGGACAGGCCATGGAGAAATGGGAGCCTTGCTACACTGATGGGCGGGATGTAAATTGCCAACAGCCACTCTGGAGAAGTGTACGGTGTGTCCTGAAACATCTAAAAAACACAGCTTAGAGAGCATAGGGCACTTCCACGCATGGGGGTATAAAGTGGGAAAATTAAAAATCAGCAAGACACAAGCACCCCAAAGTTTAGGGCTGCTCTGTTGACAAGGACCTCCACTTCATTCCACCTTAAATATCCCAGGAAAGCGAAAAATGGATAAAAAATTTGAGGTCCATATGTACAATGGATTATCACTCAGCCATGAAATCAATGTCATAAGGCTAGTAGCAGCATGATGAGTGGATTTAGGTCCGACGATTCTAAGTGACATAAGTCACACAGAAAAGGACACTTCTCATAAGGTGTCACTTATAGAGGGAATGTAAAAACCGTTACACTTGAACTGAATTACAAAACAGAACAGAGTCACACATGCAGAAAACACACTATGGCTGCTTAACGGGAAAGGTGAGGTGGGGTGATACATAAAACAAGAGTTTCAAATTAGCTCAGATACCGTTCCATAAACCCAATATGTAACAGACAAGACCTACTCCTTGCTCAGAGAACTGGACTCAACACGCCCGATTCACCGCACAAGAATATATCTGACTAGTAATAATCTTAAAACCTATGTATTGATATCTCTCTGTTAGTGTGTCAAGTGGGTGTAAAGCAGCATAAACACAGCCGTGAAAAGCAGCTAAACCCCATTATAAAAATAAATTACTTTTCAAAACCCATGAAACAAAGACAGTGAAAGAGAGAGAAATTCTTACACAATTCGTTCAGGCTCTGTGATGCAACCTGGATTGACCATATCTAGACCCACAGCTGGATGAGACATAAGGGTGGACACTCTTGGGGCTGAGAGGTTTGGTGAGGTTGGGTGAGCAAACGCAGACCCTTTAAAGTAATACTGCGTGCTACCCAACGCATGGGTCCCAAATCTCCAGGTTCAAGGGCATCTTCCTACATCGAAAACATGCATGAGAAACCCAGAAGATGGTACACCGTGTGATGGGGAAAGGTTTCTAAAACGCACCTCATTTCTCATCTCCTTGTGCTCGGGTTCGCCATTCCAGCCACTTTAGTAGCAATCTCCCTACTTGGAGCATCAGCACCTTTAACCTCCTGTTCCGTACAGGTTGCTATTTGTCCTGAGGATGAACGGGAAGACGGGGAACCAATGAGAGACTAGCTCTTGGTGTTGGGACAGGCACAGGTCACTCTATTTTCCCATCAGGAAGAAGAATTAACCACAGGCTCAGCCTGCCCCCCGGAACCAGAACAGGGCCTGAAGCCATCCTGCGCTTTTGCTGCCAGCTCCCGAAAAAGCGAGTTGTAAAATGGAGCTTCAGGGCACTGCAATTCACAAACCTGCACAGTTATAAATGATAACTCTCGTCCACAAATATATTGAGGGAAGGCAAAGACGAGGAATTGAAATCAAGGCAGAATTGCAGGAAACAGATTTCAGGAGGTAGATTCGAATCGCCTTTAAAGCACATGAAAAGCGGCAAAACGTTGACAATGATGCCCTTGGCCAAAAAGGGCGTATGCGTTTTTTCCTGAATATATTCAGGAAAAAACGCATACGCCCTTTTTGGCCAACCAAGCAACCTGGAAAGGCAAATCAGCGCTACAAAGAAATCTCGCTTCCCATCGGTCAAAAGGGACATGCTGAAAAAAGTTTCAAAACCAGAAATGCAGGACAGGCCATGGAGAAATGGGAGCCTTGCTACACTGATGGGCGGGATGTAAATTGCCAACAGCCGCTCTGGAGAAGTGTACGGTGTGTCCTGAAACATCTAAAAAACACAGCTTAGAGAGCATAGGGCACTTCCACGCATGGGGGTATAAAGTGGGAAAATTAAAAATCAGCAAGACACAAGCACCCCAAAGTTTAGGGCTGCTCTGTTGACAAGGACCTCCACTTCATTCCACCTTAAATATCCCAGGAAAGCGAAAAATGGATAAAAAATTTGAGGTCCATATGTACAATGGATTATCACTCAGCCATGAAATCAATGTCATAAGGCTAGTAGCAGCATGATGAGTGGATTTAGGTCCGACGATTCTAAGTGACATAAGTCACACAGAAAAGGACACTTCTCATAAGGTGTCACTTATAGAGGGAATGTAAAAACCGTTACACTTGAACTGAATTACAAAACAGAACAGAGTCACACATGCAGAAAACACACTATGGCTGCTTAACGGGAAAGGTGAGGTGGGGTGATACATAAAACAAGAGTTTCAAATTAGCTCAGATACCGTTCCATAAACCCAATATGTAACAGACAAGACCTACTCCTTGCTCAGAGAACTGGACTCAACACGCCCGATTCACCGCACAAGAATATATCTGACTAGTAATTATCTTAAAACCTATGTATTGATATCTCTCTGTTAGTGTGTCAAGTGGGTGTAAAGCAGCATAAACACAGCCGTGAAAAGCAGCTAAACCCCATTATAAAAATAAATTACTTTTCAAAACCCATGAAACAAAGACAGTGAAAGAGAGAGAAATTCTTACACAATTCGTTCAGGCTCTGTGATGCAACCTGGATTGACCATATCTAGACCCACAGCTGGATGAGACATAAGGGTGGACACTCTTGGGGCTGAGAGGTTTGGTGAGGTTGGGTGAGCAAACGCAGACCCTTTAAAGTAATACTGCGTGCTACCCATCGCATGGGTCCCAAATCTCCAGGTTCAAGGGCATCTTCCTACATCGAAAACATGCATGAGAAACCCAGAAGATGGTACACCGTGTGATGGGGAAAGGTTTCTAAAACGCACCTCATTTCTCATCTCCTTGTGCTCGGGTTCGCCATTCCAGCCACTTTACTAGCAATCTCCCTACTTGGAGCATCAGCACCTTTAACCTCCTGTTCCGTACAGGTTGCTATTTGTCCTGAGGATGAACGGGAAGACGGAGAACCAATGAGAGACTAGCTCTTGGTGTTGGGACAGGCACAGGTCACTCTATTTTCCCATCAGGAAGAAGAATTAACCACAGGCTCAGCCTGGCCCCCGGAACCAGAACAGGGCCTGAAGCCATCCTGCGCTTTTGCGGCCAGCTCCCGAAAAAGCGAGTTGTAAAATGGAGCTTCAGGGCACTGCAATTCACAAACCTGCACAGTTATAAATGATAACTCTCGTCCACAAATATATTGAGGGAAGGCAAAGACGAGGAATTGAAATCAAGGCAGAATTGCAGGAAACAGATTTCAGGAGGTAGATTCGAATCGCCTTTAAAGCACATGAAAAGCGGCAAAACGTTGACAATGATGCCCTTGGCCAAAAAGGGCGTATGCGTTTTTTCCTGAATATATTCAGGAAAAAACGCATACGCCCTTTTTGGCCAACCAAGCAACCTGGAAAGGCAAATCAGCGCTACAAAGAAGTCTCGCTTCCCATCGGTCAAAAGGGCCATGCTGAAAAAAGTGTCAAAACCAGAAATGCAGGACAGGCCATGGAGAAATGGGAGCCTTGCTACACTGATGGGCGGGATGTAAATTGCCAACAGCCACTCTGGAGAAGTGTACGGTGTGTCCTGAAACATCTAAAAAACACAGCTTAGAGAGCATAGGGCACTTCCACGCATGGGGGTATAAAGTGGGAAAATTAAAAATCAGCAAGACACAAGCACCCCAAAGTTTAGGGCTGCTCTGTTGACAAGGACCTCCCCTTCATTCCACCTTAAATATCCCAGGAAAGCGAAAAATGGATAAAAAATTTGAGGTCCATATGTACAATGGATTATCACTCAGCCATGAAATCAATGTCATAAGGCTAGTAGCAGCATGATGAGTGGATTTAGGTCCGACGATTCTAAGTGACATAAGTCACACAGAAAAGGACACTTCTCATAAGGTGTCACTTATAGAGGGAATGTAAAAACCGTTACACTTGAACTGAATTACAAAACAGAACAGAGTCACACATGCAGAAAACACACTATGGCTGCTTAACGGGAAAGGTGAGGTGGGGTGATACATAAAACAAGAGTTTCAAATTAGCTCAGATACCGTTCCATAAACCCAATATGTAACAGACAAGACCTACTCCTTGCTCAGAGAACTGGACTCAACACGCCCGATTCACCGCACAAGAATATATCTGACTAGTAATAATCTTAAAACCTATGTATTGATATCTCTCTGTTAGTGTGTCAAGTGGGTGTAAAGCGGCATAAACACAGCCGTGAAAAGCAGCTAAACCCCATTATAAAAATAAATTACTTTTCAAAACCCATGAAACAAAGACAGTGAAAGAGAGAGAAATTCTTACACAATTCGTTCAGGGTCTGTGATGCAACCTGGATTGACCATATCTAGACCCACAGCTGGATGAGACATAAGGGTGGACACTCTTGGGGCTGAGAGGTTTGGTGAGGTTGGGTGAGCAAACGCAGACCCTTTAAAGTAATACTGCGTGCTACCCATCGCATGGGTCCCAAATCTCCAGGTTCAAGGGCATCTTCCTACATCGAAAACATGCATGAGAAACCCAGAAGATGGTACACCGTGTGATGGGGAAAGGTTTCTAAAACGCACCTCATTTCTCATCTCCTTGTGCTCGGGTTCGCCATTCCAGCCACTTTACTAGCAATCTCCCTACTTGGAGCATCAGCACCTTTAACCTCCTGTTCCGTACAGGTTGCTATTTGTCCTGAGGATGAACGGGAAGACGGGGAACCAATGAGAGACTAGCTCTTGGTGTTGGGACAGGCACAGGTCACTCTATTTTCCCATCAGGAAGAAGAATTAACCACAGGCTCAGCCTGCCCCCCGGAACCAGAACAGGGCCTGAAGCCATCCTGCGCTTTTGCGGCCAGCTCCCGAAAAAGCGAGTTGTAAAATGGAGCTTCAGGGCACTGCAATTCACAAACCTGCACAGTTATAAATGATAACTCTCGTCCACAAATATATTGAGGGAAGGCAAAGACGAGGAATTGAAATCAAGGCAGAATTGCAGGAAACAGATTTCAGGAGGTAGATTCGAATCGCCTTTAAAGCACATGAAAAGCGGCAAAACGTTGACAATGATGCCCTTGGCCAAAAAGGGCGTATGCGTTTTTTCCTGAATATATTCAGGAAAAAACGCATACGCCCTTTTTGGCCAACCAAGCAACCTGGAAAGGCAAATCAGCGCTACAAAGAAATCTCGCTTCCCATCGGTCAAAAGGGACATGCTGAAAAAAGTGTCAAAACCAGAAATGCAGGACAGGCCATGGAGAAATGGGAGCCTTGCTACACTGATGGGCGGGATGTAAATTGCCAACAGCCGCTCTGGAGAAGTGTACGGTGTGTCCTGAAACATCTAAAAAACACAGCTTAGAGAGCATAGGGCACTTCCACGCATGGGGGTATAAAGTGGGAAAATTAAAAATCAGCAAGACACAAGCACCCCAAAGTTTAGGGCTGCTCTGTTGACAAGGACCTCCACTTCATTCCACCTTAAATATCCCAGGAAAGCGAAAAATGGATAAAAAATTTGAGGTCCATATGTACAATGGATTATCACTCAGCCATGAAATCAATGTCATAAGGCTAGTAGCAGCATGATGAGTGGATTTACGTCCGACGATTCTAAGTGACATAAGTCACACAGAAAAGGACACTTCTCATAAGGTGTCACTTATAGAGGGAATGTAAAAACCGTTACACTTGAACTGAATTACAAAACAGAACAGAGTCACACATGCAGAAAACACACTATGGCTGCTTAACGGGAAAGGTGAGGTGGGGTGATACATAAAACAAGAGTTTCAAATTAGCTCAGATACCGTTCCATAAACCCAATATGTAACAGACAAGACCTACTCCTTGCTCAGAGAACTGGACTCAACACGCCCGATTCACCGCACAAGAATATATCTGACTAGTAATAATCTTAAAACCTATGTATTGATATCTCTCTGTTAGTGTGTCAAGTGGGTGTAAAGCAGCATAAACACAGCCGTGAAAAGCAGCTAAACCCCATTATAAAAATAAATTACTTTTCAAAAC
This sequence comes from Balaenoptera physalus, assembly GCF_965194825.1. Lineage (NCBI taxonomy): Eukaryota > Metazoa > Chordata > Mammalia > Artiodactyla > Balaenopteridae > Balaenoptera > Balaenoptera physalus. The sequence goes on from NW_028126486.1 coordinate 817,642, forward strand.
CCATGAAACAAAGACAGTGAAAGAGAGAGAAATTCTTACACAATTCGTTCAGGGTCTGTGATGCAACCTGGATTGACCATATCTAGACCCACAGCTGGATGAGACATAAGGGTGGACACTCTTGGGGCTGAGAGGTTTGGTGAGGTTGGGTGAGCAAACGCAGACCCTTTAAAGTAATACTGCGTGCTACCCATCGCATGGGTCCCAAATCTCCAGGTTCAAGGGCATCTTCCTACATCGAAAACATGCATGAGAAACCCAGAAGATGGTACACCGTGTGATGGGGAAAGGTTTCTAAAACGCACCTCATTTCTCATCTCCTTGTGCTCGGGTTCGCCATTCCAGCCACTTTACTAGCAATCTCCCTACTTGGAGCATCAGCACCTTTAACCTCCTGTTCCGTACAGGTTGCTATTTGTCCTGAGGATGAACGGGAAGACGGGGAACCAATGAGAGACTAGCTCTTGGTGTTGGGACAGGCACAGGTCACTCTATTTTCCCATCAGGAAGAAGAATTAACCACAGGCTCAGCCTGCCCCCCGGAACCAGAACAGGGCCTGAAGCCATCCTGCGCTTTTGCGGCCAGCTCCCGCAAAAGCGAGTTGTAAAATGGAGCTTCAGGGCACTGCAATTCACAAACCTGCACAGTTATAAATGATAACTCTCGTCCACAAATATATTGAGGGAAGGCAAAGAAGAGGAATTGAAATCAAGGCAGAATTGCAGGAAACAGATTTCAGGAGGTAGATTCGAATCGCCTTTAAAGCACATGAAAAGCGGCAAAACGTTGACAATGATGCCCTTGGCCAAAAAGGGCGTATGCGTTTTTTCCTGAATATATTCAGGAAAAAACGCATACGCCCTTTTTGGCCAACCAAGCAACCTGGAAAGGCAAATCAGCGCTACAAAGAAGTCTCGCTTCCCATCGGTCAAAACGGCCATGCTGAAAAAAGTGTCAAAAACAGAAATGCAGGACAGGCCATGGAGAAATGGGAGCCTTGCTACACTGATGGGCGGGATGTAAATTGCCAACAGCCACTCTGGAGAAGTGTACGGTGTGTCCTGAAACATCTAAAAAACACAGCTTAGAGAGCATAGGGCACTTCCACGCATGGGGGTATAAAGTGGGAAAATTAAAAATCAGCAAGACACAAGCACCCCAAAGTTTAGGGCTGCTCTGTTGACAAGGACCTCCACTTCATTCCACCTTAAATATCCCAGGAAAGCGAAAAATGGATAAAAAATTTGAGGTCCATATGTACAATGGATTATCACTCAGCCATGAAATCAATGTCATAAGGCTAGTAGCAGCATGATGAGTGGATTTAGGTCCGACGATTCTAAGTGACATAAGTCACACAGAAAAGGACACTTCTCATAAGGTGTCACTTATAGAGGGAATGTAAAAACCGTTACACTTGAACTGAATTACAAAACAGAACAGAGTCACACATGCAGAAAACACACTATGGCTGCTTAACGGGAAAGGTGAGGTGGGGTGATACATAAAACAAGAGTTTCAAATTAGCTCAGATACCGTTCCATAAACCCAATATGTAACAGACAAGACCTACTCCTTGCTCAGAGAACTGGACTCAACACGCCCGATTCACCGCACAAGAATATATCTGACTAGTAATAATCTTAAAACCTATGTATTGATATCTCTCTGTTAGTGTGTCAAGTGGGTGTAAAGCGGCATAAACACAGCCGTGAAAAGCAGCTAAACCCCATTATAAAAATAAATTACTTTTCAAAACCCATGAAACAAAGACAGTGAAAGAGAGAGAAATTCTTACACAATTCGTTCAGGGTCTGTGATGCAACCTGGATTGACCATATCTAGACCCACAGCTGGATGAGACATAAGGGTGGACACTCTTGGGGCTGAGAGGTTTGGTGAGGTTGGGTGAGCAAACGCAGACCCTTTAAAGTAATACTGCGTGCTACCCATCGCATGGGTCCCAAATCTCCAGGTTCAAGGGCATCTTCCTACATCGAAAACATGCATGAGAAACCCAGAAGATGGTACACCGTGTGATGGGGAAAGGTTTCTAAAACGCACCTCATTTCTCATCTCCTTGTGCTCGGGTTCGCCATTCCAGCCACTTTACTAGCAATCTCCCTACTTGGAGCATCAGCACCTTTAACCTCCTGTTCCGTACAGGTTGCTATTTGTCCTGAGGATGAACGGGAAGACGGGGAACCAATGAGAGACTAGCTCTTGGTGTTGGGACAGGCACAGGTCACTCTATTTTCCCATCAGGAAGAAGAATTAACCACAGGCTCAGCCTGCCCCCCGGAACCAGAACAGGGCCTGAAGCCATCCTGCGCTTTTGCGGCCAGCTCCCGAAAAAGCGAGTTGTAAAATGGAGCTTCAGGGCACTGCAATTCACAAACCTGCACAGTTATAAATGATAACTCTCGTCCACAAATATATTGAGGGAAGGCAAAGACGAGGAATTGAAATCAAGGCAGAATTGCAGGAAACAGATTTCAGGAGGTAGATTCGAATCGCCTTTAAAGCACATGAAAAGCGGCAAAACGTTGACAATGATGCCCTTGGCCAAAAAGGGCGTATGCGTTTTTTCCTGAATATATTCAGGAAAAAACGCATACGCCCTTTTTGGCCAACCAAGCAACCTGGAAAGGCAAATCAGCGCTACAAAGAAATCTCGCTTCCCATCGGTCAAAAGGGACATGCTGAAAAAAGTGTCAAAACCAGAAATGCAGGACAGGCCATGGAGAAATGGGAGCCTTGCTACACTGATGGGCGGGATGTAAATTGCCAACAGCCGCTCTGGAGAAGTGTACGGTGTGTCCTGAAACATCTAAAAAACACAGCTTAGAGAGCATAGGGCACTTCCACGCATGGGGGTATAAAGTGGGAAAATTAAAAATCAGCAAGACACAAGCACCCCAAAGTTTAGGGCTGCTCTGTTGACAAGGACCTCCACTTCATTCCACCTTAAATATCCCAGGAAAGCGAAAAATGGATAAAAAATTTGAGGTCCATATGTACAATGGATTATCACTCAGCCATGAAATCAATGTCATAAGGCTAGTAGCAGCATGATGAGTGGATTTACGTCCGACGATTCTAAGTGACATAAGTCACACAGAAAAGGACACTTCTCATAAGGTGTCACTTATAGAGGGAATGTAAAAACCGTTACACTTGAACTGAATTACAAAACAGAACAGAGTCACACATGCAGAAAACACACTATGGCTGCTTAACGGGAAAGGTGAGGTGGGGTGATACATAAAACAAGAGTTTCAAATTAGCTCAGATACCGTTCCATAAACCCAATATGTAACAGACAACACCTACTCCTTGCTCAGAGAACTGGACTCAACACGCCCGATTCACCGCACAAGAATATATCTGACTAGTAATAATCTTAAAACCTATGTATTGATATCTCTCTGTTAGTGTGTCAAGTGGGTGTAAAGCAGCATAAACACAGCCGTGAAAAGCAGCTAAACCCCATTATAAAAATAAATTACTTTTCAAAACCCATGAAACAAAGACAGTGAAAGAGAGAGAAATTCTTACACAATTCGTTCAGGCTCTGTGATGCAACCTGGATTGACCATATCTAGACCCACAGCTGGATGAGACATAAGGGTGGACACTCTTGGGGCTGAGAGGTTTGGTGAGGTTGGGTGAGCAAACGCAGACCCTTTAAAGTAATACTGCGTGCTACCCATCGCATGGGTCCCAAATCTCCAGGTTCAAGGGCATCTTCCTACATCGAAAACATGCATGAGAAACCCAGAAGATGGTACACCGTGTGATGGGGAAAGGTTTCTAAAACGCACCTCATTTCTCATCTCCTTGTGCTCGGGTTCGCCATTCCAGCCACTTTACTAGCAATCTCCCTACTTGGAGCATCAGCACCTTTAACCTCCTGTTCCGTACAGGTTGCTATTTGTCCTGAGGATGAACGGGAAGACGGAGAACCAATGAGAGACTAGCTCTTGGTGTTGGGACAGGCACAGGTCACTCTATTTTCCCATCAGGAAGAAGAATTAACCACAGGCTCAGCCTGGCCCCCGGAACCAGAACAGGGCCTGAAGCCATCCTGCGCTTTTGCGGCCAGCTCCCGAAAAAGCGAGTTGTAAAATGGAGCTTCAGGGCACTGCAATTCACAAACCTGCACAGTTATAAATGATAACTCTCGTCCACAAATATATTGAGGGAAGGCAAAGACGAGGAATTGAAATCAAGGCAGAATTGCAGGAAACAGATTTCAGGAGGTAGATTCGAATCGCCTTTAAAGCACATGAAAAGCGGCAAAACGTTGACAATGATGCCCTTGGCCAAAAAGGGCGTATGCGTTTTTTCCTGAATATATTCAGGAAAAAACGCATACGCCCTTTTTGGCCAACCAAGCAACCTGGAAAGGCAAATCAGCGCTACAAAGAAGTCTCGCTTCCCATCGGTCAAAACGGCCATGCTGAAAAAAGTGTCAAAACCAGAAATGCAGGACAGGCCATGGAGAAATGGGAGCCTTGCTACACTGATGGGCGGGATGTAAATTGCCAACAGCCACTCTGGAGAAGTGTATGGTGTGTCCTGAAACATCTAAAAAACACAGCTTAGAGAGCATAGGTCACTTCCACGCATGGGGGTATAAAGTGGGAAAATTAAAAATCAGCAAGACACAAGCACCCCAAAGTTTAGGGCTGCTCTGTTGACAAGGACCTCCACTTCATTCCACCTTAAATATCCCAGGAAAGCGAAAAATGGATAAAAAATTTGAGGTCCATATGTACAATGGATTATCACTCAGCCATGAAATCAATGTCATAAGGCTAGTAGCAGCATGATGAGTGGATTTAGGTCCGACGATTCTAAGTGACATAAGTCACACAGAAAAGGACACTTCTCATAAGGTGTCACTTATAGAGGGAATGTAAAAACCGTTACACTTGAACTGAATTACAAAACAGAACAGAGTCACACATGCAGAAAACACACTATGGCTGCTTAACGGGAAAGGTGAGGTGGGGTGATACATAAAACAAGAGTTTCAAATTAGCTCAGATACCGTTCCATAAACCCAATATGTAACAGACAAGACCTACTCCTTGCTCAGAGAACTGGACTCAACACGCCCGATTCACCGCACAAGAATATATCTGACTAGTAATAATCTTAAAACCTATGTATTGATATCTCTCTGTTAGTGTGTCAAGTGGGTGTAAAGCAGCATAAACACAGCCGTGAAAAGCAGCTAAACCCCATTATAAAAATAAATTACTTTTCAAAACCCATGAAACAAAGACAGTGAAAGAGAGAGAAATTCTTACACAATTCGTTCAGGGTCTGTGATGCAACCTGGATTGACCATATCTAGACCCACAGCTGGATGAGACATAAGGGTGGACACTCTTGGGGCTGAGAGGTTTGGTGAGGTTGGGTGAGCAAACGCAGACCCTTTAAAGTAATACTGCGTGCTACCCATCGCATGGGTCTCAAATCTCCAGGTTCAAGGGCATCTTCCTACATCGAAAACATGCATGAGACACCCAGAAGATGGTACACCGTGTGATGGGGAAAGGTTTCTAAAACGCACCTCATTTCTCATCTCCTTGTGCTCGGGTTCGCCATTCCAGCCACTTTACTAGCAATCTCCCTACTTGGAGCATCAGCACCTTTAACCTCCTGTTCCGTACAGGTTGCTATTTGTCCTGAGGATGAACGGGAAGACGGGGAACCAATGAGAGACTAGCTCTTGGTGTTGGGACAGGCACAGGTCACTCTATTTTCCCATCAGGAAGAAGAATTAACCACAGGCTCAGCCTGCCCCCCGGAACCAGAACAGGGCCTGAAGCCATCCTGCGCTTTTGCGGCCAGCTCCCGAAAAAGCGAGTTGTAAAATGGAGCTTCAGGGCACCGCAATTCACAAACCTGCACAGTTATAAATGATAACTCTCGTCCACAAATATATTGAGGGAAGGCAAAGACGAGGAATTGAAATCAAGGCAGAATTGCAGGAAACAGATTTCAGGAGGTAGATTCGAATCGCCTTTAAAGCACATGAAAAGCGGCAAAACGTTGACAATGATGCCCTTGGCCAAAAAGGGCGTATGCGTTTTTTCCTGAATATATTCAGGAAAAAACGAATACGCCCTTTTTGGCCAACCAAGCAACCTGGAAAGGCAAATCAGCGCTACAAAGAAGTCTCGCTTCCCATCGGTCAAAAGGGCCATGCTGAAGAAAGTGTCAAAACCAGAAATGCAGGACAGGCCATGGAGAAATGGGAGCCTTGCTACACTGATGGGCGGGATGTAAATTGCCAACAGCCACTCTGGAGAAGTGTACGGTGTGTCCTGAAACATCTAAAAAACACAGCTTAGAGAGCATAGGGCACTTCCACGCATGGGGGTATAAAGTGGGAAAATTAAAAATCAGCAAGACACAAGCACCCCAAAGTTTAGGGCTGCTCTGTTGACAAGGACCTCCACTTCATTCCACCTTAAATATCCCAGGAAAGCGAAAAATGGATAAAAAATTTGAGGTCCATATGTACAATGGATTATCACTCAGCCATGAAATCAATGTCATAAGGCTAGTAGCAGCATGATGAGTGGATTTAGGTCCGACGATTCTAAGTGACATAAGTCACACAGAAAAGGACACTTCTCATAAGGTGTCACTTATAGAGGGAATGTAAAAACCGTTACACTTGAACTGAATTACAAAACAGAACAGAGTCACACATGCAGAAAACACACTATGGCTGCTTAACGGGAAAGGTGAGGTGGGGTGATACATAAAACAAGAGTTTCAAATTAGCTCAGATACCGTTCCATAAACCCAATATGTAACAGACAAGACCTACTCCTTGCTCAGAGAACTGGACTCAACACGCCCGATTCACCGCACAAGAATATATCTGACTAGTAATAATCTTAAAACCTATGTATTGATATCTCTCTGTTAGTGTGTCAAGTGGGTGTAAAGCAGCATAAACACAGCCGTGAAAAGCAGCTAAACCCCATTATAAAAATAAATTACTTTTCAAAACCCATGAAACAAAGACAGTGAAAGAGAGAGAAATTCTTACACAATTCGTTCAGGGTCTGTGATGCAACCTGGATTGACCATATCTAGACCCACAGCTGGATGAGACATAAGGGTGGACACTCTTGGGGCTGAGAGGTTTGGTGAGGTTGGGTGAGCAAACGCAGACCCTTTAAAGTAATACTGCGTGCTACCCATCGCATGGGTCCCAAATCTCCAGGTTCAAGGGCATCTTCCTACATCGAAAACATGCATGAGACACCCAGAAGATGGTACACCGTGTGATGGGGAAAGGTTTCTAAAACGCACCTCATTTCTCATCTCCTTGTGCTCGGGTTCGCCATTCCAGCCACTTTACTAGCAATCTCCCTACTTGGAGCATCAGCACCTTTAACCTCCTGTTCCGTACAGGTTGCTATTTGTCCTGAGGATGAACGGGAAGACGGGGAACCAATGAGAGACTAGCTCTTGGTGTTGGGACAGGCACAGGTCACTCTATTTTCCCATCAGGAAGAAGAATTAACCACAGGCTCAGCCTGCCCCCCGGAACCAGAACAGGGCCTGAAGCCATCCTGCGCTTTTGCGGCCAGCTCCCGAAAAAGCGAGTTGTAAAATGGAGCTTCAGGGCACCGCAATTCACAAACCTGCACAGTTATAAATGATAACTCTCGTCCACAAATATATTGAGGGAAGGCAAAGACGAGGAATTGAAATCAAGGCAGAATTGCAGGAAACAGATTTCAGGAGGTAGATTCGAATCGCCTTTAAAGCACATGAAAAGCGGCAAAACGTTGACAATGATGCCCTTGGCCAAAAAGGGCGTATGCGTTTTTTCCTGAATATATTCAGGAAAAAACGCATACGCCCTTTTTGGCCAACCAAGCAACCTGGAAAGGCAAATCAGCGCTACAAAGAAGTCTCGCTTCCCATCGGTCAAAAGGGCCATGCTGAAGAAAGTGTCAAAACCAGAAATGCAGTACAGGCCATGGAGAAATGGGAGCCTTGCTACACTGATGGGCGGGATGTAAATTGCCAACAGCCACTCTGGAGAAGTGTACGGTGTGTCCTGAAACATCTAAAAAACACAGCTTAGAGAGCATAGGTCACTTCCACGCATGGGGGTATAAAGTGGGAAAATTAAAAATCAGCAAGACACAAGCACCCCAAAGTTTAGGGCTGCTCTGTTGACAAGGACCTCCACTTCATTCCACCTTAAATATCCCAGGAAAGCGAAAAATGGATAAAAAATTTGAGGTCCATATGTACAATGGATTATCACTCAGCCATGAAATCAATGTCATAAGGCTAGTAGCAGCATGATGAGTGGATTTAGGTCCGACGATTCTAAGTGACATAAGTCACACAGAAAAGGACACTTCTCATAAGGTGTCACTTATAGAGGGAATGTAAAAACCGTTACACTTGAACTGAATTACAAAACAGAACAGAGTCACACATGCAGAAAACACACTATGGCTGCTTAACGGGAAAGGTGAGGTGGGGTGATACATAAAACAAGAGTTTCAAATTAGCTCAGATACCGTTCCATAAACCCAATATGTAACAGACAAGACCTACTCCTTGCTCAGAGAACTGGACTCAACACGCCCGATTCACCGCACAAGAATATATCTGACTAGTAATAATCTTAAAACCTATGTATTGATATCTCTCTGTTAGTGTGTCAAGTGGGTGTAAAGCAGCATAAACACAGCCGTGAAAAGCAGCTAAACCCCATTATAAAAATAAATTACTTTTCAAAACCCATGAAACAAAGACAGTGAAAGAGAGAGAAATTCTTACACAATTCGTTCAGGGTCTGTGATGCAACCTGGATTGACCATATCTAGACCCACAGCTGGATGAGACATAAGGGTGGACACTCTTGGGGCTGAGAGGTTTGGTGAGGTTGGGTGAGCAAACGCAGACCCTTTAAAGTAATACTGCGTGCTACCCATCGCATGGGTCCCAAATCTCCAGGTTCAAGGGCATCTTCCTACATCGAAAACATGCATGAGACACCCAGAAGATGGTACACCGTGTGATGGGGAAAGGTTTCTAAAACGCACCTCATTTCTCATCTCCTTGTGCTCGGGTTCGCCATTCCAGCCACTTTACTAGCAATCTCCCTACTTGGAGCATCAGCACCTTTAACCTCCTGTTCCGTACAGGTTGCTATTTGTCCTGAGGATGAACGGGAAGACGGGGAACCAATGAGAGACTAGCTCTTGGTGTTGGGACAGGCACAGGTCACTCTATTTTCCCATCAGGAAGAAGAATTAACCACAGGCTCAGCCTGCCCCCCGGAACCAGAACAGGGCCTGAAGCCATCCTGCGCTTTTGCGGCCAGCTCCCGAAAAAGCGAGTTGTAAAATGGAGCTTCAGGGCACCGCAATTCACAAACCTGCACAGTTATAAATGATAACTCTCGTCCACAAATATATTGAGGGAAGGCAAAGACGAGGAATTGAAATCAAGGCAGAATTGCAGGAAACAGATTTCAGGAGGTAGATTCGAATCGCCTTTAAAGCACATGAAAAGCGGCAAAACGTTGACAATGATGCCCTTGGCCAAAAAGGGCGTATGCGTTTTTTCCTGAATATATTCAGGAAAAAACGAATACGCCCTTTTTGGCCAACCAAGCAACCTGGAAAGGCAAATCAGCGCTACAAAGAAGTCTCGCTTCCCATCGGTCAAAAGGGCCATGCTGAAAAAAGTGTCAAAACCAGAAATGCAGGACAGGCCATGGAGAAATGGGAGCCTTGCTACACTGATGGGCGGGATGTAAATTGCCAACAGCCACTCTGGAGAAGTGTACGGTGTGTCCTGAAACATCTAAAAAACACAGCTTAGAGAGCATAGGGCACTTCCACGCATGGGGGTATAAAGTGGGAAAATTAAAAATCAGCAAGACACAAGCACCCCAAAGTTTAGGGCTGCTCTGTTGACAAGGACCTCCACTTCATTCCACCTTAAATATCCCAGGAAAGCGAAAAATGGATAAAAAATTTGAGGTCCATATGTCCAATGGATTATCACTCAGCCATGAAATCAATGTCATAAGGCTAGTAGCAGCATGATGAGTGGATTTAGGTCCGACGATTCTAAGTGACATAAGTCACACAGAAAAGGACACTTCTCATAAGGTGTCACTTATAGAGGGAATGTAAAAACCGTTACACTTGAACTGAATTACAAAACAGAACAGAGTCACACATGCAGAAAACACACTATGGCTGCTTAACGGGAAAGGTGAGGTGGGGTGATACATAAAACAAGAGTTTCAAATTAGCTCAGATACCGTTCCATAAACCCAATATGTAACAGACAAGACCTACTCCTTGCTCAGAGAACTGGACTCAACACGCCCGATTCACCGCACAAGAATATATCTGACTAGTAATAATCTTAAAACCTATGTATTGATATCTCTCTGTTAGTGTGTCAAGTGGGTGTAAAGCAGCATAAACACAGCCGTGAAAAGCAGCTAAACCCCATTATAAAAATAAATTACTTTTCAAAACCCATGAAACAAAGACAGTGAAAGAGAGAGAAATTCTTACACAATTCGTTCAGGGTCTGTGATGCAACCTGGATTGACCATATCTAGACCCACAGCTGGATGAGACATAAGGGTGGACACTCTTGGGGCTGAGAGGTTTGGTGAGGTTGGGTGAGCAAACGCAGACCCTTTAAAGTAATACTGCGTGCTACCCATCGCATGGGTCCCAAATCTCCAGGTTCAAGGGCATCTTCCTACATCGAAAACATGCATGAGAAACCCAGAAGATGGTACACCGTGTGATGGGGAAAGGTTTCTAAAACGCACCTCATTTCTCATCTCCTTGTGCTCGGGTTCGCCATTCCAGCCACTTTACTAGCAATCTCCCTACTTGGAGCATCAGCACCTTTAACCTCCTGTTCCGTACAGGTTGCTATTTGTCCTGAGGATGAACGGGAAGACGGGGAACCAATGAGAGACTAGCTCTTGGTGTTGGGACAGGCACAGGTCACTCTATTTTCCCATCAGGAAGAAGAATTAACCACAGGCTCAGCCTGCCCCCCGGAACCAGAACAGGGCCTGAAGCCATCCTGCGCTTTTGCGGCCAGCTCCCGAAAAAGCGAGTTGTAAAATGGAGCTTCAGGGCACTGCAATTCACAAACCTGCACAGTTATAAATGATAACTCTCGTCCACAAATATATTGAGGGAAGGCAAAGACGAGGAATTGAAATCAAGGCAGAATTGCAGGAAACAGATTTCAGGAAGTAGATTCGAATCGCCTTTAAAGCACATGAAAAGCGGCAAAACGTTGACAATGATGCCCTTGGCCAAAAAGGGCGTATGCGTTTTTTCCTGAATATATTCAGGAAAAAACGCATACGCCCTTTTTGGCCAACCAAGCAACCTGGAAAGGCAAATCAGCGCTACAAAGAAGTCTCGCTTCCCATCGGTCAAAACGGCCATGCTGAAAAAAGTGTCAAAACCAGAAATGCAGGACAGGCCATGGAGAAATGGGAGCCTTGCTACACTGATGGGCGGGATGTAAATTGCCAACAGCCACTCTGGAGAAGTGTACGGTGTGTCCTGAAACATCTAAAAAACACAGCTTAGAGAGCATAGGGCACTTCCACGCATGGGGGTATAAAGTGGGAAAATTAAAAATCAGCAAGACACAAGCACCCCAAAGTTTAGGGCTGCTCTGTTGACAAGGACCTCCACTTCATTCCACCTTAAATATCCCAGGAAAGCGAAAAATGGATAAAAAATTTGAGGTCCATATGTACAATGGATTATCACTCAGCCATGAAATCAATGTCATAAGGCTAGTAGCAGCATGATGAGTGGATTTAGGTCCGACGATTCTAAGTGACATAAGTCACACAGAAAAGGACACTTCTCATAAGGTGTCACTTATAGAGGGAATGTAAAAACCGTTACACTTGAACTGAATTACAAAACAGAACAGAGTCACACTTGCAGAAAACACACTATGGCTGCTTAACGGGAAAGGTGAGGTGGGGTGATACATAAAACGAGAGTTTCAAATTAGCTCAGATACCGTTCCATAAACCCAATATGTAACAGACAAGACCTACTCCTTGCTCAGAGAACTGGACTCAACACGCCCGATTCACCACACAAGAATATATCTGACTAGTAATAATCTTAAAACCTATGTATTGATATCTCTCTGTTAGTGTGTCAAGTGGGTGTAAAGCGGCATAAACACAGCCGTGAAAAGCAGCTAAACCCCATTATAAAAATAAATTACTTTTCAAAACCCATGAAACAAAGACAGTGAAAGAGAGAGAAATTCTTACACAATTCGTTCAGGGTCTGTGATGCAACCTGGATTGACCATATCTAGACCCACAGCTGGATGAGACATAAGGGTGGACACTCTTGGGGCTGAGAGGTTTGGTGAGGTTGGGTGAGCAAACGCAGACCCTTTAAAGTAATACTGCGTGCTACCCATCGCATGGGTCCCAAATCTCCAGGTTCAAGGGCATCTTCCTACATCGAAAACATGCATGAGAAACCCAGAAGATGGTACACCGTGTGATGGGGAAAGGTTTCTAAAACGCACCTCATTTCTCATCTCCTTGTGCTCGGGTTCGCCATTCCAGCCACTTTACTAGCAATCTCCCTACTTGGAGCATCAGCACCTTTAACCTCCTGTTCCGTACAGGTTGCTATTTGTCCTGAGGATGAACGGGAAGACGGGGAACCAATGAGAGACTAGCTCTTGGTGTTGGGACAGGCACAGGTCACTCTATTTTCCCATCAGGAAGAAGAATTAACCACAGGCTCAGCCTGCCCCCCGGAACCAGAACAGGGCCTGAAGCCATCCTGCGCTTTTGCGGCCAGCTCCCGCAAAAGCGAGTTGTAAAATGGAGCTTCAGGGCACTGCAATTCACAAACCTGCACAGTTATAAATGATAACTCTCGTCCACAAATATATTGAGGGAAGGCAAAGACGAGGAATTGAAATCAAGGCAGAATTGCAGGAAACAGATTTCAGGAGGTAGATTCGAATCGCCTTTAAAGCACATGAAAAGCGGCAAAACGTTGACAATGATGCCCTTGGCCAAAAAGGGCGTATGCGTTTTTTCCTGAATATATTCAGGAAAAAACGCATACGCCCTTTTTGGCCAACCAAGCAACCTGGAAAGGCAAATCAGCGCTACAAAGAAGTCTCGCTTCCCATCGGTCAAAACGGCCATGCTGAAAAAAGTGTCAAAACCAGAAATGCAGGACAGGCCATGGAGAAATGGGAGCCTTGCTACACTGATGGGCGGGATGTAAATTGCCAACAGCCACTCTGGAGAAGTGTACGGTGTGTCCTGAAACATCTAAAAAACACAGCTTAGAGAGCATAGGGCACTTCCACGCATGGGGGTATAAAGTGGGAAAATTAAAAATCAGCAAGACACAAGCACCCCAAAGTTTAGGGCTGCTCTGTTGACAAGGACCTCCACTTCATTCCACCTTAAATATCCCAGGAAAGCGAAAAATGGATAAAAAATTTGAGGTCCATATGTACAATGGATTATCACTCAGCCATGAAATCAATGTCATAAGGCTAGTAGCAGCATGATGAGTGGATTTAGGTCCGACGACTCTAAGTGACATAAGTCACACAGAAAAGGACACTTCTCATAAGGTGTCACTTATAGAGGGAATGTAAAAACCGTTACACTTGAACTGAATTACAAAACAGAACAGAGTCACACATGCAGAAAACACACTATGGCTGCTTAACGGGAAAGGTGAGGTGGGGTGATACATAAAACAAGAGTTTCAAATTAGCTCAGATACCGTTCCATAAACCCAATATGTAACAGACAAGACCTACTCCTTGCTCAGAGAACTGGACTCAACACGCCCGATTCACCGCACAAGAATATATCTGACTAGTAATAATCTTAAAACCTATGTATTGATATCTCTCTGTTAGTGTGTCAAGTGGGTGTAAAGCAGCATAAACACAGCCGTGAAAAGCAGCTAAACCCCATTATAAAAATAAATTACTTTTCAAAACCCATGAAACAAAGACAGTGAAAGAGAGAGAAATTCTTACACAATTCGTTCAGGCTCTGTGATGCAACCTGGATTGACCATATCTAGACCCACAGCTGGATGAGACATAAGGGTGGACACTCTTGGGGCTGAGAGGTTTGGTGAGGTTGGGTGAGCAAACGCAGACCCTTTAAAGTAATACTGCGTGCTACCCAACGCATGGGTCCCAAATCTCCAGGTTCAAGGGCATCTTCCTACATCGAAAACATGCATGAGAAACCCAGAAGATGGTACACCGTGTGATGGGGAAAGGTTTCTAAAACGCACCTCATTTCTCATCTCCTTGTGCTCGGGTTCGCCATTCCAGCCACTTTAGTAGCAATCTCCCTACTTGGAGCATCAGCACCTTTAACCTCCTGTTCCGTACAGGTTGCTATTTGTCCTGAGGATGAACGGGAAGACGGGGAACCAATGAGAGACTAGCTCTTGGTGTTGGGACAGGCACAGGTCACTCTATTTTCCCATCAGGAAGAAGAATTAACCACAGGCTCAGCCTGCCCCCCGGAACCAGAACAGGGCCTGAAGCCATCCTGCGCTTTTGCTGCCAGCTCCCGAAAAAGCGAGTTGTAAAATGGAGCTTCAGGGCACTGCAATTCACAAACCTGCACAGTTATAAATGATAACTCTCGTCCACAAATATATTGAGGGAAGGCAAAGACGAGGAATTGAAATCAAGGCAGAATTGCAGGAAACAGATTTCAGGAGGTAGATTCGAATCGCCTTTAAAGCACATGAAAAGCGGCAAAACGTTGACAATGATGCCCTTGGCCAAAAAGGGCGTATGCGTTTTTTCCTGAATATATTCAGGAAAAAACGCATACGCCCTTTTTGGCCAACCAAGCAACCTGGAAAGGCAAATCAGCGCTACAAAGAAATCTCGCTTCCCATCGGTCAAAAGGGACATGCTGAAAAAAGTGTCAAAACCAGAAATGCAGGACAGGCCATGGAGAAATGGGAGCCTTGCTACACTGATGGGCGGGATGTAAATTGCCAACAGCCGCTCTGGAGAAGTGTACGGTGTGTCCTGAAACATCTAAAAAACACAGCTTAGAGAGCATAGGGCACTTCCACGCATGGGGGTATAAAGTGGGAAAATTAAAAATCAGCAAGACACAAGCACCCCAAAGTTTAGGGCTGCTCTGTTGACAAGGACCTCCACTTCATTCCACCTTAAATATCCCAGGAAAGCGAAAAATGGATAAAAAATTTGAGGTCCATATGTACAATGGATTATCACTCAGCCATGAAATCAATGTCATAAGGCTAGTAGCAGCATGATGAGTGGATTTAGGTCCGACGATTCTAAGTGACATAAGTCACACAGAAAAGGACACTTCTCATAAGGTGTCACTTATAGAGGGAATGTAAAAACCGTTACACTTGAACTGAATTACAAAACAGAACAGAGTCACACATGCAGAAAACACACTATGGCTGCTTAACGGGAAAGGTGAGGTGGGGTGATACATAAAACAAGAGTTTCAAATTAGCTCAGATACCGTTCCATAAACCCAATATGTAACAGACAAGACCTACTCCTTGCTCAGAGAACTGGACTCAACACGCCCGATTCACCGCACAAGAATATATCTGACTAGTAATAATCTTAAAACCTATGTATTGATATCTCTCTGTTAGTGTGTCAAGTGGGTGTAAAGCAGCATAAACACAGCCGTGAAAAGCAGCTAAACCCCATTATAAAAATAAATTACTTTTCAAAACCCATGAAACAAAGACAGTGAAAGAGAGAGAAATTCTTACACAATTCGTTCAGGCTCTGTGATGCAACCTGGATTGACCATATCTAGACCCACAGCTGGATGAGACATAAGGGTGGACACTCTTGGGGCTGAGAGGTTTGGTGAGGTTGGGTGAGCAAACGCAGACCCTTTAAAGTAATACTGCGTGCTACCCATCGCATGGGTCCCAAATCTCCAGGTTCAAGGGCATCTTCCTACATCGAAAACATGCATGAGAAACCCAGAAGATGGTACACCGTGTGATGGGGAAAGGTTTCTAAAACGCACCTCATTTCTCATCTCCTTGTGCTCGGGTTCGCCATTCCAGCCACTTTACTAGCAATCTCCCTACTTGGAGCATCAGCACCTTTAACCTCCTGTTCCGTACAGGTTGCTATTTGTCCTGAGGATGAACGGGAAGACGGAGAACCAATGAGAGACTAGCTCTTGGTGTTGGGACAGGCACAGGTCACTCTATTTTCCCATCAGGAAGAAGAATTAACCACAGGCTCAGCCTGGCCCCCGGAACCAGAACAGGGCCTGAAGCCATCCTGCGCTTTTGCGGCCAGCTCCCGAAAAAGCGAGTTGTAAAATGGAGCTTCAGGGCACTGCAATTCACAAACCTGCACAGTTATAAATGATAACTCTCGTCCACAAATATATTGAGGGAAGGCAAAGACGAGGAATTGAAATCAAGGCAGAATTGCAGGAAACAGATTTCAGGAGGTAGATTCGAATCGCCTTTAAAGCACATGAAAAGCGGCAAAACGTTGACAATGATGCCCTTGGCCAAAAAGGGCGTATGCGTTTTTTCCTGAATATATTCAGGAAAAAACGCATACGCCCTTTTTGGCCAACCAAGCAACCTGGAAAGGCAAATCAGCGCTACAAAGAAGTCTCGCTTCCCATCGGTCAAAAGGGCCATGCTGAAAAAAGTGTCAAAACCAGAAATGCAGGACAGGCCATGGAGAAATGGGAGCCTTGCTACACTGATGGGCGGGATGTAAATTGCCAACAGCCACTCTGGAGAAGTGTACGGTGTGTCCTGAAACATCTAAAAAACACAGCTTAGAGAGCATAGGGCACTTCCACGCATGGGGATATAAAGTGGGAAAATTAAAAATCAGCAAGACACAAGCACCCCAAAGTTTAGGGCTGCTCTGTTGACAAGGACCTCCCCTTCATTCCACCTTAAATATCCCAGGAAAGCGAAAAATGGATAAAAAATTTGAGGTCCATATGTACAATGGATTATCACTCAGCCATGAAATCAATGTCATAAGGCTAGTAGCAGCATGATGAGTGGATTTAGGTCCGACGATTCTAAGTGACATAAGTCACACAGAAAAGGACACTTCTCATAAGGTGTCACTTATAGAGGGAATGTAAAAACCGTTACACTTGAACTGAATTACAAAACAGAACAGAGTCACACATGCAGAAAACACACTATGGCTGCTTAACGGGAAAGGTGAGGTGGGGTGATACATAAAACAAGAGTTTCAAATTAGCTCAGATACCGTTCCATAAACCCAATATGTAACAGACAAGACCTACTCCTTGCTCAGAGAACTGGACTCAACACGCCCGATTCACCGCACAAGAATATATCTGACTAGTAATAATCTTAAAACCTATGTATTGATATCTCTCTGTTAGTGTGTCAAGTGGGTGTAAAGTGGCATAAACAGAGCCGTGAAAAGCAGCTAAACCCCATTGTAAAAATAAATTACTTTTCAAAACCCATGAAACAAAGACAGTGAAAGAGAGAGAAATTCTTACACAATTCGTTCAGGGTCTGTGATGCAACCTGGATTGACCATATCTAGACCCACAGCTGGATGAGACATAAGGGTGGACACTCTTGCGGCTGAGAGATTTGGTGAGGTAGGGTGAGCAAACGCAGACCCTTTAAAGTAGTACTGCGTGCTACCCATCGCATGGGTCCCAAATCTCCATGTTCAAGGGCATCTTCCTACATCGAAAACATGCATGAGAAACCCAGAAGATGGTACACCGTGTGATGGGGAAAGGTTTCTAAAACGCACCTCATTTCTCATCTCCTTGTGCTCGGGTTCGCCATTCCAGCCACTTTACTAGCAATCTCCCTACTTGGAGCATCAGCACCTTTAACCTCCTGTTCCGTACAGGTTGCTATTTGTCCTGAGGATGAACGGGAAGACGGGGAACCAATGAGAGACTAGCTCTTGGTGTTGGGACAGGCACAGGTCACTCTATTTTCCCATCAGGAAGAAGAATTAACCACAGGCTCAGCCTGCCCCCCGGAACCAGAACAGGGCCTGAAGCCATCCTGCGCTTTTGCGGCCAGCTCCCGAAAAAGCGAGTTGTAAAATGGAGCTTCAGGGCACTGCAATTCACAAACCTGCACAGTTATAAATGATAACTCTCGTCCACAAATATATTGAGGGAAGGCAAAGACGAGGAATTGAAATCAAGGCAGAATTGCAGGAAACAGATTTCAGGAGGTAGATTCGAATCGCCTTTAAAGCACATGAAAAGCGGCAAAACGTTGACAATGATGCCCTTGGCCAAAAAGGGCGTATGCGTTTTTTCCTGAATATATTCAGGAAAAAACGCATACGCCCTTTTTGGCCAACCAAGCAACCTGGAAAGGCAAATCAGCGCTACAAAGAAGTCTCGCTTCCCATCGGTCAAAAGGGCCATGCTGAAAAAAGTGTCAAAACCAGAAATGCAGGACAGGCCATGGAGAAATGGGAGCCTTGCTACACTGATGGGCGGGATGTAAATTGCCAACAGCCACTCTGGAGAAGTGTACGGTGTGTCCTGAAACATCTAAAAAACACAGCTTAGAGAGCATAGGGCACTTCCACGCATGGGGGTATAAAGTGGGAAAATTAAAAATCAGCAAGACACAAGCACCCCAAAGTTTAGGGCTGCTCTGTTGACAAGGACCTCCACTTCATTCCACCTTAAATATCCCAGGAAAGCGAAAAATGGATAAAAAATTTGAGGTCCATATGTACAATGGATTATCACTCAGCCATGAAATCAATGTCATAAGGCTAGTAGCAGCATGATGAGTGGATTTACGTCCGACGATTCTAAGTGACATAAGTCACACAGAAAAGGACACTTCTCATAAGGTGTCACTTATAGAGGGAATGTAAAAACCGTTACACTTGAACTGAATTACAAAACAGAACAGAGTCACACATGCAGAAAACACACTATGGCTGCTTAACGGGAAAGGTGAGGTGGGGTGATACATAAAACAAGAGTTTCAAATTAGCTCAGATACCGTTCCATAAACCCAATATGTAACAGACAAGACCTACTCCTTGCTCAGAGAACTGGACTCAACACGCCCGATTCACCGCACAAGAATATATCTGACTAGTAATAATCTTAAAACCTATGTATTGATATCTCTCTGTTAGTGTGTCAAGTGGGTGTAAAGCGGCATAAACACAGCCGTGAAAAGCAGCTAAACCCCATTATAAAAATAAATTACTTTTCAAAACCCATGAAACAAAGACAGTGAAAGAGAGAGAAATTCTTACACAATTCGTTCAGGGTCTGTGATGCAACCTGGATTGACCATATCTAGACCCACAGCTGGATGAGACATAAGGGTGGACACTCTTGGGGCTGAGAGGTTTGGTGAGGTTGGGTGAGCAAACGCAGACCCTTTAAAGTAATACTGCGTGCTACCCATCGCATGGGTCCCAAATCTCCAGGTTCAAGGGCATCTTCCTACATCGAAAACATGCATGAGAAACCCAGAAGATGGTACACCGTGTGATGGGGAAAGGTTTCTAAAACGCACCTCATTTCTCATCTCCTTGTGCTCGGGTTCGCCATTCCAGCCACTTTACTAGCAATCTCCCTACTTGGAGCATCAGCACCTTTAACCTCCTGTTCCGTACAGGTTGCTATTTGTCCTGAGGATGAACGGGAAGACGGGGAACCAATGAGAGACTAGCTCTTGGTGTTGGGACAGGCACAGGTCACTCTATTTTCCCATCAGGAAGAAGAATTAACCACAGGCTCAGCCTGCCCCCCGGAACCAGAACAGGGCCTGAAGCCATCCTGCGCTTTTGCGGCCAGCTCCCGCAAAAGCGAGTTGTAAAATGGAGCTTCAGGGCACTGCAATTCACAAACCTGCACAGTTATAAATGATAACTCTCGTCCACAAATATATTGAGGGAAGGCAAAGACGAGGAATTGAAATCAAGGCAGAATTGCAGGAAACAGATTTCAGGAGGTAGATTCGAATCGCCTTTAAAGCACATGAAAAGCGGCAAAACGTTGACAATGATGCCCTTGGCCAAAAAGGGCGTATGCGTTTTTTCCTGAATATATTCAGGAAAAAACGCATACGCCCTTTTTGGCCAACCAAGCAACCTGGAAAGGCAAATCAGCGCTACAAAGAAGTCTCGCTTCCCATCGGTCAAAACGGCCATGCTGAAAAAAGTGTCAAAAACAGAAATGCAGGACAGGCCATGGAGAAATGGGAGCCTTGCTACACTGATGGGCGGGATGTAAATTGCCAACAGCCACTCTGGAGAAGTGTACGGTGTGTCCTGAAACATCTAAAAAACACAGCTTAGAGAGCATAGGGCACTTCCACGCATGGGGGTATAAAGTGGGAAAATTAAAAATCAGCAAGACACAAGCACCCCAAAGTTTAGGGCTGCTCTGTTGACAAGGACCTCCACTTCATTCCACCTTAAATATCCCAGGAAACCGAAAAATGGATAAAAAATTTGAGGTCCATATGTACAATGGATTATCACTCAGCCATGAAATCAATGTCATAAGGCTAGTAGCAGCATGATGAGTGGATTTAGGTCCGACGATTCTAAGTGACATAAGTCACACAGAAAAGGACACTTCTCATAAGGTGTCACTTATAGAGGGAATGTAAAAACCGTTACACTTGAACTGAATTACAAAACAGAACAGAGTCACACATGCAGAAAACACACTATGGCTGCTTAACGGGAAAGGTGAGGTGGGGTGATACATAAAACAAGAG
This sequence comes from Balaenoptera physalus, assembly GCF_965194825.1. Classification (NCBI taxonomy): domain Eukaryota; kingdom Metazoa; phylum Chordata; class Mammalia; order Artiodactyla; family Balaenopteridae; genus Balaenoptera; species Balaenoptera physalus. The sequence goes on from NW_028126486.1 coordinate 838,519, forward strand.
TTTCAAATTAGCTCAGATACCGTTCCATAAACCCAATATGTAACAGACAAGACCTACTCCTTGCTCAGAGAACTGGACTCAACACGCCCGATTCACCGCACAAGAATATATCTGACTAGTAATAATCTTAAAACCTATGTATTGATATCTCTCTGTTAGTGTGTCAAGTGGGTGTAAAGCGGCATAAACACAGCCGTGAAAAGCAGCTAAACCCCATTATAAAAATAAATTACTTTTCAAAACCCATGAAACAAAGACAGTGAAAGAGAGAGAAATTCTTACACAATTCGTTCAGGGTCTGTGATGCAACCTGGATTGACCATATCTAGACCCACAGCTGGATGAGACATAAGGGTGGACACTCTTGGGGCTGAGAGGTTTGGTGAGGTTGGGTGAGCAAACGCAGACCCTTTAAAGTAATACTGCGTGCTACCCATCGCATGGGTCCCAAATCTCCAGGTTCAAGGGCATCTTCCTACATCGAAAACATGCATGAGAAACCCAGAAGATGGTACACCGTGTGATGGGGAAAGGTTTCTAAAACGCACCTCATTTCTCATCTCCTTGTGCTCGGGTTCGCCATTCCAGCCACTTTACTAGCAATCTCCCTACTTGGAGCATCAGCACCTTTAACCTCCTGTTCCGTACAGGTTGCTATTTGTCCTGAGGATGAACGGGAAGATGGGGAACCAATGAGAGACTAGCTCTTGGTGTTGGGACAGGCACAGGTCACTCTATTTTCCCATCAGGAAGAAGAATTAACCACAGGCTCAGCCTGCCCCCCGGAACCAGAACAGGGCCTGAAGCCATCCTGCGCTTTTGCGGCCAGCTCCCGAAAAAGCGAGTTGTAAAATGGAGCTTCAGGGCACTGCAATTCACAAACCTGCACAGTTATAAATGATAACTCTCGTCCACAAATATATTGAGGGAAGGCAAAGACGAGGAATTGAAATCAAGGCAGAATTGCAGGAAACAGATTTCAGGAGGTAGATTCGAATCGCCTTTAAAGCACATGAAAAGCGGCAAAACGTTGACAATGATGCCCTTGGCCAAAAAGGGCGTATGCGTTTTTTCCTGAATATATTCAGGAAAAAACGCATACGCCCTTTTTGGCCAACCAAGCAACCTGGAAAGGCAAATCAGCGCTACAAAGAAGTCTCGCTTCCCATCGGTCAAAAGGGCCATGCTGAAAAAAGTGTCAAAACCAGAAATGCAGGACAGGCCATGGAGAAATGGGAGCCTTGCTACACTGATGGGCGGGATGTAAATTGCCAACAGCCACTCTGGAGAAGTGTACGGTGTGTCCTGAAACATCTAAAAAACACAGCTTAGAGAGCATAGGGCACTTCCACGCATGGGGGTATAAAGTGGGAAAATTAAAAATCAGCAAGACACAAGCACCCCAAAGTTTAGGGCTGCTCTGTTGACAAGGACCTCCACTTCATTCCACCTTAAATATCCCAGGAAAGCGAAAAATGGATAAAAAATTTGAGGTCCATATGTACAATGGATTATCACTCAGCCATGAAATCAATGTCATAAGGCTAGTAGCAGCATGATGAGTGGATTTAGGTCCGACGATTCTAAGTGACATAAGTCACACAGAAAAGGACACTTCTCATAAGGTGTCACTTATAGAGGGAATGTAAAAACCGTTACACTTGAACTGAATTACAAAACAGAACAGAGTCACACATGCAGAAAACACACTATGGCTGCTTAACGGGAAAGGTGAGGTGGGGTGATACATAAAACAAGAGTTTCAAATTAGCTCAGATACCGTTCCATAAACCCAATATGTAACAGACAAGACCTACTCCTTGCTCAGAGAACTGGACTCAACACGCCCGATTCACCGCACAAGAATATATCTGACTAGTAATAATCTTAAAACCTATGTATTGATATCTCTCTGTTAGTGTGTCAAGTGGGTGTAAAGCAGCATAAACACAGCCGTGAAAAGCAGCTAAACCCCATTATAAAAATAAATTACTTTTCAAAACCCATGAAACAAAGACAGTGAAAGAGAGAGAAATTCTTACACAATTCGTTCAGGCTCTGTGATGCAACCTGGATTGACCATATCTAGACCCACAGCTGGATGAGACATAAGGGTGGACACTCTTGGGGCTGAGAGGTTTGGTGAGGTTGGGTGAGCAAACGCAGACCCTTTAAAGTAATACTGCGTGCTACCCAACGCATGGGTCCCAAATCTCCAGGTTCAAGGGCATCTTCCTACATCGAAAACATGCATGAGAAACCCAGAAGATGGTACACCGTGTGATGGGGAAAGGTTTCTAAAACGCACCTCATTTCTCATCTCCTTGTGCTCGGGTTCGCCATTCCAGCCACTTTAGTAGCAATCTCCCTACTTGGAGCATCAGCACCTTTAACCTCCTGTTCCGTACAGGTTGCTATTTGTCCTGAGGATGAACGGGAAGACGGGGAACCAATGAGAGACTAGCTCTTGGTGTTGGGACAGGCACAGGTCACTCTATTTTCCCATCAGGAAGAAGAATTAACCACAGGCTCAGCCTGCCCCCCGGAACCAGAACAGGGCCTGAAGCCATCCTGCGCTTTTGCTGCCAGCTCCCGAAAAAGCGAGTTGTAAAATGGAGCTTCAGGGCACTGCAATTCACAAACCTGCACAGTTATAAATGATAACTCTCGTCCACAAATATATTGAGGGAAGGCAAAGACGAGGAATTGAAATCAAGGCAGAATTGCAGGAAACAGATTTCAGGAGGTAGATTCGAATCGCCTTTAAAGCACATGAAAAGCGGCAAAACGTTGACAATGATGCCCTTGGCCAAAAAGGGCGTATGCGTTTTTTCCTGAATATATTCAGGAAAAAACGCATACGCCCTTTTTGGCCAACCAAGCAACCTGGAAAAGCAAATCAGCGCTACAAAGAAATCTCGCTTCCCATCGGTCAAAAGGGACATGCTGAAAAAAGTGTCAAAACCAGAAATGCAGGACAGGCCATGGAGAAATGGGAGCCTTGCTACACTGATGGGCGGGATGTAAATTGCCAACAGCCGCTCTGGAGAAGTGTACGGTGTGTCCTGAAACATCTAAAAAACACAGCTTAGAGAGCATAGGGCACTTCCACGCATGGGGGTATAAAGTGGGAAAATTAAAAATCAGCAAGACACAAGCACCCCAAAGTTTAGGGCTGCTCTGTTGACAAGGACCTCCACTTCATTCCACCTTAAATATCCCAGGAAAGCGAAAAATGGATAAAAAATTTGAGGTCCATATGTACAATGGATTATCACTCAGCCATGAAATCAATGTCATAAGGCTAGTAGCAGCATGATGAGTGGATTTACGTCCGACGATTCTAAGTGACATAAGTCACACAGAAAAGGACACTTCTCATAAGGTGTCACTTATAGAGGGAATGTAAAAACCGTTACACTTGAACTGAATTACAAAACAGAACAGAGTCACACATGCAGAAAACACACTATGGCTGCTTAACGGGAAAGGTGAGGTGGGGTGATACATAAAACAAGAGTTTCAAATTAGCTCAGATACCGTTCCATAAACCCAATATGTAACAGACAAGACCTACTCCTTGCTCAGAGAACTGGACTCAACACGCCCGATTCACCGCACAAGAATATATCTGACTAGTAATAATCTTAAAACCTATGTATTGATATCTCTCTGTTAGTGTGTCAAGTGGGTGTAAAGCAGCATAAACACAGCCGTGAAAAGCAGCTAAACCCCATTATAAAAATAAATTACTTTTCAAAACCCATGAAACAAAGACAGTGAAAGAGAGAGAAATTCTTACACAATTCGTTCAGGCTCTGTGATGCAACCTGGATTGACCATATCTAGACCCACAGCTGGATGAGACATAAGGGTGGACACTCTTGGGGCTGAGAGGTTTGGTGAGGTTGGGTGAGCAAACGCAGACCCTTTAAAGTAATACTGCGTGCTACCCATCGCATGGGTCCCAAATCTCCAGGTTCAAGGGCATCTTCCTACATCGAAAACATGCATGAGAAACCCAGAAGATGGTACACCGTGTGATGGGGAAAGGTTTCTAAAACGCACCTCATTTCTCATCTCCTTGTGCTCGGGTTCGCCATTCCAGCCACTTTACTAGCAATCTCCCTACTTGGAGCATCAGCACCTTTAACCTCCTGTTCCGTACAGGTTGCTATTTGTCCTGAGGATGAACGGGAAGACGGAGAACCAATGAGAGACTAGCTCTTGGTGTTGGGACAGGCACAGGTCACTCTATTTTCCCATCAGGAAGAAGAATTAACCACAGGCTCAGCCTGGCCCCCGGAACCAGAACAGGGCCTGAAGCCATCCTGCGCTTTTGCGGCCAGCTCCCGAAAAAGCGAGTTGTAAAATGGAGCTTCAGGGCACTGCAATTCACAAACCTGCACAGTTATAAATGATAACTCTCGTCCACAAATATATTGAGGGAAGGCAAAGACGAGGAATTGAAATCAAGGCAGAATTGCAGGAAACAGATTTCAGGAGGTAGATTCGAATCGCCTTTAAAGCACATGAAAAGCGGCAAAACGTTGACAATGATGCCCTTGGCCAAAAAGGGCGTATGCGTTTTTTCCTGAATATATTCAGGAAAAAACGCATACGCCCTTTTTGGCCAACCAAGCAACCTGGAAAGGCAAATCAGCGCTACAAAGAAGTCTCGCTTCCCATCGGTCAAAAGGGCCATGCTGAAAAAAGTGTCAAAACCAGAAATGCAGGACAGGCCATGGAGAAATGGGAGCCTTGCTACACTGATGGGCGGGATGTAAATTGCCAACAGCCACTCTGGAGAAGTGTACGGTGTGTCCTGAAACATCTAAAAAACACAGCTTAGAGAGCATAGGGCACTTCCACGCATGGGGGTATAAAGTGGGAAAATTAAAAATCAGCAAGACACAAGCACCCCAAAGTTTAGGGCTGCTCTGTTGACAAGGACCTCCACTTCATTCCACCTTAAATATCCCAGGAAAGCGAAAAATGGATAAAAAATTTGAGGTCCATATGTACAATGGATTATCACTCAGCCATGAAATCAATGTCATAAGGCTAGTAGCAGCATGATGAGTGGATTTACGTCCGACGATTCTAAGTGACATAAGTCACACAGAAAAGGACACTTCTCATAAGGTGTCACTTATAGAGGGAATGTAAAAACCGTTACACTTGAACTGAATTACAAAACAGAACAGAGTCACACATGCAGAAAACACACTATGGCTGCTTAACGGGAAAGGTGAGGTGGGGTGATACATAAAACAAGAGTTTCAAATTAGCTCAGATACCGTTCCATAAACCCAATATGTAACAGACAAGACCTACTCCTTGCTCAGAGAACTGGACTCAACACGCCCGATTCACCGCACAAGAATATATCTGACTAGTAATAATCTTAAAACCTATGTATTGATATCTCTCTGTTAGTGTGTCAAGTGGGTGTAAAGCGGCATAAACACAGCCGTGAAAAGCAGCTAAACCCCATTATAAAAATAAATTACTTTTCAAAACCCATGAAACAAAGACAGTGAAAGAGAGAGAAATTCTTACACAATTCGTTCAGGGTCTGTGATGCAACCTGGATTGACCATATCTAGACCCACAGCTGGATGAGACATAAGGGTGGACACTCTTGGGGCTGAGAGGTTTGGTGAGGTTGGGTGAGCAAACGCAGACCCTTTAAAGTAATACTGCGTGCTACCCATCGCATGGGTCCCAAATCTCCAGGTTCAAGGGCATCTTCCTACATCGAAAACATGCATGAGAAACCCAGAAGATGGTACACCGTGTGATGGGGAAAGGTTTCTAAAACGCACCTCATTTCTCATCTCCTTGTGCTCGGGTTCGCCATTCCAGCCACTTTACTAGCAATCTCCCTACTTGGAGCATCAGCACCTTTAACCTCCTGTTCCGTACAGGTTGCTATTTGTCCTGAGGATGAACGGGAAGACGGGGAACCAATGAGAGACTAGCTCTTGGTGTTGGGACAGGCACAGGTCACTCTATTTTCCCATCAGGAAGAAGAATTAACCACAGGCTCAGCCTGCCCCCCGGAACCAGAACAGGGCCTGAAGCCATCCTGCGCTTTTGCGGCCAGCTCCCGCAAAAGCGAGTTGTAAAATGGAGCTTCAGGGCACTGCAATTCACAAACCTGCACAGTTATAAATGATAACTCTCGTCCACAAATATATTGAGGGAAGGCAAAGACGAGGAATTGAAATCAAGGCAGAATTGCAGGAAACAGATTTCAGGAGGTAGATTCGAATCGCCTTTAAAGCACATGAAAAGCGGCAAAACGTTGACAATGATGCCCTTGGCCAAAAAGGGCGTATGCGTTTTTTCCTGAATATATTCAGGAAAAAACGCATACGCCCTTTTTGGCCAACCAAGCAACCTGGAAAGGCAAATCAGCGCTACAAAGAAGTCTCGCTTCCCATCGGTCAAAACGGCCATGCTGAAAAAAGTGTCAAAAACAGAAATGCAGGACAGGCCATGGAGAAATGGGAGCCTTGCTACACTGATGGGCGGGATGTAAATTGCCAACAGCCACTCTGGAGAAGTGTACGGTGTGTCCTGAAACATCTAAAAAACACAGCTTAGAGAGCATAGGGCACTTCCACGCATGGGGGTATAAAGTGGGAAAATTAAAAATCAGCAAGACACAAGCACCCCAAAGTTTAGGGCTGCTCTGTTGACAAGGACCTCCACTTCATTCCACCTTAAATATCCCAGGAAAGCGAAAAATGGATAAAAAATTTGAGGTCCATATGTACAATGGATTATCACTCAGCCATGAAATCAATGTCATAAGGCTAGTAGCAGCATGATGAGTGGATTTAGGTCCGACGATTCTAAGTGACATAAGTCACACAGAAAAGGACACTTCTCATAAGGTGTCACTTATAGAGGGAATGTAAAAACCGTTACACTTGAACTGAATTACAAAACAGAACAGAGTCACACATGCAGAAAACACACTATGGCTGCTTAACGGGAAAGGTGAGGTGGGGTGATACATAAAACAAGAGTTTCAAATTAGCTCAGATACCGTTCCATAAACCCAATATGTAACAGACAAGACCTACTCCTTGCTCAGAGAACTGGACTCAACACGCCCGATTCACCGCACAAGAATATATCTGACTAGTAATAATCTTAAAACCTATGTATTGATATCTCTCTGTTAGTGTGTCAAGTGGGTGTAAAGCGGCATAAACACAGCCGTGAAAAGCAGCTAAACCCCATTATAAAAATAAATTACTTTTCAAAACCCATGAAACAAAGACAGTGAAAGAGAGAGAAATTCTTACACAATTCGTTCAGGGTCTGTGATGCAACCTGGATTGACCATATCTAGACCCACAGCTGGATGAGACATAAGGGTGGACACTCTTGGGGCTGAGAGGTTTGGTGAGGTTGGGTGAGCAAACGCAGACCCTTTAAAGTAATACTGCGTGCTACCCATCGCATGGGTCCCAAATCTCCAGGTTCAAGGGCATCTTCCTACATCGAAAACATGCATGAGAAACCCAGAAGATGGTACACCGTGTGATGGGGAAAGGTTTCTAAAACGCACCTCATTTCTCATCTCCTTGTGCTCGGGTTCGCCATTCCAGCCACTTTACTAGCAATCTCCCTACTTGGAGCATCAGCACCTTTAACCTCCTGTTCCGTACAGGTTGCTATTTGTCCTGAGGATGAACGGGAAGACGGGGAACCAATGAGAGACTAGCTCTTGGTGTTGGGACAGGCACAGGTCACTCTATTTTCCCATCAGGAAGAAGAATTAACCACAGGCTCAGCCTGCCCCCCGGAACCAGAACAGGGCCTGAAGCCATCCTGCGCTTTTGCGGCCAGCTCCCGAAAAAGCGAGTTGTAAAATGGAGCTTCAGGGCACTGCAATTCACAAACCTGCACAGTTATAAATGATAACTCTCGTCCACAAATATATTGAGGGAAGGCAAAGACGAGGAATTGAAATCAAGGCAGAATTGCAGGAAACAGATTTCAGGAGGTAGATTCGAATCGCCTTTAAAGCACATGAAAAGCGGCAAAACGTTGACAATGATGCCCTTGGCCAAAAAGGGCGTATGCGTTTTTTCCTGAATATATTCAGGAAAAAACGCATACGCCCTTTTTGGCCAACCAAGCAACCTGGAAAGGCAAATCAGCGCTACAAAGAAGTCTCGCTTCCCATCGGTCAAAAGGGCCATGCTGAAAAAAGTGTCAAAACCAGAAATGCAGGACAGGCCATGGAGAAATGGGAGCCTTGCTACACTGATGGGCGGGATGTAAATTGCCAACAGCCACTCTGGAGAAGTGTACGGTGTGTCCTGAAACATCTAAAAAACACAGCTTAGAGAGCATAGGGCACTTCCACGCATGGGGGTATAAAGTGGGAAAATTAAAAATCAGCAAGACACAAGCACCCCAAAGTTTAGGGCTGCTCTGTTGACAAGGACCTCCACTTCATTCCACCTTAAATATCCCAGGAAAGCGAAAAATGGATAAAAAATTTGAGGTCCATATGTACAATGGATTATCACTCAGCCATGAAATCAATGTCATAAGGCTAGTAGCAGCATGATGAGTGGATTTACGTCCGACGATTCTAAGTGACATAAGTCACACAGAAAAGGACACTTCTCATAAGGTGTCACTTATAGAGGGAATGTAAAAACCGTTACACTTGAACTGAATTACAAAACAGAACAGAGTCACACATGCAGAAAACACACTATGGCTGCTTAACGGGAAAGGTGAGGTGGGGTGATACATAAAACAAGAGTTTCAAATTAGCTCAGATACCGTTCCATAAACCCAATATGTAACAGACAAGACCTACTCCTTGCTCAGAGAACTGGACTCAACACGCCCGATTCACCGCACAAGAATATATCTGACTAGTAATAATCTTAAAACCTATGTATTGATATCTCTCTGTTAGTGTGTCAAGTGGGTGTAAAGCAGCATAAACACAGCCGTGAAAAGCAGCTAAACCCCATTATAAAAATAAATTACTTTTCAAAACCCATGAAACAAAGACAGTGAAAGAGAGAGAAATTCTTACACAATTCGTTCAGGCTCTGTGATGCAACCTGGATTGACCATATCTAGACCCACAGCTGGATGAGACATAAGGGTGGACACTCTTGGGGCTGAGAGGTTTGGTGAGGTTGGGTGAGCAAACGCAGACCCTTTAAAGTAATACTGCGTGCTACCCAACGCATGGGTCCCAAATCTCCAGGTTCAAGGGCATCTTCCTACATCGAAAACATGCATGAGAAACCCAGAAGATGGTACACCGTGTGATGGGGAAAGGTTTCTAAAACGCACCTCATTTCTCATCTCCTTGTGCTCGGGTTCGCCATTCCAGCCACTTTAGTAGCAATCTCCCTACTTGGAGCATCAGCACCTTTAACCTCCTGTTCCGTACAGGTTGCTATTTGTCCTGAGGATGAACGGGAAGACGGGGAACCAATGAGAGACTAGCTCTTGGTGTTGGGACAGGCACAGGTCACTCTATTTTCCCATCAGGAAGAAGAATTAACCACAGGCTCAGCCTGCCCCCCGGAACCAGAACAGGGCCTGAAGCCATCCTGCGCTTTTGCTGCCAGCTCCCGAAAAAGCGAGTTGTAAAATGGAGCTTCAGGGCACTGCAATTCACAAACCTGCACAGTTATAAATGATAACTCTCGTCCACAAATATATTGAGGGAAGGCAAAGACGAGGAATTGAAATCAAGGCAGAATTGCAGGAAACAGATTTCAGGAGGTAGATTCGAATCGCCTTTAAAGCACATGAAAAGCGGCAAAACGTTGACAATGATGCCCTTGGCCAAAAAGGGCGTATGCGTTTTTTCCTGAATATATTCAGGAAAAAACGCATACGCCCTTTTTGGCCAACCAAGCAACCTGGAAAGGCAAATCAGCGCTACAAAGAAATCTCGCTTCCCATCGGTCAAAAGGGACATGCTGAAAAAAGTGTCAAAACCAGAAATGCAGGACAGGCCATGGAGAAATGGGAGCCTTGCTACACTGATGGGCGGGATGTAAATTGCCAACAGCCGCTCTGGAGAAGTGTACGGTGTGTCCTGAAACATCTAAAAAACACAGCTTAGAGAGCATAGGGCACTTCCACGCATGGGGGTATAAAGTGGGAAAATTAAAAATCAGCAAGACACAAGCACCCCAAAGTTTAGGGCTGCTCTGTTGACAAGGACCTCCACTTCATTCCACCTTAAATATCCCAGGAAAGCGAAAAATGGATAAAAAATTTGAGGTCCATATGTACAATGGATTATCACTCAGCCATGAAATCAATGTCATAAGGCTAGTAGCAGCATGATGAGTGGATTTAGGTCCGACGATTCTAAGTGACATAAGTCACACAGAAAAGGACACTTCTCATAAGGTGTCACTTATAGAGGGAATGTAAAAACCGTTACACTTGAACTGAATTACAAAACAGAACAGAGTCACACATGCAGAAAACACACTATGGCTGCTTAACGGGAAAGGTGAGGTGGGGTGATACATAAAACAAGAGTTTCAAATTAGCTCAGATACCGTTCCATAAACCCAATATGTAACAGACAAGACCTACTCCTTGCTCAGAGAACTGGACTCAACACGCCCGATTCACCGCACAAGAATATATCTGACTAGTAATAATCTTAAAACCTATGTATTGATATCTCTCTGTTAGTGTGTCAAGTGGGTGTAAAGCAGCATAAACACAGCCGTGAAAAGCAGCTAAACCCCATTATAAAAATAAATTACTTTTCAAAACCCATGAAACAAAGACAGTGAAAGAGAGAGAAATTCTTACACAATTCGTTCAGGCTCTGTGATGCAACCTGGATTGACCATATCTAGACCCACAGCTGGATGAGACATAAGGGTGGACACTCTTGGGGCTGAGAGGTTTGGTGAGGTTGGGTGAGCAAACGCAGACCCTTTAAAGTAATACTGCGTGCTACCCATCGCATGGGTCCCAAATCTCCAGGTTCAAGGGCATCTTCCTACATCGAAAACATGCATGAGAAACCCAGAAGATGGTACACCGTGTGATGGGGAAAGGTTTCTAAAACGCACCTCATTTCTCATCTCCTTGTGCTCGGGTTCGCCATTCCAGCCACTTTACTAGCAATCTCCCTACTTGGAGCATCAGCACCTTTAACCTCCTGTTCCGTACAGGTTGCTATTTGTCCTGAGGATGAACGGGAAGACGGAGAACCAATGAGAGACTAGCTCTTGGTGTTGGGACAGGCACAGGTCACTCTATTTTCCCATCAGGAAGAAGAATTAACCACAGGCTCAGCCTGGCCCCCGGAACCAGAACAGGGCCTGAAGCCATCCTGCGCTTTTGCGGCCAGCTCCCGAAAAAGCGAGTTGTAAAATGGAGCTTCAGGGCACTGCAATTCACAAACCTGCACAGTTATAAATGATAACTCTCGTCCACAAATATATTGAGGGAAGGCAAAGACGAGGAATTGAAATCAAGGCAGAATTGCAGGAAACAGATTTCAGGAGGTAGATTCGAATCGCCTTTAAAGCACATGAAAAGCGGCAAAACGTTGACAATGATGCCCTTGGCCAAAAAGGGCGTATGCGTTTTTTCCTGAATATATTCAGGAAAAAACGCATACGCCCATTTTGGCCAACCAAGCAACCTGGAAAGGCAAATCAGCGCTACAAAGAAGTCTCGCTTCCCATCGGTCAAAAGGGCCATGCTGAAAAAAGTGTCAAAACCAGAAATGCAGGACAGGCCATGGAGAAATGGGAGCCTTGCTACACTGATGGGCGGGATGTAAATTGCCAACAGCCACTCTGGAGAAGTGTACGGTGTGTCCTGAAACATCTAAAAAACACAGCTTAGAGAGCATAGGGCACTTCCACGCATGGGGGTATAAAGTGGGAAAATTAAAAATCAGCAAGACACAAGCACCCCAAAGTTTAGGGCTGCTCTGTTGACAAGGACCTCCCCTTCATTCCACCTTAAATATCCCAGGAAAGTGAAAAATGGATAAAAAATTTGAGGTCCATATGTACAATGGATTATCACTCAGCCATGAAATCAATGTCATAAGGCTAGTAGCAGCATGATGAGTGGATTTAGGTCCGACGATTCTAAGTGACATAAGTCACACAGAAAAGGACACTTCTCATAAGGTGTCACTTATAGAGGGAATGTAAAAACCGTTACACTTGAACTGAATTACAAAACAGAACAGAGTCACACATGCAGAAAACACACTATGGCTGCTTAACGGGAAAGGTGAGGTGGGGTGATACATAAAACAAGAGTTTCAAATTAGCTCAGATACCGTTCCATAAACCCAATATGTAACAGACAAGACCTACTCCTTGCTCAGAGAACTGGACTCAACACGCCCGATTCACCGCACAAGAATATATCTGACTAGTAATAATCTTAAAACCTATGTATTGATATCTCTCTGTTAGTGTGTCAAGTGGGTGTAAAGCGGCATAAACACAGCCGTGAAAAGCAGCTAAACCCCATTGTAAAAATAAATTACTTTTCAAAACCCATGAAAGAAAGACAGTGAAAGAGAGAGAAATTCTTACACAATTCGTTCAGGGTCTGTGATGCAACCTGGATTGACCATATCTAGACCCACAGCTGGATGAGACATAAGGGTGGACACTTTTGCGGCTGAGAGATTTGGTGAGGTAGGGTGAGCAAACGCAGACCCTTTAAAGTAGTACTGCGTGCTACCCATCGCATGGGTCCCAAATCTCCATGTTCAAGGGCATCTTCCTACATCGAAAACATGCATGAGAAACCCAGAAGATGGTACACCGTGTGATGGGGAAAGGTTTCTAAAACGCACCTCATTTCTCATCTCCTTGTGCTCGGTTTCGCCATTCCAGCCACTTTACTAGCAATCTCCCTACTTGGAGCATCAGCACCTTTAACCTCCTGTTCCGTACAGGTTGCTATTTGTCCTGAGGATGAACGGGAAGACGGGGAACCAATGAGAGACTAGCTCTTGGTGTTGGGACAGGCACAGGTCACTCTATTTTCCCATCAGGAAGAAGAATTAACCACAGGCTCAGCCTGCCCCCCGGAACCAGAACAGGGCCTGAAGCCATCCTGCGCTTTTGCGGCCAGCTCCCGAAAAAGCGAGTTGTAAAATGGAGCTTCAGGGCACTGCAATTCACAAACTTGCACAGTTATAAATGATAACTCTCGTCCACAAATATATTGAGGGAAGGCAAAGACGAGGAATTGAAATCAAGGCAGAATTGCAGGAAACAGATTTCAGGAGGTAGATTCGAATCGCCTTTAAAGCACATGAAAAGCGGCAAAACGTTGACAATGATGCCCTTGGCCAAAAAGGGCGTATGCGTTTTTTCCTGAATATATTCAGGAAAAAACGCATACGCCCTTTTTGGCCAACCAAGCAACCTGGAAAGGCAAATCAGCGCTACAAAGAAGTCTCGCTTCCCATCGGTCAAAAGGGCCATGCTGAAAAAAGTGTCAAAACCAGAAATGCAGGACAGGCCATGGAGAAATGGGAGCCTTGCTACACTGATGGGCGGGATGTAAATTGCCAACAGCCACTCTGGAGAAGTGTACGGTGTGTCCTGAAACATCTAAAAAACACAGCTTAGAGAGCATAGGGCACTTCCACGCATGGGGGTATAAAGTGGGAAAATTAAAAATCAGCAAGACACAAGCACCCCAAAGTTTAGGGCTGCTCTGTTGACAAGGACCTCCACTTCATTCCACCTTAAATATCCCAGGAAAGCGAAAAATGGATAAAAAATTTGAGGTCCATATGTACAATGGATTATCACTCAGCCATGAAATCAATGTCATAAGGCTAGTAGCAGCATGATGAGTGGATTTACGTCCGACGATTCTAAGTGACATAAGTCACACAGAAAAGGACACTTCTCATAAGGTGTCACTTATAGAGGGAATGTAAAAACCGTTACACTTGAACTGAATTACAAAACAGAACAGAGTCACACATGCAGAAAACACACTATGGCTGCTTAACGGGAAAGGTGAGGTGGGGTGATACATAAAACAAGAGTTTCAAATTAGCTCAGATACCATTCCATAAACCCAATATGTAACAGACAAGACCTACTCCTTGCTCAGAGAACTGGACTCAACACGCCCGATTCACCGCACAAGAATATATCTGACTAGTAATAATCTTAAAACCTATGTATTGATATCTCTCTGTTAGTGTGTCAAGTGGGTGTAAAGCGGCATAAACACAGCCGTGAAAAGCAGCTAAACCCCATTATAAAAATAAATTACTTTTCAAAACCCATGAAACAAAGACAGTGAAAGAGAGAGAAATTCTTACACAATTCGTTCAGGGTCTGTGATGCAACCTGGATTGACCATATCTAGACCCACAGCTGGATGAGACATAAGGGTGGACACTCTTGGGGCTGAGAGGTTTGGTGAGGTTGGGTGAGCAAACGCAGACCCTTTAAAGTAATACTGCGTGCTACCCATCGCATGGGTCCCAAATCTCCATGTTCAAGGGCATCTTCCTACATCGAAAACATGCATGAGAAACCCAGAAGATGGTACACCGTGTGATGGGGAAAGGTTTCTAAAACGCACCTCATTTCTCATCTCCTTGTGCTCGGGTTCGCCATTCCAGCCACTTTACTAGCAATCTCCCTACTTGGAGCATCAGCACCTTTAACCTCCTGTTCCGTACAGGTTGCTATTTGTCCTGAGGATGAACGGGAAGACGGGGAACCAATGAGAGACTAGCTCTTGGTGTTGGGACAGGCACAGGTCACTCTATTTTCCCATCAGGAAGAAGAATTAACCACAGGCTCAGCCTGCTCCCCGGAACCAGAACAGGGCCTGAAGCCATCCTGCGCTTTTGCGGCCAGCTCCCGAAAAAGCGAGTTGTAAAATGGAGCTTCAGGGCACTGCAATTCACAAACCTGCACAGTTATAAATGATAACTCTCGTCCACAAATATATTGAGGGAAGGCAAAGACGAGGAATTGAAATCAAGGCAGAATTGCAGGAAACAGATTTCAGGAGGTAGATTCGAATCGCCTTTAAAGCACATGAAAAGCGGCAAAACGTTGACAATGATGCCCTTGGCCAAAAAGGGCGTATGCGTTTTTTCCTGAATATATTCAGGAAAAAACGCATACGCCCTTTTTGGCCAACCAAGCAACCTGGAAAGGCAAATCAGCGCTACAAAGAAATCTCGCTTCCCATCGGTCAAAAGGGCCATGCTGAAAAAAGTGTCAAAACCAGAAATGCAGGACAGGCCATGGAGAAATGGGAGCCTTGCTACACTGATGGGCGGGATGTAAATTGCCAACAGCCGCTCTGGAGAAGTGTACGGTGTGTCCTGAAACATCTAAAAAACACAGCTTAGAGAGCATAGGGCACTTCCACGCATGGGGGTATAAAGTGGGAAAATTAAAAATCAGCAAGACACAAGCACCCCAAAGTTTAGGGCTGCTCTGTTGACAAGGACCTCCACTTCATTCCACCTTAAATATCCCAGGAAAGCGAAAAATGGATAAAAAATTTGAGGTCCATATGTACAATGGATTATCACTCAGCCATGAAATCAATGTCATAAGGCTAGTAGCAGCATGATGAGTGGATTTAGGTCCGACGATTCTAAGTGACATAAGTCAC
Organism: Balaenoptera physalus; assembly: GCF_965194825.1. NCBI lineage: Eukaryota > Metazoa > Chordata > Mammalia > Artiodactyla > Balaenopteridae > Balaenoptera > Balaenoptera physalus. The sequence continues at coordinate 854,200 of NW_028126486.1, forward strand.
ACAGAAAAGGACACTTCTCATAAGGTGTCACTTATAGAGGGAATGTAAAAACCGTTACACTTGAACTGAATTACAAAACAGAACAGAGTCACACATGCAGAAAACACACTATGGCTGCTTAACGGGAAAGGTGAGGTGGGGTGATACATAAAACAAGAGTTTCAAATTAGCTCAGATACCGTTCCATAAACCCAATATGTAACAGACAAGACCTACTCCTTGCTCAGAGAACTGGACTCAACACGCCCGATTCACCGCACAAGAATATATCTGACTAGTAATAATCTTAAAACCTATGTATTGATATCTCTCTGTTAGTGTGTCAAGTGGGTGTAAAGCAGCATAAACACAGCCGTGAAAAGCAGCTAAACCCCATTATAAAAATAAATTACTTTTCAAAACCCATGAAACAAAGACAGTGAAAGAGAGAGAAATTCTTACACAATTCGTTCAGGCTCTGTGATGCAACCTGGATTGACCATATCTAGACCCACAGCTGGATGAGACATAAGGGTGGACACTCTTGGGGCTGAGAGGTTTGGTGAGGTTGGGTGAGCAAACGCAGACCCTTTAAAGTAATACTGCGTGCTACCCATCGCATGGGTCCCAAATCTCCAGGTTCAAGGGCATCTTCCTACATCGAAAACATGCATGAGAAACCCAGAAGATGGTACACCGTGTGATGGGGAAAGGTTTCTAAAACGCACCTCATTTCTCATCTCCTTGTGCTCGGGTTCGCCATTCCAGCCACTTTACTAGCAATCTCCCTACTTGGAGCATCAGCACCTTTAACCTCCTGTTCCGTACAGGTTGCTATTTGTCCTGAGGATGAACGGGAAGACGGAGAACCAATGAGAGACTAGCTCTTGGTGTTGGGACAGGCACAGGTCACTCTATTTTCCCATCAGGAAGAAGAATTAACCACAGGCTCAGCCTGGCCCCCGGAACCAGAACAGGGCCTGAAGCCATCCTGCGCTTTTGCGGCCAGCTCCCGAAAAAGCGAGTTGTAAAATGGAGCTTCAGGGAACTGCAATTCACAAACCTGCACAGTTATAAATGATAACTCTCGTCCACAAATATATTGAGGGAAGGCAAAGACGAGGAATTGAAATCAAGGCAGAATTGCAGGAAACAGATTTCAGGAGGTAGATTCGAATCGCCTTTAAAGCACATGAAAAGCGGCAAAACGTTGACAATGATGCCCTTGGCCAAAAAGGGCGTATGCGTTTTTTCCTGAATATATTCAGGAAAAAACGCATACGCCCTTTTTGGCCAACCAAGCAACCTGGAAAGGCAAATCAGCGCTACAAAGAAGTCTCGCTTCCCATCGGTCAAAAGGGCCATGCTGAAAAAAGTGTCAAAACCAGAAATGCAGGACAGGCCATGGAGAAATGGGAGCCTTGCTACACTGATGGGCGGGATGTAAATTGCCAACAGCCACTCTGGAGAAGTGTACGGTGTGTCCTGAAACATCTAAAAAACACAGCTTAGAGAGCATAGGGCACTTCCACGCATGGGGATATAAAGTGGGAAAATTAAAAATCAGCAAGACACAAGCACCCCAAAGTTTAGGGCTGCTCTGTTGACAAGGACCTCCCCTTCATTCCACCTTAAATATCCCAGGAAAGCGAAAAATGGATAAAAAATTTGAGGTCCATATGTACAATGGATTATCACTCAGCCATGAAATCAATGTCATAAGGCTAGTAGCAGCATGATGAGTGGATTTAGGTCCGACGATTCTAAGTGACATAAGTCACACAGAAAAGGACACTTCTCATAAGGTGTCACTTATAGAGGGAATGTAAAAACCGTTACACTTGAACTGAATTACAAAACAGAACAGAGTCACACATGCAGAAAACACACTATGGCTGCTTAACGGGAAAGGTGAGGTGGGGTGATACATAAAACAAGAGTTTCAAATTAGCTCAGATACCGTTCCATAAACCCAATATGTAACAGACAAGACCTACTCCTTGCTCAGAGAACTGGACTCAACACGCCCGATTCACCGCACAAGAATATATCTGACTAGTAATAATCTTAAAACCTATGTATTGATATCTCTCTGTTAGTGTGTCAAGTGGGTGTAAAGCGGCATAAACAGAGCCGTGAAAAGCAGCTAAACCCCATTGTAAAAATAAATTACTTTTCAAAACCCATGAAACAAAGACAGTGAAAGAGAGAGAAATTCTTACACAATTCGTTCAGGGTCTGTGATGCAACCTGGATTGACCATATCTAGACCCACAGCTGGATGAGACATAAGGGTGGACACTCTTGCGGCTGAGAGATTTGGTGAGGTAGGGTGAGCAAACGCAGACCCTTTAAAGTAGTACTGCGTGCTACCCATCGCATGGGTCCCAAATCTCCATGTTCAAGGGCATCTTCCTACATCGAAAACATGCATGAGAAACCCAGAAGATGGTACACCGTGTGATGGGGAAAGGTTTCTAAAACGCACCTCATTTCTCATCTCCTTGTGCTCGGGTTCGCCATTCCAGCCACTTTACTAGCAATCTCCCTACTTGGAGCATCAGCACCTTTAACCTCCTGTTCCGTACAGGTTGCTATTTGTCCTGAGGATGAACGGGAAGACGGGGAACCAATGAGAGACTAGCTCTTGGTGTTGGGACAGGCACAGGTCACTCTATTTTCCCATCAGGAAGAAGAATTAACCACAGGCTCAGCCTGCCCCCCGGAACCAGAACAGGGCCTGAAGCCATCCTGCGCTTTTGCGGCCAGCTCCCGAAAAAGCGAGTTGTAAAATGGAGCTTCAGGGCACTGCAATTCACAAACCTGCACAGTTATAAATGATAACTCTCGTCCACAAATATATTGAGGGAAGGCAAAGACGAGGAATTGAAATCAAGGCAGAATTGCAGGAAACAGATTTCAGGAGGTAGATTCGAATCGCCTTTAAAGCACATGAAAAGCGGCAAAACGTTGACAATGATGCCCTTGGCCAAAAAGGGCGTATGCGTTTTTTCCTGAATATATTCAGGAAAAAACGCATACGCCCTTTTTGGCCAACCAAGCAACCTGGAAAGGCAAATCAGCGCTACAAAGAAGTCTCGCTTCCCATCGGTCAAAAGGGCCATGCTGAAAAAAGTGTCAAAACCAGAAATGCAGGACAGGCCATGGAGAAATGGGAGCCTTGCTACACTGATGGGCGGGATGTAAATTGCCAACAGCCACTCTGGAGAAGTGTACGGTGTGTCCTGAAACATCTAAAAAACACAGCTTAGAGAGCATAGGGCACTTCCACGCATGGGGGTATAAAGTGGGAAAATTAAAAATCAGCAAGACACAAGCACCCCAAAGTTTAGGGCTGCTCTGTTGACAAGGACCTCCACTTCATTCCACCTTAAATATCCCAGGAAAGCGAAAAATGGATAAAAAATTTGAGGTCCATATGTACAATGGATTATCACTCAGCCATGAAATCAATGTCATAAGGCTAGTAGCAGCATGATGAGTGGATTTACGTCCGACGATTCTAAGTGACATAAGTCACACAGAAAAGGACACTTCTCATAAGGTGTCACTTATAGAGGGAATGTAAAAACCGTTACACTTGAACTGAATTACAAAACAGAACAGAGTCACACATGCAGAAAACACACTATGGCTGCTTAACGGGAAAGGTGAGGTGGGGTGATACATAAAACAAGAGTTTCAAATTAGCTCAGATACCGTTCCATAAACCCAATATGTAACAGACAAGACCTACTCCTTGCTCAGAGAACTGGACTCAACACGCCCGATTCACCGCACAAGAATATATCTGACTAGTAATAATCTTAAAACCTATGTATTGATATCTCTCTGTTAGTGTGTCAAGTGGGTGTAAAGCGGCATAAACACAGCCGTGAAAAGCAGCTAAACCCCATTATAAAAATAAATTACTTTTCAAAACCCATGAAACAAAGACAGTGAAAGAGAGAGAAATTCTTACACAATTCGTTCAGGGTCTGTGATGCAACCTGGATTGACCATATCTAGACCCACAGCTGGATGAGACATAAGGGTGGACACTCTTGGGGCTGAGAGGTTTGGTGAGGTTGGGTGAGCAAACGCAGACCCTTTAAAGTAATACTGCGTGCTACCCATCGCATGGGTCCCAAATCTCCAGGTTCAAGGGCATCTTCCTACATCGAAAACATGCATGAGAAACCCAGAAGATGGTACACCGTGTGATGGGGAAAGGTTTCTAAAACGCACCTCATTTCTCATCTCCTTGTGCTCGGGTTCGCCATTCCAGCCACTTTACTAGCAATCTCCCTACTTGGAGCATCAGCACCTTTAACCTCCTGTTCCGTACAGGTTGCTATTTGTCCTGAGGATGAACGGGAAGACGGGGAACCAATGAGAGACTAGCTCTTGGTGTTGGGACAGGCACAGGTCACTCTATTTTCCCATCAGGAAGAAGAATTAACCACAGGCTCAGCCTGCCCCCCGGAACCAGAACAGGGCCTGAAGCCATCCTGCGCTTTTGCGGCCAGCTCCCGCAAAAGCGAGTTGTAAAATGGAGCTTCAGGGCACTGCAATTCACAAACCTGCACAGTTATAAATGATAACTCTCGTCCACAAATATATTGAGGGAAGGCAAAGACGAGGAATTGAAATCAAGGCAGAATTGCAGGAAACAGATTTCAGGAGGTAGATTCGAATCGCCTTTAAAGCACATGAAAAGCGGCAAAACGTTGACAATGATGCCCTTGGCCAAAAAGGGCGTATGCGTTTTTTCCTGAATATATTCAGGAAAAAACGCATACGCCCTTTTTGGCCAACCAAGCAACCTGGAAAGGCAAATCAGCGCTACAAAGAAGTCTCGCTTCCCATCGGTCAAAACGGCCATGCTGAAAAAAGTGTCAAAAACAGAAATGCAGGACAGGCCATGGAGAAATGGGAGCCTTGCTACACTGATGGGCGGGATGTAAATTGCCAACAGCCACTCTGGAGAAGTGTACGGTGTGTCCTGAAACATCTAAAAAACACAGCTTAGAGAGCATAGGGCACTTCCACGCATGGGGGTATAAAGTGGGAAAATTAAAAATCAGCAAGACACAAGCACCCCAAAGTTTAGGGCTGCTCTGTTGACAAGGACCTCCACTTCATTCCACCTTAAATATCCCAGGAAAGCGAAAAATGGATAAAAAATTTGAGGTCCATATGTACAATGGATTATCACTCAGCCATGAAATCAATGTCATAAGGCTAGTAGCAGCATGATGAGTGGATTTAGGTCCGACGATTCTAAGTGACATAAGTCACACAGAAAAGGACACTTCTCATAAGGTGTCACTTATAGAGGGAATGTAAAAACCGTTACACTTGAACTGAATTACAAAACAGAACAGAGTCACACATGCAGAAAACACACTATGGCTGCTTAACGGGAAAGGTGAGGTGGGGTGATACATAAAACGAGAGTTTCAAATTAGCTCAGATACCGTTCCATAAACCCAATATGTAACAGACAAGACCTACTCCTTGCTCAGAGAACTGGACTCAACACGCCCGATTCACCGCACAAGAATATATCTGACTAGTAATAATCTTAAAACCTATGTATTGATATCTCTCTGTTAGTGTGTCAAGTGGGTGTAAAGCGGCATAAACACAGCCGTGAAAAGCAGCTAAACCCCATTATAAAAATAAATTACTTTTCAAAACCCATGAAACAAAGACAGTGAAAGAGAGAGAAATTCTTACACAATTCGTTCAGGGTCTGTGATGCAACCTGGATTGACCATATCTAGACCCACAGCTGGATGAGACATAAGGGTGGACACTCTTGGGGCTGAGAGGTTTGGTGAGGTTGGGTGAGCAAACGCAGACCCTTTAAAGTAATACTGCGTGCTACCCATCGCATGGGTCCCAAATCTCCAGGTTCAAGGGCATCTTCCTACATCGAAAACATGCATGAGAAACCCAGAAGATGGTACACCGTGTGATGGGGAAAGGTTTCTAAAACGCACCTCATTTCTCATCTCCTTGTGCTCGGGTTCGCCATTCCAGCCACTTTACTAGCAATCTCCCTACTTGGAGCATCAGCACCTTTAACCTCCTGTTCCGTACAGGTTGCTATTTGTCCTGAGGATGAACGGGAAGACGGGGAACCAATGAGAGACTAGCTCTTGGTGTTGGGACAGGCACAGGTCACTCTATTTTCCCATCAGGAAGAAGAATTAACCACAGGCTCAGCCTGCCCCCCGGAACCAGAACAGGGCCTGAAGCCATCCTGCGCTTTTGCGGCCAGCTCCCGAAAAAGCGAGTTGTAAAATGGAGCTTCAGGGCACTGCAATTCACAAACCTGCACAGTTATAAATGATAACTCTCGTCCACAAATATATTGAGGGAAGGCAAAGACGAGGAATTGAAATCAAGGCAGAATTGCAGGAAACAGATTTCAGGAGGTAGATTCGAATCGCCTTTAAAGCACATGAAAAGCGGCAAAACGTTGACAATGATGCCCTTGGCCAAAAAGGGCGTATGCGTTTTTTCCTGAATATATTCAGGAAAAAACGCATACGCCCTTTTTGGCCAACCAAGCAACCTGGAAAGGCAAATCAGCGCTACAAAGAAGTCTCGCTTCCCATCGGTCAAAAGGGCCATGCTGAAAAAAGTGTCAAAACCAGAAATGCAGGACAGGCCATGGAGAAATGGGAGCCTTGCTACACTGATGGGCGGGATGTAAATTGCCAACAGCCACTCTGGAGAAGTGTACGGTGTGTCCTGAAACATCTAAAAAACACAGCTTAGAGAGCATAGGGCACTTCCACGCATGGGGGTATAAAGTGGGAAAATTAAAAATCAGCAAGACACAAGCACCCCAAAGTTTAGGGCTGCTCTGTTGACAAGGACCTCCACTTCATTCCACCTTAAATATCCCAGGAAAGCGAAAAATGGATAAAAAATTTGAGGTCCATATGTACAATGGATTATCACTCAGCCATGAAATCAATGTCATAAGGCTAGTAGCAGCATGATGAGTGGATTTAGGTCCGACGATTCTAAGTGACATAAGTCACACAGAAAAGGACACTTCTCATAAGGTGTCACTTATAGAGGGAATGTAAAAACCGTTACACTTGAACTGAATTACAAAACAGAACAGAGTCACACATGCAGAAAACACACTATGGCTGCTTAACGGGAAAGGTGAGGTGGGGTGATACATAAAACAAGAGTTTCAAATTAGCTCAGATACCGTTCCATAAACCCAATATGTAACAGACAAGACCTACTCCTTGCTCAGAGAACTGGACTCAACACGCCCGATTCACCGCACAAGAATATATCTGACTAGTAATAATCTTAAAACCTATGTATTGATATCTCTCTGTTAGTGTGTCAAGTGGGTGTAAAGCAGCATAAACACAGCCGTGAAAAGCAGCTAAACCCCATTATAAAAATAAATTACTTTTCAAAACCCATGAAACAAAGACAGTGAAAGAGAGAGAAATTCTTACACAATTCGTTCAGGCTCTGTGATGCAACCTGGATTGACCATATCTAGACCCACAGCTGGATGAGACATAAGGGTGGACACTCTTGGGGCTGAGAGGTTTGGTGAGGTTGGGTGAGCAAACGCAGACCCTTTAAAGTAATACTGCGTGCTACCCAACGCATGGGTCCCAAATCTCCAGGTTCAAGGGCATCTTCCTACATCGAAAACATGCATGAGAAACCCAGAAGATGGTACACCGTGTGATGGGGAAAGGTTTCTAAAACGCACCTCATTTCTCATCTCCTTGTGCTCGGGTTCGCCATTCCAGCCACTTTAGTAGCAATCTCCCTACTTGGAGCATCAGCACCTTTAACCTCCTGTTCCGTACAGGTTGCTATTTGTCCTGAGGATGAACGGGAAGACGGGGAACCAATGAGAGACTAGCTCTTGGTGTTGGGACAGGCACAGGTCACTCTATTTTCCCATCAGGAAGAAGAATTAACCACAGGCTCAGCCTGCCCCCCGGAACCAGAACAGGGCCTGAAGCCATCCTGCGCTTTTGCTGCCAGCTCCCGAAAAAGCGAGTTGTAAAATGGAGCTTCAGGGCACTGCAATTCACAAACCTGCACAGTTATAAATGATAACTCTCGTCCACAAATATATTGAGGGAAGGCAAAGACGAGGAATTGAAATCAAGGCAGAATTGCAGGAAACAGATTTCAGGAGGTAGATTCGAATCGCCTTTAAAGCACATGAAAAGCGGCAAAACGTTGACAATGATGCCCTTGGCCAAAAAGGGCGTATGCGTTTTTTCCTGAATATATTCAGGAAAAAACGCATACGCCCTTTTTGGCCAACCAAGCAACCTGGAAAGGCAAATCAGCGCTACAAAGAAATCTCGCTTCCCATCGGTCAAAAGGGACATGCTGAAAAAAGTGTCAAAACCAGAAATGCAGGACAGGCCATGGAGAAATGGGAGCCTTGCTACACTGATGGGCGGGATGTAAATTGCCAACAGCCGCTCTGGAGAAGTGTACGGTGTGTCCTGAAACATCTAAAAAACACAGCTTAGAGAGCATAGGGCACTTCCACGCATGGGGGTATAAAGTGGGAAAATTAAAAATCAGCAAGACACAAGCACCCCAAAGTTTAGGGCTGCTCTGTTGACAAGGACCTCCACTTCATTCCACCTTAAATATCCCAGGAAAGCGAAAAATGGATAAAAAATTTGAGGTCCATATGTACAATGGATTATCACTCAGCCATGAAATCAATGTCATAAGGCTAGTAGCAGCATGATGAGTGGATTTACGTCCGACGATTCTAAGTGACATAAGTCACACAGAAAAGGACACTTCTCATAAGGTGTCACTTATAGAGGGAATGTAAAAACCGTTACACTTGAACTGAATTACAAAACAGAACAGAGTCACACATGCAGAAAACACACTATGGCTGCTTAACGGGAAAGGTGAGGTGGGGTGATACATAAAACAAGAGTTTCAAATTAGCTCAGATACCGTTCCATAAACCCAATATGTAACAGACAAGACCTACTCCTTGCTCAGAGAACTGGACTCAACACGCCCGATTCACCGCACAAGAATATATCTGACTAGTAATAATCTTAAAACCTATGTATTGATATCTCTCTGTTAGTGTGTCAAGTGGGTGTAAAGCAGCATAAACACAGCCGTGAAAAGCAGCTAAACCCCATTATAAAAATAAATTACTTTTCAAAACCCATGAAACAAAGACAGTGAAAGAGAGAGAAATTCTTACACAATTCGTTCAGGCTCTGTGATGCAACCTGGATTGACCATATCTAGACCCACAGCTGGATGAGACATAAGGGTGGACACTCTTGGGGCTGAGAGGTTTGGTGAGGTTGGGTGAGCAAACGCAGACCCTTTAAAGTAATACTGCGTGCTACCCATCGCATGGGTCCCAAATCTCCAGGTTCAAGGGCATCTTCCTACATCGAAAACATGCATGAGAAACCCAGAAGATGGTACACCGTGTGATGGGGAAAGGTTTCTAAAACGCACCTCATTTCTCATCTCCTTGTGCTCGGGTTCGCCATTCCAGCCACTTTACTAGCAATCTCCCTACTTGGAGCATCAGCACCTTTAACCTCCTGTTCCGTACAGGTTGCTATTTGTCCTGAGGATGAACGGGAAGACGGAGAACCAATGAGAGACTAGCTCTTGGTGTTGGGACAGGCACAGGTCACTCTATTTTCCCATCAGGAAGAAGAATTAACCACAGGCTCAGCCTGGCCCCCGGAACCAGAACAGGGCCTGAAGCCATCCTGCGCTTTTGCGGCCAGCTCCCGAAAAAGCGAGTTGTAAAATGGAGCTTCAGGGCACTGCAATTCACAAACCTGCACAGTTATAAATGATAACTCTCGTCCACAAATATATTGAGGGAAGGCAAAGACGAGGAATTGAAATCAAGGCAGAATTGCAGGAAACAGATTTCAGGAGGTAGATTCGAATCGCCTTTAAAGCACATGAAAAGCGGCAAAACGTTGACAATGATGCCCTTGGCCAAAAAGGGCGTATGCGTTTTTTCCTGAATATATTCAGGAAAAAACGCATACGCCGTTTTTGGCCAACCAAGCAACCTGGAAAGGCAAATCAGCGCTACAAAGAAGTCTCGCTTCCCATCGGTCAAAACGGCCATGCTGAAAAAAGTGTCAAAACCAGAAATGCAGGACAGGCCATGGAGAAATGTGAGCCTTGCTACACTGATGGGCGGGATGTAAATTGCCAACAGCCACTCTGGAGAAGTGTATGGTGTGTCCTGAAACATCTAAAAAACACAGCTTAGAGAGCATAGGTCACTTCCACGCATGGGGGTATAAAGTGGGAAAATTAAAAATCAGCAAGACACAAGCACCCCAAAGTTTAGGGCTGCTCTGTTGACAAGGACCTCCACTTCATTCCACCTTAAATATCCCAGGAAAGCGAAAAATGGATAAAAAATTTGAGGTCCATATGTACAATGGATTATCACTCAGCCATGAAATCAATGTCATAAGGCTAGTAGCAGCATGATGAGTGGATTTAGGTCCGACGATTCTAAGTGACATAAGTCACACAGAAAAGGACACTTCTCATAAGGTGTCACTTATAGAGGGAATGTAAAAACCGTTACACTTGAACTGAATTACAAAACAGAACAGAGTCACACATGCAGAAAACACACTATGGCTGCTTAACGGGAAAGGTGAGGTGGGGTGATACATAAAACAAGAGTTTCAAATTAGCTCAGATACCGTTCCATAAACCCAATATGTAACAGACAAGACCTACTCCTTGCTCAGAGAACTGGACTCAACACGCCCGATTCACCGCACAAGAATATATCTGACTAGTAATAATCTTAAAACCTATGTATTGATATCTCTCTGTTAGTGTGTCAAGTGGGTGTAAAGCAGCATAAACACAGCCGTGAAAAGCAGCTAAACCCCATTATAAAAATAAATTACTTTTCAAAACCCATGAAACAAAGACAGTGAAAGAGAGAGAAATTCTTACACAATTCGTTCAGGGTCTGTGATGCAACCTGGATTGACCATATCTAGACCCACAGCTGGATGAGACATAAGGGTGGACACTCTTGGGGCTGAGAGGTTTGGTGAGGTTGGGTGAGCAAACGCAGACCCTTTAAAGTAATACTGCGTGCTACCCATCGCATGGGTCCCAAATCTCCAGGTTCAAGGGCATCTTCCTACATCGAAAACATGCATGAGACACCCAGAAGATGGTACACCGTGTGATGGGGAAAGGTTTCTAAAACGCACCTCATTTCTCATCTCCTTGTGCTCGGGTTCGCCATTCCAGCCACTTTACTAGCAATCTCCCTACTTGGAGCATCAGCACCTTTAACCTCCTGTTCCGTACAGGTTGCTATTTGTCCTGAGGATGAACGGGAAGACGGGGAACCAATGAGAGACTAGCTCTTGGTGTTGGGACAGGCACAGGTCACTCTATTTTCCCATCAGGAAGAAGAATTAACCACAGGCTCAGCCTGCCCCCCGGAACCAGAACAGGGCCTGAAGCCATCCTGCGCTTTTGCGGCCAGCTCCCGAAAAAGCGAGTTGTAAAATGGAGCTTCAGGGCACCGCAATTCACAAACCTGCACAGTTATAAATGATAACTCTCGTCCACAAATATATTGAGGGAAGGCAAAGACGAGGAATTGAAATCAAGGCAGAATTGCAGGAAACAGATTTCAGGAGGTAGATTCGAATCGCCTTTAAAGCACATGAAAAGCGGCAAAACGTTGACAATGATGCCCTTGGCCAAAAAGGGCGTATGCGTTTTTTCCTGAATATATTCAGGAAAAAACGAATACGCCCTTTTTGGCCAACCAAGCAACCTGGAAAGGCAAATCAGCGCTACAAAGAAGTCTCGCTTCCCATCGGTCAAAAGGGCCATGCTGAAGAAAGTGTCAAAACCAGAAATGCAGGACAGGCCATGGAGAAATGGGAGCCTTGCTACACTGATGGGCGGGATGTAAATTGCCAACAGCCACTCTGGAGAAGTGTACGGTGTGTCCTGAAACATCTAAAAAACACAGCTTAGAGAGCATAGGGCACTTCCACGCATGGGGGTATAAAGTGGGAAAATTAAAAATCAGCAAGACACAAGCACCCCAAAGTTTAGGGCTGCTCTGTTGACAAGGACCTCCACTTCATTCCACCTTAAATATCCCAGGAAAGCGAAAAATGGATAAAAAATTTGAGGTCCATATGTACAATGGATTATCACTCAGCCATGAAATCAATGTCATAAGGCTAGTAGCAGCATGATGAGTGGATTTAGGTCCGACGATTCTAAGTGACATAAGTCACACAGAAAAGGACACTTCTCATAAGGTGTCACTTATAGAGGGAATGTAAAAACCGTTACACTTGAACTGAATTACAAAACAGAACAGAGTCACACATGCAGAAAACACACTATGGCTGCTTAACGGGAAAGGTGAGGTGGGGTGATACATAAAACAAGAGTTTCAAATTAGCTCAGATACCGTTCCATAAACCCAATATGTAACAGACAAGACCTACTCCTTGCTCAGAGAACTGGACTCAACACGCCCGATTCACCGCACAAGAATATATCTGACTAGTAATAATCTTAAAACCTATGTATTGATATCTCTCTGTTAGTGTGTCAAGTGGGTGTAAAGCAGCATAAACACAGCCGTGAAAAGCAGCTAAACCCCATTATAAAAATAAATTACTTTTCAAAACCCATGAAACAAAGACAGTGAAAGAGAGAGAAATTCTTACACAATTCGTTCAGGGTCTGTGATGCAACCTGGATTGACCATATCTAGACCCACAGCTGGATGAGACATAAGGGTGGACACTCTTGGGGCTGAGAGGTTTGGTGAGGTTGGGTGAGCAAACGCAGACCCTTTAAAGTAATACTGCGTGCTACCCATCGCATGGGTCCCAAATCTCCAGGTTCAAGGGCATCTTCCTACATCGAAAACATGCATGAGACACCCAGAAGATGGTACACCGTGTGATGGGGAAAGGTTTCTAAAACGCACCTCATTTCTCATCTCCTTGTGCTCGGGTTCGCCATTCCAGCCACTTTACTAGCAATCTCCCTACTTGGAGCATCAGCACCTTTAACCTCCTGTTCCGTACAGGTTGCTATTTGTCCTGAGGATGAACGGGAAGACGGGGAACCAATGAGAGACTAGCTCTTGGTGTTGGGACAGGCACAGGTCACTCTATTTTCCCATCAGGAAGAAGAATTAACCACAGGCTCAGCCTGCCCCCCGGAACCAGAACAGGGCCTGAAGCCATCCTGCGCTTTTGCGGCCAGCTCCCGAAAAAGCGAGTTGTAAAATGGAGCTTCAGGGCACCGCAATTCACAAACCTGCACAGTTATAAATGATAACTCTCGTCCACAAATATATTGAGGGAAGGCAAAGACGAGGAATTGAAATCAAGGCAGAATTGCAGGAAACAGATTTCAGGAGGTAGATTCGAATCGCCTTTAAAGCACATGAAAAGCGGCAAAACGTTGACAATGATGCCCTTGGCCAAAAAGGGCGTATGCGTTTTTTCCTGAATATATTCAGGAAAAAACGCATACGCCCTTTTTGGCCAACCAAGCAACCTGGAAAGGCAAATCAGCGCTACAAAGAAGTCTCGCTTCCCATCGGTCAAAAGGGCCATGCTGAAGAAAGTGTCAAAACCAGAAATGCAGTACAGGCCATGGAGAAATGGGAGCCTTGCTACACTGATGGGCGGGATGTAAATTGCCAACAGCCACTCTGGAGAAGTGTACGGTGTGTCCTGAAACATCTAAAAAACACAGCTTAGAGAGCATAGGTCACTTCCACGCATGGGGGTATAAAGTGGGAAAATTAAAAATCAGCAAGACACAAGCACCCCAAAGTTTAGGGCTGCTCTGTTGACAAGGACCTCCACTTCATTCCACCTTAAATATCCCAGGAAAGCGAAAAATGGATAAAAAATTTGAGGTCCATATGTACAATGGATTATCACTCAGCCATGAAATCAATGTCATAAGGCTAGTAGCAGCATGATGAGTGGATTTAGGTCCGACGATTCTAAGTGACATAAGTCACACAGAAAAGGACACTTCTCATAAGGTGTCACTTATAGAGGGAATGTAAAAACCGTTACACTTGAACTGAATTACAAAACAGAACAGAGTCACACATGCAGAAAACACACTATGGCTGCTTAACGGGAAAGGTGAGGTGGGGTGATACATAAAACAAGAGTTTCAAATTAGCTCAGATACCGTTCCATAAACCCAATATGTAACAGACAAGACCTACTCCTTGCTCAGAGAACTGGACTCAACACGCCCGATTCACCGCACAAGAATATATCTGACTAGTAATAATCTTAAAACCTATGTATTGATATCTCTCTGTTAGTGTGTCAAGTGGGTGTAAAGCAGCATAAACACAGCCGTGAAAAGCAGCTAAACCCCATTATAAAAATAAATTACTTTTCAAAACCCATGAAACAAAGACAGTGAAAGAGAGAGAAATTCTTACACAATTCGTTCAGGGTCTGTGATGCAACCTGGATTGACCATATCTAGACCCACAGCTGGATGAGACATAAGGGTGGACACTCTTGGGGCTGAGAGGTTTGGTGAGGTTGGGTGAGCAAACGCAGACCCTTTAAAGTAATACTGCGTGCTACCCATCGCATGGGTCCCAAATCTCCAGGTTCAAGGGCATCTTCCTACATCGAAAACATGCATGAGACACCCAGAAGATGGTACACCGTGTGATGGGGAAAGGTTTCTAAAACGCACCTCATTTCTCATCTCCTTGTGCTCGGGTTCGCCATTCCAGCCACTTTACTAGCAATCTCCCTACTTGGAGCATCAGCACCTTTAACCTCCTGTTCCGTACAGGTTGCTATTTGTCCTGAGGATGAACGGGAAGACGGGGAACCAATGAGAGACTAGCTCTTGGTGTTGGGACAGGCACAGGTCACTCTATTTTCCCATCAGGAAGAAGAATTAACCACAGGCTCAGCCTGCCCCCCGGAACCAGAACAGGGCCTGAAGCCATCCTGCGCTTTTGCGGCCAGCTCCCGAAAAAGCGAGTTGTAAAATGGAGCTTCAGGGCACCGCAATTCACAAACCTGCACAGTTATAAATGATAACTCTCGTCCACAAATATATTGAGGGAAGGCAAAGACGAGGAATTGAAATCAAGGCAGAATTGCAGGAAACAGATTTCAGGAGGTAGATTCGAATCGCCTTTAAAGCACATGAAAAGCGGCAAAACGTTGACAATGATGCCCTTGGCCAAAAAGGGCGTATGCGTTTTTTCCTGAATATATTCAGGAAAAAACGAATACGCCCTTTTTGGCCAACCAAGCAACCTGGAAAGGCAAATCAGCGCTACAAAGAAGTCTCGCTTCCCATCGGTCAAAAGGGCCATGCTGAAGAAAGTGTCAAAACCAGAAATGCAGGACAGGCCATGGAGAAATGGGAGCCTTGCTACACTGATGGGCGGGATGTAAATTGCCAACAGCCACTCTGGAGAAGTGTACGGTGTGTCCTGAAACATCTAAAAAACACAGCTTAGAGAGCATAGGGCACTTCCACGCATGGGGGTATAAAGTGGGAAAATTAAAAATCAGCAAGACACAAGCACCCCAAAGTTTAGGGCTGCTCTGTTGACAAGGACCTCCACTTCATTCCACCTTAAATATCCCAGGAAAGCGAAAAATGGATAAAAAATTTGAGGTCCATATGTACAATGGATTATCACTCAGCCATGAAATCAATGTCATAAGGCTAGTAGCAGCATGATGAGTGGATTTAGGTCCGACGATTCTAAGTGACATAAGTCACACAGAAAAGGACACTTCTCATAAGGTGTCACTTATAGAGGGAATGTAAAAACCGTTACACTTGAACTGAATTACAAAACAGAACAGAGTCACACATGCAGAAAACACACTATGGCTGCTTAACGGGAAAGGTGAGGTGGGGTGATACATAAAACAAGAGTTTCAAATTAGCTCAGATACCGTTCCATAAACCCAATATGTAACAGACAAGACCTACTCCTTGCTCAGAGAACTGGACTCAACACGCCCGATTCACCGCACAAGAATATATCTGACTAGTAATAATCTTAAAACCTATGTATTGATATCTCTCTGTTAGTGTGTCAAGTGGGTGTAAAGCAGCATAAACACAGCCGTGAAAAGCAGCTAAACCCCATTATAAAAATAAATTACTTTTCAAAACCCATGAAACAAAGACAGTGAAAGAGAGAGAAATTCTTACACAATTCGTTCAGGGTCTGTGATGCAACCTGGATTGACCATATCTAGACCCACAGCTGGATGAGACATAAGGGTGGACACTCTTGGGGCTGAGAGGTTTGGTGAGGTTGGGTGAGCAAACGCAGACCCTTTAAAGTAATACTGCGTGCTACCCATCGCATGGGTCCCAAATCTCCAGGTTCAAGGGCATCTTCCTACATCGAAAACATGCATGAGACACCCAGAAGATGGTACACCGTGTGATGGGGAAAGGTTTCTAAAACGCACCTCATTTCTCATCTCCTTGTGCTCGGGTTCGCCATTCCAGCCACTTTACTAGCAATCTCCCTACTTGGAGCATCAGCACCTTTAACCTCCTGTTCCGTACAGGTTGCTATTTGTCCTGAGGATGAACGGGAAGACGGGGAACCAATGAGAGACTAGCTCTTGGTGTTGGGACAGGCACAGGTCACTCTATTTTCCCATCAGGAAGAAGAATTAACCACAGGCTCAGCCTGCCCCCCGGAACCAGAACAGGGCCTGAAGCCATCCTGCGCTTTTGCGGCCAGCTCCCGAAAAAGCGAGTTGTAAAATGGAGCTTCAGGGCACCGCAATTCACAAACCTGCACAGTTATAAATGATAACTCTCGTCCACAAATATATTGAGGGAAGGCAAAGACGAGGAATTGAAATCAAGGCAGAATTGCAGGAAACAGATTTCAGGAGGTAGATTCGAATCGCCTTTAAAGCACATGAAAAGCGGCAAAACGTTGACAATGATGCCCTTGGCCAAAAAGGGCGTATGCGTTTTTTCCTGAATATATTCAGGAAAAAACGCATACGCCCTTTTTGGCCAACCAAGCAACCTGGAAAGGCAAATCAGCGCTACAAAGAAGTCTCGCTTCCCATCGGTCAAAAGGGCCATGCTGAAGAAAGTGTCAAAACCAGAAATGCAGTACAGGCCATGGAGAAATGGGAGCCTTGCTACACTGATGGGCGGGATGTAAATTGCCAACAGCCACTCTGGAGAAGTGTACGGTGTGTCCTGAAACATCTAAAAAACACAGCTTAGAGAGCATAGGTCACTTCCACGCATGGGGGTATAAAGTGGGAAAATTAAAAATCAGCAAGACACAAGCACCCCAAAGTTTAGGGCTGCTCTGTTGACAAGGACCTCCACTTCATTCCACCTTAAATATCCCAGGAAAGCGAAAAATGGATAAAAAATTTGAGGTCCATATGTACAATGGATTATCACTCAGCCATGAAATCAATGTCATAAGGCTAGTAGCAGCATGATGAGTGGATTTAGGTCCGACGATTCTAAGTGACATAAGTCACACAGAAAAGGACACTTCTCATAAGGTGTCACTTATAGAGGGAATGTAAAAACCGTTACACTTGAACTGAATTACAAAACAGAACAGAGTCACACATGCAGAAAACACACTATGGCTGCTTAACGGGAAAGGTGAGGTGGGGTGATACATAAAACAAGAGTTTCAAATTAGCTCAGATACCGTTCCATAAACCCAATATGTAACAGACAAGACCTACTCCTTGCTCAGAGAACTGGACTCAACACGCCCGATTCACCGCACAAGAATATATCTGACTAGTAATAATCTTAAAACCTATGTATTGATATCTCTCTGTTAGTGTGTCAAGTGGGTGTAAAGCAGCATAAACACAGCCGTGAAAAGCAGCTAAACCCCATTATAAAAATAAATTACTTTTCAAAACCCATGAAACAAAGACAGTGAAAGAGAGAGAAATTCTTACACAATTCGTTCAGGGTCTGTGATGCAACCTGGATTGACCATATCTAGACCCACAGCTGGATGAGACATAAGGGTGGACACTCTTGGGGCTGAGAGGTTTGGTGAGGTTGGGTGAGCAAACGCAGACCCTTTAAAGTAATACTGCGTGCTACCCATCGCATGGGTCCCAAATCTCCAGGTTCAAGGGCATCTTCCTACATCGAAAACATGCATGAGACACCCAGAAGATGGTACACCGTGTGATGGGGAAAGGTTTCTAAAACGCACCTCATTTCTCATCTCCTTGTGCTCGGGTTCGCCATTCCAGCCACTTTACTAGCAATCTCCCTACTTGGAGCATCAGCACCTTTAACCTCCTGTTCCGTACAGGTTGCTATTTGTCCTGAGGATGAACGGGAAGACGGGGAACCAATGAGAGACTAGCTCTTGGTGTTGGGACAGGCACAGGTCACTCTATTTTCCCATCAGGAAGAAGAATTAACCACAGGCTCAGCCTGCCCCCCGGAACCAGAACAGGGCCTGAAGCCATCCTGCGCTTTTGCGGCCAGCTCCCGAAAAAGCGAGTTGTAAAATGGAGCTTCAGGGCACCGCAATTCACAAACCTGCACAGTTATAAATGATAACTCTCGTCCACAAATATATTGAGGGAAGGCAAAGACGAGGAATTGAAATCAAGGCAGAATTGCAGGAAACAGATTTCAGGAGGTAGATTCGAATCGCCTTTAAAGCACATGAAAAGCGGCAAAACGTTGACAATGATGCCCTTGGCCAAAAAGGGCGTATGCGTTTTTTCCTGAATATATTCAGGAAAAAACGAATACGCCCTTTTTGGCCAACCAAGCAACCTGGAAAGGCAAATCAGCGCTACAAAGAAGTCTCGCTTCCCATCGGTCAAAAGGGCCATGCTGAAGAAAGTGTCAAAACCAGAAATGCAGTACAGGCCATGGAGAAATGGGAGCCTTGCTACACTGATGGGCGGGATGTAAATTGCCAACAGCCACTCTGGAGAAGTGTACGGTGTGTCCTGAAACATCTAAAAAACACAGCTTAGAGAGCATAGGGTACTTCCACGCATGGGGGTATAAAGTGGGAAAATTAAAAATCAGCAAGACACAAGCACCCCAAAGTTTAGGGCTGCTCTGTTGACAAGGACCTCCACTTCATTCCACCTTAAATATCCCAGGAAAGCGAAAAATGGATAAAAAATTTGAGGTCCATATGTACAATGGATTATCACTCAGCCATGAAATCAATGTCATAAGGCTAGTAGCAGCATGATGAGTGGATTTAGGTCCGACGATTCTAAGTGACATAAGTCACACAGAAAAGGACACTTCTCATAAGGTGTCACTTATAGAGGGAATGTAAAAACCGTTACACTTGAACTGAATTACAAAACAGAACAGAGTCACACATGCAGAAAACACACTATGGCTGCTTAACGGGAAAGGTGAGGTGGGGTGATACATAAAACAAGAGTTTCAAATTAGCTCAGATACCGTTCCATAAACCCAATATGTAACAGACAAGACCTACTCCTTGCTCAGAGAACTGGACTCAACACGCCCGATTCACCGCACAAGAATATATCTGACTAGTAATAATCTTAAAACCTATGTATTGATATCTCTCTGTTAGTGTGTCAAGTGGGTGTAAAGCAGCATAAACACAGCCGTGAAAAGCAGCTAAACCCCATTATAAAAATAAATTACTTTTCAAAACCCATGAAACAAAGACAGTGAAACAGAGAGAAATTCTTACACAATTCGTTCAGGGTCTGTGATGCAACCTGGATTGACCATATCTAGACCCACAGCTGGATGAGACATAAGGGTGGACACTCTTGGGGCTGAGAGGTTTGGTGAGGTTGGGTGAGCAAACGCAGACCCTTTAAAGTAATACTGCGTGCTACCCATCGCATGGGTCCCAAATCTCCAGGTTCAAGGGCATCATCCTACATCGAAAACATGCATGAGAAACCCAGAAGATGGTACACCGTGTGATGGGGAAAGGTTTCTAAAACGCACCTCATTTCTCATCTCCTTGTGCTCGGGTTCGCCATTCCAGCCACTTTACTAGCAATCTCCCTACTTGGAGCATCAGCACCTTTAACCTCCTGTTCCGTACAGGTTGCTATTTGTCCTGAGGATGAACGGGAAGACGGGGAACCAATGAGAGACTAGCTCTTGGTGTTGGGACAGGCACAGGTCACTCTATTTTCCCATCAGGAAGAAGAATTAACCACAGGCTCAGCCTGCCCCCCGGAACCAGAACAGGGCCTGAAGCCATCCTGCGCTTTTGCGGCCAGCTCCCGAAAAAGCGAGTTGTAAAATGGAGCTTCAGGGCACCGCAATTCACAAACCTGCACAGTTATAAATGATAACTCTCGTCCACAAATATATTGAGGGAAGGCAAAGACGAGGAATTGAAATCAAGGCAGAATTGCAGGAAACAGATTTCAGGAGGTAGATTCGAATCGCCTTTAAAGCACATGAAAAGCGGCAAAACGTTGACAATGATGCCCTTGGCCAAAAAGGGCGTATGCGTTTTTTCCTGAATATATTCAGGAAAAAACGCATACGCCCTTTTTGGCCAACCAAGCAACCTGGAAAGGCAAATCAGCGCTACAAAGAAGTCTCGCTTCCCATCGGTCAAAAGGGCCATGCTGAAAAAAGTGTCAAAACCAGAAATGCAGGACAGGCCATGGAGAAATGGGAGCCTTGCTACACTGATGGGCGGGATGTAAATTGCCAACAGCCACTCTGGAGAAGTGTACGGTGTGTCCTGAAACATCTAAAAAACACAGCTTAGAGAGCATAGGGCACTTCCACGCATGGGGGTATAAAGTGGGAAAATTAAAAATCAGCAAGACACAAGCACCCCAAAGTTTAGGGCTGCTCTGTTGACAAGGACCTCCACTTCATTCCACCTTAAATATCCCAGGAAAGCGAAAAATGGATAAAAAATTTGAGGTCCATATGTCCAATGGATTATCACTCAGCCATGAAATCAATGTCATAAGGCTAGTAGCAGCATGATGAGTGGATTTAGGTCCGACGATTCTAAGTGACATAAGTCACACAGAAAAGGACACTTCTCATAAGGTGTCACTTATAGAGGGAATGTAAAAACCGTTACACTTGAACTGAATTACAAAACAGAACAGAGTCACACATGCAGAAAACACACTATGGCTGCTTAACGGGAAAGGTGAGGTGGGGTGATACATAAAACAAGAGTTTCAAATTAGCTCAGATACCGTTCCATAAACCCAATATGTAACAGACAAGACCTACTCCTTGCTCAGAGAACTGGACTCAACACGCCCGATTCACCACACAAGAATATATCTGACTAGTAATAATCTTAAAACCTATGTATTGATATCTCTCTGTTAGTGTGTCAAGTGGGTGTAAAGCAGCATAAACACAGCCGTGAAAAGCAGCTAAACCCCATTATAAAAATAAATTACTTTTCAAAACCCATGAAACAAAGACAGTGAAAGAGAGAGAAATTCTTACACAATTCGTTCAGGGTCTGTGATGCAACCTGGATTGACCATATCTAGACCCACAGCTGGATGAGACATAAGGGTGGACACTCTTGGGGCTGAGAGGTTTGGTGAGGTTGGGTGAGCAAACGCAGACCCTTTAAAGTAATACTGCGTGCTACCCATCGCATGGGTCCCAAATCTCCAGGTTCAAGGGCATCTTCCTACATCGAAAACATGCATGAGAAACCCAGAAGATGGTACACCGTGTGATGGGGAAAGGTTTCTAAAACGCACCTCATTTCTCATCTCCTTGTGCTCGGGTTCGCCATTCCAGCCACTTTACTAGCAATCTCCCTACTTGGAGCATCAGCACCTTTAACCTCCTGTTCCGTACAGGTTGCTATTTGTCCTGAGGATGAACGGGAAGACGGGGAACCAATGAGAGACTAGCTCTTGGTGTTGGGACAGGCACAGGTCACTCTATTTTCCCATCAGGAAGAAGAATTAACCACAGGCTCAGCCTGCCCCCCGGAACCAGAACAGGGCCTGAAGCCATCCTGCGCTTTTGCGGCCAGCTCCCGAAAAAGCGAGTTGTAAAATGGAGCTTCAGGGCACTGCAATTCACAAACCTGCACAGTTATAAATGATAACTCTCGTCCACAAATATATTGAGGGAAGGCAAAGACGAGGAATTGAAATCAAGGCAGAATTGCAGGAAACAGATTTCAGGAAGTAGATTCGAATCGCCTTTAAAGCACATGAAAAGCGGCAAAACGTTGACAATGATGCCCTTGGCCAAAAAGGGCGTATGCGTTTTTTCCTGAATATATTCAGGAAAAAACGCATACGCCCTTTTTGGCCAACCAAGCAACCTGGAAAGGCAAATCAGCGCTACAAAGAAGTCTCGCTTCCCATCGGTCAAAACGGCCATGCTGAAAAAAGTGTCAAAACCAGAAATGCAGGACAGGCCATGGAGAAATGGGAGCCTTGCTACACTGATGGGCGGGATGTAAATTGCCAACAGCCACTCTGGAGAAGTGTACGGTGTGTCCTGAAACATCTAAAAAACACAGCTTAGAGAGCATAGGGCACTTCCACGCATGGGGGTATAAAGTGGGAAAATTAAAAATCAGCAAGACACAAGCACCCCAAAGTTTAGGGCTGCTCTGTTGACAAGGACCTCCACTTCATTCCACCTTAAATATCCCAGGAAAGCGAAAAATGGATAAAAAATTTGAGGTCCATATGTACAATGGATTATCACTCAGCCATGAAATCAATGTCATAAGGCTAGTAGCAGCATGATGAGTGGATTTAGGTCCGACGATTCTAAGTGACATAAGTCACACAGAAAAGGACACTTCTCATAAGGTGTCACTTATAGAGGGAATGTAAAAACCGTTACACTTGAACTGAATTACAAAACAGAACAGAGTCACACTTGCAGAAAACACACTATGGCTGCTTAACGGGAAAGGTGAGGTGGGGTGATACATAAAACGAGAGTTTCAAATTAGCTCAGATACCGTTCCATAAACCCAATATGTAACAGACAAGACCTACTCCTTGCTCAGAGAACTGGACTCAACACGCCCGATTCACCACACAAGAATATATCTGACTAGTAATAATCTTAAAACCTATGTATTGATATCTCTCTGTTAGTGTGTCAAGTGGGTGTAAAGCGGCATAAACACAGCCGTGAAAAGCAGCTAAACCCCATTATAAAAATAAATTACTTTTCAAAACCCATGAAACAAAGACAGTGAAAGAGAGAGAAATTCTTACACAATTCGTTCAGGGTCTGTGATGCAACCTGGATTGACCATATCTAGACCCACAGCTGGATGAGACATAAGGGTGGACACTCTTGGGGCTGAGAGGTTTGGTGAGGTTGGGTGAGCAAACGCAGACCCTTTAAAGTAATACTGCGTGCTACCCATCGCATGGGTCCCAAATCTCCAGGTTCAAGGGCATCTTCCTACATCGAAAACATGCATGAGAAACCCAGAAGATGGTACACCGTGTGATGGGGAAAGGTTTCTAAAACGCACCTCATTTCTCATCTCCTTGTGCTCGGGTTCGCCATTCCAGCCACTTTACTAGCAATCTCCCTACTTGGAGCATCAGCACCTTTAACCTCCTGTTCCGTACAGGTTGCTATTTGTCCTGAGGATGAACGGGAAGACGGGGAACCAATGAGAGACTAGCTCTTGGTGTTGGGACAGGCACAGGTCACTCTATTTTCCCATCAGGAAGAAGAATTAACCACAGGCTCAGCCTGCCCCCCGGAACCAGAACAGGGCCTGAAGCCATCCTGCGCTTTTGCGGCCAGCTCCCGCAAAAGCGAGTTGTAAAATGGAGCTTCAGGGCACTGCAATTCACAAACCTGCACAGTTATAAATGATAACTCTCGTCCACAAATATATTGAGGGAAGGCAAAGACGAGGAATTGAAATCAAGGCAGAATTGCAGGAAACAGATTTCAGGAGGTAGATTCGAATCGCCTTTAAAGCACATGAAAAGCGGCAAAACGTTGACAATGATGCCCTTGGCCAAAAAGGGCGTATGCGTTTTTTCCTGAATATATTCAGGAAAAAACGCATACGCCCTTTTTGGCCAACCAAGCAACCTGGAAAGGCAAATCAGCGCTACAAAGAAGTCTCGCTTCCCATCGGTCAAAACGGCCATGCTGAAAAAAGTGTCAAAAACAGAAATGCAGGACAGGCCATGGAGAAATGGGAGCCTTGCTACACTGATGGGCGGGATGTAAATTGCCAACAGCCACTCTGGAGAAGTGTACGGTGTGTCCTGGAACATCTAAAAAACACAGCTTAGAGAGCATAGGGCACTTCCACGCATGGGGGTATAAAGTGGGAAAATTAAAAATCAGCAAGACACAAGCACCCCAAAGTTTAGGGCTGCTCTGTTGACAAGGACCTCCACTTCATTCCACCTTAAATATCCCAGGAAAGCGAAAAATGGATAAAAAATTTGAGGTCCATATGTACAATGGATTATCACTCAGCCATGAAATCAATGTCATAAGGCTAGTAGCAGCATGATGAGTGGATTTAGGTCCGACGACTCTAAGTGACATAAGTCACACAGAAAAGGACACTTCTCATAAGGTGTCACTTATAGAGGGAATGTAAAAACCGTTACACTTGAACTGAATTACAAAACAGAACAGAGTCACACATGCAGAAAACACACTATGGCTGCTTAACGGGAAAGGTGAGGTGGGGTGATACATAAAACAAGAGTTTCAAATTAGCTCAGATACCGTTCCATAAACCCAATATGTAACAGACAAGACCTACTCCTTGCTCAGAGAACTGGACTCAACACGCCCGATTCACCGCACAAGAATATATCTGACTAGTAATAATCTTAAAACCTATGTATTGATATCTCTCTGTTAGTGTGTCAAGTGGGTGTAAAGCGGCATAAACACAGCCGTGAAAAGCAGCTAAACCCCATTATAAAAATAAATTACTTTTCAAAACCCATGAAACAAAGACAGTGAAAGAGAGAGAAATTCTTACACAATTCGTTCAGGGTCTGTGATGCAACCTGGATTGAAAATATCTAGACCCACAGCTGGATGAGACATAAGGGTGGACACTCTTGGGGCTGAGAGGTTTGGTGAGGTTGGGTGAGCAAACGCAGACCCTTTAAAGTAATACTGCGTGCTACCCATCGCATGGGTCCCAAATCTCCAGGTTCAAGGGCATCTTCCTACATCGAAAACATGCATGAGAAACCCAGAAGATGGTACACCGTGTGATGGGGAAAGGTTTCTAAAACGCACCTCATTTCTCATCTCCTTGTGCTCGGGTTCGCCATTCCAGCCACTTTACTAGCAATCTCCCTACTTGGAGCATCAGCACCTTTAACCTCCTGTTCCGTACAGGTTGCTATTTGTCCTGAGGATGAACGGGAAGACGGGGAACCAATGAGAGACTAGCTCTTGGTGTTGGGACAGGCACAGGTCACTCTATTTTCCCATCAGGAAGAAGAATTAACCACAGGCTCAGCCTGCCCCCCGGAACCAGAACAGGGCCTGAAGCCATCCTGCGCTTTTGCGGCCAGCTCCCGAAAAAGCGAGTTGTAAAATGGAGCTTCAGGGCACTGCAATTCACAAACCTGCACAGTTATAAATGATAACTCTCGTCCACAAATATATTGAGGGAAGGCAAAGACGAGGAATTGAAATCAAGGCAGAATTGCAGGAAACAGATTTCAGGAGGTAGATTCGAATCGCCTTTAAAGCACATGAAAAGCGGCAAAACGTTGACAATGATGCCCTTGGCCAAAAAGGGCGTATGCGTTTTTCCCTGAATATATTCAGGAAAAAACGCATACGCCCTTTTTGGCCAACCAAGCAACCTGGAAAGGCAAATCAGCGCTACAAAGAAGTCTCGCTTCCCATCGGTCAAAAGGGCCATGCTGAAAAAAGTGTCAAAACCAGAAATGCAGGACAGGCCATGGAGAAATGGGAGCCTTGCTACACTGATGGGCGGGATGTAAATTGCCAACAGCCACTCTGGAGAAGTGTACGGTGTGTCCTGAAACATCTAAAAAACACAGCTTAGAGAGCATAGGGCACTTCCACGCATGGGGGTATAAAGTGGGAAAATTAAAAATCAGCAAGACACAAGCACCCCAAAGTTTAGGGCTGCTCTGTTGACAAGGACCTCCACTTCATTCCACCTTAAATATCCCAGGAAAGCGAAAAATGGATAAAAAATTTGAGGTCCATATGTACAATGGATTATCACTCAGCCATGAAATCAATGTCATAAGGCTAGTAGCAGCATGATGAGTGGATTTAGGTCCGACGATTCTAAGTGACATAAGTCACACAGAAAAGGACACTTCTCATAAGGTGTCACTTATAGAGGGAATGTAAAAACCGTTACACTTGAACTGAATTACAAAACAGAACAGAGTCACACATGCAGAAAACACACTATGGCTGCTTAACGGGAAAGGTGAGGTGGGGTGATACATAAAACAAGAGTTTCAAATTAGCTCAGATACCGTTCCATAAACCCAATATGTAACAGACAAGACCTACTCCTTGCTCAGAGAACTGGACTCAACACGCCCGATTCACCGCACAAGAATATATCTGACTAGTAATAATCTTAAAACCTATGTATTGATATCTCTCTGTTAGTGTGTCAAGTGGGTGTAAAGCAGCATAAACACAGCCGTGAAAAGCAGCTAAACCCCATTATAAAAATAAATTACTTTTCAAAACCCATGAAACAAAGACAGTGAAAGAGAGAGAAATTCTTACACAATTCGTTCAGGCTCTGTGATGCAACCTGGATTGACCATATCTAGAACCACAGCTGGATGAGACATAAGGGTGGACACTCTTGGGGCTGAGAGGTTTGGTGAGGTTGGGTGAGCAAACGCAGACCCTTTAAAGTAATACTGCGTGCTACCCAACGCATGGGTCCCAAATCTCCAGGTTCAAGGGCATCTTCCTACATCGAAAACATGCATGAGAAACCCAGAAGATGGTACACCGTGTGATGGGGAAAGGTTTCTAAAACGCACCTCATTTCTCATCTCCTTGTGCTCGGGTTCGCCATTCCAGCCACTTTAGTAGCAATCTCCCTACTTGGAGCATCAGCACCTTTAACCTCCTGTTCCGTACAGGTTGCTATTTGTCCTGAGGATGAACGGGAAGACGGGGAACCAATGAGAGACTAGCTCTTGGTGTTGGGACAGGCACAGGTCACTCTATTTTCCCATCAGGAAGAAGAATTAACCACAGGCTCAGCCTGCCCCCCGGAACCAGAACAGGGCCTGAAGCCATCCTGCGCTTTTGCTGCCAGCTCCCGAAAAAGCGAGTTGTAAAATGGAGCTTCAGGGCACTGCAATTCACAAACCTGCACAGTTATAAATGATAACTCTCGTCCACAAATATATTGAGGGAAGGCAAAGACGAGGAATTGAAATCAAGGCAGAATTGCAGGAAACAGATTTCAGGAGGTAGATTCGAATCGCCTTTAAAGCACATGAAAAGCGGCAAAACGTTGACAATGATGCCCTTGGCCAAAAAGGGCGTATGCGTTTTTTCCTGAATATATTCAGGAAAAAACGCATACGCCCTTTTTGGCCAACCAAGCAACCTGGAAAGGCAAATCAGCGCTACAAAGAAATCTCGCTTCCCATCGGTCAAAAGGGACATGCTGAAAAAAGTGTCAAAACCAGAAATGCAGGACAGGCCATGGAGAAATGGGAGCCTTGCTACACTGATGGGCGGGATGTAAATTGCCAACAGCCGCTCTGGAGAAGTGTACGGTGTGTCCTGAAACATCTAAAAAACACAGCTTAGAGAGCATAGGGCACTTCCACGCATGGGGGTATAAAGTGGGAAAATTAAAAATCAGCAAGACACAAGCACCCCAAAGTTTAGGGCTGCTCTGTTGACAAGGACCTCCACTTCATTCCACCTTAAATATCCCAGGAAAGCGAAAAATGGATAAAAAATTTGAGGTCCATATGTACAATGGATTATCACTCAGCCATGAAATCAATGTCATAAGGCTAGTAGCAGCATGATGAGTGGATTTAGGTCCGACGATTCTAAGTGACATAAGTCACACAGAAAAGGACACTTCTCATAAGGTGTCACTTATAGAGGGAATGTAAAAACCGTTACACTTGAACTGAATTACAAAACAGAACAGAGTCACACATGCAGAAAACACACTATGGCTGCTTAACGGGAAAGGTGAGGTGGGGTGATACATAAAACAAGAGTTTCAAATTAGCTCAGATACCGTTCCATAAACCCAATATGTAACAGACAAGACCTACTCCTTGCTCAGAGAACTGGACTCAACACGCCCGATTCACCGCACAAGAATATATCTGACTAGTAATAATCTTAAAACCTATGTATTGATATCTCTCTGTTAGTGTGTCAAGTGGGTGTAAAGCAGCAAAAACACAGCCGTGAAAAGCAGCTAAACCCCATTATAAAAATAAATTACTTTTCAAAACCCATGAAACAAAGACAGTGAAAGAGAGAGAAATTCTTACACAATTCGTTCAGGCTCTGTGATGCAACCTGGATTGACCATATCTAGACCCACAGCTGGATGAGACATAAGGGTGGACACTCTTGGGGCTGAGAGGTTTGGTGAGGTTGGGTGAGCAAACGCAGACCCTTTAAAGTAATACTGCGTGCTACCCATCGCATGGGTCCCAAATCTCCAGGTTCAAGGGCATCTTCCTACATCGAAAACATGCATGAGAAACCCAGAAGATGGTACACCGTGTGATGGGGAAAGGTTTCTAAAACGCACCTCATTTCTCATCTCCTTGTGCTCGGGTTCGCCATTCCAGCCACTTTACTAGCAATCTCCCTACTTGGAGCATCAGCACCTTTAACCTCCTGTTCCGTACAGGTTGCTATTTGTCCTGAGGATGAACGGGAAGACGGAGAACCAATGAGAGACTAGCTCTTGGTGTTGGGACAGGCACAGGTCACTCTATTTTCCCATCAGGAAGAAGAATTAACCACAGGCTCAGCCTGGCCCCCGGAACCAGAACAGGGCCTGAAGCCATCCTGCGCTTTTGCGGCCAGCTCCCGAAAAAGCGAGTTGTAAAATGGAGCTTCAGGGCACTGCAATTCACAAACCTGCACAGTTATAAATGATAACTCTCGTCCACAAATATATTGAGGGAAGGCAAAGACGAGGAATTGAAATCAAGGCAGAATTGCCGGAAACAGATTTCAGGAGGTAGATTCGAATCGCCTTTAAAGCACATGAAAAGCGGCAAAACGTTGACAATGATGCCCTTGGCCAAAAAGGGCGTATGCGTTTTTTCCTGAATATATTCAGGAAAAAACGCATACGCCCTTTTTGGCCAACCAAGCAACCTGGAAAGGCAAATCAGCGCTACAAAGAAGTCTCGCTTCCCATCGGTCAAAAGGGCCATGCTGAAAAAAGTGTCAAAACCAGAAATGCAGGACAGGCCATGGAGAAATGGGAGCCTTGCTACACTGATGGGCGGGATGTAAATTGCCAACAGCCACTCTGGAGAAGTGTACGGTGTGTCCTGAAACATCTAAAAAACACAGCTTAGAGAGCATAGGGCACTTCCACGCATGGGGATATAAAGTGGGAAAATTAAAAATCAGCAAGACACAAGCACCCCAAAGTTTAGGGCTGCTCTGTTGACAAGGACCTCCACTTCATTCCACCTTAAATATCCCAGGAAAGCGAAAAATGGATAAAAAATTTGAGGTCCATATGTACAATGGATTATCACTCAGCCATGAAATCAATGTCATAAGGCTAGTAGCAGCATGATGAGTGGATTTACGTCCGACGATTCTAAGTGACATAAGTCACACAGAAAAGGACACTTCTCATAAGGTGTCACTTATAGAGGGAATGTAAAAACCGTTACACTTGAACTGAATTACAAAACAGAACAGAGTCACACATGCAGAAAACACACTATGGCTGCTTAACGGGAAAGGTGAGGTGGGGTGATACATAAAACAAGAGTTTCAAATTAGCTCAGATACCGTTCCATAAACCCAATATGTAACAGACAAGACCTACTCCTTGCTCAGAGAACTGGACTCAACACGCCCGATTCACCGCACAAGAATATATCTGACTAGTAATAATCTTAAAACCTATGTATTGATATCTCTCTGTTAGTGTGTCAAGTGGGTGTAAAGCGGCATAAACACAGCCGTGAAAAGCAGCTAAACCCCATTATAAAAATAAATTACTTTTCAAAACCCATGAAACAAAGACAGTGAAAGAGAGAGAAATTCTTACACAATTCGTTCAGGGTCTGTGATGCAACCTGGATTGACCATATCTAGACCCACAGCTGGATGAGACATAAGGGTGGACACTCTTGGGGCTGAGAGGTTTGGTGAGGTTGGGTGAGCAAACGCAGACCCTTTAAAGTAATACTGCGTGCTACCCATCGCATGGGTCCCAAATCTCCAGGTTCAAGGGCATCTTCCTACATCGAAAACATGCATGAGAAACCCAGAAGATGGTACACCGTGTGATGGGGAAAGGTTTCTAAAACGCACCTCATTTCTCATCTCCTTGTGCTCGGGTTCGCCATTCCAGCCACTTTACTAGCAATCTCCCTACTTGGAGCATCAGCACCTTTAACCTCCTGTTCCGTACAGGTTGCTATTTGTCCTGAGGATGAACGGGAAGACGGGGAACCAATGAGAGACTAGCTCTTGGTGTTGGGACAGGCACAGGTCACTCTATTTTCCCATCAGGAAGAAGAATTAACCACAGGCTCAGCCTGCCCCCCGGAACCAGAACAGGGCCTGAAGCCATCCTGCGCTTTTGCGGCCAGCTCCCGCAAAAGCGAGTTGTAAAATGGAGCTTCAGGGCACTGCAATTCACAAACCTGCACAGTTATAAATGATAACTCTCGTCCACAAATATATTGAGGGAAGGCAAAGACGAGGAATTGAAATCAAGGCAGAATTGCAGGAAACAGATTTCAGGAGGTAGATTCGAATCGCCTTTAAAGCACATGAAAAGCGGCAAAACGTTGACAATGATGCCCTTGGCCAAAAAGGGCGTATGCGTTTTTTCCTGAATATATTCAGGAAAAAACGCATACGCCCTTTTTGGCCAACCAAGCAACCTGGAAAGGCAAATCAGCGCTACAAAGAAGTCTCGCTTCCCATCGGTCAAAACGGCCATGCTGAAAAAAGTGTCAAAAACAGAAATGCAGGACAGGCCATGGAGAAATGGGAGCCTTGCTACACTGATGGGCGGGATGTAAATTGCCAACAGCCACTCTGGAGAAGTGTACGGTGTGTCCTGAAACATCTAAAAAACACAGCTTAGAGAGCATAGGGCACTTCCACGCATGGGGGTATAAAGTGGGAAAATTAAAAATCAGCAAGACACAAGCACCCCAAAGTTTAGGGCTGCTCTGTTGACAAGGACCTCCACTTCATTCCACCTTAAATATCCCAGGAAAGCGAAAAATGGATAAAAAATTTGAGGTCCATATGTACAATGGATTATCACTCAGCCATGAAATCAATGTCATAAGGCTAGTAGCAGCATGATGAGTGGATTTAGGTCCGACGATTCTAAGTGACATAAGTCACACAGAAAAGGACACTTCTCATAAGGTGTCACTTATAGAGGGAATGTAAAAACCGTTACACTTGAACTGAATTACAAAACAGAACAGAGTCACACATGCAGAAAACACACTATGGCTGCTTAACGGGAAAGGTGAGGTGGGGTGATACATAAAACAAGAGTTTCAAATTAGCTCAGATACCGTTCCATAAACCCAATATGTAACAGACAAGACCTACTCCTTGCTCAGAGAACTGGACTCAACACGCCCGATTCACCGCACAAGAATATATCTGACTAGTAATAATCTTAAAACCTATGTATTGATATCTCTCTGTTAGTGTGTCAAGTGGGTGTAAAGCGGCATAAACACAGCCGTGAAAAGCAGCTAAACCCCATTATAAAAATAAATTACTTTTCAAAACCCATGAAACAAAGACAGTGAAAGAGAGAGAAATTCTTACACAATTCGTTCAGGGTCTGTGATGCAACCTGGATTGACCATATCTAGACCCACAGCTGGATGAGACATAAGGGTGGACACTCTTGGGGCTGAGAGGTTTGGTGAGGTTGGGTGAGCAAACGCAGACCCTTTAAAGTAATACTGCGTGCTACCCATCGCATGGGTCCCAAATCTCCAGGTTCAAGGGCATCTTCCTACATCGAAAACATGCATGAGAAACCCAGAAGATGGTACACCGTGTGATGGGGAAAGGTTTCTAAAACGCACCTCATTTCTCATCTCCTTGTGCTCGGGTTCGCCATTCCAGCCACTTTACTAGCAATCTCCCTACTTGGAGCATCAGCACCTTTAACCTCCTGTTCCGTACAGGTTGCTATTTGTCCTGAGGATGAACGGGAAGACGGGGAACCAATGAGAGACTAGCTCTTGGTGTTGGGACAGGCACAGGTCACTCTATTTTCCCATCAGGAAGAAGAATTAACCACAGGCTCAGCCTGCCCCCCGGAACCAGAACAGGGCCTGAAGCCATCCTGCGCTTTTGCGGCCAGCTCCCGAAAAAGCGAGTTGTAAAATGGAGCTTCAGGGCACTGCAATTCACAAACCTGCACAGTTATAAATGATAACTCTCGTCCACAAATATATTGAGGGAAGGCAAAGACGAGGAATTGAAATCAAGGCAGAATTGCAGGAAACAGATTTCAGGAGGTAGATTCGAATCGCCTTTAAAGCACATGAAAAGCGGCAAAACGTTGACAATGATGCCCTTGGCCAAAAAGGGCGTATGCGTTTTTTCCTGAATATATTCAGGAAAAAACGCATACGCCCTTTTTGGCCAACCAAGCAACCTGGAAAGGCAAATCAGCGCTACAAAGAAGTCTCGCTTCCCATCGGTCAAAAGGGCCATGCTGAAAAAAGTGTCAAAACCAGAAATGCAGGACAGGCCATGGAGAAATGGGAGCCTTGCTACACTGATGGGCGGGATGTAAATTGCCAACAGCCACTCTGGAGAAGTGTACGGTGTGTCCTGAAACATCTAAAAAACACAGCTTAGAGAGCATAGGGCACTTCCACGCATGGGGGTATAAAGTGGGAAAATTAAAAATCAGCAAGACACAAGCACCCCAAAGTTTAGGGCTGCTCTGTTGACAAGGACCTCCACTTCATTCCACCTTAAATATCCCAGGAAAGCGAAAAATGGATAAAAAATTTGAGGTCCATATGTACAATGGATTATCACTCAGCCATGAAATCAATGTCATAAGGCTAGTAGCAGCATGATGAGTGGATTTAGGTCCGACGATTCTAAGTGACATAAGTCACACAGAAAAGGACACTTCTCATAAGGTGTCACTTATAGAGGGAATGTAAAAACCGTTACACTTGAACTGAATTACAAAACAGAACAGAGTCACACATGCAGAAAACACACTATGGCTGCTTAACGGGAAAGGTGAGGTGGGGTGATACATAAAACAAGAGTTTCAAATTAGCTCAGATACCGTTCCATAAACCCAATATGTAACAGACAAGACCTACTCCTTGCTCAGAGAACTGGACTCAACACGCCCGATTCACCGCACAAGAATATATCTGACTAGTAATAATCTTAAAACCTATGTATTGATATCTCTCTGTTAGTGTGTCAAGTGGGTGTAAAGCAGCATAAACACAGCCGTGAAAAGCAGCTAAACCCCATTATAAAAATAAATTACTTTTCAAAACCCATGAAACAAAGACAGTGAAAGAGAGAGAAATTCTTACACAATTCGTTCAGGCTCTGTGATGCAACCTGGATTGACCATATCTAGACCCACAGCTGGATGAGACATAAGGGTGGACACTCTTGGGGCTGAGAGGTTTGGTGAGGTTGGGTGAGCAAACGCAGACCCTTTAAAGTAATACTGCGTGCTACCCAACGCATGGGTCCCAAATCTCCAGGTTCAAGGGCATCTTCCTACATCGAAAACATGCATGAGAAACCCAGAAGATGGTACACCGTGTGATGGGGAAAGGTTTCTAAAACGCACCTCATTTCTCATCTCCTTGTGCTCGGGTTCGCCATTCCAGCCACTTTAGTAGCAATCTCCCTACTTGGAGCATCAGCACCTTTAACCTCCTGTTCCGTACAGGTTGCTATTTGTCCTGAGGATGAACGGGAAGACGGGGAACCAATGAGAGACTAGCTCTTGGTGTTGGGACAGGCACAGGTCACTCTATTTTCCCATCAGGAAGAAGAATTAACCACAGGCTCAGCCTGCCCCCCGGAACCAGAACAGGGCCTGAAGCCATCCTGCGCTTTTGCTGCCAGCTCCCGAAAAAGCGAGTTGTAAAATGGAGCTTCAGGGCACTGCAATTCACAAACCTGCACAGTTATAAATGATAACTCTCGTCCACAAATATATTGAGGGAAGGCAAAGACGAGGAATTGAAATCAAGGCAGAATTGCAGGAAACAGATTTCAGGAGGTAGATTCGAATCGCCTTTAAAGCACATGAAAAGCGGCAAAACGTTGACAATGATGCCCTTGGCCAAAAAGGGCGTATGCGTTTTTTCCTGAATATATTCAGGAAAAAACGCATACGCCCTTTTTGGCCAACCAAGCAACCTGGAAAGGCAAATCAGCGCTACAAAGAAATCTCGCTTCCCATCGGTCAAAAGGGACATGCTGAAAAAAGTGTCAAAACCAGAAATGCAGGACAGGCCATGGAGAAATGGGAGCCTTGCTACACTGATGGGCGGGATGTAAATTGCCAACAGCCGCTCTGGAGAAGTGTACGGTGTGTCCTGAAACATCTAAAAAACACAGCTTAGAGAGCATAGGGCACTTCCACGCATGGGGGTATAAAGTGGGAAAATTAAAAATCAGCAAGACACAAGCACCCCAAAGTTTAGGGCTGCTCTGTTGACAAGGACCTCCACTTCATTCCACCTTAAATATCCCAGGAAAGCGAAAAATGGATAAAAAATTTGAGGTCCATATGTACAATGGATTATCACTCAGCCATGAAATCAATGTCATAAGGCTAGTAGCAGCATGATGAGTGGATTTACGTCCGACGATTCTAAGTGACATAAGTCACACAGAAAAGGACACTTCTCATAAGGTGTCACTTATAGAGGGAATGTAAAAACCGTTACACTTGAACTGAATTACAAAACAGAACAGAGTCACACATGCAGAAAACACACTATGGCTGCTTAACGGGAAAGGTGAGGTGGGGTGATACATAAAACAAGAGTTTCAAATTAGCTCAGATACCGTTCCATAAACCCAATATGTAACAGACAAGACCTACTCCTTGCTCAGAGAACTGGACTCAACACGCCCGATTCACCGCACAAGAATATATCTGACTAGTAATAATCTTAAAACCTATGTATTGATATCTCTCTGTTAGTGTGTCAAGTGGGTGTAAAGCAGCATAAACACAGCCGTGAAAAGCAGCTAAACCCCATTATAAAAATAAATTACTTTTCAAAACCCATGAAACAAAGACAGTGAAAGAGAGAGAAATTCTTACACAATTCGTTCAGGCTCGGTGATGCAACCTGGATTGACCATATCTAGACCCACAGCTGGATGAGACATAAGGGTGGACACTCTTGGGGCTGAGAGGTTTGGTGAGGTTGGGTGAGCAAACGCAGACCCTTTAAAGTAATACTGCGTGCTACCCATCGCATGGGTCCCAAATCTCCAGGTTCAAGGGCATCTTCCTACATCGAAAACATGCATGAGAAACCCAGAAGATGGTACACCGTGTGATGGGGAAAGGTTTCTAAAACGCACCTCATTTCTCATCTCCTTGTGCTCGGGTTCGCCATTCCAGCCACTTTACTAGCAATCTCCCTACTTGGAGCATCAGCACCTTTAACCTCCTGTTCCGTACAGGTTGCTATTTGTCCTGAGGATGAACGGGAAGACGGAGAACCAATGAGAGACTAGCTCTTGGTGTTGGGACAGGCACAGGTCACTCTATTTTCCCATCAGGAAGAAGAATTAACCACAGGCTCAGCATGGCCCCCGGAACCAGAACAGGGCCTGAAGCCATCCTGCGCTTTTGCGGCCAGCTCCCGAAAAAGCGAGTTGTAAAATGGAGCTTCAGGGCACTGCAATTCACAAACCTGCACAGTTATAAATGATAACTCTCGTCCACAAATATATTGAGGGAAGGCAAAGACGAGGAATTGAAATCAAGGCAGAATTGCAGGAAACAGATTTCAGGAGGTAGATTCGAATCGCCTTTAAAGCACATGAAAAGCGGCAAAACGTTGACAATGATGCCCTTGGCCAAAAAGGGCGTATGCGTTTTTTCCTGAATATATTCAGGAAAAAACGCATACGCCCATTTTGGCCAACCAAGCAACCTGGAAAGGCAAATCAGCGCTACAAAGAAGTCTCGCTTCCCATCGGTCAAAAGGGCCATGCTGAAAAAAGTGTCAAAACCAGAAATGCAGGACAGGCCATGGAGAAATGGGAGCCTTGCTACACTGATGGGCGGGATGTAAATTGCCAACAGCCACTCTGGAGAAGTGTACGGTGTGTCCTGAAACATCTAAAAAACACAGCTTAGAGAGCATAGGGCACTTCCACGCATGGGGGTATAAAGTGGGAAAATTAAAAATCAGCAAGACACAAGCACCCCAAAGTTTAGGGCTGCTCTGTTGACAAGGACCTCCCCTTCATTCCACCTTAAATATCCCAGGAAAGTGAAAAATGGATAAAAAATTTGAGGTCCATATGTACAATGGATTATCACTCAGCCATGAAATCAATGTCATAAGGCTAGTAGCAGCATGATGAGTGGATTTAGGTCCGACGATTCTAAGTGACATAAGTCACACAGAAAAGGACACTTCTCATAAGGTGTCACTTATAGAGGGAATGTAAAAACCGTTACACTTGAACTGAATTACAAAACAGAACAGAGTCACACATGCAGAAAACACACTATGGCTGCTTAACGGGAAAGGTGAGGTGGGGTGATACATAAAACAAGAGTTTCAAATTAGCTCAGATACCGTTCCATAAACCCAATATGTAACAGACAAGACCTACTCCTTGCTCAGAGAACTGGACTCAACACGCCCGATTCACCGCACAAGAATATATCTGACTAGTAATAATCTTAAAACCTATGTATTGATATCTCTCTGTTAGTGTGTCAAGTGGGTGTAAAGCGGCATAAACACAGCCGTGAAAAGCAGCTAAACCCCATTGTAAAAATAAATTACTTTTCAAAACCCATGAAAGAAAGACAGTGAAAGAGAGAGAAATTCTTACACAATTCGTTCAGGGTCTGTGATGCAACCTGGATTGACCATATCTAGACCCACAGCTGGATGAGACATAAGGGTGGACACTTTTGCGGCTGAGAGATTTGGTGAGGTAGGGTGAGCAAACGCAGACCCTTTAAAGTAGTACTGCGTGCTACCCATCGCATGGGTCCCAAATCTCCATGTTCAAGGGCATCTTCCTACATCGAAAACATGCATGAGAAACCCAGAAGATGGTACACCGTGTGATGGGGAAAGGTTTCTAAAACGCACCTCATTTCTCATCTCCTTGTGCTCGGTTTCGCCATTCCAGCCACTTTACTAGCAATCTCCCTACTTGGAGCATCAGCACCTTTAACCTCCTGTTCCGTACAGGTTGCTATTTGTCCTGAGGATGAACGGGAAGACGGGGAACCAATGAGAGACTAGCTCTTGGTGTTGGGACAGGCACAGGTCACTCTATTTTCCCATCAGGAAGAAGAATTAACCACAGGCTCAGCCTGCTCCCCGGAACCAGAACAGGGCCTGAAGCCATCCTGCGCTTTTGCGGCCAGCTCCCGAAAAAGCGAGTTGTAAAATGGAGCTTCAGGGCACTGCAATTCACAAACCTGCACAGTTATAAATGATAACTCTCGTCCACAAATATATTGAGGGAAGGCAAAGACGAGGAATTGAAATCAAGGCAGAATTGCAGGAAACAGATTTCAGGAGGTAGATTCGAATCGCCTTTAAAGCACATGAAAAGCGGCAAAACGTTGACAATGATGCCCTTGGCCAAAAAGGGCGTATGCGTTTTTTCCTGAATATATTCAGGAAAAAACGCATACGCCCTTTTTGGCCAACCAAGCAACCTGGAAAGGCAAATCAGAGCTACAAAGAAGTCTCGCTTCCCATCGGTCAAAAGGGCCATGCTGAAAAAAGTGTCAAAACCAGAAATGCAGGACAGGCCATGGAGAAATGGGAGCCTTGCTACACTGATGGGCGGGATGTAAATTGCCAAGCAGCCACTCTGGAGAAGTGTACGGTGTGTCCTGAAACATCTAAAAAACACAGCTTAGAGAGCATAGGGCACTTCCACGCATGGGGGTATAAAGTGGGAAAATTAAAAATCAGCAAGACACAAGCACCCCAAAGTTTAGGGCTGCTCTGTTGACAAGGACCTCCACTTCATTCCACCTTAAATATCCCAGGAAAGCGAAAAATGGATAAAAAATTTGAGGTCCATATGTACAATGGATTATCACTCAGCCATGAAATCAATGTCATAAGGCTAGTAGCAGCATGATGAGTGGATTTAGGTCCAACGATTCTAAGTGACATAAGTCACACAGAAAAGGACACTTCTCATAAGGTGTCACTTATAGAGGGAATGTAAAAACCGTTACACTTGAACTGAATTACAAAACAGAACAGAGTCACACATGCAGAAAACACACTATGGCTGCTTAACGGGAAAGGTGAGGTGGGGTGATACATAAAACAAGAGTTTCAAATTAGCTCAGATACCGTTCCATAAACCCAATATGTAACAGACAAGACCTACTCCTTGCTCAGAGAACTGGACTCAACACGCCCGATTCACCGCAAAAGAATATATCTGACTAGTAATAATCTTAAAACCTATGTATTGATATCTCTCTGTTAGTGTGTCAAGTGGGTGTAAAGCGGCATAAACAACGCCGTGAAAAGCAGCTAAACCCCATTATAAAAATAAATTACTTTTCAAAACCCATGAAACAAAGACAGTGAAAGAGAGAGAAATTCTTACACAATTCGTTCAGGGGCTGTGATGCAACCTGGATTGACCATATCTAGACCCACAGCTGGATGAGACATAAGGGTGGACACTCTTGGGGCTGAGAGGTTTGGTGAGGTTGGGTGAGCAAACGCAGACCCTTTAAAGTAATACTGCGTGCTACCCATCGCATGGGTCCCAAATCTCCAGGTTCAAGGGCATCTTCCTACATCGAAAACATGCATGAGAAACCCAGAAGATGGTACACCGTGTGATGGGGAAAGGTTTCTAAAATGCACCTCATTTCTCATCTCCTTGTGCTAGGGTTCGCCATTCCAGCCACTTTACTAGCAATCTCCCTACTTGGAGCATCAGCACCTTTAACCTCCTGTTCCGTACAGGTTGCTATTTGTCCTGAGGATGAACGGGAAGACGGGGAACCAATGAGAGACTAGCTCTTGGTGTTGGGACAGGCACAGGTCACTCTATTTTCCCATCAGGAAGAAGAATTAACCACAGGCTCAGCCTGCCCCCCGGAACCAGAACAGGGCCTGAAGCCATCCTGCGCTTTTGCGGCCAGCTCCCGAAAAAGCGAGTTGTAAAATGGAGCTTCAGGGCACTGCAATTCACAAACCTGCACAGTTATAAATGATAACTCTCGTCCACAAATATATTGAGGGAAGGCAAAGACGAGGAATTGAAATCAAGGCAGAATTGCAGGAAACAGATTTCAGGAGGTAGATTCGAATCACCTTTAAAGCACATGAAAAGCGGCAAAACGTTGACAATGATGCCCTTGGCCAAAAAGGGCGTATGCGTTTTTTCCTGAATATATTCAGGAAAAAACGCATACGCCCTTTTTGGCCAACCAAGCAACCTGGAAAGGCAAATCAGCGCTACAAAGAAGTCTCGCTTTCCATCGGTCAAAAGGGCCATGCTGAAAAAAGTGTCAAAACCAGAAATGCAGGACAGGCCATGGAGAAATGGGAGCCTTGCTACACTGATGGGCGGGATGTAAATTGCCAACAGCCACTCTGGAGAAGTGTACGGTGTGTCCTGAAACATCTAAAAAACACAGCTTAGAGAGCATAGGGCACTTCCACGCATGGGGGTATAAAGTGGGAAAATTAAAAATCAGCAAGACACAAGCACCCCAAAGTTTAGGGCTGCTCTGTTGACAAGGACCTCCACTTCATTCCACCTTAAATATCCCAGGAAAGCGAAAAATGGATAAAAAATTTGAGGTCCATATGTACAATGGATTATCACTCAGCCATGAAATCAATGTCATAAGGCTAGTAGCAGCATGATGAGTGGATTTACGTCCGACGATTCTAAGTGACATAAGTCACACAGAAAAGGACACTTCTCATAAGGTGTCACTTATAGAGGGAATGTAAAAACCGTTACACTTGAACTGAATTACAAAACAGAACAGAGTCACACATGCAGAAAACACACTATGGCTGCTTAACGGGAAAGGTGAGGTGGGGTGATACATAAAACAAGAGTTTCAAATTAGCTCAGATACCGTTCCATAAACCCAATATGTAACAGACAAGACCTACTCCTTGCTCAGAGAACTGGACTCAACACGCCCGATTCACCGCACAAGAATATATCTGACTAGTAATAATCTTAAAACCTATGTATTGATATCTCTCTGTTAGTGTGTCAAGTGGGTGTAAAGCAGCATAAACACAGCCGTGAAAAGCAGCTAAACCCCATTATAAAAATAAATTACTTTTCAAAACCCATGAAACAAAGACAGTGAAAGAGAGAGAAATTCTTACACAATTCGTTCAGGGTCTGTGATGCAACCTGGATT
The DNA here is from genome assembly GCF_965194825.1 of Balaenoptera physalus. NCBI lineage: Eukaryota > Metazoa > Chordata > Mammalia > Artiodactyla > Balaenopteridae > Balaenoptera > Balaenoptera physalus. The sequence continues at coordinate 895,157 of NW_028126486.1, forward strand.
GACCATATCTAGACCCACAGCTGGATGAGACATAAGGGTGGACACTCTTGGGGCTGAGAGGTTTGGTGAGGTTGGGTGAGCAAATGCAGACCCTTTAAAGTAATACTGCGTGCTACCCATCGCATGGGTCCCAAATCTCCAGGTTCAAGGGCATCTTCCTACATCGAAAACATGCATGAGAAACCCAGAAGATGGTACACCGTGTGATGGGGAAAGGTTTCTAAAACGCACCTCATTTCTCATCTCCTTGTGCTCGGGTTCGCCATTCCAGCCACTTTACTAGCAATCTCCCTACTTGGAGCATCAGCACCTTTAACCTCCTGTTCCGTACAGGTTGCTATTTGTCCTGAGGATGAACGGGAAGACGGGGAACCAATGAGAGACTAGCTCTTGGTGTTGGGACAGGCACAGGTCACTCTACTTTCCCATCAGGAAGAAGAATTAACCACAGGCTCAGCCTGCCCCCCGGAACCAGAACAGGGCCTGAAGCCATCCTGCGCTTTTGCGGCCAGCTCCCGAAAAAGCGAGTTGTAAAATGGAGCTTCAGGGCACTGCAATTCACAAACCTGCACAGTTATAAATGATAACTCTCGTCCACAAATATATTGAGGGAAGGCAAAGACGAGGAATTGAAATCAAGGCAGAATTGGAGGAAACAGATTTCAGGAGGTAGATTCGAATCGCCTTTAAAGCACATGAAAAGCGGCAAAACGTTGACAATGATGCCCTTGGCCAAAAAGGGCGTATGCGTTTTTTCCTGAATATATTCAGGAAAAAACGCATACGCCCTTTTTGGCCAACCAAGCAACCTGGAAAGGCAAATCAGCGCTACAAAGAAGTCTCGCTTCCCATCGGTCAAAAGGGCCATGCTGAAAAAAGTGTCAAAACCAGAAATGCAGGACAGGCCATGGAGAAATGGGAGCCTTGCTACACGGATGAGCGGGATGTAAATTGCCAACAGCCACTCTGGAGAAGTGTACGGTGTGTCCTGAAACATCTAAAAAACACAGCTTAGAGAGCATAGGGCACTTCCACGCATGGGGGTATAAAGTGGGAAAATTAAAAATCAGCAAGACACAAGCACCCCAAAGTTTAGGGCTGCTCTGTTGACAAGGACCTCCACTTCATTCCACCTTAAATATCCCAGGAAAGCGAAAAATGGATAAAAAATTTGAGGTCCATATGTACAATGGATTATCACTCAGCCATGAAATCAATGTCATAAGGCTAGTAGCAGCATGATGAGTGGATTTAGGTCTGACGATTCTAAGTGACATAAGTCACACAGAAAAGGACACTTCTCATAAGGTGTCACTTATAGAGGGAATGTAAAAACCGTTACACTTGAACTGAATTACAAAACAGAACAGAGTCACACATGCAGAAAACACACTATGGCTGCTTAACGGGAAAGGTGAGGTGGGGTGATACATAAAACAAGAGTTTCAAATTAGCTCAGATACCGTTCCATAAACCCAATATGTAACAGACAAGACCTACTCCTTGCTCAGAGAACTGGACTCAACACGCCCGATTCACCGCACAAGAATATATCTGACTAGTAATAATCTTAAAACCTATGTATTGATATCTCTCTGTTAGTGTGTCAAGTGGGTGTAAGGCAGCATAAACACAGCCGTGAAAAGCAGCTAAACCCCATTATAAAAATAAATTACTTTTCAAAACCCATGAAACAAAGACAGTGAAAGAGAGAGAAATTCTTACACAATTCGTTCAGGGTCTGTGATGCAACCTGGATTGACCATATCTAGACCCACAGCTGGATGAGACATAAGGGTGGACACTCTTGGGGCTGAGAGGTTTGGTGAGGTTGGGTGAGCAAACGCAGACCCTTTAAAGTAATACTGCGTGCTACCCATCGCATGGGTCCCAAATCTCCAGGTTCAAGGGCATCTTCCTACATCGAAAACATGCATGAGAAACCCAGAAGATGGTACACCGTGTGATGGGGAAAGGTTTCTAAAACGCACCTCATTTCTCATCTCCTTGTGCTCGGGTTCGCCATTCCAGCCACTTTACTAGCAATCTCCCTACTTGGAGCATCAGCACCTTTAACCTCCTGTTCCGTACAGGTTGCTATTTGTCCTGAGGATGAACGGGAAGACGGGGAACCAATGAGAGACTAGCTCTTGGTGTTGGGACAGGCACAGGTCACTCTATTTTCCCATCAGGAAGAAGAATTAACCACAGGCTCAGCCTGCCCCCCGGAACCAGAACAGGGCCTGAAGCCATCCTGCGCTTTTGCGGCCAGCTCCCGAAAAAGCGTGTTGTAAAACGGAGCTTCAGGGCACTGCAATTCACAAACCTGCACAGTTATAAATGATAACTCTCGTCCACAAATATATTGAGGGAAGGCAAAGACGAGGAATTGAAATCAAGGCAGAATTGCAGGAAACAGATTTCAGGAGGTAGATTCGAATCGCCTTTAAAGCACATGAAAAGCGGCAAAACGTTGACAATGATGCCCTTGGCCAAAAAGGGCGTATGCGTTTTTTCCTGAATATATTCAGGAAAAAACGCATACGCCCTTTTTGGCCAACCAAGCAACCTGGAAAGGCAAATCAGCGCTACAAAGTAATCTCGCTTCCCATCGGTCAAAAGGGCCATGCTGAAAAAAGTGTCAAAACCAGAAATGCAGGACAGGCCATGGAGAAATGGGAGCCTTGCTACACGGATGGGCGGGATGTAAATTGCCAACAGCCACTCTGGAGAAGTGTACGGTGTGTCCTGAAACATCTAAAAAACACAGCTTAGAGAGCATAGGGCACTTCCACGCATGGGGGTATAAAGTGGGAAAATTAAAAATCAGCAAGACACAAGCACCCCAAAGTTTAGGGCTGCTCTGTTGACAAGGACCTCCACTTCATTCCACCTTAAATATCCCAGGAAAGCGAAAAATGGATAAAAAATTTGAGGTCCATATGTACAATGGATTATCACTCAGCCATGAAATCAATGTCATAAGGCTAGTAGCAGCATGATGAGTGGATTTAGGTCCGACGATTCTAAGTGACATAAGTCACACAGAAAAGGACACTTCTCATAAGGTGTCACTTATAGAGGGAATGTAAAAACCGTTACACTTGAACTGAATTACAAAACAGAACAGAGTCACACATGCAGAAAACACACTATGGCTGCTTAACGGGAAAGGTGAGGTGGGGTGATACATAAAACAAGAGTCTCAAATTAGCTCAGATACCGTTCCATAAACCCAATATGTAACAGACAAGACCTACTCCTTGCTCAGAGAACTGGACTCAACACGCCCGATTCACCGCACAATAATATATCTGACTAGTAATAATCTTAAAACCTATGAATTGATATCTCTCTGTTAGTGTGTCAAGTGGGTGTAAGGCAGCATAAACACAGCCGTGAAAAGCAGCTAAACCCCATTATAAAAATAAATTACTTTTCAAAACCCATGAAACAAAGACAGTGAAAGAGACAGAAATTCTTACACAATTCGTTCAGGGTCTGTGATGCAACCTGGATTGACCATATCTAGACCCACAGCTGGATGAGACATAAGGGTGGACACTCTTGGGGCTGAGAGGTTTGGTGAGGTTGGGTGAGCAAACGCAGACCCTTTAAAGTAATACTGCATGCTACCCATCGCATGGGTCCCAAATCTCCAGGTTCAAGGGCATCTTCCTACATCGAAAACATGCATGAGAAACCCAGAAGATGGTACACCGTGTGATGGGGAAAGGTTTCTAAAACGCACCTCATTTCTCATCTCCTTGTGCTCGGGTTCGCCATTCCAGCCACTTTACTAGCAATCTCCCTACTTGGAGCATCAGCACCTTTAACCTCCTGTTCCGTACAGGTTGCTATTTGTCCTGAGGATGAACGGGAAGACGGGGAACCAATGAGAGACTAGCTCTTGGTGTTGGGACAGGCACAGGTCACTCTATTTTCCAATCAGGAAGAAGAATTAACCACAGGCTCAGCCTGCCCCCCGGAACCAGAACAGGGCCTGAAGCCATCCTTCGCTTTTGCGGCCAGCTCCCGAAAAAGCGAGTTGTAAAATGGAGCTTCAGGGCACTGCAATTCACAAACCTGCACAGTTATAAATGATAACTCTCGTCCACAAATATATTGAGGGAAGGCAAAGACGAGGAAATGAAATCAAGGCAGAATTGCAGGAAACAGATTTCAGGAGGTAGATTCGAATCGCCTTTAAAGCACATGAAAAGTGGCAAAACGTTGACAATGATGCCCTTGGCCAAAAAGGGCGTATGCGTTTTTTTTTGAATATATTCAGGAAAAAACGCATACGCCCTTTTTGGCCAACCAAGCAACCTGGAAAGGCAAATCAGAGCTACAAAGAAGTCTCGCTTCCCATCGGTCAAAAGGGCCATGCTGAAAAAAGTGTCAAAACCAGAAATGCAGGACAGGCCATGGAGAAATGGGAGCCTTGCTACACTGATGGGCGGGATGTAAATTGCCAAGCAGCCACTCTGGAGAAGTGTACGGTGTGTCCTGAAACATCTAAAAAACACAGCTTAGAGAGCATAGGGCACTTCCACGCATGGGGGTATAAAGTGGGAAAATTAAAAATCAGCAAGACACAAGCACCCCAAAGTTTAGGGCTGCTCTGTTGACAAGGACCTCCACTTCATTCCACCTTAAATATCCCAGGAAAGCGAAAAATGGATAAAAAATTTGAGGTCCATATGTACAATGGATTATCACTCAGCCATGAAATCAATGTCATAAGGCTAGTAGCAGCATGATGAGTGGATTTAGGTCCAACGATTCTAAGTGACATAAGTCACACAGAAAAGGACACTTCTCATAAGGTGTCACTTATAGAGGGAATGTAAAAACCGTTACACTTGAACTGAATTACAAAACAGAACAGAGTCACACATGCAGAAAACACACTATGGCTGCTTAACGGGAAAGGTGAGGTGGGGTGATACATAAAACAAGAGTTTCAAATTAGCTCAGATACCGTTCCATAAACCCAATATGTAACAGACAAGACCTACTCCTTGCTCAGAGAACTGGACTCAACACGCCCGATTAACCGCAAAAGAATATATCTGACTAGTAATAATCTTAAAACCTATGTATTGATATCTCTCTGTTAGTGTGTCAAGTGGGTGTAAAGCGGCATAAACAACGCCGTGAAAAGCAGCTAAACCCCATTATAAAAATAAATTACTTTTCAAAACCCATGAAACAAAGACAGTGAAAGAGAGAGAAATTCTTACACAATTCGTTCAGGGGCTGTGATGCAACCTGGATTGACCATATCTAGACCCACAGCTGGATGAGACATAAGGGTGGACACTCTTGGGGCTGAGAGGTTTGGTGAGGTTGGGTGAGCAAACGCAGACCCTTTAAAGTAATACTGCGTGCTACCCATCGCATAGGTCCCAAATCTCCAGGTTCAAGGGCATCTTCCTACATCGAAAACATGCATGAGAAACCCAGAAGATGGTACACCGTGTGATGGGGAAAGGTTTCTAAAATGCACCTCATTTCTCATCTCCTTGTGCTAGGGTTCGCCATTCCAGCCACTTTACTAGCAATCTCCCTACTTGGAGCATCAGCACCTTTAACCTCCTGTTCCGTACAGGTTGCTATTTGTCCTGAGGATGAACGGGAAGACGGGGAACCAATGAGAGACTAGCTCTTGGTGTTGGGACAGGCACAGGTCACTCTATTTTCCCATCAGAAAGAAGAATTAACCACAGGCTCAGCCTGCCCCCCGGAACCAGAACAGGGCCTGAAGCCATCCTGCGCTTTTGCGGCCAGCTCCCGAAAAAGCGAGTTGTAAAATGGAGCTTCAGGGCACTGCAATTCACAAACCTGCACAGTTATAAATGATAACTCTCGTCCACAAATATATTGAGGGAAGGCAAAGACGAGGAATTGAAATCAAGGCAGAATTGCAGGAAACAGATTTCAGGAGGTAGATTCGAATCACCTTTAAAGCACATGAAAAGCGGCAAAACGTTGACAATGATGCCCTTGGCCAAAAAGGGCGTATGCGTTTTTTCCTGAATATATTCAGGAAAAAACGCATACGCCCTTTTTGGCCAACCAAGCAACCTGGAAAGGCAAATCAGCGCTACAAAGAAGTCTCGCTTTCCATCGGTCAAAAGGGCCATGCTGAAAAAAGTGTCAAAACCAGAAATGCAGGACAGGCCATGGAGAAATGGGAGCCTTGCTACACTGATGGGCGGGATGTAAATTGCCAACAGCCACTCTGGAGAAGTGTACGGTGTGTCCTGAAACATCTAAAAAACACAGCTGAGAGAGCATAGGGCACTTCCACGCATGGGGGTATAAAGTGGGAAAATTAAAAATCAGCAAGACACAAGCACCCCAAAGTTTAGGGCTGCTCTGTTGACAAGGACCTCCACTTCATTCCACCTTAAATATCCCAGGAAAGCGAAAAATGGATAAAAAATTTGAGGTCCATATGTACAATGGATTATCACTCAGCCATGAAATCAATGTCATAAGGCTAGTAGCAGCATGATGAGTGGATTTACGTCCGACGATTTTAAGTGACATAAGTCACACAGAAAAGGACACTTCTCATAAGGTGTCACTTATAGAGGGAATGTAAAAACCGTTACACTTGAACTGAATTACAAAACAGAACAGAGTCACACATGCAGAAAACACACTATGGCTGCTTAACGGGAAAGGTGAGGTGGGGTGATACATAAAACAAGAGTTTCAAATTAGCTCAGATACCGTTCCATAAACCCAATATGTAACAGACAAGACCTACTCCTTGCTCAGAGAACTGGACTCAACACGCCCGATTCACCGCACAAGAATATATCTGACTAGTAATAATCTTAAAACCTATGTATTGATATCTCTCTGTTAGTGTGTCAAGTGGGTGTAAAGCAGCATAAACACAGCCGTGAAAAGCAGCTAAACCCCATTATAAAAATAAATTACTTTTCAAAACCCATGAAACAAAGACAGTGAAAGAGAGAGAAATTCTTACACAATTCGTTCAGGGTCTGTGATGCAACCTGGATTGACCATATCTAGACCCACAGCTGGATGAGACATAAGGGTGGACACTCTTGGGGCTGAGAGGTTTGGTGAGGTTGGGTGAGCAAACGCAGACCCTTTAAAGTAATACTGCGTGCTACCCATCGCATGGGTCCCAAATCTCCAGGTTCAAGGGCATCTTCCTACATCGAAAACATGCATGAGAAACCCAGAAGATGGTACACCGTGTGATGGGGAAAGGTTTCTAAAACGCACCTCATTTCTCATCTCCTTGTGCTCGGGTTCGCCATTCCAGACACTTTACTAGCAATCTCCCTAATTGGAGCATCAGCACCTTTAACCTCCTGTTCCGTACAGGTTGCTATTTGTCCTGAGGATGAACGGGAAGACGGAGAACCAATGAGAGACTAGCTCTTGGTGTTGGGACAGGCACAGGTCACTCTATTTTCCCATCAGGAAGAAGAATTAACCACAGGCTCAGCCTGCCCCCCGGAACCAGAACAGGGCCTGAAGCCATCCTGCGCTTTTGCGGCCAGCTCCCGAAAAAGCGAGTTGTAAAACGGAGCTTCAGGGCACTGCAATTCACAAACCTGCACAGTTATAAATGATAACTCTCGTCCACAAATATATTGAGGGAAGGCAAAGACGAGGAATTGAAATCAAGGCAGAATTGCAGGAAACAGATTTCAGGAGGTAGATTCGAATCGCCTTTAAAGCACATGAAAAGCGGCAAAACGTTGACAATGATGCCCTTGGTCAAAAAGGGCGTATGCGTTTTTTCCTGAATATATTCAGGAAAAAACGCATACGCCCTTTTTGGCCAACCAAGCAACCTGGAAAGGCAAATCAGCGCTACAAAGAAATCTCGCTTCCCATCGGTCAAAAGGGCCATGCTGAAAAAAGTGTCAAAACCAGAAATGCAGGACAGGCCATGGAGAAATGGGAGCCTTGCTACACGGATGGGCGGGATGTAAATTGCCAACAGCCACTCTGGAGAAGTGTACGGTGTGTCCTGAAACATCTAAAAAACACAGCTTAGAGAGCATAGGGCACTTCCACGCATGGGGGTATAAAGTGGGAAAATTAAAAATCAGCAAGACACAAGCACCCCAAAGTTTAGGGCTGCTCTGTTGACAAGGACCTCCACTTCATTCCACCTTAAATATCCCAGGAAAGCGAAAAATGGATAAAAAATTTGAGGTCCATATGTACAATGGATTATCACTCAGCCATGAAATCAATGTCATAAGGCTAGTAGCAGCATGATGAGTGGATTTAGGTCCGACGATTCTAAGTGACATAAGTCACACAGAAAAGGACACTTCTCATAAGGTGTCACTTATAGAGGGAATGTAAAAACCGTTACACTTGAACTGAATTACAAAACAGAACAGAGTCACACATGCAGAAAACACACTATGGCTGCTTAACGGGAAAGGTGAGGTGGGGTGATACATAAAACAAGAGTTTCAAATTAGCTCAGATACCGTTCCATAAACCCAATATGTAACAGACAAGCCCTACTCCTTGCTCAGAGAACTGGACTCAACACGCCCGATTCACCGCAAAAGAATATATCTGACTAGTAATAATCTTAAAACCTATGTATTGATATCTCTCTGTTAGTGTGTCAAGTGGGTGTAAAGCGGCATAAACAACGCCGTGAAAAGCAGCTAAACCCCATTATAAAAATAAATTACTTTTCAAAACCCATGAAACAAAGACAGTGAAAGAGAGAGAAATTCTTACACAATTCGTTCAGTGGCTGTGATGCAACCTGGATTGACCATATCTAGACCCACAGCTGGATGAGACATAAGGGTGGACACTCTTGGGGCTGAGAGGTTTGGTGAGGTTGGGTGAGCAAACGCAGACCCTTTAAAGTAATACTGCGTGCTACCCATCGCATGGGTCCCAAATCTCCAGGTTCCAGGGCATCTTCCTACATCGAAAACATGCATGAGAAACCCAGAAGATGGTACACCGTGTGATGGGGAAAGGTTTCTAAAATGCACCTCATTTCTCATCTCCTTGTGCTAGGGTTCGCCATTCCAGCCACTTTACTAGCAATCTCCCTACTTGGAGCATCAGCACCTTTAACCTCCTGTTCCGTACAGGTTGCTATTTGTCCTGAGGATGAACGGGAAGACGGGGAACCAATGAGAGACTAGCTCTTGGTGTTGGGACAGGCACAGGTCACTCTATTTTCCCATCAGGAAGAAGAATTAACCACAGGCTCAGCCTGCCCCCCGGAACCAGAACAGGGCCTGAAGCCATCCTGCGCTTTTGCGGCCAGCTCCCGAAAAAGCGAGTTGTAAAATGGAGCTTCAGGGCACTGCAATTCACAAACCTGCACAGTTATAAATGATAACTCTCGTCCACAAATATATTGAGGGAAGGCAAAGACGAGGAATTGAAATCAAGGGAGAATTGCAGGAAACAGATTTCAGGAGGTAGATTCGAATCGCCTTTAAAGCACATGAAAAGCGGCAAAACGTTCACAATGATGCCCTTGGCCAAAAAGGGCGTATGCGTTTTTTCCTGAATATATTCAGGAAAAAACGCATACGCCCTTTTTGGCCAACCAAGCCACCTGGAAAGGCAAATCAGCGCTACAAAGAAGTCTCGCTTTCCATCGGTCAAAAGGGCCATGCTGAAAAAAGTGTCAAAACCAGAAATGCAGGACAGGCCATGGAGAAATGGGAGCCTTGCTACACTGATGGGCGGGATGTAAATTGCCAACAGCCACTCTGGAGAAGTGTACGGTGTGTCCTGAAACATCTAAAAAACACAGCTTAGAGAGCATAGGGCACTTCCACGCATGGGGGTATAAAGTGGGAAAATTAAAAATCAGCAAGACACAAGCACCCCAAAGTTTAGGGCTGCTCTGTTGACAAGGACCTCCACTTCATTCCACCTTAAATATCCCAGGAAAGCGAAAAATGGATAAAAAATTTGAGGTCCATATGTACAATGGATTATCACTCAGCCATGAAATCAATGTCATAAGGCTAGTAGCAGCATGATGAGTGGATTTACGTCCGACGATTCTAAGTGACATAAGTCACACAGAAAAGGACACTTCTCATAAGGTGTCACTTATAGAGGGAATGTAAAAACCGTTACACTTGAACTGAATTACAAAACAGAACAGAGTCACACATGCAGAAAACACACTATGGCTGCTTAACGGGAAAGGTGAGGTGGGGTGATACATAAAACAAGAGTTTCAAATTAGCTCAGATACCGTTCCATAAACCCAATATGTAACAGACAAGACCTACTCCTTGCTCAGAGAACTGGACTCAACACGCCCGATTCACCGCACAAGAATATATCTGACTAGTAATAATCTTAAAACCTATGTATTGATATCTCTCTGTTAGTGTGTCAAGTGGGTGTAAAGCAGCATAAACACAGCCGTGAAAAGCAGCTAAACCCCATTATAAAAATAAATTACTTTTCAAAACCCATGAAACAAAGACAGTGAAAGAGAGAGAAATTCTTACACAATTCGTTCAGGGTCTGTGATGCAACCTGGATTGACCATATCTAGACCCACAGCTGGATGAGACATAAGGGTGGACACTCTTGGGGCTGAGAGGTTTGGTGAGGTTGGGTGAGCAAATGCAGACCCTTTAAAGTAATACTGCGTGCTACCCATCGCATGGGTCCCAAATCTCCAGGTTCAAGGGCATCTTCCTACATCGAAAACATGCATGAGAAACCCAGAAGATGGTACACCGTGTGATGGGGAAAGGTTTCTAAAACGCACCTCATTTCTCATCTCCTTGTGCTCGGGTTCGACATTCCAGCCACTTTACTAGCAATCTCCCTACTTGGAGCATCAGCACCTTTAACCTCCTGTTCCGTACAGGTTGCTATTTGTCCTGAGGATGAACGGGAAGACGGGGAACCAATGAGAGACTAGCTCTTGGTGTTGGGACAGGCACAGGTCACTCTACTTTCCCATCAGGAAGAAGAATTAACCACAGGCTCAGCCTGCCCCCCGGAACCAGAACAGGGCCTGAAGCCATCCTGCGCTTTTGCGGCCAGCTCCCGAAAAAGCGAGTTGTAAAATGGAGCTTCAGGGCACTGCAATTCACAAACCTGCACAGTTATAAATGATAACTCTCGTCCACAAATATATTGAGGGAAGGCAAAGACGAGGAATTGAAATCAAGGCAGAATTGGAGGAAACAGATTTCAGGAGGTAGATTCGAATCGCCTTTAAAGCACATGAAAAGCGGCAAAACGTTGACAATGATGCCCTTGGCCAAAAAGGGCGTATGCGTTTTTTCCTGAATATATTCAGGAAAAAACGCATACGCCCTTTTTGGCCAACCAAGCAACCTGGAAAGGCAAATCAGCGCTACAAAGAAGTCTCGCTTCCCATCGGTCAAAAGGGCCATGCTGAAAAAAGTGTCAAAACCAGAAATGCAGGACAGGCCATGGAGAAATGGGAGCCTTGCTACACTGATGAGCGGGATGTAAATTGCCAACAGCCACTCTGGAGAAGTGTACGGTGTGTCCTGAAACATCTAAAAAACACAGCTTAGAGAGCATAGGGCACTTCCACGCATGGGGGTATAAAGTGGGAAAATTAAAAATCAGCAAGACACAAGCACCCCAAAGTTTAGGGCTGCTCTGTTGACAAGGACCTCCACTTCATTCCACCTTAAATATCCCAGGAAAGCGAAAAATGGATAAAAAATTTGAGGTCCATATGTACAATGGATTATCACTCAGCCATGAAATCAATGTCATAAGGCTAGTAGCAGCATGATGAGTGGATTTAGGTCTGACGATTCTAAGTGACATAAGTCACACAGAAAAGGACACTTCTCATAAGGTGTCACTTATAGAGGGAATGTAAAAACCGTTACACTTGAACTGAATTACAAAACAGAACAGAGTCACACATGCAGAAAACACACTATGGCTGCTTAACGGGAAAGGTGAGGTGGGGTGATACATAAAACAAGAGTTTCAAATTAGCTCAGATACCGTTCCATAAACCCAATATGTAACAGACAAGACCTACTCCTTGCTCAGAGAACTGGACTCAACACGCCCGATTCACCGCACAAGAATATATCTGACTAGTAATAATCTTAAAACCTATGTATTGATATCTCTCTGTTAGTGTGTCAAGTGGGTGTAAGGCAGCATAAACACAGCCGTGAAAAGCAGCTAAACCCCATTATAAAAATAAATTACTTTTCAAAACCCATGAAACAAAGACAGTGAAAGAGAGAGAAATTCTTACACAATTCGTTCAGGGTCTGTGATGCAACCTGGATTGACCATATCTAGACCCACAGCTGGATGAGACATAAGGGTGGACACTCTTGGGGCTGAGAGGTTTGGTGAGGTTGGGTGAGCAAACGCAGACCCTTTAAAGTAATACTGCGTGCTACCCATCGCATGGGTCCCAAATCTCCAGGTTCAAGGGCATCTTCCTACATCGAAAACATGCATGAGAAACCCAGAAGATGGTACACCGTGTGATGGGGAAAGGTTTCTAAAACGCACCTCATTTCTCATCTCCTTGTGCTCGGGTTCGCCATTCCAGCCACTTTACTAGCAATCTCCCTACTTGGAGCATCAGCACCTTTAACCTCCTGTTCCGTACAGGTTGCTATTTGTCCTGAGGATGAACGGGAAGACGGGGAACCAATGAGAGACTAGCTCTTGGTGTTGGGACAGGCACAGGTCACTCTATTTTCCCATCAGGAAGAAGAATTAACCACAGGCTCAGCCTGCCCCCCGGAACCAGAACAGGGCCTGAAGCCATCCTGCGCTTTTGCGGCCAGCTCCGGAAAAAGCGAGTTGTAAAATGGAGCTTCAGGGCACTGCAATTCACAAACCTGCACAGTTATAAATGATAACTCTCGTCCACAAATATATTGAGGGAAGGCAAAGACGAGGAATTGAAATCAAGGCAGAATTGGAGGAAACAGATTTCAGGAGGTAGATTCGAATCGCCTTTAAAGCACATGAAAAGCGGCAAAACGTTGACAATGATGCCCTTGGCCAAAAAGGGCGTATGCGTTTTTTCCTGAATATATTCAGGAAAAAACGCATACGCCCTTTTTGGCCAACCAAGCAACCTGGAAAGGCAAATCAGCGCTACAAAGAAGTCTCGCTTCCCATCGGTCAAAAGGGCCATGCTGAAAAAAGTGTCAAAACCAGAAATGCAGGACAGGCCATGGACAAATGGGAGCCTTGCTACACTGATGAGCGGGATGTAAATTGCCAACAGCCACTCTGGAGAAGTGTACGGTGTGTCCTGAAACATCTAAAAAACACAGCTTAGAGAGCATAGGGCACTTCCACGCATGGGGGTATAAAGTGGGAAAATTAAAAATCAGCAAGACACAAGCACCCCAAAGTTTAGGGCTGCTCTGTTGACAAGGACCTCCACTTCATTCCACCTTAAATATCCCAGGAAAGCGAAAAATGGATAAAAAATTTGAGGTCCATATGTACAATGGATTATCACTCAGCCATGAAATCAATGTCATAAGGCTAGTAGCAGCATGATGAGTGGATTTAGGTCTGACGATTCTAAGTGACATAAGTCACACAGAAAAGGACACTTCTCATAAGGTGTCACTTATAGAGGGAATGTAAAAACCGTTACACTTGAACTGAATTACAAAACAGAACAGAGTCACACATGCAGAAAACACACTATGGCTGCTTAACGGGAAAGGTGAGGTGGGGTGATACATAAAACAAGAGTTTCAAATTAGCTCAGATACCGTTCCATAAACCCAATATGTAACAGACAAGACCTACTCCTTGCTCAGAGAACTGGACTCAACACGCCCGATTCACCGCACAAGAATATATCTGACTAGTAATAATCTTAAAACCTATGTATTGATATCTCTCTGTTAGTGTGTCAAGTGGGTGTAAAGCGGCATAAACAACGCCGTGAAAAGCAGCTAAACCCCATTATAAAAATAAATTACTTTTCAAAACCCATGAAACAAAGACAGTGAAAGAGAGAGAAATTCTTACACAATTCGTTCAGGGTCTGTGATGCAACCTGGATTGACCATATCTAGACCCACAGCTGGATGAGACATAAGGGTGGACACTCTTGGGGCTGAGAGGTTTGGTGAGGTTGGGTGAGCAAACGCAGACCCTTTAAAGTAATACTGCGTGCTACCCATCGCATGGGTCCCAAATCTCCAGGTTCAAGGGCATCTTCCTACATCGAAAACATGCATGAGAAACCCAGAAGATGGTACACCGTGTGATGGGGAAAGGTTTCTAAAACGCACCTCATTTCTCATCTCCTTGTGCTCGGGTTCGCCATTCCAGCCACTTTACTAGCAATCTCCCTACTTGGAGCATCAGCACCTTTAACCTCCTGTTCCGTACAGGTTGCTATTTGTCCTGAGGATGAACGGGAAGACGGGGAACCAATGAGAGACTAGCTCTTGGTGTTGGGACAGGCACAGGTCACTCTATTTTCCCATCAGGAAGAAGAATTAACCACAGGCTCAGCCTGCCCCCCGGAACCAGAACAGGGCCTGAAGCCATCCTGCGCTTTTGCGGCCAGCTCCGGAAAAAGCGAGTTGTAAAATGGAGCTTCAGGGCACTGCAATTCACAAACCTGCACAGTTATAAATGATAACTCTCGTCCACAAATATATTGAGGGAAGGCAAAGACGAGGAATTGAAATCAAGGCAGAATTGGAGGAAACAGATTTCAGGAGGTAGATTCGAATCGCCTTTAAAGCACATGAAAAGCGGCAAAACGTTGACAATGATGCCCTTGGCCAAAAAGGGCGTATGCGTTTTTTCCTGAATATATTCAGGAAAAAACGCATACGCCCTTTTTGGCCAACCAAGCAACCTGGAAAGGCAAATCAGCGCTACAAAGAAGTCTCGCTTCCCATCGGTCAAAAGGGCCATGCTGAAAAAAGTGTCAAAACCAGAAATGCAGGACAGGCCATGGACAAATGGGAGCCTTGCTACACTGATGAGCGGGATGTAAATTGCCAACAGCCACTCTGGAGAAGTGTACGGTGTGTCCTGAAACATCTAAAAAACACAGCTTAGAGAGCATAGGGCACTTCCACGCATGGGGGTATAAAGTGGGAAAATTAAAAATCAGCAAGACACAAGCACCCCAAAGTTTAGGGCTGCTCTGTTGACAAGGACCTCCACTTCATTCCACCTTAAATATCCCAGGAAAGCGAAAAATGGATAAAAAATTTGAGGTCCATATGTACAATGGATTATCACTCAGCCATGAAATCAATGTCATAAGGCTAGTAGCAGCATGATGAGTGGATTTAGGTCTGACGATTCTAAGTGACATAAGTCACACAGAAAAGGACACTTCTCATAAGGTGTCACTTATAGAGGGAATGTAAAAACCGTTACACTTGAACTGAATTACAAAACAGAACAGAGTCACACATGCAGAAAACACACTATGGCTGCTTAACGGGAAAGGTGAGGTGGGGTGATACATAAAACAAGAGTTTCAAATTAGCTCAGATACCGTTCCATAAACCCAATATGTAACAGACAAGACCTACTCCTTGCTCAGAGAACTGGACTCAACACGCCCGATTCACCGCACAAGAATATATCTGACTAGTAATAATCTTAAAACCTATGTATTGATATCTCTCTGTTAGTGTGTCAAGTGGGTGTAAAGCGGCATAAACAACGCCGTGAAAAGCAGCTAAACCCCATTATAAAAATAAATTACTTTTCAAAACCCATGAAACAAAGACAGTGAAAGAGAGAGAAATTCTTACACAATTCGTTCAGGGTCTGTGATGCAACCTGGATTGACCATATCTAGACCCACAGCTGGATGAGACATAAGGGTGGACACTCTTGGGGCTGAGAGGTTTGGTGAGGTTGGGTGAGCAAACGCAGACCCTTTAAAGTAATACTGCGTGCTACCCATCGCATGGGTCCCAAATCTCCAGGTTCAAGGGCATCTTCCTACATCGAAAACATGCATGAGAAACCCAGAAGATGGTACACCGTGTGATGGGGAAAGGTTTCTAAAACGCACCTCATTTCTCATCTCCTTGTGCTCGGGTTCGCCATTCCAGCCACTTTACTAGCAATCTCCCTACTTGGAGCATCAGCACCTTTAACCTCCTGTTCCGTACAGGTTGCTATTTGTCCTGAGGATGAACGGGAAGACGGGGAACCAATGAGAGACTAGCTCTTGGTGTTGGGACAGGCACAGGTCACTCTATTTTCCCATCAGGAAGAAGAATTAACCACAGGCTCAGCCTGCCCCCCGGAACCAGAACAGGGCCTGAAGCCATCCTGCGCTTTTGCGGCCAGCTCCCGAAAAAGCGAGTTGTAAAATGGAGCTTCAGGGCACTGCAATTCACAAACCTGCAGTTATAAATGATAACTCTCGTCCACAAATATATTGAGGGAAGGCAAAGACGAGGAATTGAAATCAAGGCAGAATTGCAGGACACAGATTTCAGGAGGTAGATTCGAATCGCCTTGAAAGCACATGAAAAGCGGCAAAACGTTGACAATGATGCCCTTGGCCAAAAAGGGCGTATGCGTTTTTTCCTGAATATATTCAGGAAAAAACGCATACGCCCTTTTTGGTCAACCAAGCAACCTGGAAAGGCAAATCAGCGCTACAAAGAAGTCTCGCTTCCCATCGGTCAAAAGGGCCATGCTGAAAAAAGTGTCAAAACCAGAAATGCAGGACAGGCCATGGAGAAATGGGAGCCTTGCTACACTGATGGGCGGGATGTAAATTGCCAACAGCCACTCTGGAGAAGTGTACGGTGTGTCCTGAAACATCTAAAAAACACAGCTTAGAGAGCATAGGGCACTTCCACGCATGGGGGTATAAAGTGGGAAAATAAAAAATCAGCAAGACACAAGCACCCCAAAGTTTAGGGCTGCTCTGTTGACAAGGACCTCCACTTCATTCCACCTTAAATATCCCAGGAAAGCGAAAAAAGGATAAAAAATTTGAGGTCCATATGTACAATGGATTATCACTCAGCCATGAAATCAATGTCATAAGGCTAGTAGCAGCATGATGAGTGGATTTAGGTACGACGATTCTAAGTGACATAAGTCACACAGAAAAGGACACTTCTCATAAGGTGTCACTTATAGAGGGAATGTAAAAACCGTTACACTTGAACTGAATTACAAAACAGAACAGAGTCAGACATGCAGAAAACACACTATGGCTGCTTAACGAGAAAGGTGAGGTGGGGTGATACATAAAACGAGAGTTTCAAATTAGCTCAGATACCGTTCCATAAACCCAATATGTAACAGACAAGACCTACTCCTTGCTCAGAGAACTGGACTCAACACGCCCGATTCACCGCACAAGAATATATCTGACTAGTAATAATCTTAAAACCTATGTATTGATATCTCTCTGTTAGTGTGTCAAGTGGGTGTAAAGCAGCATAAACACAGCCGTGAAAAGCAGCTAAACCCCATTATAAAAATAAATTACTTTTCAAAACCCATGAAACAAAGACAGTGAAAGAGAGAGAAATTCTTACACAATTCGTTCAGGGTCTGTGATGCAACCTGGATAGACCATATCTAGACCCACAGCTAGATGAGACATAAGGGTGGACACTCTTGGGGCTGAGAGGTTTGGTGAGGTTGGGTGAGCAAATGCAGACCCTTTAAAGTAATACTGCGTGCTACCCATCGCATGGGTCCCAAATCTCCAGGTTCAAGGGCATCTTCCTACATCGAAAACATGCATGAGAAACCCAGAAGATGGTACACCGTGTGATGGGGAAAGGTTTCTAAAACGCACCTCATTTCTCATCTCCTTGTGCTCGGGTTCGCCATTCCAGCCACTTTACTAGCAATCTCCCTACTTGGAGCATCAGCACCTTTAACCTCCTGTTCCGTACAGGTTGCTATTTGTCCTGAGGATGAACGGGAAGACGGGGAACCAATGAGAGACTAGCTCTTGGTGTTGGGACAGGCACAGGTCACTCTATTTTCCAATCAGGAAGAAGAATTAACCACAGGCTCAGCCTGCCCCCCGGAACCAGAACAGGGCCTGAAGCCATCCTTCGCTTTTGCGGCCAGCTCCCGAAAAAGCGAGTTGTAAAATGGAGTTTCAGGGCACTGCAATTCACAAACCTGCACAGTTATAAATGATAACTCTCGTCCACAAATATATTGAGGGAAGGCAAAGACGAGGAATTGAAATCAAGGCAGAATTGCAGGAAACAGATTTCAGGAGGTAGATTCGAATCGCCTTTAAAGCACATGAAAAGTGGCAAAACGTTGACAATGATGCCCTTGGCCAAAAAGGGCGTATGCGTTTTTTTTTGAATATATTCAGGAAAAAACGCATACGCCCTTTTTGGCCAACCAAGCAACCTGGAAAGGCAAATCAGAGCTACAAAGAAGTCTCGCTTCCCATCGGTCAAAAGGGCCATGCTGAAAAAAGTGTCAAAACCAGAAATGCAGGACAGGCCATGGAGAAATGGGAGCCTTGCTACACTGATGGGCGGGATGTAAATTGCCAAGCAGCCACTCTGGAGAAGTGTACGGTGTGTCCTGAAACATCTAAAAAACACAGCTTAGAGAGCATAGGGCACTTCCACGCATGGGGGTATAAAGTGGGAAAATTAAAAATCAGCAAGACACAAGCACCCCAAAGTTTAGGGCTGCTCTGTTGACAAGGACCTCCACTTCATTCCACCTTAAATATCCCAGGAAAGCGAAAAATGGATAAAAAATTTGAGGTCCATATGTACAATGGATTATCACTCAGCCATGAAATCAATGTCATAAGGCTAGTAGCAGCATGATGAGTGGATTTACGTCCGACGATTCTAAGTGACATAAGTCACACAGAAAAGGACACTTCTCATAAGGTGTCACTTATAGAGGGAATGTAAAAACCGTTACACTTGAACTGAATTACAAAACAGAACAGAGTCACACATGCAGAAAACACACTATGGCTGCTTAACGGGAAAGGTGAGGTGGGGTGATACATAAAACAAGAGTTTCAAATTAGCTCAGATACCGTTCCATAAACCCAATATGTAACAGACAAGACCTACTCCTTGCTCAGAGAACTGGACTCAACACGCCCGATTCACCGCACAAGAATATATCTGACTAGTAATAATCTTAAAACCTATGTATTGATATCTCTCTGTTAGTGTGTCAAGTGGGTGTAAAGCAGCATAAACACAGCCGTGAAAAGCAGCTAAACCCCATTATAAAAATAAATTACTTTTCAAAACCCATGAAACAAAGACAGTGAAAGAGAGAGAAATTCTTACACAATTCGTTCAGGGTCTGTGATGCAACCTGGATTGACCATATCTAGACCCACAGCTGGATGAGACATAAGGGTGGACACTCTTGGGGCTGAGAGGTTTGGTGAGGTTGGGTGAGCAAACGCAGACCCTTTAAAGTAATACTGCGTGCTACCCATCGCATGGGTCCCAAATCTCCAGGTTCAAGGGCATCTTCCTACATCGAAAACATGCATGAGAAACCCAGAAGATGGTACACCGTGTGATGGGGAAAGGTTTCTAAAACGCACCTCATTTCTCATCTCCTTGTGCTCGGGTTCGCCATTCCAGACACTTTACTAGCAATCTCCCTACTTGGAGCATCAGCACCTTTAACCTCCTGTTCCGTACAGGTTGCTATTTGTCCTGAGGATGAACGGGAAGACGGAGAACCAATGAGAGACTAGCTCTTGGTGTTGGGACAGGCACAGGTCACTCTATTTTCCCATCAGGAAGAAGAATTAACCACAGGCTCAGCCTGCCCCCCGGAACCAGAACAGGGCCTGAAGCCATCCTGCGCTTTTGCGGCCAGCTCCCGAAAAAGAGAGTTGTAAAACGGAGCTTCAGGGCACTGCAATTCACAAACCTGCACAGTTATAAATGATAACTCTCGTCCACAAATATATTGAGGGAAGGCAAAGACGAGGAATTGAAATCAAGGCAGAATTGCAGGAAACAGATTTCAGGAGGTAGATTCGAATCGCCTTTAAAGCACATGAAAAGCGGCAAAACGTTGACAATGATGCCCTTGGCCAAAAAGGGCGTATGCGTTTTTTCCTGAATATATTCAGGAAAAAACGCATACGCCCTTTTTGGCCAACCAAGCAACCTGGAAAGGCAAATCAGCGCTACAAAGAAATCTCGCTTCCCATCGGTCAAAAGGGCCATGCTGAAAAAAGTGTCAAAACCAGAAATGCAGGACAGGCCATGGAGAAATGGGAGCCTTGCTACACGGATGGGCGGGATGTAAATTGCCAACAGCCACTCTGGAGAAGTGTACGGTGTGTCCTGAAACATCTAAAAAACACAGCTTAGAGAGCCTAGGGCACTTCCACGCATGGGGGTATAAAGTGGGAAAATTAAAAATCAGCAAGACACAAGCACCCCAAAGTTTAGGGCTGCTCTGTTGACAAGGACCTCCACTTCATTCCACCTTAAATATCCCAGGAAAGCGAAAAATGGATAAAAAATTTGAGGTCCATATGTACAATGGATTATCACTCAGCCATGAAATCAATGTCATAAGGCTAGTAGCAGCATGATGAGTGGATTTAGGTCCGACGATTCTAAGTGACATAAGTCACACAGAAAAGGACACTTCTCATAAGGTGTCACTTATAGAGGGAATGTAAAAACCGTTACACTTGAACTGAATTACAAAACAGAACAGAGTCACACATGCAGAAAACACACTATGGCTGCTTAACGGGAAAGGTGAGGTGGGGTGATACATAAAACAAGAGTTTCAAATTAGCTCAGATACCGTTCCATAAACCCAATATGTAACAGACAAGCCCTACTCCTTGCTCAGAGAACTGGACTCAACACGCCCGATTCACCGCAAAAGAATATATCTGACTAGTAATAATCTTAAAACCTATGTATTGATATCTCTCTGTTAGTGTGTCAAGTGGGTGTAAAGCGGCATAAACAACGCCGTGAAAAGCAGCTAAACCCCATTATAAAAATAAATTACTTTTCAAAACCCATGAAACAAAGACAGTGAAAGAGAGAGAAATTCTTACACAATTCGTTCAGTGGCTGTGATGCAACCTGGATTGACCATATCTAGACCCACAGCTGGATGAGACATAAGGGTGGACACTCTTGGGGCTGAGAGGTTTGGTGAGGTTGGGTGAGCAAACGCAGACCCTTTAAAGTAATACTGCGTGCTACCCATCGCATGGGTCCCAAATCTCCAGGTTCCAGGGCATCTTCCTACATCGAAAACATGCATGAGAAACCCAGAAGATGGTACACCGTGTGATGGGGAAAGGTTTCTAAAATGCACCTCATTTCTCATCTCCTTGTGCTAGGGTTCGCCATTCCAGCCACTTTACTAGCAATCTCCCTACTTGGAGCATCAGCACCTTTAACCTCCTGTTCCGTACAGGTTGCTATTTGTCCTGAGGATGAACGGGAAGACGGGGAACCAATGAGAGACTAGCTCTTGGTGTTGGGACAGGCACAGGTCACTCTATTTTCCCATCAGGAAGAAGAATTAACCACAGGCTCAGCCTGCTCCCCGGAACCAGAACAGGGCCTGAAGCCATCCTGCGCTTTTGCGGCCAGCTCCCGAAAAAGCGAGTTGTAAAATGGAGCTTCAGGGCACTGCAATTCACAAACCTGCACAGTTATAAATGATAACTCTCGTCCACAAATATATTGAGGGAAGGCAAAGACGAGGAATTGAAATCAAGGCAGAATTGCAGGAAACAGATTTCAGGAGGTAGATTCGAATCGCCTTTAAAGCACATGAAAAGCGGCAAAACGTTGACAATGATGCCCTTGGCCAAAAAGGGCGTATGCGTTTTTTCCTGAATATATTCAGGAAAAAACGCATACGCCCTTTTTGGCCAACCAAGCAACCTGGAAAGGCAAATCAGAGCTACAAAGAAGTCTCGCTTCCCATCGGTCAAAAGGGCCATGCTGAAAAAAGTGTCAAAACCAGAAATGCAGGACAGGCCATGGAGAAATGGGAGCCTTGCTACACTGATGGGCGGGATGTAAATTGCCAAGCAGCCACTCTGGAGAAGTGTACGGTGTGTCCTGAAACATCTAAAAAACACAGCTTAGAGAGCATAGGGCACTTCCACGCATGGGGGTATAAAGTGGGAAAATTAAAAATCAGCAAGACACAAGCACCCCAAAGTTTAGGGCTGCTCTGTTGACAAGGACCTCCACTTCATTCCACCTTAAATATCCCAGGAAAGCGAAAAATGGATAAAAAATTTGAGGTCCATATGTACAATGGATTATCACTCAGCCATGAAATCAATGTCATAAGGCTAGTAGCAGCATGATGAGTGGATTTAGGTCCAACGATTCTAAGTGACATAAGTCACACAGAAAAGGACACTTCTCATAAGGTGTCACTTATAGAGGGAATGTAAAAACCGTTACACTTGAACTGAATTACAAAACAGAACAGAGTCACACATGCAGAAAACACACTATGGCTGCTTAACGGGAAAGGTGAGGTGGGGTGATACATAAAACAAGAGTTTCAAATTAGCTCAGATACCGTTCCATAAACCCAATATGTAACAGACAAGACCTACTCCTTGCTCAGAGAACTGGACTCAACACGCCCCATTAACCGCAAAAGAATATATCTGACTAGTAATAATCTTAAAACCTATGTATTGATATCTCTCTGTTAGTGTGTCAAGTGGGTGTAAAGCGGCATAAACAACGCCGTGAAAAGCAGCTAAACCCCATTATAAAAATAAATTACTTTTCAAAACCCATGAAACAAAGACAGTGAAAGAGAGAGAAATTCTTACACAATTCGTTCAGGGGCTGTGATGCAACCTGGATTGACCATATCTAGACCCACAGCTGGATGAGACATAAGGGTGGACACTCTTGGGGCTGAGAGGTTTGGTGAGGTTGGGTGAGCAAACGCAGACCCTTTAAAGTAATACTGCGTGCTACCCATCGCATGGGTCCCAAATCTCCAGGTTCAAGGGCATCTTCCTACATCGAAAACATGCATGAGAAACCCAGAAGATGGTACACCGTGTGATGGGGAAAGGTTTCTAAAATGCACCTCATTTCTCATCTCCTTGTGCTAGGGTTCGCCATTCCAGCCACTTTACTAGCAATCTCCCTACTTGGAGCATCAGCACCTTTAACCTCCTGTTCCGTACAGGTTGCTATTTGTCCTGAGGATGAACGGGAAGACGGGGAACCAATGAGAGACTAGCTCTTGGTGTTGGGACAGGCACAGGTCACTCTATTTTCCCATCAGGAAGAAGAATTAACCACAGGCTCAGCCTGCCCCCCGGAACCAGAACAGGGCCTGAAGCCATCCTGCGCTTTTGCGGCCAGCTCCCGAAAAAGCGAGTTGTAAAATGGAGCTTCAGGGCACTGCAATTCACAAACCTGCACAGTTATAAATGATAACTCTCGTCCACAAATATATTGAGGGAAGGCAAAGACGAGGAATTGAAATCAAGGCAGAATTGCAGGAAACAGATTTCAGGAGGTAGATTCGAATCACCTTTAAAGCACATGAAAAGCGGCAAAACGTTGACAATGATGCCCTTGGCCAAAAAGGGCGTATGCGTTTTTTCCTGAATATATTCAGGAAAAAACGCATACGCCCTTTTTGGCCAACCAAGCAACCTGGAAAGGCAAATCAGCGCTACAAAGAAGTCTCGCTTTCCATCGGTCAAAAGGGCCATGCTGAAAAAAGTGTCAAAACCAGAAATGCAGGACAGGCCATGGAGAAATGGGAGCCTTGCTACACTGATGGGCGGGATGTAAATTGCCAACAGCCACTCTGGAGAAGTGTACGGTGTGTCCTGAAACATCTAAAAAACACAGCTTAGAGAGCATAGGGCACTTCCACGCATGGGGGTATAAAGTGGGAAAATTAAAAATCAGCAAGACACAAGCACCCCAAAGTTTAGGGCTGCTCTGTTGACAAGGACCTCCACTTCATTCCACCTTAAATATCCCAGGAAAGCGAAAAATGGATAAAAAATTTGAGGTCCATATGTACAATGGATTATCACTCAGCCATGAAATCAATGTCATAAGGCTAGTAGCAGCATGATGAGTGGATTTACGTCCGACGATTTTAAGTGACATAAGTCACACAGAAAAGGACACTTCTCATAAGGTGTCACTTATAGAGGGAATGTAAAAACCGTTACACTTGAACTGAATTACAAAACAGAACAGAGTCACACATGCAGAAAACACACTATGGCTGCTTAACGGGAAAGGTGAGGTGGGGTGATACATAAAACAAGAGTTTCAAATTAGCTCAGATACCGTTCCATAAACCCAATATGTAACAGACAAGACCTACTCCTTGCTCAGAGAACTGGACTCAACACGCCCGATTCACCGCACAAGAATATATCTGACTAGTAATAATCTTAAAACCTATGTATTGATATCTCTCTGTTAGTGTGTCAAGTGGGTGTAAAGCAGCATAAACACAGCCGTGAAAAGCAGCTAAACCCCATTATAAAAATAAATTACTTTTCAAAACCCATGAAACAAAGACAGTGAAAGAGAGAGAAATTCTTACACAATTCGTTCAGGGTCTGTGATGCAACCTGGATTGACCATATCTAGACCCACAGCTGGATGAGACATAAGGGTGGACACTCTTGGGGCTGAGAGGTTTGGTGAGGTTGGGTGAGCAAACGCAGACCCTTTAAAGTAATACTGCGTGCTACCCATCGCATGGGTCCCAAATCTCCAGGTTCAAGGGCATCTTCCTACATCGAAAACATGCATGAGAAACCCAGAAGATGGTACACCGTGTGATGGGGAAAGGTTTCTAAAACGCACCTCATTTCTCATCTCCTTGTGCTCGGGTTCGCCATTCCAGACACTTTACTAGCAATCTCCCTAATTGGAGCATCAGCACCTTTAACCTCCTGTTCCGTACAGGTTGCTATTTGTCCTGAGGATGAACGGGAAGACGGAGAACCAATGAGAGACTAGCTCTTGGTGTTGGGACAGGCACAGGTCACTCTATTTTCCCATCAGGAAGAAGAATTAACCACAGGCTCAGCCTGCCCCCCGGAACCAGAACAGGGCCTGAAGCCATCCTGCGCTTTTGCGGCCAGCTCCCGAAAAAGCGAGTTGTAAAACGGAGCTTCAGGGCACTGCAATTCACAAACCTGCACAGTTATAAATGATAACTCTCGTCCACAAATATATTGAGGGAAGGCAAAGACGAGGAATTGAAATCAAGGCAGAATTGCAGGAAACAGATTTCAGGAGGTAGATTCGAATCGCCTTTAAAGCACATGAAAAGCGGCAAAACGTTGACAATGATGCCCTTGGCCAAAAAGGGCGTATGCGTTTTTTCCTGAATATATTCAGGAAAAAACGCATACGCCCTTTTTGGCCAACCAAGCCACCTGGAAAGGCAAATCAGCGCTACAAAGAAGTCTCGCTTTCCATCGGTCAAAAGGGCCATGCTGAAAAAAGTGTCAAAACCAGAAATGCAGGACAGGCCATGGAGAAATGGGAGCCTTGCTACACTGATGGGCGGGATGTAAATTGCCAACAGCCACTCTGGAGAAGTGTACGGTGTGTCCTGAAACATCTAAAAAACACAGCTTAGAGAGCATAGGGCACTTCCACGCATGGGGGTATAAAGTGGGAAAATTAAAAATCAGCAAGACACAAGCACCCCAAAGTTTAGGGCTGCTCTGTTGACAAGGACCTCCACTTCATTCCACCTTAAATATCCCAGGAAAGCGAAAAATGGATAAAAAATTTGAGGTCCATATGTACAATGGATTATCACTCAGCCATGAAATCAATGTCATAAGGCTAGTAGCAGCATGATGAGTGGATTTACGTCCGACGATTCTAAGTGACATAAGTCACACAGAAAAGGACACTTCTCATAAGGTGTCACTTATAGAGGGAATGTAAAAACCGTTACACTTGAACTGAATTACAAAACAGAACAGAGTCACACATGCAGAAAACACACTATGGCTGCTTAACGGGAAAGGTGAGGTGGGGTGATACATAAAACAAGAGTTTCAAATTAGCTCAGATACCGTTCCATAAACCCAATATGTAACAGACAAGACCTACTCCTTGCTCAGAGAACTGGACTCAACACGCCCGATTCACCGCACAAGAATATATCTGACTAGTAATAATCTTAAAACCTATGTATTGATATCTCTCTGTTAGTGTGTCAAGTGGGTGTAAAGCAGCATAAACACAGCCGTGAAAAGCAGCTAAACCCCATTATAAAAATAAATTACTTTTCAAAACCCATGAAACAAAGACAGTGAAAGAGAGAGAAATTCTTACACAATTCGTTCAGGGTCTGTGATGCAACCTGGATTGACCATATCTAGACCCACAGCTGGATGAGACATAAGGGTGGACACTCTTGGGGCTGAGAGGTTTGGTGAGGTTGGGTGAGCAAATGCAGACCCTTTAAAGTAATACTGCGTGCTACCCATCGCATGGGTCCCAAATCTCCAGGTTCAAGGGCATCTTCCTACATCGAAAACATGCATGAGAAACCCAGAAGATGGTACACCGTGTGATGGGGAAAGGTTTCTAAAACGCACCTCATTTCTCATCTCCTTGTGCTCGGGTTCGCCATTCCAGCCACTTTACTAGCAATCTCCCTACTTGGAGCATCAGCACCTTTAACCTCCTGTTCCGTACAGGTTGCTATTTGTCCTGAGGATGAACGGGAAGACGGAGAACCAATGAGAGACTAGCTCTTGGTGTTGGGACAGGCACAGGTCACTCTATTTTCCCATCAGGAAGAAGAATTAACCACAGGCTCAGCCTGCCCCCCGGAACCAGAACAGGGCCTGAAGCCATCCTGCGCTTTTGCGGCCAGCTCCCGAAAAAGCGAGTTGTAAAACGGAGCTTCAGGGCACTGCAATTCACAAACCTGCACAGTTATAAATGATAACTCTCGTCCACAAATATATTGAGGGAAGGCAAAGACGAGGAATTGAAATCAAGGCAGAATTGCAGGAAACAGATTTCAGGAGGTAGATTCGAATCGCCTTTAAAGCACATGAAAAGCGGCAAAACGTTGACAATGATGCCCTTGGTCAAAAAGGGCGTATGCGTTTTTTCCTGAATATATTCAGGAAAAAACGCATACGCCCTTTTTGGCCAACCAAGCAACCTGGAAAGGCAAATCAGCGCTACAAAGAAATCTCGCTTCCCATCGGTCAAAAGGGCCATGCTGAAAAAAGTGTCAAAACCAGAAATGCAGGACAGGCCATGGAGAAATGGGAGCCTTGCTACACGGATGGGCGGGATGTAAATTGCCAACAGCCACTCTGGAGAAGTGTACGGTGTGTCCTGAAACATCTAAAAAACACAGCTTAGAGAGCATAGGGCACTTCCACGCATGGGGGTATAAAGTGGGAAAATTAAAAATCAGCAAGACACAAGCACCCCAAAGTTTAGGGCTGCTCTGTTGACAAGGACCTCCACTTCATTCCACCTTAAATATCCCAGGAAAGCGAAAAATGGATAAAAAATTTGAGGTCCATATGTACAATGGATTATCACTCAGCCATGAAATCAATGTCATAAGGCTAGTAGCAGCATGATGAGTGGATTTAGGTCCGACGATTCTAAGTGACATAAGTCACACAGAAAAGGACACTTCTCATAAGGTGTCACTTATAGAGGGAATGTAAAAACCGTTACACTTGAACTGAATTACAAAACAGAACAGAGTCACACATGCAGAAAACACACTATGGCTGCTTAACGGGAAAGGTGAGGTGGGGTGATACATAAAACAAGAGTTTCAAATTAGCTCAGATACCGTTCCATAAACCCAATATGTAACAGACAAGCCCTACTCCTTGCTCAGAGAACTGGACTCAACACGCCCGATTCACCGCAAAAGAATATATCTGACTAGTAATAATCTTAAAACCTATGTATTGATATCTCTCTGTTAGTGTGTCAAGTGGGTGTAAAGCGGCATAAACAACGCCGTGAAAAGCAGCTAAACCCCATTATAAAAATAAATTACTTTTCAAAACCCATGAAACAAAGACAGTGAAAGAGAGAGAAATTCTTACACAATTCGTTCAGTGGCTGTGATGCAACCTGGATTGACCATATCTAGACCCACAGCTGGATGAGACATAAGGGTGGACACTCTTGGGGCTGAGAGGTTTGGTGAGGTTGGGTGAGCAAACGCAGACCCTTTAAAGTAATACTGCGTGCTACCCATCGCATGGGTCCCAAATCTCCAGGTTCCAGGGCATCTTCCTACATCGAAAACATGCATGAGAAACCCAGAAGATGGTACACCGTGTGATGGGGAAAGGTTTCTAAAATGCACCTCATTTCTCATCTCCTTGTGCTAGGGTTCGCCATTCCAGCCACTTTACTAGCAATCTCCCTACTTGGAGCATCAGCACCTTTAACCTCCTGTTCCGTACAGGTTGCTATTTGTCCTGAGGATGAACGGGAAGACGGGGAACCAATGAGAGACTAGCTCTTGGTGTTGGGACAGGCACAGGTCACTCTATTTTCCCATCAGGAAGAAGAATTAACCACAGGCTCAGCCTGCCCCCCGGAACCAGAACAGGGCCTGAAGCCATCCTGCGCTTTTGCGGCCAGCTCCCGAAAAAGCGAGTTGTAAAATGGAGCTTCAGGGCACTGCAATTCACAAACCTGCACAGTTATAAATGATAACTCTCGTCCACAAATATATTGAGGGAAGGCAAAGACGAGGAATTGAAATCAAGGCAGAATTGCAGGAAACAGATTTCAGGAGGTAGATTCGAATCGCCTTTAAAGCACATGAAAAGCGGCAAAACGTTGACAATGATGCCCTTGGCCAAAAAGGGCGTATGCGTTTTTTCCTGAATATATTCAGGAAAAAACGCATACGCCCTTTTTGGCCAACCAAGCCACCTGGAAAGGCAAATCAGCGCTACAAAGAAGTCTCGCTTTCCATCGGTCAAAAGGGCCATGCTGAAAAAAGTGTCAAAACCAGAAATGCAGGACAGGCCATGGAGAAATGGGAGCCTTGCTACACTGATGGGCGGGATGTAAATTGCCAACAGCCACTCTGGAGAAGTGTACGGTGTGTCCTGAAACATCTAAAAAACACAGCTTAGAGAGCATAGGGCACTTCCACGCATGGGGGTATAAAGTGGGAAAATTAAAAATCAGCAAGACACAAGCACCCCAAAGTTTAGGGCTGCTCTGTTGACAAGGACCTCCACTTCATTCCACCTTAAATATCCCAGGAAAGCGAAAAATGGATAAAAAATTTGAGGTCCATATGTACAATGGATTATCACTCAGCCATGAAATCAATGTCATAAGGCTAGTAGCAGCATGATGAGTGGATTTACGTCCGACGATTCTAAGTGACATAAGTCACACAGAAAAGGACACTTCTCATAAGGTGTCACTTATAGAGGGAATGTAAAAACCGTTACACTTGAACTGAATTACAAAACAGAACAGAGTCACACATGCAGAAAACACACTATGGCTGCTTAACGGGAAAGGTGAGGTGGGGTGATACATAAAACAAGAGTTTCAAATTAGCTCAGATACCGTTCCATAAACCCAATATGTAACAGACAAGACCTACTCCTTGCTCAGAGAACTGGACTCAACACGCCCGATTCACCGCACAAGAATATATCTGACTAGTAATAATCTTAAAACCTATGTATTGATATCTCTCTGTTAGTGTGTCA
Organism: Balaenoptera physalus; assembly: GCF_965194825.1. Classification (NCBI taxonomy): domain Eukaryota; kingdom Metazoa; phylum Chordata; class Mammalia; order Artiodactyla; family Balaenopteridae; genus Balaenoptera; species Balaenoptera physalus. The sequence continues at coordinate 924,927 of NW_028126486.1, forward strand.
AGTGGGTGTAAAGCAGCATAAACACAGCCGTGAAAAGCAGCTAAACCCCATTATAAAAATAAATTACTTTTCAAAACCCATGAAACAAAGACAGTGAAAGAGAGAGAAATTCTTACACAATTCGTTCAGGGTCTGTGATGCAACCTGGATTGACCATATCTAGACCCACAGCTGGATGAGACATAAGGGTGGACACTCTTGGGGCTGAGAGGTTTGGTGAGGTTGGGTGAGCAAATGCAGACCCTTTAAAGTAATACTGCGTGCTACCCATCGCATGGGTCCCAAATCTCCAGGTTCAAGGGCATCTTCCTACATCGAAAACATGCATGAGAAACCCAGAAGATGGTACACCGTGTGATGGGGAAAGGTTTCTAAAACGCACCTCATTTCTCATCTCCTTGTGCTCGGGTTCGCCATTCCAGCCACTTTACTAGCAATCTCCCTACTTGGAGCATCAGCACCTTTAACCTCCTGTTCCGTACAGGTTGCTATTTGTCCTGAGGATGAACGGGAAGACGGGGAACCAATGAGAGACTAGCTCTTGGTGTTGGGACAGGCACAGGTCACTCTACTTTCCCATCAGGAAGAAGAATTAACCACAGGCTCAGCCTGCCCCCCGGAACCAGAACAGGGCCTGAAGCCATCCTGCGCTTTTGCGGCCAGCTCCCGAAAAAGCGAGTTGTAAAATGGAGCTTCAGGGCACTGCAATTCACAAACCTGCACAGTTATAAATGATAACTCTCGTCCACAAATATATTGAGGGAAGGCAAAGACGAGGAATTGAAATCAAGGCAGAATTGGAGGAAACAGATTTCAGGAGGTAGATTCGAATCGCCTTTAAAGCACATGAAAAGCGGCAAAACGTTGACAATGATGCCCTTGGCCAAAAAGGGCGTATGCGTTTTTTCCTGAATATATTCAGGAAAAAACGCATACGCCCTTTTTGGCCAACCAAGCAACCTGGAAAGGCAAATCAGCGCTACAAAGAAGTCTCGCTTCCCATCGGTCAAAAGGGCCATGCTGAAAAAAGTGTCAAAACCAGAAATGCAGGACAGGCCATGGAGAAATGGGAGCCTTGCTACACGGATGAGCGGGATGTAAATTGCCAACAGCCACTCTGGAGAAGTGTACGGTGTGTCCTGAAACATCTAAAAAACACAGCTTAGAGAGCATAGGGCACTTCCACGCATGGGGGTATAAAGTGGGAAAATTAAAAATCAGCAAGACACAAGCACCCCAAAGTTTAGGGCTGCTCTGTTGACAAGGACCTCCACTTCATTCCACCTTAAATATCCCAGGAAAGCGAAAAATGGATAAAAAATTTGAGGTCCATATGTACAATGGATTATCACTCAGCCATGAAATCAATGTCATAAAGCTAGTAGCAGCATGATGAGTGGATTTAGGTCTGACGATTCTAAGTGACATAAGTCACACAGAAAAGGACACTTCTCATAAGGTGTCACTTATAGAGGGAATGTAAAAACCGTTACACTTGAACTGAATTACAAAACAGAACAGAGTCACACATGCAGAAAACACACTATGGCTGCTTAACGGGAAAGGTGAGGTGGGGTGATACATAAAACAAGAGTTTCAAATTAGCTCAGATACCGTTCCATAAACCCAATATGTAACAGACAAGACCTACTCCTTGCTCAGAGAACTGGACTCAACACGCCCGATTCACCGCACAAGAATATATCTGACTAGTAATAATCTTAAAACCTATGTATTGATATCTCTCTGTTAGTGTGTCAAGTGGGTGTAAGGCAGCATAAACACAGCCGTGAAAAGCAGCTAAACCCCATTATAAAAATAAATTACTTTTCAAAACCCATGAAACAAAGACAGTGAAAGAGAGAGAAATTCTTACACAATTCGTTCAGGGTCTGTGATGCAACCTGGATTGACCATATCTAGACCCACAGCTGGATGAGACATAAGGGTGGACACTCTTGGGGCTGAGAGGTTTGGTGAGGTTGGGTGAGCAAACGCAGACCCTTTAAAGTAATACTGCGTGCTACCCATCGCATGGGTCCCAAATCTCCAGGTTCAAGGGCATCTTCCTACATCGAAAACATGCATGAGAAACCCAGAAGATGGTACACCGTGTGATGGGGAAAGGTTTCTAAAACGCACCTCATTTCTCATCTCCTTGTGCTCGGGTTCGCCATTCCAGCCACTTTACTAGCAATCTCCCTACTTGGAGCATCAGCACCTTTAACCTCCTGTTCCGTACAGGTTGCTATTTGTCCTGAGGATGAACGGGAAGACGGGGAACCAATGAGAGACTAGCTCTTGGTGTTGGGACAGGCACAGGTCACTCTATTTTCCCATCAGGAAGAAGAATTAACCACAGGCTCAGCCTGCCCCCCGGAACCAGAACAGGGCCTGAAGCCATCCTGCGCTTTTGCGGCCAGCTCCCGAAAAAGCGTGTTGTAAAACGGAGCTTCAGGGCACTGCAATTCACAAACCTGCACAGTTATAAATGATAACTCTCGTCCACAAATATATTGAGGGAAGGCAAAGACGAGGAATTGAAATCAAGGCAGAATTGCAGGAAACAGATTTCAGGAGGTAGATTCGAATCGCCTTTAAAGCACATGAAAAGCGGCAAAACGTTGACAATGATGCCCTTGGCCAAAAAGGGCGTATGCGTTTTTTCCTGAATATATTCAGGAAAAAACGCATACGCCCTTTTTGGCCAACCAAGCAACCTGGAAAGGCAAATCAGCGCTACAAAGTAATCTCGCTTCCCATCGGTCAAAAGGGCCATGCTGAAAAAAGTGTCAAAACCAGAAATGCAGGACAGGCCATGGAGAAATGGGAGCCTTGCTACACGGATGGGCGGGATGTAAATTGCCAACAGCCACTCTGGAGAAGTGTACGGTGTGTCCTGAAACATCTAAAAAACACAGCTTAGAGAGCATAGGGCACTTCCACGCATGGGGGTATAAAGTGGGAAAATTAAAAATCAGCAAGACACAAGCACCCCAAAGTTTAGGGCTGCTCTGTTGACAAGGACCTCCACTTCATTCCACCTTAAATATCCCAGGAAAGCGAAAAATGGATAAAAAATTTGAGGTCCATATGTACAATGGATTATCACTCAGCCATGAAATCAATGTCATAAGGCTAGTAGCAGCATGATGAGTGGATTTAGGTCCGACGATTCTAAGTGACATAAGTCACACAGAAAAGGACACTTCTCATAAGGTGTCACTTATAGAGGGAATGTAAAAACCGTTACACTTGAACTGAATTACAAAACAGAACAGAGTCACACATGCAGAAAACACACTATGGCTGCTTAACGGGAAAGGTGAGGTGGGGTGATACATAAAACAAGAGTCTCAAATTAGCTCAGATACCGTTCCATAAACCCAATATGTAACAGACAAGACCTACTCCTTGCTCAGAGAACTGGACTCAACACGCCCGATTCACCGCACAATAATATATCTGACTAGTAATAATCTTAAAACCTATGAATTGATATCTCTCTGTTAGTGTGTCAAGTGGGTGTAAGGCAGCATAAACACAGCCGTGAAAAGCAGCTAAACCCCATTATAAAAATAAATTACTTTTCAAAACCCATGAAACAAAGACAGTGAAAGAGACAGAAATTCTTACACAATTCGTTCAGGGTCTGTGATGCAACCTGGATTGACCATATCTAGACCCACAGCTGGATGAGACATAAGGGTGGACACTCTTGGGGCTGAGAGGTTTGGTGAGGTTGGGTGAGCAAACGCAGACCCTTTAAAGTAATACTGCATGCTACCCATCGCATGGGTCCCAAATCTCCAGGTTCAAGGGCATCTTCCTACATCGAAAACATGCATGAGAAACCCAGAAGATGGTACACCGTGTGATGGGGAAAGGTTTCTAAAACGCACCTCATTTCTCATCTCCTTGTGCTCGGGTTCGCCATTCCAGCCACTTTACTAGCAATCTCCCTACTTGGAGCATCAGCACCTTTAACCTCCTGTTCCGTACAGGTTGCTATTTGTCCTGAGGATGAACGGGAAGACGGGGAACCAATGAGAGACTAGCTCTTGGTGTTGGGACAGGCACAGGTCACTCTATTTTCCAATCAGGAAGAAGAATTAACCACAGGCTCAGCCTGCCCCCCGGAACCAGAACAGGGCCTGAAGCCATCCTTCGCTTTTGCGGCCAGCTCCCGAAAAAGCGAGTTGTAAAATGGAGCTTCAGGGCACTGCAATTCACAAACCTGCACAGTTATAAATGATAACTCTCGTCCACAAATATATTGAGGGAAGGCAAAGACGAGGAAATGAAATCAAGGCAGAATTGCAGGAAACAGATTTCAGGAGGTAGATTCGAATCGCCTTTAAAGCACATGAAAAGTGGCAAAACGTTGACAATGATGCCCTTGGCCAAAAAGGGCGTATGCGTTTTTTTTTGAATATATTCAGGAAAAAACGCATACGCCCTTTTTGGCCAACCAAGCAACCTGGAAAGGCAAATCAGAGCTACAAAGAAGTCTCGCTTCCCATCGGTCAAAAGGGCCATGCTGAAAAAAGTGTCAAAACCAGAAATGCAGGACAGGCCATGGAGAAATGGGAGCCTTGCTACACTGATGGGCGGGATGTAAATTGCCAAGCAGCCACTCTGGAGAAGTGTACGGTGTGTCCTGAAACATCTAAAAAACACAGCTTAGAGAGCATAGGGCACTTCCACGCATGGGGGTATAAAGTGGGAAAATTAAAAATCAGCAAGACACAAGCACCCCAAAGTTTAGGGCTGCTCTGTTGACAAGGACCTCCACTTCATTCCACCTTAAATATCCCAGGAAAGCGAAAAATGGATAAAAAATTTGAGGTCCATATGTACAATGGATTATCACTCAGCCATGAAATCAATGTCATAAGGCTAGTAGCAGCATGATGAGTGGATTTAGGTCCAACGATTCTAAGTGACATAAGTCACACAGAAAAGGACACTTCTCATAAGGTGTCACTTATAGAGGGAATGTAAAAACCGTTACACTTGAACTGAATTACAAAACAGAACAGAGTCACACATGCAGAAAACACACTATGGCTGCTTAACGGGAAAGGTGAGGTGGGGTGATACATAAAACAAGAGTTTCAAATTAGCTCAGATACCGTTCCATAAACCCAATATGTAACAGACAAGACCTACTCCTTGCTCAGAGAACTGGACTCAACACGCCCGATTAACCGCAAAAGAATATATCTGACTAGTAATAATCTTAAAACCTATGTATTGATATCTCTCTGTTAGTGTGTCAAGTGGGTGTAAAGCGGCATAAACAACGCCGTGAAAAGCAGCTAAACCCCATTATAAAAATAAATTACTTTTCAAAACCCATGAAACAAAGACAGTGAAAGAGAGAGAAATTCTTACACAATTCATTCAGGGGCTGTGATGCAACCTGGATTGACCATATCTAGACCCACAGCTGGATGAGACATAAGGGTGGACACTCTTGGGGCTGAGAGGTTTGGTGAGGTTGGGTGAGCAAACGCAGACCCTTTAAAGTAATACTGCGTGCTACCCATCGCATGGGTCCCAAATCTCCAGGTTCAAGGGCATCTTCCTACATCGAAAACATGCATGAGAAACCCAGAAGATGGTACACCGTGTGATGGGGAAAGGTTTCTAAAACGCACCTCATTTCTCATCTCCTTGTGCTCGGGTTCGCCATTCCAGACACTTTACTAGCAATCTCCCTAATTGGAGCATCAGCACCTTTAACCTCCTGTTCCGTACAGGTTGCTATTTGTCCTGAGGATGAACGGGAAGACGGAGAACCAATGAGAGACTAGCTCTTGGTGTTGGGACAGGCACAGGTCACTCTATTTTCCCATCAGGAAGAAGAATTAACCACAGGCTCAGCCTGCCCCCCGGAACCAGAACAGGGCCTGAAGCCATCCTGCGCTTTTGCGGCCAGCTCCCGAAAAAGCGAGTTGTAAAACGGAGCTTCAGGGCACTGCAATTCACAAACCTGCACAGTTATAAATGATAACTCTCGTCCACAAATATATTGAGGGAAGGCAAAGACGAGGAATTGAAATCAAGGCAGAATTGCAGGAAACAGATTTCAGGAGGTAGATTCGAATCGCCTTTAAAGCACATGAAAAGCGGCAAAACGTTGACAATGATGCCCTTGGTCAAAAAGGGCGTATGCGTTTTTTCCTGAATATATTCAGGAAAAAACGCATACGCCCTTTTTGGCCAACCAAGCAACCTGGAAAGGCAAATCAGCGCTACAAAGAAATCTCGCTTCCCATCGGTCAAAAGGGCCATGCTGAAAAAAGTGTCAAAACCAGAAATGCAGGACAGGCCATGGAGAAATGGGAGCCTTGCTACACGGATGGGCGGGATGTAAATTGCCAACAGCCACTCTGGAGAAGTGTACGGTGTGTCCTGAAACATCTAAAAAACACAGCTTAGAGAGCATAGGGCACTTCCACGCATGGGGGTATAAAGTGGGAAAATTAAAAATCAGCAAGACACAAGCACCCCAAAGTTTAGGGCTGCTCTGTTGACAAGGACCTCCACTTCATTCCACCTTAAATATCCCAGGAAAGCGAAAAATGGATAAAAAATTTGAGGTCCATATGTACAATGGATTATCACTCAGCCATGAAATCAATGTCATAAGGCTAGTAGCAGCATGATGAGTGGATTTAGGTCCGACGATTCTAAGTGACATAAGTCACACAGAAAAGGACACTTCTCATAAGGTGTCACTTATAGAGGGAATGTAAAAACCGTTACACTTGAACTGAATTACAAAACAGAACAGAGTCACACATGCAGAAAACACACTATGGCTGCTTAACGGGAAAGGTGAGGTGGGGTGATACATAAAACAAGAGTTTCAAATTAGCTCAGATACCGTTCCATAAACCCAATATGTAACAGACAAGCCCTACTCCTTGCTCAGAGAACTGGACTCAACACGCCCGATTCACCGCAAAAGAATATATCTGACTAGTAATAATCTTAAAACCTATGTATTGATATCTCTCTGTTAGTGTGTCAAGTGGGTGTAAAGCGGCATAAACAACGCCGTGAAAAGCAGCTAAACCCCATTATAAAAATAAATTACTTTTCAAAACCCATGAAACAAAGACAGTGAAAGAGAGAGAAATTCTTACACAATTCGTTCAGTGGCTGTGATGCAACCTGGATTGACCATATCTAGACCCACAGCTGGATGAGACATAAGGGTGGACACTCTTGGGGCTGAGAGGTTTGGTGAGGTTGGGTGAGCAAACGCAGACCCTTTAAAGTAATACTGCGTGCTACCCATCGCATGGGTCCCAAATCTCCAGGTTCCAGGGCATCTTCCTACATCGAAAACATGCATGAGAAACCCAGAAGATGGTACACCGTGTGATGGGGAAAGGTTTCTAAAATGCACCTCATTTCTCATCTCCTTGTGCTAGGGTTCGCCATTCCAGCCACTTTACTAGCAATCTCCCTACTTGGAGCATCAGCACCTTTAACCTCCTTTTCCGTACAGGTTGCTATTTGTCCTGAGGATGAACGGGAAGACGGGGAACCAATGAGAGACTAGCTCTTGGTGTTGGGACAGGCACAGGTCACTCTATTTTCCCATCAGGAAGAAGAATTAACCACAGGCTCAGCCTGCCCCCCGGAACCAGAACAGGGCCTGAAGCCATCCTGCGCTTTTGCGGCCAGCTCCCGAAAAAGCGAGTTGTAAAATGGAGCTTCAGGGCACTGCAATTCACAAACCTGCACAGTTATAAATGATAACTCTCGTCCACAAATATATTGAGGGAAGGCAAAGACGAGGAATTGAAATCAAGGGAGAATTGCAGGAAACAGATTTCAGGAGGTAGATTCGAATCGCCTTTAAAGCACATGAAAAGCGGCAAAACGTTCACAATGATGCCCTTGGCCAAAAAGGGCGTATGCGTTTTTTCCTGAATATATTCAGGAAAAAACGCATACGCCCTTTTTGGCCAACCAAGCCACCTGGAAAGGCAAATCAGCGCTACAAAGAAGTCTCGCTTTCCATCGGTCAAAAGGGCCATGCTGAAAAAAGTGTCAAAACCAGAAATGCAGGACAGGCCATGGAGAAATGGGAGCCTTGCTACACTGATGGGCGGGATGTAAATTGCCAACAGCCACTCTGGAGAAGTGTACGGTGTGTCCTGAAACATCTAAAAAACACAGCTTAGAGAGCATAGGGCACTTCCACGCATGGGGGTATAAAGTGGGAAAATTAAAAATCAGCAAGACACAAGCACCCCAAAGTTTAGGGCTGCTCTGTTGACAAGGACCTCCACTTCATTCCACCTTAAATATCCCAGGAAAGCGAAAAATGGATAAAAAATTTGAGGTCCATATGTACAATGGATTATCACTCAGCCATGAAATCAATGTCATAAGGCTAGTAGCAGCATGATGAGTGGATTTACGTCCGACGATTCTAAGTGACATAAGTCACACAGAAAAGGACACTTCTCATAAGGTGTCACTTATAGAGGGAATGTAAAAACCGTTACACTTGAACTGAATTACAAAACAGAACAGAGTCACACATGCAGAAAACACACTATGGCTGCTTAACGGGAAAGGTGAGGTGGGGTGATACATAAAACAAGAGTTTCAAATTAGCTCAGATACCGTTCCATAAACCCAATATGTAACAGACAAGACCTACTCCTTGCTCAGAGAACTGGACTCAACACGCCCGATTCACCGCACAAGAATATATCTGACTAGTAATAATCTTAAAACCTATGTATTGATATCTCTCTGTTAGTGTGTCAAGTGGGTGTAAAGCAGCATAAACACAGCCGTGAAAAGCAGCTAAACCCCATTATAAAAATAAATTACTTTTCAAAACCCATGAAACAAAGACAGTGAAAGAGAGAGAAATTCTTACACAATTCGTTCAGGGTCTGTGATGCAACCTGGATTGACCATATCTAGACCCACAGCTGGATGAGACATAAGGGTGGACACTCTTGGGGCTGAGAGGTTTGGTGAGGTTGGGTGAGCAAATGCAGACCCTTTAAAGTAATACTGCGTGCTACCCATCGCATGGGTCCCAAATCTCCAGGTTCAAGGGCATCTTCCTACATCGAAAACATGCATGAGAAACCCAGAAGATGGTACACCGTGTGATGGGGAAAGGTTTCTAAAACGCACCTCATTTCTCATCTCCTTGTGCTCGGGTTCGACATTCCAGCCACTTTACTAGCAATCTCCCTACTTGGAGCATCAGCACCTTTAACCTCCTGTTCCGTACAGGTTGCTATTTGTCCTGAGGATGAACGGGAAGACGGGGAACCAATGAGAGACTAGCTCTTGGTGTTGGGACAGGCACAGGTCACTCTACTTTCCCATCAGGAAGAAGAATTAACCACAGGCTCAGCCTGCCCCCCGGAACCAGAACAGGGCCTGAAGCCATCCTGCGCTTTTGCGGCCAGCTCCCGAAAAAGCGAGTTGTAAAATGGAGCTTCAGGGCACTGCAATTCACAAACCTGCACAGTTATAAATGATAACTCTCGTCCACAAATATATTGAGGGAAGGCAAAGACGAGGAATTGAAATCAAGGCAGAATTGGAGGAAACAGATTTCAGGAGGTAGATTCGAATCGCCTTTAAAGCACATGAAAAGCGGCAAAACGTTGACAATGATGCCCTTGGCCAAAAAGGGCGTATGCGTTTTTTCCTGAATATATTCAGGAAAAAACGCATACGCCCTTTTTGGCCAACCAAGCAACCTGGAAAGGCAAATCAGCGCTACAAAGAAGTCTCGCTTCCCATCGGTCAAAAGGGCCATGCTGAAAAAAGTGTCAAAACCAGAAATGCAGGACAGGCCATGGAGAAATGGGAGCCTTGCTACACTGATGAGCGGGATGTAAATTGCCAACAGCCACTCTGGAGAAGTGTACGGTGTGTCCTGAAACATCTAAAAAACACAGCTTAGAGAGCATAGGGCACTTCCACGCATGGGGGTATAAAGTGGGAAAATTAAAAATCAGCAAGACACAAGCACCCCAAAGTTTAGGGCTGCTCTGTTGACAAGGACCTCCACTTCATTCCACCTTAAATATCCCAGGAAAGCGAAAAATGGATAAAAAATTTGAGGTCCATATGTACAATGGATTATCACTCAGCCATGAAATCAATGTCATAAGGCTAGTAGCAGCATGATGAGTGGATTTAGGTCTGACGATTCTAAGTGACATAAGTCACACAGAAAAGGACACTTCTCATAAGGTGTCACTTATAGAGGGAATGTAAAAACCGTTACACTTGAACTGAATTACAAAACAGAACAGAGTCACACATGCAGAAAACACACTATGGCTGCTTAACGGGAAAGGTGAGGTGGGGTGATACATAAAACAAGAGTTTCAAATTAGCTCAGATACCGTTCCATAAACCCAATATGTAACAGACAAGACCTACTCCTTGCTCAGAGAACTGGACTCAACACGCCCGATTCACCGCACAAGAATATATCTGACTAGTAATAATCTTAAAACCTATGTATTGATATCTCTCTGTTAGTGTGTCAAGTGGGTGTAAGGCAGCATAAACACAGCCGTGAAAAGCAGCTAAACCCCATTATAAAAATAAATTACTTTTCAAAACCCATGAAACAAAGACAGTGAAAGAGAGAGAAATTCTTACACAATTCGTTCAGGGTCTGTGATGCAACCTGGATTGACCATATCTAGACCCACAGCTGGATGAGACATAAGGGTGGACACTCTTGGGGCTGAGAGGTTTGGTGAGGTTGGGTGAGCAAACGCAGACCCTTTAAAGTAATACTGCGTGCTACCCATCGCATGGGTCCCAAATCTCCAGGTTCAAGGGCATCTTCCTACATCGAAAACATGCATGAGAAACCCAGAAGATGGTACACCGTGTGATGGGGAAAGGTTTCTAAAACGCACCTCATTTCTCATCTCCTTGTGCTCGGGTTCGCCATTCCAGCCACTTTACTAGCAATCTCCCTACTTGGAGCATCAGCACCTTTAACCTCCTGTTCCGTACAGGTTGCTATTTGTCCTGAGGATGAACGGGAAGACGGGGAACCAATGAGAGACTAGCTCTTGGTGTTGGGACAGGCACAGGTCACTCTATTTTCCCATCAGGAAGAAGAATTAACCACAGGCTCAGCCTGCCCCCCGGAACCAGAACAGGGCCTGAAGCCATCCTGCGCTTTTGCGGCCAGCTCCGGAAAAAGCGAGTTGTAAAATGGAGCTTCAGGGCACTGCAATTCACAAACCTGCACAGTTATAAATGATAACTCTCGTCCACAAATATATTGAGGGAAGGCAAAGACGAGGAATTGAAATCAAGGCAGAATTGGAGGAAACAGATTTCAGGAGGTAGATTCGAATCGCCTTTAAAGCACATGAAAAGCGGCAAAACGTTGACAATGATGCCCTTGGCCAAAAAGGGCGTATGCGTTTTTTCCTGAATATATTCAGGAAAAAACGCATACGCCCTTTTTGGCCAACCAAGCAACCTGGAAAGGCAAATCAGCGCTACAAAGAAGTCTCGCTTCCCATCGGTCAAAAGGGCCATGCTGAAAAAAGTGTCAAAACCAGAAATGCAGGACAGGCCATGGACAAATGGGAGCCTTGCTACACTGATGAGCGGGATGTAAATTGCCAACAGCCACTCTGGAGAAGTGTACGGTGTGTCCTGAAACATCTAAAAAACACAGCTTAGAGAGCATAGGGCACTTCCACGCATGGGGGTATAAAGTGGGAAAATTAAAAATCAGCAAGACACAAGCACCCCAAAGTTTAGGGCTGCTCTGTTGACAAGGACCTCCACTTCATTCCACCTTAAATATCCCAGGAAAGCGAAAAATGGATAAAAAATTTGAGGTCCATATGTACAATGGATTATCACTCAGCCATGAAATCAATGTCATAAGGCTAGTAGCAGCATGATGAGTGGATTTAGGTCTGACGATTCTAAGTGACATAAGTCACACAGAAAAGGACACTTCTCATAAGGTGTCACTTATAGAGGGAATGTAAAAAACCGTTACACTTGAACTGAATTACAAAACAGAACAGAGTCACACATGCAGAAAACACACTATGGCTGCTTAACGGGAAAGGTGAGGTGGGGTGATACATAAAACAAGAGTTTCAAATTAGCTCAGATACCGTTCCATAAACCCAATATGTAACAGACAAGACCTACTCCTTGCTCAGAGAACTGGACTCAACACGCCCGATTCACCGCACAAGAATATATCTGACTAGTAATAATCTTAAAACCTATGTATTGATATCTCTCTGTTAGTGTGTCAAGTGGGTGTAAAGCGGCATAAACAACGCCGTGAAAAGCAGCTAAACCCCATTATAAAAATAAATTACTTTTCAAAACCCATGAAACAAAGACAGTGAAAGAGAGAGAAATTCTTACACAATTCGTTCAGGGTCTGTGATGCAACCTGGATTGACCATATCTAGACCCACAGCTGGATGAGACATAAGGGTGGACACTCTTGGGGCTGAGAGGTTTGGTGAGGTTGGGTGAGCAAACGCAGACCCTTTAAAGTAATACTGCGTGCTACCCATCGCATGGGTCCCAAATCTCCAGGTTCAAGGGCATCTTCCTACATCGAAAACATGCATGAGAAACCCAGAAGATGGTACACCGTGTGATGGGGAAAGGTTTCTAAAACGCACCTCATTTCTCATCTCCTTGTGCTCGGGTTCGCCATTCCAGCCACTTTACTAGCAATCTCCCTACTTGGAGCATCAGCACCTTTAACCTCCTGTTCCGTACAGGTTGCTATTTGTCCTGAGGATGAACGGGAAGACGGGGAACCAATGAGAGACTAGCTCTTGGTGTTGGGACAGGCACAGGTCACTCTATTTTCCCATCAGGAAGAAGAATTAACCACAGGCTCAGCCTGCCCCCCGGAACCAGAACAGGGCCTGAAGCCATCCTGCGCTTTTGCGGCCAGCTCCGGAAAAAGCGAGTTGTAAAATGGAGCTTCAGGGCACTGCAATTCACAAACCTGCACAGTTATAAATGATAACTCTCGTCCACAAATATATTGAGGGAAGGCAAAGACGAGGAATTGAAATCAAGGCAGAATTGGAGGAAACAGATTTCAGGAGGTAGATTCGAATCGCCTTTAAAGCACATGAAAAGCGGCAAAACGTTGACAATGATGCCCTTGGCCAAAAAGGGCGTATGCGTTTTTTCCTGAATATATTCAGGAAAAAACGCATACGCCCTTTTTGGCCAACCAAGCAACCTGGAAAGGCAAATCAGCGCTACAAAGAAGTCTCGCTTCCCATCGGTCAAAAGGGCCATGCTGAAAAAAGTGTCAAAACCAGAAATGCAGGACAGGCCATGGACAAATGGGAGCCTTGCTACACTGATGAGCGGGATGTAAATTGCCAACAGCCACTCTGGAGAAGTGTACGGTGTGTCCTGAAACATCTAAAAAACACAGCTTAGAGAGCATAGGGCACTTCCACGCATGGGGGTATAAAGTGGGAAAATTAAAAATCAGCAAGACACAAGCACCCCAAAGTTTAGGGCTGCTCTGTTGACAAGGACCTCCACTTCATTCCACCTTAAATATCCCAGGAAAGCGAAAAATGGATAAAAAATTTGAGGTCCATATGTACAATGGATTATCACTCAGCCATGAAATCAATGTCATAAGGCTAGTAGCAGCATGATGAGTGGATTTAGGTCTGACGATTCTAAGTGACATAAGTCACACAGAAAAGGACACTTCTCATAAGGTGTCACTTATAGAGGGAATGTAAAAACCGTTACACTTGAACTGAATTACAAAACAGAACAGAGTCACACATGCAGAAAACACACTATGGCTGCTTAACGGGAAAGGTGAGGTGGGGTGATACATAAAACAAGAGTTTCAAATTAGCTCAGATACCGTTCCATAAACCCAATATGTAACAGACAAGCCCTACTCCTTGCTCAGAGAACTGGACTCAACACGCCCGATTCACCGCAAAAGAATATATCTGACTAGTAATAATCTTAAAACCTATGTATTGATATCTCTCTGTTAGTGTGTCAAGTGGGTGTAAAGCGGCATAAACAACGCCGTGAAAAGCAGCTAAACCCCATTATAAAAATAAATTACTTTTCAAAACCCATGAAACAAAGACAGTGAAAGAGAGAGAAATTCTTACACAATTCGTTCAGTGGCTGTGATGCAACCTGGATTGACCATATCTAGACCCACAGCTGGATGAGACATAAGGGTGGACACTCTTGGGGCTGAGAGGTTTGGTGAGGTTGGGTGAGCAAACGCAGACCCTTTAAAGTAATACTGCGTGCTACCCATCGCATGGGTCCCAAATCTCCAGGTTCCAGGGCATCTTCCTACATCGAAAACATGCATGAGAAACCCAGAAGATGGTACACCGTGTGATGGGGAAAGGTTTCTAAAATGCACCTCATTTCTCATCTCCTTGTGCTAGGGTTCGCCATTCCAGCCACTTTACTAGCAATCTCCCTACTTGGAGCATCAGCACCTTTAACCTCCTGTTCCGTACAGGTTGCTATTTGTCCTGAGGATGAACGGGAAGACGGGGAACCAATGAGAGACTAGCTCTTGGTGTTGGGACAGGCACAGGTCACTCTATTTTCCCATCAGGAAGAAGAATTAACCACAGGCTCAGCCTGCCCCCCGGAACCAGAACAGGGCCTGAAGCCATCCTGCGCTTTTGCGGCCAGCTCCCGAAAAAGCGAGTTGTAAAATGGAGCTTCAGGGCACTGCAATTCACAAACCTGCACAGTTATAAATGATAACTCTCGTCCACAAATATATTGAGGGAAGGCAAAGACGAGGAATTGAAATCAAGGGAGAATTGCAGGAAACAGATTTCAGGAGGTAGATTCGAATCGCCTTTAAAGCACATGAAAAGCGGCAAAACGTTCACAATGATGCCCTTGGCCAAAAAGGGCGTATGCGTTTTTTCCTGAATATATTCAGGAAAAAACGCATACGCCCTTTTTGGCCAACCAAGCCACCTGGAAAGGCAAATCAGCGCTACAAAGAAGTCTCGCTTTCCATCGGTCAAAAGGGCCATGCTGAAAAAAGTGTCAAAACCAGAAATGCAGGACAGGCCATGGAGAAATGGGAGCCTTGCTACACTGATGGGCGGGATGTAAATTGCCAACAGCCACTCTGGAGAAGTGTACGGTGTGTCCTGAAACATCTAAAAAACACAGCTTAGAGAGCATAGGGCACTTCCACGCATGGGGGTATAAAGTGGGAAAATTAAAAATCAGCAAGACACAAGCACCCCAAAGTTTAGGGCTGCTCTGTTGACAAGGACCTCCACTTCATTCCACCTTAAATATCCCAGGAAAGCGAAAAATGGATAAAAAATTTGAGGTCCATATGTACAATGGATTATCACTCAGCCATGAAATCAATGTCATAAGGCTAGTAGCAGCATGATGAGTGGATTTACGTCCGACGATTCTAAGTGACATAAGTCACACAGAAAAGGACACTTCTCATAAGGTGTCACTTATAGAGGGAATGTAAAAACCGTTACACTTGAACTGAATTACAAAACAGAACAGAGTCACACATGCAGAAAACACACTATGGCTGCTTAACGGGAAAGGTGAGGTGGGGTGATACATAAAACAAGAGTTTCAAATTAGCTCAGATACCGTTCCATAAACCCAATATGTAACAGACAAGACCTACTCCTTGCTCAGAGAACTGGACTCAACACGCCCGATTCACCGCACAAGAATATATCTGACTAGTAATAATCTTAAAACCTATGTATTGATATCTCTCTGTTAGTGTGTCAAGTGGGTGTAAAGCAGCATAAACACAGCCGTGAAAAGCAGCTAAACCCCATTATAAAAATAAATTACTTTTCAAAACCCATGAAACAAAGACAGTGAAAGAGAGAGAAATTCTTACACAATTCGTTCAGGGTCTGTGATGCAACCTGGATTGACCATATCTAGACCCACAGCTGGATGAGACATAAGGGTGGACACTCTTGGGGCTGAGAGGTTTGGTGAGGTTGGGTGAGCAAATGCAGACCCTTTAAAGTAATACTGCGTGCTACCCATCGCATGGGTCCCAAATCTCCAGGTTCAAGGGCATCTTCCTACATCGAAAACATGCATGAGAAACCCAGAAGATGGTACACCGTGTGATGGGGAAAGGTTTCTAAAACGCACCTCATTTCTCATCTCCTTGTGCTCGGGTTCGACATTCCAGCCACTTTACTAGCAATCTCCCTACTTGGAGCATCAGCACCTTTAACCTCCTGTTCCGTACAGGTTGCTATTTGTCCTGAGGATGAACGGGAAGACGGGGAACCAATGAGAGACTAGCTCTTGGTGTTGGGACAGGCACAGGTCACTCTACTTTCCCATCAGGAAGAAGAATTAACCACAGGCTCAGCCTGCCCCCCGGAACCAGAACAGGGCCTGAAGCCATCCTGCGCTTTTGCGGCCAGCTCCCGAAAAAGCGAGTTGTAAAATGGAGCTTCAGGGCACTGCAATTCACAAACCTGCACAGTTATAAATGATAACTCTCGTCCACAAATATATTGAGGGAAGGCAAAGACGAGGAATTGAAATCAAGGCAGAATTGGAGGAAACAGATTTCAGGAGGTAGATTCGAATCGCCTTTAAAGCACATGAAAAGCGGCAAAACGTTGACAATGATGCCCTTGGCCAAAAAGGGCGTATGCGTTTTTTCCTGAATATATTCAGGAAAAAACGCATACGCCCTTTTTGGCCAACCAAGCAACCTGGAAAGGCAAATCAGCGCTACAAAGAAGTCTCGCTTCCCATCGGTCAAAAGGGCCATGCTGAAAAAAGTGTCAAAACCAGAAATGCAGGACAGGCCATGGAGAAATGGGAGCCTTGCTACACTGATGAGCGGGATGTAAATTGCCAACAGCCACTCTGGAGAAGTGTACGGTGTGTCCTGAAACATCTAAAAAACACAGCTTAGAGAGCATAGGGCACTTCCACGCATGGGGGTATAAAGTGGGAAAATTAAAAATCAGCAAGACACAAGCACCCCAAAGTTTAGGGCTGCTCTGTTGACAAGGACCTCCACTTCATTCCACCTTAAATATCCCAGGAAAGCGAAAAATGGATAAAAAATTTGAGGTCCATATGTACAATGGATTATCACTCAGCCATGAAATCAATGTCATAAGGCTAGTAGCAGCATGATGAGTGGATTTAGGTCTGACGATTCTAAGTGACATAAGTCACACAGAAAAGGACACTTCTCATAAGGTGTCACTTATAGAGGGAATGTAAAAACCGTTACACTTGAACTGAATTACAAAACAGAACAGAGTCACACATGCAGAAAACACACTATGGCTGCTTAACGGGAAAGGTGAGGTGGGGTGATACATAAAACAAGAGTTTCAAATTAGCTCAGATACCGTTCCATAAACCCAATATGTAACAGACAAGACCTACTCCTTGCTCAGAGAACTGGACTCAACACGCCCGATTCACCGCACAAGAATATATCTGACTAGTAATAATCTTAAAACCTATGTATTGATATCTCTCTGTTAGTGTGTCAAGTGGGTGTAAGGCAGCATAAACACAGCCGTGAAAAGCAGCTAAACCCCATTATAAAAATAAATTACTTTTCAAAACCCATGAAACAAAGACAGTGAAAGAGAGAGAAATTCTTACACAATTCGTTCAGGGTCTGTGATGCAACCTGGATTGACCATATCTAGACCCACAGCTGGATGAGACATAAGGGTGGACACTCTTGGGGCTGAGAGGTTTGGTGAGGTTGGGTGAGCAAACGCAGACCCTTTAAAGTAATACTGCGTGCTACCCATCGCATGGGTCCCAAATCTCCAGGTTCAAGGGCATCTTCCTACATCGAAAACATGCATGAGAAACCCAGAAGATGGTACACCGTGTGATGGGGAAAGGTTTCTAAAACGCACCTCATTTCTCATCTCCTTGTGCTCGGGTTCGCCATTCCAGCCACTTTACTAGCAATCTCCCTACTTGGAGCATCAGCACCTTTAACCTCCTGTTCCGTACAGGTTGCTATTTGTCCTGAGGATGAACGGGAAGACGGGGAACCAATGAGAGACTAGCTCTTGGTGTTGGGACAGGCACAGGTCACTCTATTTTCCCATCAGGAAGAAGAATTAACCACAGGCTCAGCCTGCCCCCCGGAACCAGAACAGGGCCTGAAGCCATCCTGCGCTTTTGCGGCCAGCTCCGGAAAAAGCGAGTTGTAAAATGGAGCTTCAGGGCACTGCAATTCACAAACCTGCACAGTTATAAATGATAACTCTCGTCCACAAATATATTGAGGGAAGGCAAAGACGAGGAATTGAAATCAAGGCAGAATTGGAGGAAACAGATTTCAGGAGGTAGATTCGAATCGCCTTTAAAGCACATGAAAAGCGGCAAAACGTTGACAATGATGCCCTTGGCCAAAAAGGGCGTATGCGTTTTTTCCTGAATATATTCAGGAAAAAACGCATACGCCCTTTTTGGCCAACCAAGCAACCTGGAAAGGCAAATCAGCGCTACAAAGAAGTCTCGCTTCCCATCGGTCAAAAGGGCCATGCTGAAAAAAGTGTCAAAACCAGAAATGCAGGACAGGCCATGGACAAATGGGAGCCTTGCTACACTGATGAGCGGGATGTAAATTGCCAACAGCCACTCTGGAGAAGTGTACGGTGTGTCCTGAAACATCTAAAAAACACAGCTTAGAGAGCATAGGGCACTTCCACGCATGGGGGTATAAAGTGGGAAAATTAAAAATCAGCAAGACACAAGCACCCCAAAGTTTAGGGCTGCTCTGTTGACAAGGACCTCCACTTCATTCCACCTTAAATATCCCAGGAAAGCGAAAAATGGATAAAAAATTTGAGGTCCATATGTACAATGGATTATCACTCAGCCATGAAATCAATGTCATAAGGCTAGTAGCAGCATGATGAGTGGATTTAGGTCTGACGATTCTAAGTGACATAAGTCACACAGAAAAGGACACTTCTCATAAGGTGTCACTTATAGAGGGAATGTAAAAACCGTTACACTTGAACTGAATTACAAAACAGAACAGAGTCACACATGCAGAAAACACACTATGGCTGCTTAACGGGAAAGGTGAGGTGGGGTGATACATAAAACAAGAGTTTCAAATTAGCTCAGATACCGTTCCATAAACCCAATATGTAACAGACAAGACCTACTCCTTGCTCAGAGAACTGGACTCAACACGCCCGATTCACCGCACAAGAATATATCTGACTAGTAATAATCTTAAAACCTATGTATTGATATCTCTCTGTTAGTGTGTCAAGTGGGTGTAAAGCGGCATAAACAACGCCGTGAAAAGCAGCTAAACCCCATTATAAAAATAAATTACTTTTCAAAACCCATGAAACAAAGACAGTGAAAGAGAGAGAAATTCTTACACAATTCGTTCAGGGTCTGTGATGCAACCTGGATTGACCATATCTAGACCCACAGCTGGATGAGACATAAGGGTGGACACTCTTGGGGCTGAGAGGTTTGGTGAGGTTGGGTGAGCAAACGCAGACCCTTTAAAGTAATACTGCGTGCTACCCATCGCATGGGTCCCAAATCTCCAGGTTCAAGGGCATCTTCCTACATCGAAAACATGCATGAGAAACCCAGAAGATGGTACACCGTGTGATGGGGAAAGGTTTCTAAAACGCACCTCATTTCTCATCTCCTTGTGCTCGGGTTCGCCATTCCAGCCACTTTACTAGCAATCTCCCTACTTGGAGCATCAGCACCTTTAACCTCCTGTTCCGTACAGGTTGCTATTTGTCCTGAGGATGAACGGGAAGACGGGGAACCAATGAGAGACTAGCTCTTGGTGTTGGGACAGGCACAGGTCACTCTATTTTCCCATCAGGAAGAAGAATTAACCACAGGCTCAGCCTGCCCCCCGGAACCAGAACAGGGCCTGAAGCCATCCTGCGCTTTTGCGGCCAGCTCCGGAAAAAGCGAGTTGTAAAATGGAGCTTCAGGGCACTGCAATTCACAAACCTGCACAGTTATAAATGATAACTCTCGTCCACAAATATATTGAGGGAAGGCAAAGACGAGGAATTGAAATCAAGGCAGAATTGGAGGAAACAGATTTCAGGAGGTAGATTCGAATCGCCTTTAAAGCACATGAAAAGCGGCAAAACGTTGACAATGATGCCCTTGGCCAAAAAGGGCGTATGCGTTTTTTCCTGAATATATTCAGGAAAAAACGCATACGCCCTTTTTGGCCAACCAAGCAACCTGGAAAGGCAAATCAGCGCTACAAAGAAGTCTCGCTTCCCATCGGTCAAAAGGGCCATGCTGAAAAAAGTGTCAAAACCAGAAATGCAGGACAGGCCATGGACAAATGGGAGCCTTGCTACACTGATGAGCGGGATGTAAATTGCCAACAGCCACTCTGGAGAAGTGTACGGTGTGTCCTGAAACATCTAAAAAACACAGCTTAGAGAGCATAGGGCACTTCCACGCATGGGGGTATAAAGTGGGAAAATTAAAAATCAGCAAGACACAAGCACCCCAAAGTTTAGGGCTGCTCTGTTGACAAGGACCTCCACTTCATTCCACCTTAAATATCCCAGGAAAGCGAAAAATGGATAAAAAATTTGAGGTCCATATGTACAATGGATTATCACTCAGCCATGAAATCAATGTCATAAGGCTAGTAGCAGCATGATGAGTGGATTTAGGTCTGACGATTCTAAGTGACATAAGTCACACAGAAAAGGACACTTCTCATAAGGTGTCACTTATAGAGGGAATGTAAAAACCGTTACACTTGAACTGAATTACAAAACAGAACAGAGTCACACATGCAGAAAACACACTATGGCTGCTTAACGGGAAAGGTGAGGTGGGGTGATACATAAAACAAGAGTTTCAAATTAGCTCAGATACCGTTCCATAAACCCAATATGTAACAGACAAGACCTACTCCTTGCTCAGAGAACTGGACTCAACACGCCCGATTCACCGCACAAGAATATATCTGACTAGTAATAATCTTAAAACCTATGTATTGATATCTCTCTGTTAGTGTGTCAAGTGGGTGTAAGGCAGCATAAACACAGCCGTGAAAAGCAGCTAAACCCCATTATAAAAATAAATTACTTTTCAAAACCCATGAAACAAAGACAGTGAAAGAGAGAGAAATTCTTACACAATTCGTTCAGGGTCTGTGATGCAACCTGGATTGACCATATCTAGACCCACAGCTGGATGAGACATAAGGGTGGACACTCTTGGGGCTGAGAGGTTTGGTGAGGTTGGGTGAGCAAACGCAGACCCTTTAAAGTAATACTGCGTGCTACCCATCGCATGGGTCCCAAATCTCCAGGTTCAAGGGCATCTTCCTACATCGAAAACATGCATGAGAAACCCAGAAGATGGTACACCGTGTGATGGGGAAAGGTTTCTAAAACGCACCTCATTTCTCATCTCCTTGTGCTCGGGTTCGCCATTCCAGCCACTTTACTAGCAATCTCCCTACTTGGAGCATCAGCACCTTTAACCTCCTGTTCCGTACAGGTTGCTATTTGTCCTGAGGATGAACGGGAAGACGGGGAACCAATGAGAGACTAGCTCTTGGTGTTGGGACAGGCACAGGTCACTCTATTTTCCCATCAGGAAGAAGAATTAACCACAGGCTCAGCCTGCCCCCCGGAACCAGAACAGGGCCTGAAGCCATCCTGCGCTTTTGCGGCCAGCTCCCGAAAAAGCGAGTTGTAAAATGGAGCTTCAGGGCACTGCAATTCACAAACCTGCAGTTATAAATGATAACTCTCGTCCACAAATATATTGAGGGAAGGCAAAGACGAGGAATTGAAATCAAGGCAGAATTGCAGGACACAGATTTCAGGAGGTAGATTCGAATCGCCTTGAAAGCACATGAAAAGCGGCAAAACGTTGACAATGATGCCCTTGGCCAAAAAGGGCGTATGCGTTTTTTCCTGAATATATTCAGGAAAAAACGCATACGCCCTTTTTGGTCAACCAAGCAACCTGGAAAGGCAAATCAGCGCTACAAAGAAGTCTCGCTTCCCATCGGTCAAAAGGGCCATGCTGAAAAAAGTGTCAAAACCAGAAATGCAGGACAGGCCATGGAGAAATGGGAGCCTTGCTACACTGATGGGCGGGATGTAAATTGCCAACAGCCACTCTGGAGAAGTGTACGGTGTGTCCTGAAACATCTAAAAAACACAGCTTAGAGAGCATAGGGCACTTCCACGCATGGGGGTATAAAGTGGGAAAATAAAAAATCAGCAAGACACAAGCACCCCAAAGTTTAGGGCTGCTCTGTTGACAAGGACCTCCACTTCATTCCACCTTAAATATCCCAGGAAAGCGAAAAAAGGATAAAAAATTTGAGGTCCATATGTACAATGGATTATCACTCAGCCATGAAATCAATGTCATAAGGCTAGTAGCAGCATGATGAGTGGATTTAGGTACGACGATTCTAAGTGACATAAGTCACACAGAAAAGGACACTTCTCATAAGGTGTCACTTATAGAGGGAATGTAAAAACCGTTACACTTGAACTGAATTACAAAACAGAACAGAGTCAGACATGCAGAAAACACACTATGGCTGCTTAACGAGAAAGGTGAGGTGGGGTGATACATAAAACGAGAGTTTCAAATTAGCTCAGATACCGTTCCATAAACCCAATATGTAACAGACAAGACCTACTCCTTGCTCAGAGAACTGGACTCAACACGCCCGATTCACCGCACAAGAATATATCTGACTAGTAATAATCTTAAAACCTATGTATTGATATCTCTCTGTTAGTGTGTCAAGTGGGTGTAAAGCAGCATAAACACAGCCGTGAAAAGCAGCTAAACCCCATTATAAAAATAAATTACTTTTCAAAACCCATGAAACAAAGACAGTGAAAGAGAGAGAAATTCTTACACAATTCGTTCAGGGTCTGTGATGCAACCTGGATAGACCATATCTAGACCCACAGCTAGATGAGACATAAGGGTGGACACTCTTGGGGCTGAGAGGTTTGGTGAGGTTGGGTGAGCAAATGCAGACCCTTTAAAGTAATACTGCGTGCTACCCATCGCATGGGTCCCAAATCTCCAGGTTCAAGGGCATCTTCCTACATCGAAAACATGCATGAGAAACCCAGAAGATGGTACACCGTGTGATGGGGAAAGGTTTCTAAAACGCACCTCATTTCTCATCTCCTTGTGCTCGGGTTCGCCATTCCAGCCACTTTACTAGCAATCTCCCTACTTGGAGCATCAGCACCTTTAACCTCCTGTTCCGTACAGGTTGCTATTTGTCCTGAGGATGAACGGGAAGACGGGGAACCAATGAGAGACTAGCTCTTGGTGTTGGGACAGGCACAGGTCACTCTATTTTCCAATCAGGAAGAAGAATTAACCACAGGCTCAGCCTGCCCCCCGGAACCAGAACAGGGCCTGAAGCCATCCTTCGCTTTTGCGGCCAGCTCCCGAAAAAGCGAGTTGTAAAATGGAGTTTCAGGGCACTGCAATTCACAAACCTGCACAGTTATAAATGATAACTCTCGTCCACAAATATATTGAGGGAAGGCAAAGACGAGGAATTGAAATCAAGGCAGAATTGCAGGAAACAGATTTCAGGAGGTAGATTCGAATCGCCTTTAAAGCACATGAAAAGTGGCAAAACGTTGACAATGATGCCCTTGGCCAAAAAGGGCGTATGCGTTTTTTTTTGAATATATTCAGGAAAAAACGCATACGCCCTTTTTGGCCAACCAAGCAACCTGGAAAGGCAAATCAGAGCTACAAAGAAGTCTCGCTTCCCATCGGTCAAAAGGGCCATGCTGAAAAAAGTGTCAAAACCAGAAATGCAGGACAGGCCATGGAGAAATGGGAGCCTTGCTACACTGATGGGCGGGATGTAAATTGCCAAGCAGCCACTCTGGAGAAGTGTACGGTGTGTCCTGAAACATCTAAAAAACACAGCTTAGAGAGCATAGGGCACTTCCACGCATGGGGGTATAAAGTGGGAAAATTAAAAATCAGCAAGACACAAGCACCCCAAAGTTTAGGGCTGCTCTGTTGACAAGGACCTCCACTTCATTCCACCTTAAATATCCCAGGAAAGCGAAAAATGGATAAAAAATTTGAGGTCCATATGTACAATGGATTATCACTCAGCCATGAAATCAATGTCATAAGGCTAGTAGCAGCATGATGAGTGGATTTACGTCCGACGATTTTAAGTGACATAAGTCACACAGAAAAGGACACTTCTCATAAGGTGTCACTTATAGAGGGAATGTAAAAACCGTTACACTTGAACTGAATTACAAAACAGAACAGAGTCACACATGCAGAAAACACACTATGGCTGCTTAACGGGAAAGGTGAGGTGGGGTGATACATAAAACAAGAGTTTCAAATTAGCTCAGATACCGTTCCATAAACCCAATATGTAACAGACAAGACCTACTCCTTGCTCAGAGAACTGGACTCAACACGCCCGATTCACCGCACAAGAATATATCTGACTAGTAATAATCTTAAAACCTATGTATTGATATCTCTCTGTTAGTGTGTCAAGTGGGTGTAAAGCAGCATAAACACAGCCGTGAAAAGCAGCTAAACCCCATTATAAAAATAAATTACTTTTCAAAACCCATGAAACAAAGACAGTGAAAGAGAGAGAAATTCTTACACAATTCGTTCAGGGTCTGTGATGCAACCTGGATTGACCATATCTAGACCCACAGCTGGATGAGACATAAGGGTGGACACTCTTGGGGCTGAGAGGTTTGGTGAGGTTGGGTGAGCAAACGCAGACCCTTTAAAGTAATACTGCGTGCTACCCATCGCATGGGTCCCAAATCTCCAGGTTCAAGGGCATCTTCCTACATCGAAAACATGCATGAGAAACCCAGAAGATGGTACACCGTGTGATGGGGAAAGGTTTCTAAAACGCACCTCATTTCTCATCTCCTTGTGCTCGGGTTCGCCATTCCAGACACTTTACTAGCAATCTCCCTACTTGGAGCATCAGCACCTTTAACCTCCTGTTCCGTACAGGTTGCTATTTGTCCTGAGGATGAACGGGAAGACGGAGAACCAATGAGAGACTAGCTCTTGGTGTTGGGACAGGCACAGGTCACTCTATTTTCCCATCAGGAAGAAGAATTAACCACAGGCTCAGCCTGCCCCCCGGAACCAGAACAGGGCCTGAAGCCATCCTGCGCTTTTGCGGCCAGCTCCCGAAAAAGAGAGTTGTAAAACGGAGCTTCAGGGCACTGCAATTCACAAACCTGCACAGTTATAAATGATAACTCTCGTCCACAAATATATTGAGGGAAGGCAAAGACGAGGAATTGAAATCAAGGCAGAATTGCAGGAAACAGATTTCAGGAGGTAGATTCGAATCGCCTTTAAAGCACATGAAAAGCGGCAAAACGTTGACAATGATGCCCTTGGCCAAAAAGGGCGTATGCGTTTTTTCCTGAATATATTCAGGAAAAAACGCATACGCCCTTTTTGGCCAACCAAGCAACCTGGAAAGGCAAATCAGCGCTACAAAGAAATCTCGCTTCCCATCGGTCAAAAGGGCCATGCTGAAAAAAGTGTCAAAACCAGAAATGCAGGACAGGCCATGGAGAAATGGGAGCCTTGCTACACGGATGGGCGGGATGTAAATTGCCAACAGCCACTCTGGAGAAGTGTACGGTGTGTCCTGAAACATCTAAAAAACACAGCTTAGAGAGCATAGGGCACTTCCACGCATGGGGGTATAAAGTGGGAAAATTAAAAATCAGCAAGACACAAGCACCCCAAAGTTTAGGGCTGCTCTGTTGACAAGGACCTCCACTTCATTCCACCTTAAATATCCCAGGAAAGCGAAAAATGGATAAAAAATTTGAGGTCCATATGTACAATGGATTATCACTCAGCCATGAAATCAATGTCATAAGGCTAGTAGCAGCATGATGAGTGGATTTAGGTCCGACGATTCTAAGTGACATAAGTCACACAGAAAAGGACACTTCTCATAAGGTGTCACTTATAGAGGGAATGTAAAAACCGTTACACTTGAACTGAATTACAAAACAGAACAGAGTCACACATGCAGAAAACACACTATGGCTGCTTAACGGGAAAGGTGAGGTGGGGTGATACATAAAACAAGAGTTTCAAATTAGCTCAGATACCGTTCCATAAACCCAATATGTAACAGACAAGCCCTACTCCTTGCTCAGAGAACTGGACTCAACACGCCCGATTCACCGCAAAAGAATATATCTGACTAGTAATAATCTTAAAACCTATGTATTGATATCTCTCTGTTAGTGTGTCAAGTGGGTGTAAAGCGGCATAAACAACGCCGTGAAAAGCAGCTAAACCCCATTATAAAAATAAATTACTTTTCAAAACCCATGAAACAAAGACAGTGAAAGAGAGAGAAATTCTTACACAATTCGTTCAGTGGCTGTGATGCAACCTGGATTGACCATATCTAGACCCACAGCTGGATGAGACATAAGGGTGGACACTCTTGGGGCTGAGAGGTTTGGTGAGGTTGGGTGAGCAAACGCAGACCCTTTAAAGTAATACTGCGTGCTACCCATCGCATGGGTCCCAAATCTCCAGGTTCCAGGGCATCTTCCTACATCGAAAACATGCATGAGAAACCCAGAAGATGGTACACCGTGTGATGGGGAAAGGTTTCTAAAATGCACCTCATTTCTCATCTCCTTGTGCTAGGGTTCGCCATTCCAGCCACTTTACTAGCAATCTCCCTACTTGGAGCATCAGCACCTTTAACCTCCTGTTCCGTACAGGTTACTATTTGTCCTGAGGATGAACGGGAAGACGGGGAACCAATGAGAGACTAGCTCTTGGTGTTGGGACAGGCACAGGTCACTCTATTTTCCCATCAGGAAGAAGAATTAACCACAGGCTCAGCCTGCCCCCCGGAACCAGAACAGGGCCTGAAGCCATCCTGCGCTTTTGCGGCCAGCTCCCGAAAAAGCGAGTTGTAAAATGGAGCTTCAGGGCACTGCAATTCACAAACCTGCACAGTTATAAATGATAACTCTCGTCCACAAATATATTGAGGGAAGGCAAAGACGAGGAATTGAAATCAAGGCAGAATTGCAGGAAACAGATTTCAGGAGGTAGATTCGAATCGCCTTTAAAGCACATGAAAAGCGGCAAAACGTTGACAATGATGCCCTTGGCCAAAAAGGGCGTATGCGTTTTTTCCTGAATATATTCAGGAAAAAACGCATACGCCCTTTTTGGCCAACCAAGCAACCTGGAAAGGCAAATCAGCGCTACAAAGAAATCTCGCTTCCCATCGGTCAAAAGGGCCATGCTGAAAAAAGTGTCAAAACCAGAAATGCAGGACAGGCCATGGAGAAATGGGAGCCTTGCTACACGGATGGGCGGGATGTAAATTGCCAACAGCCACTCTGGAGAAGTGTACGGTGTGTCCTGAAACATCTAAAAAACACAGCTTAGAGAGCCTAGGGCACTTCCACGCATGGGGGTATAAAGTGGGAAAATTAAAAATCAGCAAGACACAAGCACCCCAAAGTTTAGGGCTGCTCTGTTGACAAGGACCTCCACTTCATTCCACCTTAAATATCCCAGGAAAGCGAAAAATGGATAAAAAATTTGAGGTCCATATGTACAATGGATTATCACTCAGCCATGAAATCAATGTCATAAGGCTAGTAGCAGCATGATGAGTGGATTTAGGTCTGACGATTCTAAGTGACATAAGTCACACAGAAAAGGACACTTCTCATAAGGTGTCACTTATAGAGGGAATGTAAAAACCGTTACACTTGAACTGAATTACAAAACAGAACAGAGTCACACATGCAGAAAACACACTATGGCTGCTTAACGGGAAAGGTGAGGTGGGGTGATACATAAAACAAGAGTTTCAAATTAGCTCAGATACCGTTCCATAAACCCAATATGTAACAGACAAGACCTACTCCTTGCTCAGAGAACTGGACTCAACACGCCCGATTCACCGCACAAGAATATATCTGACTAGTAATAATCTTAAAACCTATGTATTGATATCTCTCTGTTAGTGTGTCAAGTGGGTGTAAAGCGGCATAAACAACGCCGTGAAAAGCAGCTAAACCCCATTATAAAAATAAATTACTTTTCAAAACCCATGAAACAAAGACAGTGAAAGAGAGAGAAATTCTTACACAATTCGTTCAGGGTCTGTGATGCAACCTGGATTGACCATATCTAGACCCACAGCTGGATGAGACATAAGGGTGGACACTCTTGGGGCTGAGAGGTTTGGTGAGGTTGGGTGAGCAAACGCAGACCCTTTAAAGTAATACTGCGTGCTACCCATCGCATGGGTCCCAAATCTCCAGGTTCAAGGGCATCTTCCTACATCGAAAACATGCATGAGAAACCCAGAAGATGGTACACCGTGTGATGGGGAAAGGTTTCTAAAACGCACCTCATTTCTCATCTCCTTGTGCTCGGGTTCGCCATTCCAGCCACTTTACTAGCAATCTCCCTACTTGGAGCATCAGCACCTTTAACCTCCTGTTCCGTACAGGTTGCTATTTGTCCTGAGGATGAACGGGAAGACGGGGAACCAATGAGAGACTAGCTCTTGGTGTTGGGACAGGCACAGGTCACTCTATTTTCCCATCAGGAAGAAGAATTAACCACAGGCTCAGCCTGCCCCCCGGAACCAGAACAGGGCCTGAAGCCATCCTGCGCTTTTGCGGCCAGCTCCGAAAAAAGCGAGTTGTAAAATGGAGCTTCAGGGCACTGCAATTCACAAACCTGCACAGTTATAAATGATAACTCTCGTCCACAAATATATTGAGGGAAGGCAAAGACGAGGAATTGAAATCAAGGCAGAATTGGAGGAAACAGATTTCAGGAGGTAGATTCGAATCGCCTTTAAAGCACATGAAAAGCGGCAAAACGTTGACAATGATGCCCTTGGCCAAAAAGGGCGTATGCGTTTTTTCCTGAATATATTCAGGAAAAAACGCATACGCCCTTTTTGGCCAACCAAGCAACCTGGAAAGGCAAATCAGCGCTACAAAGAAGTCTCGCTTCCCATCGGTCAAAAGGGCCATGCTGAAAAAAGTGTCAAAACCAGAAATGCAGGACAGGCCATGGACAAATGGGAGCCTTGCTACACTGATGAGCGGGATGTAAATTGCCAACAGCCACTCTGGAGAAGTGTACGGTGTGTCCTGAAACATCTAAAAAACACAGCTTAGAGAGCATAGGGCACTTCCACGCATGGGGGTATAAAGTGGGAAAATTAAAAATCAGCAAGACACAAGCACCCCAAAGTTTAGGGCTGCTCTGTTGACAAGGACCTCCACTTCATTCCACCTTAAATATCCCAGGAAAGCGAAAAATGGATAAAAAATTTGAGGTCCATATGTACAATGGATTATCACTCAGCCATGAAATCAATGTCATAAGGCTAGTAGCAGCATGATGAGTGGATTTAGGTCTGACGATTCTAAGTGACATAAGTCACACAGAAAAGGACACTTCTCATAAGGTGTCACTTATAGAGGGAATGTAAAAACCGTTACACTTGAACTGAATTACAAAACAGAACAGAGTCACACATGCAGAAAACACACTATGGCTGCTTAACGGGAAAGGTGAGGTGGGGTGATACATAAAACAAGAGTTTCAAATTAGCTCAGATACCGTTCCATAAACCCAATATGTAACAGACAAGACCTACTCCTTGCTCAGAGAACTGGACTCAACACGCCCGATTCACCGCACAAGAATATATCTGACTAGTAATAATCTTAAAACCTATGTATTGATATCTCTCTGTTAGTGTGTCAAGTGGGTGTAAAGCGGCATAAACAACGCCGTGAAAAGCAGCTAAACCCCATTATAAAAATAAATTACTTTTCAAAACCCATGAAACAAAGACAGTGAAAGAGAGAGAAATTCTTACACAATTCGTTCAGGGTCTGTGATGCAACCTGGATTGACCATATCTAGACCCACAGCTGGATGAGACATAAGGGTGGACACTCTTGGGGCTGAGAGGTTTGGTGAGGTTGGGTGAGCAAACGCAGACCCTTTAAAGTAATACTGCGTGCTACCCATCGCATGGGTCCCAAATCTCCAGGTTCAAGGGCATCTTCCTACATCGAAAACATGCATGAGAAACCCAGAAGATGGTACACCGTGTGATGGGGAAAGGTTTCTAAAACGCACCTCATTTCTCATCTCCTTGTGCTCGGGTTCGCCATTCCAGCCACTTTACTAGCAATCTCCCTACTTGGAGCATCAGCACCTTTAACCTCCTGTTCCGTACAGGTTGCTATTTGTCCTGAGGATGAACGGGAAGACGGGGAACCAATGAGAGACTAGCTCTTGGTGTTGGGACAGGCACAGGTCACTCTATTTTCCCATCAGGAAGAAGAATTAACCACAGGCTCAGCCTGCCCCCCGGAACCAGAACAGGGCCTGAAGCCATCCTGCGCTTTTGCGGCCAGCTCCCGAAAAAGCGAGTTGTAAAATGGAGCTTCAGGGCACTGCAATTCACAAACCTGCAGTTATAAATGATAACTCTCGTCCACAAATATATTGAGGGAAGGCAAAGACGAGGAATTGAAATCAAGGCAGAATTGCAGGACACAGATTTCAGGAGGTAGATTCGAATCGCCTTGAAAGCACATGAAAAGCGGCAAAACGTTGACAATGATGCCCTTGGCCAAAAAGGGCGTATGCGTTTTTTCCTGAATATATTCAGGAAAAAACGCATACGCCCTTTTTGGTCAACCAAGCAACCTGGAAAGGCAAATCAGCGCTACAAAGAAGTCTCGCTTCCCATCGGTCAAAAGGGCCATGCTGAAAAAAGTGTCAAAACCAGAAATGCAGGACAGGCCATGGAGAAATGGGAGCCTTGCTACACTGATGGGCGGGATGTAAATTGCCAACAGCCACTCTGGAGAAGTGTACGGTGTGTCCTGAAACATCTAAAAAACACAGCTTAGAGAGCATAGGGCACTTCCACGCATGGGGGTATAAAGTGGGAAAATAAAAAATCAGCAAGACACAAGCACCCCAAAGTTTAGGGCTGCTCTGTTGACAAGGACCTCCACTTCATTCCACCTTAAATATCCCAGGAAAGCGAAAAAAGGATAAAAAATTTGAGGTCCATATGTACAATGGATTATCACTCAGCCATGAAATCAATGTCATAAGGCTAGTAGCAGCATGATGAGTGGATTTAGGTACGACGATTCTAAGTGACATAAGTCACACAGAAAAGGACACTTCTCATAAGGTGTCACTTATAGAGGGAATGTAAAAACCGTTACACTTGAACTGAATTACAAAACAGAACAGAGTCAGACATGCAGAAAACACACTATGGCTGCTTAACGAGAAAGGTGAGGTGGGGTGATACATAAAACGAGAGTTTCAAATTAGCTCAGATACCGTTCCATAAACCCAATATGTAACAGACAAGACCTACTCCTTGCTCAGAGAACTGGACTCAACACGCCCGATTCACCGCACAAGAATATATCTGACTAGTAATAATCTTAAAACCTATGTATTGATATCTCTCTGTTAGTGTGTCAAGTGGGTGTAAAGCAGCATAAACACAGCCGTGAAAAGCAGCTAAACCCCATTATAAAAATAAATTACTTTTCAAAACCCATGAAACAAAGACAGTGAAAGAGAGAGAAATTCTTACACAATTCGTTCAGGGTCTGTGATGCAACCTGGATAGACCATATCTAGACCCACAGCTAGATGAGACATAAGGGTGGACACTCTTGGGGCTGAGAGGTTTGGTGAGGTTGGGTGAGCAAATGCAGACCCTTTAAAGTAATACTGCGTGCTACCCATCGCATGGGTCCCAAATCTCCAGGTTCAAGGGCATCTTCCTACATCGAAAACATGCATGAGAAACCCAGAAGATGGTACACCGTGTGATGGGGAAAGGTTTCTAAAACGCACCTCATTTCTCATCTCCTTGTGCTCGGGTTCGCCATTCCAGCCACTTTACTAGCAATCTCCCTACTTGGAGCATCAGCACCTTTAACCTCCTGTTCCGTACAGGTTGCTATTTGTCCTGAGGATGAACGGGAAGACGGGGAACCAATGAGAGACTAGCTCTTGGTGTTGGGACAGGCACAGGTCACTCTATTTTCCAATCAGGAAGAAGAATTAACCACAGGCTCAGCCTGCCCCCCGGAACCAGAACAGGGCCTGAAGCCATCCTTCGCTTTTGCGGCCAGCTCCCGAAAAAGCGAGTTGTAAAATGGAGTTTCAGGGCACTGCAATTCACAAACCTGCACAGTTATAAATGATAACTCTCGTCCACAAATATATTGAGGGAAGGCAAAGACGAGGAATTGAAATCAAGGCAGAATTGCAGGAAACAGATTTCAGGAGGTAGATTCGAATCGCCTTTAAAGCACATGAAAAGTGGCAAAACGTTGACAATGATGCCCTTGGCCAAAAAGGGCGTATGCGTTTTTTTTTGAATATATTCAGGAAAAAACGCATACGCCCTTTTTGGCCAACCAAGCAACCTGGAAAGGCAAATCAGAGCTACAAAGAAGTCTCGCTTCCCATCGGTCAAAAGGGCCATGCTGAAAAAAGTGTCAAAACCAGAAATGCAGGACAGGCCATGGAGAAATGGGAGCCTTGCTACACTGATGGGCGGGATGTAAATTGCCAAGCAGCCACTCTGGAGAAGTGTACGGTGTGTCCTGAAACATCTAAAAAACACAGCTTAGAGAGCATAGGGCACTTCCACGCATGGGGGTATAAAGTGGGAAAATTAAAAATCAGCAAGACACAAGCACCCCAAAGTTTAGGGCTGCTCTGTTGACAAGGACCTCCACTTCATTCCACCTTAAATATCCCAGGAAAGCGAAAAATGGATAAAAAATTTGAGGTCCATATGTACAATGGATTATCACTCAGCCATGAAATCAATGTCATAAGGCTAGTAGCAGCATGATGAGTGGATTTACGTCCGACGATTTTAAGTGACATAAGTCACACAGAAAAGGACACTTCTCATAAGGTGTCACTTATAGAGGGAATGTAAAAACCGTTACACTTGAACTGAATTACAAAACAGAACAGAGTCACACATGCAGAAAACACACTATGGCTGCTTAACGGGAAAGGTGAGGTGGGGTGATACATAAAACAAGAGTTTCAAATTAGCTCAGATACCGTTCCATAAACCCAATATGTAACAGACAAGACCTACTCCTTGCTCAGAGAACTGGACTCAACACGCCCGATTCACCGCACAAGAATATATCTGACTAGTAATAATCTTAAAACCTATGTATTGATATCTCTCTGTTAGTGTGTCAAGTGGGTGTAAAGCAGCATAAACACAGCCGTGAAAAGCAGCTAAACCCCATTATAAAAATAAATTACTTTTCAAAACCCATGAAACAAAGACAGTGAAAGAGAGAGAAATTCTTACACAATTCGTTCAGGGTCTGTGATGCAACCTGGATTGACCATATCTAGACCCACAGCTGGATGAGACATAAGGGTGGACACTCTTGGGGCTGAGAGGTTTGGTGAGGTTGGGTGAGCAAACGCAGACCCTTTAAAGTAATACTGCGTGCTACCCATCGCATGGGTCCCAAATCTCCAGGTTCAAGGGCATCTTCCTACATCGAAAACATGCATGAGAAACCCAGAAGATGGTACACCGTGTGATGGGGAAAGGTTTCTAAAACGCACCTCATTTCTCATCTCCTTGTGCTCGGGTTCGCCATTCCAGACACTTTACTAGCAATCTCCCTACTTGGAGCATCAGCACCTTTAACCTCCTGTTCCGTACAGGTTGCTATTTGTCCTGAGGATGAACGGGAAGACGGAGAACCAATGAGAGACTAGCTCTTGGTGTTGGGACAGGCACAGGTCACTCTATTTTCCCATCAGGAAGAAGAATTAACCACAGGCTCAGCCTGCCCCCCGGAACCAGAACAGGGCCTGAAGCCATCCTGCGCTTTTGCGGCCAGCTCCCGAAAAAGAGAGTTGTAAAACGGAGCTTCAGGGCACTGCAATTCACAAACCTGCACAGTTATAAATGATAACTCTCGTCCACAAATATATTGAGGGAAGGCAAAGACGAGGAATTGAAATCAAGGCAGAATTGCAGGAAACAGATTTCAGGAGGTAGATTCGAATCGCCTTTAAAGCACATGAAAAGCGGCAAAACGTTGACAATGATGCCCTTGGCCAAAAAGGGCGTATGCGTTTTTTCCTGAATATATTCAGGAAAAAACGCATACGCCCTTTTTGGCCAACCAAGCAACCTGGAAAGGCAAATCAGCGCTACAAAGAAATCTCGCTTCCCATCGGTCAAAAGGGCCATGCTGAAAAAAGTGTCAAAACCAGAAATGCAGGACAGGCCATGGAGAAATGGGAGCCTTGCTACACGGATGGGCGGGATGTAAATTGCCAACAGCCACTCTGGAGAAGTGTACGGTGTGTCCTGAAACATCTAAAAAACACAGCTTAGAGAGCCTAGGGCACTTCCACGCATGGGGGTATAAAGTGGGAAAATTAAAAATCAGCAAGACACAAGCACCCCAAAGTTTAGGGCTGCTCTGTTGACAAGGACCTCCACTTCATTCCACCTTAAATATCCCAGGAAAGCGAAAAATGGATAAAAAATTTGAGGTCCATATGTACAATGGATTATCACTCAGCCATGAAATCAATGTCATAAGGCTAGTAGCAGCATGATGAGTGGATTTAGGTCCGACGATTCTAAGTGACATAAGTCACACAGAAAAGGACACTTCTCATAAGGTGTCACTTATAGAGGGAATGTAAAAACCGTTACACTTGAACTGAATTACAAAACAGAACAGAGTCACACATGCAGAAAACACACTATGGCTGCTTAACGGGAAAGGTGAGGTGGGGTGATACATAAAACAAGAGTTTCAAATTAGCTCAGATACCGTTCCATAAACCCAATATGTAACAGACAAGCCCTACTCCTTGCTCAGAGAACTGGACTCAACACGCCCGATTCACCGCAAAAGAATATATCTGACTAGTAATAATCTTAA
Organism: Balaenoptera physalus; assembly: GCF_965194825.1. Taxonomy (NCBI): domain Eukaryota; kingdom Metazoa; phylum Chordata; class Mammalia; order Artiodactyla; family Balaenopteridae; genus Balaenoptera; species Balaenoptera physalus. The sequence goes on from NW_028126486.1 coordinate 960,092, forward strand.
AACCTATGTATTGATATCTCTCTGTTAGTGTGTCAAGTGGGTGTAAAGCGGCATAAACAACGCCGTGAAAAGCAGCTAAACCCCATTATAAAAATAAATTACTTTTCAAAACCCATGAAACAAAGACAGTGAAAGAGAGAGAAATTCTTACACAATTCGTTCAGTGGCTGTGATGCAACCTGGATTGACCATATCTAGACCCACAGCTGGATGAGACATAAGGGTGGACACTCTTGGGGCTGAGAGGTTTGGTGAGGTTGGGTGAGCAAACGCAGACCCTTTAAAGTAATACTGCGTGCTACCCATCGCATGGGTCCCAAATCTCCAGGTTCCAGGGCATCTTCCTACATCGAAAACATGCATGAGAAACCCAGAAGATGGTACACCGTGTGATGGGGAAAGGTTTCTAAAATGCACCTCATTTCTCATCTCCTTGTGCTAGGGTTCGCCATTCCAGCCACTTTACTAGCAATCTCCCTACTTGGAGCATCAGCACCTTTAACCTCCTGTTCCGTACAGGTTGCTATTTGTCCTGAGGATGAACGGGAAGACGGGGAACCAATGAGAGACTAGCTCTTGGTGTTGGGACAGGCACAGGTCACTCTATTTTCCCATCAGGAAGAAGAATTAACCACAGGCTCAGCCTGCCCCCCGGAACCAGAACAGGGCCTGAAGCCATCCTGCGCTTTTGCGGCCAGCTCCCGAAAAAGCGAGTTGTAAAATGGAGCTTCAGGGCACTGCAATTCACAAACCTGCACAGTTATAAATGATAACTCTCGTCCACAAATATATTGAGGGAAGGCAAAGACGAGGAATTGAAATCAAGGCAGAATTGCAGGAAACAGATTTCAGGAGGTAGATTCGAATCGCCTTTAAAGCACATGAAAAGCGGCAAAACGTTGACAATGATGCCCTTGGCCAAAAAGGGCGTATGCGTTTTTTCCTGAATATATTCAGGAAAAAACGCATACGCCCTTTTTGGCCAACCAAGCAACCTGGAAAGGCAAATCAGCGCTACAAAGAAATCTCGCTTCCCATCGGTCAAAAGGGCCATGCTGAAAAAAGTGTCAAAACCAGAAATGCAGGACAGGCCATGGAGAAATGGGAGCCTTGCTACACGGATGGGCGGGATGTAAATTGCCAACAGCCACTCTGGAGAAGTGTACGGTGTGTCCTGAAACATCTAAAAAACACAGCTTAGAGAGCCTAGGGCACTTCCACGCATGGGGGTATAAAGTGGGAAAATTAAAAATCAGCAAGACACAAGCACCCCAAAGTTTAGGGCTGCTCTGTTGACAAGGACCTCCACTTCATTCCACCTTAAATATCCCAGGAAAGCGAAAAATGGATAAAAAATTTGAGGTCCATATGTACAATGGATTATCACTCAGCCATGAAATCAATGTCATAAGGCTAGTAGCAGCATGATGAGTGGATTTAGGTCCGACGATTCTAAGTGACATAAGTCACACAGAAAAGGACACTTCTCATAAGGTGTCACTTATAGAGGGAATGTAAAAACCGTTACACTTGAACTGAATTACAAAACAGAACAGAGTCACACATGCAGAAAACACACTATGGCTGCTTAACGGGAAAGGTGAGGTGGGGTGATACATAAAACAAGAGTTTCAAATTAGCTCAGATACCGTTCCATAAACCCAATATGTAACAGACAAGCCCTACTCCTTGCTCAGAGAACTGGACTCAACACGCCCGATTCACCGCAAAAGAATATATCTGACTAGTAATAATCTTAAAACCTATGTATTGATATCTCTCTGTTAGTGTGTCAAGTGGGTGTAAAGCGGCATAAACAACGCCGTGAAAAGCAGCTAAACCCCATTATAAAAATAAATTACTTTTCAAAACCCATGAAACAAAGACAGTGAAAGAGAGAGAAATTCTTACACAATTCGTTCAGTGGCTGTGATGCAACCTGGATTGACCATATCTAGACCCACAGCTGGATGAGACATAAGGGTGGACACTCTTGGGGCTGAGAGGTTTGGTGAGGTTGGGTGAGCAAACGCAGACCCTTTAAAGTAATACTGCGTGCTACCCATCGCATGGGTCCCAAATCTCCAGGTTCCAGGGCATCTTCCTACATCGAAAACATGCATGAGAAACCCAGAAGATGGTACACCGTGTGATGGGGAAAGGTTTCTAAAATGCACCTCATTTCTCATCTCCTTGTGCTAGGGTTCGCCATTCCAGCCACTTTACTAGCAATCTCCCTACTTGGAGCATCAGCACCTTTAACCTCCTGTTCCGTACAGGTTGCTATTTGTCCTGAGGATGAACGGGAAGACGGGGAACCAATGAGAGACTAGCTCTTGGTGTTGGGACAGGCACAGGTCACTCTATTTTCCCATCAGGAAGAAGAATTAACCACAGGCTCAGCCTGCCCCCCGGAACCAGAACAGGGCCTGAAGCCATCCTGCGCTTTTGCGGCCAGCTCCCGAAAAAGCGAGTTGTAAAATGGAGCTTCAGGGCACTGCAATTCACAAACCTGCACAGTTATAAATGATAACTCTCGTCCACAAATATATTGAGGGAAGGCAAAGACGAGGAATTGAAATCAAGGCAGAATTGCAGGAAACAGATTTCAGGAGGTAGATTCGAATCGCCTTTAAAGCACATGAAAAGCGGCAAAACGTTGACAATGATGCCCTTGGCCAAAAAGGGCGTATGCGTTTTTTCCTGAATATATTCAGGAAAAAACGCATACGCCCTTTTTGGCCAACCAAGCAACCTGGAAAGGCAAATCAGCGCTACAAAGAAATCTCGCTTCCCATCGGTCAAAAGGGCCATGCTGAAAAAAGTGTCAAAACCAGAAATGCAGGACAGGCCATGGAGAAATGGGAGCCTTGCTACACGGATGGGCGGGATGTAAATTGCCAACAGCCACTCTGGAGAAGTGTACGGTGTGTCCTGAAACATCTAAAAAACACAGCTTAGAGAGCATAGGGCACTTCCACGCATGGGGGTATAAAGTGGGAAAATTAAAAATCAGCAAGACACAAGCACCCCAAAGTTTAGGGCTGCTCTGTTGACAAGGACCTCCACTTCATTCCACCTTAAATATCCCAGGAAAGCGAAAAATGGATAAAAAATTTGAGGTCCATATGTACAATGGATTATCACTCAGCCATGAAATCAATGTCATAAGGCTAGTAGCAGCATGATGAGTGGATTTAGGTCCGACGATTCTAAGTGACATAAGTCACACAGAAAAGGACACTTCTCATAAGGTGTCACTTATAGAGGGAATGTAAAAACCGTTACACTTGAACTGAATTACAAAACAGAACAGAGTCACACATGCAGAAAACACACTATGGCTGCTTAACGGGAAAGGTGAGGTGGGGTGATACATAAAACAAGAGTTTCAAATTAGCTCAGATACCGTTCCATAAACCCAATATGTAACAGACAAGCCCTACTCCTTGCTCAGAGAACTGGACTCAACACGCCCGATTCACCGCAAAAGAATATATCTGACTAGTAATAATCTTAAAACCTATGTATTGATATCTCTCTGTTAGTGTGTCAAGTGGGTGTAAAGCGGCATAAACAACGCCGTGAAAAGCAGCTAAACCCCATTATAAAAATAAATTACTTTTCAAAACCCATGAAACAAAGACAGTGAAAGAGAGAGAAATTCTTACACAATTCGTTCAGTGGCTGTGATGCAACCTGGATTGACCATATCTAGACCCACAGCTGGATGAGACATAAGGGTGGACACTCTTGGGGCTGAGAGGTTTGGTGAGGTTGGGTGAGCAAACGCAGACCCTTTAAAGTAATACTGCGTGCTACCCATCGCATGGGTCCCAAATCTCCAGGTTCCAGGGCATCTTCCTACATCGAAAACATGCATGAGAAACCCAGAAGATGGTACACCGTGTGATGGGGAAAGGTTTCTAAAATGCACCTCATTTCTCATCTCCTTGTGCTAGGGTTCGCCATTCCAGCCACTTTACTAGCAATCTCCCTACTTGGAGCATCAGCACCTTTAACCTCCTGTTCCGTACAGGTTGCTATTTGTCCTGAGGATGAACGGGAAGACGGGGAACCAATGAGAGACTAGCTCTTGGTGTTGGGACAGGCACAGGTCACTCTATTTTCCCATCAGGAAGAAGAATTAACCACAGGCTCAGCCTGCCCCCCGGAACCAGAACAGGGCCTGAAGCCATCCTGCGCTTTTGCGGCCAGCTCCCGAAAAAGCGAGTTGTAAAATGGAGCTTCAGGGCACTGCAATTCACAAACCTGCACAGTTATAAATGATAACTCTCGTCCACAAATATATTGAGGGAAGGCAAAGACGAGGAATTGAAATCAAGGCAGAATTGCAGGAAACAGATTTCAGGAGGTAGATTCGAATCGCCTTTAAAGCACATGAAAAGCGGCAAAACGTTGACAATGATGCCCTTGGCCAAAAAGGGCGTATGCGTTTTTTCCTGAATATATTCAGGAAAAAACGCATACGCCCTTTTTGGCCAACCAAGCAACCTGGAAAGGCAAATCAGCGCTACAAAGAAATCTCGCTTCCCATCGGTCAAAAGGGCCATGCTGAAAAAAGTGTCAAAACCAGAAATGCAGGACAGGCCATGGAGAAATGGGAGCCTTGCTACACGGATGGGCGGGATGTAAATTGCCAACAGCCACTCTGGAGAAGTGTACGGTGTGTCCTGAAACATCTAAAAAACACAGCTTAGAGAGCCTAGGGCACTTCCACGCATGGGGGTATAAAGTGGGAAAATTAAAAATCAGCAAGACACAAGCACCCCAAAGTTTAGGGCTGCTCTGTTGACAAGGACCTCCACTTCATTCCACCTTAAATATCCCAGGAAAGCGAAAAATGGATAAAAAATTTGAGGTCCATATGTACAATGGATTATCACTCAGCCATGAAATCAATGTCATAAGGCTAGTAGCAGCATGATGAGTGGATTTAGGTCCGACGATTCTAAGTGACATAAGTCACACAGAAAAGGACACTTCTCATAAGGTGTCACTTATAGAGGGAATGTAAAAACCGTTACACTTGAACTGAATTACAAAACAGAACAGAGTCACACATGCAGAAAACACACTATGGCTGCTTAACGGGAAAGGTGAGGTGGGGTGATACATAAAACAAGAGTTTCAAATTAGCTCAGATACCGTTCCATAAACCCAATATGTAACAGACAAGCCCTACTCCTTGCTCAGAGAACTGGACTCAACACGCCCGATTCACCGCAAAAGAATATATCTGACTAGTAATAATCTTAAAACCTATGTATTGATATCTCTCTGTTAGTGTGTCAAGTGGGTGTAAAGTGGCATAAACAACGCCGTGAAAAGCAGCTAAACCCCATTATAAAAATAAATTACTTTTCAAAACCCATGAAACAAAGACAGTGAAAGAGAGAGAAATTCTTACACAATTCGTTCAGTGGCTGTGATGCAACCTGGATTGACCATATCTAGACCCACAGCTGGATGAGACATAAGGGTGGACACTCTTGGGGCTGAGAGGTTTGGTGAGGTTGGGTGAGCAAACGCAGACCCTTTAAAGTAATACTGCGTGCTACCCATCGCATGGGTCCCAAATCTCCAGGTTCCAGGGCATCTTCCTACATCGAAAACATGCATGAGAAACCCAGAAGATGGTACACCGTGTGATGGGGAAAGGTTTCTAAAATGCACCTCATTTCTCATCTCCTTGTGCTAGGGTTCGCCATTCCAGCCACTTTACTAGCAATCTCCCTACTTGGAGCATCAGCACCTTTAACCTCCTGTTCCGTACAGGTTGCTATTTGTCCTGAGGATGAACGGGAAGACGGGGAACCAATGAGAGACTAGCTCTTGGTGTTGGGACAGGCACAGGTCACTCTATTTTCCCATCAGGAAGAAGAATTAACCACAGGCTCAGCCTGCCCCCCGGAACCAGAACAGGGCCTGAAGCCATCCTGCGCTTTTGCGGCCAGCTCCCGAAAAAGCGAGTTGTAAAATGGAGCTTCAGGGCACTGCAATTCACAAACCTGCACAGTTATAAATGATAACTCTCGTCCACAAATATATTGAGGGAAGGCAAAGACGAGGAATTGAAATCAAGGGAGAATTGCAGGAAACAGATTTCAGGAGGTAGATTCGAATCGCCTTTAAAGCACATGAAAAGCGGCAAAACGTTGACAATGATGCCCTTGGCCAAAAAGGGCGTATGCGTTTTTTCCTGAATATATTCAGGAAAAAACGCATACGCCCTTTTTGGCCAACCAAGCCACCTGGAAAGGAAAATCAGCGCTACAAAGAAGTCTCGCTTTCCATCGGTCAAAAGGGCCATGCTGAAAAAAGTGTCAAAACCAGAAATGCAGGACAGGCCATGGAGAAATGGGAGCCTTGCTACACTGATGGGCGGGATGTAAATTGCCAACAGCCACTCTGGAGAAGTGTACGGTGTGTCCTGAAACATCTAAAAAACACAGCTTAGAGAGCATAGGGCACTTCCACGCATGGGGGTATAAAGTGGGAAAATTAAAAATCAGCAAGACACAAGCACCCCAAAGTTTAGGGCTGCTCTGTTGACAAGGACCTCCACTTCATTCCACCTTAAATATCCCAGGAAAGCGAAAAATGGATAAAAAATTTGAGGTCCATATGTACAATGGATTATCACTCAGCCATGAAATCAATGTCATAAGGCTAGTAGCAGCATGATGAGTGGATTTACGTCCGACGATTCTAAGTGACATAAGTCACACAGAAAAGGACACTTCTCATAAGGTGTCACTTATAGAGGGAATGTAAAAACCGTTACACTTGAACTGAATTACAAAACAGAACAGAGTCACACATGCAGAAAACACACTATGGCTGCTTAACGGGAAAGGTGAGGTGGGGTGATACATAAAACAAGAGTTTCAAATTAGCTCAGATACCGTTCCATAAACCCAATATGTAACAGACAAGACCTACTCCTTGCTCAGAGAACTGGACTCAACACGCCCGATTCACCGCACAAGAATATATCTGACTAGTAATAATCTTAAAACCTATGTATTGATATCTCTCTGTTAGTGTGTCAAGTGGGTGTAAAGCAGCATAAACACAGCCGTGAAAAGCAGCTAAACCCCATTATAAAAATAAATTACTTTTCAAAACCCATGAAACAAAGACAGTGAAAGAGAGAGAAATTCTTACACAATTCGTTCAGGGTCTGTGATGCAACCTGGATTGACCATATCTAGACCCACAGCTGGATGAGACATAAGGGTGGACACTCTTGGGGCTGAGAGGTTTGGTGAGGTTGGGTGAGCAAATGCAGACCCTTTAAAGTAATACTGCGTGCTACCCATCGCATGGGTCCCAAATCTCCAGGTTCAAGGGCATCTTCCTACATCGAAAACATGCATGAGAAACCCAGAAGATGGTACACCGTGTGATGGGGAAAGGTTTCTAAAACGCACCTCATTTCTCATCTCCTTGTGCTCGGGTTCGACATTCCAGCCACTTTACTAGCAATCTCCCTACTTGGAGCATCAGCACCTTTAACCTCCTGTTCCGTACAGGTTGCTATTTGTCCTGAGGATGAACGGGAAGACGGGGAACCAATGAGAGACTAGCTCTTGGTGTTGGGACAGGCACAGGTCACTCTACTTTCCCATCAGGAAGAAGAATTAACCACAGGCTCAGCCTGCCCCCCGGAACCAGAACAGGGCCTGAAGCCATCCTGCGCTTTTGCGGCCAGCTTCCGAAAAAGCGAGTTGTAAAATGGAGCTTCAGGGCACTGCAATTCACAAACCTGCACAGTTATAAATGATAACTCTCGTCCACAAATATATTGAGGGAAGGCAAAGACGAGGAATTGAAATCAAGGCAGAATTGGAGGAAACAGATTTCAGGAGGTAGATTCGAATCGCCTTTAAAGCACATGAAAAGCGGCAAAACGTTGACAATGATGCCCTTGGCCAAAAAGGGCGTATGCGTTTTTTCCTGAATATATTCAGGAAAAAACGCATACGCCCTTTTTGGCCAACCAAGCAACCTGGAAAGGCAAATCAGCGCTACAAAGAAGTCTCGCTTCCCATCGGTCAAAAGGGCCATGCTGAAAAAAGTGTCAAAACCAGAAATGCAGGACAGGCCATGGAGAAATGGGAGCCTTGCTACACTGATGAGCGGGATGTAAATTGCCAACAGCCACTCTGGAGAAGTGTACGGTGTGTCCTGAAACATCTAAAAAACACAGCTTAGAGAGCATAGGGCACTTCCACGCATGGGGGTATAAAGTGGGAAAATTAAAAATCAGCAAGACACAAGCACCCCAAAGTTTAGGGCTGCTCTGTTGACAAGGACCTCCACTTCATTCCACCTTAAATATCCCAGGAAAGCGAAAAATGGATAAAAAATTTGAGGTCCATATGTACAATGGATTATCACTCAGCCATGAAATCAATGTCATAAGGCTAGTAGCAGCATGATGAGTGGATTTAGGTCTGACGATTCTAAGTGACATAAGTCACACAGAAAAGGACACTTCTCATAAGGTGTCACTTATAGAGGGAATGTAAAAACCGTTACACTTGAACTGAATTACAAAACAGAACAGAGTCACACATGCAGAAAACACACTATGGCTGCTTAACGGGAAAGGTGAGGTGGGGTGATACATAAAACAAGAGTTTCAAATTAGCTCAGATACCGTTCCATAAACCCAATATGTAACAGACAAGACCTACTCCTTGCTCAGAGAACTGGACTCAACACGCCCGATTCACCGCACAAGAATATATCTGACTAGTAATAATCTTAAAACCTATGTATTGATATCTCTCTGTTAGTGTGTCAAGTGGGTGTAAGGCAGCATAAACACAGCCGTGAAAAGCAGCTAAACCCCATTATAAAAATAAATTACTTTTCAAAACCCATGAAACAAAGACAGTGAAAGAGAGAGAAATTCTTACACAATTCGTTCAGGGTCTGTGATGCAACCTGGATTGACCATATCTAGACCCACAGCTGGATGAGACATAAGGGTGGACACTCTTGGGGCTGAGAGGTTTGGTGAGGTTGGGTGAGCAAACGCAGACCCTTTAAAGTAATACTGCGTGCTACCCATCGCATGGGTCCCAAATCTCCAGGTTCAAGGGCATCTTCCTACATCGAAAACATGCATGAGAAACCCAGAAGATGGTACACCGTGTGATGGGGAAAGGTTTCTAAAACGCACCTCATTTCTCATCTCCTTGTGCTCGGGTTCGCCATTCCAGCCACTTTACTAGCAATCTCCCTACTTGGAGCATCAGCACCTTTAACCTCCTGTTCCGTACAGGTTGCTATTTGTCCTGAGGATGAACGGGAAGACGGGGAACCAATGAGAGACTAGCTCTTGGTGTTGGGACAGGCACAGGTCACTCTATTTTCCCATCAGGAAGAAGAATTAACCACAGGCTCAGCCTGCCCCCCGGAACCAGAACAGGGCCTGAAGCCATCCTGCGCTTTTGCGGCCAGCTCCCGAAAAAGCGAGTTGTAAAATGGAGCTTCAGGACACTGCAATTCACAAACCTGCACAGTTATAAATGATAACTCTCGTCCACAAATATATTGAGGGAAGGCAAAGACGAGGAATTGAAATCAAGGCAGAATTGCAGGACACAGATTTCAGGAGGTAGATTCGAATCGCCTTTAAAGCACATGAAAAGCGGCAAAACGTTGACAATGATGCCCTTGGCCAAAAAGGGCGTATGCGTTTTTTCCTGAATATATTCAGGAAAAAACGCATACGCCCTTTTTGGTCAACCAAGCAACCTGGAAAGGCAAATCAGCGCTACAAAGAAGTCTCGCTTCCCATCGGTCAAAAGGGCCATGCTGAAAAAAGTGTCAAAACCAGAAATGCAGGACAGGCCATGGAGAAATGGGAGCCTTGCTACACTGATGGGCGGGATGTAAATTGCCAACAGCCACTCTGGAGAAGTGTACGGTGTGTCCTGAAACATCTAAAAAACACAGCTTAGAGAGCATAGGGCACTTCCACGCATGGGGGTATAAAGTGGGAAAATAAAAAATCAGCAAGACACAAGCACCCCAAAGTTTAGGGCTGCTCTGTTGACAAGGACCTCCACTTCATTCCACCTTAAATATCCCAGGAAAGCGAAAAATGGATAAAAAATTTGAGGTCCATATGTACAATGGATTATCACTCAGCCATGAAATCAATGTCATAAGGCTAGTAGCAGCATGATGAGTGGATTTAGGTACGACGATTCTAAGTGACATAAGTCACACAGAAAAGGACACTTCTCATAAGGTGTCACTTATAGAGGGAATGTAAAAACCGTTACACTTGAACTGAATTACAAAACAGAACAGAGTCACACATGCAGAAAACACACTATGGCTGCTTAACGGGAAAGGTGAGGTGGGGTGATACATAAAACGAGAGTTTCAAATTAGCTCAGATACCGTTCCATAAACCCAATATGTAACAGACAAGACCTACTCCTTGCTCAGAGAACTGGACTCAACACGCCCGATTCACCGCACAAGAATATATCTGACTAGTAATAATCTTAAAACCTATGTATTGATATCTCTCTGTTAGTGTGTCAAGTGGGTGTAAAGCAGCATAAACACAGCCGTGAAAAGCAGCTAAACCCCATTATAAAAATAAATTACTTTTCAAAACCCATGAAACAAAGACAGTGAAAGAGAGAGAAATTCTTACACAATTCGTTCAGGGTCTGTGATGCAACCTGGATAGACCATATCTAGACCCACAGCTAGATGAGACATAAGGGTGGACACCCTTGGGGCTGAGAGGTTTGGTGAGGTTGGGTGAGCAAATGCAGACCCTTTAAAGTAATACTGCGTGCTACCCATCGCATGGGTCCCAAATCTCCAGGTTCAAGGGCATCTTCCTACATCGAAAACATGCATGAGAAACCCAGAAGATGGTACACCGTGTGATGGGGAAAGGTTTCTAAAACGCACCTCATTTCTCATCTCCTTGTGCTCGGGTTCGACATTCCAGCCACTTTACTAGCAATCTCCCTACTTGGAGCATCAGCACCTTTAACCTCCTGTTCCGTACAGGTTGCTATTTGTCCTGAGGATGAACGGGAAGACGGGGAACCAATGAGAGACTAGCTCTTGGTGTTGGGACAGGCACAGGTCACTCTACTTTCCCATCAGGAAGAAGAATTAACCACAGGCTCAGCCTGCCCCCCGGAACCAGAACAGGGCCTGAAGCCATCCTGCGCTTTTGCGGCCAGCTCCCGAAAAAGCGAGTTGTAAAATGGAGCTTCAGGGCACTGCAATTCACAAACCTGCACAGTTATAAATGATAACTCTCGTCCACAAATATATTGAGGGAAGGCAAAGACGAGGAATTGAAATCAAGGCAGAATTGGAGGAAACAGATTTCAGGAGGTAGATTCGAATCGCCTTTAAAGCACATGAAAAGCGGCAAAACGTTGACAATGATGCCCTTGGCCAAAAAGGGCGTATGCGTTTTTTCCTGAATATATTCAGGAAAAAACGCATACGCCCTTTTTGGCCAACCAAGCAACCTGGAAAGGCAAATCAGCGCTACAAAGAAGTCTCGCTTCCCATCGGTCAAAAGGGCCATGCTGAAAAAAGTGTCAAAACCAGAAATGCAGGACAGGCCATGGAGAAATGGGAGCCTTGCTACACTGATGGGCGGGATGTAAATTGCCAAGCAGCCACTCTGGAGAAGTGTACGGTGTGTCCTGAAACATCTAAAAAACACAGCTTAGAGAGCATAGGGCACTTCCACGCATGGGGGTATAAAGTGGGAAAATTAAAAATCAGCAAGACACAAGCACCCCAAAGTTTAGGGCTGCTCTGTTGACAAGGACCTCCACTTCATTCCACCTTAAATATCCCAGGAAAGCGAAAAATGGATAAAAAATTTGAGGTCCATATGTACAATGGATTATCACTCAGCCATGAAATCAATGTCATAAGGCTAGTAGCAGCATGATGAGTGGATTTACGTCCGACGATTTTAAGTGACATAAGTCACACAGAAAAGGACACTTCTCATAAGGTGTCACTTATAGAGGGAATGTAAAAACCGTTACACTTGAACTGAATTACAAAACAGAACAGAGTCACACATGCAGAAAACACACTATGGCTGCTTAACGGGAAAGGTGAGGTGGGGTGATACATAAAACAAGAGTTTCAAATTAGCTCAGATACCGTTCCATAAACCCAATATGTAACAGACAAGACCTACTCCTTGCTCAGAGAACTGGACTCAACACGCCCGATTCACCGCACAAGAATATATCTGACTAGTAATAATCTTAAAACCTATGTATTGATATCTCTCTGTTAGTGTGTCAAGTGGGTGTAAAGCAGCATAAACACAGCCGTGAAAAGCAGCTAAACCCCATTATAAAAATAAATTACTTTTCAAAACCCATGAAACAAAGACAGTGAAAGAGAGAGAAATTCTTACACAATTCGTTCAGGGTCTGTGATGCAACCTGGATTGACCATATCTAGACCCACAGCTGGATGAGACATAAGGGTGGACACTCTTGGGGCTGAGAGGTTTGGTGAGGTTGGGTGAGCAAACGCAGACCCTTTAAAGTAATACTGCGTGCTACCCATCGCATGGGTCCCAAATCTCCAGGTTCAAGGGCATCTTCCTACATCGAAAACATGCATGAGAAACCCAGAAGATGGTACACCGTGTGATGGGGAAAGGTTTCTAAAACGCACCTCATTTCTCATCTCCTTGTGCTCGGGTTCGCCATTCCAGACACTTTACTAGCAATCTCCCTACTTGGAGCATCAGCACCTTTAACCTCCTGTTCCGTACAGGTTGCTATTTGTCCTGAGGATGAACGGGAAGACGGAGAACCAATGAGAGACTAGCTCTTGGTGTTGGGACAGGCACAGGTCACTCTATTTTCCCATCAGGAAGAAGAATTAACCACAGGCTCAGCCTGCCCCCCGGAACCAGAACAGGGCCTGAAGCCATCCTGCGCTTTTGCGGCCAGCTCCCGAAAAAGAGAGTTGTAAAACGGAGCTTCAGGGCACTGCAATTCACAAACCTGCACAGTTATAAATGATAACTCTCGTCCACAAATATATTGAGGGAAGGCAAAGACGAGGAATTGAAATCAAGGCAGAATTGCAGGAAACAGATTTCAGGAGGTAGATTCGAATCGCCTTTAAAGCACATGAAAAGCGGCAAAACGTTGACAATGATGCCCTTGGCCAAAAAGGGCGTATGCGTTTTTTCCTGAATATATTCAGGAAAAAACGCATACGCCCTTTTTGGCCAACCAAGCAACCTGGAAAGGCAAATCAGCGCTACAAAGAAATCTCGCTTCCCATCGGTCAAAAGGGCCATGCTGAAAAAAGTGTCAAAACCAGAAATGCAGGACAGGCCATGGAGAAATGGGAGCCTTGCTACACGGATGGGCGGGATGTAAATTGCCAACAGCCACTCTGGAGAAGTGTACGGTGTGTCCTGAAACATCTAAAAAACACAGCTTAGAGAGCCTAGGGCACTTCCACGCATGGGGGTATAAAGTGGGAAAATTAAAAATCAGCAAGACACAAGCACCCCAAAGTTTAGGGCTGCTCTGTTGACAAGGACCTCCACTTCATTCCACCTTAAATATCCCAGGAAAGCGAAAAATGGATAAAAAATTTGAGGTCCATATGTACAATGGATTATCACTCAGCCATGAAATCAATGTCATAAGGCTAGTAGCAGCATGATGAGTGGATTTAGGTCTGACGATTCTAAGTGACATAAGTCACACAGAAAAGGACACTTCTCATAAGGTGTCACTTATAGAGGGAATGTAAAAACCGTTACACTTGAACTGAATTACAAAACAGAACAGAGTCACACATGCAGAAAACACACTATGGCTGCTTAACGGGAAAGGTGAGGTGGGGTGATACATAAAACAAGAGTTTCAAATTAGCTCAGATACCGTTCCATAAACCCAATATGTAACAGACAAGACCTACTCCTTGCTCAGAGAACTGGACTCAACACGCCCGATTCACCGCACAAGAATATATCTGACTAGTAATAATCTTAAAACCTATGTATTGATATCTCTCTGTTAGTGTGTCAAGTGGGTGTAAAGCGGCATAAACAACGCCGTGAAAAGCAGCTAAACCCCATTATAAAAATAAATTACTTTTCAAAACCCATGAAACAAAGACAGTGAAAGAGAGAGAAATTCTTACACAATTCGTTCAGGGTCTGTGATGCAACCTGGATTGACCATATCTAGACCCACAGCTGGATGAGACATAAGGGTGGACACTCTTGGGGCTGAGAGGTTTGGTGAGGTTGGGTGAGCAAACGCAGACCCTTTAAAGTAATACTGCGTGCTACCCATCGCATGGGTCCCAAATCTCCAGGTTCAAGGGCATCTTCCTACATCGAAAACATGCATGAGAAACCCAGAAGATGGTACACCGTGTGATGGGGAAAGGTTTCTAAAACGCACCTCATTTCTCATCTCCTTGTGCTCGGGTTCGCCATTCCAGCCACTTTACTAGCAATCTCCCTACTTGGAGCATCAGCACCTTTAACCTCCTGTTCCGTACAGGTTGCTATTTGTCCTGAGGATGAACGGGAAGACGGGGAACCAATGAGAGACTAGCTCTTGGTGTTGGGACAGGCACAGGTCACTCTATTTTCCCATCAGGAAGAAGAATTAACCACAGGCTCAGCCTGCCCCCCGGAACCAGAACAGGGCCTGAAGCCATCCTGCGCTTTTGCGGCCAGCTCCGGAAAAAGCGAGTTGTAAAATGGAGCTTCAGGGCACTGCAATTCACAAACCTGCACAGTTATAAATGATAACTCTCGTCCACAAATATATTGAGGGAAGGCAAAGACGAGGAATTGAAATCAAGGCAGAATTGGAGGAAACAGATTTCAGGAGGTAGATTCGAATCGCCTTTAAAGCACATGAAAAGCGGCAAAACGTTGACAATGATGCCCTTGGCCAAAAAGGGCGTATGCGTTTTTTCCTGAATATATTCAGGAAAAAACGCATACGCCCTTTTTGGCCAACCAAGCAACCTGGAAAGGCAAATCAGCGCTACAAAGAAGTCTCGCTTCCCATCGGTCAAAAGGGCCATGCTGAAAAAAGTGTCAAAACCAGAAATGCAGGACAGGCCATGGACAAATGGGAGCCTTGCTACACTGATGAGCGGGATGTAAATTGCCAACAGCCACTCTGGAGAAGTGTACGGTGTGTCCTGAAACATCTAAAAAACACAGCTTAGAGAGCATAGGGCACTTCCACGCATGGGGGTATAAAGTGGGAAAATTAAAAATCAGCAAGACACAAGCACCCCAAAGTTTAGGGCTGCTCTGTTGACAAGGACCTCCACTTCATTCCACCTTAAATATCCCAGGAAAGCGAAAAATGGATAAAAAATTTGAGGTCCATATGTACAATGGATTATCACTCAGCCATGAAATCAATGTCATAAGGCTAGTAGCAGCATGATGAGTGGATTTAGGTCTGACGATTCTAAGTGACATAAGTCACACAGAAAAGGACACTTCTCATAAGGTGTCACTTATAGAGGGAATGTAAAAACCGTTACACTTGAACTGAATTACAAAACAGAACAGAGTCACACATGCAGAAAACACACTATGGCTGCTTAACGGGAAAGGTGAGGTGGGGTGATACATAAAACAAGAGTTTCAAATTAGCTCAGATACCGTTCCATAAACCCAATATGTAACAGACAAGACCTACTCCTTGCTCAGAGAACTGGACTCAACACGCCCGATTCACCGCACAAGAATATATCTGACTAGTAATAATCTTAAAACCTATGTATTGATATCTCTCTGTTAGTGTGTCAAGTGGGTGTAAAGCGGCATAAACAACGCCGTGAAAAGCAGCTAAACCCCATTATAAAAATAAATTACTTTTCAAAACCCATGAAACAAAGACAGTGAAAGAGAGAGAAATTCTTACACAATTCGTTCAGGGTCTGTGATGCAACCTGGATTGACCATATCTAGACCCACAGCTGGATGAGACATAAGGGTGGACACTCTTGGGGCTGAGAGGTTTGGTGAGGTTGGGTGAGCAAACGCAGACCCTTTAAAGTAATACTGCGTGCTACCCATCGCATGGGTCCCAAATCTCCAGGTTCAAGGGCATCTTCCTACATCGAAAACATGCATGAGAAACCCAGAAGATGGTACACCGTGTGATGGGGAAAGGTTTCTAAAACGCACCTCATTTCTCATCTCCTTGTGCTCGGGTTCGCCATTCCAGCCACTTTACTAGCAATCTCCCTACTTGGAGCATCAGCACCTTTAACCTCCTGTTCCGTACAGGTTGCTATTTGTCCTGAGGATGAACGGGAAGACGGGGAACCAATGAGAGACTAGCTCTTGGTGTTGGGACAGGCACAGGTCACTCTATTTTCCCATCAGGAAGAAGAATTAACCACAGGCTCAGCCTGCCCCCCGGAACCAGAACAGGGCCTGAAGCCATCCTGCGCTTTTGCGGCCAGCTCCCGAAAAAGCGAGTTGTAAAATGGAGCTTCAGGGCACTGCAATTCACAAACCTGCAGTTATAAATGATAACTCTCGTCCACAAATATATTGAGGGAAGGCAAAGACGAGGAATTGAAATCAAGGCAGAATTGCAGGACACAGATTTCAGGAGGTAGATTCGAATCGCCTTGAAAGCACATGAAAAGCGGCAAAACGTTGACAATGATGCCCTTGGCCAAAAAGGGCGTATGCGTTTTTTCCTGAATATATTCAGGAAAAAACGCATACGCCCTTTTTGGTCAACCAAGCAACCTGGAAAGGCAAATCAGCGCTACAAAGAAGTCTCGCTTCCCATCGGTCAAAAGGGCCATGCTGAAAAAAGTGTCAAAACCAGAAATGCAGGACAGGCCATGGAGAAATGGGAGCCTTGCTACACTGATGGGCGGGATGTAAATTGCCAACAGCCACTCTGGAGAAGTGTACGGTGTGTCCTGAAACATCTAAAAAACACAGCTTAGAGAGCATAGGGCACTTCCACGCATGGGGGTATAAAGTGGGAAAATAAAAAATCAGCAAGACACAAGCACCCCAAAGTTTAGGGCTGCTCTGTTGACAAGGACCTCCACTTCATTCCACCTTAAATATCCCAGGAAAGCGAAAAAAGGATAAAAAATTTGAGGTCCATATGTACAATGGATTATCACTCAGCCATGAAATCAATGTCATAAGGCTAGTAGCAGCATGATGAGTGGATTTAGGTACGACGATTCTAAGTGACATAAGTCACACAGAAAAGGACACTTCTCATAAGGTGTCACTTATAGAGGGAATGTAAAAACCGTTACACTTGAACTGAATTACAAAACAGAACAGAGTCAGACATGCAGAAAACACACTATGGCTGCTTAACGAGAAAGGTGAGGTGGGGTGATACATAAAACGAGAGTTTCAAATTAGCTCAGATACCGTTCCATAAACCCAATATGTAACAGACAAGACCTACTCCTTGCTCAGAGAACTGGACTCAACACGCCCGATTCACCGCACAAGAATATATCTGACTAGTAATAATCTTAAAACCTATGTATTGATATCTCTCTGTTAGTGTGTCAAGTGGGTGTAAAGCAGCATAAACACAGCCGTGAAAAGCAGCTAAACCCCATTATAAAAATAAATTACTTTTCAAAACCCATGAAACAAAGACAGTGAAAGAGAGAGAAATTCTTACACAATTCGTTCAGGGTCTGTGATGCAACCTGGATAGACCATATCTAGACCCACAGCTAGATGAGACATAAGGGTGGACACTCTTGGGGCTGAGAGGTTTGGTGAGGTTGGGTGAGCAAATGCAGACCCTTTAAAGTAATACTGCGTGCTACCCATCGCATGGGTCCCAAATCTCCAGGTTCAAGGGCATCTTCCTACATCGAAAACATGCATGAGAAACCCAGAAGATGGTACACCGTGTGATGGGGAAAGGTTTCTAAAACGCACCTCATTTCTCATCTCCTTGTGCTCGGGTTCGCCATTCCAGCCACTTTACTAGCAATCTCCCTACTTGGAGCATCAGCACCTTTAACCTCCTGTTCCGTACAGGTTGCTATTTGTCCTGAGGATGAACGGGAAGACGGGGAACCAATGAGAGACTAGCTCTTGGTGTTGGGACAGGCACAGGTCACTCTATTTTCCAATCAGGAAGAAGAATTAACCACAGGCTCAGCCTGCCCCCCGGAACCAGAACAGGGCCTGAAGCCATCCTTCGCTTTTGCGGCCAGCTCCCGAAAAAGCGAGTTGTAAAATGGAGTTTCAGGGCACTGCAATTCACAAACCTGCACAGTTATAAATGATAACTCTCGTCCACAAATATATTGAGGGAAGGCAAAGACGAGGAATTGAAATCAAGGCAGAATTGCAGGAAACAGATTTCAGGAGGTAGATTCGAATCGCCTTTAAAGCACATGAAAAGTGGCAAAACGTTGACAATGATGCCCTTGGCCAAAAAGGGCGTATGCGTTTTTTTTTGAATATATTCAGGAAAAAACGCATACGCCCTTTTTGGCCAACCAAGCAACCTGGAAAGGCAAATCAGAGCTACAAAGAAGTCTCGCTTCCCATCGGTCAAAAGGGCCATGCTGAAAAAAGTGTCAAAACCAGAAATGCAGGACAGGCCATGGAGAAATGGGAGCCTTGCTACACTGATGGGCGGGATGTAAATTGCCAAGCAGCCACTCTGGAGAAGTGTACGGTGTGTCCTGAAACATCTAAAAAACACAGCTTAGAGAGCATAGGGCACTTCCACGCATGGGGGTATAAAGTGGGAAAATTAAAAATCAGCAAGACACAAGCACCCCAAAGTTTAGGGCTGCTCTGTTGACAAGGACCTCCACTTCATTCCACCTTAAATATCCCAGGAAAGCGAAAAATGGATAAAAAATTTGAGGTCCATATGTACAATGGATTATCACTCAGCCATGAAATCAATGTCATAAGGCTAGTAGCAGCATGATGAGTGGATTTACGTCCGACGATTTTAAGTGACATAAGTCACACAGAAAAGGACACTTCTCATAAGGTGTCACTTATAGAGGGAATGTAAAAACCGTTACACTTGAACTGAATTACAAAACAGAACAGAGTCACACATGCAGAAAACACACTATGGCTGCTTAACGGGAAAGGTGAGGTGGGGTGATACATAAAACAAGAGTTTCAAATTAGCTCAGATACCGTTCCATAAACCCAATATGTAACAGACAAGACCTACTCCTTGCTCAGAGAACTGGACTCAACACGCCCGATTCACCGCACAAGAATATATCTGACTAGTAATAATCTTAAAACCTATGTATTGATATCTCTCTGTTAGTGTGTCAAGTGGGTGTAAAGCAGCATAAACACAGCCGTGAAAAGCAGCTAAACCCCATTATAAAAATAAATTACTTTTCAAAACCCATGAAACAAAGACAGTGAAAGAGAGAGAAATTCTTACACAATTCGTTCAGGGTCTGTGATGCAACCTGGATTGACCATATCTAGACCCACAGCTGGATGAGACATAAGGGTGGACACTCTTGGGGCTGAGAGGTTTGGTGAGGTTGGGTGAGCAAACGCAGACCCTTTAAAGTAATACTGCGTGCTACCCATCGCATGGGTCCCAAATCTCCAGGTTCAAGGGCATCTTCCTACATCGAAAACATGCATGAGAAACCCAGAAGATGGTACACCGTGTGATGGGGAAAGGTTTCTAAAACGCACCTCATTTCTCATCTCCTTGTGCTCGGGTTCGCCATTCCAGACACTTTACTAGCAATCTCCCTACTTGGAGCATCAGCACCTTTAACCTCCTGTTCCGTACAGGTTGCTATTTGTCCTGAGGATGAACGGGAAGACGGAGAACCAATGAGAGACTAGCTCTTGGTGTTGGGACAGGCACAGGTCACTCTATTTTCCCATCAGGAAGAAGAATTAACCACAGGCTCAGCCTGCTCCCCGGAACCAGAACAGGGCCTGAAGCCATCCTGCGCTTTTGCGGCCAGCTCCCGAAAAAGCGAGTTGTAAAATGGAGCTTCAGGGCACTGCAATTCACAAACCTGCACAGTTATAAATGATAACTCTCGTCCACAAATATATTGAGGGAAGGCAAAGACGAGGAATTGAAATCAAGGCAGAATTGCAGGAAACAGATTTCAGGAGGTAGATTCGAATCGCCTTTAAAGCACATGAAAAGCGGCAAAACGTTGACAATGATGCCCTTGGCCAAAAAGGGCGTATGCGTTTTTTCCTGAATATATTCAGGAAAAAACGCATACGCCCTTTTTGGCCAACCAAGCAACCTGGAAAGGCAAATCAGAGCTAGAAAGAAGTCTCGCTTCCCATCGGTCAAAAGGGCCATGCTGAAAAAAGTGTCAAAACCAGAAATGCAGGACAGGCCATGGAGAAATGGGAGCCTTGCTACACTGATGGGCGGGATGTAAATTGCCAAGCAGCCACTCTGGAGAAGTGTACGGTGTGTCCTGAAACATCTAAAAAACACAGCTTAGATAGCATAGGGCACTTCCACGCATGGGGGTATAAAGTGGGAAAATTAAAAATCAGCAAGACACAAGCACCCCAAAGTTTAGGGCTGCTCTGTTGACAAGGACCTCCACTTCATTCCACCTTAAATATCCCAGGAAAGCGAAAAATGGATAAAAAATTTGAGGTCCATATGTACAATGGATTATCACTCAGCCATGAAATCAATGTCATAAGGCTAGTAGCAGCATGATGAGTGGATTTAGGTCCAACGATTCTAAGTGACATAAGTCACACAGAAAAGGACACTTCTCATAAGGTGTCACTTATAGAGGGAATGTAAAAACCGTTACACTTGAACTGAATTACAAAACAGAACAGAGTCACACATGCAGAAACCACACTATGGCTGCTTAACGGGAAAGGTGAGGTGGGGTGATACATAAAACAAGAGTTTCAAATTAGCTCAGATACCGTTCCATAAACCCAATATGTAACAGACAAGACCTACTCCTTGCTCAGAGAACTGGACTCAACACGCCCGATTAACCGCAAAAGAATATATCTGACTAGTAATAATCTTAAAACCTATGTATTGATATCTCTCTGTTAGTGTGTCAAGTGGGTGTAAAGCGGCATAAACAACGCCGTGAAAAGCAGCTAAACCCCATTATAAAAATAAATTACTTTTCAAAACCCATGAAACAAAGACAGTGAAAGAGAGAGAAATTCTTACACAATTCGTTCAGGGGCTGTGATGCAACCTGGATTGACCATATCTAGACCCACAGCTGGATGAGACATAAGGGTGGACACTCTTGGGGCTGAGAGGTTTGGTGAGGTTGGGTGAGCAAACGCAGACCCTTTAAAGTAATACTGCGTGCTACCCATCGCATGGGTCCCAAATCTCCAGGTTCAAGGGCATCTTCCTACATCGAAAACATGCATGAGAAACCCAGAAGATGGTACACCGTGTGATGGGGAAAGGTTTCTAAAATGCACCTCATTTCTCATCTCCTTGTGCTAGGGTTCGCCATTCCAGCCACTTTACTAACAATCTCCCTACTTGGAGCATCAGCACCTTTAACCTCCTGTTCCGTACAGGTTGCTATTTGTCCTGAGGATGAACGGGAAGACGGGGAACCAATGAGAGACTAGCTCTTGGTGTTGGGACAGGCACAGGTCACTCTATTTTCCCATCAGGAAGAAGAATTAACCACAGGCTCAGCCTGCCCCCCGGAACCAGAACAGGGCCTGAAGCCATCCTGCGCTTTTGCGGCCAGCTCCCGAAAAAGCGAGTTGTAAAATGGAGCTTCAGGGCACTGCAATTCACAAACCTGCACAGTTATAAATGATAACTCTCGTCCACAAATATATTGAGGGAAGGCAAAGACGAGGAATTGAAATCAAGGCAGAATTGCAGGAAACAGATTTCAGGAGGTAGATTCGAATCACCTTTAAAGCACATGAAAAGCGGCAAAACGTTGACAATGATGCCCTTGGCCAAAAAGGGCGTATGCGTTTTTTCCTGAATATATTCAGGAAAAAACGCATACGCCCTTTTTGGCCAACCAAGCAACCTGGAAAGGCAAATCAGCGCTACAAAGAAGTCTCGCTTTCCATCGGTCAAAAGGGCCATGCTGAAAAAAGTGTCAAAACCAGAAATGCAGGACAGGCCATGGAGAAATGGGAGCCTTGCTACACTGATGGGCGGGATGTAAATTGCCAACAGCCACTCTGGAGAAGTGTACGGTGTGTCCTGAAACATCTAAAAAACACAGCTTAGAGAGCATAGGGCACTTCCACGCATGGGGGTATAAAGTGGGAAAATTAAAAATCAGCAAGACACAAGCACCCCAAAGTTTAGGGCTGCTCTGTTGACAAGGACCTCCACTTCATTCCACCTTAAATATCCCAGGAAAGCGAAAAATGGATAAAAAATTTGAGGTCCATATGTACAATGGATTATCACTCAGCCATGAAATCAATGTCATAAGGCTAGTAGCAGCATGATGAGTGGATTTACGTCCGACGATTTTAAGTGACATAAGTCACACAGAAAAGGACACTTCTCATAAGGTGTCACTTATAGAGGGAATGTAAAAACCGTTACACTTGAACTGAATTACAAAACAGAACAGAGTCACACATGCAGAAAACACACTATGGCTGCTTAACGGGAAAGGTGAGGTGGGGTGATACATAAAACAAGAGTTTCAAATTAGCTCAGATACCGTTCCATAAACCCAATATGTAACAGACAAGACCTACTCCTTGCTCAGAGAACTGGACTCAACACGCCCGATTCACCGCACAAGAATATATCTGACTAGTAATAATCTTAAAACCTATGTATTGATATCTCTCTGTTAGTGTGTCAAGTGGGTGTAAAGCAGCATAAACACAGCCGTGAAAAGCAGCTAAACCCCATTATAAAAATAAATTACTTTTCAAAACCCATGAAACAAAGACAGTGAAAGAGAGAGAAATTCTTACACAATTCGTTCAGGGTCTGTGATGCAACCTGGATTGACCATATCTAGACCCACAGCTGGATGAGACATAAGGGTGGACACTCTTGGGGCTGAGAGGTTTGGTGAGGTTGGGTGAGCAAACGCAGACCCTTTAAAGTAATACTGCGTGCTACCCATCGCATGGGTCCCAAATCTCCAGGTTCAAGGGCATCTTCCTACATCGAAAACATGCATGAGAAACCCAGAAGATGGTACACCGTGTGATGGGGAAAGGTTTCTAAAACGCACCTCATTTCTCATCTCCTTGTGCTCGGGTTCGCCATTCCAGACACTTTACTAGCAATCTCCCTAATTGGAGCATCAGCACCTTTAACCTCCTGTTCCGTACAGGTTGCTATTTGTCCTGAGGATGAACGGGAAGACGGAGAACCAATGAGAGACTAGCTCTTGGTGTTGGGACAGGCACAGGTCACTCTATTTTCCCATCAGGAAGAAGAATTAACCACAGGCTCAGCCTGCCCCCCGGAACCAGAACAGGGCCTGAAGCCATCCTGCGCTTTTGCGGCCAGCTCCCGAAAAAGCGAGTTGTAAAACGGAGCTTCAGGGCACTGCAATTCACAAACCTGCACAGTTATAAATGATAACTCTCGTCCACAAATATATTGAGGGAAGGCAAAGACGAGGAATTGAAATCAAGGCAGAATTGCAGGAAACAGATTTCAGGAGGTAGATTCGAATCGCCTTTAAAGCACATGAAAAGCGGCAAAACGTTGACAATGATGCCCTTGGTCAAAAAGGGCGTATGCGTTTTTTCCTGAATATATTCAGGAAAAAACGCATACGCCCTTTTTGGCCAACCAAGCAACCTGGAAAGGCAAATCAGCGCTACAAAGAAATCTCGCTTCCCATCGGTCAAAAGGGCCATGCTGAAAAAAGTGTCAAAACCAGAAATGCAGGACAGGCCATGGAGAAATGGGAGCCTTGCTACACGGATGGGCGGGATGTAAATTGCCAACAGCCACTCTGGAGAAGTGTACGGTGTGTCCTGAAACATCTAAAAAACACAGCTTAGAGAGCATAGGGCACTTCCACGCATGGGGGTATAAAGTGGGAAAATTAAAAATCAGCAAGACACAAGCACCCCAAAGTTTAGGGCTGCTCTGTTGACAAGGACCTCCACTTCATTCCACCTTAAATATCCCAGGAAAGCGAAAAATGGATAAAAAATTTGAGGTCCATATGTACAATGGATTATCACTCAGCCATGAAATCAATGTCATAAGGCTAGTAGCAGCATGATGAGTGGATTTAGGTCCGACGATTCTAAGTGACATAAGTCACACAGAAAAGGACACTTCTCATAAGGTGTCACTTATAGAGGGAATGTAAAAACCGTTACACTTGAACTGAATTACAAAACAGAACAGAGTCACACATGCAGAAAACACACTATGGCTGCTTAACGGGAAAGGTGAGGTGGGGTGATACATAAAACAAGAGTTTCAAATTAGCTCAGATACCGTTCCATAAACCCAATATGTAACAGACAAGCCCTACTCCTTGCTCAGAGAACTGGACTCAACACGCCCGATTCACCGCAAAAGAATATATCTGACTAGTAATAATCTTAAAACCTATGTATTGATATCTCTCTGTTAGTGTGTCAAGTGGGTGTAAAGCGGCATAAACAACGCCGTGAAAAGCAGCTAAACCCCATTATAAAAATAAATTACTTTTCAAAACCCATGAAACAAAGACAGTGAAAGAGAGAGAAATTCTTACACAATTCGTTCAGTGGCTGTGATGCAACCTGGATTGACCATATCTAGACCCACAGCTGGATGAGACATAAGGGTGGACACTCTTGGGGCTGAGAGGTTTGGTGAGGTTGGGTGAGCAAACGCAGACCCTTTAAAGTAATACTGCGTGCTACCCATCGCATGGGTCCCAAATCTCCAGGTTCCAGGGCATCTTCCTACATCGAAAACATGCATGAGAAACCCAGAAGATGGTACACCGTGTGATGGGGAAAGGTTTCTAAAATGCACCTCATTTCTCATCTCCTTGTGCTAGGGTTCGCCATTCCAGCCACTTTACTAGCAATCTCCCTACTTGGAGCATCAGCACCTTTAACCTCCTGTTCCGTACAGGTTGCTATTTGTCCTGAGGATGAACGGGAAGACGGGGAACCAATGAGAGACTAGCTCTTGGTGTTGGGACAGGCACAGGTCACTCTATTTTCCCATCAGGAAGAAGAATTAACCACAGGCTCAGCCTGCCCCCCGGAACCAGAACAGGGCCTGAAGCCATCCTGCGCTTTTGCGGCCAGCTCCCGAAAAAGCGAGTTGTAAAATGGAGCTTCAGGGCACTGCAATTCACAAACCTGCACAGTTATAAATGATAACTCTCGTCCACAAATATATTGAGGGAAGGCAAAGACGAGGAATTGAAATCAAGGCAGAATTGCAGGAAACAGATTTCAGGAGGTAGATTCGAATCGCCTTTAAAGCACATGAAAAGCGGCAAAACGTTGACAATGATGCCCTTGGCCAAAAAGGGCGTATGCGTTTTTTCCTGAATATATTCAGGAAAAAACGCATACGCCATTTTTGGCCAACCAAGCCACCTGGAAAGGCAAATCAGCGCTACAAAGAAGTCTCGCTTTCCATCGGTCAAAAGGGCCATGCTGAAAAAATGTCAAAACCAGAAATGCAGGACAGGCCATGGAGAAATGGGAGCCTTGCTACACTGATGGGCGGGATGTAAATTGCCAACAGCCACTCTGGAGAAGTGTACGGTGTGTCCTGAAACATCTAAAAAACACAGCTTAGAGAGCATAGGGCACTTCCACGCATGGGGGTATAAAGTGGGAAAATTAAAAATCAGCAAGACACAAGCACCCCAAAGTTTAGGGCTGCTCTGTTGACAAGGACCTCCACTTCATTCCACCTTAAATATCCCAGGAAAGCGAAAAATGGATAAAAAATTTGAGGTCCATATGTACAATGGATTATCACTCAGCCATGAAATCAATGTCATAAGGCTAGTAGCAGCATGATGAGTGGATTTACGTCCGACGATTCTAAGTGACATAAGTCACACAGAAAAGGACACTTCTCATAAGGTGTCACTTATAGAGGGAATGTAAAAACCGTTACACTTGAACTGAATTACAAAACAGAACAGAGTCACACATGCAGAAAACACACTATGGCTGCTTAACGGGAAAGGTGAGGTGGGGTGATACATAAAACAAGAGTTTCAAATTAGCTCAGATACCGTTCCATAAACCCAATATGTAACAGACAAGACCTACTCCTTGCTCAGAGAACTGGACTCAACACGCCCGATTCACCGCACAAGAATATATCTGACTAGTAATAATCTTAAAACCTATGTATTGATATCTCTCTGTTAGTGTGTCAAGTGGGTGTAAAGCAGCATAAACACAGCCGTGAAAAGCAGCTAAACCCCATTATAAAAATAAATTACTTTTCAAAACCCATGAAACAAAGACAGTGAAAGAGAGAGAAATTCTTACACAATTCGTTCAGGGTCTGTGATGCAACCTGGATTGACCATATCTAGACCCACAGCTGGATGAGACATAAGGGTGGACACTCTTGGGGCTGAGAGGTTTGGTGAGGTTGGGTGAGCAAATGCAGACCCTTTAAAGTAATACTGCGTGCTACCCATCGCATGGGTCCCAAATCTCCAGGTTCAAGGGCATCTTCCTACATCGAAAACATGCATGAGAAACCCAGAAGATGGTACACCGTGTGATGGGGAAAGGTTTCTAAAACGCACCTCATTTCTCATCTCCTTGTGCTCGGGTTCGCCATTCCAGCCACTTTACTAGCAATCTCCCTACTTGGAGCATCAGCACCTTTAACCTCCTGTTCCGTACAGGTTGCTATTTGTCCTGAGGATGAACGGGAAGACGGGGAACCAATGAGAGACTAGCTCTTGGTGTTGGGACAGGCACAGGTCACTCTACTTTCCCATCAGGAAGAAGAATTAACCACAGGCTCAGCCTGCCCCCCGGAACCAGAACAGGGCCTGAAGCCATCCTGCGCTTTTGCGGCCAGCTCCCGAAAAAGCGAGTTGTAAAATGGAGCTTCAGGGCACTGCAATTCACAAACCTGCACAGTTATAAATGATAACTCTCGTCCACAAATATATTGAGGGAAGGCAAAGACGAGGAATTGAAATCAAGGCAGAATTGGAGGAAACAGATTTCAGGAGGTAGATTCGAATCGCCTTTAAAGCACATGAAAAGCGGCAAAACGTTGACAATGATGCCCTTGGCCAAAAAGGGCGTATGCGTTTTTTCCTGAATATATTCAGGAAAAAACGCATACGCCCTTTTTGGCCAACCAAGCAACCTGGAAAGGCAAATCAGCGCTACAAAGAAGTCTCGCTTCCCATCGGTCAAAAGGGCCATGCTGAAAAAAGTGTCAAAACCAGAAATGCAGGACAGGCCATGGAGAAATGGGAGCCTTGCTACACTGATGGGCGGGATGTAAATTGCCAACAGCCACTCTGGAGAAGTGTACGGTGTGTCCTGAAACATCTAAAAAACACAGCTTAGAGAGCATAGGGCACTTCCACGCATGGGGGTATAAAGTGGGAAAATTAAAAATCAGCAAGACACAAGCACCCCAAAGTTTAGGGCTGCTCTGTTGACAAGGACCTCCACTTCATTCCACCTTAAATATCCCAGGAAAGCGAAAAATGGATAAAAAATTTGAGGTCCATATGTACAATGGATTATCACTCAGCCATGAAATCAATGTCATAAGGCTAGTAGCAGCATGATGAGTGGATTTAGGTCTGACGATTCTAAGTGACATAAGTCACACAGAAAAGGACACTTCTCATAAGGTGTCACTTATAGAGGGAATGTAAAAACCGTTACACTTGAACTGAATTACAAAACAGAACAGAGTCACACATGCAGAAAACACACTATGGCTGCTTAACGGGAAAGGTGAGGTGGGGTGATACATAAAACAAGAGTTTCAAATTAGCTCAGATACCGTTCCATAAACCCAATATGTAACAGACAAGACCTACTCCTTGCTCAGAGAACTGGACTCAACACGCCCGATTCACCGCACAAGAATATATCTGACTAGTAATAATCTTAAAACCTATGTATTGATATCTCTCTGTTAGTGTGTCAAGTGGGTGTAAGGCAGCATAAACACAGCCGTGAAAAGCAGCTAAACCCCATTATAAAAATAAATTACTTTTCAAAACCCATGAAACAAAGACAGTGAAAGAGAGAGAAATTCTTACACAATTCGTTCAGGGTCTGTGATGCAACCTGGATTGACCATATCTAGACCCACAGCTGGATGAGACATAAGGGTGGACACTCTTGGGGCTGAGAGGTTTGGTGAGGTTGGGTGAGCAAACGCAGACCCTTTAAAGTAATACTGCGTGCTACCCATCGCATGGGTCCCAAATCTCCAGGTTCAAGGGCATCTTCCTACATCGAAAACATGCATGAGAAACCCAGAAGATGGTACACCGTGTGATGGGGAAAGGTTTCTAAAACGCACCTCATTTCTCATCTCCTTGTGCTCGGGTTCGCCATTCCAGCCACTTTACTAGCAATCTCCCTACTTGGAGCATCAGCACCTTTAACCTCCTGTTCCGTACAGGTTGCTATTTGTCCTGAGGATGAACGGGAAGACGGGGAACCAATGAGAGACTAGCTCTTGGTGTTGGGACAGGCACAGGTCACTCTATTTTCCAATCAGGAAGAAGAATTAACCACAGGCTCAGCCTGCCCCCCGGAACCAGAACAGGGCCTGAAGCCATCCTTCGCTTTTGCGGCCAGCTCCCGAAAAAGCGAGTTGTAAAATGGAGCTTCAGGGCACTGCAATTCACAAACCTGCACAGTTATAAATGATAACTCTCGTCCACAAATATATTGAGGGAAGGCAAAGACGAGGAAATGAAATCAAGGCAGAATTGCAGGAAACAGATTTCAGGAGGTAGATTCGAATCGCCTTTAAAGCACATGAAAAGTGGCAAAACGTTGACAATGATGCCCTTGGCCAAAAAGGGCGTATGCGTTTTTTTTTGAATATATTCAGGAAAAAACGCATACGCCCTTTTTGGCCAACCAAGCAACCTGGAAAGGCAAATCAGAGCTACAAAGAAGTCTCGCTTCCCATCGGTCAAAAGGGCCATGCTGAAAAAAGTGTCAAAACCAGAAATGCAGGACAGGCCATGGAGAAATGGGAGCCTTGCTACACTGATGGGCGGGATGTAAATTGCCAAGCAGCCACTCTGGAGAAGTGTACGGTGTGTCCTGAAACATCTAAAAAACACAGCTTAGAGAGCATAGGGCACTTCCACGCATGGGGGTATAAAGTGGGAAAATTAAAAATCAGCAAGACACAAGCACCCCAAAGTTTAGGGCTGCTCTGTTGACAAGGACCTCCACTTCATTCCACCTTAAATATCCCAGGAAAGCGAAAAATGGATAAAAAATTTGAGGTCCATATGTACAATGGATTATCACTCAGCCATGAAATCAATGTCATAAGGCTAGTAGCAGCATGATGAGTGGATTTAGGTCCAACGATTCTAAGTGACATAAGTCACACAGAAAAGGACACTTCTCATAAGGTGTCACTTATAGAGGGAATGTAAAAACCGTTACACTTGAACTGAATTACAAAACAGAACAGAGTCACACATGCAGAAAACACACTATGGCTGCTTAACGGGAAAGGTGAGGTGGGGTGATACATAAAACAAGAGTTTCAAATTAGCTCAGATACCGTTCCATAAACCCAATATGTAACAGACAAGACCTACTCCTTGCTCAGAGAACTGGACTCAACACGCCCGATTAACCGCAAAAGAATATATCTGACTAGTAATAATCTTAAAACCTATGTATTGATATCTCTCTGTTAGTGTGTCAAGTGGGTGTAAAGCGGCATAAACAACGCCGTGAAAAGCAGCTAAACCCCATTATAAAAATAAATTACTTTTCAAAACCCATGAAACAAAGACAGTGAAAGAGAGAGAAATTCTTACACAATTCGTTCAGGGGCTGTGATGCAACCTGGATTGACCATATCTAGACCCACAGCTGGATGAGACATAAGGGTGGACACTCTTGGGGCTGAGAGGTTTGGTGAGGTTGGGTGAGCAAACGCAGACCCTTTAAAGTAATACTGCGTGCTACCCATCGCATGGGTCCCAAATCTCCAGGTTCAAGGGCATCTTCCTACATCGAAAACATGCATGAGAAACCCAGAAGATGGTACACCGTGTGATGGGGAAAGGTTTCTAAAATGCACCTCATTTCTCATCTCCTTGTGCTAGGGTTCGCCATTCCAGCCACTTTACTAGCAATCTCCCTACTTGGAGCATCAGCACCTTTAACCTCCTGTTCCGTACAGGTTGCTATTTGTCCTGAGGATGAACGGGAAGACGGGGAACCAATGAGAGACTAGCTCTTGGTGTTGGGACAGGCACAGGTCACTCTATTTTCCCATCAGGAAGAAGAATTAACCACAGGCTCAGCCTGCCCCCCGGAACCAGAACAGGGCCTGAAGCCATCCTGCGCTTTTGCGGCCAGCTCCCGAAAAAGCGAGTTGTAAAATGGAGCTTCAGGGCACTGCAATTCACAAACCTGCACAGTTATAAATGATAACTCTCGTCCACAAATATATTGAGGGAAGGCAAAGACGAGGAATTGAAATCAAGGCAGAATTGCAGGAAACAGATTTCAGGAGGTAGATTCGAATCACCTTTAAAGCACATGAAAAGCGGCAAAACGTTGACAATGATGCCCTTGGCCAAAAAGGGCGTATGCGTTTTTTCCTGAATATATTCAGGAAAAAACGCATACGCCCTTTTTGGCCAACCAAGCAACCTGGAAAGGCAAATCAGCGCTACAAAGAAGTCTCGCTTTCCATCGGTCAAAAGGGCCATGCTGAAAAAAGTGTCAAAACCAGAAATGCAGGACAGGCCATGGAGAAATGGGAGCCTTGCTACACTGATGGGCGGGATGTAAATTGCCAACAGCCACTCTGGAGAAGTGTACGGTGTGTCCTGAAACATCTAAAAAACACAGCTTAGAGAGCATAGGGCACTTCCACGCATGGGGGTATAAAGTGGGAAAATTAAAAATCAGCAAGACACAAGCACCCCAAAGTTTAGGGCTGCTCTGTTGACAAGGACCTCCACTTCATTCCACCTTAAATATCCCAGGAAAGCGAAAAATGGATAAAAAATTTGAGGTCCATATGTACAATGGATTATCACTCAGCCATGAAATCAATGTCATAAGGCTAGTAGCAGCATGATGAGTGGATTTACGTCCGACGATTTTAAGTGACATAAGTCACACAGAAAAGGACACTTCTCATAAGGTGTCACTTATAGAGGGAATGTAAAAACCGTTACACTTGAACTGAATTACAAAACAGAACAGAGTCACACATGCAGAAAACACACTATGGCTGCTTAACGGGAAAGGTGAGGTGGGGTGATACATAAAACAAGAGTTTCAAATTAGCTCAGATACCGTTCCATAAACCCAATATGTAACAGACAAGACCTACTCCTTGCTCAGAGAACTGGACTCAACACGCCCGATTCACCGCACAAGAATATATCTGACTAGTAATAATCTTAAAACCTATGTATTGATATCTCTCTGTTAGTGTGTCAAGTGGGTGTAAAGCAGCATAAACACAGCCGTGAAAAGCAGCTAAACCCCATTATAAAAATAAATTACTTTTCAAAACCCATGAAACAAAGACAGTGAAAGAGAGAGAAATTCTTACACAATTCGTTCAGGGTCTGTGATGCAACCTGGATTGACCATATCTAGACCCACAGCTGGATGAGACATAAGGGTGGACACTCTTGGGGCTGAGAGGTTTGGTGAGGTTGGGTGAGCAAACGCAGACCCTTTAAAGTAATACTGCGTGCTACCCATCGCATGGGTCCCAAATCTCCAGGTTCAAGGGCATCTTCCTACATCGAAAACATGCATGAGAAACCCAGAAGATGGTACACCGTGTGATGGGGAAAGGTTTCTAAAACGCACCTCATTTCTCATCTCCTTGTGCTCGGGTTCGCCATTCCAGACACTTTACTAGCAATCTCCCTAATTGGAGCATCAGCACCTTTAACCTCCTGTTCCGTACAGGTTGCTATTTGTCCTGAGGATGAACGGGAAGACGGAGAACCAATGAGAGACTAGCTCTTGGTGTTGGGACAGGCACAGGTCACTCTATTTTCCCATCAGGAAGAAGAATTAACCACAGGCTCAGCCTGCCCCCCGGAACCAGAACAGGGCCTGAAGCCATCCTGCGCTTTTGCGGCCAGCTCCCGAAAAAGCGAGTTGTAAAACGGAGCTTCAGGGCACTGCAATTCACAAACCTGCACAGTTATAAATGATAACTCTCGTCCACAAATATATTGAGGGAAGGCAAAGACGAGGAATTGAAATCAAGGCAGAATTGCAGGAAACAGATTTCAGGAGGTAGATTCGAATCGCCTTTAAAGCACATGAAAAGTGGCAAAACGTTGACAATGATGCCCTTGGCCAAAAAGGGCGTATGCGTTTTTTTTTGAATATATTCAGGAAAAAACGCATACGCCCTTTTTGGCCAACCAAGCAACCTGGAAAGGCAAATCAGAGCTACAAAGAAGTCTCGCTTCCCATCGGTCAAAAGGGCCATGCTGAAAAAAGTGTCAAAACCAGAAATGCAGGACAGGCCATGGAGAAATGGGAGCCTTGCTACACTGATGGGCGGGATGTAAATTGCCAAGCAGCCACTCTGGAGAAGTGTACGGTGTGTCCTGAAACATCTAAAAAACACAGCTTAGAGAGCATAGGGCACTTCCACGCATGGGGGTATAAAGTGGGAAAATTAAAAATCAGCAAGACACAAGCACCCCAAAGTTTAGGGCTGCTCTGTTGACAAGGACCTCCACTTCATTCCACCTTAAATATCCCAGGAAAGCGAAAAATGGATAAAAAATTTGAGGTCCATATGTACAATGGATTATCACTCAGCCATGAAATCAATGTCATAAGGCTAGTAGCAGCATGATGAGTGGATTTAGGTCCGACGATTCTAAGTGACATAAGTCACACAGAAAAGGACACTTCTCATAAGGTGTCACTTATAGAGGGAATGTAAAAACCGTTACACTTGAACTGAATTACAAAACAGAACAGAGTCACACATGCAGAAAACACACTATGGCTGCTTAACGGGAAAGGTGAGGTGGGGTGATACATAAAACAAGAGTTTCAAATTAGCTCAGATACCGTTCCATAAACCCAATATGTAACAGACAAGACCTACTCCTTGCTCAGAGAACTGGACTCAACACGCCCGATTAACCGCAAAAGAATATATCTGACTAGTAATAATCTTAAAACCTATGTATTGATATCTCTCTGTTAGTGTGTCAAGTGGGTGTAAAGCGGCATAAACAACGCCGTGAAAAGCAGCTAAACCCCATTATAAAAATAAATTACTTTTCAAAACCCATGAAACAAAGACAGTGAAAGAGAGAGAAATTCTTACACAATTCGTTCAGGGGCTGTGATGCAACCTGGATTGACCATATCTAGACCCACAGCTGGATGAGACATAAGGGTGGACACTCTTGGGGCTGAGAGGTTTGGTGAGGTTGGGTGAGCAAACGCAGACCCTTTAAAGTAATACTGCGTGCTACCCATCGCATGGGTCCCAAATCTCCAGGTTCAAGGGCATCTTCCTACATCGAAAACATGCATGAGAAACCCAGAAGATGGTACACCGTGTGATGGGGAAAGGTTTCTAAAATGCACCTCATTTCTCATCTCCTTGTGCTAGGGTTCGCCATTCCAGCCACTTTACTAGCAATCTCCCTACTTGGAGCATCAGCACCTTTAACCTCCTGTTCCGTACAGGTTGCTATTTGTCCTGAGGATGAACGGGAAGACGGGGAACCAATGAGAGACTAGCTCTTGGTGTTGGGACAGGCACAGGTCACTCTATTTTCCCATCAGGAAGAAGAATTAACCACAGGCTCAGCCTGCCCCCCGGAACCAGAACAGGGCCTGAAGCCATCCTGCGCTTTTGCGGCCAGCTCCCGAAAAAGCGAGTTGTAAAATGGAGCTTCAGGGCACTGCAATTCACAAACCTGCACAGTTATAAATGATAACTCTCGTCCACAAATATATTGAGGGAAGGCAAAGACGAGGAATTGAAATCAAGGCAGAATTGCAGGAAACAGATTTCAGGAGGTAGATTCGAATCACCTTTAAAGCACATGAAAAGCGGCAAAACGTTGACAATGATGCCCTTGGCCAAAAAGGGCGTATGCGTTTTTTCCTGAATATATTCAGGAAAAAACGCATACGCCCTTTTTGGCCAACCAAGCAACCTGGAAAGGCAAATCAGCGCTACAAAGAAGTCTCGCTTTCCATCGGTCAAAAGGGCCATGCTGAAAAAAGTGTCAAAACCAGAAATGCAGGACAGGCCATGGAGAAATGGGAGCCTTGCTACACTGATGGGCGGGATGTAAATTGCCAACAGCCACTCTGGAGAAGTGTACGGTGTGTCCTGAAACATCTAAAAAACACAGCTTAGAGAGCATAGGGCACTTCCACGCATGGGGGTATAAAGTGGGAAAATTAAAAATCAGCAAGACACAAGCACCCCAAAGTTTAGGGCTGCTCTGTTGACAAGGACCTCCACTTCATTCCACCTTAAATATCCCAGGAAAGCGAAAAATGGATAAAAAATTTGAGGTCCATATGTACAATGGATTATCACTCAGCCATGAAATCAATGTCATAAGGCTAGTAGCAGCATGATGAGTGGATTTACGTCCGACGATTTTAAGTGACATAAGTCACACAGAAAAGGACACTTCTCATAAGGTGTCACTTATAGAGGGAATGTAAAAACCGTTACACTTGAACTGAATTACAAAACAGAACAGAGTCACACATGCAGAAAACACACTATGGCTGCTTAACGGGAAAGGTGAGGTGGGGTGATACATAAAACAAGAGTTTCAAATTAGCTCAGATACCGTTCCATAAACCCAATATGTAACAGACAAGACCTACTCCTTGCTCAGAGAACTGGACTCAACACGCCCGATTCACCGCACAAGAATATATCTGACTAGTAATAATCTTAAAACCTATGTATTGATATCTCTCTGTTAGTGTGTCAAGTGGGTGTAAAGCAGCATAAACACAGCCGTGAAAAGCAGCTAAACCCCATTATAAAAATAAATTACTTTTCAAAACCCATGAAACAAAGACAGTGAAAGAGAGAGAAATTCTTACACAATTCGTTCAGGGTCTGTGATGCAACCTGGATTGACCATATCTAGACCCACAGCTGGATGAGACATAAGGGTGGACACTCTTGGGGCTGAGAGGTTTGGTGAGGTTGGGTGAGCAAACGCAGACCCTTTAAAGTAATACTGCGTGCTACCCATCGCATGGGTCCCAAATCTCCAGGTTCAAGGGCATCTTCCTACATCGAAAACATGCATGAGAAACCCAGAAGATGGTACACCGTGTGATGGGGAAAGGTTTCTAAAACGCACCTCATTTCTCATCTCCTTGTGCTCGGGTTCGCCATTCCAGACACTTTACTAGCAATCTCCCTAATTGGAGCATCAGCACCTTTAACCTCCTGTTCCGTACAGGTTGCTATTTGTCCTGAGGATGAACGGGAAGACGGAGAACCAATGAGAGACTAGCTCTTGGTGTTGGGACAGGCACAGGTCACTCTATTTTCCCATCAGGAAGAAGAATTAACCACAGGCTCAGCCTGCCCCCCGGAACCAGAACAGGGCCTGAAGCCATCCTGCGCTTTTGCGGCCAGCTCCCGAAAAAGCGAGTTGTAAAACGGAGCTTCAGGGCACTGCAATTCACAAACCTGCACAGTTATAAATGATAACTCTCGTCCACAAATATATTGAGGGAAGGCAAAGACGAGGAATTGAAATCAAGGCAGAATTGCAGGAAACAGATTTCAGGAGGTAGATTCGAATCGCCTTTAAAGCACATGAAAAGCGGCAAAACGTTGACAATGATGCCCTTGGTCAAAAAGGGCGTATGCGTTTTTTCCTGAATATATTCAGGAAAAAACGCATACGCCCTTTTTGGCCAACCAAGCAACCTGGAAAGGCAAATCAGCGCTACAAAGAAATCTCGCTTCCCATCGGTCAAAAGGGCCATGCTGAAAAAAGTGTCAAAACCAGAAATGCAGGACAGGCCATGGAGAAATGGGAGCCTTGCTACACGGATGGGCGGGATGTAAATTGCCAACAGCCACTCTGGAGAAGTGTACGGTGTGTCCTGAAACATCTAAAAAACACAGCTTAGAGAGCATAGGGCACTTCCACGCATGGGGGTATAAAGTGGGAAAATTAAAAATCAGCAAGACACAAGCACCCCAAAGTTTAGGGCTGCTCTGTTGACAAGGACCTCCACTTCATTCCACCTTAAATATCCCAGGAAAGCGAAAAATGGATAAAAAATTTGAGGTCCATATGTACAATGGATTATCACTCAGCCATGAAATCAATGTCATAAGGCTAGTAGCAGCATGATGAGTGGATTTAGGTCCGACGATTCTAAGTGACATAAGTCACACAGAAAAGGACACTTCTCATAAGGTGTCACTTATAGAGGGAATGTAAAAACCGTTACACTTGAACTGAATTACAAAACAGAACAGAGTCACACATGCAGAAAACACACTATGGCTGCTTAACGGGAAAGGTGAGGTGGGGTGATACATAAAACAAGAGTTTCAAATTAGCTCAGATACCGTTCCATAAACCCAATATGTAACAGACAAGCCCTACTCCTTGCTCAGAGAACTGGACTCAACACGCCCGATTCACCGCAAAAGAATATATCTGACTAGTAATAATCTTAAAACCTATGTATTGATATCTCTCTGTTAGTGTGTCAAGTGGGTGTAAAGCGGCATAAACAACGCCGTGAAAAGCAGCTAAACCCCATTATAAAAATAAATTACTTTTCAAAACCCATGAAACAAAGACAGTGAAAGAGAGAGAAATTCTTACACAATTCGTTCAGTGGCTGTGATGCAACCTGGATTGACCATATCTAGACCCACAGCTGGATGAGACATAAGGGTGGACACTCTTGGGGCTGAGAGGTTTGGTGAGGTTGGGTGAGCAAACGCAGACCCTTTAAAGTAATACTGCGTGCTACCCATCGCATGGGTCCCAAATCTCCAGGTTCCAGGGCATCTTCCTACATCGAAAACATGCATGAGAAACCCAGAAGATGGTACACCGTGTGATGGGGAAAGGTTTCTAAAATGCACCTCATTTCTCATCTCCTTGTGCTAGGGTTCGCCATTCCAGCCACTTTACTAGCAATCTCCCTACTTGGAGCATCAGCACCTTTAACCTCCTGTTCCGTACAGGTTGCTATTTGTCCTGAGGATGAACGGGAAGACGGGGAACCAATGAGAGACTAGCTCTTGGTGTTGGGACAGGCACAGGTCACTCTATTTTCCCATCAGGAAGAAGAATTAACCACAGGCTCAGCCTGCCCCCCGGAACCAGAACAGGGCCTGAAGCCATCCTGCGCTTTTGCGGCCAGCTCCCGAAAAAGCGAGTTGTAAAATGGAGCTTCAGGGCACTGCAATTCACAAACCTGCACAGTTATAAATGATAACTCTCGTCCACAAATATATTGAGGGAAGGCAAAGACGAGGAATTGAAATCAAGGGAGAATTGCAGGAAACAGATTTCAGGAGGTAGATTCGAATCGCCTTTAAAGCACATGAAAAGCGGCAAAACGTTCACAATGATGCCCTTGGCCAAAAAGGGCGTATGCGTTTTTTCCTGAATATATTCAGGAAAAAACGCATACGCCCTTTTTGGCCAACCAAGCCACCTGGAAAGGCAAATCAGCGCTACAAAGAAGTCTCGCTTTCCATCGGTCAAAAGGGCCATGCTGAAAAAAGTGTCAAAACCAGAAATGCAGGACAGGCCATGGAGAAATGGGAGCCTTGCTACACTGATGGGCGGGATGTAAATTGCCAACAGCCACTCTGGAGAAGTGTACGGTGTGTCCTGAAACATCTAAAAAACACAGCTTAGAGAGCATAGGGCACTTCCACGCATGGGGGTATAAAGTGGGAAAATTAAAAATCAGCAAGACACAAGCACCCCAAAGTTTAGGGCTGCTCTGTTGACAAGGACCTCCACTTCATTCCACCTTAAATATCCCAGGAAAGCGAAAAATGGATAAAAAATTTGAGGTCCATATGTACAATGGATTATCACTCAGCCATGAAATCAATGTCATAAGGCTAGTAGCAGCATGATGAGTGGATTTACGTCCGACGATTCTAAGTGACATAAGTCACACAGAAAAGGACACTTCTCATAAGGTGTCACTTATAGAGGGAATGTAAAAACCGTTACACTTGAACTGAATTACAAAACAGAACAGAGTCACACATGCAGAAAACACACTATGGCTGCTTAACGGGAAAGGTGAGGTGGGGTGATACATAAAACAAGAGTTTCAAATTAGCTCAGATACCGTTCCATAAACCCAATATGTAACAGACAAGACCTACTCCTTGCTCAGAGAACTGGACTCAACACGCCCGATTCACCGCACAAGAATATATCTGACTAGTAATAATCTTAAAACCTATGTATTGATATCTCTCTGTTAGTGTGTCAAGTGGGTGTAAAGCAGCATAAACACAGCCGTGAAAAGCAGCTAAACCCCATTATAAAAATAAATTACTTTTCAAAACCCATGAAACAAAGACAGTGAAAGAGAGAGAAATTCTTACACAATTCGTTCAGGGTCTGTGATGCAACCTGGATTGACCATATCTAGACCCACAGCTGGATGAGACATAAGGGTGGACACTCTTGGGGCTGAGAGGTTTGGTGAGGTTGGGTGAGCAAATGCAGACCCTTTAAAGTAATACTGCGTGCTACCCATCGCATGGGTCCCAAATCTCCAGGTTCAAGGGCATCTTCCTACATCGAAAACATGCATGAGAAACCCAGAAGATGGTACACCGTGTGATGGGGAAAGGTTTCTAAAACGCACCTCATTTCTCATCTCCTTGTGCTCGGGTTCGACATTCCAGCCACTTTACTAGCAATCTCCCTACTTGGAGCATCAGCACCTTTAACCTCCTGTTCCGTACAGGTTGCTATTTGTCCTGAGGATGAACGGGAAGACGGGGAACCAATGAGAGACTAGCTCTTGGTGTTGGGACAGGCACAGGTCACTCTACTTTCCCATCAGGAAGAAGAATTAACCACAGGCTCAGCCTGCCCCCCGGAACCAGAACAGGGCCTGAAGCCATCCTGCGCTTTTGCGGCCAGCTCCCGAAAAAGCGAGTTGTAAAATGGAGCTTCAGGGCACTGCAATTCACAAACCTGCACAGTTATAAATGATAACTCTCGTCCACAAATATATTGAGGGAAGGCAAAGACGAGGAATTGAAATCAAGGCAGAATTGGAGGAAACAGATTTCAGGAGGTAGATTCGAATCGCCTTTAAAGCACATGAAAAGCGGCAAAACGTTGACAATGATGCCCTTGGCCAAAAAGGGCGTATGCGTTTTTTCCTGAATATATTCAGGAAAAAACGCATACGCCCTTTTTGGCCAACCAAGCAACCTGGAAAGGCAAATCAGCGCTACAAAGAAGTCTCGCTTCCCATCGGTCAAAAGGGCCATGCTGAAAAAAGTGTCAAAACCAGAAATGCAGGACAGGCCATGGAGAAATGGGAGCCTTGCTACACTGATGAGCGGGATGTAAATTGCCAACAGCCACTCTGGAGAAGTGTACGGTGTGTCCTGAAACATCTAAAAAACACAGCTTAGAGAGCATAGGGCACTTCCACGCATGGGGGTATAAAGTGGGAAAATTAAAAATCAGCAAGACACAAGCACCCCAAAGTTTAGGGCTGCTCTGTTGACAAGGACCTCCACTTCATTCCACCTTAAATATCCCAGGAAAGCGAAAAATGGATAAAAAATTTGAGGTCCATATGTACAATGGATTATCACTCAGCCATGAAATCAATGTCATAAGGCTAGTAGCAGCATGATGAGTGGATTTAGGTCTGACGATTCTAAGTGACATAAGTCACACAGAAAAGGACACTTCTCATAAGGTGTCACTTATAGAGGGAATGTAAAAACCGTTACACTTGAACTGAATTACAAAACAGAACAGAGTCACACATGCAGAAAACACACTATGGCTGCTTAACGGGAAAGGTGAGGTGGGGTGATACATAAAACAAGAGTTTCAAATTAGCTCAGATACCGTTCCATAAACCCAATATGTAACAGACAAGACCTACTCCTTGCTCAGAGAACTGGACTCAACACGCCCGATTCACCGCACAAGAATATATCTGACTAGTAATAATCTTAAAACCTATGTATTGATATCTCTCTGTTAGTGTGTCAAGTGGGTGTAAGGCAGCATAAACACAGCCGTGAAAAGCAGCTAAACCCCATTATAAAAATAAATTACTTTTCAAAACCCATGAAACAAAGACAGTGAAAGAGAGAGAAATTCTTACACAATTCGTTCAGGGTCTGTGATGCAACCTGGATTGACCATATCTAGACCCACAGCTGGATGAGACATAAGGGTGGACACTCTTGGGGCTGAGAGGTTTGGTGAGGTTGGGTGAGCAAACGCAGACCCTTTAAAGTAATACTGCGTGCTACCCATCGCATGGGTCCCAAATCTCCAGGTTCAAGGGCATCTTCCTACATCGAAAACATGCATGAGAAACCCAGAAGATGGTACACCGTGTGATGGGGAAAGGTTTCTAAAACGCACCTCATTTCTCATCTCCTTGTGCTCGGGTTCGCCATTCCAGCCACTTTACTAGCAATCTCCCTACTTGGAGCATCAGCACCTTTAACCTCCTGTTCCGTACAGGTTGCTATTTGTCCTGAGGATGAACGGGAAGACGGGGAACCAATGAGAGACTAGCTCTTGGTGTTGGGACAGGCACAGGTCACTCTATTTTCCCATCAGGAAGAAGAATTAACCACAGGCTCAGCCTGCCCCCCGGAACCAGAACAGGGCCTGAAGCCATCCTGCGCTTTTGCGGCCAGCTCCGGAAAAAGCGAGTTGTAAAATGGAGCTTCAGGGCACTGCAATTCACAAACCTGCACAGTTATAAATGATAACTCTCGTCCACAAATATATTGAGGGAAGGCAAAGACGAGGAATTGAAATCAAGGCAGAATTGGAGGAAACAGATTTCAGGAGGTAGATTCGAATCGCCTTTAAAGCACATGAAAAGCGGCAAAACGTTGACAATGATGCCCTTGGCCAAAAAGGGCGTATGCGTTTTTTCCTGAATATATTCAGGAAAAAACGCATACGCCCTTTTTGGCCAACCAAGCAACCTGGAAAGGCAAATCAGCGCTACAAAGAAGTCTCGCTTCCCATCGGTC
Organism: Balaenoptera physalus; assembly: GCF_965194825.1. NCBI lineage: Eukaryota > Metazoa > Chordata > Mammalia > Artiodactyla > Balaenopteridae > Balaenoptera > Balaenoptera physalus. The sequence continues at coordinate 1,001,617 of NW_028126486.1, forward strand.
AAAAGGGCCATGCTGAAAAAAGTGTCAAAACCAGAAATGCAGGACAGGCCATGGACAAATGGGAGCCTTGCTACACTGATGAGCGGGATGTAAATTGCCAACAGCCACTCTGGAGAAGTGTACGGTGTGTCCTGAAACATCTAAAAAACACAGCTTAGAGAGCATAGGGCACTTCCACGCATGGGGGTATAAAGTGGGAAAATTAAAAATCAGCAAGACACAAGCACCCCAAAGTTTAGGGCTGCTCTGTTGACAAGGACCTCCACTTCATTCCACCTTAAATATCCCAGGAAAGCGAAAAATGGATAAAAAATTTGAGGTCCATATGTACAATGGATTATCACTCAGCCATGAAATCAATGTCATAAGGCTAGTAGCAGCATGATGAGTGGATTTAGGTCTGACGATTCTAAGTGACATAAGTCACACAGAAAAGGACACTTCTCATAAGGTGTCACTTATAGAGGGAATGTAAAAACCGTTACACTTGAACTGAATTACAAAACAGAACAGAGTCACACATGCAGAAAACACACTATGGCTGCTTAACGGGAAAGGTGAGGTGGGGTGATACATAAAACAAGAGTTTCAAATTAGCTCAGATACCGTTCCATAAACCCAATATGTAACAGACAAGACCTACTCCTTGCTCAGAGAACTGGACTCAACACGCCCGATTCACCGCACAAGAATATATCTGACTAGTAATAATCTTAAAACCTATGTATTGATATCTCTCTGTTAGTGTGTCAAGTGGGTGTAAAGCGGCATAAACAACGCCGTGAAAAGCAGCTAAACCCCATTATAAAAATAAATTACTTTTCAAAACCCATGAAACAAAGACAGTGAAAGAGAGAGAAATTCTTACACAATTCGTTCAGGGTCTGTGATGCAACCTGGATTGACCATATCTAGACCCACAGCTGGATGAGACATAAGGGTGGACACTCTTGGGGCTGAGAGGTTTGGTGAGGTTGGGTGAGCAAACGCAGACCCTTTAAAGTAATACTGCGTGCTACCCATCGCATGGGTCCCAAATCTCCAGGTTCAAGGGCATCTTCCTACATCGAAAACATGCATGAGAAACCCAGAAGATGGTACACCGTGTGATGGGGAAAGGTTTCTAAAACGCACCTCATTTCTCATCTCCTTGTGCTCGGGTTCGCCATTCCAGCCACTTTACTAGCAATCTCCCTACTTGGAGCATCAGCACCTTTAACCTCCTGTTCCGTACAGGTTGCTATTTGTCCTGAGGATGAACGGGAAGACGGGGAACCAATGAGAGACTAGCTCTTGGTGTTGGGACAGGCACAGGTCACTCTATTTTCCCATCAGGAAGAAGAATTAACCACAGGCTCAGCCTGCCCCCCGGAACCAGAACAGGGCCTGAAGCCATCCTGCGCTTTTGCGGCCAGCTCCGGAAAAAGCGAGTTGTAAAATGGAGCTTCAGGGCACTGCAATTCACAAACCTGCACAGTTATAAATGATAACTCTCGTCCACAAATATATTGAGGGAAGGCAAAGACGAGGAATTGAAATCAAGGCAGAATTGGAGGAAACAGATTTCAGGAGGTAGATTCGAATCGCCTTTAAAGCACATGAAAAGCGGCAAAACGTTGACAATGATGCCCTTGGCCAAAAAGGGCGTATGCGTTTTTTCCTGAATATATTCAGGAAAAAACGCATACGCCCTTTTTGGCCAACCAAGCAACCTGGAAAGGCAAATCAGCGCTACAAAGAAGTCTCGCTTCCCATCGGTCAAAAGGGCCATGCTGAAAAAAGTGTCAAAACCAGAAATGCAGGACAGGCCATGGACAAATGGGAGCCTTGCTACACTGATGAGCGGGATGTAAATTGCCAACAGCCACTCTGGAGAAGTGTACGGTGTGTCCTGAAACATCTAAAAAACACAGCTTAGAGAGCATAGGGCACTTCCACGCATGGGGGTATAAAGTGGGAAAATTAAAAATCAGCAAGACACAAGCACCCCAAAGTTTAGGGCTGCTCTGTTGACAAGGACCTCCACTTCATTCCACCTTAAATATCCCAGGAAAGCGAAAAATGGATAAAAAATTTGAGGTCCATATGTACAATGGATTATCACTCAGCCATGAAATCAATGTCATAAGGCTAGTAGCAGCATGATGAGTGGATTTAGGTCTGACGATTCTAAGTGACATAAGTCACACAGAAAAGGACACTTCTCATAAGGTGTCACTTATAGAGGGAATGTAAAAACCGTTACACTTGAACTGAATTACAAAACAGAACAGAGTCACACATGCAGAAAACACACTATGGCTGCTTAACGGGAAAGGTGAGGTGGGGTGATACATAAAACAAGAGTTTCAAATTAGCTCAGATACCGTTCCATAAACCCAATATGTAACAGACAAGACCTACTCCTTGCTCAGAGAACTGGACTCAACACGCCCGATTCACCGCACAAGAATATATCTGACTAGTAATAATCTTAAAACCTATGTATTGATATCTCTCTGTTAGTGTGTCAAGTGGGTGTAAAGCGGCATAAACAACGCCGTGAAAAGCAGCTAAACCCCATTATAAAAATAAATTACTTTTCAAAACCCATGAAACAAAGACAGTGAAAGAGAGAGAAATTCTTACACAATTCGTTCAGGGTCTGTGATGCAACCTGGATTGACCATATCTAGACCCACAGCTGGATGAGACATAAGGGTGGACACTCTTGGGGCTGAGAGGTTTGGTGAGGTTGGGTGAGCAAACGCAGACCCTTTAAAGTAATACTGCGTGCTACCCATCGCATGGGTCCCAAATCTCCAGGTTCAAGGGCATCTTCCTACATCGAAAACATGCATGAGAAACCCAGAAGATGGTACACCGTGTGATGGGGAAAGGTTTCTAAAACGCACCTCATTTCTCATCTCCTTGTGCTCGGGTTCGCCATTCCAGCCACTTTACTAGCAATCTCCCTACTTGGAGCATCAGCACCTTTAACCTCCTGTTCCGTACAGGTTGCTATTTGTCCTGAGGATGAACGGGAAGACGGGGAACCAATGAGAGACTAGCTCTTGGTGTTGGGACAGGCACAGGTCACTCTATTTTCCCATCAGGAAGAAGAATTAACCACAGGCTCAGCCTGCCCCCCGGAACCAGAACAGGGCCTGAAGCCATCCTGCGCTTTTGCGGCCAGCTCCCGAAAAAGCGAGTTGTAAAATGGAGCTTCAGGGCACTGCAATTCACAAACCTGCAGTTATAAATGATAACTCTCGTCCACAAATATATTGAGGGAAGGCAAAGACGAGGAATTGAAATCAAGGCAGAATTGCAGGACACAGATTTCAGGAGGTAGATTCGAATCGCCTTGAAAGCACATGAAAAGCGGCAAAACGTTGACAATGATGCCCTTGGCCAAAAAGGGCGTATGCGTTTTTTCCTGAATATATTCAGGAAAAAACGCATACGCCCTTTTTGGTCAACCAAGCAACCTGGAAAGGCAAATCAGCGCTACAAAGAAGTCTCGCTTCCCATCGGTCAAAAGGGCCATGCTGAAAAAAGTGTCAAAACCAGAAATGCAGGACAGGCCATGGAGAAATGGGAGCCTTGCTACACTGATGGGCGGGATGTAAATTGCCAACAGCCACTCTGGAGAAGTGTACGGTGTGTCCTGAAACATCTAAAAAACACAGCTTAGAGAGCATAGGGCACTTCCACGCATGGGGGTATAAAGTGGGAAAATAAAAAATCAGCAAGACACAAGCACCCCAAAGTTTAGGGCTGCTCTGTTGACAAGGACCTCCACTTCATTCCACCTTAAATATCCCAGGAAAGCGAAAAAAGGATAAAAAATTTGAGGTCCATATGTACAATGGATTATCACTCAGCCATGAAATCAATGTCATAAGGCTAGTAGCAGCATGATGAGTGGATTTAGGTACGACGATTCTAAGTGACATAAGTCACACAGAAAAGGACACTTCTCATAAGGTGTCACTTATAGAGGGAATGTAAAAACCGTTACACTTGAACTGAATTACAAAACAGAACAGAGTCAGACATGCAGAAAACACACTATGGCTGCTTAACGAGAAAGGTGAGGTGGGGTGATACATAAAACGAGAGTTTCAAATTAGCTCAGATACCGTTCCATAAACCCAATATGTAACAGACAAGACCTACTCCTTGCTCAGAGAACTGGACTCAACACGCCCGATTCACCGCACAAGAATATATCTGACTAGTAATAATCTTAAAACCTATGTATTGATATCTCTCTGTTAGTGTGTCAAGTGGGTGTAAAGCAGCATAAACACAGCCGTGAAAAGCAGCTAAACCCCATTATAAAAATAAATTACTTTTCAAAACCCATGAAACAAAGACAGTGAAAGAGAGAGAAATTCTTACACAATTCGTTCAGGGTCTGTGATGCAACCTGGATAGACCATATCTAGACCCACAGCTAGATGAGACATAAGGGTGGACACTCTTGGGGCTGAGAGGTTTGGTGAGGTTGGGTGAGCAAATGCAGACCCTTTAAAGTAATACTGCGTGCTACCCATCGCATGGGTCCCAAATCTCCAGGTTCAAGGGCATCTTCCTACATCGAAAACATGCATGAGAAACCCAGAAGATGGTACACCGTGTGATGGGGAAAGGTTTCTAAAACGCACCTCATTTCTCATCTCCTTGTGCTCGGGTTCGCCATTCCAGCCACTTTACTAGCAATCTCCCTACTTGGAGCATCAGCACCTTTAACCTCCTGTTCCGTACAGGTTGCTATTTGTCCTGAGGATGAACGGGAAGACGGGGAACCAATGAGAGACTAGCTCTTGGTGTTGGGACAGGCACAGGTCACTCTATTTTCCAATCAGGAAGAAGAATTAACCACAGGCTCAGCCTGCCCCCCGGAACCAGAACAGGGCCTGAAGCCATCCTTCGCTTTTGCGGCCAGCTCCCGAAAAAGCGAGTTGTAAAATGGAGTTTCAGGGCACTGCAATTCACAAACCTGCACAGTTATAAATGATAACTCTCGTCCACAAATATATTGAGGGAAGGCAAAGACGAGGAATTGAAATCAAGGCAGAATTGCAGGAAACAGATTTCAGGAGGTAGATTCGAATCGCCTTTAAAGCACATGAAAAGTGGCAAAACGTTGACAATGATGCCCTTGGCCAAAAAGGGCGTATGCGTTTTTTTTTGAATATATTCAGGAAAAAACGCATACGCCCTTTTTGGCCAACCAAGCAACCTGGAAAGGCAAATCAGAGCTACAAAGAAGTCTCGCTTCCCATCGGTCAAAAGGGCCATGCTGAAAAAAGTGTCAAAACCAGAAATGCAGGACAGGCCATGGAGAAATGGGAGCCTTGCTACACTGATGGGCGGGATGTAAATTGCCAAGCAGCCACTCTGGAGAAGTGTACGGTGTGTCCTGAAACATCTAAAAAACACAGCTTAGAGAGCATAGGGCACTTCCACGCATGGGGGTATAAAGTGGGAAAATTAAAAATCAGCAAGACACAAGCACCCCAAAGTTTAGGGCTGCTCTGTTGACAAGGACCTCCACTTCATTCCACCTTAAATATCCCAGGAAAGCGAAAAATGGATAAAAAATTTGAGGTCCATATGTACAATGGATTATCACTCAGCCATGAAATCAATGTCATAAGGCTAGTAGCAGCATGATGAGTGGATTTACGTCCGACGATTTTAAGTGACATAAGTCACACAGAAAAGGACACTTCTCATAAGGTGTCACTTATAGAGGGAATGTAAAAACCGTTACACTTGAACTGAATTACAAAACAGAACAGAGTCACACATGCAGAAAACACACTATGGCTGCTTAACGGGAAAGGTGAGGTGGGGTGATACATAAAACAAGAGTTTCAAATTAGCTCAGATACCGTTCCATAAACCCAATATGTAACAGACAAGACCTACTCCTTGCTCAGAGAACTGGACTCAACACGCCCGATTCACCGCACAAGAATATATCTGACTAGTAATAATCTTAAAACCTATGTATTGATATCTCTCTGTTAGTGTGTCAAGTGGGTGTAAAGCAGCATAAACACAGCCGTGAAAAGCAGCTAAACCCCATTATAAAAATAAATTACTTTTCAAAACCCATGAAACAAAGACAGTGAAAGAGAGAGAAATTCTTACACAATTCGTTCAGGGTCTGTGATGCAACCTGGATTGACCATATCTAGACCCACAGCTGGATGAGACATAAGGGTGGACACTCTTGGGGCTGAGAGGTTTGGTGAGGTTGGGTGAGCAAACGCAGACCCTTTAAAGTAATACTGCGTGCTACCCATCGCATGGGTCCCAAATCTCCAGGTTCAAGGGCATCTTCCTACATCGAAAACATGCATGAGAAACCCAGAAGATGGTACACCGTGTGATGGGGAAAGGTTTCTAAAACGCACCTCATTTCTCATCTCCTTGTGCTCGGGTTCGCCATTCCAGACACTTTACTAGCAATCTCCCTACTTGGAGCATCAGCACCTTTAACCTCCTGTTCCGTACAGGTTGCTATTTGTCCTGAGGATGAACGGGAAGACGGAGAACCAATGAGAGACTAGCTCTTGGTGTTGGGACAGGCACAGGTCACTCTATTTTCCCATCAGGAAGAAGAATTAACCACAGGCTCAGCCTGCCCCCCGGAACCAGAACAGGGCCTGAAGCCATCCTGCGCTTTTGCGGCCAGCTCCCGAAAAAGAGAGTTGTAAAACGGAGCTTCAGGGCACTGCAATTCACAAACCTGCACAGTTATAAATGATAACTCTCGTCCACAAATATATTGAGGGAAGGCAAAGACGAGGAATTGAAATCAAGGCAGAATTGCAGGAAACAGATTTCAGGAGGTAGATTCGAATCGCCTTTAAAGCACATGAAAAGCGGCAAAACGTTGACAATGATGCCCTTGGCCAAAAAGGGCGTATGCGTTTTTTCCTGAATATATTCAGGAAAAAACGCATACGCCCTTTTTGGCCAACCAAGCAACCTGGAAAGGCAAATCAGCGCTACAAAGAAATCTCGCTTCCCATCGGTCAAAAGGGCCATGCTGAAAAAAGTGTCAAAACCAGAAATGCAGGACAGGCCATGGAGAAATGGGAGCCTTGCTACACGGATGGGCGGGATGTAAATTGCCAACAGCCACTCTGGAGAAGTGTACGGTGTGTCCTGAAACATCTAAAAAACACAGCTTAGAGAGCCTAGGGCACTTCCACGCATGGGGGTATAAAGTGGGAAAATTAAAAATCAGCAAGACACAAGCACCCCAAAGTTTAGGGCTGCTCTGTTGACAAGGACCTCCACTTCATTCCACCTTAAATATCCCAGGAAAGCGAAAAATGGATAAAAAATTTGAGGTCCATATGTACAATGGATTATCACTCAGCCATGAAATCAATGTCATAAGGCTAGTAGCAGCATGATGAGTGGATTTAGGTCCGACGATTCTAAGTGACATAAGTCACACAGAAAAGGACACTTCTCATAAGGTGTCACTTATAGAGGGAATGTAAAAACCGTTACACTTGAACTGAATTACAAAACAGAACAGAGTCACACATGCAGAAAACACACTATGGCTGCTTAACGGGAAAGGTGAGGTGGGGTGATACATAAAACAAGAGTTTCAAATTAGCTCAGATACCGTTCCATAAACCCAATATGTAACAGACAAGCCCTACTCCTTGCTCAGAGAACTGGACTCAACACGCCCGATTCACCGCAAAAGAATATATCTGACTAGTAATAATCTTAAAACCTATGTATTGATATCTCTCTGTTAGTGTGTCAAGTGGGTGTAAAGCGGCATAAACAACGCCGTGAAAAGCAGCTAAACCCCATTATAAAAATAAATTACTTTTCAAAACCCATGAAACAAAGACAGTGAAAGAGAGAGAAATTCTTACACAATTCGTTCAGTGGCTGTGATGCAACCTGGATTGACCATATCTAGACCCACAGCTGGATGAGACATAAGGGTGGACACTCTTGGGGCTGAGAGGTTTGGTGAGGTTGGGTGAGCAAACGCAGACCCTTTAAAGTAATACTGCGTGCTACCCATCGCATGGGTCCCAAATCTCCAGGTTCCAGGGCATCTTCCTACATCGAAAACATGCATGAGAAACCCAGAAGATGGTACACCGTGTGATGGGGAAAGGTTTCTAAAATGCACCTCATTTCTCATCTCCTTGTGCTAGGGTTCGCCATTCCAGCCACTTTACTAGCAATCTCCCTACTTGGAGCATCAGCACCTTTAACCTCCTGTTCCGTACAGGTTGCTATTTGTCCTGAGGATGAACGGGAAGACGGGGAACCAATGAGAGACTAGCTCTTGGTGTTGGGACAGGCACAGGTCACTCTATTTTCCCATCAGGAAGAAGAATTAACCACAGGCTCAGCCTGCCCCCCGGAACCAGAACAGGGCCTGAAGCCATCCTGCGCTTTTGCGGCCAGCTCCCGAAAAAGCGAGTTGTAAAATGGAGCTTCAGGGCACTGCAATTCACAAACCTGCACAGTTATAAATGATAACTCTCGTCCACAAATATATTGAGGGAAGGCAAAGACGAGGAATTGAAATCAAGGCAGAATTGCAGGAAACAGATTTCAGGAGGTAGATTCGAATCGCCTTTAAAGCACATGAAAAGCGGCAAAACGTTGACAATGATGCCCTTGGCCAAAAAGGGCGTATGCGTTTTTTCCTGAATATATTCAGGAAAAAACGCATACGCCCTTTTTGGCCAACCAAGCAACCTGGAAAGGCAAATCAGCGCTACAAAGAAATCTCGCTTCCCATCGGTCAAAAGGGCCATGCTGAAAAAAGTGTCAAAACCAGAAATGCAGGACAGGCCATGGAGAAATGGGAGCCTTGCTACACGGATGGGCGGGATGTAAATTGCCAACAGCCACTCTGGAGAAGTGTACGGTGTGTCCTGAAACATCTAAAAAACACAGCTTAGAGAGCCTAGGGCACTTCCACGCATGGGGGTATAAAGTGGGAAAATTAAAAATCAGCAAGACACAAGCACCCCAAAGTTTAGGGCTGCTCTGTTGACAAGGACCTCCACTTCATTCCACCTTAAATATCCCAGGAAAGCGAAAAATGGATAAAAAATTTGAGGTCCATATGTACAATGGATTATCACTCAGCCATGAAATCAATGTCATAAGGCTAGTAGCAGCATGATGAGTGGATTTAGGTCTGACGATTCTAAGTGACATAAGTCACACAGAAAAGGACACTTCTCATAAGGTGTCACTTATAGAGGGAATGTAAAAACCGTTACACTTGAACTGAATTACAAAACAGAACAGAGTCACACATGCAGAAAACACACTATGGCTGCTTAACGGGAAAGGTGAGGTGGGGTGATACATAAAACAAGAGTTTCAAATTAGCTCAGATACCGTTCCATAAACCCAATATGTAACAGACAAGACCTACTCCTTGCTCAGAGAACTGGACTCAACACGCCCGATTCACCGCACAAGAATATATCTGACTAGTAATAATCTTAAAACCTATGTATTGATATCTCTCTGTTAGTGTGTCAAGTGGGTGTAAAGCGGCATAAACAACGCCGTGAAAAGCAGCTAAACCCCATTATAAAAATAAATTACTTTTCAAAACCCATGAAACAAAGACAGTGAAAGAGAGAGAAATTCTTACACAATTCGTTCAGGGTCTGTGATGCAACCTGGATTGACCATATCTAGACCCACAGCTGGATGAGACATAAGGGTGGACACTCTTGGGGCTGAGAGGTTTGGTGAGGTTGGGTGAGCAAACGCAGACCCTTTAAAGTAATACTGCGTGCTACCCATCGCATGGGTCCCAAATCTCCAGGTTCAAGGGCATCTTCCTACATCGAAAACATGCATGAGAAACCCAGAAGATGGTACACCGTGTGATGGGGAAAGGTTTCTAAAACGCACCTCATTTCTCATCTCCTTGTGCTCGGGTTCGCCATTCCAGCCACTTTACTAGCAATCTCCCTACTTGGAGCATCAGCACCTTTAACCTCCTGTTCCGTACAGGTTGCTATTTGTCCTGAGGATGAACGGGAAGACGGGGAACCAATGAGAGACTAGCTCTTGGTGTTGGGACAGGCACAGGTCACTCTATTTTCCCATCAGGAAGAAGAATTAACCACAGGCTCAGCCTGCCCCCCGGAACCAGAACAGGGCCTGAAGCCATCCTGCGCTTTTGCGGCCAGCTCCGGAAAAAGCGAGTTGTAAAATGGAGCTTCAGGGCACTGCAATTCACAAACCTGCACAGTTATAAATGATAACTCTCGTCCACAAATATATTGAGGGAAGGCAAAGACGAGGAATTGAAATCAAGGCAGAATTGGAGGAAACAGATTTCAGGAGGTAGATTCGAATCGCCTTTAAAGCACATGAAAAGCGGCAAAACGTTGACAATGATGCCCTTGGCCAAAAAGGGCGTATGCGTTTTTTCCTGAATATATTCAGGAAAAAACGCATACGCCCTTTTTGGCCAACCAAGCAACCTGGAAAGGCAAATCAGCGCTACAAAGAAGTCTCGCTTCCCATCGGTCAAAAGGGCCATGCTGAAAAAAGTGTCAAAACCAGAAATGCAGGACAGGCCATGGACAAATGGGAGCCTTGCTACACTGATGAGCGGGATGTAAATTGCCAACAGCCACTCTGGAGAAGTGTACGGTGTGTCCTGAAACATCTAAAAAACACAGCTTAGAGAGCATAGGGCACTTCCACGCATGGGGGTATAAAGTGGGAAAATTAAAAATCAGCAAGACACAAGCACCCCAAAGTTTAGGGCTGCTCTGTTGACAAGGACCTCCACTTCATTCCACCTTAAATATCCCAGGAAAGCGAAAAATGGATAAAAAATTTGAGGTCCATATGTACAATGGATTATCACTCAGCCATGAAATCAATGTCATAAGGCTAGTAGCAGCATGATGAGTGGATTTAGGTCTGACGATTCTAAGTGACATAAGTCACACAGAAAAGGACACTTCTCATAAGGTGTCACTTATAGAGGGAATGTAAAAACCGTTACACTTGAACTGAATTACAAAACAGAACAGAGTCACACATGCAGAAAACACACTATGGCTGCTTAACGGGAAAGGTGAGGTGGGGTGATACATAAAACAAGAGTTTCAAATTAGCTCAGATACCGTTCCATAAACCCAATATGTAACAGACAAGACCTACTCCTTGCTCAGAGAACTGGACTCAACACGCCCGATTCACCGCACAAGAATATATCTGACTAGTAATAATCTTAAAACCTATGTATTGATATCTCTCTGTTAGTGTGTCAAGTGGGTGTAAAGCGGCATAAACAACGCCGTGAAAAGCAGCTAAACCCCATTATAAAAATAAATTACTTTTCAAAACCCATGAAACAAAGACAGTGAAAGAGAGAGAAATTCTTACACAATTCGTTCAGGGTCTGTGATGCAACCTGGATTGACCATATCTAGACCCACAGCTGGATGAGACATAAGGGTGGACACTCTTGGGGCTGAGAGGTTTGGTGAGGTTGGGTGAGCAAACGCAGACCCTTTAAAGTAATACTGCGTGCTACCCATCGCATGGGTCCCAAATCTCCAGGTTCAAGGGCATCTTCCTACATCGAAAACATGCATGAGAAACCCAGAAGATGGTACACCGTGTGATGGGGAAAGGTTTCTAAAACGCACCTCATTTCTCATCTCCTTGTGCTCGGGTTCGCCATTCCAGCCACTTTACTAGCAATCTCCCTACTTGGAGCATCAGCACCTTTAACCTCCTGTTCCGTACAGGTTGCTATTTGTCCTGAGGATGAACGGGAAGACGGGGAACCAATGAGAGACTAGCTCTTGGTGTTGGGACAGGCACAGGTCACTCTATTTTCCCATCAGGAAGAAGAATTAACCACAGGCTCAGCCTGCCCCCCGGAACCAGAACAGGGCCTGAAGCCATCCTGCGCTTTTGCGGCCAGCTCCCGAAAAAGCGAGTTGTAAAATGGAGCTTCAGGGCACTGCAATTCACAAACCTGCAGTTATAAATGATAACTCTCGTCCACAAATATATTGAGGGAAGGCAAAGACGAGGAATTGAAATCAAGGCAGAATTGCAGGACACAGATTTCAGGAGGTAGATTCGAATCGCCTTGAAAGCACATGAAAAGCGGCAAAACGTTGACAATGATGCCCTTGGCCAAAAAGGGCGTATGCGTTTTTTCCTGAATATATTCAGGAAAAAACGCATACGCCCTTTTTGGTCAACCAAGCAACCTGGAAAGGCAAATCAGCGCTACAAAGAAGTCTCGCTTCCCATCGGTCAAAAGGGCCATGCTGAAAAAAGTGTCAAAACCAGAAATGCAGGACAGGCCATGGAGAAATGGGAGCCTTGCTACACTGATGGGCGGGATGTAAATTGCCAACAGCCACTCTGGAGAAGTGTACGGTGTGTCCTGAAACATCTAAAAAACACAGCTTAGAGAGCATAGGGCACTTCCACGCATGGGGGTATAAAGTGGGAAAATAAAAAATCAGCAAGACACAAGCACCCCAAAGTTTAGGGCTGCTCTGTTGACAAGGACCTCCACTTCATTCCACCTTAAATATCCCAGGAAAGCGAAAAAAGGATAAAAAATTTGAGGTCCATATGTACAATGGATTATCACTCAGCCATGAAATCAATGTCATAAGGCTAGTAGCAGCATGATGAGTGGATTTAGGTACGACGATTCTAAGTGACATAAGTCACACAGAAAAGGACACTTCTCATAAGGTGTCACTTATAGAGGGAATGTAAAAACCGTTACACTTGAACTGAATTACAAAACAGAACAGAGTCAGACATGCAGAAAACACACTATGGCTGCTTAACGAGAAAGGTGAGGTGGGGTGATACATAAAACGAGAGTTTCAAATTAGCTCAGATACCGTTCCATAAACCCAATATGTAACAGACAAGACCTACTCCTTGCTCAGAGAACTGGACTCAACACGCCCGATTCACCGCACAAGAATATATCTGACTAGTAATAATCTTAAAACCTATGTATTGATATCTCTCTGTTAGTGTGTCAAGTGGGTGTAAAGCAGCATAAACACAGCCGTGAAAAGCAGCTAAACCCCATTATAAAAATAAATTACTTTTCAAAACCCATGAAACAAAGACAGTGAAAGAGAGAGAAATTCTTACACAATTCGTTCAGGGTCTGTGATGCAACCTGGATAGACCATATCTAGACCCACAGCTAGATGAGACATAAGGGTGGACACTCTTGGGGCTGAGAGGTTTGGTGAGGTTGGGTGAGCAAATGCAGACCCTTTAAAGTAATACTGCGTGCTACCCATCGCATGGGTCCCAAATCTCCAGGTTCAAGGGCATCTTCCTACATCGAAAACATGCATGAGAAACCCAGAAGATGGTACACCGTGTGATGGGGAAAGGTTTCTAAAACGCACCTCATTTCTCATCTCCTTGTGCTCGGGTTCGCCATTCCAGCCACTTTACTAGCAATCTCCCTACTTGGAGCATCAGCACCTTTAACCTCCTGTTCCGTACAGGTTGCTATTTGTCCTGAGGATGAACGGGAAGACGGGGAACCAATGAGAGACTAGCTCTTGGTGTTGGGACAGGCACAGGTCACTCTATTTTCCAATCAGGAAGAAGAATTAACCACAGGCTCAGCCTGCCCCCCGGAACCAGAACAGGGCCTGAAGCCATCCTTCGCTTTTGCGGCCAGCTCCCGAAAAAGCGAGTTGTAAAATGGAGTTTCAGGGCACTGCAATTCACAAACCTGCACAGTTATAAATGATAACTCTCGTCCACAAATATATTGAGGGAAGGCAAAGACGAGGAATTGAAATCAAGGCAGAATTGCAGGAAACAGATTTCAGGAGGTAGATTCGAATCGCCTTTAAAGCACATGAAAAGTGGCAAAACGTTGACAATGATGCCCTTGGCCAAAAAGGGCGTATGCGTTTTTTTTTGAATATATTCAGGAAAAAACGCATACGCCCTTTTTGGCCAACCAAGCAACCTGGAAAGGCAAATCAGAGCTACAAAGAAGTCTCGCTTCCCATCGGTCAAAAGGGCCATGCTGAAAAAAGTGTCAAAACCAGAAATGCAGGACAGGCCATGGAGAAATGGGAGCCTTGCTACACTGATGGGCGGGATGTAAATTGCCAAGCAGCCACTCTGGAGAAGTGTACGGTGTGTCCTGAAACATCTAAAAAACACAGCTTAGAGAGCATAGGGCACTTCCACGCATGGGGGTATAAAGTGGGAAAATTAAAAATCAGCAAGACACAAGCACCCCAAAGTTTAGGGCTGCTCTGTTGACAAGGACCTCCACTTCATTCCACCTTAAATATCCCAGGAAAGCGAAAAATGGATAAAAAATTTGAGGTCCATATGTACAATGGATTATCACTCAGCCATGAAATCAATGTCATAAGGCTAGTAGCAGCATGATGAGTGGATTTACGTCCGACGATTTTAAGTGACATAAGTCACACAGAAAAGGACACTTCTCATAAGGTGTCACTTATAGAGGGAATGTAAAAACCGTTACACTTGAACTGAATTACAAAACAGAACAGAGTCACACATGCAGAAAACACACTATGGCTGCTTAACGGGAAAGGTGAGGTGGGGTGATACATAAAACAAGAGTTTCAAATTAGCTCAGATACCGTTCCATAAACCCAATATGTAACAGACAAGACCTACTCCTTGCTCAGAGAACTGGACTCAACACGCCCGATTCACCGCACAAGAATATATCTGACTAGTAATAATCTTAAAACCTATGTATTGATATCTCTCTGTTAGTGTGTCAAGTGGGTGTAAAGCAGCATAAACACAGCCGTGAAAAGCAGCTAAACCCCATTATAAAAATAAATTACTTTTCAAAACCCATGAAACAAAGACAGTGAAAGAGAGAGAAATTCTTACACAATTCGTTCAGGGTCTGTGATGCAACCTGGATTGACCATATCTAGACCCACAGCTGGATGAGACATAAGGGTGGACACTCTTGGGGCTGAGAGGTTTGGTGAGGTTGGGTGAGCAAACGCAGACCCTTTAAAGTAATACTGCGTGCTACCCATCGCATGGGTCCCAAATCTCCAGGTTCAAGGGCATCTTCCTACATCGAAAACATGCATGAGAAACCCAGAAGATGGTACACCGTGTGATGGGGAAAGGTTTCTAAAACGCACCTCATTTCTCATCTCCTTGTGCTCGGGTTCGCCATTCCAGACACTTTACTAGCAATCTCCCTACTTGGAGCATCAGCACCTTTAACCTCCTGTTCCGTACAGGTTGCTATTTGTCCTGAGGATGAACGGGAAGACGGAGAACCAATGAGAGACTAGCTCTTGGTGTTGGGACAGGCACAGGTCACTCTATTTTCCCATCAGGAAGAAGAATTAACCACAGGCTCAGCCTGCCCCCCGGAACCAGAACAGGGCCTGAAGCCATCCTGCGCTTTTGCGGCCAGCTCCCGAAAAAGAGAGTTGTAAAACGGAGCTTCAGGGCACTGCAATTCACAAACCTGCACAGTTATAAATGATAACTCTCGTCCACAAATATATTGAGGGAAGGCAAAGACGAGGAATTGAAATCAAGGCAGAATTGCAGGAAACAGATTTCAGGAGGTAGATTCGAATCGCCTTTAAAGCACATGAAAAGCGGCAAAACGTTGACAATGATGCCCTTGGCCAAAAAGGGCGTATGCGTTTTTTCCTGAATATATTCAGGAAAAAACGCATACGCCCTTTTTGGCCAACCAAGCAACCTGGAAAGGCAAATCAGCGCTACAAAGAAATCTCGCTTCCCATCGGTCAAAAGGGCCATGCTGAAAAAAGTGTCAAAACCAGAAATGCAGGACAGGCCATGGAGAAATGGGAGCCTTGCTACACGGATGGGCGGGATGTAAATTGCCAACAGCCACTCTGGAGAAGTGTACGGTGTGTCCTGAAACATCTAAAAAACACAGCTTAGAGAGCCTAGGGCACTTCCACGCATGGGGGTATAAAGTGGGAAAATTAAAAATCAGCAAGACACAAGCACCCCAAAGTTTAGGGCTGCTCTGTTGACAAGGACCTCCACTTCATTCCACCTTAAATATCCCAGGAAAGCGAAAAATGGATAAAAAATTTGAGGTCCATATGTACAATGGATTATCACTCAGCCATGAAATCAATGTCATAAGGCTAGTAGCAGCATGATGAGTGGATTTAGGTCCGACGATTCTAAGTGACATAAGTCACACAGAAAAGGACACTTCTCATAAGGTGTCACTTATAGAGGGAATGTAAAAACCGTTACACTTGAACTGAATTACAAAACAGAACAGAGTCACACATGCAGAAAACACACTATGGCTGCTTAACGGGAAAGGTGAGGTGGGGTGATACATAAAACAAGAGTTTCAAATTAGCTCAGATACCGTTCCATAAACCCAATATGTAACAGACAAGCCCTACTCCTTGCTCAGAGAACTGGACTCAACACGCCCGATTCACCGCAAAAGAATATATCTGACTAGTAATAATCTTAAAACCTATGTATTGATATCTCTCTGTTAGTGTGTCAAGTGGGTGTAAAGCGGCATAAACAACGCCGTGAAAAGCAGCTAAACCCCATTATAAAAATAAATTACTTTTCAAAACCCATGAAACAAAGACAGTGAAAGAGAGAGAAATTCTTACACAATTCGTTCAGTGGCTGTGATGCAACCTGGATTGACCATATCTAGACCCACAGCTGGATGAGACATAAGGGTGGACACTCTTGGGGCTGAGAGGTTTGGTGAGGTTGGGTGAGCAAACGCAGACCCTTTAAAGTAATACTGCGTGCTACCCATCGCATGGGTCCCAAATCTCCAGGTTCCAGGGCATCTTCCTACATCGAAAACATGCATGAGAAACCCAGAAGATGGTACACCGTGTGATGGGGAAAGGTTTCTAAAATGCACCTCATTTCTCATCTCCTTGTGCTAGGGTTCGCCATTCCAGCCACTTTACTAGCAATCTCCCTACTTGGAGCATCAGCACCTTTAACCTCCTGTTCCGTACAGGTTGCTATTTGTCCTGAGGATGAACGGGAAGACGGGGAACCAATGAGAGACTAGCTCTTGGTGTTGGGACAGGCACAGGTCACTCTATTTTCCCATCAGGAAGAAGAATTAACCACAGGCTCAGCCTGCCCCCCGGAACCAGAACAGGGCCTGAAGCCATCCTGCGCTTTTGCGGCCAGCTCCCGAAAAAGCGAGTTGTAAAATGGAGCTTCAGGGCACTGCAATTCACAAACCTGCACAGTTATAAATGATAACTCTCGTCCACAAATATATTGAGGGAAGGCAAAGACGAGGAATTGAAATCAAGGCAGAATTGCAGGAAACAGATTTCAGGAGGTAGATTCGAATCGCCTTTAAAGCACATGAAAAGCGGCAAAACGTTGACAATGATGCCCTTGGCCAAAAAGGGCGTATGCGTTTTTTCCTGAATATATTCAGGAAAAAACGCATACGCCCTTTTTGGCCAACCAAGCAACCTGGAAAGGCAAATCAGCGCTACAAAGAAATCTCGCTTCCCATCGGTCAAAAGGGCCATGCTGAAAAAAGTGTCAAAACCAGAAATGCAGGACAGGCCATGGAGAAATGGGAGCCTTGCTACACGGATGGGCGGGATGTAAATTGCCAACAGCCACTCTGGAGAAGTGTACGGTGTGTCCTGAAACATCTAAAAAACACAGCTTAGAGAGCATAGGGCACTTCCACGCATGGGGGTATAAAGTGGGAAAATTAAAAATCAGCAAGACACAAGCACCCCAAAGTTTAGGGCTGCTCTGTTGACAAGGACCTCCACTTCATTCCACCTTAAATATCCCAGGAAAGCGAAAAATGGATAAAAAATTTGAGGTCCATATGTACAATGGATTATCACTCAGCCATGAAATCAATGTCATAAGGCTAGTAGCAGCATGATGAGTGGATTTAGGTCCGACGATTCTAAGTGACATAAGTCACACAGAAAAGGACACTTCTCATAAGGTGTCACTTATAGAGGGAATGTAAAAACCGTTACACTTGAACTGAATTACAAAACAGAACAGAGTCACACATGCAGAAAACACACTATGGCTGCTTAACGGGAAAGGTGAGGTGGGGTGATACATAAAACAAGAGTTTCAAATTAGCTCAGATACCGTTCCATAAACCCAATATGTAACAGACAAGCCCTACTCCTTGCTCAGAGAACTGGACTCAACACGCCCGATTCACCGCAAAAGAATATATCTGACTAGTAATAATCTTAAAACCTATGTATTGATATCTCTCTGTTAGTGTGTCAAGTGGGTGTAAAGCGGCATAAACAACGCCGTGAAAAGCAGCTAAACCCCATTATAAAAATAAATTACTTTTCAAAACCCATGAAACAAAGACAGTGAAAGAGAGAGAAATTCTTACACAATTCGTTCAGTGGCTGTGATGCAACCTGGATTGACCATATCTAGACCCACAGCTGGATGAGACATAAGGGTGGACACTCTTGGGGCTGAGAGGTTTGGTGAGGTTGGGTGAGCAAACGCAGACCCTTTAAAGTAATACTGCGTGCTACCCATCGCATGGGTCCCAAATCTCCAGGTTCCAGGGCATCTTCCTACATCGAAAACATGCATGAGAAACCCAGAAGATGGTACACCGTGTGATGGGGAAAGGTTTCTAAAATGCACCTCATTTCTCATCTCCTTGTGCTAGGGTTCGCCATTCCAGCCACTTTACTAGCAATCTCCCTACTTGGAGCATCAGCACCTTTAACCTCCTGTTCCGTACAGGTTGCTATTTGTCCTGAGGATGAACGGGAAGACGGGGAACCAATGAGAGACTAGCTCTTGGTGTTGGGACAGGCACAGGTCACTCTATTTTCCCATCAGGAAGAAGAATTAACCACAGGCTCAGCCTGCCCCCCGGAACCAGAACAGGGCCTGAAGCCATCCTGCGCTTTTGCGGCCAGCTCCCGAAAAAGCGAGTTGTAAAATGGAGCTTCAGGGCACTGCAATTCACAAACCTGCACAGTTATAAATGATAACTCTCGTCCACAAATATATTGAGGGAAGGCAAAGACGAGGAATTGAAATCAAGGCAGAATTGCAGGAAACAGATTTCAGGAGGTAGATTCGAATCGCCTTTAAAGCACATGAAAAGCGGCAAAACGTTGACAATGATGCCCTTGGCCAAAAAGGGCGTATGCGTTTTTTCCTGAATATATTCAGGAAAAAACGCATACGCCCTTTTTGGCCAACCAAGCAACCTGGAAAGGCAAATCAGCGCTACAAAGAAATCTCGCTTCCCATCGGTCAAAAGGGCCATGCTGAAAAAAGTGTCAAAACCAGAAATGCAGGACAGGCCATGGAGAAATGGGAGCCTTGCTACACGGATGGGCGGGATGTAAATTGCCAACAGCCACTCTGGAGAAGTGTACGGTGTGTCCTGAAACATCTAAAAAACACAGCTTAGAGAGCCTAGGGCACTTCCACGCATGGGGGTATAAAGTGGGAAAATTAAAAATCAGCAAGACACAAGCACCCCAAAGTTTAGGGCTGCTCTGTTGACAAGGACCTCCACTTCATTCCACCTTAAATATCCCAGGAAAGCGAAAAATGGATAAAAAATTTGAGGTCCATATGTACAATGGATTATCACTCAGCCATGAAATCAATGTCATAAGGCTAGTAGCAGCATGATGAGTGGATTTAGGTCCGACGATTCTAAGTGACATAAGTCACACAGAAAAGGACACTTCTCATAAGGTGTCACTTATAGAGGGAATGTAAAAACCGTTACACTTGAACTGAATTACAAAACAGAACAGAGTCACACATGCAGAAAACACACTATGGCTGCTTAACGGGAAAGGTGAGGTGGGGTGATACATAAAACAAGAGTTTCAAATTAGCTCAGATACCGTTCCATAAACCCAATATGTAACAGACAAGCCCTACTCCTTGCTCAGAGAACTGGACTCAACACGCCCGATTCACCGCAAAAGAATATATCTGACTAGTAATAATCTTAAAACCTATGTATTGATATCTCTCTGTTAGTGTGTCAAGTGGGTGTAAAGTGGCATAAACAACGCCGTGAAAAGCAGCTAAACCCCATTATAAAAATAAATTACTTTTCAAAACCCATGAAACAAAGACAGTGAAAGAGAGAGAAATTCTTACACAATTCGTTCAGTGGCTGTGATGCAACCTGGATTGACCATATCTAGACCCACAGCTGGATGAGACATAAGGGTGGACACTCTTGGGGCTGAGAGGTTTGGTGAGGTTGGGTGAGCAAACGCAGACCCTTTAAAGTAATACTGCGTGCTACCCATCGCATGGGTCCCAAATCTCCAGGTTCCAGGGCATCTTCCTACATCGAAAACATGCATGAGAAACCCAGAAGATGGTACACCGTGTGATGGGGAAAGGTTTCTAAAATGCACCTCATTTCTCATCTCCTTGTGCTAGGGTTCGCCATTCCAGCCACTTTACTAGCAATCTCCCTACTTGGAGCATCAGCACCTTTAACCTCCTGTTCCGTACAGGTTGCTATTTGTCCTGAGGATGAACGGGAAGACGGGGAACCAATGAGAGACTAGCTCTTGGTGTTGGGACAGGCACAGGTCACTCTATTTTCCCATCAGGAAGAAGAATTAACCACAGGCTCAGCCTGCCCCCCGGAACCAGAACAGGGCCTGAAGCCATCCTGCGCTTTTGCGGCCAGCTCCCGAAAAAGCGAGTTGTAAAATGGAGCTTCAGGGCACTGCAATTCACAAACCTGCACAGTTATAAATGATAACTCTCGTCCACAAATATATTGAGGGAAGGCAAAGACGAGGAATTGAAATCAAGGCAGAATTGGAGGAAACAGATTTCAGGAGGTAGATTCGAATCGCCTTTAAAGCACATGAAAAGCGGCAAAACGTTGACAATGATGCCCTTGGCCAAAAAGGGCGTATGCGTTTTTTCCTGAATATATTCAGGAAAAAACGCATACGCCCTTTTTGGCCAACCAAGCAACCTGGAAAGGCAAATCAGCGCTACAAAGAAGTCTCGCTTCCCATCGGTCAAAAGGGCCATGCTGAAAAAAGTGTCAAAACCAGAAATGCAGGACAGGCCATGGAGAAATGGGAGCCTTGCTACACTGATGAGCGGGATGTAAATTGCCAACAGCCACTCTGGAGAAGTGTACGGTGTGTCCTGAAACATCTAAAAAACACAGCTTAGAGAGCATAGGGCACTTCCACGCATGGGGGTATAAAGTGGGAAAATTAAAAATCAGCAAGACACAAGCACCCCAAAGTTTAGGGCTGCTCTGTTGACAAGGACCTCCACTTCATTCCACCTTAAATATCCCAGGAAAGCGAAAAATGGATAAAAAATTTGAGGTCCATATGTACAATGGATTATCACTCAGCCATGAAATCAATGTCATAAGGCTAGTAGCAGCATGATGAGTGGATTTAGGTCCGACGATTCTAAGTGACATAAGTCACACAGAAAAGGACACTTCTCATAAGGTGTCACTTATAGAGGGAATGTAAAAACCGTTACACTTGAACTGAATTACAAAACAGAACAGAGTCACACATGCAGAAAACACACTATGGCTGCTTAACGGGAAAGGTGAGGTGGGGTGATACATAAAACAAGAGTTTCAAATTAGCTCAGATACCGTTCCATAAACCCAATATGTAACAGACAAGCCCTACTCCTTGCTCAGAGAACTGGACTCAACACGCCCGATTCACCGCAAAAGAATATATCTGACTAGTAATAATCTTAAAACCTATGTATTGATATCTCTCTGTTAGTGTGTCAAGTGGGTGTAAAGCGGCATAAACAACGCCGTGAAAAGCAGCTAAACCCCATTATAAAAATAAATTACTTTTCAAAACCCATGAAACAAAGACAGTGAAAGAGAGAGAAATTCTTACACAATTCGTTCAGTGGCTGTGATGCAACCTGGATTGACCATATCTAGACCCACAGCTGGATGAGACATAAGGGTGGACACTCTTGGGGCTGAGAGGTTTGGTGAGGTTGGGTGAGCAAACGCAGACCCTTTAAAGTAATACTGCGTGCTACCCATCGCATGGGTCCCAAATCTCCAGGTTCCAGGGCATCTTCCTACATCGAAAACATGCATGAGAAACCCAGAAGATGGTACACCGTGTGATGGGGAAAGGTTTCTAAAATGCACCTCATTTCTCATCTCCTTGTGCTAGGGTTCGCCATTCCAGCCACTTTACTAGCAATCTCCCTACTTGGAGCATCAGCACCTTTAACCTCCTGTTCCGTACAGGTTGCTATTTGTCCTGAGGATGAACGGGAAGACGGGGAACCAATGAGAGACTAGCTCTTGGTGTTGGGACAGGCACAGGTCACTCTATTTTCCCATCAGGAAGAAGAATTAACCACAGGCTCAGCCTGCCCCCCGGAACCAGAACAGGGCCTGAAGCCATCCTGCGCTTTTGCGGCCAGCTCCCGAAAAAGCGAGTTGTAAAATGGAGCTTCAGGGCACTGCAATTCACAAACCTGCACAGTTATAAATGATAACTCTCGTCCACAAATATATTGAGGGAAGGCAAAGACGAGGAATTGAAATCAAGGCAGAATTGCAGGAAACAGATTTCAGGAGGTAGATTCGAATCGCCTTTAAAGCACATGAAAAGCGGCAAAACGTTGACAATGATGCCCTTGGCCAAAAAGGGCGTATGCGTTTTTTCCTGAATATATTCAGGAAAAAACGCATACGCCCTTTTTGGCCAACCAAGCAACCTGGAAAGGCAAATCAGCGCTACAAAGAAATCTCGCTTCCCATCGGTCAAAAGGGCCATGCTGAAAAAAGTGTCAAAACCAGAAATGCAGGACAGGCCATGGAGAAATGGGAGCCTTGCTACACGGATGGGCGGGATGTAAATTGCCAACAGCCACTCTGGAGAAGTGTACGGTGTGTCCTGAAACATCTAAAAAACACAGCTTAGAGAGCCTAGGGCACTTCCACGCATGGGGGTATAAAGTGGGAAAATTAAAAATCAGCAAGACACAAGCACCCCAAAGTTTAGGGCTGCTCTGTTGACAAGGACCTCCACTTCATTCCACCTTAAATATCCCAGGAAAGCGAAAAATGGATAAAAAATTTGAGGTCCATATGTACAATGGATTATCACTCAGCCATGAAATCAATGTCATAAGGCTAGTAGCAGCATGATGAGTGGATTTAGGTCCGACGATTCTAAGTGACATAAGTCACACAGAAAAGGACACTTCTCATAAGGTGTCACTTATAGAGGGAATGTAAAAACCGTTACACTTGAACTGAATTACAAAACAGAACAGAGTCACACATGCAGAAAACACACTATGGCTGCTTAACGGGAAAGGTGAGGTGGGGTGATACATAAAACAAGAGTTTCAAATTAGCTCAGATACCGTTCCATAAACCCAATATGTAACAGACAAGCCCTACTCCTTGCTCAGAGAACTGGACTCAACACGCCCGATTCACCGCAAAAGAATATATCTGACTAGTAATAATCTTAAAACCTATGTATTGATATCTCTCTGTTAGTGTGTCAAGTGGGTGTAAAGTGGCATAAACAACGCCGTGAAAAGCAGCTAAACCCCATTATAAAAATAAATTACTTTTCAAAACCCATGAAACAAAGACAGTGAAAGAGAGAGAAATTCTTACACAATTCGTTCAGTGGCTGTGATGCAACCTGGATTGACCATATCTAGACCCACAGCTGGATGAGACATAAGGGTGGACACTCTTGGGGCTGAGAGGTTTGGTGAGGTTGGGTGAGCAAACGCAGACCCTTTAAAGTAATACTGCGTGCTACCCATCGCATGGGTCCCAAATCTCCAGGTTCCAGGGCATCTTCCTACATCGAAAACATGCATGAGAAACCCAGAAGATGGTACACCGTGTGATGGGGAAAGGTTTCTAAAATGCACCTCATTTCTCATCTCCTTGTGCTAGGGTTCGCCATTCCAGCCACTTTACTAGCAATCTCCCTACTTGGAGCATCAGCACCTTTAACCTCCTGTTCCGTACAGGTTGCTATTTGTCCTGAGGATGAACGGGAAGACGGGGAACCAATGAGAGACTAGCTCTTGGTGTTGGGACAGGCACAGGTCACTCTATTTTCCCATCAGGAAGAAGAATTAACCACAGGCTCAGCCTGCCCCCCGGAACCAGAACAGGGCCTGAAGCCATCCTGCGCTTTTGCGGCCAGCTCCCGAAAAAGCGAGTTGTAAAATGGAGCTTCAGGGCACTGCAATTCACAAACCTGCACAGTTATAAATGATAACTCTCGTCCACAAATATATTGAGGGAAGGCAAAGACGAGGAATTGAAATCAAGGCAGAATTGGAGGAAACAGATTTCAGGAGGTAGATTCGAATCGCCTTTAAAGCACATGAAAAGCGGCAAAACGTTGACAATGATGCCCTTGGCCAAAAAGGGCGTATGCGTTTTTTCCTGAATATATTCAGGAAAAAACGCATACGCCCTTTTTGGCCAACCAAGCAACCTGGAAAGGCAAATCAGCGCTACAAAGAAGTCTCGCTTCCCATCGGTCAAAAGGGCCATGCTGAAAAAAGTGTCAAAACCAGAAATGCAGGACAGGCCATGGAGAAATGGGAGCCTTGCTACACTGATGAGCGGGATGTAAATTGCCAACAGCCACTCTGGAGAAGTGTACGGTGTGTCCTGAAACATCTAAAAAACACAGCTTAGAGAGCATAGGGCACTTCCACGCATGGGGGTATAAAGTGGGAAAATTAAAAATCAGCAAGACACAAGCACCCCAAAGTTTAGGGCTGCTCTGTTGACAAGGACCTCCACTTCATTCCACCTTAAATATCCCAGGAAAGCGAAAAATGGATAAAAAATTTGAGGTCCATATGTACAATGGATTATCACTCAGCCATGAAATCAATGTCATAAGGCTAGTAGCAGCATGATGAGTGGATTTAGGTCTGACGATTCTAAGTGACATAAGTCACACAGAAAAGGACACTTCTCATAAGGTGTCACTTATAGAGGGAATGTAAAAACCGTTACACTTGAACTGAATTACAAAACAGAACAGAGTCACACATGCAGAAAACACACTATGGCTGCTTAACGGGAAAGGTGAGGTGGGGTGATACATAAAACAAGAGTTTCAAATTAGCTCAGATACCGTTCCATAAACCCAATATGTAACAGACAAGACCTACTCCTTGCTCAGAGAACTGGACTCAACACGCCCGATTCACCGCACAAGAATATATCTGACTAGTAATAATCTTAAAACCTATGTATTGATATCTCTCTGTTAGTGTGTCAAGTGGGTGTAAGGCAGCATAAACACAGCCGTGAAAAGCAGCTAAACCCCATTATAAAAATAAATTACTTTTCAAAACCCATGAAACAAAGACAGTGAAAGAGAGAGAAATTCTTACACAATTCGTTCAGGGTCTGTGATGCAACCTGGATTGACCATATCTAGACCCACAGCTGGATGAGACATAAGGGTGGACACTCTTGGGGCTGAGAGGTTTGGTGAGGTTGGGTGAGCAAACGCAGACCCTTTAAAGTAATACTGCGTGCTACCCATCGCATGGGTCCCAAATCTCCAGGTTCAAGGGCATCTTCCTACATCGAAAACATGCATGAGAAACCCAGAAGATGGTACACCGTGTGATGGGGAAAGGTTTCTAAAACGCACCTCATTTCTCATCTCCTTGTGCTCGGGTTCGCCATTCCAGCCACTTTACTAGCAATCTCCCTACTTGGAGCATCAGCACCTTTAACCTCCTGTTCCGTACAGGTTGCTATTTGTCCTGAGGATGAACGGGAAGACGGGGAACCAATGAGAGACTAGCTCTTGGTGTTGGGACAGGCACAGGTCACTCTATTTTCCCATCAGGAAGAAGAATTAACCACAGGCTCAGCCTGCCCCCCGGAACCAGAACAGGGCCTGAAGCCATCCTGCGCTTTTGCGGCCAGCTCCCGAAAAAGCGAGTTGTAAAATGGAGCTTCAGGACACTGCAATTCACAAACCTGCACAGTTATAAATGATAACTCTCGTCCACAAATATATTGAGGGAAGGCAAAGACGAGGAATTGAAATCAAGGCAGAATTGCAGGACACAGATTTCAGGAGGTAGATTCGAATCGCCTTTAAAGCACATGAAAAGCGGCAAAACGTTGACAATGATGCCCTTGGCCAAAAAGGGCGTATGCGTTTTTTCCTGAATATATTCAGGAAAAAACGCATACGCCCTTTTTGGTCAACCAAGCAACCTGGAAAGGCAAATCAGCGCTACAAAGAAGTCTCGCTTCCCATCGGTCAAAAGGGCCATGCTGAAAAAAGTGTCAAAACCAGAAATGCAGGACAGGCCATGGAGAAATGGGAGCCTTGCTACACTGATGGGCGGGATGTAAATTGCCAACAGCCACTCTGGAGAAGTGTACGGTGTGTCCTGAAACATCTAAAAAACACAGCTTAGAGAGCATAGGGCACTTCCACGCATGGGGGTATAAAGTGGGAAAATAAAAAATCAGCAAGACACAAGCACCCCAAAGTTTAGGGCTGCTCTGTTGACAAGGACCTCCACTTCATTCCACCTTAAATATCCCAGGAAAGCGAAAAATGGATAAAAAATTTGAGGTCCATATGTACAATGGATTATCACTCAGCCATGAAATCAATGTCATAAGGCTAGTAGCAGCATGATGAGTGGATTTAGGTACGACGATTCTAAGTGACATAAGTCACACAGAAAAGGACACTTCTCATAAGGTGTCACTTATAGAGGGAATGTAAAAACCGTTACACTTGAACTGAATTACAAAACAGAACAGAGTCAGACATGCAGAAAACACACTATGGCTGCTTAACGGGAAAGGTGAGGTGGGGTGATACATAAAACGAGAGTTTCAAATTAGCTCAGATACCGTTCCATAAACCCAATATGTAACAGACAAGACCTACTCCTTGCTCAGAGAACTGGACTCAACACGCCCGATTCACCGCACAAGAATATATCTGACTAGTAATAATCTTAAAACCTATGTATTGATATCTCTCTGTTAGTGTGTCAAGTGGGTGTAAAGCAGCATAAACACAGCCGTGAAAAGCAGCTAAACCCCATTATAAAAATAAATTACTTTTCAAAACCCATGAAACAAAGACAGTGAAAGAGAGAGAAATTCTTACACAATTCGTTCAGGGTCTGTGATGCAACCTGGATAGACCATATCTAGACCCACAGCTAGATGAGACATAAGGGTGGACACCCTTGGGGCTGAGAGGTTTGGTGAGGTTGGGTGAGCAAATGCAGACCCTTTAAAGTAATACTGCGTGCTACCCATCGCATGGGTCCCAAATCTCCAGGTTCAAGGGCATCTTCCTACATCGAAAACATGCATGAGAAACCCAGAAGATGGTACACCGTGTGATGGGGAAAGGTTTCTAAAACGCACCTCATTTCTCATCTCCTTGTGCTCGGGTTCGACATTCCAGCCACTTTACTAGCAATCTCCCTACTTGGAGCATCAGCACCTTTAACCTCCTGTTCCGTACAGGTTGCTATTTGTCCTGAGGATGAACGGGAAGACGGGGAACCAATGAGAGACTAGCTCTTGGTGTTGGGACAGGCACAGGTCACTCTACTTTCCCATCAGGAAGAAGAATTAACCACAGGCTCAGCCTGCCCCCCGGAACCAGAACAGGGCCTGAAGCCATCCTGCGCTTTTGCGGCCAGCTCCCGAAAAAGCGAGTTGTAAAATGGAGCTTCAGGGCACTGCAATTCACAAACCTGCACAGTTATAAATGATAACTCTCGTCCACAAATATATTGAGGGAAGGCAAAGACGAGGAATTGAAATCAAGGCAGAATTGGAGGAAACAGATTTCAGGAGGTAGATTCGAATCGCCTTTAAAGCACATGAAAAGCGGCAAAACGTTGACAATGATGCCCTTGGCCAAAAAGGGCGTATGCGTTTTTTCCTGAATATATTCAGGAAAAAACGCATACGCCCTTTTTGGCCAACCAAGCAACCTGGAAAGGCAAATCAGCGCTACAAAGAAGTCTCGCTTCCCATCGGTCAAAAGGGCCATGCTGAAAAAAGTGTCAAAACCAGAAATGCAGGACAGGCCATGGAGAAATGGGAGCCTTGCTACACTGATGGGCGGGATGTAAATTGCCAAGCAGCCACTCTGGAGAAGTGTACGGTGTGTCCTGAAACATCTAAAAAACACAGCTTAGAGAGCATAGGGCACTTCCACGCATGGGGGTATAAAGTGGGAAAATTAAAAATCAGCAAGACACAAGCACCCCAAAGTTTAGGGCTGCTCTGTTGACAAGGACCTCCACTTCATTCCACCTTAAATATCCCAGGAAAGCGAAAAATGGATAAAAAATTTGAGGTCCATATGTACAATGGATTATCACTCAGCCATGAAATCAATGTCATAAGGCTAGTAGCAGCATGATGAGTGGATTTACGTCCGACGATTTTAAGTGACATAAGTCACACAGAAAAGGACACTTCTCATAAGGTGTCACTTATAGAGGGAATGTAAAAACCGTTACACTTGAACTGAATTACAAAACAGAACAGAGTCACACATGCAGAAAACACACTATGGCTGCTTAACGGGAAAGGTGAGGTGGGGTGATACATAAAACAAGAGTTTCAAATTAGCTCAGATACCGTTCCATAAACCCAATATGTAACAGACAAGACCTACTCCTTGCTCAGAGAACTGGACTCAACACGCCCGATTCACCGCACAAGAATATATCTGACTAGTAATAATCTTAAAACCTATGTATTGATATCTCTCTGTTAGTGTGTCAAGTGGGTGTAAAGCAGCATAAACACAGCCGTGAAAAGCAGCTAAACCCCATTATAAAAATAAATTACTTTTCAAAACCCATGAAACAAAGACAGTGAAAGAGAGAGAAATTCTTACACAATTCGTTCAGGGTCTGTGATGCAACCTGGATTGACCATATCTAGACCCACAGCTGGATGAGACATAAGGGTGGACACTCTTGGGGCTGAGAGGTTTGGTGAGGTTGGGTGAGCAAACGCAGACCCTTTAAAGTAATACTGCGTGCTACCCATCGCATGGGTCCCAAATCTCCAGGTTCAAGGGCATCTTCCTACATCGAAAACATGCATGAGAAACCCAGAAGATGGTACACCGTGTGATGGGGAAAGGTTTCTAAAACGCACCTCATTTCTCATCTCCTTGTGCTCGGGTTCGCCATTCCAGACACTTTACTAGCAATCTCCCTACTTGGAGCATCAGCACCTTTAACCTCCTGTTCCGTACAGGTTGCTATTTGTCCTGAGGATGAACGGGAAGACGGAGAACCAATGAGAGACTAGCTCTTGGTGTTGGGACAGGCACAGGTCACTCTATTTTCCCATCAGGAAGAAGAATTAACCACAGGCTCAGCCTGCCCCCCGGAACCAGAACAGGGCCTGAAGCCATCCTGCGCTTTTGCGGCCAGCTCCCGAAAAAGAGAGTTGTAAAACGGAGCTTCAGGGCACTGCAATTCACAAACCTGCACAGTTATAAATGATAACTCTCGTCCACAAATATATTGAGGGAAGGCAAAGACGAGGAATTGAAATCAAGGCAGAATTGCAGGAAACAGATTTCAGGAGGTAGATTCGAATCGCCTTTAAAGCACATGAAAAGCGGCAAAACGTTGACAATGATGCCCTTGGCCAAAAAGGGCGTATGCGTTTTTTCCTGAATATATTCAGGAAAAAACGCATACGCCCTTTTTGGCCAACCAAGCAACCTGGAAAGGCAAATCAGCGCTACAAAGAAATCTCGCTTCCCATCGGTCAAAAGGGCCATGCTGAAAAAAGTGTCAAAACCAGAAATGCAGGACAGGCCATGGAGAAATGGGAGCCTTGCTACACGGATGGGCGGGATGTAAATTGCCAACAGCCACTCTGGAGAAGTGTACGGTGTGTCCTGAAACATCTAAAAAACACAGCTTAGAGAGCCTAGGGCACTTCCACGCATGGGGGTATAAAGTGGGAAAATTAAAAATCAGCAAGACACAAGCACCCCAAAGTTTAGGGCTGCTCTGTTGACAAGGACCTCCACTTCATTCCACCTTAAATATCCCAGGAAAGCGAAAAATGGATAAAAAATTTGAGGTCCATATGTACAATGGATTATCACTCAGCCATGAAATCAATGTCATAAGGCTAGTAGCAGCATGATGAGTGGATTTAGGTCCGACGATTCTAAGTGACATAAGTCACACAGAAAAGGACACTTCTCATAAGGTGTCACTTATAGAGGGAATGTAAAAACCGTTACACTTGAACTGAATTACAAAACAGAACAGAGTCACACATGCAGAAAACACACTATGGCTGCTTAACGGGAAAGGTGAGGTGGGGTGATACATAAAACAAGAGTTTCAAATTAGCTCAGATACCGTTCCATAAACCCAATATGTAACAGACAAGCCCTACTCCTTGCTCAGAGAACTGGACTCAACACGCCCGATTCACCGCAAAAGAATATATCTGACTAGTAATAATCTTAAAACCTATGTATTGATATCTCTCTGTTAGTGTGTCAAGTGGGTGTAAAGCGGCATAAACAACGCCGTGAAAAGCAGCTAAACCCCATTATAAAAATAAATTACTTTTCAAAACCCATGAAACAAAGACAGTGAAAGAGAGAGAAATTCTTACACAATTCGTTCAGTGGCTGTGATGCAACCTGGATTGACCATATCTAGACCCACAGCTGGATGAGACATAAGGGTGGACACTCTTGGGGCTGAGAGGTTTGGTGAGGTTGGGTGAGCAAACGCAGACCCTTTAAAGTAATACTGCGTGCTACCCATCGCATGGGTCCCAAATCTCCAGGTTCCAGGGCATCTTCCTACATCGAAAACATGCATGAGAAACCCAGAAGATGGTACACCGTGTGATGGGGAAAGGTTTCTAAAATGCACCTCATTTCTCATCTCCTTGTGCTAGGGTTCGCCATTCCAGCCACTTTACTAGCAATCTCCCTACTTGGAGCATCAGCACCTTTAACCTCCTGTTCCGTACAGGTTGCTATTTGTCCTGAGGATGAACGGGAAGACGGGGAACCAATGAGAGACTAGCTCTTGGTGTTGGGACAGGCACAGGTCACTCTATTTTCCCATCAGGAAGAAGAATTAACCACAGGCTCAGCCTGCCCCCCGGAACCAGAACAGGGCCTGAAGCCATCCTGCGCTTTTGCGGCCAGCTCCCGAAAAAGCGAGTTGTAAAATGGAGCTTCAGGGCACTGCAATTCACAAACCTGCACAGTTATAAATGATAACTCTCGTCCACAAATATATTGAGGGAAGGCAAAGACGAGGAATTGAAATCAAGGCAGAATTGCAGGAAACAGATTTCAGGAGGTAGATTCGAATCGCCTTTAAAGCACATGAAAAGCGGCAAAACGTTGACAATGATGCCCTTGGCCAAAAAGGGCGTATGCGTTTTTTCCTGAATATATTCAGGAAAAAACGCATACGCCCTTTTTGGCCAACCAAGCAACCTGGAAAGGCAAATCAGCGCTACAAAGAAATCTCGCTTCCCATCGGTCAAAAGGGCCATGCTGAAAAAAGTGTCAAAACCAGAAATGCAGGACAGGCCATGGAGAAATGGGAGCCTTGCTACACGGATGGGCGGGATGTAAATTGCCAACAGCCACTCTGGAGAAGTGTACGGTGTGTCCTGAAACATCTAAAAAACACAGCTTAGAGAGCCTAGGGCACTTCCACGCATGGGGGTATAAAGTGGGAAAATTAAAAATCAGCAAGACACAAGCACCCCAAAGTTTAGGGCTGCTCTGTTGACAAGGACCTCCACTTCATTCCACCTTAAATATCCCAGGAAAGCGAAAAATGGATAAAAAATTTGAGGTCCATATGTACAATGGATTATCACTCAGCCATGAAATCAATGTCATAAGGCTAGTAGCAGCATGATGAGTGGATTTAGGTCTGACGATTCTAAGTGACATAAGTCACACAGAAAAGGACACTTCTCATAAGGTGTCACTTATAGAGGGAATGTAAAAACCGTTACACTTGAACTGAATTACAAAACAGAACAGAGTCACACATGCAGAAAACACACTATGGCTGCTTAACGGGAAAGGTGAGGTGGGGTGATACATAAAACAAGAGTTTCAAATTAGCTCAGATACCGTTCCATAAACCCAATATGTAACAGACAAGACCTACTCCTTGCTCAGAGAACTGGACTCAACACGCCCGATTCACCGCACAAGAATATATCTGACTAGTAATAATCTTAAAACCTATGTATTGATATCTCTCTGTTAGTGTGTCAAGTGGGTGTAAAGCGGCATAAACAACGCCGTGAAAAGCAGCTAAACCCCATTATAAAAATAAATTACTTTTCAAAACCCATGAAACAAAGACAGTGAAAGAGAGAGAAATTCTTACACAATTCGTTCAGGGTCTGTGATGCAACCTGGATTGACCATATCTAGACCCACAGCTGGATGAGACATAAGGGTGGACACTCTTGGGGCTGAGAGGTTTGGTGAGGTTGGGTGAGCAAACGCAGACCCTTTAAAGTAATACTGCGTGCTACCCATCGCATGGGTCCCAAATCTCCAGGTTCAAGGGCATCTTCCTACATCGAAAACATGCATGAGAAACCCAGAAGATGGTACACCGTGTGATGGGGAAAGGTTTCTAAAACGCACCTCATTTCTCATCTCCTTGTGCTCGGGTTCGCCATTCCAGCCACTTTACTAGCAATCTCCCTACTTGGAGCATCAGCACCTTTAACCTCCTGTTCCGTACAGGTTGCTATTTGTCCTGAGGATGAACGGGAAGACGGGGAACCAATGAGAGACTAGCTCTTGGTGTTGGGACAGGCACAGGTCACTCTATTTTCCCATCAGGAAGAAGAATTAACCACAGGCTCAGCCTGCCCCCCGGAACCAGAACAGGGCCTGAAGCCATCCTGCGCTTTTGCGGCCAGCTCCGGAAAAAGCGAGTTGTAAAATGGAGCTTCAGGGCACTGCAATTCACAAACCTGCACAGTTATAAATGATAACTCTCGTCCACAAATATATTGAGGGAAGGCAAAGACGAGGAATTGAAATCAAGGCAGAATTGGAGGAAACAGATTTCAGGAGGTAGATTCGAATCGCCTTTAAAGCACATGAAAAGCGGCAAAACGTTGACAATGATGCCCTTGGCCAAAAAGGGCGTATGCGTTTTTTCCTGAATATATTCAGGAAAAAACGCATACGCCCTTTTTGGCCAACCAAGCAACCTGGAAAGGCAAATCAGCGCTACAAAGAAGTCTCGCTTCCCATCGGTCAAAAGGGCCATGCTGAAAAAAGTGTCAAAACCAGAAATGCAGGACAGGCCATGGACAAATGGGAGCCTTGCTACACTGATGAGCGGGATGTAAATTGCCAACAGCCACTCTGGAGAAGTGTACGGTGTGTCCTGAAACATCTAAAAAACACAGCTTAGAGAGCATAGGGCACTTCCACGCATGGGGGTATAAAGTGGGAAAATTAAAAATCAGCAAGACACAAGCACCCCAAAGTTTAGGGCTGCTCTGTTGACAAGGACCTCCACTTCATTCCACCTTAAATATCCCAGGAAAGCGAAAAATGGATAAAAAATTTGAGGTCCATATGTACAATGGATTATCACTCAGCCATGAAATCAATGTCATAAGGCTAGTAGCAGCATGATGAGTGGATTTAGGTCTGACGATTCTAAGTGACATAAGTCACACAGAAAAGGACACTTCTCATAAGGTGTCACTTATAGAGGGAATGTAAAAACCGTTACACTTGAACTGAATTACAAAACAGAACAGAGTCACACATGCAGAAAACACACTATGGCTGCTTAACGGGAAAGGTGAGGTGGGGTGATACATAAAACAAGAGTTTCAAATTAGCTCAGATACCGTTCCATAAACCCAATATGTAACAGACAAGACCTACTCCTTGCTCAGAGAACTGGACTCAACACGCCCGATTCACCGCACAAGAATATATCTGACTAGTAATAATCTTAAAACCTATGTATTGATATCTCTCTGTTAGTGTGTCAAGTGGGTGTAAAGCGGCATAAACAACGCCGTGAAAAGCAGCTAAACCCCATTATAAAAATAAATTACTTTTCAAAACCCATGAAACAAAGACAGTGAAAGAGAGAGAAATTCTTACACAATTCGTTCAGGGTCTGTGATGCAACCTGGATTGACCATATCTAGACCCACAGCTGGATGAGACATAAGGGTGGACACTCTTGGGGCTGAGAGGTTTGGTGAGGTTGGGTGAGCAAACGCAGACCCTTTAAAGTAATACTGCGTGCTACCCATCGCATGGGTCCCAAATCTCCAGGTTCAAGGGCATCTTCCTACATCGAAAACATGCATGAGAAACCCAGAAGATGGTACACCGTGTGATGGGGAAAGGTTTCTAAAACGCACCTCATTTCTCATCTCCTTGTGCTCGGGTTCGCCATTCCAGCCACTTTACTAGCAATCTCCCTACTTGGAGCATCAGCACCTTTAACCTCCTGTTCCGTACAGGTTGCTATTTGTCCTGAGGATGAACGGGAAGACGGGGAACCAATGAGAGACTAGCTCTTGGTGTTGGGACAGGCACAGGTCACTCTATTTTCCCATCAGGAAGAAGAATTAACCACAGGCTCAGCCTGCCCCCCGGAACCAGAACAGGGCCTGAAGCCATCCTGCGCTTTTGCGGCCAGCTCCCGAAAAAGCGAGTTGTAAAATGGAGCTTCAGGGCACTGCAATTCACAAACCTGCAGTTATAAATGATAACTCTCGTCCACAAATATATTGAGGGAAGGCAAAGACGAGGAATTGAAATCAAGGCAGAATTGCAGGACACAGATTTCAGGAGGTAGATTCGAATCGCCTTGAAAGCACATGAAAAGCGGCAAAACGTTGACAATGATGCCCTTGGCCAAAAAGGGCGTATGCGTTTTTTCCTGAATATATTCAGGAAAAAACGCATACGCCCTTTTTGGTCAACCAAGCAACCTGGAAAGGCAAATCAGCGCTACAAAGAAGTCTCGCTTCCCATCGGTCAAAAGGGCCATGCTGAAAAAAGTGTCAAAACCAGAAATGCAGGACAGGCCATGGAGAAATGGGAGCCTTGCTACACTGATGGGCGGGATGTAAATTGCCAACAGCCACTCTGGAGAAGTGTACGGTGTGTCCTGAAACATCTAAAAAACACAGCTTAGAGAGCATAGGGCACTTCCACGCATGGGGGTATAAAGTGGGAAAATAAAAAATCAGCAAGACACAAGCACCCCAAAGTTTAGGGCTGCTCTGTTGACAAGGACCTCCACTTCATTCCACCTTAAATATCCCAGGAAAGCGAAAAAAGGATAAAAAATTTGAGGTCCATATGTACAATGGATTATCACTCAGCCATGAAATCAATGTCATAAGGCTAGTAGCAGCATGATGAGTGGATTTAGGTACGACGATTCTAAGTGACATAAGTCACACAGAAAAGGACACTTCTCATAAGGTGTCACTTATAGAGGGAATGTAAAAACCGTTACACTTGAACTGAATTACAAAACAGAACAGAGTCAGACATGCAGAAAACACACTATGGCTGCTTAACGAGAAAGGTGAGGTGGGGTGATACATAAAACGAGAGTTTCAAATTAGCTCAGATACCGTTCCATAAACCCAATATGTAACAGACAAGACCTACTCCTTGCTCAGAGAACTGGACTCAACACGCCCGATTCACCGCACAAGAATATATCTGACTAGTAATAATCTTAAAACCTATGTATTGATATCTCTCTGTTAGTGTGTCAAGTGGGTGTAAAGCAGCATAAACACAGCCGTGAAAAGCAGCTAAACCCCATTATAAAAATAAATTACTTTTCAAAACCCATGAAACAAAGACAGTGAAAGAGAGAGAAATTCTTACACAATTCGTTCAGGGTCTGTGATGCAACCTGGATAGACCATATCTAGACCCACAGCTAGATGAGACATAAGGGTGGACACTCTTGGGGCTGAGAGGTTTGGTGAGGTTGGGTGAGCAAATGCAGACCCTTTAAAGTAATACTGCGTGCTACCCATCGCATGGGTCCCAAATCTCCAGGTTCAAGGGCATCTTCCTACATCGAAAACATGCATGAGAAACCCAGAAGATGGTACACCGTGTGATGGGGAAAGGTTTCTAAAACGCACCTCATTTCTCATCTCCTTGTGCTCGGGTTCGCCATTCCAGCCACTTTACTAGCAATCTCCCTACTTGGAGCATCAGCACCTTTAACCTCCTGTTCCGTACAGGTTGCTATTTGTCCTGAGGATGAACGGGAAGACGGGGAACCAATGAGAGACTAGCTCTTGGTGTTGGGACAGGCACAGGTCACTCTATTTTCCAATCAGGAAGAAGAATTAACCACAGGCTCAGCCTGCCCCCCGGAACCAGAACAGGGCCTGAAGCCATCCTTCGCTTTTGCGGCCAGCTCCCGAA
Source organism: Balaenoptera physalus (assembly GCF_965194825.1). Taxonomy (NCBI): domain Eukaryota; kingdom Metazoa; phylum Chordata; class Mammalia; order Artiodactyla; family Balaenopteridae; genus Balaenoptera; species Balaenoptera physalus. The sequence continues at coordinate 1,038,237 of NW_028126486.1, forward strand.
AAAGCGAGTTGTAAAATGGAGTTTCAGGGCACTGCAATTCACAAACCTGCACAGTTATAAATGATAACTCTCGTCCACAAATATATTGAGGGAAGGCAAAGACGAGGAATTGAAATCAAGGCAGAATTGCAGGAAACAGATTTCAGGAGGTAGATTCGAATCGCCTTTAAAGCACATGAAAAGTGGCAAAACGTTGACAATGATGCCCTTGGCCAAAAAGGGCGTATGCGTTTTTTTTTGAATATATTCAGGAAAAAACGCATACGCCCTTTTTGGCCAACCAAGCAACCTGGAAAGGCAAATCAGAGCTACAAAGAAGTCTCGCTTCCCATCGGTCAAAAGGGCCATGCTGAAAAAAGTGTCAAAACCAGAAATGCAGGACAGGCCATGGAGAAATGGGAGCCTTGCTACACTGATGGGCGGGATGTAAATTGCCAAGCAGCCACTCTGGAGAAGTGTACGGTGTGTCCTGAAACATCTAAAAAACACAGCTTAGAGAGCATAGGGCACTTCCACGCATGGGGGTATAAAGTGGGAAAATTAAAAATCAGCAAGACACAAGCACCCCAAAGTTTAGGGCTGCTCTGTTGACAAGGACCTCCACTTCATTCCACCTTAAATATCCCAGGAAAGCGAAAAATGGATAAAAAATTTGAGGTCCATATGTACAATGGATTATCACTCAGCCATGAAATCAATGTCATAAGGCTAGTAGCAGCATGATGAGTGGATTTACGTCCGACGATTTTAAGTGACATAAGTCACACAGAAAAGGACACTTCTCATAAGGTGTCACTTATAGAGGGAATGTAAAAACCGTTACACTTGAACTGAATTACAAAACAGAACAGAGTCACACATGCAGAAAACACACTATGGCTGCTTAACGGGAAAGGTGAGGTGGGGTGATACATAAAACAAGAGTTTCAAATTAGCTCAGATACCGTTCCATAAACCCAATATGTAACAGACAAGACCTACTCCTTGCTCAGAGAACTGGACTCAACACGCCCGATTCACCGCACAAGAATATATCTGACTAGTAATAATCTTAAAACCTATGTATTGATATCTCTCTGTTAGTGTGTCAAGTGGGTGTAAAGCAGCATAAACACAGCCGTGAAAAGCAGCTAAACCCCATTATAAAAATAAATTACTTTTCAAAACCCATGAAACAAAGACAGTGAAAGAGAGAGAAATTCTTACACAATTCGTTCAGGGTCTGTGATGCAACCTGGATTGACCATATCTAGACCCACAGCTGGATGAGACATAAGGGTGGACACTCTTGGGGCTGAGAGGTTTGGTGAGGTTGGGTGAGCAAACGCAGACCCTTTAAAGTAATACTGCGTGCTACCCATCGCATGGGTCCCAAATCTCCAGGTTCAAGGGCATCTTCCTACATCGAAAACATGCATGAGAAACCCAGAAGATGGTACACCGTGTGATGGGGAAAGGTTTCTAAAACGCACCTCATTTCTCATCTCCTTGTGCTCGGGTTCGCCATTCCAGACACTTTACTAGCAATCTCCCTACTTGGAGCATCAGCACCTTTAACCTCCTGTTCCGTACAGGTTGCTATTTGTCCTGAGGATGAACGGGAAGACGGAGAACCAATGAGAGACTAGCTCTTGGTGTTGGGACAGGCACAGGTCACTCTATTTTCCCATCAGGAAGAAGAATTAACCACAGGCTCAGCCTGCCCCCCGGAACCAGAACAGGGCCTGAAGCCATCCTGCGCTTTTGCGGCCAGCTCCCGAAAAAGAGAGTTGTAAAACGGAGCTTCAGGGCACTGCAATTCACAAACCTGCACAGTTATAAATGATAACTCTCGTCCACAAATATATTGAGGGAAGGCAAAGACGAGGAATTGAAATCAAGGCAGAATTGCAGGAAACAGATTTCAGGAGGTAGATTCGAATCGCCTTTAAAGCACATGAAAAGCGGCAAAACGTTGACAATGATGCCCTTGGCCAAAAAGGGCGTATGCGTTTTTTCCTGAATATATTCAGGAAAAAACGCATACGCCCTTTTTGGCCAACCAAGCAACCTGGAAAGGCAAATCAGCGCTACAAAGAAATCTCGCTTCCCATCGGTCAAAAGGGCCATGCTGAAAAAAGTGTCAAAACCAGAAATGCAGGACAGGCCATGGAGAAATGGGAGCCTTGCTACACGGATGGGCGGGATGTAAATTGCCAACAGCCACTCTGGAGAAGTGTACGGTGTGTCCTGAAACATCTAAAAAACACAGCTTAGAGAGCCTAGGGCACTTCCACGCATGGGGGTATAAAGTGGGAAAATTAAAAATCAGCAAGACACAAGCACCCCAAAGTTTAGGGCTGCTCTGTTGACAAGGACCTCCACTTCATTCCACCTTAAATATCCCAGGAAAGCGAAAAATGGATAAAAAATTTGAGGTCCATATGTACAATGGATTATCACTCAGCCATGAAATCAATGTCATAAGGCTAGTAGCAGCATGATGAGTGGATTTAGGTCCGACGATTCTAAGTGACATAAGTCACACAGAAAAGGACACTTCTCATAAGGTGTCACTTATAGAGGGAATGTAAAAACCGTTACACTTGAACTGAATTACAAAACAGAACAGAGTCACACATGCAGAAAACACACTATGGCTGCTTAACGGGAAAGGTGAGGTGGGGTGATACATAAAACAAGAGTTTCAAATTAGCTCAGATACCGTTCCATAAACCCAATATGTAACAGACAAGCCCTACTCCTTGCTCAGAGAACTGGACTCAACACGCCCGATTCACCGCAAAAGAATATATCTGACTAGTAATAATCTTAAAACCTATGTATTGATATCTCTCTGTTAGTGTGTCAAGTGGGTGTAAAGCGGCATAAACAACGCCGTGAAAAGCAGCTAAACCCCATTATAAAAATAAATTACTTTTCAAAACCCATGAAACAAAGACAGTGAAAGAGAGAGAAATTCTTACACAATTCGTTCAGTGGCTGTGATGCAACCTGGATTGACCATATCTAGACCCACAGCTGGATGAGACATAAGGGTGGACACTCTTGGGGCTGAGAGGTTTGGTGAGGTTGGGTGAGCAAACGCAGACCCTTTAAAGTAATACTGCGTGCTACCCATCGCATGGGTCCCAAATCTCCAGGTTCCAGGGCATCTTCCTACATCGAAAACATGCATGAGAAACCCAGAAGATGGTACACCGTGTGATGGGGAAAGGTTTCTAAAATGCACCTCATTTCTCATCTCCTTGTGCTAGGGTTCGCCATTCCAGCCACTTTACTAGCAATCTCCCTACTTGGAGCATCAGCACCTTTAACCTCCTGTTCCGTACAGGTTGCTATTTGTCCTGAGGATGAACGGGAAGACGGGGAACCAATGAGAGACTAGCTCTTGGTGTTGGGACAGGCACAGGTCACTCTATTTTCCCATCAGGAAGAAGAATTAACCACAGGCTCAGCCTGCCCCCCGGAACCAGAACAGGGCCTGAAGCCATCCTGCGCTTTTGCGGCCAGCTCCCGAAAAAGCGAGTTGTAAAATGGAGCTTCAGGGCACTGCAATTCACAAACCTGCACAGTTATAAATGATAACTCTCGTCCACAAATATATTGAGGGAAGGCAAAGACGAGGAATTGAAATCAAGGCAGAATTGCAGGAAACAGATTTCAGGAGGTAGATTCGAATCGCCTTTAAAGCACATGAAAAGCGGCAAAACGTTGACAATGATGCCCTTGGCCAAAAAGGGCGTATGCGTTTTTTCCTGAATATATTCAGGAAAAAACGCATACGCCCTTTTTGGCCAACCAAGCAACCTGGAAAGGCAAATCAGCGCTACAAAGAAATCTCGCTTCCCATCGGTCAAAAGGGCCATGCTGAAAAAAGTGTCAAAACCAGAAATGCAGGACAGGCCATGGAGAAATGGGAGCCTTGCTACACGGATGGGCGGGATGTAAATTGCCAACAGCCACTCTGGAGAAGTGTACGGTGTGTCCTGAAACATCTAAAAAACACAGCTTAGAGAGCCTAGGGCACTTCCACGCATGGGGGTATAAAGTGGGAAAATTAAAAATCAGCAAGACACAAGCACCCCAAAGTTTAGGGCTGCTCTGTTGACAAGGACCTCCACTTCATTCCACCTTAAATATCCCAGGAAAGCGAAAAATGGATAAAAAATTTGAGGTCCATATGTACAATGGATTATCACTCAGCCATGAAATCAATGTCATAAGGCTAGTAGCAGCATGATGAGTGGATTTAGGTCCGACGATTCTAAGTGACATAAGTCACACAGAAAAGGACACTTCTCATAAGGTGTCACTTATAGAGGGAATGTAAAAACCGTTACACTTGAACTGAATTACAAAACAGAACAGAGTCACACATGCAGAAAACACACTATGGCTGCTTAACGGGAAAGGTGAGGTGGGGTGATACATAAAACAAGAGTTTCAAATTAGCTCAGATACCGTTCCATAAACCCAATATGTAACAGACAAGCCCTACTCCTTGCTCAGAGAACTGGACTCAACACGCCCGATTCACCGCAAAAGAATATATCTGACTAGTAATAATCTTAAAACATATGTATTGATATCTCTCTGTTAGTGTGTCAAGTGGGTGTAAAGCGGCATAAACAACGCCGTGAAAAGCAGCTAAACCCCATTATAAAAATAAATTACTTTTCAAAACCCATGAAACAAAGACAGTGAAAGAGAGAGAAATTCTTACACAATTCGTTCAGTGGCTGTGATGCAACCTGGATTGACCATATCTAGACCCACAGCTGGATGAGACATAAGGGTGGACACTCTTGGGGCTGAGAGGTTTGGTGAGGTTGGGTGAGCAAACGCAGACCCTTTAAAGTAATACTGCGTGCTACCCATCGCATGGGTCCCAAATCTCCAGGTTCCAGGGCATCTTCCTACATCGAAAACATGCATGAGAAACCCAGAAGATGGTACACCGTGTGATGGGGAAAGGTTTCTAAAATGCACCTCATTTCTCATCTCCTTGTGCTAGGGTTCGCCATTCCAGCCACTTTACTAGCAATCTCCCTACTTGGAGCATCAGCACCTTTAACCTCCTGTTCCGTACAGGTTGCTATTTGTCCTGAGGATGAACGGGAAGACGGGGAACCAATGAGAGACTAGCTCTTGGTGTTGGGACAGGCACAGGTCACTCTATTTTCCCATCAGGAAGAAGAATTAACCACAGGCTCAGCCTGCCCCCCGGAACCAGAACAGGGCCTGAAGCCATCCTGCGCTTTTGCGGCCAGCTCCCGAAAAAGCGAGTTGTAAAATGGAGCTTCAGGGCACTGCAATTCACAAACCTGCACAGTTATAAATGATAACTCTCGTCCACAAATATATTGAGGGAAGGCAAAGACGAGGAATTGAAATCAAGGCAGAATTGCAGGAAACAGATTTCAGGAGGTAGATTCGAATCGCCTTTAAAGCACATGAAAAGCGGCAAAACGTTGACAATGATGCCCTTGGCCAAAAAGGGCGTATGCGTTTTTTCCTGAATATATTCAGGAAAAAACGCATACGCCCTTTTTGGCCAACCAAGCAACCTGGAAAGGCAAATCAGCGCTACAAAGAAATCTCGCTTCCCATCGGTCAAAAGGGCCATGCTGAAAAAAGTGTCAAAACCAGAAATGCAGGACAGGCCATGGAGAAATGGGAGCCTTGCTACACGGATGGGCGGGATGTAAATTGCCAACAGCCACTCTGGAGAAGTGTACGGTGTGTCCTGAAACATCTAAAAAACACAGCTTAGAGAGCCTAGGGCACTTCCACGCATGGGGGTATAAAGTGGGAAAATTAAAAATCAGCAAGACACAAGCACCCCAAAGTTTAGGGCTGCTCTGTTGACAAGGACCTCCACTTCATTCCACCTTAAATATCCCAGGAAAGCGAAAAATGGATAAAAAATTTGAGGTCCATATGTACAATGGATTATCACTCAGCCATGAAATCAATGTCATAAGGCTAGTAGCAGCATGATGAGTGGATTTAGGTCCGACGATTCTAAGTGACATAAGTCACACAGAAAAGGACACTTCTCATAAGGTGTCACTTATAGAGGGAATGTAAAAACCGTTACACTTGAACTGAATTACAAAACAGAACAGAGTCACACATGCAGAAAACACACTATGGCTGCTTAACGGGAAAGGTGAGGTGGGGTGATACATAAAACAAGAGTTTCAAATTAGCTCAGATACCGTTCCATAAACCCAATATGTAACAGACAAGCCCTACTCCTTGCTCAGAGAACTGGACTCAACACGCCCGATTCACCGCAAAAGAATATATCTGACTAGTAATAATCTTAAAACCTATGTATTGATATCTCTCTGTTAGTGTGTCAAGTGGGTGTAAAGCGGCATAAACAACGCCGTGAAAAGCAGCTAAACCCCATTATAAAAATAAATTACTTTTCAAAACCCATGAAACAAAGACAGTGAAAGAGAGAGAAATTCTTACACAATTCGTTCAGTGGCTGTGATGCAACCTGGATTGACCATATCTAGACCCACAGCTGGATGAGACATAAGGGTGGACACTCTTGGGGCTGAGAGGTTTGGTGAGGTTGGGTGAGCAAACGCAGACCCTTTAAAGTAATACTGCGTGCTACCCATCGCATGGGTCCCAAATCTCCAGGTTCCAGGGCATCTTCCTACATCGAAAACATGCATGAGAAACCCAGAAGATGGTACACCGTGTGATGGGGAAAGGTTTCTAAAATGCACCTCATTTCTCATCTCCTTGTGCTAGGGTTCGCCATTCCAGCCACTTTACTAGCAATCTCCCTACTTGGAGCATCAGCACCTTTAACCTCCTGTTCCGTACAGGTTGCTATTTGTCCTGAGGATGAACGGGAAGACGGGGAACCAATGAGAGACTAGCTCTTGGTGTTGGGACAGGCACAGGTCACTCTATTTTCCCATCAGGAAGAAGAATTAACCACAGGCTCAGCCTGCCCCCCGGAACCAGAACAGGGCCTGAAGCCATCCTGCGCTTTTGCGGCCAGCTCCCGAAAAAGCGAGTTGTAAAATGGAGCTTCAGGGCACTGCAATTCACAAACCTGCACAGTTATAAATGATAACTCTCGTCCACAAATATATTGAGGGAAGGCAAAGACGAGGAATTGAAATCAAGGCAGAATTGCAGGAAACAGATTTCAGGAGGTAGATTCGAATCGCCTTTAAAGCACATGAAAAGCGGCAAAACGTTGACAATGATGCCCTTGGCCAAAAAGGGCGTATGCGTTTTTTCCTGAATATATTCAGGAAAAAACGCATACGCCCTTTTTGGCCAACCAAGCAACCTGGAAAGGCAAATCAGCGCTACAAAGAAATCTCGCTTCCCATCGGTCAAAAGGGCCATGCTGAAAAAAGTGTCAAAACCAGAAATGCAGGACAGGCCATGGAGAAATGGGAGCCTTGCTACACGGATGGGCGGGATGTAAATTGCCAACAGCCACTCTGGAGAAGTGTACGGTGTGTCCTGAAACATCTAAAAAACACAGCTTAGAGAGCCTAGGGCACTTCCACGCATGGGGGTATAAAGTGGGAAAATTAAAAATCAGCAAGACACAAGCACCCCAAAGTTTAGGGCTGCTCTGTTGACAAGGACCTCCACTTCATTCCACCTTAAATATCCCAGGAAAGCGAAAAATGGATAAAAAATTTGAGGTCCATATGTACAATGGATTATCACTCAGCCATGAAATCAATGTCATAAGGCTAGTAGCAGCATGATGAGTGGATTTAGGTCCGACGATTCTAAGTGACATAAGTCACACAGAAAAGGACACTTCTCATAAGGTGTCACTTATAGAGGGAATGTAAAAACCGTTACACTTGAACTGAATTACAAAACAGAACAGAGTCACACATGCAGAAAACACACTATGGCTGCTTAACGGGAAAGGTGAGGTGGGGTGATACATAAAACAAGAGTTTCAAATTAGCTCAGATACCGTTCCATAAACCCAATATGTAACAGACAAGCCCTACTCCTTGCTCAGAGAACTGGACTCAACACGCCCGATTCACCGCAAAAGAATATATCTGACTAGTAATAATCTTAAAACATATGTATTGATATCTCTCTGTTAGTGTGTCAAGTGGGTGTAAAGCGGCATAAACAACGCCGTGAAAAGCAGCTAAACCCCATTATAAAAATAAATTACTTTTCAAAACCCATGAAACAAAGACAGTGAAAGAGAGAGAAATTCTTACACAATTCGTTCAGTGGCTGTGATGCAACCTGGATTGACCATATCTAGACCCACAGCTGGATGAGACATAAGGGTGGACACTCTTGGGGCTGAGAGGTTTGGTGAGGTTGGGTGAGCAAACGCAGACCCTTTAAAGTAATACTGCGTGCTACCCATCGCATGGGTCCCAAATCTCCAGGTTCCAGGGCATCTTCCTACATCGAAAACATGCATGAGAAACCCAGAAGATGGTACACCGTGTGATGGGGAAAGGTTTCTAAAATGCACCTCATTTCTCATCTCCTTGTGCTAGGGTTCGCCATTCCAGCCACTTTACTAGCAATCTCCCTACTTGGAGCATCAGCACCTTTAACCTCCTGTTCCGTACAGGTTGCTATTTGTCCTGAGGATGAACGGGAAGACGGGGAACCAATGAGAGACTAGCTCTTGGTGTTGGGACAGGCACAGGTCACTCTATTTTCCCATCAGGAAGAAGAATTAACCACAGGCTCAGCCTGCCCCCCGGAACCAGAACAGGGCCTGAAGCCATCCTGCGCTTTTGCGGCCAGCTCCCGAAAAAGCGAGTTGTAAAATGGAGCTTCAGGGCACTGCAATTCACAAACCTGCACAGTTATAAATGATAACTCTCGTCCACAAATATATTGAGGGAAGGCAAAGACGAGGAATTGAAATCAAGGCAGAATTGCAGGAAACAGATTTCAGGAGGTAGATTCGAATCGCCTTTAAAGCACATGAAAAGCGGCAAAACGTTGACAATGATGCCCTTGGCCAAAAAGGGCGTATGCGTTTTTTCCTGAATATATTCAGGAAAAAACGCATACGCCCTTTTTGGCCAACCAAGCAACCTGGAAAGGCAAATCAGCGCTACAAAGAAATCTCGCTTCCCATCGGTCAAAAGGGCCATGCTGAAAAAAGTGTCAAAACCAGAAATGCAGGACAGGCCATGGAGAAATGGGAGCCTTGCTACACGGATGGGCGGGATGTAAATTGCCAACAGCCACTCTGGAGAAGTGTACGGTGTGTCCTGAAACATCTAAAAAACACAGCTTAGAGAGCCTAGGGCACTTCCACGCATGGGGGTATAAAGTGGGAAAATTAAAAATCAGCAAGACACAAGCACCCCAAAGTTTAGGGCTGCTCTGTTGACAAGGACCTCCACTTCATTCCACCTTAAATATCCCAGGAAAGCGAAAAATGGATAAAAAATTTGAGGTCCATATGTACAATGGATTATCACTCAGCCATGAAATCAATGTCATAAGGCTAGTAGCAGCATGATGAGTGGATTTAGGTCCGACGATTCTAAGTGACATAAGTCACACAGAAAAGGACACTTCTCATAAGGTGTCACTTATAGAGGGAATGTAAAAACCGTTACACTTGAACTGAATTACAAAACAGAACAGAGTCACACATGCAGAAAACACACTATGGCTGCTTAACGGGAAAGGTGAGGTGGGGTGATACATAAAACAAGAGTTTCAAATTAGCTCAGATACCGTTCCATAAACCCAATATGTAACAGACAAGCCCTACTCCTTGCTCAGAGAACTGGACTCAACACGCCCGATTCACCGCAAAAGAATATATCTGACTAGTAATAATCTTAAAACCTATGTATTGATATCTCTCTGTTAGTGTGTCAAGTGGGTGTAAAGTGGCATAAACAACGCCGTGAAAAGCAGCTAAACCCCATTATAAAAATAAATTACTTTTCAAAACCCATGAAACAAAGACAGTGAAAGAGAGAGAAATTCTTACACAATTCGTTCAGTGGCTGTGATGCAACCTGGATTGACCATATCTAGACCCACAGCTGGATGAGACATAAGGGTGGACACTCTTGGGGCTGAGAGGTTTGGTGAGGTTGGGTGAGCAAACGCAGACCCTTTAAAGTAATACTGCGTGCTACCCATCGCATGGGTCCCAAATCTCCAGGTTCCAGGGCATCTTCCTACATCGAAAACATGCATGAGAAACCCAGAAGATGGTACACCGTGTGATGGGGAAAGGTTTCTAAAATGCACCTCATTTCTCATCTCCTTGTGCTAGGGTTCGCCATTCCAGCCACTTTACTAGCAATCTCCCTACTTGGAGCATCAGCACCTTTAACCTCCTGTTCCGTACAGGTTGCTATTTGTCCTGAGGATGAACGGGAAGACGGGGAACCAATGAGAGACTAGCTCTTGGTGTTGGGACAGGCACAGGTCACTCTATTTTCCCATCAGGAAGAAGAATTAACCACAGGCTCAGCCTGCCCCCCGGAACCAGAACAGGGCCTGAAGCCATCCTGCGCTTTTGCGGCCAGCTCCCGAAAAAGCGAGTTGTAAAATGGAGCTTCAGGGCACTGCAATTCACAAACCTGCACAGTTATAAATGATAACTCTCGTCCACAAATATATTGAGGGAAGGCAAAGACGAGGAATTGAAATCAAGGGAGAATTGCAGGAAACAGATTTCAGGAGGTAGATTCGAATCGCCTTTAAAGCACATGAAAAGCGGCAAAACGTTGACAATGATGCCCTTGGCCAAAAAGGGCGTATGCGTTTTTTCCTGAATATATTCAGGAAAAAACGCATACGCCCTTTTTGGCCAACCAAGCCACCTGGAAAGGCAAATCAGCGCTACAAAGAAGTCTCGCTTTCCATCGGTCAAAAGGGCCATGCTGAAAAAAGTGTCAAAACCAGAAATGCAGGACAGGCCATGGAGAAATGGGAGCCTTGCTACACTGATGGGCGGGATGTAAATTGCCAACAGCCACTCTGGAGAAGTGTACGGTGTGTCCTGAAACATCTAAAAAACACAGCTTAGAGAGCATAGGGCACTTCCACGCATGGGGGTATAAAGTGGGAAAATTAAAAATCAGCAAGACACAAGCACCCCAAAGTTTAGGGCTGCTCTGTTGACAAGGACCTCCACTTCATTCCACCTTAAATATCCCAGGAAAGCGAAAAATGGATAAAAAATTTGAGGTCCATATGTACAATGGATTATCACTCAGCCATGAAATCAATGTCATAAGGCTAGTAGCAGCATGATGAGTGGATTTACGTCCGACGATTCTAAGTGACATAAGTCACACAGAAAAGGACACTTCTCATAAGGTGTCACTTATAGAGGGAATGTAAAAACCGTTACACTTGAACTGAATTACAAAACAGAACAGAGTCACACATGCAGAAAACACACTATGGCTGCTTAACGGGAAAGGTGAGGTGGGGTGATACATAAAACAAGAGTTTCAAATTAGCTCAGATACCGTTCCATAAACCCAATATGTAACAGACAAGACCTACTCCTTGCTCAGAGAACTGGACTCAACACGCCCGATTCACCGCACAAGAATATATCTGACTAGTAATAATCTTAAAACCTATGTATTGATATCTCTCTGTTAGTGTGTCAAGTGGGTGTAAAGCAGCATAAACACAGCCGTGAAAAGCAGCTAAACCCCATTATAAAAATAAATTACTTTTCAAAACCCATGAAACAAAGACAGTGAAAGAGAGAGAAATTCTTACACAATTCGTTCAGGGTCTGTGATGCAACCTGGATTGACCATATCTAGACCCACAGCTGGATGAGACATAAGGGTGGACACTCTTGGGGCTGAGAGGTTTGGTGAGGTTGGGTGAGCAAATGCAGACCCTTTAAAGTAATACTGCGTGCTACCCATCGCATGGGTCCCAAATCTCCAGGTTCAAGGGCATCTTCCTACATCGAAAACATGCATGAGAAACCCAGAAGATGGTACACCGTGTGATGGGGAAAGGTTTCTAAAACGCACCTCATTTCTCATCTCCTTGTGCTCGGGTTCGACATTCCAGCCACTTTACTAGCAATCTCCCTACTTGGAGCATCAGCACCTTTAACCTCCTGTTCCGTACAGGTTGCTATTTGTCCTGAGGATGAACGGGAAGACGGGGAACCAATGAGAGACTAGCTCTTGGTGTTGGGACAGGCACAGGTCACTCTACTTTCCCATCAGGAAGAAGAATTAACCACAGGCTCAGCCTGCCCCCCGGAACCAGAACAGGGCCTGAAGCCATCCTGCGCTTTTGCGGCCAGCTTCCGAAAAAGCGAGTTGTAAAATGGAGCTTCAGGGCACTGCAATTCACAAACCTGCACAGTTATAAATGATAACTCTCGTCCACAAATATATTGAGGGAAGGCAAAGACGAGGAATTGAAATCAAGGCAGAATTGGAGGAAACAGATTTCAGGAGGTAGATTCGAATCGCCTTTAAAGCACATGAAAAGCGGCAAAACGTTGACAATGATGCCCTTGGCCAAAAAGGGCGTATGCGTTTTTTCCTGAATATATTCAGGAAAAAACGCATACGCCCTTTTTGGCCAACCAAGCAACCTGGAAAGGCAAATCAGCGCTACAAAGAAGTCTCGCTTCCCATCGGTCAAAAGGGCCATGCTGAAAAAAGTGTCAAAACCAGAAATGCAGGACAGGCCATGGAGAAATGGGAGCCTTGCTACACTGATGAGCGGGATGTAAATTGCCAACAGCCACTCTGGAGAAGTGTACGGTGTGTCCTGAAACATCTAAAAAACACAGCTTAGAGAGCATAGGGCACTTCCACGCATGGGGGTATAAAGTGGGAAAATTAAAAATCAGCAAGACACAAGCACCCCAAAGTTTAGGGCTGCTCTGTTGACAAGGACCTCCACTTCATTCCACCTTAAATATCCCAGGAAAGCGAAAAATGGATAAAAAATTTGAGGTCCATATGTACAATGGATTATCACTCAACCATGAAATCAATGTCATAAGGCTAGTAGCAGCATGATGAGTGGATTTAGGTCTGACGATTCTAAGTGACATAAGTCACACAGAAAAGGACACTTCTCATAAGGTGTCACTTATAGAGGGAATGTAAAAACCGTTACACTTGAACTGAATTACAAAACAGAACAGAGTCACACATGCAGAAAACACACTATGGCTGCTTAACGGGAAAGGTGAGGTGGGGTGATACATAAAACAAGAGTTTCAAATTAGCTCAGATACCGTTCCATAAACCCAATATGTAACAGACAAGACCTACTCCTTGCTCAGAGAACTGGACTCAACACGCCCGATTCACCGCACAAGAATATATCTGACTAGTAATAATCTTAAAACCTATGTATTGATATCTCTCTGTTAGTGTGTCAAGTGGGTGTAAGGCAGCATAAACACAGCCGTGAAAAGCAGCTAAACCCCATTATAAAAATAAATTACTTTTCAAAACCCATGAAACAAAGACAGTGAAAGAGAGAGAAATTCTTACACAATTCGTTCAGGGTCTGTGATGCAACCTGGATTGACCATATCTAGACCCACAGCTGGATGAGACATAAGGGTGGACACTCTTGGGGCTGAGAGGTTTGGTGAGGTTGGGTGAGCAAACGCAGACCCTTTAAAGTAATACTGCGTGCTACCCATCGCATGGGTCCCAAATCTCCAGGTTCAAGGGCATCTTCCTACATCGAAAACATGCATGAGAAACCCAGAAGATGGTACACCGTGTGATGGGGAAAGGTTTCTAAAACGCACCTCATTTCTCATCTCCTTGTGCTCGGGTTCGCCATTCCAGCCACTTTACTAGCAATCTCCCTACTTGGAGCATCAGCACCTTTAACCTCCTGTTCCGTACAGGTTGCTATTTGTCCTGAGGATGAACGGGAAGACGGGGAACCAATGAGAGACTAGCTCTTGGTGTTGGGACAGGCACAGGTCACTCTATTTTCCCATCAGGAAGAAGAATTAACCACAGGCTCAGCCTGCCCCCCGGAACCAGAACAGGGCCTGAAGCCATCCTGCGCTTTTGCGGCCAGCTCCCGAAAAAGCGAGTTGTAAAATGGAGCTTCAGGACACTGCAATTCACAAACCTGCACAGTTATAAATGATAACTCTCGTCCACAAATATATTGAGGGAAGGCAAAGACGAGGAATTGAAATCAAGGCAGAATTGCAGGACACAGATTTCAGGAGGTAGATTCGAATCGCCTTTAAAGCACATGAAAAGCGGCAAAACGTTGACAATGATGCCCTTGGCCAAAAAGGGCGTATGCGTTTTTTCCTGAATATATTCAGGAAAAAACGCATACGCCCTTTTTGGTCAACCAAGCAACCTGGAAAGGCAAATCAGCGCTACAAAGAAGTCTCGCTTCCCATCGGTCAAAAGGGCCATGCTGAAAAAAGTGTCAAAACCAGAAATGCAGGACAGGCCATGGAGAAATGGGAGCCTTGCTACACTGATGGGCGGGATGTAAATTGCCAACAGCCACTCTGGAGAAGTGTACGGTGTGTCCTGAAACATCTAAAAAACACAGCTTAGAGAGCATAGGGCACTTCCACGCATGGGGGTATAAAGTGGGAAAATAAAAAATCAGCAAGACACAAGCACCCCAAAGTTTAGGGCTGCTCTGTTGACAAGGACCTCCACTTCATTCCACCTTAAATATCCCAGGAAAGCGAAAAATGGATAAAAAATTTGAGGTCCATATGTACAATGGATTATCACTCAGCCATGAAATCAATGTCATAAGGCTAGTAGCAGCATGATGAGTGGATTTAGGTACGACGATTCTAAGTGACATAAGTCACACAGAAAAGGACACTTCTCATAAGGTGTCACTTATAGAGGGAATGTAAAAACCGTTACACTTGAACTGAATTACAAAACAGAACAGAGTCAGACATGCAGAAAACACACTATGGCTGCTTAACGGGAAAGGTGAGGTGGGGTGATACATAAAACGAGAGTTTCAAATTAGCTCAGATACCGTTCCATAAACCCAATATGTAACAGACAAGACCTACTCCTTGCTCAGAGAACTGGACTCAACACGCCCGATTCACCGCACAAGAATATATCTGACTAGTAATAATCTTAAAACCTATGTATTGATATCTCTCTGTTAGTGTGTCAAGTGGGTGTAAAGCAGCATAAACACAGCCGTGAAAAGCAGCTAAACCCCATTATAAAAATAAATTACTTTTCAAAACCCATGAAACAAAGACAGTGAAAGAGAGAGAAATTCTTACACAATTCGTTCAGGGTCTGTGATGCAACCTGGATAGACCATATCTAGACCCACAGCTAGATGAGACATAAGGGTGGACACCCTTGGGGCTGAGAGGTTTGGTGAGGTTGGGTGAGCAAATGCAGACCCTTTAAAGTAATACTGCGTGCTACCCATCGCATGGGTCCCAAATCTCCAGGTTCAAGGGCATCTTCCTACATCGAAAACATGCATGAGAAACCCAGAAGATGGTACACCGTGTGATGGGGAAAGGTTTCTAAAACGCACCTCATTTCTCATCTCCTTGTGCTCGGGTTCGACATTCCAGCCACTTTACTAGCAATCTCCCTACTTGGAGCATCAGCACCTTTAACCTCCTGTTCCGTACAGGTTGCTATTTGTCCTGAGGATGAACGGGAAGACGGGGAACCAATGAGAGACTAGCTCTTGGTGTTGGGACAGGCACAGGTCACTCTACTTTCCCATCAGGAAGAAGAATTAACCACAGGCTCAGCCTGCCCCCCGGAACCAGAACAGGGCCTGAAGCCATCCTGCGCTTTTGCGGCCAGCTCCCGAAAAAGCGAGTTGTAAAATGGAGCTTCAGGGCACTGCAATTCACAAACCTGCACAGTTATAAATGATAACTCTCGTCCACAAATATATTGAGGGAAGGCAAAGACGAGGAATTGAAATCAAGGCAGAATTGGAGGAAACAGATTTCAGGAGGTAGATTCGAATCGCCTTTAAAGCACATGAAAAGCGGCAAAACGTTGACAATGATGCCCTTGGCCAAAAAGGGCGTATGCGTTTTTTCCTGAATATATTCAGGAAAAAACGCATACGCCCTTTTTGGCCAACCAAGCAACCTGGAAAGGCAAATCAGCGCTACAAAGAAGTCTCGCTTCCCATCGGTCAAAAGGGCCATGCTGAAAAAAGTGTCAAAACCAGAAATGCAGGACAGGCCATGGAGAAATGGGAGCCTTGCTACACTGATGAGCGGGATGTAAATTGCCAACAGCCACTCTGGAGAAGTGTACGGTGTGTCCTGAAACATCTAAAAAACACAGCTTAGAGAGCATAGGGCACTTCCACGCATGGGGGTATAAAGTGGGAAAATTAAAAATCAGCAAGACACAAGCACCCCAAAGTTTAGGGCTGCTCTGTTGACAAGGACCTCCACTTCATTCCACCTTAAATATCCCAGGAAAGCGAAAAATGGATAAAAAATTTGAGGTCCATATGTACAATGGATTATCACTCAGCCATGAAATCAATGTCATAAGGCTAGTAGCAGCATGATGAGTGGATTTAGGTCTGACGATTCTAAGTGACATAAGTCACACAGAAAAGGACACTTCTCATAAGGTGTCACTTATAGAGGGAATGTAAAAACCGTTACACTTGAACTGAATTACAAAACAGAACAGAGTCACACATGCAGAAAACACACTATGGCTGCTTAACGGGAAAGGTGAGGTGGGGTGATACATAAAACAAGAGTTTCAAATTAGCTCAGATACCGTTCCATAAACCCAATATGTAACAGACAAGACCTACTCCTTGCTCAGAGAACTGGACTCAACACGCCCGATTCACCGCACAAGAATATATCTGACTAGTAATAATCTTAAAACCTATGTATTGATATCTCTCTGTTAGTGTGTCAAGTGGGTGTAAAGCGGCATAAACAACGCCGTGAAAAGCAGCTAAACCCCATTATAAAAATAAATTACTTTTCAAAACCCATGAAACAAAGACAGTGAAAGAGAGAGAAATTCTTACACAATTCGTTCAGGGTCTGTGATGCAACCTGGATTGACCATATCTAGACCCACAGCTGGATGAGACATAAGGGTGGACACTCTTGGGGCTGAGAGGTTTGGTGAGGTTGGGTGAGCAAACGCAGACCCTTTAAAGTAATACTGCGTGCTACCCATCGCATGGGTCCCAAATCTCCAGGTTCAAGGGCATCTTCCTACATCGAAAACATGCATGAGAAACCCAGAAGATGGTACACCGTGTGATGGGGAAAGGTTTCTAAAACGCACCTCATTTCTCATCTCCTTGTGCTCGGGTTCGCCATTCCAGCCACTTTACTAGCAATCTCCCTACTTGGAGCATCAGCACCTTTAACCTCCTGTTCCGTACAGGTTGCTATTTGTCCTGAGGATGAACGGGAAGACGGGGAACCAATGAGAGACTAGCTCTTGGTGTTGGGACAGGCACAGGTCACTCTATTTTCCCATCAGGAAGAAGAATTAACCACAGGCTCAGCCTGCCCCCCGGAACCAGAACAGGGCCTGAAGCCATCCTGCGCTTTTGCGGCCAGCTCCCGAAAAAGCGAGTTGTAAAATGGAGCTTCAGGGCACTGCAATTCACAAACCTGCAGTTATAAATGATAACTCTCGTCCACAAATATATTGAGGGAAGGCAAAGACGAGGAATTGAAATCAAGGCAGAATTGCAGGACACAGATTTCAGGAGGTAGATTCGAATCGCCTTGAAAGCACATGAAAAGCGGCAAAACGTTGACAATGATGCCCTTGGCCAAAAAGGGCGTATGCGTTTTTTCCTGAATATATTCAGGAAAAAACGCATACGCCCTTTTTGGTCAACCAAGCAACCTGGAAAGGCAAATCAGCGCTACAAAGAAGTCTCGCTACCCATCGGTCAAAAGGGCCATGCTGAAAAAAGTGTCAAAACCAGAAATGCAGGACAGGCCATGGAGAAATGGGAGCCTTGCTACACTGATGGGCGGGATGTAAATTGCCAACAGCCACTCTGGAGAAGTGTACGGTGTGTCCTGAAACATCTAAAAAACACAGCTTAGAGAGCATAGGGCACTTCCACGCATGGGGGTATAAAGTGGGAAAATAAAAAATCAGCAAGACACAAGCACCCCAAAGTTTAGGGCTGCTCTGTTGACAAGGACCTCCACTTCATTCCACCTTAAATATCCCAGGAAAGCGAAAAAAGGATAAAAAATTTGAGGTCCATATGTACAATGGATTATCACTCAGCCATGAAATCAATGTCATAAGGCTAGTAGCAGCATGATGAGTGGATTTAGGTACGACGATTCTAAGTGACATAAGTCACACAGAAAAGGACACTTCTCATAAGGTGTCACTTATAGAGGGAATGTAAAAACCGTTACACTTGAACTGAATTACAAAACAGAACAGAGTCAGACATGCAGAAAACACACTATGGCTGCTTAACGGGAAAGGTGAGGTGGGGTGATACATAAAACGAGAGTTTCAAATTAGCTCAGATACCGTTCCATAAACCCAATATGTAACAGACAAGACCTACTCCTTGCTCAGAGAACTGGACTCAACACGCCCGATTCACCGCACAAGAATATATCTGACTAGTAATAATCTTAAAACCTATGTATTGATATCTCTCTGTTAGTGTGTCAAGTGGGTGTAAAGCAGCATAAACACAGCCGTGAAAAGCAGCTAAACCCCATTATAAAAATAAATTACTTTTCAAAACCCATGAAACAAAGACAGTGAAAGAGAGAGAAATTCTTACACAATTCGTTCAGGGTCTGTGATGCAACCTGGATAGACCATATCTAGACCCACAGCTAGATGAGACATAAGGGTGGACACTCTTGGGGCTGAGAGGTTTGGTGAGGTTGGGTGAGCAAATGCAGACCCTTTAAAGTAATACTGCGTGCTACCCATCGCATGGGTCCCAAATCTCCAGGTTCAAGGGCATCTTCCTACATCGAAAACATGCATGAGAAACCCAGAAGATGGTACACCGTGTGATGGGGAAAGGTTTCTAAAACGCACCTCATTTCTCATCTCCTTGTGCTCGGGTTCGACATTCCAGCCACTTTACTAGCAATCTCCCTACTTGGAGCATCAGCACCTTTAACCTCCTGTTCCGTACAGGTTGCTATTTGTCCTGAGGATGAACGGGAAGACGGGGAACCAATGAGAGACTAGCTCTTGGTGTTGGGACAGGCACAGGTCACTCTATTTTCCCATCAGGAAGAAGAATTAACCACAGGCTCAGCCTGCCCCCCGGAACCAGAACAGGGCCTGAAGCCATCCTGCGCTTTTGCGGCCAGCTCCCGAAAAAGCGAGTTGTAAAATGGAGCTTCAGGGCACTGCAATTCACAAACCTGCACAGTTATAAATGATAACTCTCGTCCACAAATATATTGAGGGAAGGCAAAGACGAGGAATTGAAATCAAGGCAGAATTGGAGGAAACAGATTTCAGGAGGTAGATTCGAATCGCCTTTAAAGCACATGAAAAGCGGCAAAACGTTGACAATGATGCCCTTGGCCAAAAAGGGCGTATGCGTTTTTTCCTGAATATATTCAGGAAAAAACGCATACGCCCTTTTTGGCCAACCAAGCAACCTGGAAAGACAAATCAGCGCTACAAAGAAGTCTCGCTTCCCATCGGTCAAAAGGGCCATGCTGAAAAAAGTGTCAAAACCAGAAATGCAGGACAGGCCATGGAGAAATGGGAGCCTTGCTACACTGATGTGCTGGATGTAAATTGCCAACAGCCATTCTGGAGAAGTGTACGGTGTGTCCTGAAACATCTAAAAAACACAGCTTAGAGAGCATAGGGCACTTCCACGCATGGGTTATAAAGTGGGAAAATAAAAAATCAGCAAGACACAAGCACCCCAAAGTTTAGGGCTGCTCTGTTGACAAGGACCTCCACTTCATTCCACCTTAAATATCCCAGGAAAGCGAAAAATGGATAAAAAATTTGAGGTCCATATGTACAATGGATTATCACTCAGCCATGAAATCAATGTCATAAGGCTAGTAGCAGCATGATGAATGGATTTAGGTCCGACGATTCTAAGTGACATAAGTCACACAGAAAAGGACACTTCTCATAAGGTGTCACTTATAGAGGGAATGTAAAAACCGTTACACTTGAACTGAATTACAAAACAGAACAGAGTCACACATGCAGAAAACACACTATGGCTGCTTAACGGGAAAGGTGAGGTGGGGTGATACATAAAACAAGAGTTTCAAATTAGCTCAGATACCGTTCCATAAACCCAATATGTAACAGACAAGCCCTACTCCTTGCTCAGAGAACTGGACTCAACACGCCCGATTCACCGCACAAGAATATATCTGACTAGTAATAATCTTAAAACCTATGTATTGATATCTCTCTGTTAGTGTGTCAAGTGGGTGTAAAGCGGCATAAACAACGCCGTGAAAAGCAGCTAAACCCCATTATAAAAATAAATTACTTTTCAAAACCCATGAAACAAAGACAGTGAAAGAGAGAGAAATTCTTACACAATTCGTTCAGGGTCTGTGATGCAACCTGGATTGACCATATCTAGACCCACAGCTGGATGAGACATAAGGGTGGACACTCTTGGGGCTGAGAGGTTTGGTGAGGTTGGGTGAGCAAACGCAGACCCTTTAAAGTAATACTGCGTGCTACCCATCGCATGGGTCCCAAATCTCCAGGTTCAAGGGCATCTTCCTACATCGAAAACATGCATGAGAAACCCAGAAGATGGTACACCGTGTGATGGGGAAAGGTTTCTAAAACGCACCTCATTTCTCATCTCCTTGTGCTCGGGTTCGCCATTCCAGCCACTTTACTAGCAATCTCCCTACTTGGAGCATCAGCACCTTTAACCTCCTGTTCCGTACAGGTTGCTATTTGTCCTGAGGATGAACGGGAAGACGGGGAACCAATGAGAGACTAGCTCTTGGTGTTGGGACAGGCACAGGTCACTCTATTTTCCCATCAGGAAGAAGAAATAACCACAGTCTCAGCCTGCCCCCCGGAACCAGAACAGGGCCTGAAGCCATCC
Source organism: Balaenoptera physalus (assembly GCF_965194825.1). NCBI lineage: Eukaryota > Metazoa > Chordata > Mammalia > Artiodactyla > Balaenopteridae > Balaenoptera > Balaenoptera physalus. The sequence goes on from NW_028126486.1 coordinate 1,059,330, forward strand.
TGCGCTTTTGCGGCCAGCTCCCGAAAAAGCGAGTTGTAAAATGGAGCTTCAGGGCACTGCAATTCACAAACCTGCACAGTTATAAATGATAACTCTCGTCCACAAATATATTGAGGGAAGGCAAAGACGAGGAATTGAAATCAAGGCAGAATTGCAGGACACAGATTTCAGGAGGTAGATTCGAATCGCCTTTAAAGCACATGAAAAGCGGCAAAACGTTGACAATGATGCCCTTGGCCAAAAAGGGCGTATGCGTTTTTTCCTGAATATATTCAGGAAAAAACGCATACGCCCTTTTTGGCCAACCAAGCAACCTGGAAAGGCAAATCAGCGCTACAAAGAAGTCTCGCTTCCCATCGGTCAAAAGGGCCATGCTGAAAAAAGTGTCAAAACCAGAAATGCAGGACAGGCCATGGAGAAATGGGAGCCTTGCTACACTGATGGGCGGGATGTAAATTGCCAACAGCCACTCTGGAGAAGTGTACGATGTGTCCTGAAACATCTAAAAAACACAGCTTAGAGAGCATAGGGCACTTCCACGCATGGGGGGATAAAGTGGGAAAATTGAAAATCAGCAAGACACAAGCACCCCAAAGTTTAGGGCTGCTCTGTTGACAAGGACCTCCACTTCATTCCACCTTAAATATCCCAGGAAAGTGAAAAATGGATAAAAAAGTTGTGGTCCTTATGTACAATGGAATATCACTCAGCCATGAAATCAATGTCATAAGGCTAGTAGCAGCATGATGAGTGGATTTAGGTAAGACGATTCTAAGTGAAATAAGTCACACAGAAAAGGACACTTCTCATAAGGTGTCACTTATAGTGGGAATGTAAAAACCGTTACACTTGAACTGAATTACAAAACAGAACAGAGTCACACATGCAGAAAACACACTATGGCTGCTTAACGGGAAAGGTGAGGTGGGGTGATACATAAAACAAGAGTTTCAAATTAGCTCAGATACCGTTCCATAAACCCAATATGTAATAGACAAGACCTACTCCTTGCTCAGAGAACTGGACTCAACACGCCCGATTCACCGCACAAGAATATATCTCACTAGTAGTAATCTTGAAACCTATGTATTGATATCTCTCTGTTAGTGTGTCAAGTGGGTGTAAAGCGGCATAAACACAGCCGTGAAAAGCAGCTAAACCCCATTATAAAAATAAATTACTTTTAAAAACCCATGAAACAAAGACAGGGAAAGAGAGAGAAATTCTTACACAATTCGTTCAGGGGCTGTGATGCAACCTGGATTGACCATATCTAGACCCACAGCTGGATGAGACATAAGGGTGGACACTCTTGGGGCTGAGAGGTTTGGTGAGGTTGGGTGAGCAAACGCAGACCCTTTAAAGTAATACTGCGTGCTACCCATCGCATGGGTCCCAAATCTCCAGGTTCAAGGGCATCTTTCTATATCAAAAACATGCATGAGAAACCCAGAAGATGGTACACTGTGTGATGGGGAAAGGTTTCTAAAACGCACCTCATTTCTCATCTCCTTGTGCTCGGGTTCGCCATTCCAGCCACTTTACTAGCAATCTCCCTACCTGGAGCATCAGCACCTTTAACCTCCTGTTCCGTACAGGTTGCAATTTGTCCTGAGGATGAACGGGAAGACGGGGAACCAATGAGAGACTAGCTCTTGGTGTTGGGACAGGCACAGGTGACTCTATTTTCCCATCAGGAAGAAGAATTAACCACAGGCTCAGCCTGCCCCCCGGAACCAGAACAGGGCCTGAAGCCATCTGCGCTTTTGCGGCCAGCTCCCAAAAAAGCGAGTTGTAAAATGGAGCTTCTGGGCACTGCAATTCACAAACCTGCAGAGTTATAAATGATAACTCTCGTCCACAAATATATTGAGGGAAGGCAAAGAAGAGGATTTGAAATCAAGGCAGAATTGCAGGAAACAGATTTCAGGAGGTAGATTCGAATCACCTCTAAAGCACATGAAAATCGGCAAAACTTTGACAATGATGCCCTTGGCCAAAAAGGGCGTATGCGTTTTTTCCTGAATATATTCAGGAAAAAACGCATACGCCCTTTTTGGCCAACCAAGCAACCTGGAAAGGCAAATCAGCGCTACAAAGAAGTCTCGCTTCCCATCGGTCAAAAGGGCCATGCTGAAAAAAGTGTCAAAACCAGAAATGCAGGACAGGCCATGGAGAAATGGGAGCCTTGCTACACTGATGGGCGGGATGTAAATTGCCAACAGCCACTCTGGAGAAGTGTACGGTGTGTCCTGAAACATCTAAAAAACACAGCTTAGAGAGCATAGGGCACTTCCACGCATGGGGGGATAAAGTGGGAAAATTGAAAATCAGCAAGACACAAGCTCCCCAAAGTTTAGGGCTGCTCTGTTGACAAGGACCTCCACTTCATTCCACCTTAAATATCCCAGGAAAGCGAAAAATGGATAAAAAATTTGTGGTCCTTATGTACAATGGAATATCACTCAGCCATGAAATCAATGTCATAAGGCTAGTAGCAGCATGATGAGTGGATTTAGGTACGACGATTCCAAGTGAAATAAGTCACACAGAAAAGGACACATCTCATAAGGTGTCACTTATAGAGGGAATGTAAAAACCGTTACACTTCAACTGAATTACAAAACAGAACAGAGTCACACATGCAGAAAACACACTATGGCTGCTTAAAGGGAAAGGTGAAGTGGGGAGATACATAAAACAAGAGTTTCAAATTAGCTCAGATACCGTTCCATAAACCCAATATGTAATAGACAAGACCTACTCCTTGCTCAGAGAACTGGAGTCAACATGCCCGATTCACCGCACAAGAATATATCTGACTAGTAATAATCTTAAAACCTATGTATTGATATCTCTCTGTTAGTGTGTCAAGTTGGTGTAAAGCGGCATAAACACAGCCGTGAAAAGCAGCTAAACCCCATTATAAAAATAAATTACTTTTAAAAACCCATGAAACAAAGACAGTGAAAGAGAGAGGAATTCTTACACAATTCGTTCAGGGTCTGTGATGCCACCTGGATTGACCATATCTAGACCCACAACTGGATGAGACATAAGGGTGGACATTCTTGTGGCTGATAGGTTTGGTGAGGTTGGGTGAGCAAACGCAGACCCTTTAAAGTAATACTGCGTGCTACCCATCGCATGGGTCCCAAATCTCCAGGTTCAAGGGCATCTTCCTACATCAAAAACATGCATGAGAAACCCAGAAGATGGTTCACCGTGTGATGGGGAAAGGTTTCTAAAACGCACCTCGTTTCTCATCTCCTTGTGCTTGGGTTCGCCATTCCAGCCACTTTACTAGCAATCTCCCTACTTGGAGCATCAGCACCTTTAACCTCCTGTTCCATACAGGTTGCAATTTGTCCTGAGGATGAACGGGAAGACGGGGAACCAATGAGAGACTAGCTCTTGGTGTTGGGACAGGCACAGGTCACTCTATTTTCCCATCAGGAAGAAGAATTAACCACAGGCTCAGCCTGCCCCCTGGAACCAGAACAGGGCCTGAAGTCATCCTGCGCTTTTGCGGCCAGCTCCCGAAAAAGCGAGTTGTAAAATGGAGCTTCAGGGCACTGCAATTCACAAACCTGCACAGTTATAAATGATAACTCTCGTCCACAAATATATTGGGGGAAGGCAAAGATGAGGAATTGAAATCAAGGCAGAATTGCAAGAAACAGATTTCAGGAGGTAGATTCGAATCGCCTCTAAAGCACATGAAAAGCGGCAAAACGTTGACAATGATGCCCTTGGCCAAAAAGGGCGTATGCGTTTTTTCCTGAATATATTCAGGAAAAAACGCATACGCCCTTTTTGGCCAACCAAGCAACCTGGAAAGGCAAATCAGCGCTACAAAGAAGTCTCGCTTCCCATCGGTCAAAAGGGCCATGCTGAAAAAAGTGTCAAAACCAGAAATGCAGGACAGGCCATGGAGAAATGGGAGCCTTGCTACACTGATGGGCGGGATGTAAATTGCCAACAGCCACTCTGGAGAAGTGTACGGTGTGTCCTGAAACATCTAAAAAACACAGCTTAGAGAGCATAGGGCACTTCCACGCATGGGGGGATAAAGTGGGAAAATTGAAAATCAGCAAGACACAAGCACCCCAAAGTTTAGGGCTGCTCTGTTGACAAGGACCTCCACTTCATTCCACCTTAAATATCCCAGGAAAGTGAAAAATGGATAAAAAAGTTGTGGTCCTTATGTACAATGGAATATCACTCAGCCATGAAATCAATGTCATAAGGCTAGTAGCAGCATGATGAGTGGATTTAGGTAAGACGATTCTAAGTGAAATAAGTCACACAGAAAAGGACACTTCTCATAAGGTGTCACTTCTAGAGGGAATGTAAAAACCGTTACACTTGAACTGAATTACAAAACAGAACAGAGTCACACATGCAGAAAACACACTATGGCTGCTTAACGGGAAAGGTGAGGTGGGGTGATACATAAAACAAGAGTTTCAAATTAGCTCAGATACCGTTCCATAAACCCAATATGTAACAGACAAGACCTACTCCTTGCTCAGAGAACTGGACTCAACACGCCCGATTCACCGCACAAGAATATATCTGACTAGTAATAATCTTAAAACCTATGTATTGATATCTCTCTGTTAGTGTGTCAAGTGGGTGTAAAGCAGCATAAACACAGCCGTGAAAAGCAGCTAAACCCCATTATAAAAATAAATTACTTTTCAAAACCCATGAAACAAAGACAGTGAAAGAGAGAGAAATTCTTACACAATTCGTTCAGGGTCTGTGATGCAACCTGGATTGACCATATCTAGACCCACAGCTGGATGAGACATAAGGGTGGACACTCTTGGGGCTGAGAGGTTTGGTGAGGTTGGGTGAGCAAACGCAGACCCTTTAAAGTAATACTGCGTGCTACCCATCGCATGGGTCCCAAATCTCCAGGTTCAAGGGCATCTTCCTACATCGAAAACATGCATGAGAAACCCAGAAGATGGTACACCGTGTGATGGGGAAAGGTTTCTAAAACGCACCTCATTTCTCATCTCCTTGTGCTCGGGTTCGCCATTCCAGCCACTTTACTAGCAATCTCCCTACTTGGAGCATCAGCACCTTTAACCTCCTGTTCCGTACAGGTTGCTATTTGTCCTGAGGATGAACGGGAAGACGGGGAACCAATGAGAGACTAGCTCTTGGTGTTGGGACAGGCACAGGTCACTCTATTTTCCCATCAGGAAGAAGAATTAACCACAGGCTCAGCCTGCCCCCCGGAACCAGAACAGGGCCTGAAGCCATCCTGCGCTTTTGCGGCCAGCTCCCAAAAAAGCGAGTTGTAAAATGGAGCTTCAGGGCACTGCAATTCACAAACCTGCACAGTTATAAATGATAACTCTCGTCCACAAATATATTGAGGGAAGGCAAAGACGAGGAATTGAAATCAAGGCAGAATTGCAGGAAACAGATTTCAGGAGGTAGATTCGAATCGCCTTTAAAGCACATGAAAAGCGGCAAAACGTTGACAATGATGCCCTTGGCCAAAAAGGGCGTATGCGTTTTTTCCTGAATATATTCAGGAAAAAACGCATACGCCCTTTTTGGCCAACCAAGCAACCTGGAAAGGCAAATCAGCGCTACAAAGAAGTCTCGCTTCCCATCGGTCAAAAGGGCCATGCTGAAAAAAGTGTCAAAACCAGAAATGCAGGACAGGCCATGGAGAAATGGGAGCCTTGCTACACTGATGGGCGGGATGTAAATTGCCAACAGCCACTCTGGAGAAGTGTACGGTGTGTCCTGAAACATCTAAAAAACACAGCTTAGAGAGCATAGGGCACTTCCACGCATGGGGGTATAAAGTGGGAAAATTAAAAATCAGCTAGACACAAGCACCCCAAAGTTTAGGGCTGCTCTGTTGACAAGGACCTCCACTTCATTCCACCTTAAATATCCCAGGAAAGCGAAAAATGGATAAAAAATTTGAGGTCCATATGTACAATGGATTATCACTCAGCCATGAAATCAATGTCATAAGGCTAGTAGCAGCATGATGAGTGGATTTAGGTCCGACGATTCTAAGTGACATAAGTCACACAGAAAAGGACACTTCTCATAAGGTGTCACTTATAGAGGGAATGTAAAAACCGTTACACTTGAACTGAATTACAAAACAGAACAGAGTCACACATGCAGAAAACACACTATGGCTGCTTAACGGGAAAGGTGAGGTGGGGTGATACATAAAACAAGTTTCAAATTAGCTCAGATACCGTTCCATAAACCCAATATGTAACAGACAAGCCCTACTCCTTGCTCAGAGAACTGGACTCAACACGCCCGATTCACCGCACAAGAATATATCTGACTAGTAATAATCTTAAAACCTATGTATTGATATCTCTCTGTTAGTGTGTCAAGTGGGTGTAAAGCGGCATAAACAACGCCGTGAAAAGCAGCTAAACCCCATTATAAAAATAAATTACTTTTCAAAACCCATGAAACAAAGACAGTGAAAGAGAGAGAAATTCTTACACAATTCGTTCAGGGTCTGTGATGCAACCTGGATTGACCATATCTAGACCCACAGCTGGATGAGACATAAGGGTGGACACTCTTGGGGCTGAGAGGTTTGGTGAGGTTGGGTGAGCAAACGCAGACCCTTTAAAGTAATACTGCGTGCTACCCATCGCATGGGTCCCAAATCTCCAGGTTCAAGGGCATCTTCCTACATCGAAAACATGCATGAGAAACCCAGAAGATGGTACACCGTGTGATGGGGAAAGGTTTCTAAAACGCACCTCATTTCTCATCTCCTTGTGCTCGGGTTCGCCATTCCAGCCACTTTACTAGCAATCTCCCTACTTGGAGCATCAGCACCTTTAACCTCCTGTTCCGTACAGGTTGCTATTTGTCCTGAGGATGAACGGGAAGACGGGGAACCAATGAGAGACTAGCTCTTGGTGTTGGGACAGGCACAGGTCACTCTATTTTCCCATCAGGAAGAAGAATTAACCACAGGCTCAGCCTGCCCCCCGGAACCAGAACAGGGCCTGAAGCCATCCTGCGCTTTTGCGGCCAGCTCCCGAAAAAGCGAGTTGTAAAATGGAGCTTCAGGGCACTGCAATTCACAAACCTGCACAGTTATAAATGATAACTCTCGTCCACAAATATATTGAGGGAAGGCAAAGACGAGGAATTGAAATCAAGGCAGAATTGCAGGACACAGATTTCAGGAGGTAGATTCGAATCGCCTTTAAAGCACATGAAAAGCGGCAAAACGTTGACAATGATGCCCTTGGCCAAAAAGGGCGTATGCGTTTTTTCCTGAATATATTCAGGAAAAAACGCATACGCCCTTTTTGGTCAACCAAGCAACCTGGAAAGGCAAATCAGCGCTACAAAGAAGTCTCGCTTCCCATCGGTCAAAAGGGCCATGCTGAAAAAAGTGTCAAAACCAGAAATGCAGGACAGGCCATGGAGAAATGGGAGCCTTGCTACACTGATGGGCGGGATGTAAATTGCCAACAGCCACTCTGGAGAAGTGTACGGTGTGTCCTGAAACATCTAAAAAACACAGCTTAGAGAGCATAGGGCACTTCCACGCATGGGGGGATAAAGTGGGAAAATAAAAAATCAGCAAGACACAAGCACCCCAAAGTTTAGGGCTGCTCTGTTGACAAGGACCTCCACTTCATTCCACCTTAAATATCCCAGGAAAGCGAAAAATGGATAAAAAATTTGAGGTCCATATGTACAATGGATTATCACTCAGCCATGAAATCAATGTCATAAGGCTAGTAGCAGCATGATGAGTGGATTTAGGTACGACGATTCTAAGTGACATAAGTCACACAGAAAAGGACACTTCTCATAAGGTGTCACTTATAGAGGGAATGTAAAAACCGTTACACTTGAACTGAATTACAAAACAGAACAGAGTCAGACATGCAGAAAACACACTATGGCTGCTTAACGGGAAAGGTGAGGTGGGGTGATACATAAAACGAGAGTTTCAAATTAGCTCAGATACCGTTCCATAAACCCAATATGTAACAGACAAGACCTACTCCTTGCTCAGAGAACTGGACTCAACACGCCCGATTCACCGCACAAGAATATATCTGACTAGTAATAATCTTAAAACCTATGTATTGATATCTCTCTGTTAGTGTGTCAAGTGGGTGTAAAGCAGCATAAACACAGCCGTGAAAAGCAGCTAAACCCCATTATAAAAATAAATTACTTTTCAAAACCCATGAAACAAAGACAGTGAAAGAGAGAGAAATTCTTACACAATTCGTTCAGGGTCTGTGATGCAACCTGGATAGACCATATCTAGACCCACAGCTAGATGAGACATAAGGGTGGACACTCTTGGGGCTGAGAGGTTTGGTGAGGTTGGGTGAGCAAATGCAGACCCTTTAAAGTAATACTGCGTGCTACCCATCGCATGGGTCCCAAATCTCCAGGTTCAAGGGCATCTTCCTACATCGAAAACATGCATGAGAAACCCAGAAGATGGTACACCGTGTGATGGGGAAAGGTTTCTAAAACGCACCTCATTTCTCATCTCCTTGTGCTCGGGTTCGACATTTCAGCCACTTTACTAGCAATCTCCCTACTTGGAGCATCAGCACCTTTAACCTCCTGTTCCGTACAGGTTGCTATTTGTCCTGAGGATGAACGGGAAGACGGGGAACCAATGAGAGACTAGCTCTTGGTGTTGGGACAGGCACAGGTCACTCTATTTTCCCATCAGGAAGAAGAATTAACCACAGGCTCAGCCTGCCCCCCGGAACCAGAACAGGGCCTGAAGCCATCCTGCGCTTTTGCGGCCAGCTCCCGAAAAAGCGAGTTGTAAAATGGAGCTTCAGGGCACTGCAATTCACAAACCTGCACAGTTATAAATGATAACTCTCGTCCACAAATATATTGAGGGAAGGCAAAGACGAGGAATTGAAATCAAGGCAGAATTGGAGGAAACAGATTTCAGGAGGTAGATTCGAATCGCCTTTAAAGCACATGAAAAGCGGCAAAACGTTGACAATGATGCCCGTGGCCAAAAAGGGCGTATGCGTTTTTTCCTGAATATATTCAGGAAAAAACGCATACGCCCTTTTTGGCCAACGAAGCAACCTGGAAAGACAAATCAGCGCTACAAAGAAGTCTCGCTTCCCATCGGTCAAAAGGGCCATGCTGAAAAAAGTGTCAAAACCAGAAATGCAGGACAGGCCATGGAGAAATGGGAGCCTTGCTACACTGATGTGCTGGATGTAAATTGCCAACAGCCATTCTGGAGAAGTGTACGGTGTGTCCTGAAACATCTAAAAAACACAGCTTAGAGAGCATAGGGCACTTCCACGCATGGGTTATAAAGTGGGAAAATAAAAAATCAGCAAGACACAAGCACCCCAAAGTTTAGGGCTGCTCTGTTGACAAGGACCTCCACTTCATTCCACCTTAAATATCCCAGGAAAGCGAAAAATGGATAAAAAATTTGAGGTCCATATGTACAATGGATTATCACTCAGCCATGAAATCAATGTCATAAGGCTAGTAGCAGCATGATGAATGGATTTAGGTCCGACGATTCTAAGTGACATAAGTCACACAGAAAAGGACACTTCTCATAAGGTGTCACTTATAGAGGGAATGTAAAAACCGTTACACTTGAACTGAATTACAAAACAGAACAGAGTCACACATGCAGAAAACACACTATGGCTGCTTAACGGGAAAGGTGAGGTGGGGTGATACATAAAACAAGAGTTTCAAATTAGCTCAGATACCGTTCCATAAACCCAATATGTAACAGACAAGCCCTACTCCTTGCTCAGAGAACTGGACTCAACACGCCCGATTCACCGCACAAGAATATATCTGACTAGTAATAATCTTAAAACCTATGTATTGATATCTCTCTGTTAGTGTGTCAAGTGGGTGTAAAGCGGCATAAACAACGCCGTGAAAAGCAGCTAAACCCCATTATAAAAATAAATTACTTTTCAAAACCCATGAAACAAAGACAGTGAAAGAGAGAGAAATTCTTACACAATTCGTTCAGGGTCTGTGATGCAACCTGGATTGACCATATCTAGACCCACAGCTGGATGAGACATAAGGGTGGACACTCTTGGGGCTGAGAGGTTTGGTGAGGTTGGGTGAGCAAACGCAGACCCTTTAAAGTAATACTGCGTGCTACCCATCGCATGGGTCCCAAATCTCCAGGTTCAAGGGCATCTTCCTACATCGAAAACATGCATGAGAAACCCAGAAGATGGTACACCGTGTGATGGGGAAAGGTTTCTAAAACGCACCTCATTTCTCATCTCCTTGTGCTCGGGTTCGACATTCCAGCCACTTTACTAGCAATCTCCCTACTTGGAGCATCAGCACCTTTAACCTCCTGTTCCGTACAGGTTGCTATTTGTCCTGAGGATGAACGGGAAGACGGGGAACCAATGAGAGACTAGCTCTTGCTGTTGGGACAGGCACAGGTCACTCTATTTTCCCATCAGGAAGAAGAATTAACCACAGGCTCAGCCTGCCCCCCGGAACCAGAACAGGGCCTGAAGCCATCCTGCGCTTTTGCGGCCAGCTCCCGAAAAAGCGAGTTGTAAAATGGAGCTTCAGGGCACTGCAATTCACAAACCTGCACAGTTATAAATGATAACTCTCGTCCACAAATATATTGAGGGAAGGCAAAGACGAGGAATTGAAATCAAGGCAGAATTGGAGGAAACAGATTTCAGGAGGTAGATTCGAATCGCCTTTAAAGCACATGAAAAGCGGCAAAACGTTGACAATGATGCCCTTGGCCAAAAAGGGCGTATGCGTTTTTTCCTGAATATATTCAGGAAAAAACGCATACGCCCTTTTTGGCCAACCAAGCAACCTGGAAAGACAAATCAGCGCTACAAAGAAGTCTCGCTTCCCATCGGTCAAAAGGGCCATGCTGAAAAAAGTGTCAAAACCAGAAATGCAGGACAGGCCATGGAGAAATGGGAGCCTTGCTACACTGATGTGCTGGATGTAAATTGCCAACAGCCATTCTGGAGAAGTGTACGGTGTGTCCTGAAACATCTAAAAAACACAGCTTAGAGAGCATAGGGCACTTCCACGCATGGGTTATAAAGTGGGAAAATAAAAAATCAGCAAGAAACAAGCACCCCAAAGTTTAGGGCTGCTCTGTTGACAAGGACCTCCACTTCATTCCACCTTAAATATCCCAGGAAAGCGAAAAATGGATAAAAAATTTGAGGTCCATATGTACAATGGATTATCACTCAGCCATGAAATCAATATCATAAGGCTAGTAGCAGCATGATGAATGGATTTAGGTCCGACGATTCTAAGTGACATAAGTCACACAGAAAAGGACACTTCTCATAAGGTGTCACTTATAGAGGGAATGTAAAAACCGTTACACTTGAACTGAATTACAAAACAGAACAGAGTCACACATGCAGAAAACACACTATGGCTGCTTAACGGGAAAGGTGAGGTGGGGTGATACATAAAACAAGAGTTTCAAATTAGCTCAGATACCGTTCCATAAACCCAATATGTAACAGACAAGCCCTACTCCTTGCTCAGAGAACTGGACTCAACACGCCCGATTCACCGCACAAGAATATATCTGACTAGTAATAATCTTAAAACCTATGTATTGATATCTCTCTGTTAGTGTGTCAAGTGGGTGTAAAGCGGCATAAACAACGCCGTGAAAAGCAGCTAAACCCCATTATAAAAATAAATTACTTTTCAAAACCCATGAAACAAAGACAGTGAAAGAGAGAGAAATTCTTACACAATTCGTTCAGGGTCTGTGATGCAACCTGGATTGACCATATCTAGACCCACAGCTGGATGAGACATAAGGGTGGACACTCTTGGGGCTGAGAGGTTTGGTGAGGTTGGGTGAGCAAACGCAGACCCTTTAAAGTAATACTGCGTGCTACCCATCGCATGGGTCCCAAATCTCCAGGTTCAAGGGCATCTTCCTACATCGAAAACATGCATGAGAAACCCAGAAGATGGTACACCGTGTGATGGGGAAAGGTTTCTAAAACGCACCTCATTTCTCATCTCCTTGTGCTCGGGTTCGCCATTCCAGCCACTTTACTAGCAATCTCCCTACTTGGAGCATCAGCACCTTTAACCTCCTGTTCCGTACAGGTTGCTATTTGTCCTGAGGATGAACGGGAAGACGGGGAACCAATGAGAGACTAGCTCTTGGTGTTGGGACAGGCACAGGTCACTCTATTTTCCCATCAGGAAGAAGAAATAACCACAGTCTCAGCCTGCCCCCCGGAACCAGAACAGGGCCTGAAGCCATCCTGCGCTTTTGCGGCCAGCTCCCGAAAAAGCGAGTTGTAAAATGGAGCTTCAGGGCACTGCAATTCACAAACCTGCACAGTTATAAATGATAACTCTCGTCCACAAATATATTGAGGGAAGGCAAAGACGAGGAATTGAAATCAAGGCAGAATTGCAGGACACAGATTTCAGGAGGTAGATTCGAATCGCCTTTAAAGCACATGAAAAGCGGCAAAACGTTGACAATGATGCCCTTGGCCAAAAAGGGCGTATGCGTTTTTTCCTGAATATATTCAGGAAAAAACGCATACGCCCTTTTTGGTCAACCAAGCAACCTGGAAAGGCAAATCAGCGCTACAAAGAAGTCTCGCTTCCCATCGGTCAAAAGGGCCATGCTGAAAAAAGTGTCAAAACCAGAAATGCAGGACAGGCCATGGAGAAATGGGAGCCTTGCTACACTGATGGGCGGGATGTAAATTGCCAACAGCCACTCTGGAGAAGTGTACGGTGTGTCCTGAAACATCTAAAAAACACAGCTTAGAGAGCATAGGGCACTTCCACGCATGGGGGTATAAAGTGGGAAAATAAAAAATCAGCAAGACACAAGCACCCCAAAGTTTAGGGCTGCTCTGTTGACAAGGACCTCCACTTCATTCCACCTTAAATATCCCAGGAAAGCGAAAAATGGATAAAAAATTTGAGGTCCATATGTACAATGGATTATCACCCAGCCATGAAATCAATGTCATAAGGCTAGTAGCAGCATGATGAGTGGATTTAGGTACGACGATTCTAAGTGACATAAGTCACACAGAAAAGGACACTTCTCATAAGGTGTCACTTATAGAGGGAATGTAAAAACCGTTACACTTGAACTGAATTACAAAACAGAACAGAGTCACACATGCAGAAAACACACTATGGCTGCTTAACGGGAAAGGTGAGGTGGGGTGATACATAAAACAAGAGTTTCAAATTAGCTCAGATACCGTTCCATAAACCCAATATGTAACAGACAAGACCTACTCCTTGCTCAGAGAACTGGACTCAACACGCCCGATTCACCGCACAAGAATATATCTGACTAGTAATAATCTTAAAACCTATGTATTGATATCTCTCTGTTAGTGTGTCAAGTGGGTGTAAAGCAGCATAAACACAGCCGTGAAAAGCAGCTAAACCCCATTATAAAAATAAATTACTTTTCAAAACCCATGAAACAAAGACAGTGAAAGAGAGAGAAATTCTTACACAATTCGTTCAGGGTCTGTGATGCAACCAGGATAGACCATATCTAGACCCACAGCTAGATGAGACATAAGGGTGGACACTCTTGGGGCTGAGAGGTTTGGTGAGGTTGGGTGAGCAAATGCAGACCCTTTAAAGTAATACTGCGTGCTACCCATCGCATGGGTCCCAAATCTCCAGGTTCAAGGGCATCTTCCTACATCGAAAACATGCATGAGAAACCCAGAAGATGGTACACCGTGTGATGGGGAAAGGTTTCTAAAACGCACCTCATTTCTCATCTCCTTGTGCTCGGGTTCGCCATTCCAGCCACTTTACTAGGAATTTCCCTACTTGGAGCATCAGCACCTTTAACCTCCTGTTCCGTACAGGTTGCTATTTGTCCTGAGGATGAACGGGAAGACGGGGAACCAATGAGAGACTAGCTCTTGGTGTTGGGACAGGCACAGGTCACTCTATTTTCCCATCAGGAAGAAGAAATAACCACAGTCTCAGCCTGCCCCCCGGAACCAGAACAGGGCCTGAAGCCATCCTGCGCTTTTGCGGCCAGCTCCCGAAAAAGCGAGTTGTAAAATGGAGCTTCAGGGCACTGCAATTCACAAACCTGCACAGTTATAAATGATAACTCTCGTCCACAAATATATTGAGGGAAGGCAAAGACGAGGAATTGAAATCAAGGCAGAATTGCAGGACACAGATTTCAGGAGGTAGATTCGAATCGCCTTTAAAGCACATGAAAAGCGGCAAAACGTTGACAATGATGCCCTTGGCCAAAAAGGGCGTATGCGTTTTTTCCTGAATATATTCAGGAAAAAACGCATACGCCCTTTTTGGTCAACCAAGCAACCTGGAAAGGCAAATCAGCGCTACAAAGAAGTCTCGCTTCCCATCGGTCAAAAGGGCCATGCTGAAAAAAGTGTCAAAACCAGAAATGCAGGACAGGCCATGGAGAAATGGGAGTCTTGCTACACTGATGGGCGGGATGTAAATTGCCAACAGCCACTCTGGAGAAGTGTACGGTGTGTCCTGAAACATCTAAAAAACACAGCTTAGAGAGCATAGGGCACTTCCACGCATGGGTGTATAAAGTGGGAAAATAAAAAATCAGCAAGACACAAGCACCCCAAAGTTTAGGGCTGCTCTGTTGACAAGGACCTCCACTTCATTCCACCTTAAATATCCCAGGAAAGCGAAAAATGGATAAAAAATTTGAGGTCCATATGTACAATGGATTATCACCCAGCCATGAAATCAATGTCATAAGGCTAGTAGCAGCATGATGAGTGGATTTAGGTACGACGATTCTAAGTGACATAAGTCACACAGAAAAGGACACTTCTCATAAGGTGTCACTTATAGAGGGAATGTAAAAACCGTTACACTTGAACTGAATTACAAAACAGAACAGAGTCACACATGCAGAAAACACACTATGGCTGCTTAACGGGAAAGGTGAGGTGGGGTGATACATAAAACAAGAGTTTCAAATTAGCTCAGATACCGTTCCATAAACCCAATATGTAACAGACAAGACCTACTCCTTGCTCAGAGAACTGGACTCAACACGCCCGATTCACCGCACAAGAATATATCTGACTAGTAATAATCTTAAAACCTATGTATTGATATCTCTCTGTTAGTGTGTCAAGTGGGTGTAAAGCAGCATAAACACAGCCGTGAAAAGCAGCTAAACCCCATTATAAAAATAAATTACTTTTCAAAACCCATGAAACAAAGACAGTGAAAGAGAGAGAAATTCTTACACAATTCGTTCAGGGTCTGTGATGCAACCTGGATAGACCATATCTAGACCCACAGCTAGATGAGACATAAGGGTGGACACTCTTGGGGCTGAGAGGTTTGGTGAGGTTGGGTGAGCAAATGCAGACCCTTTAAAGTAATACTGCGTGCTACCCATCGCATGGGTCCCAAATCTCCAGGTTCAAGGGCATCTTCCTACATCGAAAACATGCATGAGAAACCCAGAAGATGGTACACCGTGTGATGGGGAAAGGTTTCTAAAACGCACCTCATTTCTCATCTCCTTGTGCTCGGGTTCGACATTCCAGCCACTTTACTAGCAATCTCCCTACTTGGAGCATCAGCACCTTTAACCTCCTGTTCCGTACAGGTTGCTATTTGTCCTGAGGATGAACGGGAAGACGGGGAACCAATGAGAGACTAGCTCTTGGTGTTGGGACAGGCACAGGTCACTCTATTTTCCCATCAGGAAGAAGAATTAACCACAGGCTCAGCCTGCCCCCCGGAACCAGAACAGGGCCTGAAGCCATCCTGCGCTTTTGCGGCCAGCTCCCGAAAAAGCGAGTTGTAAAATGGAGCTTCAGGGCACTGCAATTCACAAACCTGCACAGTTATAAATGATAACTCTCGTCCACAAATATATTGAGGGAAGGCAAAGACGAGGAATTGAAATCAAGGCAGAATTGGAGGAAACAGATTTCAGGAGGTAGATTCGAATCGCCTTTAAAGCACATGAAAAGCGGCGAAACGTTGACAATGATGCCCTTGGCCAAAAAGGGCGTATGCGTTTTTTCCTGAATATATTCAGGAAAAAACGCATACGCCCTTTTTGGCCAACCAAGCAACCTGGAAAGACAAATCAGCGCTACAAAGAAGTCTCGCTTCCCATCGGTCAAAAGGGCCATGCTGAAAAAAGTGTCAAAACCAGAAATGCAGGACAGGCCATGGAGAAATGGGAGCCTTGCTACACTGATGTGCTGGATGTAAATTGCCAACAGCCACTCTGGAGAAGTGTACGGTGTGTCCTGAAACATCTAAAAAACACAGCTTAGAGAGCATAGGGCACTTCCACGCATGGGTTATAAAGTGGGAAAATAAAAAATCAGCAAGACACAAGCACCCCAAAGTTTAGGGCTGCTCTGTTGACAAGGACCTCCACTTCATTCCACCTTAAATATCCCAGGAAAGCGAAAAATGGATAAAAAATTTGAGGTCCATATGTACAATGGATTATCACTCAGCCATGAAATCAATGTCATAAGGCTAGTAGCAGCATGATGAGTGGATTTAGGTACGACGATTCTAAGTGACATAAGTCACACAGAAAAGGACACTTCTCATAAGGTGTCACTTATAGAGGGAATGTAAAAACCGTTACACTTGAACTGAATTACAAAACAGAACAGAGTCACACATGCAGAAAACACACTATGGCTGCTTAACGGGAAAGTTGAGGTGGGGTGATACATAAAACAAGAGTTTCAAATTAGCTCAGATACCGTTCCATAAACCCAATATGTAACAGACAAGACCTACTCCTTGCTCAGAGAACTGGACTCAACACGTCCGATTAACCGCACAAGAATATATCTGACTAGTAATAATCTTAAAACCTATGTATTGATATCTCTCTGTTAGTGTGTCAAGTGGGTGTAAAGCGGCATAAACAACGCCGTGAAAAGCAGCTAAACCCCATTATAAAAATAAATTACTTTTCAAAACCCATGAAACAAAGACAGTGAAAGAGAGAGAAATTCTTACACAATTCGTTCAGGGTCTGTGATGCAACCTGGATTGACCATATCTAGACCCACAGCTGGATGAGACATAAGGGTGGACACTCTTGGGGCTGAGAGGTTTGGTGAGGTTGGGTGAGCAAACGCAGACCCTTTAAAGTAATACTGCGTGCTACCCATCGCATGGGTCCCAAATCTCCAGGTTCAAGGGCATCTTCCTACATCGAAAACATGCATGAGAAACCCAGAAGATGGTACACCGTGTGATGGGGAAAGGTTTCTAAAACGCACCTCATTTCTCATCTCCTTGTGCTCGGGTTCGCCATTCCAGCCACTTTACTAGCAATCTCCCTACTTGGAGCATCAGCACCTTTAACCTCCTGTTCCGTACAGGTTGCTATTTGTCCTGAGGATGAACGGGAAGACGGGGAACCAATGAGAGACTAGCTCTTGGTGTTGGGACAGGCACAGGTCACTCTATTTTCCCATCAGGAAGAAGAATTAACCACAGGCTCAGCCTGCCCCCTGGAACCAGAACAGGGCCTGAAGTCATCCTGCGCTTTTGCGGCCAGCTCCCGAAAAAGCGAGTTGTAAAATGGAGCTTCAGGGCACTGCAATTCACAAACCTGCACAGTTATAAATGATAACTCTCGTCCACAAATATATTGGGGGAAGGCAAAGATGAGGAATTGAAATCAAGGCAGAATTGCAAGAAACAGATTTCAGGAGGTAGATTCGAATCGCCTCTAAAGCACATGAAAAGCGGCAAAACGTTGACAATGATGCCCTTGGCCAAAAAGGGCGTATGCGTTTTTTCCTGAATATATTCAGGAAAAAACGCATACGCCCTTTTTGGCCAACCAAGCAACCTGGAAAGGCAAATCAGCGCTACAAAGAAGTCTCGCTTCCCATCGGTCAAAAGGGCCATGCTGAAAAAAGTGTCAAAACCAGAAATGCAGGACAGGCCATGGAGAAATGGGAGCCTTGCTACACTGATGGGCGGGATGTAAATTGCCAACAGCCACTCTGGAGAAGTGTACGGTGTGTCCTGAAACATCTAAAAAACACAGCTTAGAGAGCATAGGGCACTTCCACGCATGGGGGGATAAACTGGGAAAATTGAAAATCAGCAAGACACAAGCACCCCAAAGTTTAGGGCTGCTCTGTTGACAAGGACCTCCACTTCATTCCACCTTAAATATCCCAGGAAAGTGAAAAATGGATAAAAAAGTTGTGGTCCTTATGTACAATGGAATATCACTCAGCCATGAAATCAATGTCATAAGGCTAGTAGCAGCATGATGAGTGGATTTAGGTAAGACGATTCTAAGTGAAATAAGTCACACAGAAAAGGACACTTCTCATAAGGTGTCACTTATAGAGGGAATGTAAAAACCGTTACACTTGAACTGAATTACAAAACAGAACAGAGTCACACATGCAGAAAACACACTATGGCTGCTTAACGGGAAAGGTGAGGTGGGGTGATACATAAAACAAGAGTTTTAAATTAGCTCAGATACCGTTCCATAAACCCAATATGTAATAGACAAGACCTACTCCTTGCTCAGAGAACTGGACTCAACACGCCCGATTCACCGCACAAGAATATATCTGACTAGTAATAATCTTAAAACCTATGTATTGATATCTCTCTGTTAGTGTGTCAAGTGGGTGTAAAGCGGCATAAACACAGCCGTGAAAAGCAGCTAAACCCCATTATAAAAATAAATTACTTTTAAAAACCCATGAAACAAAGACAGGGAAAGAGAGAGAAATTCTTACACAATTCGTTCAGGGGCTGTGATGCAACCTGGATTGACCATATCTAGACCCAGAGCTGGATGAGACATAAGGGTGGACACTCTTGGGGCTGAGAGGTTTGGTGAGGTTGGGTGAGCAAACGCAGACCCTTTAAAGTAATACTGCGTGCTACCCATCGCATGGGTCCCAAATCTCCAGGTTCAAGGGCATCTTCCTACATCGAAAACATGCATGAGAAACCCAGAAGATGGTACACCGTGTGATGGGGAAAGGTTTCTAAAACGCACCTCATTTCTCATCTCCTTGTGCTCGGGTTCGCCATTCCAGCCACTTTACTAGCAATCTCCCTACTTGGAGCCTCAGCACCTTTAACCTCCTGTTCCGTACAGGTTGCAATTTGTCCTGAGGATGAACGGGAAGACGGGGAACCAATGAGAGACTAGCTCTTGGTGTTGGGACAGGCACAGGTCACTCTATTTTCCCATCAGGAAGAAGAATTAACCACAGGCTCAGCCTGCCCCCCGGAACCAGAACAGGGCCTGAAGCCATCCTGCGCTTTTGCGGCCAGCTCCCGAAAAAGCGAGTTGTAAAATGGAGCTTCAGGGCACTGCAATTCACAAACCTGCACAGTTATAAATGATAACTCTCGTCCACAAATATATTGAGGGAAGGCAAAGACGAGGAATTGAAATCAAGGCAGAATTGCAGGAAACAGATTTCAGGAGGTAGATTCGAATCGCCTCTAAAGCACATGAAAAGCGGCAAAACGTTGATAATGATGCCCTTGGCCAAAAAGGGCGTATGCGTTTTTTCCTGAATATATTCAGGAAAAAACGCATACGCCCTTTTTGGCCAACCAAGCAACCTGGAAAGGCAAATCAGCGCTACAAAGAAGTCTCGCTTCCCATCGGTCAAAAGGGCCATGCTGAAAAAAGTGTCAAAACCAGAAATGCAGGACAGGCCATGGAGAAATGGGAGCCTTGCTACACTGATGGGCGGGATGTAAATTGCCAACAGCCACTCTGGAGAAGTGTACGGTGTGTCCTGAAACATCTAAAAAACACAGCTTAGAGAGCATAGGGCACTTCCACGCATGGGGGGATAAAGTGGGAAAATTGAAAATCAGCAAGACACAAGCACCCCAAAGTTTAGGGCTGCTCTGTTGACAAGGACCTCCACTTCATTCCACCTTAAATATCCCAGGAAAGCGAAAAATGGATAAAAAATTTGAGGTCCATATGTACAATGGATTATCACTCAGCCATGAAATCAATGTCATAAGGCTAGTAGCAGCATGATGAGTGGATTTAGGTACGACGATTCTAAGTGAAATAAGTCACACAGAAAAGGACACTTCTCATAAGGTGTCACTTATAGAGGGAATGTAAAAACCGTTACACTTGAACTGAATTACAAAACAGAACAGAGTCACACATGCAGAAAACACACTATGGCTGCTTAACGGGAAAGTTGAGGTGGGGTGATACATAAAACAAGAGTTTTAAATTAGCTCAGATACCGTTCCATAAACCCAATATGTAATAGACAAGACCTACTCCTTGCTCAGAGAACTGGACTCAACACGCCCGATTCACCGCACAAGAATATATCTGACTAGTAATACTCTTAAAACCTATGTATTGATATCTCTCTGTTAGTGTGTCAAGTGGGTGTAAAGCGGCATAAACACAGCCGTGAAAAGCAGCTAAACCCCATTATAAAAATAAATTACTTTTAAAAACCCATGAAACAAAGACAGGGAAAGAGAGAGAAATTCTTACACAATTCGTTCAGGGGCTGTGATGCAACCTGGATTGACCATATCTAGACCCACAGCTGGATGAGACATAAGGGTGGACACTCTTGGGGCTGAGAGGTTTGGTGAGGTTGGGTGAGCAAACGCAGACCCTTTAAAGTAATACTGCGTGCTACCCATCGCATGGGTCCCAAATCTCCAGGTTCAAGGGCATCTTCCTACATCGAAAACATGCATGAGAAACCCAGAAGATGGTACACCGTGTGATGGGGAAAGGTTTCTAAAACGCACCTCATTTCTCATCTCCTTGTGCTCGGGTTCGCCATTCCAGCCACTTTACTAGCAATCTCCCTACTTGGAGCCTCAGCACCTTTAACCTCCTGTTCCGTACAGGTTGCAATTTGTCCTGAGGATGAACGGGAAGACGGGGAACCAATGAGAGACTAGCTCTTGGTGTTGGGACAGGCACAGGTCACTCTATTTTCCCATCAGGAAGAAGAATTAACCACAGGCTCAGCCTGCCCCCCGGAACCAGAACAGGGCCTGAAGCCATCCTGCGCTTTTGCGGCCAGCTCCCGAAAAAGCGAGTTGTAAAATGGAGCTTCAGGGCACTGCAATTCACAAACCTGCACAGTTATAAATGATAACTCTCGTCCACAAATATATTGAGGGAAGGCAAAGACGAGGAATTGAAATCAAGGCAGAATTGCAGGAAACAGATTTCAGGAGGTAGATTCAAATCGCCTCTAAAGCACATGAAAAGCGGCAAAACGTTGACAATGATGCCCTTGGCCAAAAAGGGCGTATGCGTTTTTTCCTGAATATATTCAGGAAAAAACGCATACGCCCTTTTTGGCCAACCAAGCAACCTGGAAAGGCAAATCAGCGCTACAAAGAAGTCTCGCTTCCCATCGGTCAAAAGGGCCATGCTGAAAAAAGTGTCAAAACCAGAAATGCAGGACAGGCCATGGAGAAATGGGAGCCTTGCTACACTGATGGGCGGGATGTAAATTGCCAACAGCCACTCTGGAGAAGGGTACGGTGTGTCCTGAAACATCTAAAAAACACAGCTTAGAGAGCATAGGGCACTTCCACGCATGGGGGGATAAAGTGGGAAAATTGAAAATCAGCAAGACACAAGCACCCCAAAGTTTAGGGCTGCTCTGTTGACAAGGACCTCCACTTCATTCCACCTTAAATATCCCAGGAAAGTGAAAAATGGATAAAAAAGTTGTGGTCCTTATGTACAATGGAATATCACTCAGCCATGAAATCAATGTCATAAGGCTAGTAGCAGCATGATGAGAGGATTTAGGTAAGACGATTCTAAGTGAAATAAGTCACACAGAAAAGGACACTTCTCATAAGGTGTCACTTATAGTGGGAATGTAAAAACCGTTACACTTGAACTGAATTACAAAACAGAACAGAGTCACACATGCAGAAAACACACTATGGCTGCTTAACGGGAAAGGTGAGGTGGGGTGATACATAAAACAAGAGTTTCAAATTAGCTCAGATACCGTTCCATAAACCCAATATGTAATAGACAAGACCTACTCCTTGCTCAGAGAACTGGACTCAACACGCCCGATTCACCGCACAAGAATATATCTGACTAGTAATAATCTTGAAACCTATGTATTGATATCTCTCTGTTAGTGTGTCAAGTGGGTGTAAAGCGGCATAAACACAGCCGTGAAAAGCAGCTAAACCCCATTATAAAAATAAATTACTTTTAAAAACCCATGAAACAAAGACAGGGAAAGAGAGAGAAATTCTTACACAATTCGTTCAGGGGCTGTGATGCAACCTGGATTGACCATATCTAGACCCACAGCTGGATGAGACATAGGGGTGGACACTCTTGGGGCTGAGAGGTTTGGTGAGGTTGGGTGAGCAAACGCAGACCCTTTAAAGTAATACTGCGTGCTACCCAGCGCATGGGTCCCAAATCTCCAGGTTCAAGGGCATCTTCCTACATCGAAAACATGCATGAGAAACCCAGAAGATGGTACACCGTGTGATGGGGAAAGGTTTCTAAAACGCACCTCATTTCTCATCTCCTTGTGCTCGGGTTCGCCATTCCAGCCACTTTACTAGCAATCTCCCTACTTGGAGCATCAGCACCTTTAACCTCCTGTTCCGTACAGGTTGCAATTTGTCCTGAGGATGAACGGGAAGACGGGGAACCAATGAGAGACTAGCTCTTGGTGTTGGGACAGGCACAGGTCACTCTATTTTCCCATCAGGAAGAAGAATTAACCACAGGCTCAGCCTGCCCCCCGGAACCAGAACAGGGCCTGAAGCCATCCTGCGCTTTTGCGGCCAGCTCCCAAAAAAGCGACTTGTAAAATGGAGCTTCAGGGCACTGCAATTCACAAACCTGCAGAGTTATAAATGATAACTCTCGTCCACAAATATATTGAGGGAAGGCAAAGAAGAGGATTTGAAATCAAGGCAGAATTGCAGGAAACAGATTTCAGGAGGTAGATTCAAATCACCTTTAAAGCACATGAAAAGCGACAAAACGTTGACAATGATGCACTTGGCCAAAAAGGGCGTATGAGTTTTTTCCTGAATATATTCAGGAAAAAACGCATACGCCCTTTTTGGCCAACCAAGCAACCTGGAAAGGCAAATCAGCGCTACAAAGAAGTCTCGCTTCCCATCGGTCAAAAGGGCCATGCTGAAAAAAGTGTCAAAACCAGAAATGCAGGACAGGCCATGGAGAAATGGGAGCCTTGCTACACTGATGGGCGGGATGTAAATCGCCAACAGCCACTCTGGAGAAGTGTACGGTGTGTCCTGAAACATCTAAAAAACACAGATTAGAGAGCATAGGGCACTTCCACGCATGGGGGGATAAAGTGGGAAAATTGAAAAGCAGCAAGACACAAGCACCCCAAAGTTTAGGGCTGCTCTGTTGACAAGGACCTCCACTTCATTCCACCTTAAATATCCCAGGAAAGCGAAAAATGGATAAAAAAGTTGTGGTCCTTATGTACAATGGAATATCACTCAGCCATGAAATCAATGTCATAAGGCTAGTAGCAGCATGATGAGTGGATTTAGGTAAGACGATTCTAAGTGAAATAAGTCACACAGAAAAGGACCCTTCTCATAAGGTGTCACTTATAGAGGGAATGTAAAAACCGTTACACTTGAACTGAATTACAAAACAGAACAGAGTCACACATGCAGAAAACACACTATGGCTGCTTAACGGGAAAGGTGAGGTGGGGTGATACATAAAACAAGAGTTTCAAATTAGCTCAGATACCGTTCCATAAACCCAATATGTAATAGACAAGACCTACTCCTTGCTCAGAGAACTGGACTCAACACGCCCGATTCACCGCACAAGAATATATCTGACTAGTAATAATCTTAAAACGTATGTATTGATATCTCTCTGTTAGTGTGTCAAGTGGGTGTAAAGCGGCATAAACACAGCCGTGAAAAGCAGCTAAACCCCATTATAAAAATAAATTACTTTAAAAAACCCATGAAACAAAGACAGGGAAAGAGAGAGAAATTCTTACACAATTCGTTCAGGGGCTGTGATGCAACCTGGATTGACCATATCTAGACCCACAGCTGGATGAGACATAAGGGTGGACACTCTTGGGGCTGAGAGGTTTGGTGAGGTTGGGTGAGCAAACGCAGACCCTTTAAAGTAATACTGCGTGCTACCCATCGCATGGGTCCCAAATCTCCAGGTTCAAGGGCATTTTCCTACATCGAAACCATGCATGAGAAACCCAGAAGATGGTACACCGTGTGATGGGGAAAGGTTTCTAAAACGCACCTCATTTCTCATCTCCTTGTGCTCGGGTTCGCCATTCCAGACACTTTACTAGCAATCTCCCTACGTGGAGCCTCAGCACCTTTAACCTCCTGTTCCGTACAGGTTGCAATTTGTCCTGAGGATGAACGGGAAGACGGGGAACCAATGAGAGACTAGCTCTTGGTGTTGGGACAGGCACAGGTGACTCTATTTTCCCATCAGGAAGAAGAATTAACCACAGGCTCAGCCTGCCCCCCGGAACCAGAACAGGGCCTGAAGCCATCCTGCGCTTTTGCGGCCAGCTCCCGAAAAAGCGAGTTGTAAAATGGAGCTTCAGGGCACTGCAATTCACAAACCTGCACAGTTATAAATGATAACTCTCGTCCACAAATATATTGAGGGAAGGCAAAGACGAGGAATTGAAATCAAGGCAGAATTGCAGGAAACAGATTTCAGGAGGTAGATTCGAATCGCCTCTAAAGCACATGAAAAGCGGCAAAACGTTGACAATGATGCCCTTGGCCAAAAAGGGCGTATGCGTTTTTTCCTGAATATATTCAGGAAAAAACGCATACGCCCTTTTTGGCCAACCAAGCAACCTGGAAAGGCAAATCAGCGCTACAAAGAAGTCTCGCTTCCCATCGGTCAAAAGGGCCATGCTGAAAAAAGTGTCAAAACCAGAAATGCAGGACAGGCCATGGAGAAATGGGAGCCTTGCTACACTGATGGGCGGGATGTAAATTGGAAACAGCCACTCTGGAGAAGGGTACGGTGTGTCCTGAAACATCTAAAAAACACAGCTTAGAGAGCATAGGGCACTTCCACGCATGGGGGGATAAAGTGGGAAAATTGAAAATCAGCAAGACACAAGCACCCCAAAGTTTAGGGCTGCTCTGTTGACAAGGACCTCCACTTCATTCCACCTTAAATATCCCAGGAAAGTGAAAAATGGATAAAAAAGTTGTGGTCCTTATGTACAATGGAATATCACTCAGCCATGAAATCAATGTCATAAGGCTAGTAGCAGCATGATGAGTGGATTTAGGTAAGACGATTCTAAGTGAAATAAGTCACACAGAAAAGGACACTTCTCATAAGGTGTCACTTATAGTGGGAATGTAAAAACCGTTACACTTGAACTGAATTACAAAACAGAACAGAGTCACACATGCAGAAAACACACTATGGCTGCTTAACGGGAAAGGTGAGGTGGGGTGATACATAAAACAAGAGTTTCAAATTAGCTCAGATACCGTTCCATAAACCCAATATGTAATAGACAAGACCTACTCCTTGCTCAGAGAACTGGACTCAACACGCCCGATTCACCGCACAAGAATATATCTGACTAGTAATAATCTTGAAACCTATGTATTGATATCTCTCTGTTAGTGTGTCAAGTGGGTGTAAAGCGGCATAAACACAGCCGTGAAAAGCAGCTAAATCCCATTATAAAAATAAATTACTTTTAAAAACCCATGAAACAAAGACAGGGAAAGAGAGAGAAATTCTTACACAATTCGTTCAGGGGCTGTGATGCAACCTGGATTGACCATATCTAGACCCACAGCTGGATGAGACATAGGGGTGGACACTCTTGGGGCTGAGAGGTTTGGTGAGGTTGGGTGAGCAAACGCAGACCCTTTAAAGTAATACTGCGTGCTACCCAGCGCATGGGTCCCAAATCTCCAGGTTCAAGGGCATCTTCCTACATCGAAAACATGCATGAGAAACCCAGAAGATGGTACACCGTGTGATGGGGAAAGGTTTCTAAAACGCACCTCATTTCTCATCTCCTTGTGCTCGGGTTCGCCATTCCAGCCACTTTACTAGCAATCTCCCTACTTGGAGCATCAGCACCTTTAACCTCCTGTTCCGTACAGGTTGCAATTTGTCCTGAGGATGAACGGGAAGACGGGGAACCAATGAGAGACTAGCTCTTGGTGTTGGGACAGGCACAGGTGACTCTATTTTCCCATCAGGAAGAAGAATTAACCACAGGCTCAGCCTGCCCCCCGGAACCAGAACAGGGCCTGAAGCCATCCTGCGCTTTTGCGGCCAGCTCCCAAAAACGCGACTTGTAAAATGGAGCTTCAGGGCACTGCAATTCACAAACCTGCAGAGTTATAAATGATAACTCTCGTCCACAAATATATTGAGGGAAGGCAAAGAAGAGGATTTGAAATCAAGGCAGAATTGCAGGAAACAGATTTCAGGAGGTAGATTCAAATCACCTTTAAAGCACATGAAAAGCGACAAAACGTTGACAATGATGCACTTGGCCAAAAAGTGCGTATGAGTTTTTTCCTGAATATATTCAGGAAAAAACGCATACGCCCTTTTTGGCCAACCAAGCAACCTGGAAAGGCAAATCAGCGCTACAAAGAAGTCTCGCTTCCCATCGGTCAAAAGGGCCATGCTGAAAAAAGTGTCTAAACCAGAAATGCAGGACAGGCCATGGAGAAATGGGAGCCTTGCTACACTGATGGGCGGGATGTAAATCGCCAACAGCCACTCTGGAGAAGTGTACGGTGTGTCCTGAAACATCTAAAAAACACAGATTAGAGAGCATAGGGCACTTCCACGCATGGGGGGATAAAGTGGGAAAATTGAAAAGCAGCAAGACACAAGCACCCCAAAGTTTAGGGCTGCTCTGTTGACAAGGACCTCCACTTCATTCCACCTTAAATATCCCAGGAAAGCGAAAAATGGATAAAAAAGTTGTGGTCCTTATGTACAATGGAATATCACTCAGCCATGAAATCAATGTCATAAGGCTAGTAGCAGCATGATGAGTGGATTTAGGTAAGACGATTCTAAGTGAAATAAGTCACACAGAAAAGGACACTTCTCATAAGGTGTCACTTATAGAGGGAATGTAAAAACCGTTACACTTGAACTGAATTACAAAACAGAACAGAGTCACACATGCAGAAAACACACTATGGCTGCTTAACGGGAAAGGTGAGGTGGGGTGATACATAAAACAAGAGTTTCAAATTAGCTCAGATACCGTTCCATAAACCCAATATGTAATAGACAAGACCTACTCCTTGCTCAGAGAACTGGACTCAACACGCCCGATTCACCGCACAAGAATATATCTGACTAGTAATAATCTTAAAACGTATGTATTGATATCTCTCTGTTAGTGTGTCAAGTGGGTGTAAAGCGGCATAAACACAGCCGTGAAAAGCAGCTAAACCCCATTATAAAAATAAATTACTTTAAAAAACCCATGAAACAAAGACAGGGAAAGAGAGAGAAATTCTTACACAATTCGTTCAGGGGCTGTGATGCAACCTGGATTGACCATATCTAGACCCACAGCTGGATGAGACATAAGGGTGGACACTCTTGGGGCTGAGAGGTTTGGTGAGGTTGGGTGAGCAAACGCAGACCCTTTAAAGTAATACTGCGTGCTACCCATCGCATGGGTCCCAAATCTCCAGGTTCAAGGGCATTTTCCTACATCGAAACCATGCATGAGAAACCCAGAAGATGGTACACCGTGTGATGGGGAAAGGTTTCTAAAACGCACCTCATTTCTCATCTCCTTGTGCTCGGGTTCGCCATTCCAGACACTTTACTAGCAATCTCCCTACGTGGAGCCTCAGCACCTTTAACCTCCTGTTCCGTACAGGTTGCAATTTGTCCTGAGGATGAACGGGAAGATGGGGAACCAATGAGAGACTAGCTCTTGGTGTTGGGACAGGCACAGGTGACTCTATTTTCCCATCAGGAAGAAGAATTAACCACAGGCTCAGCCTGCCCCCCGGAACCAGAACAGGGCCTGAAGCCATCCTGCGCTTTTGCGGCCAGCTCCCAAAAAAGCGAGTTGTAAAATGGAGCTTCAGGGCACTGCAATTCACAAACCTGCAGAGTTATAAATGATAACTCTCGTCCACAAATATATTGAGGGAAGGCAAAGAAGAGGATTTGAAATCAAGGCAGAATTGCAGGAAACAGATTTCAGGAGGTAGATTCGAATCGCCTTTAAAGCACATGAAAAGCGGCAAAACGTTGACAATGATGCCCTTGGCCAAAAAGGGCGTATGCGTTTTTTCCTGAATATATTCAGGAAAAAACGCATACGCCCTTTTTGGCCAACCAAGCAACCTGGAAAGGCAAATCAGCGCTACAAAGAAGTCTCGCTTCCCATCGGTCAAAAGGGCCATGCTGAAAAATGTGTCAAAACCAGAAATGCAGGACAGGCCATGGAGAAATGGGAGCCTTGCTACACTGATGGGCGGGATGTAAATTGCCAACAGCCACTCTGGAGAAGTGTACGGTGTGTCCTGAAACATCTAAAAAACACAGCTTAGAGAGCATAGGGCACTTCCACGCATGGGGGGATAAAGTGGGAAAATTGAAAAGCAGCAAGACACAAGCACCCCAAAGTTTAGGGCTGCTCTGTTGACAAGGACCTCCACTTCATTCCACCTTAAATATCCCAGGAAAGCGAAAAATGGATAAAAAAGTTGTGGTCCTTATGTACAATGGAATATCACTCAGCCATGAAATCAATGTCATAAGGCTAGTAGCAGCATGATGAGTGGATTTAGGTAAGACGATTCTAAGTGAAATAAGTCACACAGAAAAGGACACTTCTCATAAGGTGTCACTTATAGAGGGAATGTAAAAACCGTTACACTTGAACTGAATTACAAAACAGCACAGAGTCACACATGCAGAAAACACACTATGGCTGCTTAACGGGAAAGGTGAGGTGGGGTGATACATAAAACAAGAGTTTCAAATTAGCTCAGATACCGTTCCATAAACCCAATATGTAATAGACAAGACCTACTCCTTGCTCAGAGAACTGGACTCAACACGCCCGATTCACCGCACAAGAATATATCTGACTAGTAATAATCTTAAAACGTATGTATTGATATCTCTCTGTTAGTGTGTCAAGTGGGTGTAAAGCGGCATAAACACAGCCGTGAAAAGCAGCTAAACCCCATTATAAAAATAAATTACTTTAAAAAACCCATGAAACAAAGACAGGGAAAGAGAGAGAAATTCTTACACAATTCGTTCAGGGGCTGTGATGCAACCTGGATTGACCATATCTAGACCCACAGCTGGATGAGACATAAGGGTGGACACTCTTGGGGCTGAGAGGTTTGGTGAGGTTGGGTGAGCAAACGCAGACCCTTTAAAGTAATACTGCGTGCTACCCATCGCATGGGTCCCAAATCTCCAGGTTCAAGGGCATTTTCCTACATCGAAACCATGCATGAGAAACCCAGAAGATGGTACACCGTGTGATGGGGAAAGGTTTCTAAAACGCACCTCATTTCTCATCTCCTTGTGCTCGGGTTCGCCATTCCAGACACTTTACTAGCAATCTCCCTACGTGGAGCCTCAGCACCTTTAACCTCCTGTTCCGTACAGGTTGCAATTTGTCCTGAGGATGAACGGGAAGACGGGGAACCAATGAGAGACTAGCTCTTGGTGTTGGGACAGGCACAGGTGACTCTATTTTCCCATCAGGAAGAAGAATTAACCACAGGCTCAGCCTGCCCCCCGGAACCAGAACAGGGCCTGAAGCCATCCTGCGCTTTTGCGGCCAGCTCCCAAAAAAGCGAGTTGTAAAATGGAGCTTCA
Source organism: Balaenoptera physalus (assembly GCF_965194825.1). Lineage (NCBI taxonomy): Eukaryota > Metazoa > Chordata > Mammalia > Artiodactyla > Balaenopteridae > Balaenoptera > Balaenoptera physalus. The sequence continues at coordinate 1,089,295 of NW_028126486.1, forward strand.
GGGCACTGCAATTCACAAACCTGCAGAGTTATAAATGATAACTCTCGTCCACAAATATATTGAGGGAAGGCAAAGAAGAGGATTTGAAATCAAGGCAGAATTGCAGGAAACAGATTTCAGGAGGTAGATTCGAATCGCCTTTAAAGCACATGAAAAGCGGCAAAACGTTGACAATGATGCCCTTGGCCAAAAAGGGCGTATGCGTTTTTTCCTGAATATATTCAGGAAAAAACGCATACGCCCTTTTTGGCCAACCAAGCAACCTGGAAAGGCAAATCAGCGCTACAAAGAAGTCTCGCTTCCCATCGGTCAAAAGGGCCATGCTGAAAAATGTGTCAAAACCAGAAATGCAGGACAGGCCATGGAGAAATGGGAGCCTTGCTACACTGATGGGCGGGATGTAAATTGCCAACAGCCACTCTGGAGAAGTGTACGGTGTGTCCTGAAACATCTAAAAAACACAGCTTAGAGAGCATAGGGCACTTCCACGCATGGGGGGATAAAGTGGGAAAATTGAAAATCAGCAAGACACAAGCACCCCAAAGTTTAGGGCTGCTCTGTTGACAAGGACCTCCACTTCATTCCACCTTAAATATCCCAGGAAAGCGAAAAATGGATCAAAAAGTTGTGGTCCTTATGTACAATGGAATATCACTCAGCCATGAAATCAATGTCATAAGGCTAGTAGCAGCATGATGAGTGGATTTAGGTAAGACGATTCTAAGTGAAATAAGTCACACAGAAAAGGACACTTCTCATAAGGTGTCACTTATAGTGGGAATGTAAAAACCGTTACACTTGAACTGAATTACAAAACAGAACAGAGTCACACATGCAGAAAACACACTATGGCTGCTTAACGGGAAAGGTGAGGTGGGGTGATACATAAAACAAGAGTTTCAAATTAGCTCAGATACCGTTCCATAAACCCAATATGTAATAGACAAGACCTACTCCTTGCTCAGAGAACTGGACTCAACACGCCCGATTCACCGCACATGAATATATCTGAGTAGTAATAATCTTAAAACCTATGTATTGATATCTCTCTGTTAGTGTGTCAAGTGGGTGTAAAGCGGCATAAACACAGCCGTGAAAAGCAGCTAAACCCCATTATAAAAATAAATTACTTTTAAAAACCCATGAAACAAAGACAGGGAAAGAGAGAGAAATTCTTACACAATTCGTTCAGGGGCTGTGATGCAACCTGGATTGACCATATCTAGACCCACAGCTGGATGAGACATAGGGGTGGACACTCTTGGGGCTGAGAGGTTTGGTGAGGTTGGGTGAGCAAACGCAGACCCTTTAAAGTAATACTGCGTGCTACCCAGCGCATGGGTCCCAAATCTCCAGGTTCAAGGGCATCTTCCTACATCGAAAACATGCATGAGAAACCCAGAAGATGGTACACCGTGTGATGGGGAAAGGTTTCTAAAACGCACCTCATTTCTCATCTCCTTGTGCTCGGGTTCGCCATTCCAGCCACTTTACTAGCAATCTCCCTACTTGGAGCATCAGCACCTTTAACCTCCTGTTCCGTACAGGTTGCAATTTGTCCTGAGGATGAACGGGAAGACGGGGAACCAATGAGAGACTAGCTCTTGGTGTTGGGACAGGCACAGGTCACTCTATTTTCCCATCAGGAAGAAGAATTAACCACAGGCTCAGCCTGCCCCCCGGAACCAGAACAGGGCCTGAAGCCATCCTGCGCTTTTGCGGCCAGCTCCCAAAAAAGCGACTTGTAAAATGGAGCTTCAGGGCACTGCAATTCACAAACCTGCAGAGTTATAAATGATAACTCTCGTCCACAAATATATTGAGGGAAGGCAAAGAAGAGGATTTGAAATCAAGGCAGAATTGCAGGAAACAGATTTCAGGAGGTAGATTCGAATCACCTTTAAAGCACATGAAAAGCGACAAAACGTTGACAATGATGCACTTGGCCAAAAAGGGCGTATGAGTTTTTTCCTGAATATATTCAGGAAAAAACGCATACGCCCTTTTTGGCCAACCAAGCAACCTGGAAAGGCAAATCAGCGCTACAAAGAAGTCTCGCTTCCCATCGGTCAAAAGGGCCATGCTGAAAAAAGTGTCAAAACCAGAAATGCAGGACAGGCCATGGAGAAATGGGAGCCTTGCTACACTGATGGGCGGGATGTAAATCGCCAACAGCCACTCTGGAGAAGTGTACGGTGTGTCCTGAAACATCTAAAAAACACAGATTAGAGAGCATAGGGCACTTCCACGCATGGGGGGATAAAGTGGGAAAATTGAAAAGCAGCAAGACACAAGCACCCCAAAGTTTAGGGCTGCTCTGTTGACAAGGACCTCCACTTCATTCCACCTTAAATATCCCAGGAAAGCGAAAAATGGATAAAAAAGTTGTGGTCCTTATGTACAATGGAATATCACTCAGCCATGAAATCAATGTCATAAGGCTAGTAGCAGCATGATGAGTGGATTTAGGTAAGACGATTCTAAGTGAAATAAGTCACACAGAAAAGGACACTTCTCATAAGGTGTCACTTATAGAGGGAATGTAAAAACCGTTACACTTGAACTGAATTACAAAACAGAACAGAGTCACACATGCAGAAAACACACTATGGCTGCTTAACGGGAAAGGTGAGGTGGGGTGATACATAAAACAAGAGTTTCAAATTAGCTCAGATACCGTTCCATAAACCCAATATGTAATAGACAAGACCTACTCCTTGCTCAGAGAACTGGACTCAACACGCCCGATTCACCGCACAAGAATATATCTGACTAGTAATAATCTTAAAACGTATGTATTGATATCTCTCTGTTAGTGTGTCAAGTGGGTGTAAAGCGGCATAAACACAGCCGTGAAAAGCAGCTAAACCCCATTATAAAAATAAATTACTTTAAAAAACCCATGAAACAAAGACAGGGAAAGAGAGAGAAATTCTTACACAATTCGTTCAGGGGCTGTGATGCAACCTGGATTGACCATATCTAGACCCACAGCTGGATGAGACATAAGGGTGGACACTCTTGGGGCTGAGAGGTTTGGTGAGGTTGGGTGAGCAAACGCAGACCCTTTAAAGTAATACTGCGTGCTACCCATCGCATGGGTCCCAAATCTCCAGGTTCAAGGGCATTTTCCTACATCGAAACCATGCATGAGAAACCCAGAAGATGGTACACCGTGTGATGGGGAAAGGTTTCTAAAACGCACCTCATTTCTCATCTCCTTGTGCTCGGGTTCGCCATTCCAGACACTTTACTAGCAATCTCCCTACGTGGAGCCTCAGCACCTTTAACCTCCTGTTCCGTACAGGTTGCAATTTGTCCTGAGGATGAACGGGAAGACGGGGAACCAATGAGAGACTAGCTCTTGGTGTTGGGACAGGCACAGGTGACTCTATTTTCCCATCAGGAAGAAGAATTAACCACAGGCTCAGCCTGCCCCCCGGAACCAGAACAGGGCCTGAAGCCATCCTGCGCTTTTGCGGCCAGCTCCCGAAAAAGCGAGTTGTAAAATGGAGCTTCAGGGCACTGCAATTCACAAACCTGCACAGTTATAAATGATAACTCTCGTCCACAAATATATTGAGGGAAGGCAAAGACGAGGAATTGAAATCAAGGCAGAATTGCAGGAAACAGATTTCAGGAGGTAGATTCGAATCGCCTCTAAAGCACATGAAAAGCGGCAAAACGTTGACAATGATGCCCTTGGCCAAAAAGGGCGTATGCGTTTTTTCCTGAATATATTCAGGAAAAAACGCATACGCCCTTTTTGGCCAACCAAGCAACCTGGAAAGGCAAATCAGCGCTACAAAGAAGTCTCGCTTCCCATCGGTCAAAAGGGCCATGCTGAAAAAAGTGTCAAAACCAGAAATGCAAGACAGGCCATGGAGAAATGGGAGCCTTGCTACACTGATGGGCGGGATGTAAATTGCCAACAGCCACTCTGGAGAAGGGTACGGTGTGTCCTGAAACATCTAAAAAACACAGCTTAGAGAGCATAGGGCACTTCCACGCATGGGGGGATAAAGTGGGAAAATTGAAAATCAGCAAGACACAAGCACCCCAAAGTTTAGGGCTGCTCTGTTGACAAGGACCTCCACTTCATTCCACCTTAAATATCCCAGGAAAGTGAAAAATGGATAAAAAAGTTGTGGTCCTTATGTACAATGGAATATCACTCAGCCATGAAATCAATGTCATAAGGCTAGTAGCAGCATGATGAGTGGATTTAGGTAAGACGATTCTAAGTGAAATAAGTCACACAGAAAAGGACACTTCTCATAAGGTGTCACTTATAGTGGGAATGTAAAAACCGTTACACTTGAACTGAATTACAAAACAGAACAGAGTCACACATGCAGAAAACACACTATGGCTGCTTAACGGGAAAGGTGAGGTGGGGTGATACATAAAACAAGAGTTTCAAATTAGCTCAGATACCGTTCCATAAACCCAATATGTAATAGACAAGACCTACTCCTTGCTCAGAGAACTGGACTCAACACGCCCGATTCACCGCACAAGAATATATCTGACTAGTAATAATCTTGAAACCTATGTATTGATATCTCTCTGTTAGTGTGTCAAGTGGGTGTAAAGCGGCATAAACACAGCCGTGAAAAGCAGCTAAACCCCATTATAAAAATAAATTACTTTTAAAAACCCATGAAACAAAGACAGGGAAAGAGAGAGAAATTCTTACACAATTCGTTCAGGGGCTGTGATGCAACCTGGATTGACCATATCTAGACCCACAGCTGGATGAGACATAGGGGTGGACACTCTTGGGGCTGAGAGGTTTGGTGAGGTTGGGTGAGCAAACGCAGACCCTTTAAAGTAATACTGCGTGCTACCCAGCGCATGGGTCCCAAATCTCCAGGTTCAAGGGCATCTTCCTACATCGAAAACATGCATGAGAAACCCAGAAGATGGTACACCGTGTGATGGGGAAAGGTTTCTAAAACGCACCTCATTTCTCATCTCCTTGTGCTCGGGTTCGCCATTCCAGCCACTTTACTAGCAATCTCCCTACTTGGAGCATCAGCACCTTTAACCTCCTGTTCCGTACAGGTTGCAATTTGTCCTGAGGATGAACGGGAAGACGGGGAACCAATGAGAGACTAGCTCTTGGTGTTGGGACAGGCACAGGTCACTCTATTTTCCCATCAGGAAGAAGAATTAACCACAGGCTCAGCCTGCCCCCCGGAACCAGAACAGGGCCTGAAGCCATCCTGCGCTTTTGCGGCCAGCTCCCAAAAACGCGACTTGTAAAATGGAGCTTCAGGGCACTGCAATTCACAAACCTGCAGAGTTATAAATGATAACTCTCGTCCACAAATATATTGAGGGAAGGCAAAGAAGAGGATTTGAAATCAAGGCAGAATTGCAGGAAACAGATTTCAGGAGGTAGATTCAAATCACCTTTAAAGCACATGAAAAGCGACAAAACGTTGACAATGATGCACTTGGCCAAAAAGTGCGTATGAGTTTTTTCCTGAATATATTCAGGAAAAAACGCATACGCCCTTTTTGGCCAACCAAGCAACCTGGAAAGGCAAATCAGCGCTACAAAGAAGTCTCGCTTCCCATCGGTCAAAAGGGCCATGCTGAAAAAAGTGTCAAAACCAGAAATGCAGGACAGGCCATGGAGAAATGGGAGCCTTGCTACACTGATGGGCGGGATGTAAATCGCCAACAGCCACTCTGGAGAAGTGTACGGTGTGTCCTGAAACATCTAAAAAACACAGATTAGAGAGCATAGGGCACTTCCACGCATGGGGGGATAAAGTGGGAAAATTGAAAAGCAGCAAGACACAAGCACCCCAAAGTTTAGGGCTGCTCTGTTGACAAGGACCTCCACTTCATTCCACCTTAAATATCCCAGGAAAGCGAAAAATGGATAAAAAAGTTGTGGTCCTTATGTACAATGGAATATCACTCAGCCATGAAATCAATGTCATAAGGCTAGTAGCAGCATGATGAGTGGATTTAGGTAAGACGATTCTAAGTGAAATAAGTCACACAGAAAAGGACACTTCTCATAAGGTGTCACTTATAGAGGGAATGTAAAAACCGTTACACTTGAACTGAATTACAAAACAGAACAGAGTCACACATGCAGAAAACACACTATGGCTGCTTAACGGGAAAGGTGAGGTGGGGTGATACATAAAACAAGAGTTTCAAATTAGCTCAGATACCGTTCCATAAACCCAATATGTAATAGACAAGACCTACTCCTTGCTCAGAGAACTGGACTCAACACGCCCGATTCACCGCACAAGAATATATCTGACTAGTAATAATCTTAAAACGTATGTATTGATATCTCTCTGTTAGTGTGTCAAGTGGGTGTAAAGCGGCATAAACACAGCCGTGAAAAGCAGCTAAACCCCATTATAAAAATAAATTACTTTAAAAAACCCATGAAACAAAGACAGGGAAAGAGAGAGAAATTCTTACACAATTCGTTCAGGGGCTGTGATGCAACCTGGATTGACCATATCTAGACCCACAGCTGGATGAGACATAAGGGTGGACACTCTTGGGGCTGAGAGGTTTGGTGAGGTTGGGTGAGCAAACGCAGACCCTTTAAAGTAATACTGCGTGCTACCCATCGCATGGGTCCCAAATCTCCAGGTTCAAGGGCATTTTCCTACATCGAAACCATGCATGAGAAACCCAGAAGATGGTACACCGTGTGATGGGGAAAGGTTTCTAAAACGCACCTCATTTCTCATCTCCTTGTGCTCGGGTTCGCCATTCCAGACACTTTACTAGCAATCTCCCTACGTGGAGCCTCAGCACCTTTAACCTCCTGTTCCGTACAGGTTGCAATTTGTCCTGAGGATGAACGGGAAGACGGGGAACCAATGAGAGACTAGCTCTTGGTGTTGGGACAGGCACAGGTCACTCTATTTTCCCATCAGGAAGAAGAATTAACCACAGGCTCAGCCTGCCCCCCGGAACCAGAACAGGGCCTGAAGCCATCCTGCGCTTTTGCGGCCAGCTCCCAAAAACGCGACTTGTAAAATGGAGCTTCAGGGCACTGCAATTCACAAACCTGCAGAGTTATAAATGATAACTCACGTCCACAAATATATTGAGGGAAGGCAAAGAAGAGGATTTGAAATCAAGGCAGAATTGCAGGAAACAGATTTCAGGAGGTAGATTCAAATCACCTTTAAAGCACATGAAAAGCGACAAAACGTTGACAATGATGCACTTGGCCAAAAAGTGCGTATGAGTTTTTTCCTGAATATATTCAGGAAAAAACGCATACGCCCTTTTTGGCCAACCAAGCAACCTGGAAAGGCAAATCAGCGCTACAAAGAAGTCTCGCTTCCCATCGGTCAAAAGGGCCATGCTGAAAAAAGTGTCAAAACCAGAAATGCAGGACAGGCCATGGAGAAATGGGAGCCTTGCTACACTGATGGGCGGGATGTAAATCGCCAACAGCCACTCTGGAGAAGTGTACGGTGTGTCCTGAAACATCTAAAAAACACAGATTAGAGAGCATAGGGCACTTCCACGCATGGGGGGATAAAGTGGGAAAATTGAAAAGCAGCAAGACACAAGCACCCCAAAGTTTAGGGCTGCTCTGTTGACAAGGACCTCCACTTCATTCCACCTTAAATATCCCAGGAAAGCGAAAAATGGATAAAAAAGTTGTGGTCCTTATGTACAATGGAATATCACTCAGCCATGAAATCAATGTCATAAGGCTAGTAGCAGCATGATGAGTGGATTTAGGTAAGACGATTCTAAGTGAAATAAGTCACACAGAAAAGGACACTTCTCATAAGGTGTCACTTATAGAGGGAATGTAAAAACCGTTACACTTGAACTGAATTACAAAACAGAACAGAGTCACACATGCAGAAAACACACTATGGCTGCTTAACGGGAAAGGTGAGGTGGGGTGATACATAAAACAAGAGTTTCAAATTAGCTCAGATACCGTTCCATAAACCCAATATGTAATAGACAAGACCTACTCCTTGCTCAGAGAACTGGACTCAACACGCCCGATTCACCGCACAAGAATATATCTGACTAGTAATAATCTTAAAACGTATGTATTGATATCTCTCTGTTAGTGTGTCAAGTGGGTGTAAAGCGGCATAAACACAGCCGTGAAAAGCAGCTAAACCCCATTATAAAAATAAATTACTTTAAAAAACCCATGAAACAAAGACAGGGAAAGAGAGAGAAATTCTTACACAATTCGTTCAGGGGCTGTGATGCAACCTGGATTGACCATATCTAGACCCACAGCTGGATGAGACATAAGGGTGGACACTCTTGGGGCTGAGAGGTTTGGTGAGGTTGGGTGAGCAAACGCAGACCCTTTAAAGTAATACTGCGTGCTACCCATCGCATGGGTCCCAAATCTCCAGGTTCAAGGGCATTTTCCTACATCGAAACCATGCATGAGAAACCCAGAAGATGGTACACCGTGTGATGGGGAAAGGTTTCTAAAACGCACCTCATTTCTCATCTCCTTGTGCTCGGGTTCGCCATTCCAGACACTTTACTAGCAATCTCCCTACGTGGAGCCTCAGCACCTTTAACCTCCTGTTCCGTACAGGTTGCAATTTGTCCTGAGGATGAACGGGAAGATGGGGAACCAATGAGAGACTAGCTCTTGGTGTTGGGACAGGCACAGGTGACTCTATTTTCCCATCAGGAAGAAGAATTAACCACAGGCTCAGCCTGCCCCCCGGAACCAGAACAGGGCCTGAAGCCATCCTGCGCTTTTGCGGCCAGCTCCCAAAAAAGCGAGTTGTAAAATGGAGCTTCAGGGCACTGCAATTCACAAACCTGCAGAGTTATAAATGATAACTCTCGTCCACAAATATATTGAGGGAAGGCAAAGAAGAGGATTTGAAATCAAGGCAGAATTGCAGGAAACAGATTTCAGGAGGTAGATTCGAATCGCCTTTAAAGCACATGAAAAGCGGCAAAACGTTGACAATGATGCCCTTGGCCAAAAAGGGCGTATGCGTTTTTTCCTGAATATATTCAGGAAAAAACGCATACGCCCTTTTTGGCCAACCAAGCAACCTGGAAAGGCAAATCAGCGCTACAAAGAAGTCTCGCTTCCCATCGGTCAAAAGGGCCATGCTGAAAAATGTGTCAAAACCAGAAATGCAGGACAGGCCATGGAGAAATGGGAGCCTTGCTACACTGATGGGCGGGATGTAAATTGCCAACAGCCACTCTGGAGAAGTGTACGGTGTGTCCTGAAACATCTAAAAAACACAGCTTAGAGAGCATAGGGCACTTCCACGCATGGGGGGATAAAGTGGGAAAATTGAAAAGCAGCAAGACACAAGCACCCCAAAGTTTAGGGCTGCTCTGTTGACAAGGACCTCCACTTCATTCCACCTTAAATATCCCAGGAAAGCGAAAAATGGATAAAAAAGTTGTGGTCCTTATGTACAATGGAATATCACTCAGCCATGAAATCAATGTCATAAGGCTAGTAGCAGCATGATGAGTGGATTTAGGTAAGACGATTCTAAGTGAAATAAGTCACACAGAAAAGGACACTTCTCATAAGGTGTCACTTATAGAGGGAATGTAAAAACCGTTACACTTGAACTGAATTACAAAACAGCACAGAGTCACACATGCAGAAAACACACTATGGCTGCTTAACGGGAAAGGTGAGGTGGGGTGATACATAAAACAAGAGTTTCAAATTAGCTCAGATACCGTTCCATAAACCCAATATGTAATAGACAAGACCTACTCCTTGCTCAGAGAACTGGACTCAACACGCCCGATTCACCGCACAAGAATATATCTGACTAGTAATAATCTTAAAACGTATGTATTGATATCTCTCTGTTAGTGTGTCAAGTGGGTGTAAAGCGGCATAAACACAGCCGTGAAAAGCAGCTAAACCCCATTATAAAAATAAATTACTTTAAAAAACCCATGAAACAAAGACAGGGAAAGAGAGAGAAATTCTTACACAATTCGTTCAGGGGCTGTGATGCAACCTGGATTGACCATATCTAGACCCACAGCTGGATGAGACATAAGGGTGGACACTCTTGGGGCTGAGAGGTTTGGTGAGGTTGGGTGAGCAAACGCAGACCCTTTAAAGTAATACTGCGTGCTACCCATCGCATGGGTCCCAAATCTCCAGGTTCAAGGGCATTTTCCTACATCGAAACCATGCATGAGAAACCCAGAAGATGGTACACCGTGTGATGGGGAAAGGTTTCTAAAACGCACCTCATTTCTCATCTCCTTGTGCTCGGGTTCGCCATTCCAGACACTTTACTAGCAATCTCCCTACGTGGAGCCTCAGCACCTTTAACCTCCTGTTCCGTACAGGTTGCAATTTGTCCTGAGGATGAACGGGAAGACGGGGAACCAATGAGAGACTAGCTCTTGGTGTTGGGACAGGCACAGGTGACTCTATTTTCCCATCAGGAAGAAGAATTAACCACAGGCTCAGCCTGCCCCCCGGAACCAGAACAGGGCCTGAAGCCATCCTGCGCTTTTGCGGCCAGCTCCCAAAAAAGCGAGTTGTAAAATGGAGCTTCAGGGCACTGCAATTCACAAACCTGCAGAGTTATAAATGATAACTCTCGTCCACAAATATATTGAGGGAAGGCAAAGAAGAGGATTTGAAATCAAGGCAGAATTGCAGGAAACAGATTTCAGGAGGTAGATTCGAATCGCCTTTAAAGCACATGAAAAGCGGCAAAACGTTGACAATGATGCCCTTGGCCAAAAAGGGCGTATGCGTTTTTTCCTGAATATATTCAGGAAAAAACGCATACGCCCTTTTTGGCCAACCAAGCAACCTGGAAAGGCAAATCAGCGCTACAAAGAAGTCTCGCTTCCCATCGGTCAAAAGGGCCATGCTGAAAAATGTGTCAAAACCAGAAATGCAGGACAGGCCATGGAGAAATGGGAGCCTTGCTACACTGATGGGCGGGATGTAAATTGCCAACAGCCACTCTGGAGAAGTGTACGGTGTGTCCTGAAACATCTAAAAAACACAGCTTAGAGAGCATAGGGCACTTCCACGCATGGGGGGATAAAGTGGGAAAATTGAAAATCAGCAAGACACAAGCACCCCAAAGTTTAGGGCTGCTCTGTTGACAAGGACCTCCACTTCATTCCACCTTAAATATCCCAGGAAAGCGAAAAATGGATCAAAAAGTTGTGGTCCTTATGTACAATGGAATATCACTCAGCCATGAAATCAATGTCATAAGGCTAGTAGCAGCATGATGAGTGGATTTAGGTAAGACGATTCTAAGTGAAATAAGTCACACAGAAAAGGACACTTCTCATAAGGTGTCACTTATAGTGGGAATGTAAAAACCGTTACACTTGAACTGAATTACAAAACAGAACAGAGTCACACATGCAGAAAACACACTATGGCTGCTTAACGGGAAAGGTGAGGTGGGGTGATACATAAAACAAGAGTTTCAAATTAGCTCAGATACCGTTCCATAAACCCAATATGTAATAGACAAGACCTACTCCTTGCTCAGAGAACTGGACTCAACACGCCCGATTCACCACACATGAATATATCTGAGTAGTAATAATCTTAAAACCTATGTATTGATATCTCTCTGTTAGTGTGTCAAGTGGGTGTAAAGCGGCATAAACACAGCCGTGAAAAGCAGCTAAACCCCATTATAAAAATAAATTACTTTTAAAAACCCATGAAACAAAGACAGGGAAAGAGAGAGAAATTCTTACACAATTCGTTCAGGGGCTGTGATGCAACCTGGATTGACCATATCTAGACCCACAGCTGGATGAGACATAGGGGTGGACACTCTTGGGGCTGAGAGGTTTGGTGAGGTTGGGTGAGCAAACGCAGACCCTTTAAAGTAATACTGCGTGCTACCCAGCGCATGGGTCCCAAATCTCCAGGTTCAAGGGCATCTTCCTACATCGAAAACATGCATGAGAAACCCAGAAGATGGTACACCGTGTGATGGGGAAAGGTTTCTAAAACGCACCTCATTTCTCATCTCCTTGTGCTCGGGTTCGCCATTCCAGCCACTTTACTAGCAATCTCCCTACTTGGAGCATCAGCACCTTTAACCTCCTGTTCCGTACAGGTTGCAATTTGTCCTGAGGATGAACGGGAAGACGGGGAACCAATGAGAGACTAGCTCTTGGTGTTGGGACAGGCACAGGTCACTCTATTTTCCCATCAGGAAGAAGAATTAACCACAGGCTCAGCCTGCCCCCCGGAACCAGAACAGGGCCTGAAGCCATCCTGCGCTTTTGCGGCCAGCTCCCAAAAAAGCGAGTTGTAAAATGGAGCTTCAGGGCACTGCAATTCACAAACCTGCAGAGTTATAAATGATAACTCTCGTCCACAAATATATTGAGGGAAGGCAAAGAAGAGGATTTGAAATCAAGGCAGAATTGCAGGAAACAGATTTCAGGAGGTAGATTCGAATCGCCTTTAAAGCACATGAAAAGCGGCAAAACGTTGACAATGATGCCCTTGGCCAAAAAGGGCGTATGCGTTTTTTCCTGAATATATTCAGGAAAAAACGCATACGCCCTTTTTGGCCAACCAAGCAACCTGGAAAGGCAAATCAGCGCTACAAAGAAGTCTCGCTTCCCATCGGTCAAAAGGGCCATGCTGAAAAAAGTGTCAAAACCAGAAATGCAAGACAGGCCATGGAGAAATGGGAGCCTTGCTACACTGATGGGCGGGATGTAAATTGCCAACAGCCACTCTGGAGAAGGGTACGGTGTGTCCTGAAACATCTAAAAAACACAGCTTAGAGAGCATAGGGCACTTCCACGCATGGGGGGATAAAGTGGGAAAATTGAAAATCAGCAAGACACAAGCACCCCAAAGTTTAGGGCTGCTCTGTTGACAAGGACCTCCACTTCATTCCACCTTAAATATCCCAGGAAAGTGAAAAATGGATAAAAAAGTTGTGGTCCTTATGTACAATGGAATATCACTCAGCCATGAAATCAATGTCATAAGGCTAGTAGCAGCATGATGAGTGGATTTAGGTAAGACGATTCTAAGTGAAATAAGTCACACAGAAAAGGACACTTCTCATAAGGTGTCACTTATAGTGGGAATGTAAAAACCGTTACACTTGAACTGAATTACAAAACAGAACAGAGTCACACATGCAGAAAACACACTATGGCTGCTTAACGGGAAAGGTGAGGTGGGGTGATACATAAAACAAGAGTTTCAAATTAGCTCAGATACCGTTCCATAAACCCAATATGTAATAGACAAGACCTACTCCTTGCTCAGAGAACTGGACTCAACACGCCCGATTCACCGCACAAGAATATATCTGACTAGTAATAATCTTGAAACCTATGTATTGATATCTCTCTGTTAGTGTGTCAAGTGGGTGTAAAGCGGCATAAACACAGCCGTGAAAAGCAGCTAAACCCCATTATAAAAATAAATTACTTTTAAAAACCCATGAAACAAAGACAGGGAAAGAGAGAGAAATTCTTACACAATTCGTTCAGGGGCTGTGATGCAACCTGGATTGACCATATCTAGACCCACAGCTGGATGAGACATAGGGGTGGACACTCTTGGGGCTGAGAGGTTTGGTGAGGTTGGGTGAGCAAACGCAGACCCTTTAAAGTAATACTGCGTGCTACCCAGCGCATGGGTCCCAAATCTCCAGGTTCAAGGGCATCTTCCTACATCGAAAACATGCATGAGAAACCCAGAAGATGGTACACCGTGTGATGGGGAAAGGTTTCTAAAACGCACCTCATTTCTCATCTCCTTGTGCTCGGGTTCGCCATTCCAGCCACTTTACTAGCAATCTCCCTACTTGGAGCATCAGCACCTTTAACCTCCTGTTCCGTACAGGTTGCAATTTGTCCTGAGGATGAACGGGAAGACGGGGAACCAATGAGAGACTAGCTCTTGGTGTTGGGACAGGCACAGGTCACTCTATTTTCCCATCAGGAAGAAGAATTAACCACAGGCTCAGCCTGCCCCCCGGAACCAGAACAGGGCCTGAAGCCATCCTGCGCTTTTGCGGCCAGCTCCCAAAAACGCGACTTGTAAAATGGAGCTTCAGGGCACTGCAATTCACAAACCTGCAGAGTTATAAATGATAACTCTCGTCCACAAATATATTGAGGGAAGGCAAAGAAGAGGATTTGAAATCAAGGCAGAATTGCAGGAAACAGATTTCAGGAGGTAGATTCAAATCACCTTTAAAGCACATGAAAAGCGACAAAACGTTGACAATGATGCACTTGGCCAAAAAGTGCGTATGAGTTTTTTCCTGAATATATTCAGGAAAAAACGCATACGCCCTTTTTGGCCAACCAAGCAACCTGGAAAGGCAAATCAGCGCTACAAAGAAGTCTCGCTTCCCATCGGTCAAAAGGGCCATGCTGAAAAAAGTGTCAAAACCAGAAATGCAGGACAGGCCATGGAGAAATGGGAGCCTTGCTACACTGATGGGCGGGATGTAAATCGCCAACAGCCACTCTGGAGAAGTGTACGGTGTGTCCTGAAACATCTAAAAAACACAGATTAGAGAGCATAGGGCACTTCCACGCATGGGGGGATAAAGTGGGAAAATTGAAAAGCAGCAAGACACAAGCACCCCAAAGTTTAGGGCTGCTCTGTTGACAAGGACCTCCACTTCATTCCACCTTAAATATCCCAGGAAAGCGAAAAATGGATAAAAAAGTTGTGGTCCTTATGTACAATGGAATATCACTCAGCCATGAAATCAATGTCATAAGGCTAGTAGCAGCATGATGAGTGGATTTAGGTAAGACGATTCTAAGTGAAATAAGTCACACAGAAAAGGACACTTCTCATAAGGTGTCACTTATAGAGGGAATGTAAAAACCGTTACACTTGAACTGAATTACAAAACAGAACAGAGTCACACATGCAGAAAACACACTATGGCTGCTTAACGGGAAAGGTGAGGTGGGGTGATACATAAAACAAGAGTTTCAAATTAGCTCAGATACCGTTCCATAAACCCAATATGTAATAGACAAGACCTACTCCTTGCTCAGAGAACTGGACTCAACACGCCCGATTCACCGCACAAGAATATATCTGACTAGTAATAATCTTAAAACGTATGTATTGATATCTCTCTGTTAGTGTGTCAAGTGGGTGTAAAGCGGCATAAACACAGCCGTGAAAAGCAGCTAAACCCCATTATAAAAATAAATTACTTTAAAAAACCCATGAAACAAAGACAGGGAAAGAGAGAGAAATTCTTACACAATTCGTTCAGGGGCTGTGATGCAACCTGGATTGACCATATCTAGACCCACAGCTGGATGAGACATAAGGGTGGACACTCTTGGGGCTGAGAGGTTTGGTGAGGTTGGGTGAGCAAACGCAGACCCTTTAAAGTAATACTGCGTGCTACCCATCGCATGGGTCCCAAATCTCCAGGTTCAAGGGCATTTTCCTACATCGAAACCATGCATGAGAAACCCAGAAGATGGTACACCGTGTGATGGGGAAAGGTTTCTAAAACGCACCTCATTTCTCATCTCCTTGTGCTCGGGTTCGCCATTCCAGACACTTTACTAGCAATCTCCCTACGTGGAGCCTCAGCACCTTTAACCTCCTGTTCCGTACAGGTTGCAATTTGTCCTGAGGATGAACGGGAAGACGGGGAACCAATGAGAGACTAGCTCTTGGTGTTGGGACAGGCACAGGTCACTCTATTTTCCCATCAGGAAGAAGAATTAACCACAGGCTCAGCCTGCCCCCCGGAACCAGAACAGGGCCTGAAGCCATCCTGCGCTTTTGCGGCCAGCTCCCAAAAACGCGACTTGTAAAATGGAGCTTCAGGGCACTGCAATTCACAAACCTGCAGAGTTATAAATGATAACTCACGTCCACAAATATATTGAGGGAAGGCAAAGAAGAGGATTTGAAATCAAGGCAGAATTGCAGGAAACAGATTTCAGGAGGTAGATTCAAATCACCTTTAAAGCACATGAAAAGCGACAAAACGTTGACAATGATGCACTTGGCCAAAAAGTGCGTATGAGTTTTTTCCTGAATATATTCAGGAAAAAACGCATACGCCCTTTTTGGCCAACCAAGCAACCTGGAAAGGCAAATCAGCGCTACAAAGAAGTCTCGCTTCCCATCGGTCAAAAGGGCCATGCTGAAAAAAGTGTCAAAACCAGAAATGCAGGACAGGCCATGGAGAAATGGGAGCCTTGCTACACTGATGGGCGGGATGTAAATCGCCAACAGCCACTCTGGAGAAGTGTACGGTGTGTCCTGAAACATCTAAAAAACACAGATTAGAGAGCATAGGGCACTTCCACGCATGGGGGGATAAAGTGGGAAAATTGAAAAGCAGCAAGACACAAGCACCCCAAAGTTTAGGGCTGCTCTGTTGACAAGGACCTCCACTTCATTCCACCTTAAATATCCCAGGAAAGCGAAAAATGGATAAAAAAGTTGTGGTCCTTATGTACAATGGAATATCACTCAGCCATGAAATCAATGTCATAAGGCTAGTAGCAGCATGATGAGTGGATTTAGGTAAGACGATTCTAAGTGAAATAAGTCACACAGAAAAGGACACTTCTCATAAGGTGTCACTTATAGAGGGAATGTAAAAACCGTTACACTTGAACTGAATTACAAAACAGAACAGAGTCACACATGCAGAAAACACACTATGGCTGCTTAACGGGAAAGGTGAGGTGGGGTGATACATAAAACAAGAGTTTCAAATTAGCTCAGATACCGTTCCATAAACCCAATATGTAATAGACAAGACCTACTCCTTGCTCAGAGAACTGGACTCAACACGCCCGATTCACCGCACAAGAATATATCTGACTAGTAATAATCTTAAAACGTATGTATTGATATCTCTCTGTTAGTGTGTCAAGTGGGTGTAAAGCGGCATAAACACAGCCGTGAAAAGCAGCTAAACCCCATTATAAAAATAAATTACTTTAAAAAACCCATGAAACAAAGACAGGGAAAGAGAGAGAAATTCTTACACAATTCGTTCAGGGGCTGTGATGCAACCTGGATTGACCATATCTAGACCCACAGCTGGATGAGACATAAGGGTGGACACTCTTGGGGCTGAGAGGTTTGGTGAGGTTGGGTGAGCAAACGCAGACCCTTTAAAGTAATACTGCGTGCTACCCATCGCATGGGTCCCAAATCTCCAGGTTCAAGGGCATTTTCCTACATCGAAACCATGCATGAGAAACCCAGAAGATGGTACACCGTGTGATGGGGAAAGGTTTCTAAAACGCACCTCATTTCTCATCTCCTTGTGCTCGGGTTCGCCATTCCAGACACTTTACTAGCAATCTCCCTACGTGGAGCCTCAGCACCTTTAACCTCCTGTTCCGTACAGGTTGCAATTTGTCCTGAGGATGAACGGGAAGATGGGGAACCAATGAGAGACTAGCTCTTGGTGTTGGGACAGGCACAGGTGACTCTATTTTCCCATCAGGAAGAAGAATTAACCACAGGCTCAGCCTGCCCCCCGGAACCAGAACAGGGCCTGAAGCCATCCTGCGCTTTTGCGGCCAGCTCCCAAAAAAGCGAGTTGTAAAATGGAGCTTCAGGGCACTGCAATTCACAAACCTGCAGAGTTATAAATGATAACTCTCGTCCACAAATATATTGAGGGAAGGCAAAGAAGAGGATTTGAAATCAAGGCAGAATTGCAGGAAACAGATTTCAGGAGGTAGATTCGAATCGCCTTTAAAGCACATGAAAAGCGGCAAAACGTTGACAATGATGCCCTTGGCCAAAAAGGGCGTATGCGTTTTTTCCTGAATATATTCAGGAAAAAACGCATACGCCCTTTTTGGCCAACCAAGCAACCTGGAAAGGCAAATCAGCGCTACAAAGAAGTCTCGCTTCCCATCGGTCAAAAGGGCCATGCTGAAAAATGTGTCAAAACCAGAAATGCAGGACAGGCCATGGAGAAATGGGAGCCTTGCTACACTGATGGGCGGGATGTAAATTGCCAACAGCCACTCTGGAGAAGTGTACGGTGTGTCCTGAAACATCTAAAAAACACAGCTTAGAGAGCATAGGGCACTTCCACGCATGGGGGGATAAAGTGGGAAAATTGAAAAGCAGCAAGACACAAGCACCCCAAAGTTTAGGGCTGCTCTGTTGACAAGGACCTCCACTTCATTCCACCTTAAATATCCCAGGAAAGCGAAAAATGGATAAAAAAGTTGTGGTCCTTATGTACAATGGAATATCACTCAGCCATGAAATCAATGTCATAAGGCTAGTAGCAGCATGATGAGTGGATTTAGGTAAGACGATTCTAAGTGAAATAAGTCACACAGAAAAGGACACTTCTCATAAGGTGTCACTTATAGAGGGAATGTAAAAACCGTTACACTTGAACTGAATTACAAAACAGCACAGAGTCACACATGCAGAAAACACACTATGGCTGCTTAACGGGAAAGGTGAGGTGGGGTGATACATAAAACAAGAGTTTCAAATTAGCTCAGATACCGTTCCATAAACCCAATATGTAATAGACAAGACCTACTCCTTGCTCAGAGAACTGGACTCAACACGCCCGATTCACCGCACAAGAATATATCTGACTAGTAATAATCTTAAAACGTATGTATTGATATCTCTCTGTTAGTGTGTCAAGTGGGTGTAAAGCGGCATAAACACAGCCGTGAAAAGCAGCTAAACCCCATTATAAAAATAAATTACTTTAAAAAACCCATGAAACAAAGACAGGGAAAGAGAGAGAAATTCTTACACAATTCGTTCAGGGGCTGTGATGCAACCTGGATTGACCATATCTAGACCCACAGCTGGATGAGACATAAGGGTGGACACTCTTGGGGCTGAGAGGTTTGGTGAGGTTGGGTGAGCAAACGCAGACCCTTTAAAGTAATACTGCGTGCTACCCATCGCATGGGTCCCAAATCTCCAGGTTCAAGGGCATTTTCCTACATCGAAACCATGCATGAGAAACCCAGAAGATGGTACACCGTGTGATGGGGAAAGGTTTCTAAAACGCACCTCATTTCTCATCTCCTTGTGCTCGGGTTCGCCATTCCAGACACTTTACTAGCAATCTCCCTACGTGGAGCCTCAGCACCTTTAACCTCCTGTTCCGTACAGGTTGCAATTTGTCCTGAGGATGAACGGGAAGACGGGGAACCAATGAGAGACTAGCTCTTGGTGTTGGGACAGGCACAGGTGACTCTATTTTCCCATCAGGAAGAAGAATTAACCACAGGCTCAGCCTGCCCCCCGGAACCAGAACAGGGCCTGAAGCCATCCTGCGCTTTTGCGGCCAGCTCCCAAAAAAGCGAGTTGTAAAATGGAGCTTCAGGGCACTGCAATTCACAAACCTGCAGAGTTATAAATGATAACTCTCGTCCACAAATATATTGAGGGAAGGCAAAGAAGAGGATTTGAAATCAAGGCAGAATTGCAGGAAACAGATTTCAGGAGGTAGATTCGAATCGCCTTTAAAGCACATGAAAAGCGGCAAAACGTTGACAATGATGCCCTTGGCCAAAAAGGGCGTATGCGTTTTTTCCTGAATATATTCAGGAAAAAACGCATACGCCCTTTTTGGCCAACCAAGCAACCTGGAAAGGCAAATCAGCGCTACAAAGAAGTCTCGCTTCCCATCGGTCAAAAGGGCCATGCTGAAAAATGTGTCAAAACCAGAAATGCAGGACAGGCCATGGAGAAATGGGAGCCTTGCTACACTGATGGGCGGGATGTAAATTGCCAACAGCCACTCTGGAGAAGTGTACGGTGTGTCCTGAAACATCTAAAAAACACAGCTTAGAGAGCATAGGGCACTTCCACGCATGGGGGGATAAAGTGGGAAAATTGAAAATCAGCAAGACACAAGCACCCCAAAGTTTAGGGCTGCTCTGTTGACAAGGACCTCCACTTCATTCCACCTTAAATATCCCAGGAAAGCGAAAAATGGATCAAAAAGTTGTGGTCCTTATGTACAATGGAATATCACTCAGCCATGAAATCAATGTCATAAGGCTAGTAGCAGCATGATGAGTGGATTTAGGTAAGACGATTCTAAGTGAAATAAGTCACACAGAAAAGGACACTTCTCATAAGGTGTCACTTATAGTGGGAATGTAAAAACCGTTACACTTGAACTGAATTACAAAACAGAACAGAGTCACACATGCAGAAAACACACTATGGCTGCTTAACGGGAAAGGTGAGGTGGGGTGATACATAAAACAAGAGTTTCAAATTAGCTCAGATACCGTTCCATAAACCCAATATGTAATAGACAAGACCTACTCCTTGCTCAGAGAACTGGACTCAACACGCCCGATTCACCACACATGAATATATCTGAGTAGTAATAATCTTAAAACCTATGTATTGATATCTCTCTGTTAGTGTGTCAAGTGGGTGTAAAGCGGCATAAACACAGCCGTGAAAAGCAGCTAAACCCCATTATAAAAATAAATTACTTTTAAAAACCCATGAAACAAAGACAGGGAAAGAGAGAGAAATTCTTACACAATTCGTTCAGGGGCTGTGATGCAACCTGGATTGACCATATCTAGACCCACAGCTGGATGAGACATAGGGGTGGACACTCTTGGGGCTGAGAGGTTTGGTGAGGTTGGGTGAGCAAACGCAGACCCTTTAAAGTAATACTGCGTGCTACCCAGCGCATGGGTCCCAAATCTCCAGGTTCAAGGGCATCTTCCTACATCGAAAACATGCATGAGAAACCCAGAAGATGGTACACCGTGTGATGGGGAAAGGTTTCTAAAACGCACCTCATTTCTCATCTCCTTGTGCTCGGGTTCGCCATTCCAGCCACTTTACTAGCAATCTCCCTACTTGGAGCATCAGCACCTTTAACCTCCTGTTCCGTACAGGTTGCAATTTGTCCTGAGGATGAACGGGAAGACGGGGAACCAATGAGAGACTAGCTCTTGGTGTTGGGACAGGCACAGGTCACTCTATTTTCCCATCAGGAAGAAGAATTAACCACAGGCTCAGCCTGCCCCCCGGAACCAGAACAGGGCCTGAAGCCATCCTGCGCTTTTGCGGCCAGCTCCCAAAAAAGCGAGTTGTAAAATGGAGCTTCAGGGCACTGCAATTCACAAACCTGCAGAGTTATAAATGATAACTCTCGTCCACAAATATATTGAGGGAAGGCAAAGAAGAGGATTTGAAATCAAGGCAGAATTGCAGGAAACAGATTTCAGGAGGTAGATTCGAATCGCCTTTAAAGCACATGAAAAGCGGCAAAACGTTGACAATGATGCCCTTGGCCAAAAAGGGCGTATGCGTTTTTTCCTGAATATATTCAGGAAAAAACGCATACGCCCTTTTTGGCCAACCAAGCAACCTGGAAAGGCAAATCAGCGCTACAAAGAAGTCTCGCTTCCCATCGGTCAAAAGGGCCATGCTGAAAAATGTGTCAAAACCAGAAATGCAGGACAGGCCATGGAGAAATGGGAGCCTTGCTACACTGATGGGCGGGATGTAAATTGCCAACAGCCACTCTGGAGAAGTGTACGGTGTGTCCTGAAACATCTAAAAAACACAGCTTAGAGAGCATAGGGCACTTCCACGCATGGGGGGATAAAGTGGGAAAATTGAAAATCAGCAAGACACAAGCACCCCAAAGTTTAGGGCTGCTCTGTTGACAAGGACCTCCACTTCATTCCACCTTAAATATCCCAGGAAAGCGAAAAATGGATCAAAAAGTTGTGGTCCTTATGTACAATGGAATATCACTCAGCCATGAAATCAATGTCATAAGGCTAGTAGCAGCATGATGAGTGGATTTAGGTAAGACGATTCTAAGTGAAATAAGTCACACAGAAAAGGACACTTCTCATAAGGTGTCACTTATAGTGGGAATGTAAAAACCGTTACACTTGAACTGAATTACAAAACAGAACAGAGTCACACATGCAGAAAACACACTATGGCTGCTTAACGGGAAAGGTGAGGTGGGGTGATACATAAAACAAGAGTTTCAAATTAGCTCAGATACCGTTCCATAAACCCAATATGTAATAGACAAGACCTACTCCTTGCTCAGAGAACTGGACTCAACACGCCCGATTCACCGCACATGAATATATCTGAGTAGTAATAATCTTAAAACCTATGTATTGATATCTCTCTGTTAGTGTGTCAAGTGGGTGTAAAGCGGCATAAACACAGCCGTGAAAAGCAGCTAAATCCCATTATAAAAATAAATTACTTTTAAAAACCCATGATACAAAGACAGGGAAAGAGAGAGAAATTCTTACACAATTCGTTCAGGGGCTGTGATGCAACCTGGATTGACCATATCTAGACCCACAGCTGGATGAGACATAAGGGTGGACACTCTTGGGGCTGAGAGGTTTGGTGAGGTTGGGTGAGCAAACGCAGACCCTTTAAAGTAATACTGCGTGCTACCCATCGCATGGGTCCCAAATCTCCAGGTTCAAGGGCATCTTCCTACATCGAAAACATGCATGAGAAACCCAGAAGATGGTACACCGTGTGATGGGGAAAGGTTTCTAAAACGCACCTCATTTCTCATCTCCTTGTGCTCGGGTTCGCCATTCCAGCCACTTTACTAGCAATCTCCCTACCTGGAGCATCAGCACCTTTAACCTCCTGTTCCGTACAGGTTGCAATTTGTCCTGAGGATGAACGGGAAGACGGGGAACCAATGAGAGACTAGCTCTTGGTGTTGGGACAGGCACAGGTCACTCTATTTTCCCATCAGGAAGAAGAATTAACCACAGGCTCAGCCTGCCCCCCGGAACTAGAACCGGGCCTGAAGCCATTCTGCGCTTTTGCGGCCAGCTCCCAAAAAAGCGAGTTGTAAAATGGAGCTTCAGGGCACTGCAATTCACAAACCTGCAGAGTTATAAATGATAACTCTCGTACACAAATATATTGAGGGAAGGCAAAGAAGAGGATTTGAAATCAAGGCAGAATTGCAGGAAACAGATTTCAGGAGGTAGATTCGAATCCCCTTTAAAGCACATGAAAAGCGGCAAAACGTTGACAATGATGCCCTTGGCTAAAAAGGGCGTATGCGTTTTTTCCTGAATATATTCAGGAAAAAACGCATACGCCCTTTTTGGCCAACCAAGCAACCTGGAAAGGCAAATCAGCGCTACAAAGAAGTCTCGCTTCCCATCGGTCAAAAGGGCCATGCTGAAAAAAGTGTCAAAACCAGAAATGCAGGACAGGCCATGGAGAAATGGGAGCCTTGCTACACTGATGGGCGGGATGTAAATTGCCAACAGCCACTCTGGAGAAGTGTACGGTGTGTCCTGAAACATCTAAAAAACACAGCTTAGAGAGCATAGGGCACTTCCACGCATGGGGGGATAAAGTGGGAAAATTGAAAATCAGCAAGACACAAGCACCCCAAAGTTTAGGGCTGCTCTGTTGACAAGGACCTCCACTTCATTCCACCTTAAATATCCCAGGAAAGTGAAAAATGGATAAAAAAGTTGTGGTCCTTATGTACAATGGAATATCACTCAGCCATGAAATCAATGTCATAAGGCTAGTAGCAGCATGATGAGTGGATTTAGGTAAGACAATTCTAAGTGAAATAAGTCACACAGAAAAGGACACTTCTCATAAGGTGTCACTTATAGTGGGAATGTAAAAACCGTTACACTTGAACTGAATTACAAAACAGAACAGAGTCACACATGCAGAAAACACACTATGGCTGCTTAACGGGAAAGGTGAGGTGGGGTGATACATAAAACAAGAGTTTCAAATTAGCTCAGATACCGTTCCATAAACCCAATATGTAATAGACAAGACCTACTCCTTGCTCAGAGAACTGGACTCAACACGCCCGATTCACCGCACAAGAATATATCTGACTAGTAATAATCTTGAAACCTATGTATTGATATCTCTCTGTTAGTGTGTCAAGTGGGTGTAAAGCGGCATAAACACAGCCGTGAAAAGCAGCTAAACCCCATTATAAAAATAAATTACTTTTAAAAACCCATGAAACAAAGACAGGGAAAGAGAGAGAAATTCTTTCACAATTCGTTCAGGGGCTGTGATGCAACCTGGATTGACCATATCTAGACCCACAGCTGGATGAGACATAGGGGTGGACACTCTTGGGGCTGAGAGGTTTGGTGAGGTTGGGTGAGCAAACGCAGACCCTTTAAAGTAATACTGCGTGCTACCCAGCGCATGGGTCCCAAATCTCCAGGTTCAAGGGCATCTTCCTACATCGAAAACATGCATGAGAAACCCAGAAGATGGTACACCGTGTGATGGGGAAAGGTTTCTAAAACGCACCTCATTTCTCATCTCCTTGTGCTCGGGTTCGCCATTCCAGCCACTTTACTAGCAATCTCCCTACTTGGAGCATCAGCACCTTTAACCTCCTGTTCCGTACAGGTTGCAATTTGTCCTGAGGATGAACGGGAAGACGGGGAACCAATGAGAGACTAGCTCTTGGTTTTGGGACAGGCACAGGTCACTCTATTTTCCCATCAGGAAGAAGAATTAACCACAGGCTCAGCCTGCCCCCCGGAACCAGAACAGGGCCTGAAGCCATCCTGCGCTTTTGCGGCCAGCTCCCAAAAAAGCGACTTGTAAAATGGAGCTTCAGGGCACTGCAATTCACAAACCTGCAGAGTTATAAATGATAACTCTCGTCCACAAATATATTGAGGGAAGGCAAAGAAGAGGATTTGAAATCAAGGCAGAATTGCAGGAAACAGATTTCAGGAGGTAGATTCGAATCACCTTTAAAGCACATGAAAAGCGACAAAACGTTGACAATGATGCACTTGGCCAAAAAGGGCGTATGAGTTTTTTCCTGAATATATTCAGGAAAAAACGCATACGCCCTTTTTGGCCAACCAAGCAACCTGGAAAGGCAAATCAGCGCTACAAAGAAGTCTCGCTTCCCATCGGTCAAAAGGGCCATGCTGAAAAAAGTGTCAAAACCAGAAATGCAGGACAGGCCATGGAGAAATGGGAGCCTTGCTACACTGATGGGCGGGATGTAAATCGCCAACAGCCACTCTGGAGAAGTGTACGGTGTGTCCTGAAACATCTAAAAAACACAGATTAGAGAGCATAGGGCACTTCCACGCATGGGGGGATAAAGTGGGAAAATTGAAAAGCAGCAAGACACAAGCACCCCAAAGTTTAGGGCTGCTCTGTTGACAAGGACCTCCACTTCATTCCACCTTAAATATCCCAGGAAAGTGAAAAATGGATAAAAAAGTTGTGGTCCTTATGTACAATGGAATATCACTCAGCCATGAAATCAATGTCATAAGGCTAGTAGCAGCATGATGAGTGGATTTAGGTACGACGATTCTAAGTGAAATAAGTCACACAGAAAAGGACACTTCTCATAAGGTGTCACTTATAGAGGGAATGTAAAAACCGTTACACTTGAACTGAATTACAAAACAGAACAGAGTCACACATGCAGAAAACACACTATGGCTGCTTAACGGGAAAGGTGAGGTGGGGTGATACATAAAACAAGAGTTTCAAATTAGCTCAGACACCGTTCCATAAACCCAATATGTAATAGACAAGACCTACTCCTTGCTCAGAGAACTGGACTCAACACGCCCGATTCACCGCACAAGAATATATCTGACTAGTAATAATCTTGAAACCTATGTATTGATATCTCTCTGTTAGTGTGTCAAGTGGGTGTAAAGCGGCATAAACACAGCCGTGAAAAGCAGCTAAACCCCATTATAAAAATAAATTACTTTTAAAAACCCATGAAACAAAGACAGGGAAAGAGAGAGAAATTCTTACACAATTCGTTCAGGGGCTGTGATGCAACCTGGATTGACCATATCTAGACCCACAGCTGGATGAGACATAGGGGTGGTCACTCTTGGGGCTGAGAGGTTTGGTGAGGTTGGGTGAGCAAACGCAGACCCTTTAAAGTAATACTGCGTGCTACCCAGCGCATGGGTCCCAAATCTCCAGGTTCAAGGGCATCTTCCTACATCGAAAACATGCATGAGAAACCCAGAAGATGGTACACCGTGTGATGGGGAAAGGTTTCTAAAACGCACCTCATTTCTCATCTCCTTGTGCTCGGGTTCGCCATTCCAGCCACTTTACTAGCAATCTCCCTACTTGGAGCATCAGCACCTTTAACCTCCTGTTCCGTACAGGTTGCAATTTGTCCTGAGGATGAACGGGAAGACGGGGAACCAATGAGAGACTAGCTCTTGGTGTTGGGACAGGCACAGGTCACTCTATTTTCCCATCAGGAAGAAGAATTAACCACAGGCTCAGCCTGCCCCCCGGAACCAGAACAGGGCCTGAAGCCATCCTGCGCTTTTGCGGCCAGCTCCCAAAAAAGCGACTTGTAAAATGGAGCTTCAGGGCACTGCATTTCACAAACCTGCAGAGTTATAAATGATAACTCTCGTCCACAAATATATTGAGGGAAGGCAAAGAAGAGGATTTGAAATCAAGGCAGAATTGCAGGAAACAGATTTCAGGAGGTAGATTCGAATCACCTTTAAAGCACATGAAAAGCGACAAAACGTTGACAATGATGCACTTGGCCAAAAAGGGCGTATGAGTTTTTTCCTGAATATATTCAGGAAAAAACGCATACGCCCTTTTTGGCCAACCAAGCAACCTGGAAAGGCAAATCAGCGCTACAAAGAAGTCTCGCTTCCCATCGGTCAAAAGGGCCATGCTGAAAAAAGTGTCAAAACCAGAAATGCAGGACAGGCCATGGAGAAATGGGAGCCTTGCTACACTGATGGGCGGGATGTAAATCGCCAACAGCCACTCTGGAGAAGTGTACGGTGTGTCCTGAAACATCTAAAAAACACAGATTAGAGAGCATAGGGCACTTCCACGCATGGGGGGATAAAGTGGGAAAATTGAAAAGCAGCAAGACACAAGCACCCCAAAGTTTAGGGCTGCTCTGTTGACAAGGACCTCCACTTCATTCCACCTTAAATATCCCAGGAAAGCGAAAAATGGATAAAAAAGTTGTGGTCCTTATGTACAATGGAATATCACTCAGCCATGAAATCAATGTCATAAGGCTAGTAGCAGCATGATGAGTGGATTTAGGTACGACGATTCTAAGTGAAATAAGTCACACAGAAAAGGACACTTCTCATAAGGTGTCACTTATAGAGGGAATGTAAAAACCGTTACACTTGAACTGAATTACAAAACAGAACAGAGTCACACATGCAGAAAACACACTATGGCTGCTTAACGGGAAAGGTGAGGTGGGGTGATACATAAAACAAGAGTTTCAAATTAGCTCAGACACCGTTCCATAAACCCAATATGTAATAGACAAGACCTACTCCTTGCTCAGAGAACTGGACTCAACATGCCCGATTCACCGCACAAGAATATATCTGACTAGTAATAATCTTAAAACCTATGTATTGATATCTCTCTGTTAGTGTGTCAAGTTGGTGTAAAGCGGCATAAACACAGCCGTGAAAAGCAGCTAAACCCCATTATAAAAATAAATTACTTTTAAAAACCCATGAAACAAAGACAGTGAAAGAGAGAGAAATTCTTACACAATTCGTTCAGGGTCTGTGATGCCACCTGGATTGACCATATCTAGACCCACAACTGGATGAGACATAAGGGTGGACACTCTTGTGGCTGATAGGTTTGGTGAGGTTGGGTGAGCAAACGCAGACCCTTTAAAGTAATACTGCGTGCTACCCATCGCATGGGTCCCAAATCTCCAGGTTCAAGGGCATCTTCCTACATCAAAAACATGCATGAGAAACCCAGAAGATGGTTCACCGTGTGATGGGGAAAGGTTTCTAAAACGCACCTCGTTTCTCATCTCCTTGTGCTCGGGTTCGCCATTCCAGCCACTTTACTAGCAATCTCCCCATTTGGAGCATCAGCACCTTTAACCTCCTGTTCCGTACAGGTTGCAATTTGTCCTGAGGATGGACGGGAAGACAGGGAACCAATGAGAGACTAGCTCTTGGTGTTGGGACAGGCACAGATCACTCTATTTTCCAATCAGGAAGAAGAATTAACCACACGCTCAGCCTGCCCCCCGGAACCAGAACAGGGCCTGAAGCCATCCTGCGCTTTTGCGGCCAGCTCCCGAAAAAGCGAGTTGTAAAATGGAGCTTCAGGGCACTGCAACCCACAAACCTGCACAGTTATAAATGATAACTCTCGTCCACAAATATATTGAGGGAAGGCAAAGATGAGGAATTGAAATCAAGGCAGAATTGCAGGAAACAGACTTCAGGAGGTAGATTCGAATCGCCTCTAAAGCACATGAAAAGCGGCAAAACGTTGACAATGATGCCCTTGGCCAAAAAGGGCGTATGCGTTTTTTCCTGAATATATTCAGGAAAAAACGCATACGCCCTTTTTGGCCAACCAAGCAACCTGGAAAGGCAAATCTGCGCTACAAAGAAGTCTCGCTTCCCATCGGTCAAAAGGGCAATGCTGAAAAAAGTTTCAAAACCAGAAATGCAGGACAGGCCATGGAGAAATGGGAGCCTTGCTACACTGATGGGCGGGATGTAAATTGCCAATAGCCACTCTGGAGAAGTGTACGGTGTGTCCTGAAACATCTAAAAAGCACAGCTTAGAGAGCATAGGGCACTTACACGCATGGGTGTATAAAGTGGGAAAATTAAAAATCAGCAAGACACAAGCACCCCAAAGTTTAGGGCTGCTCTGCGACAAGGACCTCCACTTCATTCCACCTTAAATATCCCAGGAAAGCGAAAAATGGATAAAAAATTTGTGGTCCTTATGTACAATGGAATATCACTCAGCCATGAAATCAATGTCATAAGGCTAGTAGCAGCATGATGAGTGGATTTAGGTACGACGATTCTAAGTGAAATAAGTCACACAGAAAAGGACACTTCTCATAAGGTGTCACTTATAGAGGGAATGTAAAAACCGTTACACTTGAACTGAATTACAAAACAGAACAGAGTCACACATGCAGAAAACACACTATGGCTGCTAAACGGGAAAGGTGAGGTGGGGTGATACATAAAACAAGAGTTTCAAATTAGCTCAGATACCGTTCCATAAACCCAATATGTAATAGACAAGACCTACTCCTTGCTCAGAGAACTGGACTCAACACGCCCGATTCACCGCACAAGAATATATCTGACTAGTAATAATCTTAAAACCTATGTATTGATATCTCTCTGTTAGTGTGTCAAGTAGTTGTAAAGCGGCATAAACACAGCCGTGAAAAGCAGCTAAACCCCATTATAAAAATAAATTACTTTTAAAAACCCATGAAACAAAGACAGTGAAAGAGAGAGAAATTCTTACACAATTCGTTCAGGGTCTGTGATGCCACCTGGATTGACCATATCTAGACCCACAACTGGATGAGACATAAGGGTGGACACTCTTGTGGCTGATAGGTTTGGTGAGGTTGGGTGACCAAACGCAGACCCTTTAAAGTAATACTGCGTGCTACCCATCGCATGGGTCCCAAATCTCCAGGTTCAAGGGCATCTTCCTACATCAAAAACATGCATGAGAAACCCAGAAGATGGTACACCGTGTGATGGGGAAAGGTTTCTAAAACGCACCTCGTTTCTCATCTCCTTGTGCTTGGGTTCGCCATTCCAGCCACTTTACTAGCAATCTCCCTACTTGGAGCATCAGCACCTTTAACCTCCTGTTCCATACAGGTTGCAATTTGTCCTGAGGATGAACGGGAAGACGGGGAACCAATGAGAGACTAGCTCTTGGTGTTGGGACAGGCACAGGTCACTCTATTTTCCCATCAGGAAGAAGAATTAACCACAGGCTCAGCCTGCCCCCTGGAACCAGAACAGGGCCTGAAGCCATCCTGCGCTTTTGCGGCCAGCTCCCGAAAAAGTGAGTTGTAAAATGGAGCTTCAGGGCACTGCAACCCACAAACCTGCACAGTTATAAATGATAACTCTCGTCCACAAATATATTGAGGGAAGGCAAAGATGAGGAATTGAAATCAAGGCAGAATTGCAGGAAACAGATTTCAGGAGGTAGATTCGAATCGCCTCTAAAGCACATGAAAAGCGGCAAAACGTTGACAATGATGCCCTTGGCCAAAAAGGGCGTATGCGTTTTTTCCTGAATATATTCAGGAAAAAACGCATACGCCCTTTTTGGCCAACCAAGCAACCTGGAAAGGCAAATCAGCGCTACAAAGAAGTCTCGCTTCCCATCGGTCAAAAGGGCCATGCTGAAAAAAGTTTCAAAACCAGAAATGCAGGACAGGCCATGGAGAAATGGGAGCCTTGCTACACTGATGGGCGGGATGTAAATTGCCAATAGCCACTCTGGAGAAGTGTACGGTGTGTCCTGAAACATCTAAAAAGCACAGCTTAGAGAGCATAGGGCACTTACACGCATGGGTGTATAAAGTGGGAAAATTAAAAATCAGCAAGACACAAGCACCCCAAAGTTTAGGGCTGCTCTGTTGACAAGGACCTCCATTTCATTCCACCTTAAATATCCCAGGAAAGCGAAAAATGGATAAAAAATTTGTGGTCCTTATGTACAATGGAATATCACTCAGCCATGAAATCAATGTCATAAGGCTAGTAGCAGCATGATGAGTGGATTTAGGTACGACGATTCTAAGTGAAATAAGTCACACAGAAAAGGACACTTCTCATAAGGTGTCACTTATAGAGGGAATGTAAAAACCGTTACACTTGAACTGAATTACAAAACAGAACAGAGTCACACATGCAGAAAACACACTATGGCTGCTAAACGGGAAAGGTGAGGTGGGGTGATACATAAAACAAGAGTTTCAAATTAGCTCAGATACCGTTCCATAAACCCAATATGTAATAGACAAGACCTACTCCTTGCTCAGAGAACTGGACTCAACACGCCCGATTCACCGCACAAGAATATATCTGACTAGTAATAATCTTAAAACCTATGTATTGATATCTCTCTGTTAGTGTGTCAAGTAGGTGTAAAGCGGCATAAACACAGCCGTGAAAAGCAGCTAAACCCCATTATAAAAATAAATTACTTTTAAAAACCCATGAAACAAAGACAGTGAAAGAGAGAGAAATTCTTACACAATTCGTTCAGGGGCTGTGATGCAACCTGGATTGACCATATCTAGACCCACAGCTGGATGAGACATAAGGGTGGACACTCTTGGGGCTGAGAGGTTTGGTGAGGTTGGGTGAGCAAACGCAGACCCTTTAAAGTAATACTGCGTGCTACCCATCGCATGGGTCCCAAATCTCCAGGTTCAAGGGCATCTTCCTACATCAAAAACATGCATGAGAAACCCAGAAGATGGTACACCGTGTGATGGGGAAAGGTTTCTAAAACGCACCTCATTTCTCATCTCCTTGTGCTCGGGTTCGCCATTCCAGCCACTTTACTAGCAATCTCCCCACTTGGAGCATCAGCACCTTTAACCTCCTGTTCCGTACAGGTTGCAATTTGTCCTGAGGATGAACGGGAAGACAGGGAACCAATGTGAGACTAGCTCTTGGTGTTGGGACAGGCACAGGTCACTCTATTTTCCCATCAGGAAGAAGAATTAACCACACGCTCAGCCTGCCCCCCGGAACCAGAACAGGGCCTGAAGCCATCCTGCGCTTTTGCGGCCAGCTCCCGAAAAAGCGAGTTGTAAAATGGAGCTTCAGGGCACTGCAACTCACAAACCTGCACAGTTATAAATGATAACTCTCGTCCACAAATATATTGAGGGAAGGCAAAGACGAGGAATTGAAATCAAGTCAGAATTGCCGGAAACAGATTTCAGGAGGTAGATTCGAATCGCCTCTAAAGCACATGAAAAGCAGCAAAACGTTGACAATGATGCCCTTGGCCAAAAAGGGCGTATGCGTTTTTTCCTGAATATATTCAGGAAAAAACGCATACGCCCTTTTTGGCCAACCAAGCAACCTGGAAAGGCAAATCAGCGCTACAAAGAACTCTCGCTTCCCATCGGTCAAAAGGGCCATGCTGAAAAAAGTGTCAAAACCAGAAATGCAGGACAGGCCATGGAGAAATGGGAGCTTTGCTACACTGATGGGCGGGATGTAAATTGCCAACAGCCACTCTGGAGAAGTGTACGGTGTGTCCTGAAACATCTAAAAAACACAGCTTAGGGAGCATAGGGCACGCATGGGGGTATAAAGTGGGAAAATTAAAAATCAGCAAGACACAAGCACCCCAAAGTTTAGGGCTGCTCTGTTGACAAGGACCTCCACTTCATTCCACCTTAAATATCCCAGGAAAGCGAAAAATGGATACAAAAGTTGTGGTCGGTATGTACAATGGAATATCACTCAGCCATGAAATCAATGTTATAAGGCTAGTAGCAGCATGATGAGTGGATTTAGGTACGACGATTCTAAGTGAAATAAGTCACACAGAAAAGGACACTTCTCATAAGGTGTCACTTAAAGAGGGAATGTAAAAACCTTTACACTTGAAATGAATTACAAAACAGAACAGAGTCACACATGCAGAAAACACACTATGGCTGCTTAACGGGAAAGGTGAGGTGGGGTGATACATAAAACAAGAGTTTCAAATTAGCTCAGATACCGTTCCATAAACCCAATATGTAATAGACAAGACCTACTCCTTGCTCAGAGAACTGGACTCAACATGCCCGATTCACCGCACAAGAATATATCTGACTAGTAATAATCTTAAAACCTATGTATTGATATCTCTCTGTTAGTGTGTCAAGTGGGTGTAAAGCGGCATAAACACAGCCGTGAAAACAGCTAAACCCCATTATAAAAATAAATTACTTTTAAAAACCCATGAAACAAAGACAGTGAAAGAGAGAGAAATTCTTACACAATTCGTTCAGGGTCTGTGATGCCACCTGGATTGACCATATCTAGACCCACAACTGGATGAGACATAAGGGTGGACACTCTTGTGGCAGATAGGTTTGGTGATGTTGGGTGAGCAAACGCAGACCCTTTAAAGTAATACTGCGTGCTACCCATCGCATGGGTCCCAAATCTCCAGGTTCAAGGGCATCTTCCTACATCAAAAACATGCATGAGAAACCCAGAAGATGGTACACCGTGTGATGGGGAAAGGTTTCTAAAACGCACCTCATTTCTCATCTCCTTGTGCTCGGGTTCGCCATTCCAGCCTCTTTACTAGCAATCTCCCCACTTGGAGCATCAGCACCTTTAACCTCCTGTTCCGTACAGGTTGCAATTTGTCCTGAGGATGAACGGGAAGACAGGGAACCAATGTGAGACTAGCTCTTGGTGTTCGGACAGGCACAGGTCACTCTATTTTCCCATCAGGAAGAAGAATTAACCACACGCTCAGCCTGCCCCCCGGAACCAGAACAGGGCCTGAAGCCATCCTGCGCTTTTGCGGCCAGCTCCCGAAAAAGCGAGTTGTAAAATGGAGCTTCAGGGCACTGCAACTCACAAACCTGCACAGTTATAAATGATAACTCTCGTCCACAAATATATTGAGGGAAGGCAAAGACGAGGAATTGAAATCAAGTCAGAATTGCTGGAAACAGATTTCAGGAGGTAGATTCGAATCGCCTCTAAAGCACATGAAAAGCAGCAAAACGTTGACAATGATGCCCTTGGCCAAAGAGGGCGTATGCGTTTTTTCCTGAATATATTCAGGAAAAAACGCATACGCCCTTTTTGGCCAACCAAGCAACCTGGAAAGGCAAATCAGCGCTACAAAGAACTCTCGCTTCCCATCGGTCAAAAGGGCCATGCTGAAAAAAGTGTCAAAACCAGAAATGCAGGACAGGCCATGGAGAAATGGGAGCTTTGCTACACTGATGGGCGGGATGTAAATTGCCAACAGCCACTCTGGAGAAGTGTACGGTGTGTCCTGAAACATCTAAAAAACACAGCTTAGGGAGCATAGGGCACATTGGGGGTATAAAGTGGGAAAATTAAAAATCAGCAAGACACAAGCACCCCAAAGTTTAGGGCTGCTCTGTTGACAAAGACCTCCACTTCATTCCACCTTAAATATCCCAGGAAAGCGAAAAATGGATACAAAAGTTGTGGTCGGTATGTACAATGGAATATCACTCAGCCATGAAATCAATGTTATAAGGCTAGTAGCAGCATGATGAGTGGATTTAGGTACGACGATTCTAAGTGAAATAAGTCACACAGAAAAGGACACTTCTCATAAGGTGTCACTTAAAGAGGGAATGTAAAAACCTTTACACTTGAAATGAATTACAAAACAGAACAGAGTCACACATGCAGAAAACACACTATGGCTGCTTAACGGGAAAGGTGAGGTGGGGTGATACATAAAACAAGAGTTTCAAATTAGCTCAGATACCGTTCCATAAACCCAATATGTAATAGACAAGACCTACTCCTTGCTCAGAGAACTGGACTCAACATGCCCGATTCACCGCACAAGAATATATCTGACTAGTAATAATCTTAAAACCTATGTATTGATATCTCTCTGTTAGTGTGTCAAGTGGGTGTAAAGCGGCATAAACACAGCCGTGAAAAGCAGCTAAACCCCATTATAAAAATAAATTACTTTTAAAAACCCATGAAACAAAGACAGTGAAAGAGAGAGAAATTCTTACACAATTCGTTCAGGGTCTGTGATGCCACCTGGATTGACCATATCTAGACCCACAACTGGATGAGACATAAGGGTGGACACTCTTGGGGCTGAGAGGTTTGGTGAGGTTGGGTGAGCAAACGCAGACCCTTTAAAGTAATACTGCGTGCTACCCATCGCATGGGTCCCAAATCTCCAGGTTCAAGGGCATCTTCCTACATCGAAAACATGCATGAGAAACCCAGAAGATGGTACACCGTGTGATGGGGAAAGGTTTCTAAAACGCACCTCATTTCTCATCTCCTTGTGCTCGGGTTCGCCATTCCAGCCACTTTACTAGCAATCTCCCCACTTGGAGCATCAGCACCTTTAACCTCCTGTTCCGTACAGGTTGCAATTTGTCCTGAGGATGAACGGGAAGACAGGGAACCAATGTGAGACTAGCTCTTGGTGTTGGGACAGGCACAGGTCACTCTATTTTCCCATCAGGAAGAAGAATTAACCACACGCTCAGCCTGCCCCCCGGAACCAGAACAGGGCCTGAAGCCATCCTGCGCTTTTGCGGCCAGCTCCCGAAAAAGCGAGTTGTAAAATGGAGCTTCAGGGCACTGCAACTCACAAACCTGCACAGTTATAAATGATAACTCTCGTCCACAAATATATTGAGGGAAGGCAAAGACGAGGAATTGAAATCAAGTCAGAATTGCCGGAAACAGATTTCAGGGGGTAGATTCGAATCGCCTCTAAAGCACATGAAAAGCAGCAAAACGTTGACAATGATGCCCTTGGCCAAAAAGGGCGTATGCGTTTTTTCCTGAATATATTCAGGAAAAAACGCATACGCCCTTTTTGGCCAACCAAGCAACCTGGAAAGGCAAATCAGCGCTACAAAGAACTCTCGCTTCCCATCGGTCAAAAGGGCCATGCTGAAAAAAGTGTCAAAACCAGAAATGCAGGAAAGGCCATGGAGAAATGGGAGCTTTGCTACACTGATGGGCGGGATGTAAATTGCCAACAGCCACTCTGGAGAAGTGTACGGTGTGTCCTGAAACATCTAAAAAACACAGCTTAGGGAGCATAGGGCACGCATGGGGGTATAAAGTGGGAAAATTAAAAATCAGCAAGACACAAGCACCCCAAAGTTTAGGGCTGCTCTGTTGACAAGGACCTCCACTTCATTCCACCTTAAATATCCCAGGAAAGCGAAAAATGGATACAAAAGTTGTGGTCGGTATGTACAATGGAATATCACTCAGCCATGAAATCAATGTTATAAGGCTAGTAGCAGCATGATGAGTGGATTTAGGTACGACGATTCTAAGTGAAATAAGTCACACAGAAAAGGACACTTCTCATAAGGTGTCACTTAAAGAGGGAATGTAAAAACCTTTACACTTGAAATGAATTACAAAACAGAACAGAGTCACACATGCAGAAAACACACTATGGCTGCTTAACGGGAAAGGTGAGGTGGGGTGATACATAAAACAAGAGTTTCAAATTAGCTCAGATACCGTTCCATAAACCCAATATGTAATAGACAAGACCTACTCCTTGCTCAGAGAACTGGACTCAACATGCCCGATTCACCGCACAAGAATATATCTGACTAGTAATAATCTTAAAACTTATGTATTGATATCTCTCTGTTAGTGTGTCAAGTGGGTGTAAAGCGGCATAAACACAGCCGTGAAAAGCAGCTAAACCCCATTATAAAAATAATTTACTTTTAAAAACCCATGAAACAAAGACAGTGAAAGAGAGAGAAATTCTTACACAATTCGTTCAGGGTCTGTGATGCCACCTGGATTGACCATATCTAGACCCACAACTGGATGAGACATAAGGGTGGACACTCTTGGGGCTGAGAGGTTTGGTGAGGTTGGGTGAGCAAACGCAGACCCTTTAAAGTAATACTGCGTGCTACCCATCGCATGGGTCCCAAATCTCCAGGTTCAAGGGCATCTTCCTACATCGAAAACATGCATGAGAAACCCAGAAGATGGTACACCGTGTGATGGGGAAAGGTTTCTAAAACGCACCTCATTTCTCATCTCCTTGTGCTCGGGTTCGCCATTCCAGCCACTTTACTAGCAATCTCCCCATTTGGAGCATCAGCACCTTTAACCTCCTGTTCCGTACAGGTTGCAATTTGTCCTGAGGATGAACGGGAAGACAGGGAACCAATGAGAGACTAGCTCTTGGTGTTGGGACAGGCACAGATCACTCTATTTTCCAATCAGGAAGAAGAATTAACCACACGCTCAGCCTGCCCCCCGGAACCAGAACAGGGCCTGAAGCCATCCTGCGCTTTTGCGGCCAGCTCCCGAAAAAGCGAGTTGTAAAATGGAGCTTCAGGGCACTGCAACTCACAAACCTGCACAGTTATAAATGATAACTCTCGTCCACAAATATATTGAGGGAAGGCAAAGATGAGGAATTGAAATCAAGGCAGAATTGCAGGAAACAGATTTCAGGAGGTAGATTCGAATCGCCTCTAAAGCACATGAAAAGCGGCAAAACGTTGACAATGATGCCCTTGGCCAAAAAGGGCGTATGCGTTTTTTCCTGAATATATTCAGGAAAAAACGCATACGCCCTTTTTGGCCAACCAAGCAACCTGGAAAGGCAAATCAGCGCTACAAAGAAGTCTCGCTTCCCATCGGTCAAAAGGGCCATGCTGAAAAAAGTTTCAAAACCAGAAATGCAGGACAGGCCATGGAGAAATGGGAGCCTTGCTACACTGATGGGCGGGATGTAAATTGCCAATAGCCACTCTGGAGAAGTGTACGGTGTGTCCTGAAACATCTAAAAAGCACAGCTTAGAGAGCATAGGGCACTTACACGCATGGGTGTATAAAGTGGGAAAATTAAAAATCAGCAAGACACAAGCACCCCAAAGTTTAGGGCTGCTCTGTTGACAAGGACCTCCACTTCATTCCACCTTAAATATCCCAGGAAAGCGAAAAATGGATAAAAAATTTGTGGTCCTTATGTACAATGGAATATCACTCAGCCATGAAATCAATGTCATAAGGCTAGTAGCAGCATGATGAGTGGATTTAGGTACGACGATTCTAAGTGAAATAAGTCACACAGAAAAGGACACTTCTCATAAGGTGTCACTTATAGAGGGAATGTAAAAACCGTTACACTTGAACTGAATTACAAAACAGAACAGAGTCACACATGCAGAAAACACACTATGGCTGCTAAACGGGAAAGGTGAGGTGGGGTGATACATAAAACAAGAGTTTCAAATTAGCTCAGATACCGTTCCATAAACCCAATATGTAATAGACAAGACCTACTCCTTGCTCAGAGAACTGGACTCAACACGCCCGATTCACCGCACAAGAATATATCTGACTAGTAATAATCTTAAAACCTATGTATTGATATCTCTCTGTTAGTGTGTCAAGTAGGTGTAAAGCGGCATAAACACAGCCGTGAAAAGCAGCTAAACCCCATTATAAAAATAAATTACTTTTAAAAACCCATGAAACAAAGACAGTGAAAGAGAGAGAAATTCTTACACAATTCGTTCAGGGTCTGTGATGCCACCTGGATTGACCATATCTAGACCCACAACTGGATGAGACATAAGGGTGGACACTCTTGTGGCTGATAGGTTTGGTGAGGTTGGGTGAGCAAACGCAGACCCTTTAAAGTAATACTGCGTGCTACCCATCGCATGGGTCCCAAATCTCCAGGTTCAAGGGCATCTTCCTACATCAAAAACATGCATGAGAAACCCAGAAGATGGTACACCGTGTGATGGGGAAAGGTTTCTAAAACGCACCTCGTTTCTCATCTCCTTGTGCTTGGGTTCGCCATTCCAGCCACTTTACTAGCAATCTCCCTACTTGGAGCATCAGCACCTTTAACCTCCTGTTCCATACAGGTTGCAATTTGTCCTGAGGATGAACGGGAAGACGGGGAACCAATGAGAGACTAGCTCTTGGTGTTGGGACAGGCACAGGTCACTCTATTTTCCCATCAGGAAGAAGAATTAACCACAGGCTCAGCCTGCCCCCTGGAACCAGAACAGGGCCTGAAGCCATCCTGCGCTTTTGCGGCCAGCTCCCGAAAAAGTGAGTTGTAAAATGGAGCTTCAGGGCACTGCAACCCACAAACCTGCACAGTTATAAATGATAACTCTCGTCCACAAATATATTGACGGAAGGCAAAGATGAGGAATTGAAATCAAGGCAGAATTGCAGGAAACAGATTTCAGGAGGTAGATTCGAATCGCCTCTAAAGCACATGAAAAGCGGCAAAACGTTGACAATGATGCCCTTGGCCAAAAAGGGCGTATGCGTTTTTTCCTGAATATATTCAGGAAAAAACGCATACGCCCTTTTTGGCCAACCAAGCAACCTGGAAAGGCAAATCAGCGCTACAAAGAAGTCTCGCTTCCCATCGGTCAAAAGGGCCATGCTGAAAAAAGTTTCAAAACCAGAAATGCAGGACAGGCCATGGAGAAATGGGAGCCTTGCTACACTGATGGGCGGGATGTAAATTGCCAATAGCCACTCTGGAGAAGTGTACGGTGTGTCCTGAAACATCTAAAAAGCACAGCTTAGAGAGCATAGGGCACTTACACGCATGGGTGTATAAAGTGGGAAAATTAAAAATCAGCAAGACACAAGCACCCCAAAGTTTAGGGCTGCTCTGTTGACAAGGACCTCCATTTCATTCCACCTTAAATATCCCAGGAAAGCGAAAAATGGATAAAAAATTTGTGGTCCTTATGTACAATGGAATATCACTCAGCCATGAAATCAATGTCATAAGGCTAGTAGCAGCATGATGAGTGGATTTAGGTACGACGATTCTAAGTGAAATAAGTCACACAGAAAAGGACACTTCTCATAAGGTGTCACTTATAGAGGGAATGTAAAAACCGTTACACTTGAACTGAATTACAAAACAGAACAGAGTCACACATGCAGAAAACACACTATGGCTGCTTAACGGGAAAGGTGAGGTGGGGTGATACATAAAACAAGAGTTTCAAATTAGCTCAGATACCGTTCCATAAACCCAATATGTAATAGACAAGACCTACTCCTTGCTCAGAGAACTGGACTCAACACGCCCGATTCACCGCACAAGAATATATCTGACTAGTAATAATCTTAAAACCTATGTATTGATATCTCTCTGTTAGTGTGTCAAGTAGGTGTAAAGCGGCATAAACACAGCCGTGAAAAGCAGCTAAACCCCATTATAAAAATAAATTACTTTTAAAAACCCATGAAACAAAGACAGTGAAAGAGAGAGAAATTCTTACACAATTCGTTCAGGGGCTGTGATGCAACCTGGATTGACCATATCTAGACCCACAGCTGGATGAGACATAAGGGTGGACACTCTTGGGGCTGAGAGGTTTGGTGAGGTTGGGTGAGCAAACGCAGACCCTTTAAAGTAATACTGCGTGCTACCCATCGCATGGGTCCCAAATCTCCAGGTTCAAGGGCATCTTCCTACATCAAAAACATGCATGAGAAACCCAGAAGATGGTACACCGTGTGATGGGGAAAGGTTTCTAAAACGCACCTCATTTCTCATCTCCTTGTGCTCGGGTTCGCCATTCCAGCCACTTTACTAGCAATCTCCCCACTTGGAGCATCAGCACCTTTAACCTCCTGTTCCGTACAGGTTGCAATTTGTCCTGAGGATGAACGGGAAGACAGGGAACCAATGTGAGACTAGCTCTTGGTGTTGGGACAGGCACAGGTCACTCTATTTTCCCATCAGGAAGAAGAATTAACCACACGCTCAGCCTGCCCCCCGGAACCAGAACAGGGCCTGAAGCCATCCTGCGCTTTTGCGGCCAGCTCCCGAAAAAGCGAGTTGTAAAATGGAGCTTCAGGGCACTGCAACTCACAAACCTGCACAGTTATAAATGATAACTCTCGTCCACAAATATATTGAGGGAAGGCAAAGACGAGGAATTGAAATCAAGTCAGAATTGCCGGAAACAGATTTCAGGAGGTAGATTCGAATCGCCTCTAAAGCACATGAAAAGCAGCAAAACGTTGACAATGATGCCCTTGGCCAAAAAGGGCGTATGCGTTTTTTCCTGAATATATTCAGGAAAAAACGCATACGCCCTTTTTGGCCAACCAAGCAACCTGGAAAGGCAAATCAGCGCTACAAAGAACTCTCGCTTCCCATCGGTCAAAAGGGCCATGCTGAAAAAAGTGTCAAAACCAGAAATGCAGGACAGGCCATGGAGAAATGGGAGCTTTGCTACACTGATGGGCGGGATGTAAATTGCCAACAGCCACTCTGGAGAAGTGTACGGTGTGTCCTGAAACATCTAAAAAACACAGCTTAGGGAGCATAGGGCACGCATGGGGGTATAAAGTGGGAAAATTAAAAATCAGCAAGACACAAGCACCCCAAAGTTTAGGGCTGCTCTGTTGACAAGGACCTCCACTTCATTCCACCTTAAATATCCCAGGAAAGCGAAAAATGGATACAAAAGTTGTGGTCGGTATGTACAATGGAATATCACTCAGCCATGAAATCAATGTTATAAGGCTAGTAGCAGCATGATGAGTGGATTTAGGTACGACGATTCTAAGTGAAATAAGTCACACAGAAAAGGACACTTCTCATAAGGTGTCACTTAAAGAGGGAATGTAAAAACCTTTACACTTGAAATGAATTACAAAACAGAACAGAGTCACACATGCAGAAAACACACTATGGCTGCTTAACGGGAAAGGTGAGGTGGGGTGATACATAAAACAAGAGTTTCAAATTAGCTCAGATACCGTTCCATAAACCCAATATGTAATAGACAAGACCTACTCCTTGCTCAGAGAACTGGACTCAACATGCCCGATTCACCGCACAAGAATATATCTGACTAGTAATAATCTTAAAACCTATGTATTGATATCTCTCTGTTAGTGTGTCAAGTGGGTGTAAAGCGGCATAAACACAGCCGTGAAAACAGCTAAACCCCATTATAAAAATAAATTACTTTTAAAAACCCATGAAACAAAGACAGTGAAAGAGAGAGAAATTCTTACACAATTCGTTCAGGGTCTGTGATGCCACCTGGATTGACCATATCTAGACCCACAACTGGATGAGACATAAGGGTGGACACTCTTGTGGCAGATAGGTTTGGTGATGTTGGGTGAGCAAACGCAGACCCTTTAAAGTAATACTGCGTGCTACCCATCGCATGGGTCCCAAATCTCCAGGTTCAAGGGCATCTTCCTACATCAAAAACATGCATGAGAAACCCAGAAGATGGTACACCGTGTGATGGGGAAAGGTTTCTAAAACGCACCTCATTTCTCATCTCCTTGTGCTCGGGTTCGCCATTCCAGCCACTTTACTAGCAATCTCCCCACTTGGAGCATCAGCACCTTTAACCTCCTGTTCCGTACAGGTTGCAATTTGTCCTGAGGATGAACGGGAAGACAGGGAACCAATGTGAGACTAGCTCTTGGTGTTGGGACAGGCACAGGTCACTCTATTTTCCCATCAGGAAGAAGAATTAACCACACGCTCAGCCTGCCCCCCGGAACCAGAACAGGGCCTGAAGCCATCCTGCGCTTTTGCGGCCAGCTCCCGAAAAAGCGAGTTGTAAAATGGAGCTTCAGGGCACTGCAACTCACAAACCTGCACAGTTATAAATGATAACTCTCGTCCACAAATATATTGAGGGAAGGCAAAGACGAGGAATTGAAATCAAGTCAGAATTGCCGGAAACAGATTTCAGGAGGTAGATTCGAATCGCCTCTAAAGCACATGAAAAGCAGCAAAACGTTGACAATGATGCCCTTGGCCAAAAAGGGCGTATGCGTTTTTTCCTGAATATATTCAGGAAAAAACGCATACGCCCTTTTTGGCCAACCAAGCAACCTGGAAAGGCAAATCAGCGCTACAAAGAACTCTCGCTTCCCATCGGTCAAAAGGGCCATGCTGAAAAAAGTGTCAAAACCAGAAATGCAGGACAGGCCATGGAGAAATGGGAGCTTTGCTACACTGATGGGCGGGATGTAAATTGCCAACAGCCACTCTGGAGAAGTGTACGGTGTGTCCTGAAACATCTAAAAAACACAGCTTAGGGAGCATAGGGCACGCATGGGGGTATAAAGTGGGAAAATTAAAAATCAGCAAGACACAAGCACCCCAAAGTTTAGGGCTGCTCTGTTGACAAGGACCTCCACTTCATTCCACCTTAAATATCCCAGGAAAGCGAAAAATGGATACAAAAGTTGTGGTCGGTATGTACAATGGAATATCACTCAGCCATGAAATCAATGTTATAAGGCTAGTAGCAGCATGATGAGTGGATTTAGGTACGACGATTCTAAGTGAAATAAGTCACACAGAAAAGGACACTTCTCATAAGGTGTCACTTAAAGAGGGAATGTAAAAACCTTTACACTTGAAATGAATTACAAAACAGAACAGAGTCACACATGCAGAAAACACACTATGGCTGCTTAACGGGAAAGGTGAGGTGGGGTGATACATAAAACAAGAGTTTCAAATTAGCTCAGATACCGTTCCATAAACCCAATATGTAATAGACAAGACCTACTCCTTGCTCAGAGAACTGGACTCAACATGCCCGATTCACCGCACAAGAATATATCTGACTAGTAATAATCTTAAAACCTATGTATTGATATCTCTCTGTTAGTGTGTCAAGTGGGTGTAAAGCGGCATAAACACAGCCGTGAAAACAGCTAAACCCCATTATAAAAATAAATTACTTTTAAAAACCCATGAAACAAAGACAGGGAAAGAGAGAGAAATTCTTACACAATTCGTTCAGGGTCTGTGATGCCACCTGGATTGACCATATCTAGACCCACAACTGGATGAGACATAAGGGTGGACACTCTTGTGGCAGATAGGTTTGGTGATGTTGGGTGAGCAAACGCAGACCCTTTAAAGTAATACTGCGTGCTACCCATCGCATGGGTCCCAAATCTCCAGGTTCAA
Source organism: Balaenoptera physalus (assembly GCF_965194825.1). NCBI lineage: Eukaryota > Metazoa > Chordata > Mammalia > Artiodactyla > Balaenopteridae > Balaenoptera > Balaenoptera physalus. The sequence goes on from NW_028126486.1 coordinate 1,132,862, forward strand.
GGGCATCTTCCTACATCAAAAACATGCATGAGAAACCCAGAAGATGGTACACCGTGTGATGGGGAAAGGTTTCTAAAACGCACCTCATTTCTCATCTCCTTGTGCTCGGGTTCGCCATTCCAGCCACTTTACTAGCAATCTCCCCACTTGGAGCATCAGCACCTTTAACCTCCTGTTCCGTACAGGTTGCAATTTGTCCTGAGGATGAACGGGAAGACAGGGAACCAATGTGAGACTAGCTCTTGGTGTTGGGACAGGCACAGGTCACTCTATTTTCCCATCAGGAAGAAGAATTAACCACACGCTCAGCCTGCCCCCCGGAACCAGAACAGGGCCTGAAGCCATCCTGCGCTTTTGCGGCCAGCTCCCGAAAAAGCGAGTTGTAAAATGGAGCTTCAGGGCACTGCAACTCACAAACCTGCACAGTTATAAATGATAACTCTCGTCCACAAATATATTGAGGGAAGGCAAAGACGAGGAATTGAAATCAAGTCAGAATTGCCGGAAACAGATTTCAGGGGGTAGATTCGAATCGCCTCTAAAGCACATGAAAAGCAGCAAAACGTTGACAATGATGCCCTTGGCCAAAAAGGGCGTATGCGTTTTTTCCTGAATATATTCAGGAAAAAACGCATACGCCCTTTTTGGCCAACCAAGCAACCTGGAAAGGCAAATCAGCGCTACAAAGAACTCTCGCTTCCCATCGGTCAAAAGGGCCATGCTGAAAAAAGTGTCAAAACCAGAAATGCAGGAAAGGCCATGGAGAAATGGGAGCTTTGCTACACTGATGGGCGGGATGTAAATTGCCAACAGCCACTCTGGAGAAGTGTACGGTGTGTCCTGAAACATCTAAAAAACACAGCTTAGGGAGCATAGGGCACGCATGGGGGTATAAAGTGGGAAAATTAAAAATCAGCAAGACACAAGCACCCCAAAGTTTAGGGCTGCTCTGTTGACAAGGACCTCCACTTCATTCCACCTTAAATATCCCAGGAAAGCGAAAAATGGATACAAAAGTTGTGGTCGGTATGTACAATGGAATATCACTCAGCCATGAAATCAATGTTATAAGGCTAGTAGCAGCATGATGAGTGGATTTAGGTACGACGATTCTAAGTGAAATAAGTCACACAGAAAAGGACACTTCTCATAAGGTGTCACTTAAAGAGGGAATGTAAAAACCTTTACACTTGAAATGAATTACAAAACAGAACAGAGTCACACATGCAGAAAACACACTATGGCTGCTTAACGGGAAAGGTGAGGTGGGGTGATACATAAAACAAGAGTTTCAAATTAGCTCAGATACCGTTCCATAAACCCAATATGTAATAGACAAGACCTACTCCTTGCTCAGAGAACTGGACTCAACATGCCCGATTCACCGCACAAGAATATATCTGACTAGTAATAATCTTAAAACTTATGTATTGATATCTCTCTGTTAGTGTGTCAAGTGGGTGTAAAGCGGCATAAACACAGCCGTGAAAAGCAGCTAAACCCCATTATAAAAATAATTTACTTTTAAAAACCCATGAAACAAAGACAGTGAAAGAGAGAGAAATTCTTACACAATTCGTTCAGGGTCTGTGATGCCACCTGGATTGACCATATCTAGACCCACAACTGGATGAGACATAAGGGTGGACACTCTTGGGGCTGAGAGGTTTGGTGAGGTTGGGTGAGCAAACGCAGACCCTTTAAAGTAATACTGCGTGCTACCCATCGCATGGGTCCCAAATCTCCAGGTTCAAGGGCATCTTCCTACATCGAAAACATGCATGAGAAACCCAGAAGATGGTACACCGTGTGATGGGGAAAGGTTTCTAAAACGCACCTCATTTCTCATCTCCTTGTGCTCGGGTTCGCCATTCCAGCCACTTTACTAGCAATCTCCCCATTTGGAGCATCAGCACCTTTAACCTCCTGTTCCGTACAGGTTGCAATTTGTCCTGAGGATGAACGGGAAGACAGGGAACCAATGAGAGACTAGCTCTTGGTGTTGGGACAGGCACAGATCACTCTATTTTCCAATCAGGAAGAAGAATTAACCACACGCTCAGCCTGCCCCCCGGAACCAGAACAGGGCCTGAAGCCATCCTGCGCTTTTGCGGCCAGCTCCCGAAAAAGCGAGTTGTAAAATGGAGCTTCAGGGCACTGCAACTCACAAACCTGCACAGTTATAAATGATAACTCTCGTCCACAAATATATTGAGGGAAGGCAAAGATGAGGAATTGAAATCAAGGCAGAATTGCAGGAAACAGATTTCAGGAGGTAGATTCGAATCGCCTCTAAAGCACATGAAAAGCGGCAAAACGTTGACAATGATGCCCTTGGCCAAAAAGGGCGTATGCGTTTTTTCCTGAATATATTCAGGAAAAAACGCATACGCCCTTTTTGGCCAACCAAGCAACCTGGAAAGGCAAATCAGCGCTACAAAGAAGTCTCGCTTCCCATCGGTCAAAAGGGCCATGCTGAAAAAAGTTTCAAAACCAGAAATGCAGGACAGGCCATGGAGAAATGGGAGCCTTGCTACACTGATGGGCGGGATGTAAATTGCCAATAGCCACTCTGGAGAAGTGTACGGTGTGTCCTGAAACATCTAAAAAGCACAGCTTAGAGAGCATAGGGCACTTACACGCATGGGTGTATAAAGTGGGAAAATTAAAAATCAGCAAGACACAAGCACCCCAAAGTTTAGGGCTGCTCTGTTGACAAGGACCTCCACTTCATTCCACCTTAAATATCCCAGGAAAGCGAAAAATGGATAAAAAATTTGTGGTCCTTATGTACAATGGAATATCACTCAGCCATGAAATCAATGTCATAAGGCTAGTAGCAGCATGATGAGTGGATTTAGGTACGACGATTCTAAGTGAAATAAGTCACACAGAAAAGGACACTTCTCATAAGGTGTCACTTATAGAGGGAATGTAAAAACCGTTACACTTGAACTGAATTACAAAACAGAACAGAGTCACACATGCAGAAAACACACTATGGCTGCTAAACGGGAAAGGTGAGGTGGGGTGATACATAAAACAAGAGTTTCAAATTAGCTCAGATACCGTTCCATAAACCCAATATGTAATAGACAAGACCTACTCCTTGCTCAGAGAACTGGACTCAACACGCCCGATTCACCGCACAAGAATATATCTGACTAGTAATAATCTTAAAACCTATGTATTGATATCTCTCTGTTAGTGTGTCAAGTAGGTGTAAAGCGGCATAAACACAGCCGTGAAAAGCAGCTAAACCCCATTATAAAAATAAATTACTTTTAAAAACCCATGAAACAAAGACAGTGAAAGAGAGAGAAATTCTTACACAATTCGTTCAGGGTCTGTGATGCCACCTGGATTGACCATATCTAGACCCACAACTGGATGAGACATAAGGGTGGACACTCTTGTGGCTGATAGGTTTGGTGAGGTTGGGTGAGCAAACGCAGACCCTTTAAAGTAATACTGCGTGCTACCCATCGCATGGGTCCCAAATCTCCAGGTTCAAGGGCATCTTCCTACATCAAAAACATGCATGAGAAACCCAGAAGATGGTACACCGTGTGATGGGGAAAGGTTTCTAAAACGCACCTCGTTTCTCATCTCCTTGTGCTTGGGTTCGCCATTCCAGCCACTTTACTAGCAATCTCCCTACTTGGAGCATCAGCACCTTTAACCTCCTGTTCCATACAGGTTGCAATTTGTCCTGAGGATGAACGGGAAGACGGGGAACCAATGAGAGACTAGCTCTTGGTGTTGGGACAGGCACAGGTCACTCTATTTTCCCATCAGGAAGAAGAATTAACCACAGGCTCAGCCTGCCCCCTGGAACCAGAACAGGGCCTGAAGCCATCCTGCGCTTTTGCGGCCAGCTCCCGAAAAAGTGAGTTGTAAAATGGAGCTTCAGGGCACTGCAACCCACAAACCTGCACAGTTATAAATGATAACTCTCGTCCACAAATATATTGACGGAAGGCAAAGATGAGGAATTGAAATCAAGGCAGAATTGCAGGAAACAGATTTCAGGAGGTAGATTCGAATCGCCTCTAAAGCACATGAAAAGCGGCAAAACGTTGACAATGATGCCCTTGGCCAAAAAGGGCGTATGCGTTTTTTCCTGAATATATTCAGGAAAAAACGCATACGCCCTTTTTGGCCAACCAAGCAACCTGGAAAGGCAAATCAGCGCTACAAAGAAGTCTCGCTTCCCATCGGTCAAAAGGGCCATGCTGAAAAAAGTTTCAAAACCAGAAATGCAGGACAGGCCATGGAGAAATGGGAGCCTTGCTACACTGATGGGCGGGATGTAAATTGCCAATAGCCACTCTGGAGAAGTGTACGGTGTGTCCTGAAACATCTAAAAAGCACAGCTTAGAGAGCATAGGGCACTTACACGCATGGGTGTATAAAGTGGGAAAATTAAAAATCAGCAAGACACAAGCACCCCAAAGTTTAGGGCTGCTCTGTTGACAAGGACCTCCATTTCATTCCACCTTAAATATCCCAGGAAAGCGAAAAATGGATAAAAAATTTGTGGTCCTTATGTACAATGGAATATCACTCAGCCATGAAATCAATGTCATAAGGCTAGTAGCAGCATGATGAGTGGATTTAGGTACGACGATTCTAAGTGAAATAAGTCACACAGAAAAGGACACTTCTCATAAGGTGTCACTTATAGAGGGAATGTAAAAACCGTTACACTTGAACTGAATTACAAAACAGAACAGAGTCACACATGCAGAAAACACACTATGGCTGCTTAACGGGAAAGGTGAGGTGGGGTGATACATAAAACAAGAGTTTCAAATTAGCTCAGATACCGTTCCATAAACCCAATATGTAATAGACAAGACCTACTCCTTGCTCAGAGAACTGGACTCAACACGCCCGATTCACCGCACAAGAATATATCTGACTAGTAATAATCTTAAAACCTATGTATTGATATCTCTCTGTTAGTGTGTCAAGTAGGTGTAAAGCGGCATAAACACAGCCGTGAAAAGCAGCTAAACCCCATTATAAAAATAAATTACTTTTAAAAACCCATGAAACAAAGACAGTGAAAGAGAGAGAAATTCTTACACAATTCGTTCAGGGGCTGTGATGCAACCTGGATTGACCATATCTAGACCCACAGCTGGATGAGACATAAGGGTGGACACTCTTGGGGCTGAGAGGTTTGGTGAGGTTGGGTGAGCAAACGCAGACCCTTTAAAGTAATACTGCGTGCTACCCATCGCATGGGTCCCAAATCTCCAGGTTCAAGGGCATCTTCCTACATCAAAAACATGCATGAGAAACCCAGAAGATGGTACACCGTGTGATGGGGAAAGGTTTCTAAAACGCACCTCATTTCTCATCTCCTTGTGCTCGGGTTCGCCATTCCAGCCACTTTACTAGCAATCTCCCCACTTGGAGCATCAGCACCTTTAACCTCCTGTTCCGTACAGGTTGCAATTTGTCCTGAGGATGAACGGGAAGACAGGGAACCAATGTGAGACTAGCTCTTGGTGTTGGGACAGGCACAGGTCACTCTATTTTCCCATCAGGAAGAAGAATTAACCACACGCTCAGCCTGCCCCCCGGAACCAGAACAGGGCCTGAAGCCATCCTGCGCTTTTGCGGCCAGCTCCCGAAAAAGCGAGTTGTAAAATGGAGCTTCAGGGCACTGCAACTCACAAACCTGCAGAGTTATAAATGATAACTCTCGTCCACAAATATATTGAGGGAAGGCAAAGACGAGGAATTGAAATCAAGTCAGAATTGCCGGAAACAGATTTCAGGAGGTAGATTCGAATCGCCTCTAAAGCACATGAAAAGCAGCAAAACGTTGACAATGATGCCCTTGGCCAAAAAGGGCGTATGCGTTTTTTCCTGAATATATTCAGGAAAAAACGCATACGCCCTTTTTGGCCAACCAAGCAACCTGGAAAGGCAAATCAGCGCTACAAAGAACTCTCGCTTCCCATCGGTCAAAAGGGCCATGCTGAAAAAAGTGTCAAAACCAGAAATGCAGGACAGGCCATGGAGAAATGGGAGCTTTGCTACACTGATGGGCGGGATGTAAATTGCCAACAGCCACTCTGGAGAAGTGTACGGTGTGTCCTGAAACATCTAAAAAACACAGCTTAGGGAGCATAGGGCACGCATGGGGGTATAAAGTGGGAAAATTAAAAATCAGCAAGACACAAGCACCCCAAAGTTTAGGGCTGCTCTGTTGACAAGGACCTCCACTTCATTCCACCTTAAATATCCCAGGAAAGCGAAAAATGGATACAAAAGTTGTGGTCGGTATGTACAATGGAATATCACTCAGCCATGAAATCAATGTTATAAGGCTAGTAGCAGCATGATGAGTGGATTTAGGTACGACGATTCTAAGTGAAATAAGTCACACAGAAAAGGACACTTCTCATAAGGTGTCACTTAAAGAGGGAATGTAAAAACCTTTACACTTGAAATGAATTACAAAACAGAACAGAGTCACACATGCAGAAAACACACTATGGCTGCTTAACGGGAAAGGTGAGGTGGGGTGATACATAAAACAAGAGTTTCAAATTAGCTCAGATACCGTTCCATAAACCCAATATGTAATAGACAAGACCTACTCCTTGCTCAGAGAACTGGACTCAACATGCCCGATTCACCGCACAAGAATATATCTGACTAGTAATAATCTTAAAACCTATGTATTGATATCTCTCTGTTAGTGTGTCAAGTGGGTGTAAAGCGGCATAAACACAGCCGTGAAAACAGCTAAACCCCATTATAAAAATAAATTACTTTTAAAAACCCATGAAACAAAGACAGTGAAAGAGAGAGAAATTCTTACACAATTCGTTCAGGGTCTGTGATGCCACCTGGATTGACCATATCTAGACCCACAACTGGATGAGACATAAGGGTGGACACTCTTGTGGCAGATAGGTTTGGTGATGTTGGGTGAGCAAACGCAGACCCTTTAAAGTAATACTGCGTGCTACCCATCGCATGGGTCCCAAATCTCCAGGTTCAAGGGCATCTTCCTACATCAAAAACATGCATGAGAAACCCAGAAGATGGTACACCGTGTGATGGGGAAAGGTTTCTAAAACGCACCTCATTTCTCATCTCCTTGTGCTCGGGTTCGCCATTCCAGCCACTTTACTAGCAATCTCCCCACTTGGAGCATCAGCACCTTTAACCTCCTGTTCCGTACAGGTTGCAATTTGTCCTGAGGATGAACGGGAAGACAGGGAACCAATGTGAGACTAGCTCTTGGTGTTGGGACAGGCACAGGTCACTCTATTTTCCCATCAGGAAGAAGAATTAACCACACGCTCAGCCTGCCCCCCGGAACCAGAACAGGGCCTGAAGCCATCCTGCGCTTTTGCGGCCAGCTCCCGAAAAAGCGAGTTGTAAAATGGAGCTTCAGGGCACTGCAACTCACAAACCTGCACAGTTATAAATGATAACTCTCGTCCACAAATATATTGAGGGAAGGCAAAGACGAGGAATTGAAATCAAGTCAGAATTGCTGGAAACAGATTTCAGGAGGTAGATTCGAATCGCCTCTAAAGCACATGAAAAGCAGCAAAACGTTGACAATGATGCCCTTGGCCAAAGAGGGCGTATGCGTTTTTTCCTGAATATATTCAGGAAAAAACGCATACGCCCTTTTTGGCCAACCAAGCAACCTGGAAAGGCAAATCAGCGCTACAAAGAACTCTCGCTTCCCATCGGTCAAAAGGGCCATGCTGAAAAAAGTGTCAAAACCAGAAATGCAGGACAGGCCATGGAGAAATGGGAGCTTTGCTACACTGATGGGCGGGATGTAAATTGCCAACAGCCACTCTGGAGAAGTGTACGGTGTGTCCTGAAACATCTAAAAAACACAGCTTAGGGAGCATAGGGCACATTGGGGGTATAAAGTGGGAAAATTAAAAATCAGCAAGACGCAAGCACCCCAAAGTTTAGGGCTGCTCTGTTGACAAGGACCTCCACTTCATTCCACCTTAAATATCCCAGGAAAGCGAAAAATGGATACAAAAGTTGTGGTCGGTATGTACAATGGAATATCACTCAGCCATGAAATCAATGTTATAAGGCTAGTAGCAGCATGATGAGTGGATTTAGGTACGACGATTCTAAGTGAAATAAGTCACACAGAAAAGGACACTTCTCATAAGGTGTCACTTAAAGAGGGAATGTAAAAACCTTTACACTTGAAATGAATTACAAAACAGAACAGAGTCACACATGCAGAAAACACACTATGGCTGCTTAACGGGAAAGGTGAGGTGGGGTGATACATAAAACAAGAGTTTCAAATTAGCTCAGATACCGTTCCATAAACCCAATATGTAATAGACAAGACCTACTCCTTGCTCAGAGAACTGGACTCAACATGCCCGATTCACCGCACAAGAATATATCTGACTAGTAATAATCTTAAAACCTATGTATTGATATCTCTCTGTTAGTGTGTCAAGTGGGTGTAAAGCGGCATAAACACAGCCGTGAAAAGCAGCTAAACCCCATTATAAAAATAAATTACTTTTAAAAACCCATGAAACAAAGACAGTGAAAGAGAGAGAAATTCTTACACAATTCGTTCAGGGTCTGTGATGCCACCTGGATTGACCATATCTAGACCCACAACTGGATGAGACATAAGGGTGGACACTCTTGGGGCTGAGAGGTTTGGTGAGGTTGGGTGAGCAAACGCAGACCCTTTAAAGTAATACTGCGTGCTACCCATCGCATGGGTCCCAAATCTCCAGGTTCAAGGGCATCTTCCTACATCAAAAACATGCATGAGAAACCCAGAAGATGGTACACCGTGTGATGGGGAAAGGTTTCTAAAACGCACCTCATTTCTCATCTCCTTGTGCTCGGGTTCGCCATTCCAGCCACTTTACTAGCAATCTCCCCACTTGGAGCATCAGCACCTTTAACCTCCTGTTCCGTACAGGTTGCAATTTGTCCTGAGGATGAACGGGAAGACAGGGAACCAATGTGAGACTAGCTCTTGGTGTTGGGACAGGCACAGGTCACTCTATTTTCCCATCAGGAAGAAGAATTAACCACACGCTCAGCCTGCCCCCCGGAACAAGAACAGGGCCTGAAGCCATCCTGCGCTTTTGCGGCCAGCTCCCGAAAAAGCGAGTTGTAAAATGGAGCTTCAGGGCACTGCAACTCACAAACCTGCACAGTTATAAATGATAACTCTCGTCCACAAATATATTGAGGGAAGGCAAAGACGAGGAATTGAAATCAAGTCAGAATTGCCGGAAACAGATTTCAGGGGGTAGATTCGAATCGCCTCTAAAGCACATGAAAAGCAGCAAAACGTTGACAATGATGCCCTTGGCCAAAAAGGGCGTATGCGTTTTTTCCTGAATATATTCAGGAAAAAACGCATACGCCCTTTTTGGCCAACCAAGCAACCTGGAAAGGCAAATCAGCGCTACAAAGAACTCTCGCTTCCCATCGGTCAAAAGGGCCATGCTGAAAAAAGTGTCAAAACCAGAAATGCAGGAAAGGCCATGGAGAAATGGGAGCTTTGCTACACTGATGGGTGGGATGTAAATTGCCAACAGCCACTCTGGAGAAGTGTACGGTGTGTCCTGAAACATCTAAAAAACACAGCTTAGGGAGCATAGGGCACGCATGGGGGTATAAAGTGGGAAAATTAAAAATCAGCAAGACACAAGCACCCCAAAGTTTAGGGCTGCTCTGTTGACAAGGACCTCCACTTCATTCCACCTTAAATATCCCAGGAAAGCGAAAAATGGATACAAAAGTTGTGGTCGGTATGTACAATGGAATATCACTCAGCCATGAAATCAATGTTATAAGGCTAGTAGCAGCATGATGAGTGGATTTAGGTACGACGATTCTAAGTGAAATAAGTCACACAGAAAAGGACACTTCTCATAAGGTGTCACTTAAAGAGGGAATGTAAAAACCTTTACACTTGAAATGAATTACAAAACAGAACAGAGTCACACATGCAGAAAACACACTATGGCTGCTTAACGGGAAAGGTGAGGTGGGGTGATACATAAAACAAGAGTTTCAAATTAGCTCAGATACCGTTCCATAAACCCAATATGTAATAGACAAGACCTACTCCTTGCTCAGAGAACTGGACTCAACATGCCCGATTCACCGCACAAGAATATATCTGACTAGTAATAATCTTAAAACTTATGTATTGATATCTCTCTGTTAGTGTGTCAAGTGGGTGTAAAGCGGCATAAACACAGCCGTGAAAAGCAGCTAAACCCCATTATAAAAATAATTTACTTTTAAAAACCCATGAAACAAAGACAGTGAAAGAGAGAGAAAATCTTACACAATTCGTTCAGGGTCTGTGATGCCACCTGGATTGACCATATCTAGACCCACAACTGGATGAGACATAAGGGTGGACACTCTTGGGGCTGAGAGGTTTGGTGAGGTTGGGTGAGCAAACGCAGACCCTTTAAAGTAATACTGCGTGCTACCCATCGCATGGGTCCCAAATCTCCAGGTTCAAGGGCATCTTCCTACATCGAAAACATGCATGAGAAACCCAGAAGATGGTACACCGTGTGATGGGGAAAGGTTTCTAAAACGCACCTCATTTCTCATCTCCTTGTGCTCGGGTTCGCCATTCCAGCCACTTTACTAGCAATCTCCCCATTTGGAGCATCAGCACCTTTAACCTCCTGTTCCGTACAGGTTGCAATTTGTCCTGAGGATGAACGGGAAGACAGGGAACCAATGAGAGACTAGCTCTTGGTGTTGGGACAGGCACAGATCACTCTATTTTCCAATCAGGAAGAAGAATTAACCACACGCTCAGCCTGCCCCCCGGAACCAGAACAGGGCCTGAAGCCATCCTGCGCTTTTGCGGCCAGCTCCCGAAAAAGCGAGTTGTAAAATGGAGCTTCAGGGCACTGCAACTCACAAACCTGCACAGTTATAAATGATAACTCTCGTCCACAAATATATTGAGGGAAGGCAAAGATGAGGAATTGAAATCAAGGCAGAATTGCAGGAAACAGATTTCAGGAGGTAGATTCGAATCGCCTCTAAAGCACATGAAAAGCGGCAAAACGTTGACAATGATGCCCTTGGCCAAAAAGGGCGTATGCGTTTTTTCCTGAATATATTCAGGAAAAAACGCATACGCCCTTTTTGGCCAACCAAGCAACCTGGAAAGGCAAATCAGCGCTACAAAGAAGTCTCGCTTCCCATCGGTCAAAAGGGCCATGCTGAAAAAAGTTTCAAAACCAGAAATGCAGGACAGGCCATGGAGAAATGGGAGCCTTGCTACACTGATGGGCGGGATGTAAATTGCCAATAGCCACTCTGGAGAAGTGTACGGTGTGTCCTGAAACATCTAAAAAGCACAGCTTAGAGAGCATAGGGCACTTACACGCATGGGTGTATAAAGTGGGAAAATTAAAAATCAGCAAGACACAAGCACCCCAAAGTTTAGGGCTGCTCTGTTGACAAGGACCTCCACTTCATTCCACCTTAAATATCCCAGGAAAGCGAAAAATGGATAAAAAATTTGTGGTCCTTATGTACAATGGAATATCACTCAGCCATGAAATCAATGTCATAAGGCTAGTAGCAGCATGATGAGTGGATTTAGGTACGACGATTCTAAGTGAAATAAGTCACACAGAAAAGGACACTTCTCATAAGGTGTCACTTATAGAGGGAATGTAAAAACCGTTACACTTGAACTGAATTACAAAACAGAACAGAGTCACACATGCAGAAAACACACTATGGCTGCTAAACGGGAAAGGTGAGGTGGGGTGATACATAAAACAAGAGTTTCAAATTAGCTCAGATACCGTTCCATAAACCCAATATGTAATAGACAAGACCTACTCCTTGCTCAGAGAACTGGACTCAACACGCCCGATTCACCGCACAAGAATATATCTGACTAGTAATAATCTTAAAACCTATGTATTGATATCTCTCTGTTAGTGCGTCAAGTAGGTGTAAAGGGGCATAAACACAGCCGTGAAAAGCAGCTAAACCCCATTATAAACATAAATTACTTTTAAAAACCCATGAAACAAAGACAGTGAAAGAGAGAGAAATTCTTACACAATTCGTTCAGGGGCTGTGATGCAACCTGGATTGACCATATCTAGACCCACAGCTGGATGAGACATAAGGGTGGACACTCTTGGGGCTGAGAGGTTTGGTGAGGTTGGGTGAGCAAACGCAGACCCTTTAAAGTAATACTGCATGCTACCCATCGCATGGGTCCCAAATCTCCAGGTTCAAGGGCATCTTCCTACATCGAAAACATGCATGAGAAACCCAGAAGATGGTACACCGTGTGATGGGGAAAGGTTTCTAAAACGCACCTCATTTCTCATCTCCTTGTGATCGGGTTCGCCATTCCAGCCACTTTACTAGCAATCTTCCCACTTGGAGCATCAGCACCTTTAACCTCCTGTTCCGTACAGGTTGCAATTTGTCCTGAGAATGAACGGGAAGACAGGGAACCAATGAGAGACTAGCTCTTGGTGTTGGGACAGGCACAGGTCACTCTATTTTCCCATCAGGAAGAAGAATTAACCACACGCTCAGCCTGCCCCCCGGAACCAGAACAGGGCCTGAAGCCATCCTGCGCTTTTGCGGCCAGCTCCCGAAAAAGCGAGTTGTAAAATGGAGCTTCAGGGCACTGCAACCCACAAACCTGCACAGTTATAAATGATAACTCTCGTCCACAAATAGATTGAGGGAAGGCAAAGATGAGGAATTGAAATCAAGGCAGAATTGCAGGAAACAGATTTCAGGAGGTAGATTCGAATCGCCTCTAAAGCACATGAAAAGCGGCAAAACGTTGACAATGATGCCCTTGGCCAAAAAGGGCGTATGCGTTTTTTCCTGAATATATTCAGGAAAAAACGCATACGCCCTTTTTGGCCAACCAAGCAACCTGTAAAGGCAAATCAACGCTACAAAGAAGTCTCGCTTCCCATCGGTTAAAAGGGCCATGCTGAAAAAAGTTTCAAAACCAGAAATGCAGGACAGGCCATGGAGAAATGGGAGTCTTGCTACACTGATGGGCGGGATGTAAATTGCCAATAGCCACTCTGGAGAAGTGTACGGTGTGTCCTGAAACATCTAAAAAACACAGCTTAGAGAGCATAGGGCACTTCCACGCATGGGTGTATAAAGTGGGAAAATTAAAAATCAGCAAGACACAAGCACCCCAAAGTTTAGGGCTGCTCTGTTGACAAGGACCTCCACTTCATTCCACCTTAAATATCCCAGGAAAGCGAAAAATGGATAAAAAATTTGTGGTCCTTATGTACAATGGAATATCACTCAGCCATGAAATCAATGTCATAAGGCTAGTAGCAGCATGATGAGTGGATTTAGGTACGACGATTCTAAGTGAAATAAGTCACACAGAAAAGGACACTTCTCATAAGGTGTCACTTATAGAGGGAATGTAAAAACCGTTACGCTTAAACTGAATTACAAAACAGAACAGAGTCACACATGCAGAAAACACACTATGGCTGCTAAACGGGAAAGGTGAGGTGGGGTGATACATAAAACAAGAGTTTCAAATTAGCTCAGATACCGTTCCATAAACCCAATATGTAATAGACAAGGCCTACTCCTTGCTCAGAGAACTGGACTCAACACGCCCGATTCACCGCACAAGAATATATCTGACTAGTAATAATCTTAAAACCTATGTATTGATATCTCTCTGTTAGTGCGTCAAGTAGGTGTAAAGCGGCATAAACACAGCCGTTAAAAGCAGCTAAACCCCATTATAAACATAAATTACTTTTAAAAACCCATGAAACAAAGACAGTGAAAGAGAGAGAAATTCTTACACAATTCGTTCAGGGGCTGTGATGCAACCTGGATTGACCATATCTAGACCCACAGCTGGATGAGACATAAGGGTGGACACTCTTGGGGCTGAGAGGTTTGGTGAGGTTGGGTGAGCAAACGCAGACCCTTTAAAGTAATACTGTGTGCTACCCATCGCATGGGTCCCAAATCTCCAGGTTCAAGGGCATCTTCCTACATCGAAAACATGCATGAGAAACCCAGAAGATGGTACACCGTGTGATGGGGAAAGGTTTCTAAAACGCACCTCATTTCTCATCTCCTTGTGCTCGGGTTCGCCATTCCAGCCACTTTACTAGCAATCTCCCCATTTGGAGCATCAGCACCTTTAACCTCCTGTTCCGTACAGGTTGCAATTTGTCCTGAGGATGAACGGGAAGACAGGGAACCAATGAGAGACTAGCTCTTGGTGTTGGGACAGGCACAGATCACTCTATTTTCCAATCAGGAAGAAGAATTAACCACACGCTCAGCCTGTCCCCCGGAATCAGAACAGGGCCTGAAGCCATCCTGCGCTTTTGCGGCCAGCTCCCGAAAAAGCGAGTTGTAAAATGGAGCTTCAGGGCACTGCAACCCACAAACCTGCACAGTTATAAATGATAACTCTCGTCCACAAATATATTGAGGGAAGGCAAAGATGAGGAATTGAAATCAAGGCAGAATTGCAGGAAACAGATTTCAGGAGGTAGATTCGAATCGCCTCTAAAGCACATGAAAAGCGGCAAAACGTTTACAATGATGCCCTTGGCCAAAAAGGGCGTATGCGATTTTTCCTGAATATATTCATGAAAAAACGCATACGCACTTTTTGGCCAACCAAGCAACCTGGAAATGCAAATCAGCGCTACAAGAAGTCTCGCTTCTCATCGGTCAAAAGGGCCATGCTGAAAAAAGTGTCAAAACCAGAAATGCAGGACAGGCCATGGAGAAATGGGAGCTTTGCTACACTGATGGGCGGGATGTAAATTGCCAACAGCCACTCTGGAGAAGTGTACGGTGTGTCCTGAAACATCTAAAAACACAGCTTAGAGAGCATAGGGCACTTCCACGCATGGGGGGATAAAGTGGGAAAATTAAAAATCAGCAAGACACAAGCACCCCAAAGTTTAGGGCTGCTCTGTTGACAAGGACCTCCACTTCATTCCACCTTAAATATCCCAGGAAAGCGAAAAATGGATAAAAAATTTGTGGTCCTTATGTACAATGGAATATCACTCAGCCATGAAATCAATGTCATAAGGCTAGTAGCAGCATGATGAGTGGATTTAGGTACGACGATTCTAAGTGAAATAAGTCACACAGAAAAGGACACTTCTCATAAGGTGTCACTTATAGAGGGAATGTAAAAACCGTTACACTTGAACTGAATTACAAAACAGAACAGAGTCACACATGCAGAAAACACACTATGGCTGCTAAACGGGAAAGGTGAGGTGGGGTGATACATAAAACAAGAGTTTCAAATTAGCTCAGATACCGTTCCATAAACCCAATATGTAATAGACAAGACCTACTCCTTGCTCAGAGAACTGGACTCAACACGCCCGATTCACCGCACAAGAATATATCTGACTAGTAATAATCTTAAAACCTATGTATTGATATCTCTCTGTTAGTGCGTCAAGTAGGTGTAAAGGGGCATAAACACAGCCGTGAAAAGCAGCTAAACCCCATTATAAACATAAATTACTTTTAAAAACCCATGAAACAAAGACAGTGAAAGAGAGAGAAATTCTTACACAATTCGTTCAGGGGCTGTGATGCAACCTGGATTGACCATATCTAGACCCACAGCTGGATGAGACATAAGGGTGGACACTCTTGGGGCTGAGAGGTTTGGTGAGGTTGGGTGAGCAAACGCAGACCCTTTAAAGTAATACTGCGTGCTACCCATCGCATGGGTCCCAAATCTCCAGGTTCAAGGGCATCTTCCTACATCGAAAATATGCATGAGAAACCCAGAAGATGGTACACCGTGTGATCGGGAAAGGTTTCTAAAACGCACCTCATTTCTCATCTCCTTGTGCTCGGGTTCGCCATTCCAGCCACTTTACTAGCAATCTTCCCACTTGGAGCATCAGCACCTTTAACCTCCTGTTCCGTACAGGTTGCAATTTGTCCTTAGAATGAACGGGAAGACAGGGAACCAATGAGAGACTAGCTCTTGGTGTTGGGACAGGCACAGGTCACTCTATTTTCCCATCAGGAAGAAGAATTAACCACACGCTCAGCCTGCCCCCCGGAACCAGAACAGGGCCTGAAGCCATCCGGCGCTTTTGCGGCCAGCTCCCGAAAAAGCGAGTTGTAAAATGGAGCTTCAGGGCACTGCAACCCACAAACCTGCACAGTTATAAATGATAACTCTCATCCACAAATAGATTGAGGGAAGGCAAAGATGAGGAATTGAAATCAAGGCAGAATTGCAGGAAACAGATTTCAGGAGGTAGATTCGAATCGCCTCTAAAGCACATGAAAAGCGGCAAAACGTTGACAATGATGCCCTTGGCCAAAAAGGCGTATGCGATTTTTCCTGAATATATTCAGGAAGAAACGCATACGCACTTTTTGGCCAACCAAGCAACCTGGAAATGCAAATCAGCGCTACAAGAAGTCTCGCTTCTCATCGGTCAAAAGGGCCGTGCTGAAAAAAGTGTCAAAACCAGAAATGCAGGACAGGCCATGGAGAAATGGGAGCTTTGCTACACTGATGGGCGGGATGTAAATTGCCAACAGCCACTCTGGAGAAGTGTACGGTGTGTCCTGAAACATCTAAAAACACAGCTTAGAGAGCATAGGGCACTTCCACGCATGGGGGGATAAAGTGGGAAAATTAAAAATCAGCAAGACACAAGCACCCCAAAGTTTAGGGCTGCTCTGTTGACAAGGACCTCCACTTCATTCCACCTTAAATATCCCAGGAAAGCGAAAAATGGATAAAATATTTGTGGTCCTTATGTACAATGGAATATCACTCAGCCATGAAATCAATGTCATAAGGCTAGTAGCAGCATGATGAGTGGATTTAGGTACGACGATTCTATGTGAAATAAGTCACACAGAAAACGACACTTCTCATAAGGTGTCACTTATAGAGGGAATGTAAAAACCGTTACACTTGAACTGAATTACAAAACAGAACAGAGTCACACATGCAGAAAAGACACTATGGCTGCTAAACGGGAAAGGTGAGGTGGGGTGATACATAAAACAAGAGTTTCAAATTAGCTCAGATACCGTTCCATAAACCCAATATGTAATAGACAAGACCTACTCCTTGCTCAGAGAACTGGACTCAACACGCCCGATTCACCGCACAAGAATATATCTGACTAGTAATAATCTTAAAACCTATGTATTGATATCTCTCTGTTAGTGCGTCAAGTAGGTGTAAAGGGGCATAAACACAGCCGTGAAAAGCAGCTAAACCCCATTATAAACATAAATTACTTTTAAAAACCCATGAAACAAAGACAGTGAAAGAGAGAGAAATTCTTACACAATTCGTTCAGGGGCTGTGATGCAACCTGGATTGACCATATCTAGACCCACAGCTGGATGAGACATAAGGGTGGACACTCTTGGGGCTGAGAGGTTTGGTGAGGTTGGGTGAGCAAACGCAGACCCTTTAAAGTAATACTGCGTGCTACCCATCGCATGGGTCCCAAATCTCCAGGTTCAAGGGCATCTTCCTACATCGAAAATATGCATGAGAAACCCAGAAGATGGTACACCGTGTGATCGGGAAAGGTTTCTAAAACGCACCTCATTTCTCATCTCCTTGTGCTCGGGTTCGCCATTCCAGCCACTTTACTAGCAATCTTCCCACTTGGAGCATCAGCACCTTTAACCTCCTGTTCCGTACAGGTTGCAATTTGTCCTGAGAATGAACGGGAAGACAGGGAACCAATGAGAGACTAGCTCTTGGTGTTGGGACAGGCACAGGTCACTCTATTTTCCCATCAGGAAGAAGAATTAACCACACGCTCAGCCTGCCCCCCGGAACCATAACAGGGCCTGAAGCCATCCGGCGCTTTTGCGGCCAGCTCCCGAAAAAGCGAGTTGTAAAATGGAGCTTCAGGGCACTGCAACCCACAAACCTGCACAGTTATAAATGATAACTCTCGTCCACAAATAGATTGAGGGAAGGCAAAGATGAGGAATTGAAATCAAGGCAGAATTGCAGGAAACAGATTTCAGGAGGTAGATTCGAATCGCCTCTAAAGCACATGAAAAGCGGCAAAACGTTGACAATGATGCCCTTGGCCAAAAAGGCGTATGCGATTTTTCCTGAATATATTCAGGAAGAAACGCATACGCACTTTTTGGCCAACCAAGCAACCTGGAAATGCAAATCAGCGCTACAAGAAGTCTCGCTTCTCATCGGTCAAAAGGGCCGTGCTGAAAAAAGTGTCAAAACCAGAAATGCAGGACAGGCCATGGAGAAATGGGAGCTTTGCTACACTGATGGGCGGGATGTAAATTGCCAACAGCCACTCTGGAGAAGTGTACGGTGTGTCCTGAAACATCTAAAAACACAGCTTAGAGAGCATAGGGCACTTCCACGCATGGGGGGATAAAGTGGGAAAATTAAAAATCAGCAAGACACAAGCACCCCAAAGTTTAGGGCTGCTCTGTTGACAAGGACCTCCACTTCATTCCACCTTAAATATCCCAGGAAAGCGAAAAATGGATAAAATATTTGTGGTCCTTATGTACAATGGAATATCACTCAGCCATGAAATCAATGTCATAAGGCTAGTAGCAGCATGATGAGTGGATTTAGGTACGACGATTCTATGTGAAATAAGTCACACAGAAAACGACACTTCTCATAAGGTGTCACTTATAGAGGGAATGTAAAGACCGTTACACTTGAACTGAATTACAAAACAGAACAGAGTCACACATGCAGAAAAGACACTATGGCTGCTAAACGGGAAAGGTGAGGTGGGGTGATACATAAAACAAGAGTTTCAAATTAGCTCAGATACCGTTCCATAAACCCAATATGTAATAGACAAGACCTACTCCTTGCTCAGAGAACTGGACTCAACACGCCCGATTCACCGCACAAGAATATATCTGACTAGTAATAATCTTAAAACCTATGTATTGATATCTCTCTGTTAGTGCGTCAAGTAGGTGTAAAGGGGCATAAACACAGCCGTGAAAAGCAGCTAAACCCCATTATAAACATAAATTACTTTTAAAAACCCATGAAACAAAGACAGTGAAAGAGAGAGAAATTCTTACACAATTCGTTCAGGGGCTGTGATGCAACCTGGATTGACCATATCTAGACCCACAGCTGGATGAGACATAAGGGTGGACACTCTTGGGGCTGAGAGGTTTGGTGAGGTTGGGTGAGCAAACGCAGACCCTTTAAAGTAATACTGCGTGCTACCCATCGCATGGGTCCCAAATCTCCAGGTTCAAGGGCATCTTCCTACATCGAAAATATGCATGAGAAACCCAGAAGATGGTACACCGTGTGATCGGGAAAGGTTTCTAAAACGCACCTCATTTCTCATCTCCTTGTGCTCGGGTTCGCCATTCCAGCCACTTTACTAGCAATCTTCCCACTTGGAGCATCAGCACCTTTAACCTCCTGTTCCGTACAGGTTGCAATTTGTCCTGAGAATGAACGGGAAGACAGGGAACCAATGAGAGACTAGCTCTTGGTGTTGGGACAGGCACAGGTCACTCTATTTTCCCATCAGGAAGAAGAATTAACCACACGCTCAGCCTGCCCCCCGGAACCAGAACAGGGCCTGAAGCCATCCGGCGCTTTTGCGGCCAGCTCCCGAAAAAGCGAGTTGTAAAATGGAGCTTCAGGGCACTGCAACCCACAAACCTGCACAGTTATAAATGATAACTCTCGTCCACAAATAGATTGAGGGAAGGCAAAGATGAGGAATTGAAATCAAGGCAGAATTGCAGGAAACAGATTTCAGGAGGTAGATTCGAATCGCCTCTAAAGCACATGAAAAGCGGCAAAACGTTGACAATGATGCCCTTGGCCAAAAAGGCGTATGCGATTTTTCCTGAATATATTCAGGAAGAAACGCATACGCACTTTTTGGCCAACCAAGCAACCTGGAAATGCAAATCAGCGCTACAAGAAGTCTCGCTTCTCATCGGTCAAAAGGGCCGTGCTGAAAAAAGTGTCAAAACCAGAAATGCAGGACAGGCCATGGAGAAATGGGAGCTTTGCTACACTGATGGGCGGGATGTAAATTGCCAACAGCCACTCTGGAGAAGTGTACGGTGTGTCCTGAAACATCTAAAAACACAGCTTAGAGAGCATAGGGCACTTCCACGCATGGGGGGATAAAGTGGGAAAATTAAAAATCAGCAAGACACAAGCACCCCAAAGTTTAGGGCTGCTCTGTTGACAAGGACCTCCACTTCATTCCACCTTAAATATCCCAGGAAAGCGAAAAATGGATAAAATATTTGTGGTCGTTATGTACAATGGAATATCACTCAGCCATGAAATCAATGTCATAAGGCTAGTAGCAGCATGATGAGTGGATTTAGGTATGACGATTCTAAGTGAAATAAGTCACACAGAAAACGACACTTCTCATAAGGTGTCACTTATAGAGGGAATGTAAAAACCGTTACACTTGAACTGAATTACAAAACAGAACAGAGTCACACATGCAGAAAAGACACTATGGCTGCTAAACGGGAAAGGTGAGGTGGGGTGATACATAAAACAAGAGTTTCAAATTAGCTCAGATACCGTTCCATAAACCCAATATGTAATAGACAAGACCTACTCCTTGCTCAGAGAACTGGACTCAACACGCCCGATTCACCGCACAAGAATATATCTGACTAGTAATAATCTTAAAACCTATGTATTGATATCTCTCTGTTAGTGCGTCAAGTAGGTGTAAAGGGGCATAAACACAGCCGTGAAAAGCAGCTAAACCCCATTATAAACATAAATTACTTTTAAAAACCCATGAAACAAAGACAGTGAAAGAGAGAGAAATTCTTACACAATTCGTTCAGGGGCTGTGATGCAACCTGGATTGACCATATCTAGACCCACAGCTGGATGAGACATAAGGGTGGACACTCTTGGGGCTGAGAGGTTTGGTGAGGTTGGGTGAGCAAACGCAGACCCTTTAAAGTAATACTGCGTGCTACCCATCGCATGGGTCCCAAATCTCCAGGTTCAAGGGCATCTTCCTACATCGAAAACATGCATGAGAAACCCAGAAGATGGTACACCGTGTGATGGGGAAAGGTTTCTAAAACGCACCTCATTTCTCATCTCCTTGTGCTCGGGTTCGCCATTCCAGCCACTTTACTAGCAATCTTCCCACTTGGAGCATCAGCACCTTTAACCTCCTGTTCCGTACAGGTTGCAATTTGTCCTGAGAATGAACGGGAAGACAGGGAACCAATGAGAGACTAGCTCTTGGTGTTGGGACAGGCACAGGTCACTCTATTTTCCCATCAGGAAGAAGAATTAACCACACGCTCAGCCTGCCCCCCGGAACCAGAACAGGGCCTGAAGCCATCCTGCGCTTTTGCGGCCAGCTCCCGAAAAAGCGAGTTGTAAAATGGAGCTTCAGGGCACTGCAACCCACAAACCTGCACAGTTATAAATGATAATTCTCGTCCACAAATAGATTGAGGGAAGGCAAAGATGAGGAATTGAAATCAAGGCAGAATTGCAGGAAACATTTCAGGAGGTAGATTCGAATCGCCTTTAAAGCACATGAAAAGCGGCAAAACGTTGACAATGATGCCCTTGGCCAAAAAGGGCGTATGCGTTTTTTCCTGAATATATTCAGGAAAAAACGCATACGCCCTTTTTGGCCAACCAAGCAACCTTGAAAGGCAAATCAACGCTACAAAGAAGTCTCGCTTCCCATCGGTCAAAAGGGCCATGCTGAAAAAAGTTTCAAAACCAGAAATGCAGGACAGGCCATGGAGAAATGGGAGTCTTGCTACACTGATGGGCGGGATGTAAATTGCCAATAGCCACTCTGGAGAAGTGTACGGTGTGTCCTGAAACATCTAAAAAACACAGCTTAGAGAGCATAGGGCACTTCCACGCATGGGTGTATAAAGTGGGAAAATTAAAAATCAGCAAGACACAAGCACCCCAAAGTTTAGGGCTGCTCTGTTGACAAGGACCTCCACTTCATTCCACCTTAAATATCCCAGGAAAGCGAAAAATGGATAAAAAATTTGTGGTCCTTATGTACAATGGAATATCACTCAGCCATGAAATCAATGTCATAAGGCTAGTAGCAGCATGATGAGTGGATTTAGGTACGACGATTCTAAGTGAAATAAGTCACACAGAAAAGGACACTTCTCATAAGGTGTCACTTATAGAGGGAATGTAAAAACCGTTACACTTCAACTGAATTACAAAACAGAACAGAGTCACACATGCAGAAAACACACTATGGCTGCTTAAAGGGAAAGGTGAGGTGGGGTGATACATAAAACAAGAGTTTCAAATTAGCTCAGATACCGTTCCATAAACCCAATATGTAATAGACAAGACCTACTCCTTGCTCAGAGAACTGGACTCAACACGCCCGATTCACCGCACAAGAATATATCTGACTAGTAATAATCTTAAAACCTATGTATTGATATCTCTCTGTTAGTGCGTCAAGTAGGTGTAAAGCGGCATAAACACAGCCGTGAAAAGCAGCTAAACCCCATTATAAACATAAATTACTTTTAAAAACCCATGAAACAAAGACAGTGAAAGAGAGAGAAATTCTTACACAATTCGTTCAGGGGCTGTGATGCCACCTGGATTGACCATATCTATACCCACAGCTGGATGAGACATAAGGGTGGACACTCTTGGGGCTGAGAGGTTTGGTGAGGTTGGGTGAGCAAACGCAGACCCTTTAAAGTAATACTGCGTGCTACCCATCGCATGGGTCCCAAATCTCCAGGTTCAAGGGCATCTTCCTACATCGAAAACATGCATGAGAAACCCAGAAGATGGTACACCGTGTGATGGGGAAAGGTTTCTAAAACGCACCTCATTTCTCATCTCCTTGTGCTCGGGTTCGCCATTCCAGCCACTTTACTAGCAATCTCCCTACTTGGAGCATCAGCGCCTTTAACCTCCTGTTCCATACAGGTTGCAATTTGTCCTGAGGATGAACGGGAAGACGGGGAACCAATGAGAGACTAGCTCTTGGTGTTGGGACAGGCACAGGTCACTCTATTTTCCCATCAGGAAGAAGAATTAACCACAGGCTCAGCCTGCCCCCCGGAACCAGAACAGGGCCTGAAGCCATCCTGCGCTTTTGCGGCCACCTCCCAAAAAAGCGAGTTGTAAAATGGAGATTCAGGGCACTGCAATTCACAAACCTGCAGAGTTATAAATGATAACTCTCGTCCACAAATATATTGAGGGAAGGCAAAGAAGAGGATTTGAAATCAAGGCCGAATTGCAGGAAACAGATTTCAGGAGGTAGATTCGAATCGCCTTTAAAGCACATGAAAAGCAGCAAAACGTTGACAATGATGCCCTTGGCCAAAAAGGGCGTATGCGTTTTTTGCTGAATATATTCAGGAAAAAACGCATACGCCCTTTTTGGCCAACCAAGCAACCTGGAAAGGCAAATCAGCGCTACAAAGAAGTCTCGCTTCCCATCGGTCAAAAGGGCCATGCTGAAAAAAGTATCAAAACCAGAAATGCAGGACAGGCCATGGAGAAATGGGAGCCTTGCTACACTGATGGGCGGGATGTAAATTGCCAACAGCCACTCTGGAGAAGTGTACAGTTTGTCCTGAAACATCTAAAAAACACAGCTTAGAGAGCATAGGGCACTTCCACGCATGGGGGTATAAAGTGGGAAAATTAAAAATCAGCAAGACACAAGCACCCCAAAGTTTAGGGCTGCTCTGTTGACAAGGACCTCCACTTCATTCCACCTTAAATATCCCAGGAAAGCGAAAAATGGATAAAAAAGTTGTGGTCCTTATGTACAATGGAATATCACTCAGCCATGAAATCAATGTCATAAGGCTAGTAGCAGCATGATGAGTGGATTTAGGTAAGACGATTCTAAGTGAAATAAGTCACACAGAAAAGGACACTTCTCATAAGGTGTCACTTATAGTGGGAATGTAAAAACCGTTACACTTGAACTGAATTACAAAACAGAACAGAGTCACACATGCTGAAAACACACTATGGCTGCTTAACGGGAAAGGTGAGGTGGGGTGATACATAAAACAAGAGTTTCAAATTAGCTCAGATACCGTTCCATAAACCCAATATGTAATAGACAAGACCTACTCCTTGCTCAGAGAACTGGACTCAACACGCCCGATTCACCGCACATGAATATATCTGACTAGTAATAATCTTAAAACCTATGTATTGATATCTCTCTGTTAGTGTGTCAAGTGGGTGTAAAGCGGCATAAACACAGCCGTGAAAAGCAGCTAAACCCCATTATAAAAATAAATTACTTTTAAAAACCCATGAAACAAAGACAGGGAAAGAGAGAGAAATTCTTACACAATTCGTTCAGGGGCTGTGATGCCACCTGGATTGACCATATCTAGACCCACAGCTGGATGAGACGTAAGGGTGGATACTTTCGGGGCTGAGAGATTTGGTGAGGTTGGGGGAGGAAACACAGAGCCTTTAAAGTACTACTGCCTGTTTCCCATCCCATGGGTCCCAAATCTCCAGGTTCAAGGGCATCTTCCTACATCGAAAACATGCATGAGAAACCCAGAAGGTGGTAGACCGTGTGACCGGGAAAGGTTTCTAAAACGCACTTCATTTCTCATCTCCTTGTGCTCGGGTTCGCCATTCCAGCCGCTTTACTAGCAATCTCCCTCCTTGGAGAATCAGCACCTTTAACCTCCTGTTCCGTACAGCTTTCAATTTGTCCTGAGGATGAGCGGAAAGAGGGGGAGCCAATGAGAGACTAGCTCTAGGTGTTGGGACAGGCACAGGTCACTCTATTTTCCCATCAGGAAGAAGAATTAACCACAGGCTCAGCCTGCCGCCCGGAACCAAAATAGGGCGTGAGGCCATTCTGTGCTTTTGCGGCCAGCTCCCAAAAAAGCGAGTTGAAAAATGGAGCTCAGGGGCACTGCAATTCACAAACCTGCAGAGTTATAAATGATAATTCTCGTCCACAAATATATTGAGGGAAGGCAACGAAGAGGTTTTGAAAGCAAGGCAGAATTGCACGAAACAGATTTCAGGAGGTAGATTCGAATCGCCTTTAAAGCACATGAAAAGCAGCAAAACGTCGACAATGATGCCCTTGGCGAAAAAGTGCGTATGCGTTTTTCCCTGAATATATTCAGGAAAAAACGCATACGCCCATTTTGGCCAAGCAAGCAACCTGGAAAGGCAAATCAGCGCTACAAAGAAGTCTCGCTTCCCATGGGTCAAAAGGGCCATCCTGAAAAAAGTGTCAAAACCAGAAATGCAGGACAGGCCATGGAGAAATGGGAGCCTTGCTACGCTGATGGGCGGAATGTAAATTGCCAACAGCCACTCTGGAGAAGTGTACGGTGTGTCCTGAAACATCGAAAAAACACAGCTTAGAGCGCATAGGGCACTTCCACTCACGGGCGTATAAATTGGGAAAACTAAAAATCAGCAAGACACAGGCACCCCAAAGTTTAGGGCTGCTCTGTTGACAAGAACCTCCACTTCATAACACCTTAAATATCCCAGGAAAGAGAAAAATGGATAAAGAAGTGGTGGTCCTTATGTACAATGGAATATCACTCAGCCATGAAGTCAATGTCATAAGGCTAGTAGCAGCATGATGAGTGGATTTAGGTACGACGATTCTAAGTGAAATAAGTCACACAGAAAAAGACACTTATCATAAGCTATCACTTATAGAGGGAATGTAAAAACCGCTACACTTGAACTGAATTAAAAACAGAACAGAGTCACACGTTTACAAAACACACTATGCCTGCTTAACGGGAAAGGTGAGGTGGGGTGATGCATAAAACAAGAGTTTCAAATTAGCTCAGATACCGTTCCATAAACCCAATATGTAATAGAAAGACCTACTCCTTGCTCACTGAACTGGACTCAACACCCCCTATTCACCGCACAAGAATATATCTGACTAGTAAGAATCTTAAAACCTATGTATTGATATCTCTCTGGATGTGAGACAAGTGGGTGTAAAGCGGCATAAACACAGTCGTGAAAAGCAGCTAAACCCCGCTATAAAAATAAATTAATTTTAAAAATCCGTGAAATAAAGACAGTGAAAGAGAGAGAAATTCTTACAAAATTCGTTCAGGGGCTCTGATGCCACCTGGATTGACCATATCTAAACCCACAGCTGGATGAGACGTAAGGGTGGATACTTTCGGGGCTGAGAGATTTGGTGAGGTTGGGGGAGCAAACGCAGAGCCTTTAAAGTACTACTGCCTGTTACCCATCCCATGGGTCCCAAATCTCCAGGTTCAAGGGCATCTTCCTACATCGAAAACATGCATGAGAAACCCAGAAGGTGGTAGACCGTGTGACCGGGAAAGGTTTCTAAAACGCACTTCATTTCTCATCTCCTTGTGCTGGGGTTCGCCATTCCAGCCGCTTTACTAGCAATCTCCCTCCTTGGAGAATCAGCACCTTTAACGTCCTGTACAGAGCAGCTTGCAATTTGTCCTGAGGATGAACGGGAAGAGGGGGAGCCAATGAGAGACTAGCTCTAGGTGTTGGGACAGGCACAGGTCACTCTATTTTCCCATCAGGAAGAAGAATAAACCACAGGCTCAGCCTGCCGCCCGGAACCAAAATAGGGCCTGAGGCCATCCTGCGCTTTTGCGGCCAGCTCCCGAAAAAGCGAGTTGTAAAATGGAGCTTCAGGGCACTGCAATTTACAAACCTGCAGAGTTATAAATGATAACTCTCGTCCACAAATATATTGAGGGAAGGCAAAGACGAGGAATTGAAATCAAGGCAGAATTGCAGGAAACAGATTTCAGGAGGTAGATTCGAATCGCCTCTAAAGCACATGAAAAGCGGCAAAACGTTGACAATGATGCCCTTGGCCAAAAAGGGCGTATGCGTTTTTTCCTGAATATATTCAGGTAAAAACGCATACGCCCTTTTTGGCCAACCAAGCAACCTGGAAAGGCAAATCAGTGCTACAAAGAAGTCTCGCTTCCCATCGGTAAAAAGGGCCATGCTGAAAAAAGTGTCAAAACCAGAAATGCAGGACAGGCCATGGAGAAATGGGAGCCTTGCTACACTGATGGGCGGGATGTAAATTGCCAACAGCCACTCTGGAGAAGTGTACGGTGTGTCCTGAAACATCTAAAAAACACAGCTTAGAGAGCATAGGGCACTTCCACGCATGGGGGGATAAAGTGGGAAAATTGAAAATCAGCAAGACACAAGCACCCCAAAGTTTAGGGCTGCTCTGTTGACAAGGACCTCCACTTCATTCCACCTTAAATATCCCAGGAAAGCGAAAAATGGATAAAAAAGTTGTGGTCCTTATGTACAATGGAATATCACTCAGCCATGAAATCAATGTCATAAGGCTAGTAGCAGCATGATGAGTGGATTTAGGTAAGACGATTCTAAGTGAAATAAGTCACACAGAAAAGGACACTTCTCATAAGGTGTCACTTATAGTGGGAATGTAAAAACCGTTACACTTGAACTGAATTACAAAACAGAACAGAGTCACACATGCTGAAAACACACTATGGCTGCTTAACGGGAAAGGTGAGGTGGGGTGATACATAAAACAAGAGTTTCAAATTAGCTCAGATACCGTTCCATAAACCCAATATGTAATAGACAAGACCTACTCCTTGCTCAGAGAACTGGACTCAACACGCCCGATTCACCGCACATGAATATATCTGACTAGTAATAATCTTAAAACCTATGTATTGATATCTCTCTGTTAGTGTGTCAAGTGGGTGTAAAGCGGCATAAACACAGCCGTGAAAAGCAGCTAAACCCCATTATAAAAATAAATTACTTTTAAAAACCCATGAAACAAAGACAGGGAAAGAGAGAGAAATTCTTACACAATTCGTTCAGGGGCTGTGATGCCACCTGGATTGACCATATCTAGACCCACAGCTGGATGAGACGTAAGGGTGGATACTTTCGGGGCTGAGAGATTTGGTGAGGTTGGGGGAGGAAACACAGAGCCTTTAAAGTACTACTGCCTGTTTCCCATCCCATGGGTCCCAAATCTCCAGGTTCAAGGGCATCTTCCTACATCGAAAACATGCATGAGAAACCCAGAAGGTGGTAGACCGTGTGACCGGGAAAGGTTTCTAAAACGCACTTCATTTCTCATCTCCTTGTGCTCGGGTTCGCCATTCCAGCCGCTTTACTAGCAATCTCCCTCCTTGGAGAATCAGCACCTTTAACCTCCTGTTCCGTACAGCTTTCAATTTGTCCTGAGGATGAGCGGAAAGAGGGGGAGCCAATGAGAGACTAGCTCTAGGTGTTGGGACAGGCACAGGTCACTCTATTTTCCCATCAGGAAGAAGAATTAACCACAGGCTCAGCCTGCCGCCCGGAACCAAAATAGGGCGTGAGGCCATTCTGTGCTTTTGCGGCCAGCTCCCAAAAAAGCGAGTTGAAAAATGGAGCTCAGGGGCACTGCAATTCACAAACCTGCAGAGTTATAAATGATAATTCTCGTCCACAAATATATTGAGGGAAGGCAACGAAGAGGTTTTGAAAGCAAGGCAGAATTGCACGAAACAGATTTCAGGAGGTAGATTCGAATCGCCTTTAAAGCACATGAAAAGCAGCAAAACGTCGACAATGATGCCCTTGGCGAAAAAGGGCGTATGCGTTTTTCCCTGAATATATTCAGGAAAAAACGCATACGCCCATTTTGGCCAACCAAGCAACCTGGAAAGGCAAATCAGCGCTACAAAGAAGTCTCGCTTCCCATGGGTCAAAAGGGCCATCCTGAAAAAAGTGTCAAAACCAGAAATGCAGGACAGGCCATGGAGAAATGGGAGCCTTGCTACGCTGATGGGCGGAATGTAAATTGCCAACAGCCACTCTGGAGAAGTGTACGGTGTGTCCTGAAACATCGAAAAAACACAGCTTAGAGCGCATAGGGCACTTCCACTCACGGGCGTATAAATTGGGAAAACTAAAAATCAGCAAGACACAGGCACCCCAAAGTTTAGGGCTGCTCTGTTGACAAGAACCTCCACTTCATAACACCTTAAATATCCCAGGAAAGAGAAAAATGGATAAAGAAGTGGTGGTCCTTATGTACAATGGAATATCACTCAGCCATGAAGTCAATGTCATAAGGCTAGTAGCAGCATGATGAGTGGATTTAGGTACGACGATTCTAAGTGAAATAAGTCACACAGAAAAAGACACTTATCATAAGCTATCACTTATAGAGGGAATGTAAAAACCGCTACACTTGAACTGAATTAAAAACAGAACAGAGTCACACGTTTACAAAACACACTAGGCCTGCTTAACGGGAAAGGTGAGGTGGGGTGATGCATAAAACAAGAGTTTCAAATTAGCTCAGATACCGTTCCATAAACCCAATATGTAATAGAAAGACCTACTCCTTGCTCACTGAACTGGACTCAACACCCCCTATTCACCGCACAAGAATATATCTGACTAGTAAGAATCTTAAAACCTATGTATTGATATCTCTCTGGATGTGAGACAAGTGGGTGTAAAGCGGCATAAACACAGTCGTGAAAAGCAGCTAAACCCCGCTATAAAAATAAATTAATTTTAAAAATCCGTGAAATAAAGACAGTGAAAGAGAGAGAAATTCTTACAAAATTCGTTCAGGGGCTCTGATGCCACCTGGATTGACCATATCTAAACCCACAGCTGGATGAGACGTAAGGGTGGATACTTTCGGGGCTGAGAGATTTGGTGAGGTTGGGGGAGCAAACGCAGAGCCTTTAAAGTACTACTGCCTGTTACCCATCCCATGGGTCCCAAATCTCCAGGTTCAAGGGCATCTTCCTACATCGAAAACATGCATGAGAAACCCAGAAGGTGGTAGACCGTGTGACCGGGAAAGGTTTCTAAAACGCACTTCATTTCTCATCTCCTTGTGCTGGGGTTCGCCATTCCAGCCGCTTTACTAGCAATCTCCCTCCTTGGAGAATCAGCACCTTTAACGTCCTGTACAGAGCAGCTTGCAATTTGTCCTGAGGATGAACGGGAAGAGGGGGAGCCAATGAGAGACTAGCTCTAGGTGTTGGGACAGGCACAGGTCACTCTATTTTCCCATCAGGAAGAAGAATAAACCACAGGCTCAGCCTGCCGCCCGGAACCAAAATAGGGCCTGAGGCCATCCTGCGCTTTTGCGGCCAGCTCCCGAAAAAGCGAGTTGTAAAATGGAGCTTCAGGGCACTGCAATTTACAAACCTGCAGAGTTATAAATGATAACTCTCGTCCACAAATATATTGAGGGAAGGCAAAGACGAGGATTTGAAAGCAAGGCAGAATTGCAGGAAACAGATTTCAGGAGGTAGATTCGAATCGCCTCTAAAGCACATGAAAAGCGGCAAAACGTCGACAATGATGCCCTTGGCCAAAAAGGGCGTATGCGTTTTTTCCTGAATATATTCAGGAAAAAACGCATACGCCCTTTTTGGCCAACCAAGCAACCTGGAAAGGCAAATCAGCGCTACAAAGAAGTCTCGCTTCCCATCGGTCAAAAGGGCCATGCTGAAAAAAGTGTCAAAACCAGAAATGCAGGACAGGCCATGGAGAAATGAGAGCCCTGCTACGCTGATATGCGGGATGTAAATTGCCAACAGCCACTCTGGAGTAGTGTACGGTGTGTCCTGAAACATCGAAAAAACACAGCTTAGAGCGCATAGGGCACTTCCACTCACGGGCGTATAAATTGGGAAAACTAAAAATCAGCAAGACACAGGCACCCCAAAGTTTAGGCCTGCTCTGTTGACAAGAACCTCCACTTCATGACACCTTAAATATCCCAGGAAAGAGAAAAATGGATAAAGAATTGGTGGTCCTTATGTACAATGGAATATCACTCAGCCATAAAATCAATGTCATAATGCAAGTAGCAGCATGATGAGTGGATTTAGGTAAGACGATTCTAAGTGAAATAAGTCACACAGAAAAAGACACTTATCATAAGCTATCACTTATAGAGGGAATGTAAAAACCGCTACACTTGAACTGAATTACAAAACAGAACAGAGTCACACGTTTAGAAAACACACTATGGCTGCTTAACGGGAAAGGTGAGGTGGGGTGATGCATAAAACAAGAGTTTCAAATTAGCTCAGATACCGTTCCATAAACCCAATATGTAATAGAAAGACCTACTTCTTGCTCAGTGAACTGGACTCAACACCCCCTATTCACCGCACAAGAATATATCTGACTAGTAAGAATCTTAAAACCTATGTATTGATATCTCTCTGGATGTGAGTCAAGTGGGTGTAAAGCGGCATAAACACAGCCGTGAAAAGCAGCTAAACCCCATTATAAAAATAAATTAATTTTAAAAACCCGTGAAACAAAGACAGTGAAAGAGAGAGAAATTCTTACAAAATTCGTTCAGGGGCTGTGATGCCACCTGGATTGACCATATCTAGACCCACAGCTGGATGAGATGTAAGGGTGGATACTCTCGGGGCTGAGAGATTTGGTGAGGTTGGGGGAGCAAATGCAGAGCCTTTAAAGTACTACTGCCTGTTACCCATCCCATGGGTCCCAAATCTCCAGGTTCAAGGGCATCTTCCTACATCAAAAACATGCATGAGAAACCCAGAAGGTGGTAGACCGTGTGACCGGGAAAGGTTTCTAAAACGCACTTCATTTCTCATCTACTTGTGCTCGGGTTCGCCATTCCAGCCACTTTACTAGAAATCTCCCTCCTTGGAGAATCAGCACCTTTAACCTCCTGTTCCGTACAGCTTGCAATTTGTCCTGAGGATGAACGGGAAGAGGGGGAGCCAATGAGAGACTAGCTCTAGGTGTTGGGACATGCACAGGTCACACTATTTTCCCATCAGGAAGAAGATTTAACCACAGGCTCAGCCTGCGCCCGGAACCAGAATAAGGCCTGAGGCCATCCTGCGCTTTTGCTGCCAGCTCCCATAAAAGCGAGTTGAAAAATGGAGCTCAGGGGCCCTGCAATTCACAAACCTGCAGAGTTATAAATGATAATTCTCGTCCACAAATATATTGAGGGAAGGCAACGAAGAGGATTTGAAAGCAAGGCAGAATTGCACGAAACAGATTTCAGGAGGTAGATTCGAATCGCCTTTAAAGCACATGAAAAGCGGCAAAACTTCGACAATGATGCCCTTGGCCAAAAAGGGCGTATGCGTTTTTTCCTGAATATATTCAGGAAAAAGCGCATACGCCATTTTTGGCCAACCAAGCAACCTGGAAAGGCAAATCAGCGCTACAAAGAAGTCTCGCTTCCCATGGGTCAAAAGGGCCATCCTGAAAAAAGTCTCAAAACCAGAAATGCAGGACAGGCCATGGAGAAATGGGAGCCTTGCTACGCTGATGGGCGGGATGTAAATTGCTAACAGCCACTCTGGAGAAGTGTACGGTGTGTCCTGAAACATCGAAAAAACACAGCTTAGAGCGCATAGGGCACTTCCACTCACGGGCGTATAAATTGGGAAAACTAAAAATCAGCAAGACACAGGCACCCCAAAGTTTAGGGCTGCTCTGTTGACAAGAACCTCCACTTCATGACACCTTAAATATCCCAGGAAAGAGAAAAATGGATAAAGAAGTGGTGGTCCTTATGTACAATGGAATATCACTCAGCCATAAAATCAATGTCATAAGGCTAGTAGCAGCATGATGAGTGAATTTAGGTACGACGATTCTAAGTGAAATAAGTCACACAGAAAAAGACACTTATTATAAGCTATCACTTATAGAGGGAATGTAAAAACCGCTACACTTGAACTGAATTACAAAACAGAACAGAGTCACACGTATAGAAAACACACTATGGCTGCTTAACGGGAAAGGTGAAGTGGGGTGATGCATAAAACAAGGGTTTCAAATTAGCTCAGATACCGTTCCATAAACCCAATATGTAATAGAAAGACCTACTCCTTGCTCAGTGAACTGGACTCAACACCCCTTATTCACCGCACAAGAATATATCTGACTAGTAAGAATCTTAAAACCTATGTATTGATATCTCTCTGGATGTGAGTCATGTGGGTGTAAAGCGGCATAAACACAGCCGTGAAAAGCAGCTAAACCCCATTATAAAAATAAATTAATTTTAAAAACCCGTGAAACAAAGACAGTGAAAGAGAGAGAAATTCTTACAAAATTCATTCAGGGGCTGTGATGCCACCTGGATTGACCATATGTAGACCCACAGCTGGATGAGACGTAAGGGTGGATACTCTCGGGGCTGAGAGATTTGGTGAGGTTGGGGGAGCAAACGCAGAGCCTTTAAAGTACTACTGCCTGTTACCCATCCCATGGGTCCCAAATCTCCAGGTTCAAGGGCATCTTCCTACATCAAAAACATGCATGAGAAACCCAGAAGGTGGTAGACCGTGTGACCGGGAAAGGTTTCTAAAACGCACCCCATTTCTAATCTCCTTGTGCTCGGGTTCGCCATTCCAGCCGCTTTACTAGCAATCTCCCTCCTTGGAGAATCAGCACCTTTAACCTCCTGTTCTGTACAACTTTCTATTTGTCCTGAGGATGAACGGGAAGAGGGGGAGCCAATGAGAGACTAGCTCTAGGTGTTGGGAGAGGCACAGGTCACTCTATTTTCCCATCAGGAAGAAGAATTAACCACAGGCTCAGCCTGCCGCCCGGAACCAAAATAGGGCCTGAGGCCATCCTGCGCTTTTGCGGCCAGCTCCCAAAAAAGCGAGTTGAAAAATGGAGCTCAGGGGCACTGCAATTCACAAACCTGCAGAGTTATAAATGATAATTCTCGTCCACAAATATATTGAGGGAAGGCAACGAAGAGGATTTGAAAGCAAGGCAGAATTGCACGAAACAGATTTCAGGAGGTAGATTCGAATCGCCTTTAAAGCACATGAAAAGCGGCAAAACGTCGACAATGATGCCCTTGGCCAAAAAGGGCGTATGCGTTTCTTCCTGAATATATTCAGGAAAAAGCGCATACGCCCTTTTTGGCAAACCAAGCAACCTGGAAAGGCAAATCAGCGCTACAAAGAAGTCTCGCTTCCCATCGGTCAAAAGGGCCATGATGAAAAAAGTGTCAAAACCAGAAATGCAGGACAGGCCATGGAGAAATGAGAGCCTTGCTACGCTGATGGGCGGGATGTAAATTGCCAACAGCCACTCTGGAGAAGTGTACGGTGTGTCCTGAAACATCGAAAAAACACAGCTTAGAGCGCATAGGGCACTTCCACTCACGGGCATATAAATTGGGAAAACTAAAAATCAGCAAGACACAGGCACCCCAAAGTTTAGGGCTGCTCTGTTGACAAGAACCTCCACTTCATGACACCTTAAATATCCCAGGAAAGAGAAAAATGGATAAAGATGTGGTGGTCCTTATGTACAATGGAATATCACTCAGCCATGAAATCAATGTCATAAGGCTAGTAGCAGCATGATGAGTGGATTTAGGTACGACGATTCTAAGTGAAATAAGTCACAAAGAAAAAGACACTTATCAAAAGCTATCACTTATAGAGGGAATGTAAAAACCGCTACACTTGAACTGAATTACAAAACAGAACAGTGTCACACGTTTAGAAAACACACTATGGCTGCTTAACGGGAAAGGTGAGGTGGGGTGATGCATAAAACAAGGGTTTCAAATTAGCTCAGATACCGTTCCATAAACCCAATATGTAATAGAAAGACCTACTCCTTGCTCAGTGAACTGGAATCAACACCCCCTCTTCACCGCACAAGAACATATCTGACTAGTAAGAATCTTAAAACCTATGAATTTATATCTCTCTGGAAGTGAGTCAAGTGGGTGTAAAGCGGCATAAACACAGCCGTGAAAAGCAGCTAAACACCATTATAAAAATAAATTAATTTTAAAAGCCCGTGAAACAAAGACAGTGAAAGAGAGAGAAATTCTTACAAAATTCGTTCAGGGGCTGTGATGCCACCTGGATTGACCATATCTAGACCCACAGCTGGATGAGACGTAAGGGTGGATACTCTCGGGGCTGAGAGATTTGGTGAGGTTGGGGGAGCAAACGCAGAGCCTTTAAAGTACTACTGCCGGTTACCCATCCCATGTGTCCCAAATCTCCAGGTTCAAGGGCATCTTCCTACATCAAAAACATGCATGAAAAACCCAGAGGGTGGTAGACCGTGTGACCGGGAAAGGTTTCTAAAACGCACCCCATTTCTAATCTCCTTGTGCTCGGGTTCGCCATTCCAGCCGCTTTACTAGCAATCTCCCTCCTTGGAGAATGAGCACCTTTAACCTCCTGTTCCGTACAACTTTCTATTTGTCCTGAGAAAGAACGGGAAGAGGGGGAGACAATGAGAGACTAGCTCTAGGTGTTGGGACAGGCACAGGTCACTCTACTTTCCCATCAGGAAGAAGAATTAACCACAGGCTCAGACTGCCGCCCGGAACCAAAATAGGGCCTGAGGCCATCCTGCGCTTTTGCGGCCAGCTCCCAAAAAAGCGAGTTGAAAAATGGAGCTCAGGGGCACTGCAATTCACAAACCTGCAGAGTTATAAATGATAATTCTCGTCCACAAATATATTGAGGGAAGGCAACGAAGAGAATTTGAAAGCAAGGCAGAATTGCACGAAACAGATTTCAGGAGGTAGATTCGAATCGCCTTTAAAGCACATGAAAAGCGGCAAAACGTCGACAATGATGCCCTTGGCCAAAAAGGGCGTATGCGTTTTTTCCTGAATATATTCAGGAAAAAACGCATACGCCCTTTTTGGCCAACCAAGCAACCTGGAAAGGCAAATCAGCGCTACAAAGAAGTCTCGCTTCCCATGGGTCAAAAGGGCCATCCTGAAAAAAGTGTCAAAACCAGAAATGCAGGACAGGCCATGGAGAAATGGGAGCCTTGCTACGCTGATGGGCGGGATGTAAATTGCCAACAGCCACTCTGGAGAAGTGTACGGTGTGTCCTGAAACATCGAAAAAACACAGCTTAGAGCGCATAGGGCACATCCACTCACGGGCATATAAATTGGGAAAACTGAAAATCAGCAAGACACAGGCACCCCAAGTTTAGGGCTGCTCTGTTGACAAGAACCTCCACTTCATGACACCTTAAATATCCCAGGAAAGAGAAAAATGGATAAAGAATTGGTGGTCCTTATGTACAATGGAATATCACTCAGCCATAAAATCAATGTCATAAGGCTAGTAGCAGCATGATGAGTGGATTTAGGTACGACGATTCTAAGTGAAATAAGTCACACAGAAAAAGACACTTATCATAAGCTATCACTTATAGAGGGAATGTAAAAACCGCTACACTTGAACTGAATTACAAAACAGAACAGTGTCACACGTTTAGAAAACACACTATGGCTGCTTAACGGGAAAGGTGAGGTGGGGTGATGCATAAAACAAGGGTTTCAAATTAGCTCAGATACCGTTCCATAAACCCAATATGTAATAGAAAGACCTACTCCTTGCTCAGTGAACTGGAATCAACACCCCCTCTTCACCGCACAAGAATATATCTGACTAGTAAGAATCTTAAAACCTATGAATTTATATCTCTCTGGAAGTGAGTCAAGTGGGTGTAAAGCGGCATAAACACAGCCGTGAAAAGCAGCTAAACACCATTATAAAAATAAATTAATTTTAAAAACCCGTGAAACAAAGACAGTGAAAGAGAGAGAAATTTTTACAAAATTCGTTCAGGGGCTGTGATGCCACCTGGATTGACCATATCTAGACCCACAGCTGGATGAGACGTAAGGGTGGATACTCTCGGGGCTGAGAGATTTGGTGAGGTTGGGGGAGCAAACGCAGAGCCTTTAAAGTACTACTGCCTGTTACCCATCCCATGTGTCCCAAATCTCCAGGTTCAAGGGCATCTTCCTACATCAAAAACATGCATGAGAAACCCAGAGGGTGGTAGACCGTGTGACCGGGAAAGGTTTCTAAAACGCACCCCATTTCTAATCTCCTTGTGCTCGGGTTCGCCATTCCAGCCGCTTTACTAGCAATCTCCCTCCTTGGAGAATGAGCACCTTTAACCTCCTGTTCCGTACAACTTTCTATTTGTCCTGAGGATGAACGGGAAGAGGGGGAGCCAATGAGAGACTAGCTCTAGGTGTTGGGACAGGCACAGGTCACTCTATTTTCCCATCAGGAAGAAGAATTAACCACAGGCTCAGACTGCCGCCCGGAACCAAAATAGGGCCTGAGGCCATCCTGCGCTTTTGCGGCCAGCTCCCAAAAAAGCGAGTTGAAAAATGGAGCTCAGGGGCACTGCAATTCACAAACCTGCAGAGTTATAAATGATAATTCTCGACCACAAATATATTGAGGGAAGGCAACGAAGAGGATTTGAAAGCAAGGCAGAATTGCACGAAACAGATTTCAGGAGGTAGATTCGAATCGCCTTTAAAGCACATGAAAAGCGGCAAAACGTCGACAATGATGCCCTTGGCCAAAAGGGGCGTATGCGTTTTTTCCTGAATATATTCAGGAAAAAGCGCATACGCCCTTTTTGGCCAACCAAGCAACCTGGAAAGGCAAATCAGCGCTACAAAGAAGTCTCGCTTCCCATCGGTCAAAAGAGCCATGATGAAAAAAGTGTCAAAACCAGAAATGCAGGACAGGCCATGGAGAAATGAGAGCCTTGCTACGCTGATGGGCGGGATGTAAATTGCCAACAGCCACTCTGGAGAAGTGTACGGTGTGTCCTGAAACATCGAAAAAACACAGCTTAGTGCGCATAGGGCACATCCACTCATTGGCGTATAAATTGGGAAAACTAAAAATCAGCAAGACACAGGCACCCCAAGTTTAGGGCTGCTCTGTTGACAAGAACCTCCACTTCATGACACCTTAAATATCCCAGGAAAGAGAAAAATGGATAAAGAATTTTTGGTCCTTATGTACAATGGAATATCACTCAGCCATAAACTCAATGTCATAAGGCTAGTAGCAGCATGATGAGTGGATTTAGGTACGACGATTCTAAGTGAAATAAGTCACACAGAAAAAGACACTTATCATAAGCTATCACTTATAGAGGGAATGTAAAAAACGCTACACTTGAACTGAATTACAAAACAGAACAGAGTCACACGTTTAGAAAACACACTATGGCTGCTTAACGGGAAAGGTGAGGTTGGGTGATGCATAAAACAAGGGTTTCAAATTAGCTCAGATACCGTTCCATAAACCCAATATGTAATAGAAAGACCTACTCCTTGCTCAGTGAACTGGACTCAACACCCCCTCTTTACCGCACAAGAATATATCTGACTAGTAAGAATTTTAAAACCTATGTATTGGTATCTCTCTGGATGTGAGTCAAGTGGGTGTAAAGCAGCATAAACACAGCCGTGAAAAGCAGCTAAACCCCATTATAAAAATAATTTAATTTTAAAAACCCGTGAAACAAAGACAGTGAAAGAGAGAGAAATTCTTACAAAATTCGTTCAGGGGCTGTGATGCCACCTGGATTGACCATATCTAGACCCACAGCTGGATGAGATGTAAGAGTAGATACTCTCGGGGCTGAGAGATTTGGTGAGGTTGGGGGAGCAAACGCAGAGCCTTTAAAGTACTACTGCCTGTTACCCATCCCATGGGTCCCAAATCTCCAGGTTCAAGGGCATCTTCCTACATCGAAAACATGCATGAGAAACCCAGAAGGTGGTAGACCGTGTGACCGGGAAAGGTTTCTAAAACGCACTTCATTTCTCATCTCCTTGTGCTCGGGTTCGCCATTCCAGCCGCTTTACTAGCAATCTCCCTCCTTGGAGAATCAGCACCTTTAACCTCCTGTTCCGTACAGCTTGCAATTTGTCCTGAGGATGAACGGGAAGAGGGGGAGACAATGAGAGACTAGCTCTAGGTGTTGGGACAGGCACAGGTCACTCTATTTTCCCATCAGGAAGAAGAATTAACCACAGGCTCAGCCTGCCGCCTGGAACCAGAATAGGGCCTGAGGCCATCCTACACTTTTGCGGCCGGCTCCCAAAAAAGCGAGTTGAAAAATGGAGCTCAGGGGCACTGAAATTCACAAACCTGCAGAGTTATAAATGATAACTCTCGTCCTCAAATTTATTGAGGGAAGGCAACGAAGAGGATTTGAAAGCAAGGCAGAATTGCAGGAAACAGATTTCAGGAGGTAGATACGAATCACCTTTAAAGCACATGAAAAGCGGCAAAACGTCGACAATGATGCCCTTGGCCAAAAAGGGCGTATGCGTTTTTTCCTGAATATATTCAGGAAAAAACGCATACGCCCTTTTTGGCCAACCAAGCAACCTGGAAAGGCAAATCAGCGCTACAAAGAAGTCTCGCTTCCCATGGGTCAAAAGGGCCACCCTGAAAAAAGTGTCAAAACCAGAAATGCAGGACAGGCCATGGAGAAATGGGAGCCTTGCTATGCTGATGGGCGGGATGTAAATTGCCAACAGCCACTCTGGAGAAGTGAACGGTGTGTCCTGAAACATCGAAAAAAACACAGCTTAGAGCGCATAGGGCACTTCCACTCACGGGCGTATATATTGGGAAAACTAAAAATCAGCAAGACACAGGCACCCCAACGTTTAGGGCTGCTCTGTTGACAAGAACTTCCACTTCATAACACCTTAAATATCCCAGGAAAGAGAAAAATGGATAAAGAAGTGGTGGTCCTTATGTACAATGGAATATCACTCAGCCATGAAATCAATGTCATAAGGCTAGTAGCAGCATGATGAGTGGATTTAGGTACGACGATTCTAAGTGAAATAAGTCACACAGAAAAAGACACTTCTCATAAGCTATCACTTATAGAGGGAATGTAAAAACCGCTACACTTGAACTGAATTAAAAACAGAACAGAGTCACACGTTTACAAAACACACTATGGCTGCTTAACGGGAAAGGTGAGGTGGGGTGATGCATAAAACAAGGGTTTCAAATTAGCTCAGATACCGTTCCATAAACCCAATATGTAATAGAAATACCTACTCCTTGCTCAGTGAACTGGACTCAACACCCCCTATTCACCGCATAAGAATATATCTGACTAGTAAGAATCTTAAAACCTATGTATTGATATCTCTCTGGATGTGAGTCAAGTGGGTGTAAAGCAGCATAAACACAGCCGTGAAAAGCAGCTAAACCCCATTATAAAAATAAATTAATTTTAAAAACCCGTGAAACAAAGACAGTGAAAGAGAGAGAAATCCTTACAAAATTCGTTCAGGGGCTGTGATGCCACCTGGATTGACCATATGTAGACCAACAGCTTGATGAGACATAAGGGTGGACACTCTCGGGGCTGAGAGATTTGGTGAGGTTGGGGGAGCAAACGCAGAGCCTTTAAAGTAATACTGCCTTTTACCCATCCGATGGTTCCCAAATCTCCAGGTTCAAGGGCATCTTCCTACATCGAAAACATGCATGAGAAACCCAGAAAGTGGTACACTGTGTGACCGGGAAAGGTTTCTAAAACGCACCTCATTTCTCCTCTCCTTGTGCTCGGGTTCGCCATTCCAGCCGCTTTACTAGCAATCTCCCTCCTTGGAGAATCAGCACCTTTAACCTCCTGTTCCGTACAGCTTGCAATTTGTCCTGAGGATGAACGGGAAGAGGGGGAGCCAATGAGAGTCTAACTCTAGGTGTTGGGACAGGCACAGGTCACTCTATTTTCCCAACAGGAAGAAGAATTAACCACAGGCTCAGCCTGCCGCCTGGAACCAGAATAGGGCCTGAGGCCATCCTACACTTTTGCGGCCAGCTCCCAAAAAAGCGAGTTGAAAAATGGAGCTCAGGGGCACTGCAAGTCACAAACCGGCAGAGTTATAAATGATAACTCTCGTCCAAAAATATATTGAGGGAAGGCAAAGAAGAGGATTTGAAATCAAGGCAGAATTGCAGGAAACAGATTTCAGGAGGTAGATTCGAATCGCCTTTAAAGCACATGAAAAGCGGCAAAACGTTGACAATGATGCCCTTGGCCAAAAAGGGCGTATGCGTTTTTTCCTGAATATATTCAGGAAAAAACGCATATTCCGTTTTGACCAACCAAGCAAACTGGAAAGGCAAATCAGCGCTACAAAGAAGTCTCGCTTCCCATCGGTCAAAAGGGCCATGCTGAAAAAAGTGTCAAAACCAGAAATGCAGGACAGGCCATGGAGAAATGGGAGCCTTGCTACACTGATGGGTGGGATGTAAATTGCCAAAAGCCACTCTGGAGAAGGGTATGGTGTGTCCGGAAACATCTAAAAACACAGCTTAGAGAGCATAGGGCAAATCCACTCCTCGGGATATAAATAGGGAAAATTAAAACTCAGCAAGACACATGCACCCCAAAGTTTAGGGACGCTCTGTTGCCAAGGACCTCCACTTCATTCCACCTTAAATATCCCAGGAAAGAGAAAAATGGATAAAGAAGTTGTGGTCCTTATGTCCACTGAAATATCACTCAGCCATGAAATCAATGTCATGAAGCTAGTAGCAGCATGATGAGTGGATTTAGGTACGACGATTCTAAGTGAAATAAGTAACACAGAAAAGGACATTTCTCATAAGGTATCAATTAGAGAGGGATTGTAAAAACGTTACACTTGAAGTGAATTACAAAACAGAACAGAGTCACACATGCAGAAAACACACTATGGCTGCTTAACGGGAAAGGTGAGGTGGGGTGATACATAAAACAAGGGTTTCAAATTAGCTCAGATACCGTTCCTTAAACCCAATATGTAATAGACAAGACCTACTCCTTGCTCAGGAAATGGACTCTACACCCCCTATTCACCGCAAAAGGATATATCTGACTAGTAAGAATCTTAAAACCTGTGTATTGATATATCACTATAAATGTGTCAAGTGGGTGTAAAGTGGCTTAACCACAGGAGTGAAAAGCAGCTATACCGCATCATAAAAATAAATTACTTTTAAAACCCCATGGAACAAAGACAGTGAAAAAGAGAGAAATTCTTATAGAATTCGTTCAGAGGCTTTGATGCCACCTGGATTGACCATATCTAGACCCACAGCTGGATGAGACATATGGGTGGACACTCTTGGGGCTGAGAGGTTTGTTGAGGTTGGGTGAGCAAATGCAGACCCTTAAAATAATACTGCGTGTTACCCCTCCCATGGGTCCCTAATCTCCAGGTTCAAGGGCATCTTCCTACATCAAAAACATGCATGAGAAACCCAGAAGATGGTACAGCGTGTGATGGCGA
Source organism: Balaenoptera physalus (assembly GCF_965194825.1). Taxonomy (NCBI): domain Eukaryota; kingdom Metazoa; phylum Chordata; class Mammalia; order Artiodactyla; family Balaenopteridae; genus Balaenoptera; species Balaenoptera physalus. The sequence goes on from NW_028126486.1 coordinate 1,175,110, forward strand.
AAGGTTTCTAAAACGCACCTCATTTCTCATCTCCTTGTGCTAGTGTGCCCCATTCCAGTCGCTTTACTAGAAATTTCCCTACTTGGAGCAACAGCACCTTTAACCTCCTGTTCCGTACAGGTTGCAATTTGTCCTGAGGGTGAACGGGAATAGGGGGAACCAATGATAGACTAGCTCTAGGTTTTGGAACAGGCACAGTTCACTCTATTTTCCCATCGGGAAGAAGAATTAAACATAGGCTCAGCCTTCCCCCGGGAACCAGAATAGGGCCTGAAGCAATCCTGTGCTTCTGCGGTCAGCTCCCTAAAAAGCGAGTTGAAAAATGGGCGTCAGGGGCACTGCAATTCACAAACCTGCAGAGTTATAAATGATAACTCTCATCCACAAATATATTGAGGGAAGGCAGCAAAGAGGATTTGAAAGCAAGGCAGAATTGCCGGAAACAGATTTCAGGAGGTATATTCGAATCGCCTTTAACGCACATGAAAAGAGGCAAAACGTCGACAATGATGCCCTTGGCCAAAAAGGGCGTATGCGGTTTTTCCTGAATATATTCAGGAAAAAACGCATACGCCCTTTTTGGCCAACCAAACAACGTGGAAATGCAAATCAGAGGTACAAAGAAGTATCGCTTCCCATTGGTCAAAAGTGCCATACTGAAAAAACTGTACAAACCAGAAATGCAGGACAGGCCATGGAGAAATGGGAGCCTTGCTATTCTGATGGACGGGATGTAAATTGCCAACAGCCACTCTGGAGAAGTGTACGGTGTGTCCTGAAACATATAAAAAACACAGCTTAGAGAGCATAGGGCACTTCCACTCATGGGGGTATAAATTGGGAAAACCAAAAATCAGCAGGACACAGGCACTCCAAAGTTTAGGGCTTCTCTGTTGACAGGATCCTCCACTTCATTCCAACTTAAGTATCCCAGGAAAGAGAAAAATGGATAAAGAAGTTGTGTTCCTTATGTACAATGGAATATCACTCAGCCATGAAATCAATGTCATAAGGCTAGTAGCAGCAGGAGGAGTGGATTTAGGTACGACGATTCTAAGTGAAATTAGTCACACAGAAAAAGACACTTATCATAAGATATCACTTATAGAGGGAATGTAAAATCCGTTACACTTGAACTGATTTACAAAATAAAACAGAGTCACACATGCAGAAAATACACGATGGCTGCTTAATGGGAAGGGTGAGGTGAGGTAATGCATAAAACAAGTGTTTCAAATTAGCTCAGATACCATTCCATAAACCAAATATGTAATAGACAAGACCTACTCCTTGCTCAGAGAACTGAACACAACACCCGCTATTCACCGCATAAGAATATATCTGACTAGTAAGAATCTTAAAATATGTATTGATATCTCTCTGTAAGTGTGTCAAGTGGCTGTAAAGCGGCATAAACACAGCAGTGAAAAGCAGCCAAACCCCATTATAAAAATAAATTACTTTTAAAAACCCATGAAAAAAGACAGTGAAAGAGCGAGAAATATTTACACAATTCGTTCAGGGGCAGTGATGCAACCTGGATTGACGATATCTAGACCCACAGCTGGATGAGACATAAGGGTGGACACTCTTGGGGCTGAGAGGTTTGGTGAGGTTGGGTAAGCAAACGCAGACCCTTCACAGTAATACTGCGTGCTACCCATCGCATGGGTCCCAAATCTCCAGGTTCAAGGGCATCTTCCTACATCAAAAACATGCAAGAGAAACCCAGAAGATGGTACACGGTGTGATGGGGAAAGGTTTCTAAAACGTACCTCATTCCTCATCTCCTTGTGCTTGGGTTCGCCATTCCAGCCTCTATACTAGCAATCTCACTACTTGGAGCATCAGCACCTTTAACCTCTTGTTCCGTACAGTTTGCAATTTGTCCTGAGGGTGAACGGGAAGAGGGGGAACCAATGAGAGACTAGCTCTAGGTGTTGGAACAGGCACAGGTTACTCTATTTTCCCGTCGGGAAGAAGAATTAAACATAGGCTCTGCCTTCTCTCCGGAACCAGAATAGGGCCTGAAAGAAACCTGCGCTTTTGCGGAGAGCTCCCAAAAAAGCGAGTTGAAAAATGGAGCTCAAGGGCACAGCAATTCACAAACCTGCAGAGTTATAAATGATAACACTCATTCACAAATATATTGAGGTAAGGCAACGAAGAGGATTTGAAAGCAAGGAAGAATTGCAGGAAACAGATTTCAGGAGGTAGATGCGAATCGGCTTTAAAGCACATGAAAAGCGGCAAAACGTGGACAATGATGCCCTTGGCCAAAAAGGGCGTATGCGTTTTTTCCTGAATATATTCAGGAAAAAACGCATACGCCCTTTTTGGCCAACCAAGCAACCTGGAAAGGCAAATCAGCGCTACAAAGAAGTCTCGCTTCCCAACGGTCAAAAGGGCCATGCTGAAAAACGTGTAAAATCCAGAAATGCAGGACAGACCGTGGAGAAATGTGAGCCTTGCTACGCTCATGGGTGGGATGTAAATTGCCAACAGCCACGCTTGAGAAGTGTACGGTGTGTCCTGAAACATCTAAAAAACACAGCTTAGAGAGCATAGGGCACTTCCACGCATGGGGTATAAATCGGGAAAATGAAAAATCAGCAAGATACAGGCACCCCAAAGTTTAGGGGTACTCTGTTGACAAGGACCTCCAATTCATTCCACCTTAAATATCCCAGGAAAGAGAAAAATGGATAAAGAAGTTGTGATCCTTATGTACAATGGAATATCATTCAGCCATTAAATCAATGTCATAATGCTAGTAGCTGCATGATGAGTGGATTTAGGTACGACGATTCTAAGTGAAAGAAGTCACACAGAAAACGGCACTTATCATAAGATATCACTTATAGAGGGAATGTAAAAACCGTTACACTTGAACTGAATTACTAAACAGAACAGAGTCACATATTTAGAAAACAGACTATGGCTGCTTAACGGGAAAGCTGAGGTGGGGTGATGCATAAAACAAGGGTTTCAAATTAGCTCAGATACCGTTCCATAAACCCAATATGTAATAGACAAGACCTACTCCTTGCTCAGTGAAGTCGACGCAACACCCCCTATTCAACGAAGAAGAATATATCTGACTAGTAAAAATCTTAAAACCTATGTATTGATATCTCTCTGTAAGTGAAAGAAGTGGGTGTAAAGTGGCATAAACACAGCAGTGAAAATCAGGTAAACCCCATTATAAAAATAAATTACTTTAAAAAACCCAAAAAACAAAGACAGTGATAGAGGGAGTAATTTTTACATAATTCGTTCCGGGGCTGTGATGCAACCTGGTGTGGCCATATCTAGACCCACAGCTGGATTAGAAATAAAGCTGGACACTCTTGGGGCTGAAGGTCTCTTTCCCTAGTTACCAGATTGGGGAACGTAGAAAGGCTGCCGCCCTCTTGCCTTTACCTGTAAAACAACTTTAAAACCTGTGCTAATGGTCACTTCATATGAACAAGTACTTCAGGGCTGTAAATGAAACCTGCCCTCAAAATGTCTTGATGGAGGTAATGGCCAAAAATTTTCAAAATGTGACACTTATTTTAAGAAAACACTTTGAACAACTAAGCTGTAATCACAGTTTGATAAATAAAAAGGGCATGCTTTAAAGCTCAATTTCAACAGATTATGGGACACATGCAAATTCAACCACAGAGAGGTATCAGCTCACACCTGTTAGAATATCCATCAGCAAGAAAATTACAAACAATAAATATTGAAGGTGTTTTGGAGAAATGCATACCCTCAATTTTAAGTGGGACGTAACCTGGAAAGAGCCACTAATGAGAACTGAATGGTGGTGCCTTTAAAACGTACACACTGAGCTACCATATGATACAGCAAGCCCACTCCTTGGCCTATAACATAAGAAGATAGAACTGGAAAGACACAGGCAAGCAAATGTGCATTGCAGCAGTATTACAATAGCCAAGACATGGAGGCAACCAGAAAGTCCATCAACAGGTGCGTGGCCAAAGAAGAACTGGTACACATACAGATGGACTATTAGCCAGGGAAAAAAATGAAACAATGCCATTTGCAGCACCATGTATGATTCTTGAGGTAATCAGGCAAATTGTACTAAGTCAGAAAGCAAAAGACACATATCCTATAATATCACTTATAGGTCTTAGCTAAAAATTGATACCAATGAAGATATTTCCACAGAGAAATGCAATCACAGGTTCATTAAACAAACTTATGGTTCACCAAATGGAAAGGTGTGAGGATTGGAAACATTAGGATATTGGGGTTAAGATAGATATAGAAACACATGTGAAATATGTAATCACCAAAGACCTACGTAATACCAAGACAAGACTACTCAACATCGTATCATAACCTACATGGGAAAATGATCCAAAGAAGAATAGATATATGTATATGTTTAAAAGAACCACATCTTGCACACCTAGAAGAAACAAAACATTTTAATTACATTTGCTCTGACAAAAAATAAAAATTAAATTAAAAAAAGAACAAGAAGTAATGAGACATAAACTTAAGGGGCTTTTTGCTGGCACATTGCATTCTAATTTACAACCAGAACATGACTTCCATTAAGGCTCTGTCATCACTAATAAAGCAGCTTTATAAGCAATGTTGAAGGTAGCTTAAAAGAAGTCTCACTAATTATTGATAGTAACAAGGAAACAAAGAAAAGTAAAAATCTCACTGCAAAAAGTATACATAGGGTAAGGATAGTAGATCAAACACTTATTAAACTTCTGTAAAGAATAAAAGACAACAGTCGTATGTTTTTTTAAAAAGAGAGGGCCCAAATAAATCTGAAATGAAAGAGATGATGTTACAACAGACACCACAGAAATACAAAGTATCCTAAGATACACACAGGGTAACTCAGGGCTCAGACTGGACGGAGCCCACTCTTCAGTCCCCTGTACATGACTTACAGGAGCCTCAGGAACTGAGGAGGGGGTCCCTGAGGAGAGGTTCAAGATAGAATATGGTAGGCATTAACATGACTCCATTCATCTTAAACATGCCTGAACTACATTCACACGAGATGATTTTGTCCTGTATGTACATCGGCACCTCTAGTTGGAACTGCAGATCTTTGGCTTCAACACCTTTACTGACAACATTAGTGTCACCTGCTGTGGACCGTCTCCTATAGGATTTCTAGAATCAGAAAACATCGAAGCTTCACAGGACCCAGAGTCTGTGCGACTCCACACAGAGAATCAGAGTCTCAACTCCACTCAGATACTCCACTCTTGGAAGGCACACACAAAGTAGTGTGCACATCAGGACCCAGGGGAAGGAGCAGTGACCCCATAGGAGAATGACCAGAATTACCTGCTACTTTTAGAGGGTCTCCTGCAGAGGCAGGTGGTGTCTGTGGCTGTGGCTCACCGTGAGGACAACGACACTGGCAGCAGAAGTCTGGGAAATACTCCTTGGTGTGAGCCCTCCCAGAGTCCGCCGTTAGCCCCACCAAGAGCAAGGTAGGCTCCAGTGCTGGGTCGCCTCAGGCCAAACAACCAACAGGGAGGGAACCCAGCCCCATGCATCAGCAGACAAGCGGATTAAACTTTTTATTAAAGTTTTATTTAATCCGTAGACAAGCAGTTTAAAGCTCTGTCCACCAAAGCAACACCCAGCTCTACCTACCACCAGTCCCTCCCATCAGGAAGCTTGCACAAGCCTCTAAGATAGACTCATCCACCAGAGAGCAGACAGCAGAAGCAAGAAGAACTACAATTCTGCAGCCTGTGGAAGGAAAACCACATTCACAGAAAGATAGACAAAATGAAAAGGCAGAGGACATTATACCAGATCAAGGAACAAGATAAAACCCAAGAAAAAAATGAAATGAGGTGGAGATAGGGAACCTTCCAGAAAAAGAATTCAGAATAATGATAGTGAAGTTGAGCCAAGACCTTGGAAAAAGAAAGGAGGCAAAGATCGAGAAGACGCAAGAAATGCTTAACAAAGACCTAGAAGAATTAAGGAACAAACACCTAGAAGAATTAAAGAACAAACAAACAGAGGTGAACAATGGAATAACTGAAATGAAAAATACACTAGAAGGAATCAGTAGCAGAATAACTGTGGCAGAAGAACGGATAAGTGACCTGGAAGACAGAAAGGTGGAAATCACTGCCATGGAACAGAATAAAGAGAAAGAATGAAAATAAATGAAGACACCGCAAGAGTCCTCTGGGACAACATTAAACACAACAACATTCGCATTATAGGGGTCCCAGAAGGAGAAGAGAGAGAGAAAGGACCCGAGAATATATTTGAAGAGATTATGGTCAAAAACTTCCCTAGCATGGGAAAAGAAATAGCCACCCAAGTCCAGAAGCACAGAGTGTCCCAGGCAGGATAAACCAAAGGAGAAAAATGACAAGACACATAGTAATCAAATTGACAAAAATTAACGACAAAGAGAAATGATTGAAAGCAGCAAGGGAAAAATGACAAATAACATACAAGGGAACTCCCATAAGGAGAACAGCTGATTTCTCAGTAGAAAATCTACAAGCCAGAAGGAAGTGGCATGATAAATTTAAAGTGATGAAAGGGAAGAACCTACAACCAAGAGTACTCCACCCTGCAAAGAGCTCATTCAGATTTGATGGAGAAATCAAAAGCGTTACAGACAAGCAAAAGCTAAGAGGATTCAGCACCATGAAACCAGCTCTACACCAAATGCTGAAGGAACTTCTCTCAGTGGGAAACACAAGAGAAGAAAAGGACCCACCAAGACAAACCCATAACAATTAAGAAAATAGTAGTAGGAACATACATATCGATAATTACCTTAAACGTGAATGCACTAAATGTTCCAACCAAAAGACACAGGCTCGCTGAATGGATACAAAAACAAGACCCATATATATGCTGTCTACAAGAGATCCATTTCAGACCTAGGGACACATACAGACTCAAAGTGAGGCGATGGAAAAATATATTCTATGCAAATGAAAATCAAAAGAAAGCTGGAGTAGCAATACTCATATCAGATAAAATAGACTTTAAAATAAAGAATGTTACAAGAGACAAGGAAAGACACTACATAATGGTCAAGGGATCAATCCAAGAAGAAGATATAACAATTATAAATATATATGCACCCAAAATAGGAGCACCTCAATGTATAAGGCAACTGCTAACAGCTATAAAAGAGGAAATCAACAGTAACACAATAATAGCGGGGGACTTTAACAGCTCATTTACGCCAGTGGAGATCAGCCAGACAGAAAATTAATAAGGAAACACAAGCTTTAAATGACACAACAGACCAGATAGAGTTAATTGATATTTATAGGACATTCCATCCAAAAGCAGCAGATTACACGTTCTTCTCAACTGCACACGGAACATTCTCCAGGATAGATCACATCTTGGGTCACAGATAAAGCCTCAGTAAATTTAAAAAAACTGAAATCATATCAAGCAGCTGTTCTGACCACAATGCTATGAGATTAGAAATCAATTACATGGAAAAAAACGTAAAAAACACAAACACATGGAGGCTAAACAATACGTTAATAAATAACCAAGAGATCACTGAGGAAATCAAAGAGGAAATCAAAAACTACCTAGAGACAAATGACAACAAAAACACGATGATCCAAAACCTATGGGATGCAGCAAAAGGAGTTCTAAGAGGGAAGTTTATAGCAATACAAGCCTACCTCAAGAAACAAGAAAAATCTCAAATAAATAATCTAACCTTACACCTAGAGGAACTAGAGAAAGAAGAACAAAACCCAAAGTTAGTAGAAGGAAAGCAATCATAAAGATCAGAGCGGAAATAAATGAAATAGAAACAAAGAAAACGAAAGCAAAGATCAATAAAACTAAAAGCTGGTTCTTTGAGAAGATAAGCAAAAATGATCAACCTTTAGCCAGACTCCAGAAAAAGAGAGAGAGGACGCAAATCAACAAAATTAGAAGTGAAAAAGCAGAAGTTACAACAGACACCACAGGAATACAAAGCATCCTAAGAGACTACTACAAGCAACTCTAGGGCAATAAAATGGACAATCTGGAAGAAATGGACAAATTCTTAGAAAGGGATAACCTTCTAAGACTGAACCAGGAAGAAATAGAAAATATGAACAAACCTATCGCAAGCAATGAAATTGAAACTGTGATTAAAAATCTTCCAACAAACAAAAGTTCAGAACCAGATGGCATCACAGGTGAATTCTATCAAACATTTAGAGAAGAGCTAACACCCAACCTTCTCAAATTCTTCAAAACAATTGCAGGGGAAGGAACACTCCCAAACTCATTCTATGAGACCACCATCACCCTGATACCAAAATCAGACAGAGATACTACAAGGAAAGAAAATTATAGACCAATATCACTGATAAATATAGATGTAAAAATCCTCAACAAAATACTAGCAAACAGAATCGAACAACACATTAAAAGGATCATACACCATGATCAAGTGGGGTTTATCCCAGGGATGCAAGGATTCTTCAATATACACAAATCAATGTGATACACCATATTAACAAATTGTAGAATAAAACCACATGATCATCTCAATAGATGAAGGAAAAGATTTTGAGAAAATTCAACACTCATTTACGATAAAAACTCTGCAGAGTGTGGGCATAGAGGGAAACTACCTCAACATAATAAAGGCCATATATGACAAACCCACAGCAAACAGCATTCTCAATGGTGAAAAACTGAAAGCGTTTCCTCTAAGATCAGGAACAAGACGAGGATGTCCACTCTCACCACTGCTATTCAACATAGTTTTGGAAGTCCTAGCCATGGCAATCAGAGAAGAAAAAGAAATAAAAGGAATACAAAAAGGAAAAGAAGAAGTAAAATTGTCACTGTTTGCAGATGACATGATATCATAGATAGAGAATCCTAAAGATGCCACCAGAAAACCACTGGAGCTAATCAATGAATTTGGTAAAGTTGCAGGATACAAAATTAATGCACAGAAATTGCTTGCATTCCTCTACACTAACAATGAAAGATCAGAAAGAGAAATTAAGGAAACAATCCCATTACCACTGCAACAAAAAGAATAAAATACCTAGGAATAAACCTACCTAAGGAAGTAAAAGACCTGTACTCAGAAAACTATAAGACACTGATGAAAGAAATCAAAGATGATATAAACAGATGGAGACATATACCATGTTCTTGGATTAGAAGAATCAATATTGTGAAAATGACTATACTACCCAAAGCAATCTACATATTCAATGCAATCCCGATCAAAATACCTTTGGCATTTTCTACAGAACAAGAAAAAAAAATCTTAAAATTTGTAGGGAGACACAAAAGACCCTGGATAGCCAAAGCAGTCTTGAGGGGGAAAAAAAAGAGCTGGAGGAATCAGACTTCCAGACTTCAGACTATATTACAAAGCTAGAGTAATCAAGATAATATGGTACTGACACAAAAACAGTAATATAGGTCAATAGAACAGGATATAAAGCACAGAGATAAACCCATGTACCTATGGTTCACTAATCTATGACAAAGGAGGCAAGGGTATACAATGGAGAAAAGACAGTGTCTTCAGTAAGTGGTGCTGGGAAAACTGGACAGTTACATGTAAAAGAATGAAATTAGTACACTCCCTAACACCATACACAAAAGTAAACTCAAAATGGATTAGAGACCTAAATATAAGACCAGCCACTATAAAAGTCTTAGAGGAAAACATAAGCAGAACAGTCTATGACATAAATCACAGCAAGATCCTTTTTGACCCACCTCCTAGAGAAATGGAAATAAAAACAAAAATTAAAAAATGGGACCGAATGAAACATAAATTCTTTTGCACAGCAAAGGAAAACATTAGCAAGATGAAAAGACAACCATCAGAATGGGAGAAAATATTTTCAAATGAAGCAAATGGCAAAGGATTAATCTCCAAAAAGCAGCTCATGTAGCTCAATATCACAAAACCAAACAACCCAATCCAAAAATGGGCAGAAGACCTAAATAGACATTTCTCCAAAGAAGATATACAGGTTGCCAACAAACACATGAAAGGATGCTGAACATCACTAATCATTAGAAAAATGCAAATCAAAACTACAGTGAGGTATCACCTCACACCAGTCAGATTGGCCATCATCAAAAAATCTACCAACAATAAATGCTGGAGAGGCATTTATTGGAGCCAAGGGAACCCTCTTGCACTGTTGGTGGGAATGTAAATTGACATAGCCACTAGGGAGAACGGTATGGGGGTTCCTTAAAACCTAAAAATAGAACTACCATACAACCCAGCAAACCCACTCCTGGACATTTACCCTGAGAAAACCATAATTCAAAAAGAGTCATGTACCACAATGTTCACTGTAGCTCTATTTACAATAGCCAGGACATGGAAGCAACCTAAGTGTCCATCAACAGATAAATGGATAAAGAAGATGTGGCACATATATACAATGGAACATTATTCAGCCATAAAAAGAAACGAAATTGAGTTATTTTTAGTGAGGTGGATGGATCTAGAGTCTGTCCTACAGAGTGAAGTAAGTCAGAAAGAGAAAAACAAATACCGTATGCTAACACATATATATGGAATCTAAAAAAAAAAGTTTATGAAGAACCTAGGGGCAGGAAAGGATTAAGGACACAGACGTAGAGAAAGGACTTGAGGACATGGGGAGAGGGAAGGGTAAGCTGGGACAAAGTGCGAGAGTGGTATGGACAAATATACACTACCAAATGTAAAATTGATAGCTACTGGGAAGCAGCCACATAGCACAGGGAGATCAGCTCTGTGCTTTGTGACCACCTAAAAGGGTGGGATAAGGGAGTGAGAGGGAGGTGCAAGAGGGAGGGGATATGGTGTTATATGTATACGCACAGCTGATTCACTTTTTTATACAGCAGAAACTAACACACAATTGTAAAGCAATTATACTCCAATAAAGATGTAAAAGAAAAAAAAAAAGAAAGCCCAGAGGTAAACCTACACACCTATGGCCCACTAATCTATGACAAAGGAGGCAAGGGTATACAAAGGAGAAAAGACAGTCTCTTCAATAAGTGGTGCTGGGAAAAATGGACAGCTACATGTAAAAGAATGAAATTAGAACACTCCCTAACACCATACACAAAAAATAAACTCAAAATGGATTAGAGACCAAAATGTAAGACCGGACACTATAAAACTCTTAGAGGAAAACATAGGAAGAATACTCTTTGACATAAATCACAGCAAGATCTTTTTTGATCCACCTTGTAGAGTAATGGAATAAAAAATAAATAAACATATGGGAGCAAATGAAACCTAAAAGCTTTTGCAAAGCAAAGGAAACTACAAACAAGATGAAAAGACAACCCTCACAATGGGAGAAAATATTTGCAAACGAATCAATGGACAAAGGAGTAATCTCCAATGTATATAAACAGCTCATGCAGCTCAACAGTAAAAAAACAAACAACCCAATCCAAAAATGGGCAGATGATGTAAATAGACATTTGTCCCAAGAAGACATACAGATGACTAAGAAGCACATGAAAAGCTGCTCAACATCACTAATTATTAGAGAAATATACACCAAAACTACAATGAGGTATCACTTCACACGAGTTAGAATGGGCATCATCAGAAAATCTACAAGCAACAAATGCTGGAGAGGGTGTGGAGAAAAGGGAACCCTCTTACACTATTTGTGGGAATGTAAATTGATACAGTCACTATGGAGAACAGTATGGAGGTTCCTTAAAAAACTAAAAATAGAATTACCATATGACCCAGCAATCCCACTACTGGCCATATACCCAGAGAAAACCATAATTCAAAAAGACATATTCACCACAATATTCATTGCAGCACTATTTATAATAGCCAGGTCATGGAAGCAACTTAAATGCCCATAGACAGACGAACAGAAAAGATGTGCTACATGTATAAAATGGAATATTACTCAGCCATAAAAAGGAATGAAATTGGGTCATTTGTAGAGACGTGGATAGATCTAGAGACTGTCATACAGAGTGAAGTAAGTCAGAAAGAGAAAACAAATATCGTATATTAATGCATACATGGGGAACCTAGAAAAATGGTAAAGATGAACCGGTTTGCAAGGGAGAAATAGAGACACAGATGTAGAGAACAAATGTATGGACACCAAGGGGGGAAAGTGGCAGGGTGGTGGTGGTGGGATGAATTGCGAGCCTGGGATTGACATATATACACTTATATGTATAAAATAGATAACCAATAAGAGCCTGCTGTATAAAAAAATGAATAAAATAAATTCAAAAATTAAAAAAGAAATAATACTTAAAGAAATAAAACAGAAAAAAAAGTTCTGTCCTTCCCATAGACGTATTTATATGAATGAATTATTTCCATGCTTATATCCATAAATACAAAATGAGGAATAAAACTTACCTTGAACCAAAAAAGAAAAAAAAAAACACAGAACCCACTGGTCATACAGAGGAAAACCCTATCAGGGCACTTGCTCCAGTGGTAAACAATTCTGAAGTTGGTCACAGGTGGGGAATCATCTCCCATGCAGCCAGCAGCCCCCAAACGAGGAGCGTCCTCATTGCAAAGCTGGGGGACCGTGAGGAGGCGTCTCTGAGTAAACGTGAGTTGAGCCCCAGGCCAGCTGCTGCTGAACTTTTCCCACCCTTCCCAGGTAAAACACCTGAATGTGTGCAAAGACTTTAAAAACTAGAGGAAGGGGCGTGGAGTCACACCAGTGACAGCACGCAGGCCGACATGGTGCCTGCAGGCCAGCCAGGATGGTCCTGGCCCCGGGCGCTCGTCTGGAAGCTTTCCATTTCCCTGCCTGAGGTACCCCTCCTGTCCCGGCCCCCACTGCTTTTTTCCTTCCTCACCTCTGCCCGGGGAGAAATTCCAGCAGCAAGTATGGGTGACACATCCTCTTCTTTAGCAGGTGGCAGCCCGGCAACTCCTGCAGAAAGTCCAGCAGAGCCCCAGTCACACCGGGCCACTCATAGAGCCGTGGGCCCTACTCCCTCCCACCAGCCCAACCCCGAGACTGCTGACAGGGCAGAGAATATGGCGTCAGGCACAGCTGCAGAGGCTTTTGCTGCCTGGAGGGGTGTTTATATTGACCTCAACCCAGGCACACCTGGGAAGGGCTGGCCGGCCGGGTCAGGCTGCCCAGGTCAGCCAATCCTCGCCCCTCAGGGGCTCAGAGTTGCAGAGAATGGGCCTTGCTGCACCGGCCAGATCCAAGAAACAGGTGTAGGGTCCCGAGAGTCAGGATAGATAAGGGGCGGCAGCCCTGGCTTGTTTTCTAATCATTTTATCTGGTCCATGAGTGGGAGACAACTTCAAGAAGAACCTCTGCTAATGAGAGGAACCCAGGAGTCAGGGAGAGGAGGCGTGGTGGGTGGAGACAGAGGCCTGGTGCCCCGGCTGCAGTGGAAGCCCCTGGAAGACCAGGCAGAGGGAGGCTGCACAGAGTGAAGCCTAGGGTCACAGACCTGTTGGAGCTGCTGTTTGTTAGTTCAAGCTCTGCTCTGAGGTGCTCTGTGTCAGCTCTGAGTGACAGGTGTGCTGGTGGTGCTCTGCAATGAGGGCTATGTGCACGGTTCCTGTGAGCCCAGCCCTGCCGGGGTACCTGTCCACGGGAGCTCCATATCCAGGGAGGGGCCTGCCAACGAGAGCCCCGTGGGCTGCTGCGTACCTGCCCAAGTGAGCTCCATATCCTGGGAGGGGCCTGACCATGAGGGCCCCATGGGCTGCTGGGTACCTGCCCAGGTGAGCTCCATATCCTGGGAGGGGCCTGACCATGAGGGCCCCATGGGCTGCTGGGTACCTGCCCAGGTGAGCTCCATATCCTGGGAGCGGCCTAACCACCAGAGCCCTGTGGGCCGCTGGGTACCTGCCCAGGTAAGCTCCATATCCTGGGAGGGGCCTGACCACAAGAGCCCCGTGGGCTGCTGGGGACCTGGTAGAGGACGCCAGGACAGTCAGTGAAGCCACAGAGGATATACATCTAGTAGTTCCTAATTCCTACACCCTGCTGGTCATTCTACCATCCACCAGGACATGGTATTCTGTATTAGATTTCAATGATGCCTTCTTCTGTATTCCATTAGTCCCAGAGTCACAAGAAATTTTGGCTGTGAGTGGCAGGACTCAACATACAACAAAAACAATACTGCTGGGCCGTCCTGCCCCAGGGGTTCAAAAATTCCCACACCATCTTTGGGGAAACGTTAGCTAAAGACCTAAAAGATCTACCTCTGGAGAAGGGAACCCTCCTTCAATATGCAGATGACATTCTGATCACCAGCCCGACTAAGGAGGCCTCTGAACTACCTAGCCAATAAAAGATAGAAGGTGTCCAAGGAAAAGGCTCAAATATCACAAACTAAAGTGGCCTTCCTGGGCTTCATTCGCACAGAAGGTCGGAGAAGCCCACCCCAGGAAAGGGAAGAAACCATTTGCAGCCTCAGCCTTCCTGAAACTAGAAGACAGCTTAGGGGTTCCTGGGGAGACCGGGGTTTGCTGCATCTGGATCCCTAACTAGAGTCTAATAGCTGGGCCTCTATATGAAACACTGAAAGGAAAAGATGATGATCCTTTTGAATAGAATCCAGAAGCGGCCTTTCAAGAATGGAAAGAGCAGTCAATTCAGACCCTGGCCCTGGACCTCCCTAAGTTAGCTAAACCCTTTGACCTTTACATTCCTGGTCCAAGGTGAATCGCCCTTGGAGTATTAGTGCAAAAACTGGGACCACTTGAAATGGAACAATGCAAGAATGCCCTCCAGGCATTGGCCAGCCACCCCATCCGACCAGGATACTGGGGGTATCTAAAAACCTGGAAATCAGCAGCCCGCAAGGCCAGCTCCCTCCTAAGGGAAAAGGACGCCACTTGGTGATCCTAACCACCCACCATGCCATGAAGTTGCAGGGATTGCTCCGTGGGCACAATGACCTCGAGTGAGGAGGCCCTCCAACACCAACCTCCAGAGAGACAACCTGGGGCAATGGGCCCCCATGACGACTCGTGTGACCATCACTTGACCTGGAGCTTCTCTCAGAAAACAACAAGAGTGTGCCCCTAAAGAGCTGACTATTGCTTACAGGACTTACTGCACCCAGAGCCGAGCTAATAAACTTGGCAGGGGAACCATAAATAACGCTGCCACCATAGAAAAACCTACAGACACCATGGTGACGGGGGCCAATGAGACCGGCTGTACTCCTGGCTACTTCAAAAGGCCGTTGACTGAGTGGCCGTCATGGTCCTGGATCACCACCGGCCCTGGAATGTCTGGGAGTTGAGCAAGCAGGGCTCTGACACCTGGTGCTGTTTGTACGTTAATTCAGTTGGCCTAACTGAAGAAAGCGCAGACTACTGGTCAGAGCATCTAGGCTGGCAGAAACCGTCAGCCTAAGGGGGCCGAACCAATGTGGAGCAGGGTAAAACCGCCCACCCCCTCAGCGTCTCTGCACATCTCTTTCCTGGACCCTTAAAGGTCATTAGAATCTATAAAACTGCCAATGCTGGTGCTCAGGCAGACGAGCAGTGAGGGAGGAGGCCTGCGGACAATCAATCTCACCTGGACGCTGCTGGGGAGAAGTCCTGCCCCTACACCCGGGTATGAGGACACCCAACTCAGCACGAAGCATTTACAGAAGACGTGTCTGCACCCTCAGCGCCCCAAGAATGAGGAATGGGACAAAAGGCAGAGGAGGGCTTTGTCACTGGCAAAGCCCATTAAAAATTCCTGGGAGATAAAAATAGAATCTGGGCAATAAAATAAAGTCTAACCATTTTTTCCTTTGTGCTTTGTCTAATTTCACTTGCTCCTAGGTTTCCACATGCAGAGGTCCCACACCCGACACTTCAGACCCGATTTCCTAGTGCAAAATGGCTGGGCCGACACCTCAGCTCGTGGGGCCCCGTGCAGACTCTGCGACATAGAGCCTGAGCTCCAGGCAACCCAGCCCTCGAGAGCTCCGCCCCCTCACTCCCGCTGATGCTGACAGGAACCCTACACAGCAGCCAGGCCCACAACCCGCAGGGGAGCACACACTATCACCTCTCCATTCTCTGATCAAAATATAAAGATTTCCTTTGCTTCTGAACCAAAGTCAGTCTCGATCTGTTGGCTCCAATGACACTGGGCAGGGAGACCCTTGTTGGGGCCCACTCTGCAGGATCAGTAACAGAATTTGAGAACATTGTAACTTCAATGAACAGATGTCTGAGCCAAACTGTAATTAACATAGAGCAGTGTATAAGGCTCGTGTAAAATAAGATGTTTCTAACACTTCCATTTGATATTTCCATCACTTTATTATAAGCAAGTTCAGTGGAGGGGTTTGTCTTATTTGTCAGGTCAACAGTAGAGAAATGCAGTGATTTCTTTCCAAGGATGTACATCTAATAATCTTGGTTGAAGTTTCAACCTTGTTTCGAATGATTTTCCATTGAAAATGATACCTGTCTTTCAGCTCCTAGATTTCTGAGAAGTATAAAATCTTATATTTTTTATTACCAAAGGGGAAAGGTGGGAGGAGGGATAAATTAACAGTTTCAGATTAACATATACACACTGCTATGTATAAAATATATCATCAACAAGGAACTACTGTATAGCACAGGGAACTATACTCAATATTTTGTAATGACCCCTGAGGGGAAATAATCTGAAAAACCAGAGATATCTATATCGACATCATCTATCAACTACAGATAAAATGGAAACTAAAGGAGGCCGATGGTGAGCGTTTCTGAACCTGAAGACTTCAATCATCTAAAGTTCGGACTCTGCCTACGGCCCAAGTCCCTTAATGAACACACATGTACCAGTAGCTTAAAAATTCCCCAGATTGGAGTTCGGGGAGACACTGATTTGGAAAAATCCCTGGTGTTCTCCTTACATACACGGGACCTTTCCTACAGCTACAACATGCCTGTGACACCCAGAAGATGGAACACGGTTGGATCAGGAAGATTTTGGAAAAGGCACTAAAACTCCTAATTTCCTGGTTATTGGGTTCACCCCTCCAGCCTTTTTCCTTAAAATCTCCCCACTTGAGTATGTCAGCACCTTCAACAACCAGTTGCACAGAAATTGGAATTTGTCCAAAGGAAGAAGGGGAAGGAGGAGAAACAAGGAGAGCCAAGCACAAGATGTTCAGAGAGGCACATGTCACTCTACTTTCCAGTAAGGAAGAAGAATTAAGCAAAGGCTTAGCCTGCAACCGGGAACCAGAAGAGGGCCAAAAACAAACCAGCGGTTCTGCGGAAAGCTCCCAAAAAAGCGAGTTGAAAAATGGAGCTCAGGGGCCCTGCAATTCACAAACCTGCAGAGTTATAAATGATAACTCTCGTCCACAAATATATTGAGGGAAGGCAACGAAGAGGATTTGAAATCAAGGCAGAATTGCAGGAAACAGATTTAAGGAGTTAGATTTGAATCGCCCCTAAAGCACAAGGAAAGCGGCCAAACGTCCACAATGATGCACTTGGCCAAAAAGACAATATGCGTTTTTTTCTGAATAAATTCAGGAAAAAAACCATAGGCCCTTTTTGGCCAACCAAGCAAGCCAGAAATGCAATTCAGCACTACAAAGGAGTCTCACTTCCCATCGGTCAAAAGGTCCTTCCTAAAAAAGTGTAAAAACAAGAAATGCAGGAGAGGCCAGGGAGGAAAGGGAGCCTTGTTACACTGATGGGAGGGATGTAAATTGCCAATGACAACTCTGGAGAAGGGTATGGTGTTTCCTAAAACATCTAAAAAACACAGATAGAGAGAAAGGGGCACATCCACTCATGGGGGTATAAATTGGGAAAACTAAAAATCAGCAAGACACAGGCACCCCAAAGTTTAGGGCTGCTCTGTTGACAAGAACCTCAACTTCATTCCACCTTAAATATCCCAGGAAAGAGAAAAATGGATAAAGAATTTGTGGTCCTTATGTACAATACAATATCACTCGGGCGTGAAATCAATATCATAAGGCTAGTAGCAGCATGATGAGTGGATTTAGGTACGACAATTCTAAGTGAAATAAGTCACACAGAAAAAGACACTTATCATAAGATATCACTAACAGAAGTAATGTAAAAACCGTTACACTTGAACGGAATTACAAAACAGAACAGAGTCACACATTTAGAAAACACACTATGGTTGCTTAATGGGAAAGGTGAGCTGGGGTGATGCAAAAACAAGGATTTCAAATTAGCTCAAATAACGTTCCATATACCCAATATGTAATAGACAAGACTTACTCCTTGCTCAGTGAACTGGACTCAACACCCCCTATTCACCGCACAAGAACATATCTGACTAGTAAGAATCTTAAAACCTATGTATTGATATCACTCTGTTAGAGTGTCAAGTGGGTGTAAAGCGGCATAAACACAGCAGTGAAAAGCAGCTAAACCCCATTATAAAAATAATTTACTTTTAAAAACCCATGAAACAAAGACAGTGAAAGAGAGAGAAATTTTTACACAATTCGTTCAGGGGCTGTGATGCAACTTGGATTGACCATATCTAGACCCACAGCTGGATGAGACATAAGGATGGACACTCTTGGGGCTGAGAGGTTTGGTGAGGTTGCGTGAGCAAACGCAGACCGTTTAAAGTAATACAGCGTGCTACCCATCGCATGGGTCCCAAATCTCAGGTTCAAGGGCATCTTCCTACATTGAAAACATGCATGAGAAACCCAGAAGATGGTACACCGTGTGATGGGGAAAGGTTTCTAAAACGCACCTCATTTCTCATCTCCTTGTGCTCAGCTTCGCCATTCCAGCCACTTTACTAGCAATCTCCCTACTTGGAACATCAGCACCTTTAACCTCCAGTTCCGTACAGGTTGCAATTTGTCCTGAGGATGAACGGGAAGACGGGGAACCAATGAGAGACTAGCTCTTGGTGTTGGGACAGGCACAGGTCACTCTATTTTCCCATCCGGAAGAAGAATTAACCACAGGCTCAGCCTGCCCCCCGGAACCAGAACAGGGCCTTAAGCCATCCTGCGCTTTTGCGGCCATCTCCTGAAAAAGCGAGTTGTAAAATGGAGCTTCAGGGCACTGCAATTCACAAACCTGCACAGTTATAAATGATAACTCTCGTCCATAAATATATTGAGGGAAGGCAAAGAAGAGGATTTGAAATAAAGGCAGAAGTGCAGGAAACAGATTTCAGGAGGTAGATTCGAATCGCCTTTAACGCACATGAAAAGCAGAAAAACTTTGACAATGATGCCCTTGGCCAAAAAGGGCGTATGCGTTTTTTCCTGAATATATTCAGGAAAAAACGCATACGCCCTTTTTGGCCAACCAAGCAACCTGGAAAGGCAAATCAGCGCTACAAAGAAGTTTCGCTTCCCATCGGTCAAAAGGGCCATGGTGAAAAAAGTGTCAAAACCAGAAATGCAGGACAGGCCATGGAGAAATGGGAGCCTTGCTACACTGATGGGCGGGATGTAAATCGACAACAGCCACTCTGGAGAAGTGTACGGTGTGTCCTGAAACATCTAAAAAACACAGCTTAGAGAGCATAGGGCACTTCCACGCATGGGGGGATAAAGTGGGAAAATTGAAAATCAGCAAGACACAAGAACCCCAAAGTTTAGGGCTGCTCTATTGACAAGGACCTCCACTTCATTCCACCTTAAATATCCCAGGAAAGCGAAAAATGGATACAAACTTTGTGGTCCTTATGTACAATGGAATATCACTCAGCCATGAAATCAATGTCATAAGGCTAGTAGCAGCATGATGACTGGATTTAGGTACGACGATTCTAAGTGAAATAAGTCACACAGAAAAGGACACTTCTCATAAGGTGTCACTTATAGAGGGAATGTAAAAACCGTTACACTTGAACTGAATTACAAAACAGAACAGAGTCACACATGCAGAAAACAAACTATGGCTGCTTAAAGGGAAAGGTGAGGTGGGGTGATACATAAAACAAGAGTTTCAAATTAGCTCAGATACCGTTCCATAAACCCAATATGTAATAGACAAGACCTACTCCTTGCTCAGAGAACTGGACTCAACACGCCCGATTCCCCGAACAAGAATATATCTGACTTGTAATAATCTTAAAACCTATGTATTGATATCTCTCTGTTAGTGTGTCAAGTGGGTGTAAAGTGGCATAAACACAGCCGTGAAAAGCAGCTAAACCTCATTATAAAAATAAATTACTTTTAAAAAGCCATGAAACAAAGACAGTGAAAGAGAGAGAAATTCTTACACAATTCGTTCAGGGACTGTGATGCAACCTAGATTGACCATATCTAGACCCAAAGCTGGATGAGACATAAGGGTGGACACTCTTGGAGCTGAGTTGTTTGGTGAGGTTGGGTGAGCAAACGCAGACCCTTTAAAGTAATACTGCGTGCTACCCATCGCATGGGTCCCAAATCTCCAGGTTCAAGGGCATCTTCCTACATCAAAAACATGCATGAGAAACCCAGAAGATGGTACACCGTGTGATGGGGAAAGGGTTCTAAAACGCACCTCATTTCTCATCTCCTTGTGCTCGGGTTCGCCATTCCAGCCACTTTACTAGAAATCTCCCTACTTGGAGCATCAGCACCTTTAACCTCCTGTTCCGTACAGGTTGCAATTTGTCCTGAGGATGAACGGGAAGACGGGGAACCAATGAGAGACTAGCTCTTGGTGTTGGGACAGGCACAGGTCACTCTATTTTCCCATCAGGAAGAAGAATTAACCACAGGCTCAGCCTGCCCCCCGGAACCAGAACAGGGCCTGAAGCCATCCTGCGCTTTTGCGGCCAGCTCCCAAAAAAGCGACTTGTAAAATGGAGCTTCAGGGCACTGCAATTCACAAACCTGCAGAGTTATAAATGATAACTCTCGTCCACAAATATATTGAGGGAAGGCAAAGAAGAGGATTTGAAATCAAGGCAGAATTGCAGGAAACAGATTTCAGGAGGTAGATTCGAATCGCCTTCAAAGCACATGAAAAGCGGCAAAACGTTGACAATGATGCCCTTGGCCAAAAAGGGCGTATGCGTTTTTTCCTGAATATATTCAGGAAAAAACGCATACGCCCTTTTTGGCCAACCAAGCAACCTGGAAAGGCAAATCAGCGCTACAAAGAAGTCTCGCTTCCCATCGGTCAAAAGGGCCATGCTGAAAAAAGTGTCAAAACCAGAAATGCAGGACAGGCCATGGAGAAATGGGAGCCTTGCTACACTGATGGGCGGGATGTAAATTGCCAACAGCCACTCTGGAGAAGTGTACGGTGTGTCCTGAAACATCTAAAAAACACAGCTTAGAGAGCATAGGGCACTTCCACGCATGGGGGGATAAAGTGGGAAAATTGAAAATCAGCAAGACACAAGAACCCCAAAGTTTAGGGCTGCTCTATTGACAAGGACCTCCACTTCATTCCACCTTAAATATCCCAGGAAAGCGAAAAATGGATACAAACTTTGTGGTCCTTATGTACAATGGAATATCACTCAGCCATGAAATCAATGTCATAAGGCTAGTA
Source organism: Balaenoptera physalus (assembly GCF_965194825.1). Lineage (NCBI taxonomy): Eukaryota > Metazoa > Chordata > Mammalia > Artiodactyla > Balaenopteridae > Balaenoptera > Balaenoptera physalus. Next base: position 1,196,597 of record NW_028126486.1, read on the forward strand.
GCAGCATGATGACTGGATTTAGGTACGACGATTCTAAGTGAAATAAGTCACACAGAAAAGGACACTTCTCATAAGGTGTCACTTATAGAGGGAATGTAAAAACCGTTACACTTGAACTGAATTACAAAACAGAACAGAGTCACACATGCAGAAAACACACTATGGCTGCTTAAAGGGAAAGGTGAGGTGGGGTGATACATAAAACAAGAGTTTCAAATTAGCTCAGATACCGTTCCATAAACCCAATATGTAATAGACAAGACCTACTCCTTGCTCAGAGAACTGGACTCAACACGCCCGATTCCCCGAACAAGAATATATCTGACTTGTAATAATCTTAAAACCTATGTATTGATATCTCTCTGTTAGTGTGTCAAGTGGGTGTAAAGTGGCATAAACACAGCCGTGAAAAGCAGCTAAACCTCATTATAAAAATAAATTACTTTTAAAAAGCCATGAAACAAAGACAGTGAAAGAGAGAGAAATTCTTACACAATTCGTTCAGGGACTGTGATGCAACCTAGATTGACCATATCTAGACCCAAAGCTGGATGAGACATAAGGGTGGACACTCTTGGAGCTGAGTTGTTTGGTGAGGTTGGGTGAGCAAACGCAGACCCTTTAAAGTAATACTGCGTGCTACCCATCGCATGGGTCCCAAATCTCCAGGTTCAAGGGCATCTTCCTACATCAAAAACATGCATGAGAAACCCAGAAGATGGTACACCGTGTGATGGGGAAAGGGTTCTAAAACGCACCTCATTTCTCATCTCCTTGTGCTCGGGTTCGCCATTCCAGCCACTTTACTAGAAATCTCCCTACTTGGAGCATCAGCACCTTTAACCTCCTGTTCCGTACAGGTTGCAATTTGTCCTGAGGATGAACGGGAAGACGGGGAACCAATGAGAGACTAGCTCTTGGTGTTGGGACAGGCACAGGTCACTCTATTTTCCCATCAGGAAGAAGAATTAACCACAGGCTCAGCCTGCCCCCCGGAACCAGAACAGGGCCTGAAGCCATCCTGCGCTTTTGCGGCCAGCTCCCAAAAAAGCGACTTGTAAAATGGAGCTTCAGGGCACTGCAATTCACAAACCTGCAGAGTTATAAATGATAACTCTCGTCCACAAATATATTGAGGGAAGGCAAAGAAGAGGATTTGAAATCAAGGCAGAATTGCAGGAAACAGATTTCAGGAGGTAGATTCGAATCGCCTTCAAAGCACATGAAAAGCGGCAAAACGTTGACAATGATGCCCTTGGCCAAAAAGGGCGTATGCGTTTTTTCCTGAATATATTCAGGAAAAAACGCATACGCCCTTTTTGGCCAACCAAGCAACCTGGAAAGGCAAATCAGCGCTACAAAGAAGTCTCGCTTCCCATCGGTCAAAAGGGCCATGCTGAAAAAAGTGTCAAAACCAGAAATGCAGGACAGGCCATGGAGAAATGGGAGCCTTGCTACACTGATGGGCGGGATGTAAATTGCCAACAGCCACTCTGGAGAAGTGTACGGTGTGTCCTGAAACATCTAAAAAACACAGCTTAGAGAGCATAGGGCACTTCCACGCATGGGGGGATAAAGTGGGAAAATTGAAAATCAGCAAGACACAAGCACCCCAAAGTTTAGGGCTGCTCTGTTGACAAGGACCTCCACTTCATTCCACCTTAAATATCCCAGGAAAGCGAAAAATGGATCAAAAAGTTGTGGTCCTTATGTACAATGGAATATCACTCAGCCATGAAATCAATGTCATAAGGCTAGTAGCAGCATGATGAGTGGATTTAGGTAAGACGATTCTAAGTGAAATAAGTCACACAGAAAAGGACACTTCTCATAAGGTGTCACTTATAGAGGGAATGTAAAAACCGTTACACTTGAACTGAATTACAAAACAGAACAGAGTCACACATGCAGAAAACACACTATGGCTGCTTAACGGGAAAGGTGAGGTGGGGTGATACATAAAACAAGAGTTTCAAATTAGCTCAGATACCGTTCCATAAACCCAATATGTAATAGACAAGACCTACTCCTTGCTCAGAGAACTGGACTCAACACGCCCGATTCACCGCACAAGAATATATCTGACTAGTAATAATCTTAAAACCTATGTATTGATATCTCTCTGTTAGTGTGTCAAGTGGGTGTAAAGCGGCATAAACACAGCCGTGAAAAGCAGCTAAACCCCATTATAAAAATAAATTACTTTTAAAGACCCATGAAACAAAGACAGGGAAAGAGAGAGAAATTCTTACACAATTCGTTCAGGGGCTGTGTTGCAACCTGGATTGACCATATCTAGACCCACAGCTGGATGAGACATAAGGGTGGACACTCTTGGGGCTGAGAGGTTTGGTGAGGTTGGGTGAGCAAACGCAGAGCCTTTAAAGTAATACTGCGTGCTACCCATCGCATGGGTCCCAAATCTCCAGGTTCAAGTGCATTTTCCTACATCGAAAACATGCATGAGAAACCCAGAAGATGGTACACCGTGTGATGGGGAAAGGTTTCTAAAACGCACCTCATTTCTCATCTCCTTCTGCTCGGGTTCGCCATTCCAGCCACTTTACTAGCAATCTCCCTACTTGGAGCATCAGCACCTTTAACCTCCTGTTCCGTACAGGTTGCAATTTGTCCTGAGGATGAATGGGAAGACGGGGAACCAATGAGAGACTAGCTCTTGGTGTTGGGACAGGCACAGGTCACTCTATTTTCCCATCCGGAAGAAGAATTAACCACAGGCTCAGCCTGCCCCCCGGAACCAGAACAGGGCCTTAAGCCATCCTGCGCTTTTGCGGCCATCTCCTGAAAAAGCGAGTTGTAAAATGGAGCTTCAGGTCACTGCAATTCACAAACCTGCACAGTTATAAATGATAACTCTCGTCCATAAATATATTGAGGGAAGGCAAAGAAGAGGATTTGAAATAAAGGCAGAAGTGCAGGAAACAGATTTCAGGAGGTAGATTCGAATCGCCTTTAACGCACATGAAAAGCAGAAAAACTTTGACAATGATGCCCTTGGCCAAAAAGGGCGTATGCGTTTTTTCCTGAATATATTCAGGAAAAAACGCATACGCCCTTTTTGGCCAACCAAGCAACCTGGAAAGGCAAATCAGCGCTACAAAGAAGTTTCGCTTCCCATCGGTCAAAAGGGCCATGGTGAAAAAAGTGTCAAAACCAGAAATGCAGGACAGGCCATGGAGAAATGGGAGCCTTGCTACACTGATGGGCGGGATGTAAATCGCCAACAGCCACTCTGGAGAAGTGTACGGTGTGTCCTGAAACATCTAAAAAACACAGCTTAGAGAGCATAGGGCACTTCCACGCATGGGGGGATAAAGTGGGAAAATTGAAAATCAGCAAGACACAAGAACCCCAAAGTTTAGGGCTGCTCTATTGACAAGGACCTCCACTTCATTCCACCTTAAATATCCCAGGAAAGCGAAAAATGGATACAAACTTTGTGGTCCTTATGTACAATGGAATATCACTCAGCCATGAAATCAATGTCATAAGGCTAGTAGCAGCATGATGACTGGATTTAGGTACGACGATTCTAAGTGAAATAAGTCACACAGAAAAGGACACTTCTCATAAGGTGTCACTTATAGAGGGAATGTAAAAACCGTTACACTTGAACTGAATTACAAAACAGAACAGAGTCACACATGCAGAAAACACACTATGGCTGCTTAAAGGGAAAGGTGAGGTGGGGTGATACATAAAACAAGAGTTTCAAATTAGCTCAGATACCGTTCCATAAACCCAATATGTAATAGACAAGACCTACTCCTTGCTCAGAGAACTGGACTCAACACGCCCGATTCCCCGAACAAGAATATATCTGACTTGTAATAATCTTAAAACCTATGTATTGATATCTCTCTGTTAGTGTGTCAAGTGGGTGTAAAGTGGCATAAACACAGCCGTGAAAAGCAGCTAAACCTCATTATAAAAATAAATTACTTTTAAAAAGCCATGAAACAAAGACAGTGAAAGAGAGAGAAATTCTTACACAATTCGTTCAGGGACTGTGATGCAACCTAGATTGACCATATCTAGACCCAAAGCTGGATGAGACATAAGGGTGGACACTCTTGGGGCTGAGTTGTTTGGTGAGGTTGGGTGAGCAAACGCAGACCCTTTAAAGTAATACTGCGTGCTACCCATCGCATGGGTCCCAAATCTCCAGGTTCAAGGGCATCTTCCTACATCAAAAACATGCATGAGAAACCCAGAAGATGGTACACCGTGTGATGGGGAAAGGGTTCTAAAACGCACCTCATTTCTCATCTCCTTGTGCTCGGGTTCGCCATTCCAGCCACTTTACTAGAAATCTCCCTACTTGGAGCATCAGCACCTTTAACCTCCTGTTCCGTACAGGTTGCAATTTGTCCTGAGGATGAACGGGGAAGACGGGGAACCAATGAGAGACTAGCTCTTGGTGTTGGGACAGGCACAGGTCACTCTATTTTCCCATCAGGAAGAAGAATTAACCACAGGCTCAGCCTGCCCCCCGGAACCAGAACAGGGCCTGAAGCCATCCTGCGCTTTTGCGGCCAGCTCCCGAAAAAGCGACTTGTAAAATGGAGCTTCAGGGCACTGCAATTCACAAACCTGCAGAGTTATAAATGATAACTCTCGTCCACAAATATATTGAGGGAAGGCAAAGAAGAGGATTTGAAATCAAGGCAGAATTGCAGGAAACAGATTTCAGGAGGTAGATTCGAATCGCCTTTAAAGCACATGAAAAGCGGCAAAACGTTGACAATGATGCCCTTGGCCAAAAAGGGCGTATGCGTTTTTTCCTGAATATATTCAGGAAAAAACGCATACGCCCTTTTTGGCCAACCAAGCAACCTGGAAAGGCAAATCAGCGCTACAAAGAAGTCTCGCTTCCCATCGGTCAAAAGGGCCATGCTGAAAAAAGTGTCAAAACCAGAAATGCAGGACAGGCCATGGAGAAATGGGAGCCTTGCTACACTGATGGGCGGGATGTAAATTGCCAACAGCCACTCTGGAGAAGTGTACGGTGTGTCCTGAAACATCTAAAAAACACAGCTTAGAGAGCATAGGGCACTTCCACGCATGGGGGGATAAAGTGGGAAAATTGAAAATCAGCAAGACACAAGCACCCCAAAGTTTAGGGCTGCTCTGTTGACAAGGACCTCCACTTCATTCCACCTTAAATATCCCAGGAAAGCGAAAAATGGATCAAAAAGTTGTGGTCCTTATGTACAATGGAATATCACTCAGCCATGAAATCAATGTCATAAGGCTAGTAGCAGCATGATGAGTGGATTTAGGTAAGACGATTCTAAGTGAAATAAGTCACACAGAAAAGGACACTTCTCATAAGGTGTCACTTATAGAGGGAATGTAAAAACCGTTACACTTGAACTGAATTACAAAACAGAACAGAGTCACACATGCAGAAAACACACTATGGCTGCTTAACGGGAAAGGTGAGGTGGGGTGATACATAAAACAAGAGTTTCAAATTAGCTCAGATACCGTTCCATAAACCCAATATGTAATAGACAAGACCTACTCCTTGCTCAGAGAACTGGACTCAACACGCCCGATTCACCGCACAAGAATATATCTGACTAGTAATAATCTTAAAACCTATGTATTGATATCTCTCTGTTAGTGTGTCAAGTGGGTGTAAAGCGGCATAAACACAGCCGTGAAAAGCAGCTAAACCCCATTATAAAAATAAATTACTTTTAAAAACCCATGAAACAAAGACAGGGAAAGAGAGAGAAATTCTTACACAATTCGTTCAGGGGCTGTGATGCAACCTGGATTGACCATATCTAGACCCACAGCTGGATGAGACATAGGGGTGGACACTCTTGGGGCTGAGAGGTTTGGTGAGGTTGGGTGAGCAAACGCAGACCCTTTAAAGTAATACTGCGTGCTACCCAGCGCATGGGTCCCAAATCTCCAGATTCAAGGGCATCTTCCTACATCGAAAACATGCATGAGAAACCCAGAAGATGGTACACCGTGTGATGGGGAAAGGTTTCTAAAACGCACCTCATTTCTCATCTCCTTGTGCTCGGGTTCGCCATTCCAGCCACTTTACTAGCAATCTCCCTACTTGGAGCATCAGCACCTTTAACCTCCTGTTCCGTACAGGTTGCAATTTGTCCTGAGGATGAACGGGAAGACGGGGAACCAATGAGAGACTAGCTCTTGGTGTTGGGACAGGCACAGGTCACTCTATTTTCCCATCAGGAAGAAGAATTAACCACAGGCTCAGCCTGCCCCCCGGAACCAGAACAGGGCCTGAAGCCATCCTGCGCTTTTGCGGCCAGTTCCCAAAAAAGCGACTTGTAAAATGGAGCTTCAGGGCACTGCAATTCACAAACCTGCAGAGTTATAAATGATAACTCTCGTCCACAAATATATTGAGGGAAGGCAAAGAAGAGGATTTGAAATCAAGGCAGAATTGCAGGAAACAGATTTCAGGAGGTAGATTCGAATCGCCTTTAAAGCACATGAAAAGCGGCAAAACGTTGACAATGATGCCCTTGGCCAAAAAGGGCGTATGCGTTTTTTCCTGAATATATTCAGGAAAAAACGCATACGCCCTTTTTGGCCAACCAAGCAACCTGGAAAGGCAAATCAGCGCTACAAAGAAGTCTCGCTTCCCATCGGTCAAAAGGGCCATGCTGAAAAAAGTGTCAAAACCAGAAATGCAGGACAGGCCATGGAGAAATGGGAGCCTTGCTACACTGATGGGCGGGATGTAAATCGCCAACAGCCACTCTGGAGAAGTGTACGGTGTGTCCTGAAACATCTAAAAAACACAGCTTAGAGAGCATAGGGCACTTCCACGCATGGGGGGATAAAGTGGGAAAATTGAAAATCAGCAAGACACAAGCACCCCAAAGTTTAGGGCTGCTCTGTTGACAAGGACCTCCACTTCATTCCACCTTAAATATCCCAGGAAAGCGAAAAATGGATAAAAAAGTTGTGGTCCTTATGTACAATGGAATATCACTCAGCCATGAAATCAATGTCATAAGGCTAGTAGCAGCATGATGAGTGGATTTAGGTAAGACGATTCTAAGTGAAATAAGTCACACAGAAAAGGACACTTCTCATAAGGTGTAACTTATAGAGGGAATGTAAAAACCGTTACACTTGAACTGAATTACAAAACAGAACAGAGTCACACATGCAGAAAACACACTATGGCTGCTTAACGGGAAAGGTGAGGTGGGGTGATACATAAAACGAGAGTTTCAAATTAGCTCAGATACCGTTCCATAATCCCAATATGTAATAGACAAGACCTACTCCTTGCTCAGAGAACTGGACTCAACACGCCCGATTCACCGCACAAGAATATATCTGACTAGTAATAATCTTAAAACCTATGTATTGATATCTCTCTGTTAGTGTGTCAAGTGGGTGTAAAGCGGCATAAACACAGCCGTGAAAAGCAGCTAAACCCCATTATAAAAATAAATTACTTTTAAAAACCCATGAAACAAAGACAGGGAAAGAGAGAGAAATTCTTACACAATTCGTTCAGGGGCTGTGATGCAACCTGGATTGACCATATCTAGACCCACAGCTGGATGAGACATAGGGGTGGACACTCTTGGGGCTGAGAGGTTTGGTGAGGTTGGGTGAGCAAACGCAGACCCTTTAAAGTAATACTGCGTGCTACCCAGCGCATGGGTCCCAAATCTCCAGATTCAAGGGCATCTTCCTACATCGAAAACATGCATGAGAAACCCAGAAGATGGTACACCGTGTGATGGGGAAAGGTTTCTAAAACGCACCTCATTTCTCATCTCCTTGTGCTCGGGTTCGCCATTCCAGCCACTTTACTAGCAATCTCCCTACTTGGAGCATCAGCACCTTTAACCTCCTGTTCCGTACAGGTTGCAATTTGTCCTGAGGATGAACGGGAAGACGGGGAACCAATGAGAGACTAGCTCTTGGTGTTGGGACAGGCACAGGTCACTCTATTTTCCCATCAGGAAGAAGAATTAACCACAGGCTCAGCCTGCCCCCCGGAACCAGAACAGGGCCTGAAGCCATCCTGTGCTTTTGCGGCCAGTTCCCAAAAAAGCGACTTGTAAAATGGAGCTTCAGGGCACTGCAATTCACAAACCTGCAGAGTTATAAATGATAACTCTCGTCCACAAATATATTGAGGGAAGGCAAAGAAGAGGATTTGAAATCAAGGCAGAATTGCAGGAAACAGATTTCAGGAGGTAGATTCGAATCGCCTTTAAAGCACATGAAAAGCGGCAAAACGTTGACAATGATGCCCTTGGCCAAAAAGGGCGTATGCGTTTTTTCCTGAATATGTTCAGGAAAAAACGCATACGCCCTTTTTGGCCAACCAAGCAACCTGGAAAGGCAAATCAGCGCTACAAAGAAGTCTCGCTTCCCATCGGTCAAAAGGGCCATGCTGAAAAAAGTGTCAAAACCAGAAATGCAGGACAGGCCATGGAGAAATGGGAGCCTTGCTACACTGATGGGCGGGATGTAAATCGCCAACAGCCACTCTGGAGAAGTGTACGGTGTGTCCTGAAACATCTAAAAAACACAGCTTAGAGAGCATAGGGCACTTCCACGCATGGGGGGATAAAGTGGGAAAATTGAAAATCAGCAAGACACAAGCACCCCAAAGTTTAGGGCTGCTCTGTTGACAAGGACCTCCACTTCATTCCACCTTAAATATCCCAGGAAAGCGAAAAATGGATAAAAAAGTTGTGGTCCTTATGTACAATGGAATATCACTCAGCCATGAAATCAATGTCATAAGGCTAGTAGCAGCATGATGAGTGGATTTAGGTAAGACGATTCTAAGTGAAATAAGTCACACAGAAAAGGACACTTCTCATAAGGTGTCACTTATAGAGGGAATGTAAAAACCGTTACACTTGAACTGAATTACAAAACAGAACAGAGTCACACATGCAGAAAACACACTATGGCTGCTTAACGGGAAAGGTGAGGTGGGGTGATACATAAAACGAGAGTTTCAAATTAGCTCAGATACCGTTCCATAATCCCAATATGTAATAGACAAGACCTACTCCTTGCTCAGAGAACTGGACTCAACACGCCCGATTCACCGCACAAGAATATATCTGACTAGTAATAATCTTAAAACCTATGTATTGATATCTCTCTGTTAGTGTGTCAAGTGGGTGTAAAGCGGCATAAACACAGCCGTGAAAAGCAGCTAAACCCCATTATAAAAATAAATTACTTTTAAAAACCCATGAAACAAAGACAGGGAAAGAGAGAGAAATTCTTACACAATTCGTTCAGGGGCTGTGATGCAACCTGGATTGACCATATCTAGACCCACAGCTGGATGAGACATAGGGGTGGACACTCTTGGGGCTGAGAGGTTTGGTGAGGTTGGGTGAGCAAACGCAGACCCTTTAAAGTAATACTGCGTGCTACCCAGCGCATGGGTCCCAAATCTCCAGATTCAAGGGCATCTTCCTACATCGAAAACATGCATGAGAAACCCAGAAGATGGTACACCGTGTGATGGGGAAAGGTTTCTAAAACGCACCTCATTTCTCATCTCCTTGTGCTCGGGTTCGCCATTCCAGCCACTTTACTAGCAATCTCCCTACTTGGAGCATCAGCACCTTTAACCTCCTGTTCCGTACAGGTTGCAATTTGTCCTGAGGATGAACGGGAAGACGGGGAACCAATGAGAGACTAGCTCTTGGTGTTGGGACAGGCACAGGTCACTCTATTTTCCCATCAGGAAGAAGAATTAACCACAGGCTCAGCCTGCCCCCCGGAACCAGAACAGGGCCTGAAGCCATCCTGTGCTTTTGCGGCCAGTTCCCAAAAAAGCGACTTGTAAAATGGAGCTTCAGGGCACTGCAATTCACAAACCTGCAGAGTTATAAATGATAACTCTCGTCCACAAATATATTGAGGGAAGGCAAAGAAGAGGATTTGAAAGCAAGGCAGAATTGCAGGAAACAGATTTCAGGAGGTAGATTCGAATCGCCTTTAAAGCACATGAAAAGCGGCAAAACGTTGACAATGATGCCCTTGGCCAAAAAGGGCGTATGCGTTTTTTCCTGAATATATTCAGGAAAAAACGCATACGCCCTTTTTGGCCAACCAAGCAACCTGGAAAGGCAAATCAGCGCTACAAAGAAGTCTCGCTTCCCATCGGTCAAAAGGGCCATGCTGAAAAAAGTGTCAAAACCAGAAATGCAGGACAGGCCATGGAGAAATGGGAGCCTTGCTACACTGATGGGCGGGATGTAAATCGCCAACAGCCACTCTGGAGAAGTGTACGGTGTGTCCTGAAACATCTAAAAAACACAGCTTAGAGAGCATAGGGCACTTCCACGCATGGGGGGATAAAGTGGGAAAATTGAAAATCAGCAAGACACAAGCACCCCAAAGTTTAGGGCTGCTCTGTTGACAAGGACCTCCACTTCATTCCACCTTAAATATCCCAGGAAAGCGAAAAATGGATAAAAAAGTTGTGGTCCTTATGTACAATGGAATATCACTCAGCCATGAAATCAATGTCATAAGGCTAGTAGCAGCATGATGAGTGGATTTAGGTAAGACGATTCTAAGTGAAATAAGTCACACAGAAAAGGACACTTCTCATAAGGTGTCACTTATAGAGGGAATGTAAAAACCGTTACACTTGAACTGAATTACAAAACAGAACAGAGTCAGACATGCAGAAAACACACTATGGCTGCTTAACGGGAAAGGTGAGGTGGGGTGATACATAAAACGAGAGTTTCAAATTAGCTCAGATACCGTTCCATAATCCCAATATGTAATAGACAAGACCTACTCCTTGCTCAGAGAACTGGACTCAACACGCCCGATTCACCGCACAAGAATATATCTGACTAGTAATAATCTTAAAACCTATGTATTGATATCTCTCTGTTAGTGTGTCAAGTGGGTGTAAAGCGGCATAAACACAGCCGTGAAAAGCAGCTAAACCCCATTATAAAAATAAATTACTTTTAAAAACCCATGAAACAAAGACAGGGAAAGAGAGAGAAATTCTTACACAATTCGTTCAGGGGCTGTGATGCAACCTGGATTGACCATATCTAGACCCACAGCTGGATGAGACATAGGGGTGGACACTCTTGGGGCTGAGAGGTTTGGTGAGGTTGGGTGAGCAAACGCAGACCCTTTAAAGTAATACTGCGTGCTACCCAGCGCATGGGTCCCAAATCTCCAGATTCAAGGGCATCTTCCTACATCGAAAACATGCATGAGAAACCCAGAAGATGGTACACCGTGTGATGGGGAAAGGTTTCTAAAACGCACCTCATTTCTCATCTCCTTGTGCTCGGGTTCGCCATTCCAGCCACTTTACTAGCAATCTCCCTACTTGGAGCATCAGCACCTTTAACCTCCTGTTCCGTACAGGTTGCAATTTGTCCTGAGGATGAACGGGAAGACGGGGAACCAATGAGAGACTAGCTCTTGGTGTTGGGACAGGCACAGGTCACTCTATTTTCCCATCAGGAAGAAGAATTAACCACAGGCTCAGCCTGCCCCCCGGAACCAGAACAGGGCCTGAAGCCATCCTGTGCTTTTGCGGCCAGTTCCCAAAAAAGCGACTTGTAAAATGGAGCTTCAGGGCACTGCAATTCACAAACCTGCAGAGTTATAAATGATAACTCTCGTCCACAAATATATTGAGGGAAGGCAAAGAAGAGGATTTGAAATCAAGGCAGAATTGCAGGAAACAGATTTCAGGAGGTAGATTCGAATCGCCTTTAAAGCACATGAAAAGCGGCAAAACGTTGACAATGATGCCCTTGGCCAAAAAGGGCGTATGCGTTTTTTCCTGAATATATTCAGGAAAAAACGCATACGCCCTTTTTGGCCAACCAAGCAACCTGGAAAGGCAAATCAGCGCTACAAAGAAGTCTCGCTTCCCATCGGTCAAAAGGGCCATGCTGAAAAAAGTGTCAAAACCAGAAATGCAGGACAGGCCATGGAGAAATGGGAGCCTTGCTACACTGATGGGCGGGATGTAAATCGCCAACAGCCACTCTGGAGAAGTGTACGGTGTGTCCTGAAACATCTAAAAAACACAGCTTAGAGAGCATAGGGCACTTCCACGCATGGGGGGATAAAGTGGGAAAATTGAAAATCAGCAAGACACAAGCACCCCAAAGTTTAGGGCTGCTCTGTTGACAAGGACCTCCACTTCATTCCACCTTAAATATCCCAGGAAAGCGAAAAATGGATAAAAAAGTTGTGGTCCTTATGTACAATGGAATATCACTCAGCCATGAAATCAATGTCATAAGGCTAGTAGCAGCATGATGAGTGGATTTAGGTAAGACGATTCTAAGTGAAATAAGTCACACAGAAAATGACACTTCTCATACGGTGTCACTTATAGAGGGAATGTAAAAACCGTTACACTTGAACTGAATTACAAAACAGAACAGAGTCACACATGCAGAAAACACACTATGGCTGCTTAACGGGAAAGGTGAGGTGGGGTGATACATAAAACGAGAGTTTCAAATTAGCTCAGATACCGTTCCATAATCCCAATATGTAATAGACAAGACCTACTCCTTGCTCAGAGAACTGGACTCAACACGCCCGATTCACCGCACAAGAATATATCTGACTAGTAATAATCTTAAAACCTATGTATTGATATCTCTCTGTTAGTGTGTCAAGTGGGTGTAAAGCGGCATAAACACAGCCGTGAAAAGCAGCTAAACCCCATTATAAAAATAAATTACTTTTAAAAACCCATGAAACAAAGACAGGGAAAGAGAGAGAAATTCTTACACAATTCGTTCAGGGGCTGTGATGCAACCTGGATTGACCATATCTAGACCCACAGCTGGATGAGACATAGGGGTGGACACTCTTGGGGCTGAGAGGTTTGGTGAGGTTGGGTGAGCAAACGCAGACCCTTTAAAGTAATACTGCGTGCTACCCAGCGCATGGGTCCCAAATCTCCAGATTCAAGGGCATCTTCCTACATCGAAAACATGCATGAGAAACCCAGAAGATGGTACACCGTGTGATGGGGAAAGGTTTCTAAAACGCACCTCATTTCTCATCTCCTTGTGCTCGGGTTCGCCATTCCAGCCACTTTACTAGCAATCTCCCTACTTGGAGCATCAGCACCTTTAACCTCCTGTTCCGTACAGGTTGCAATTTGTCCTGAGGATGAACGGGAAGACGGGGAACCAATGAGAGACTAGCTCTTGGTGTTGGGACAGGCACAGGTCACTCTATTTTCCCATCAGGAAGAAGAATTAACCACAGGCTCAGCCTGCCCCCCGGAACCAGAACAGGGCCTGAAGCCATCCTGTGCTTTTGCGGCCAGTTCCCAAAAAAGCGACTTGTAAAATGGAGCTTCAGGGCACTGCAATTCACAAACCTGCAGAGTTATAAATGATAACTCTCGTCCACAAATATATTGAGGGAAGGCAAAGAAGAGGATTTGAAATCAAGGCAGAATTGCAGGAAACAGATTTCAGGAGGTAGATTCGAATCGCCTTTAAAGCACATGAAAAGCGGCAAAACGTTGACAATGATGCCCTTGGCCAAAAAGGGCGTATGCGTTTTTTCCTGAATATATTCAGGAAAAAACGCATACGCCCTTTTTGGCCAACCAAGCAACCTGGAAAGGCAAATCAGCGCTACAAAGAAGTCTCGCTTCCCATCGGTCAAAAGGGCCATGCTGAAAAAAGTGTCAAAACCAGAAATGCAGGACAGGCCATGGAGAAATGGGAGCCTTGCTACACTGATGGGCGGGATGTAAATCGCCAACAGCCACTCTGGAGAAGTGTACGGTGTGTCCTGAAACATCTAAAAAACACAGCTTAGAGAGCATAGGGCACTTCCACGCATGGGGGGATAAAGTGGGAAAATTGAAAATCAGCAAGACACAAGCACCCCAAAGTTTAGGCCTGCTCTGTTGACAAGGACCTCCACTTCATTCCACCTTAAATATCCCAGGAAAGCGAAAAATGGATAAAAAAGTTGTGGTCCTTATGTACAATGGAATATCACTCAGCCATGAAATCAATGTCATAAGGCTAGTAGCAGCATGATGAGTGGATTTAGGTAAGACGATTCTAAGTGAAATAAGTCACACAGAAAAGGACACTTCTCATAAGGTGTCACTTATAGAGGGAATGTAAAAACCGTTACACTTGAACTGAATTACAAAACAGAACAGAGTCACACATGCAGAAAACACACTATGGCTGCTTAACGGGAAAGGTGAGGTGGGGTGATACATAAAACGAGAGTTTCAAATTAGCTCAGATACCGTTCCATAATCCCAATATGTAATAGACAAGACCTACTCCTTGCTCAGAGAACTGGACTCAACACGCCCGATTCACCGCACAAGAATATATCTGACTAGTAATAATCTTAAAACCTATGTATTGATATCTCTCTGTTAGTGTGTCAAGTGGGTGTAAAGCGGCATAAACACAGCCGTGAAAAGCAGCTAAACCCCATTATAAAAATAAATTACTTTTAAAAACCCATGAAACAAAGACAGGGAAAGAGAGAGAAATTCTTACACAATTCGTTCAGGGGCTGTGATGCAACCTGGATTGACCATATCTAGACCCACAGCTGGATGAGACATAGGGGTGGACACTCTTGGGGCTGAGAGGTTTGGTGAGGTTGGGTGAGCAAACGCAGACCCTTTAAAGTAATACTGCGTGCTACCCAGCGCATGGGTCCCAAATCTCCAGATTCAAGGGCATCTTCCTACATCGAAAACATGCATGAGAAACCCAGAAGATGGTACACCGTGTGATGGGGAAAGGTTTCTAAAACGCACCTCATTTCTCATCTCCTTGTGCTCGGGTTCGCCATTCCAGCCACTTTACTAGCAATCTCCCTACTTGGAGCATCAGCACCTTTAACCTCCTGTTCCGTACAGGTTGCAATTTGTCCTGAGGATGAACGGGAAGACGGGGAACCAATGAGAGACTAGCTCTTGGTGTTGGGACAGGCACAGGTCACTCTATTTTCCCATCAGGAAGAAGAATTAACCACAGGCTCAGCCTGCCCCCCGGAACCAGAACAGGGCCTGAAGCCATCCTGTGCTTTTGCGGCCAGTTCCCAAAAAAGCGACTTGTAAAATGGAGCTTCAGGGCACTGCAATTCACAAACCTGCAGAGTTATAAATGATAACTCTCGTCCACAAATATATTGAGGGAAGGCAAAGAAGAGGATTTGAAATCAAGGCAGAATTGCAGGAAACAGATTTCAGGAGGTAGATTCGAATCGCCTTTAAAGCACATGAAAAGCGGCAAAACGTTGACAATGATGCCCTTGGCCAAAAAGGGCGTATGCGTTTTTTCCTGAATATATTCAGGAAAAAACGCATACGCCCTTTTTGGCCAACCAAGCAACCTGGAAAGGCAAATCAGCGCTACAAAGAAGTCTCGCTTCCCATCGGTCAAAAGGGCCATGCTGAAAAAAGTGTCAAAACCAGAAATGCAGGACAGGCCATGGAGAAATGGGAGCCTTGCTACACTGATGGGCGGGATGTAAATCGCCAACAGCCACTCTGGAGAAGTGTACGGTGTGTCCTGAAACATCTAAAAAACACAGCTTAGAGAGCATAGGGCACTTCCACGCATGGGGGGATAAAGTGGGAAAATTGAAAATCAGCAAGACACAAGCACCCCAAAGTTTAGGGCTGCTCTGTTGACAAGGACCTCCACTTCATTCCACCTTAAATATCCCAGGAAAGCGAAAAATGGATAAAAAAGTTGTGGTCCTTATGTACAATGGAATATCACTCAGCCATGAAATCAATGTCATAAGGCTAGTAGCAGCATGATGAGTGGATTTAGGTAAGACGATTCTAAGTGAAATAAGTCACACAGAAAAGGACACTTCTCATAAGGTGTCACTTATAGAGGGAATGTAAAAACCGTTACACTTGAACTGAATTACAAAACAGAACAGAGTCACACATGCAGAAAACACACTATGGCTGCTTAACGGGAAAGGTGAGGTGGGGTGATACATAAAACGAGAGTTTCAAATTAGCTCAGATACCGTTCCATAATCCCAATATGTAATAGACAAGACCTACTCCTTGCTCAGAGAACTGGACTCAACACGCCCGATTCACCGCACAAGAATATATCTGACTAGTAATAATCTTAAAACCTATGTATTGATATCTCTCTGTTAGTGTGTCAAGTGGGTGTAAAGCGGCATAAACACAGCCGTGAAAAGCAGCTAAACCCCATTATAAAAATAAATTACTTTTAAAAACCCATGAAACAAAGACAGGGAAAGAGAGAGAAATTCTTACACAATTCGTTCAGGGGCTGTGATGCAACCTGGATTGACCATATCTAGACCCACAGCTGGATGAGACATAGGGGTGGACACTCTTGGGGCTGAGAGGTTTGGTGAGGTTGGGTGAGCAAACGCAGACCCTTTAAAGTAATACTGCGTGCTACCCAGCGCATGGGTCCCAAATCTCCAGATTCAAGGGCATCTTCCTACATCGAAAACATGCATGAGAAACCCAGAAGATGGTACACCGTGTGATGGGGAAAGGTTTCTAAAACGCACCTCATTTCTCATCTCCTTGTGCTCGGGTTCACCATTCCAGCCACTTTACTAGCAATCTCCCTACTTGGAGCATCAGCACCTTTAACCTCCTGTTCCGTACAGGTTGCAATTTGTCCTGAGGATGAACGGGAAGACGGGGAACCAATGAGAGACTAGCTCTTGGTGTTGGGACAGGCACAGGTCACTCTATTTTCCCATCAGGAAGAAGAATTAACCACAGGCTCAGCCTGCCCCCCGGAACCAGAACAGGGCCTGAAGCCATCCTGTGCTTTTGCGGCCAGTTCCCAAAAAAGCGACTTGTAAAATGGAGCTTCAGGGCACTGCAATTCACAAACCTGCAGAGTTATAAATGATAACTCTCGTCCACAAATATATTGAGGGAAGGCAAAGAAGAGGATTTGAAATCAAGGCAGAATTGCAGGAAACAGATTTCAGGAGGTAGATTCGAATCGCCTTTAAAGCACATGAAAAGCGGCAAAACGTTGACAATGATGCCCTTGGCCAAAAAGGGCGTATGCGTTTTTTCCTGAATATATTCAGGAAAAAACGCATACGCCCTTTTTGGCCAACCAAGCAACCTGGAAAGGCAAATCAGCGCTACAAAGAAGTCTCGCTTCCCATCGGTCAAAAGGGCCATGCTGAAAAAAGTGTCAAAACCAGAAATGCAGGACAGGCCATGGAGAAATGGGAGCCTTGCTACACTGATGGGCGGGATGTAAATCGCCAACAGCCACTCTGGAGAAGTGTACGGTGTGTCCTGAAACATCTAAAAAACACAGCTTAGAGAGCATAGGGCACTTCCACGCATGGGGGGATAAAGTGGGAAAATTGAAAATCAGCAAGACACAAGCACCCCAAAGTTTAGGGCTGCTCTGTTGACAAGGACCTCCACTTCATTCCACCTTAAATATCCCAGGAAAGCGAAAAATGGATAAAAAAGTTGTGGTCCTTATGTACAATGGAATATCACTCAGCCATGAAATCAATGTCATAAGGCTAGTAGCAGCATGATGAGTGGATTTAGGTAAGACGATTCTAAGTGAAATAAGTCACACAGAAAAGGACACTTCTCATAAGGTGTCACTTATAGAGGGAATGTAAAAACCGTTACACTTGAACTGAATTACAAAACAGAACAGAGTCACACATGCAGAAAACACACTATGGCTGCTTAACGGGAAAGGTGAGGTGGGGTGATACATAAAACGAGAGTTTCAAATTAGCTCAGATACCGTTCCATAATCCCAATATGTAATAGACAAGACCTACTCCTTGCTCAGAGAACTGGACTCAACACGCCCGATTCACCGCACAAGAATATATCTGACTAGTAATAATCTTAAAACCTATGTATTGATATCTCTCTGTTAGTGTGTCAAGTGGGTGTAAAGCGGCATAAACACAGCCGTGAAAAGCAGCTAAACCCCATTATAAAAATAAATTACTTTTAAAAACCCATGAAACAAAGACAGGGAAAGAGAGAGAAATTCTTACACAATTCGTTCAGGGGCTGTGATGCAACCTGGATTGACCATATCTAGACCCACAGCTGGATGAGACATAGGGGTGGACACTCTTGGGGCTGAGAGGTTTGGTGAGGTTGGGTGAGCAAACGCAGACCCTTTAAAGTAATACTGCGTGCTACCCAGCGCATGGGTCCCAAATCTCCAGATTCAAGGGCATCTTCCTACATCGAAAACATGCATGAGAAACCCAGAAGATGGTACACCGTGTGATGGGGAAAGGTTTCTAAAACGCACCTCATTTCTCATCTCCTTGTGCTCGGGTTCGCCATTCCAGCCACTTTACTAGCAATCTCCCTACTTGGAGCATCAGCACCTTTAACCTCCTGTTCCGTACAGGTTGCAATTTGTCCTGAGGATGAACGGGAAGACGGGGAACCAATGAGAGACTAGCTCTTGGTGTTGGGACAGGCACAGGTCACTCTATTTTCCCATCAGGAAGAAGAATTAACCACAGGCTCAGCCTGCCCCCCGGAACCAGAACAGGGCCTGAAGCCATCCTGTGCTTTTGCGGCCAGTTCCCAAAAAAGCGACTTGTAAAATGGAGCTTCAGGGCACTGCAATTCACAAACCTGCAGAGTTATAAATGATAACTCTCGTCCACAAATATATTGAGGGAAGGCAAAGAAGAGGATTTGAAATCAAGGCAGAATTGCAGGAAACAGATTTCAGGAGGTAGATTCGAATCGCCTTTAAAGCACATGAAAAGCGGCAAAACGTTGACAATGATGCCCTTGGCCAAAAAGGGCGTATGCGTTTTTTCCTGAATATATTCAGGAAAAAACGCATACGCCCTTTTTGGCCAACCAAGCAACCTGGAAAGGCAAATCAGCGCTACAAAGAAGTCTCGCTTCCCATCGGTCAAAAGGGCCATGCTGAAAAAAGTGTCAAAACCAGAAATGCAGGACAGGCCATGGAGAAATGGGAGCCTTGCTACACTGATGGGCGGGATGTAAATCGCCAACAGCCACTCTGGAGAAGTGTACGGTGTGTCCTGAAACATCTAAAAAACACAGCTTAGAGAGCATAGGGCACTTCCACGCATGGGGGGATAAAGTGGGAAAATTGAAAATCAGCAAGACACAAGCACCCCAAAGTTTAGGGCTGCTCTGTTGACAAGGACCTCCACTTCATTCCACCTTAAATATCCCAGGAAAGCGAAAAATGGATAAAAAAGTTGTGGTCCTTATGTACAATGGAATATCACTCAGCCATGAAATCAATGTCATAAGGCTAGTAGCAGCATGATGAGTGGATTTAGGTAAGACGATTCTAAGTGAAATAAGTCACACAGAAAAGGACACTTCTCATAAGGTGTCACTTATAGAGGGAATGTAAAAACCGTTACACTTGAACTGAATTACAAAACAGAACAGAGTCACACATGCAGAAAACACACTATGGCTGCTTAACGGGAAAGGTGAGGTGGGGTGATACATAAAACGAGAGTTTCAAATTAGCTCAGATACCGTTCCATAATCCCAATATGTAATAGACAAGACCTACTCCTTGCTCAGAGAACTGGACTCAACACGCCCGATTCACCGCACAAGAATATATCTGACTAGTAATAATCTTAAAACCTATGTATTGATATCTCTCTGTTAGTGTGTCAAGTGGGTGTAAAGCGGCATAAACACAGCCGTGAAAAGCAGCTAAACCCCATTATAAAAATAAATTACTTTTAAAAACCCATGAAACAAAGACAGGGAAAGAGAGAGAAATTCTTACACAATTCGTTCAGGGGCTGTGATGCAACCTGGATTGACCATATCTAGACCCACAGCTGGATGAGACATAGGGGTGGACACTCTTGGGGCTGAGAGGTTTGGTGAGGTTGGGTGAGCAAACGCAGACCCTTTAAAGTAATACTGCGTGCTACCCAGCGCATGGGTCCCAAATCTCCAGATTCAAGGGCATCTTCCTACATCGAAAACATGCATGAGAAACCCAGAAGATGGTACACCGTGTGATGGGGAAAGGTTTCTAAAACGCACCTCATTTCTCATCTCCTTGTGCTCGGGTTCGCCATTCCAGCCACTTTACTAGCAATCTCCCTACTTGGAGCATCAGCACCTTTAACCTCCTGTTCCGTACAGGTTGCAATTTGTCCTGAGGATGAACGGGAAGACGGGGAACCAATGAGAGACTAGCTCTTGGTGTTGGGACAGGCACAGGTCACTCTATTTTCCCATCAGGAAGAAGAATTAACCACAGGCTCAGCCTGCCCCCCGGAACCAGAACAGGGCCTGAAGCCATCCTGTGCTTTTGCGGCCAGTTCCCAAAAAAGCGACTTGTAAAATGGAGCTTCAGGGCACTGCAATTCACAAACCTGCAGAGTTATAAATGATAACTCTCGTCCACAAATATATTGAGGGAAGGCAAAGAAGAGGATTTGAAATCAAGGCAGAATTGCAGGAAACAGATTTCAGGAGGTAGATTCGAATCGCCTTTAAAGCACATGAAAAGCGGCAAAACGTTGACAATGATGCCCTTGGCCAAAAAGGGCGTATGCGTTTTTTCCTGAATATATTCAGGAAAAAACGCATACGCCCTTTTTGGCCAACCAAGCAACCTGGAAAGGCAAATCAGCGCTACAAAGAAGTCTCGCTTCCCATCGGTCAAAAGGGCCATGCTGAAAAAAGTGTCAAAACCAGAAATGCAGGACAGGCCATGGAGAAATGGGAGCCTTGCTACACTGATGGGCGGGATGTAAATCGCCAACAGCCACTCTGGAGAAGTGTACGGTGTGTCCTGAAACATCTAAAAAACACAGCTTAGAGAGCATAGGGCACTTCCACGCATGGGGGGATAAAGTGGGAAAATTGAAAATCAGCAAGACACAAGCACCCCAAAGTTTAGGGCTGCTCTGTTGACAAGGACCTCCACTTCATTCCACCTTAAATATCCCAGGAAAGCGAAAAATGGATAAAAAAGTTGTGGTCCTTATGTACAATGGAATATCACTCAGCCATGAAATCAATGTCATAAGGCTAGTAGCAGCATGATGAGTGGATTTAGGTAAGACGATTCTAAGTGAAATAAGTCACACAGAAAAGGACACTTCTCATAAGGTGTCACTTATAGAGGGAATGTAAAAACCGTTACACTTGAACTGAATTACAAAACAGAACAGAGTCACACATGCAGAAAACACACTATGGCTGCTTAACGGGAAAGGTGAGGTGGGGTGATACATAAAACGAGAGTTTCAAATTAGCTCAGATACCGTTCCATAATCCCAATATGTAATAGACAAGACCTACTCCTTGCTCAGAGAACTGGACTCAACACGCCCGATTCACCGCACAAGAATATATCTGACTAGTAATAATCTTAAAACCTATGTATTGATATCTCTCTGTTAGTGTGTCAAGTGGGTGTAAAGCGGCATAAACACAGCCGTGAAAAGCAGCTAAACCCCATTATAAAAATAAATTACTTTTAAAAACCCATGAAACAAAGACAGGGAAAGAGAGAGAAATTCTTACACAATTCGTTCAGGGGCTGTGATGCAACCTGGATTGACCATATCTAGACCCACAGCTGGATGAGACATAGGGGTGGACACTCTTGGGGCTGAGAGGTTTGGTGAGGTTGGGTGAGCAAACGCAGACCCTTTAAAGTAATACTGCGTGCTACCCAGCGCATGGGTCCCAAATCTCCAGATTCAAGGGCATCTTCCTACATCGAAAACATGCATGAGAAACCCAGAAGATGGTACACCGTGTGATGGGGAAAGGTTTCTAAAACGCACCTCATTTCTCATCTCCTTGTGCTCGGGTTCGCCATTCCAGCCACTTTACTAGCAATCTCCCTACTTGGAGCATCAGCACCTTTAACCTCCTGTTCCGTACAGGTTGCAATTTGTCCTGAGGATGAACGGGAAGACGGGGAACCAATGAGAGACTAGCTCTTGGTGTTGGGACAGGCACAGGTCACTCTATTTTCCCATCAGGAAGAAGAATTAACCACAGGCTCAGCCTGCCCCCCGGAACCAGAACAGGGCCTGAAGCCATCCTGTGCTTTTGCGGCCAGTTCCCAAAAAAGCGACTTGTAAAATGGAGCTTCAGGGCACTGCAATTCACAAACCTGCAGAGTTATAAATGATAACTCTCGTCCACAAATATATTGAGGGAAGGCAAAGAAGAGGATTTGAAATCAAGGCAGAATTGCAGGAAACAGATTTCAGGAGGTAGATTCGAATCGCCTTTAAAGCACATGAAAAGCGGCAAAACGTTGACAATGATGCCCTTGGCCAAAAAGGGCGTATGCGTTTTTTCCTGAATATATTCAGGAAAAAACGCATACGCCCTTTTTGGCCAACCAAGCAACCTGGAAAGGCAAATCAGCGCTACAAAGAAGTCTCGCTTCCCATCGGTCAAAAGGGCCATGCTGAAAAAAGTGTCAAAACCAGAAATGCAGGACAGGCCATGGAGAAATGGGAGCCTTGCTACACTGATGGGCGGGATGTAAATCGCCAACAGCCACTCTGGAGAAGTGTACGGTGTGTCCTGAAACATCTAAAAAACACAGCTTAGAGAGCATAGGGCACTTCCACGCATGGGGGGATAAAGTGGGAAAATTGAAAATCAGCAAGACACAAGCACCCCAAAGTTTAGGGCTGCTCTGTTGACAAGGACCTCCACTTCATTCCACCTTAAATATCCCAGGAAAGCGAAAAATGGATAAAAAAGTTGTGGTCCTTATGTACAATGGAATATCACTCAGCCATGAAATCAATGTCATAAGGCTAGTAGCAGCATGATGAGTGGATTTAGGTAAGACGATTCTAAGTGAAATAAGTCACACAGAAAAGGACACTTCTCATAAGGTGTCACTTATAGAGGGAATGTAAAAACCGTTACACTTGAACTGAATTACAAAACAGAACAGAGTCACACATGCAGAAAACACACTATGGCTGCTTAACGGGAAAGGTGAGGTGGGGTGATACATAAAACGAGAGTTTCAAATTAGCTCAGATACCGTTCCATAATCCCAATATGTAATAGACAAGACCTACTCCTTGCTCAGAGAACTGGACTCAACACGCCCGATTCACCGCACAAGAATATATCTGACTAGTAATAATCTTAAAACCTATGTATTGATATCTCTCTGTTAGTGTGTCAAGTGGGTGTAAAGCGGCATAAACACAGCCGTGAAAAGCAGCTAAACCCCATTATAAAAATAAATTACTTTTAAAAACCCATGAAACAAAGACAGGGAAAGAGAGAGAAATTCTTACACAATTCGTTCAGGGGCTGTGATGCAACCTGGATTGACCATATCTAGACCCACAGCTGGATGAGACATAGGGGTGGACACTCTTGGGGCTGAGAGGTTTGGTGAGGTTGGGTGAGCAAACGCAGACCCTTTAAAGTAATACTGCGTGCTACCCAGCGCATGGGTCCCAAATCTCCAGATTCAAGGGCATCTTCCTACATCGAAAACATGCATGAGAAACCCAGAAGATGGTACACCGTGTGATGGGGAAAGGTTTCTAAAACGCACCTCATTTCTCATCTCCTTGTGCTCGGGTTCGCCATTCCAGCCACTTTACTAGCAATCTCCCTACTTGGAGCATCAGCACCTTTAACCTCCTGTTCCGTACAGGTTGCAATTTGTCCTGAGGATGAACGGGAAGACGGGGAACCAATGAGAGACTAGCTCTTGGTGTTGGGACAGGCACAGGTCACTCTATTTTCCCATCAGGAAGAAGAATTAACCACAGGCTCAGCCTGCCCCCCGGAACCAGAACAGGGCCTGAAGCCATCCTGTGCTTTTGCGGCCAGTTCCCAAAAAAGCGACTTGTAAAATGGAGCTTCAGGGCACTGCAATTCACAAACCTGCAGAGTTATAAATGATAACTCTCGTCCACAAATATATTGAGGGAAGGCAAAGAAGAGGATTTGAAATCAAGGCAGAATTGCAGGAAACAGATTTCAGGAGGTAGATTCGAATCGCCTTTAAAGCACATGAAAAGCGGCAAAACGTTGACAATGATGCCCTTGGCCAAAAAGGGCGTATGCGTTTTTTCCTGAATATATTCAGGAAAAAACGCATACGCCCTTTTTGGCCAACCAAGCAACCTGGAAAGGCAAATCAGCGCTACAAAGAAGTCTCGCTTCCCATCGGTCAAAAGGGCCATGCTGAAAAAAGTGTCAAAACCAGAAATGCAGGACAGGCCATGGAGAAATGGGAGCCTTGCTACACTGATGGGCGGGATGTAAATCGCCAACAGCCACTCTGGAGAAGTGTACGGTGTGTCCTGAAACATCTAAAAAACACAGCTTAGAGAGCATAGGGCACTTCCACGCATGGGGGGATAAAGTGGGAAAATTGAAAATCAGCAAGACACAAGCACCCCAAAGTTTAGGGCTGCTCTGTTGACAAGGACCTCCACTTCATTCCACCTTAAATATCCCAGGAAAGCGAAAAATGGATAAAAAAGTTGTGCTCCTTATGTACAATGGAATATCACTCAGCCATGAAATCAATGTCATAAGGCTAGTAGCAGCATGATGAGTGGATTTAGGTAAGACGATTCTAAGTGAAATAAGTCACACAGAAAAGGACACTTCTCATAAGGTGTCACTTATAGAGGGAATGTAAAAACCGTTACACTTGAACTGAATTACAAAACAGAACAGAGTCACACATGCAGAAAACACACTATGGCTGCTTAACGGGAAAGGTGAGGTGGGGTGATACATAAAACGAGAGTTTCAAATTAGCTCAGATACCGTTCCATAATCCCAATATGTAATAGACAAGACCTACTCCTTGCTCAGAGAACTGGACTCAACACGCCCGATTCACCGCACAAGAATATATCTGACTAGTAATAATCTTAAAACCTATGTATTGATATCTCTCTGTTAGTGTGTCAAGTGGGTGTAAAGCGGCATAAACACAGCCGTGAAAAGCAGCTAAACCCCATTATAAAAATAAATTACTTTTAAAAACCCATGAAACAAAGACAGGGAAAGAGAGAGAAATTCTTACACAATTCGTTCAGGGGCTGTGATGCAACCTGGATTGACCATATCTAGACCCACAGCTGGATGAGACATAGGGGTGGACACTCTTGGGGCTGAGAGGTTTGGTGAGGTTGGGTGAGCAAACGCAGACCCTTTAAAGTAATACTGCGTGCTACCCAGCGCATGGGTCCCAAATCTCCAGATTCAAGGGCATCTTCCTACATCGAAAACATGCATGAGAAACCCAGAAGATGGTACACCGTGTGATGGGGAAAGGTTTCTAAAACGCACCTCATTTCTCATCTCCTTGTGCTCGGGTTCGCCATTCCAGCCACTTTACTAGCAATCTCCCTACTTGGAGCATCAGCACCTTTAACCTCCTGTTCCGTACAGGTTGCAATTTGTCCTGAGGATGAACGGGAAGACGGGGAACCAATGAGAGACTAGCTCTTGGTGTTGGGACAGGCACAGGTCACTCTATTTTCCCATCAGGAAGAAGAATTAACCACAGGCTCAGCCTGCCCCCCGGAACCAGAACAGGGCCTGAAGCCATCCTGTGCTTTTGCGGCCAGTTCCCAAAAAAGCGACTTGTAAAATGGAGCTTCAGGGCACTGCAATTCACAAACCTGCAGAGTTATAAATGATAACTCTCGTCCACAAATATATTGAGGGAAGGCAAAGAAGAGGATTTGAAATCAAGGCAGAATTGCAGGAAACAGATTTCAGGAGGTAGATTCGAATCGCCTTTAAAGCACATGAAAAGCGGCAAAACGTTGACAATGATGCCCTTGGCCAAAAAGGGCGTATGCGTTTTTTCCTGAATATATTCAGGAAAAAACGCATACGCCCTTTTTGGCCAACCAAGCAACCTGGAAAGGCAAATCAGCGCTACAAAGAAGTCTCGCTTCCCATCGGTCAAAAGGGCCATGCTGAAAAAAGTGTCAAAACCAGAAATGCAGGACAGGCCATGGAGAAATGGGAGCCTTGCTACACTGATGGGCGGGATGTAAATCGCCAACAGCCACTCTGGAGAAGTGTACGGTGTGTCCTGAAACATCTAAAAAACACAGCTTAGAGAGCATAGGGCACTTCCACGCATGGGGGGATAAAGTGGGAAAATTGAAAATCAGCAAGACACAAGCACCCCAAAGTTTAGGGCTGCTCTGTTGACAAGGACCTCCACTTCATTCCACCTTAAATATCCCAGGAAAGCGAAAAATGGATAAAAAAGTTGTGGTCCTTATGTACAATGGAATATCACTCAGCCATGAAATCAATGTCATAAGGCTAGTAGCAGCATGATGAGTGGATTTAGGTAAGACGATTCTAAGTGAAATAAGTCACACAGAAAAGGACACTTCTCATAAGGTGTCACTTATAGAGGGAATGTAAAAACCGTTACACTTGAACTGAATTACAAAACAGAACAGAGTCACACATGCAGAAAACACACTATGGCTGCTTAACGGGAAAGGTGAGGTGGGGTGATACATAAAACGAGAGTTTCAAATTAGCTCAGATACCGTTCCATAATCCCAATATGTAATAGACAAGACCTACTCCTTGCTCAGAGAACTGGACTCAACACACCCGATTCACCGCACAAGAATATATCTGACTAGTAATAATCTTAAAACCTATGTATTGATATCTCTCTGTTAGTGTGTCAAGTGGGTGTAAAGCGGCATAAACACAGCCGTGAAAAGCAGCTAAACCCCATTATAAAAATAAATTACTTTTAAAAACCCATGAAACAAAGACAGGGAAAGAGAGAGAAATTCTTACACAATTCGTTCAGGGGCTGTGATGCAACCTGGATTGACCATATCTAGACCCACAGCTGGATGAGACATAGGGGTGGACACTCTTGGGGCTGAGAGGTTTGGTGAGGTTGGGTGAGCAAACGCAGACCCTTTAAAGTAATACTGCGTGCTACCCAGCGCATGGGTCCCAAATCTCCAGATTCAAGGGCATCTTCCTACATCGAAAACATGCATGAGAAACCCAGAAGATGGTACACCGTGTGATGGGGAAAGGTTTCTAAAACGCACCTCATTTCTCATCTCCTTGTGCTCGGGTTCGCCATTCCAGCCACTTTACTAGCAATCTCCCTACTTGGAGCATCAGCACCTTTAACCTCCTGTTCCGTACAGGTTGCAATTTGTCCTGAGGATGAACGGGAAGACGGGGAACCAATGAGAGACTAGCTCTTGGTGTTGGGACAGGCACAGGTCACTCTATTTTCCCATCAGGAAGAAGAATTAACCACAGGCTCAGCCTGCCCCCCGGAACCAGAACAGGGCCTGAAGCCATCCTGTGCTTTTGCGGCCAGTTCCCAAAAAAGCGACTTGTAAAATGGAGCTTCAGGGCACTGCAATTCACAAACCTGCAGAGTTATAAATGATAACTCTCGTCCACAAATATATTGAGGGAAGGCAAAGAAGAGGATTTGAAATCAATGCAGAATTGCAGGAAACAGATTTCAGGAGGTAGATTCGAATCGCCTTTAAAGCACATGAAAAGCGGCAAAACGTTGACAATGATGCCCTTGGCCAAAAAGGGCGTATGCGTTTTTTCCTGAATATATTCAGGAAAAAACGCATACGCCCTTTTTGGCCAACCAAGCAACCTGGAAAGGCAAATCAGCGCTACAAAGAAGTCTCGCTTCCCTTCGGTCAAAAGGGCCATGCTGAAAAAAGTGTCAAAACCAGAAATGCAGGACAGGCCATGGAGAAATGGGAGCCTTGCTACACTGATGGGCGGGATGTAAATCGCCAACAGCCACTCTGGAGAAGTGTACGGTGTGTCCTGAAACATCTAAAAAACACAGCTTAGAGAGCATAGGGCACTTCCACGCATGGGGGGATAAAGTGGGAAAATTGAAAATCAGCAAGACACAAGCACCCCAAAGTTTAGGGCTGCTCTGTTGACAAGGACCTCCACTTCATTCCACCTTAAATATCCCAGGAAAGCGAAAAATGGATAAAAAAGTTGTGGTCCTTATGTACAATGGAATATCACTCAGCCATGAAATCAATGTCATAAGGCTAGTAGCAGCATGATGAGTGGATTTAGGTAAGACGATTCTAAGTGAAATAAGTCACACAGAAAAGGACACTTCTCATAAGGTGTCACTTATAGAGGGAATGTAAAAACCGTTACACTTGAACTGAATTACAAAACAGAACAGAGTCACACATGCAGAAAACACACTATGGCTGCTTAACGGGAAAGGTGAGGTGGGGTGATACATAAAACGAGAGTTTCAAATTAGCTCAGATACCGTTCCATAATCCCAATATGTAATAGACAAGACCTACTCCTTGCTCAGAGAACTGGACTCAACACGCCCGATTCACCGCACAAGAATATATCTGACTAGTAATAATCTTAAAACCTATGTATTGATATCTCTCTGTTAGTGTGTCAAGTGGGTGTAAAGCGGCATAAACACAGCCGTGAAAAGCAGCTAAACCCCATTATAAAAATAAATTACTTTTAAAAACCCATGAAACAAAGACAGGGAAAGAGAGAGAAATTCTTACACAATTCGTTCAGGGGCTGTGATGCAACCTGGATTGACCATATCTAGACCCACAGCTGGATGAGACATAGGGGTGGACACTCTTGGGGCTGAGAGGTTTGGTGAGGTTGGGTGAGCAAACGCAGACCCTTTAAAGTAATACTGCGTGCTACCCAGCGCATGGGTCCCAAATCTCCAGATTCAAGGGCATCTTCCTACATCGAAAACATGCATGAGAAACCCAGAAGATGGTACACCGTGTGATGGGGAAAGGTTTCTAAAACGCACCTCATTTCTCATCTCCTTGTGCTCGGGTTCGCCATTCCAGCCACTTTACTAGCAATCTCCCTACTTGGAGCATCAGCACCTTTAACCTCCTGTTCCGTACAGGTTGCAATTTGTCCTGAGGATGAACGGGAAGACGGGGAACCAATGAGAGACTAGCTCTTGGTGTTGGGACAGGCACAGGTCACTCTATTTTCCCATCAGGAAGAAGAATTAACCACAGGCTCAGCCTGCCCCCCGGAACCAGAACAGGGCCTGAAGCCATCCTGTGCTTTTGCGGCCAGTTCCCAAAAAAGCGACTTGTAAAATGGAGCTTCAGGGCACTGCAATTCACAAACCTGCAGAGTTATAAATGATAACTCTCGTCCACAAATATATTGAGGGAAGGCAAAGAAGAGGATTTGAAATCAAGGCAGAATTGCAGGAAACAGATTTCAGGAGGTAGATTCGAATCGCCTTTAAAGCACATGAAAAGCGGCAAAACGTTGACAATGATGCCCTTGGCCAAAAAGGGCGTATGCGTTTTTTCCTGAATATATTCAGGAAAAAACGCATACGCCCTTTTTGGCCAACCAAGCAACCTGGAAAGGCAAATCAGCGCTACAAAGAAGTCTCGCTTCCCATCGGTCAAAAGGGCCATGCTGAAAAAAGTGTCAAAACCAGAAATGCAGGACAGGCCATGGAGAAATGGGAGCCTTGCTACACTGATGGGCGGGATGTAAATCGCCAACAGCCACTCTGGAGAAGTGTACGGTGTGTCCTGAAACATCTAAAAAACACAGCTTAGAGAGCATAGGGCACTTCCACGCATGGGGGGATAAAGTGGGAAAATTGAAAATCAGCAAGACACAAGCACCCCAAAGTTTAGGGCTGCTCTGTTGACAAGGACCTCCACTTCATTCCACCTTAAATATCCCAGGAAAGCGAAAAATGGATAAAAAAGTTGTGGTCCTTATGTACAATGGAATATCACTCAGCCATGAAATCAATGTCATAAGGCTAGTAGCAGCATGATGAGTGGATTTAGGTAAGACGATTCTAAGTGAAATAAGTCACACAGAAAAGGACACTTCTCATAAGGTGTCACTTATAGAGGGAATGTAAAAACCGTTACACTTGAACTGAATTACAAAACAGAACAGAGTCACACATGCAGAAAACACACTATGGCTGCTTAACGGGAAAGGTGAGGTGGGGTGATACATAAAACGAGAGTTTCAAATTAGCTCAGATACCGTTCCATAATCCCAATATGTAATAGACAAGACCTACTCCTTGCTCAGAGAACTGGACTCAACACGCCCGATTCACCGCACAAGAATATATCTGACTAGTAATAATCTTAAAACCTATGTATTGATATCTCTCTGTTAGTGTGTCAAGTGGGTGTAAAGCGGCATAAACACAGCCGTGAAAAGCAGCTAAACCCCATTATAAAAATAAATTACTTTTAAAAACCCATGAAACAAAGACAGGGAAAGAGAGAGAAATTCTTACACAATTCGTTCAGGGGCTGTGATGCAACCTGGATTGACCATATCTAGACCCACAGCTGGATGAGACATAGGGGTGGACACTCTTGGGGCTGAGAGGTTTGGTGAGGTTGGGTGAGCAAACGCAGACCCTTTAAAGTAATACTGCGTGCTACCCAGCGCATGGGTCCCAAATCTCCAGATTCAAGGGCATCTTCCTACATCGAAAACATGCATGAGAAACCCAGAAGATGGTACACCGTGTGATGGGGAAAGGTTTCTAAAACGCACCTCATTTCTCATCTCCTTGTGCTCGGGTTCGCCATTCCAGCCACTTTACTAGCAATCTCCCTACTTGGAGCATCAGCACCTTTAACCTCCTGTTCCGTACAGGTTGCAATTTGTCCTGAGGATGAACGGGAAGACGGGGAACCAATGAGAGACTAGCTCTTGGTGTTGGGACAGGCACAGGTCACTCTATTTTCCCATCAGGAAGAAGAATTAACCACAGGCTCAGCCTGCCCCCCGGAACCAGAACAGGGCCTGAAGCCATCCTGTGCTTTTGCGGCCAGTTCCCAAAAAAGCGACTTGTAAAATGGAGCTTCAGGGCACTGCAATTCACAAACCTGCAGAGTTATAAATGATAACTCTCGTCCACAAATATATTGAGGGAAGGCAAAGAAGAGGATTTGAAATCAAGGCAGAATTGCAGGAAACAGATTTCAGGAGGTAGATTCGAATCGCCTTTAAAGCACATGAAAAGCGGCAAAACGTTGACAATGATGCCCTTGGCCAAAAAGGGCGTATGCGTTTTTTCCTGAATATATTCAGGAAAAAACGCATACGCCCTTTTTGGCCAACCAAGCAACCTGGAAAGGCAAATCAGCGCTACAAAGAAGTCTCGCTTCCCATCGGTCAAAAGGGCCATGCTGAAAAAAGTGTCAAAACCAGAAATGCAGGACAGGCCATGGAGAAATGGGAGCCTTGCTACACTGATGGGCGGGATGTAAATCGCCAACAGCCACTCTGGAGAAGTGTACGGTGTGTCCTGAAACATCTAAAAAACACAGCTTAGAGAGCATAGGGCACTTCCACGCATGGGGGGATAAAGTGGGAAAATTGAAAATCAGCAAGACACAAGCACCCCAAAGTTTAGGGCTGCTCTGTTGACAAGGACCTCCACTTCATTCCACCTTAAATATCCCAGGAAAGCGAAAAATGGATAAAAAAGTTGTGGTCCTTATGTACAATGGAATATCACTCAGCCATGAAATCAATGTCATAAGGCTAGTAGCAGCATGATGAGTGGATTTAGGTAAGACGATTCTAAGTGAAATAAGTCACACAGAAAAGGACACTTCTCATAAGGTGTCACTTATAGAGGGAATGTAAAAACCGTTACACTTGAACTGAATTACAAAACAGAACAGAGTCACACATGCAGAAAACACACTATGGCTGCTTAACGGGAAAGGTGAGGTGGGGTGATACATAAAACGAGAGTTTCAAATTAGCTCAGATACCGTTCCATAATCCCAATATGTAATAGACAAGACCTACTCCTTGCTCAGAGAACTGGACTCAACACGCCCGATTCACCGCACAAGAATATATCTGACTAGTAATAATCTTAAAACCTATGTATTGATATCTCTCTGTTAGTGTGTCAAGTGGGTGTAAAGCGGCATAAACACAGCCGTGAAAAGCAGCTAAACCCCATTATAAAAATAAATTACTTTTAAAAACCCATGAAACAAAGACAGGGAAAGAGAGAGAAATTCTTACACAATTCGTTCAGGGGCTGTGATGCAACCTGGATTGACCATATCTAGACCCACAGCTGGATGAGACATAGGGGTGGACACTCTTGGGGCTGAGAGGTTTGGTGAGGTTGGGTGAGCAAACGCAGACCCTTTAAAGTAATACTGCGTGCTACCCAGCGCATGGGTCCCAAATCTCCAGATTCAAGGGCATCTTCCTACATCGAAAACATGCATGAGAAACCCAGAAGATGGTACACCGTGTGATGGGGAAAGGTTTCTAAAACGCACCTCATTTCTCATCTCCTTGTGCTCGGGTTCGCCATTCCAGCCACTTTACTAGCAATCTCCCTACTTGGAGCATCAGCACCTTTAACCTCCTGTTCCGTACAGGTTGCAATTTGTCCTGAGGATGAACGGGAAGACGGGGAACCAATGAGAGACTAGCTCTTGGTGTTGGGACAGGCACAGGTCACTCTATTTTCCCATCAGGAAGAAGAATTAACCACAGGCTCAGCCTGCCCCCCGGAACCAGAACAGGGCCTGAAGCCATCCTGTGCTTTTGCGGCCAGTTCCCAAAAAAGCGACTTGTAAAATGGAGCTTCAGGGCACTGCAATTCACAAACCTGCAGAGTTATAAATGATAACTCTCGTCCACAAATATATTGAGGGAAGGCAAAGAAGAGGATTTGAAATCAAGGCAGAATTGCAGGAAACAGATTTCAGGAGGTAGATTCGAATCGCCTTTAAAGCACATGAAAAGCGGCAAAACGTTGACAATGATGCCCTTGGCCAAAAAGGGCGTATGCGTTTTTTCCTGAATATATTCAGGAAAAAACGCATACGCCCTTTTTGGCCAACCAAGCAACCTGGAAAGGCAAATCAGCGCTACAAAGAAGTCTCGCTTCCCATCGGTCAAAAGGGCCATGCTGAAAAAAGTGTCAAAACCAGAAATGCAGGACAGGCCATGGAGAAATGGGAGCCTTGCTACACTGATGGGCGGGATGTAAATCGCCAACAGCCACTCTGGAGAAGTGTACGGTGTGTCCTGAAACATCTAAAAAACACAGCTTAGAGAGCATAGGGCACTTCCACGCATGGGGGGATAAAGTGGGAAAATTGAAAATCAGCAAGACACAAGCACCCCAAAGTTTAGGGCTGCTCTGTTGACAAGGACCTCCACTTCATTCCACCTTAAATATCCCAGGAAAGCGAAAAATGGATAAAAAAGTTGTGGTCCTTATGTACAATGGAATATCACTCAGCCATGAAATCAATGTCATAAGGCTAGTAGCAGCATGATGAGTGGATTTAGGTAAGACGATTCTAAGTGAAATAAGTCACACAGAAAAGGACACTTCTCATAAGGTGTCACTTATAGAGGGAATGTAAAAACCGTTACACTTGAACTGAATTACAAAACAGAACAGAGTCACACATGCAGAAAACACACTATGGCTGCTTAACGGGAAAGGTGAGGTGGGGTGATACATAAAACGAGAGTTTCAAATTAGCTCAGATACCGTTCCATAATCCCAATATGTAATAGACAAGACCTACTCCTTGCTCAGAGAACTGGACTCAACACGCCCGATTCACCGCACAAGAATATATCTGACTAGTAATAATCTTAAAACCTATGTATTGATATCTCTCTGTTAGTGTGTCAAGTGGGTGTAAAGCGGCATAAACACAGCCGTGAAAAGCAGCTAAACCCCATTATAAAAATAAATTACTTTTAAAAACCCATGAAACAAAGACAGGGAAAGAGAGAGAAATTCTTACACAATTCGTTCAGGGGCTGTGATGCAACCTGGATTGACCATATCTAGACCCACAGCTGGATGAGACATAGGGGTGGACACTCTTGGGGCTGAGAGGTTTGGTGAGGTTGGGTGAGCAAACGCAGACCCTTTAAAGTAATACTGCGTGCTACCCAGCGCATGGGTCCCAAATCTCCAGATTCAAGGGCATCTTCCTACATCGAAAACATGCATGAGAAACCCAGAAGATGGTACACCGTGTGATGGGGAAAGGTTTCTAAAACGCACCTCATTTCTCATCTCCTTGTGCTCGGGTTCGCCATTCCAGCCACTTTACTAGCAATCTCCCTACTTGGAGCATCAGCACCTTTAACCTCCTGTTCCGTACAGGTTGCAATTTGTCCTGAGGATGAACGGGAAGACGGGGAACCAATGAGAGACTAGCTCTTGGTGTTGGGACAGGCACAGGTCACTCTATTTTCCCATCAGGAAGAAGAATTAACCACAGGCTCAGCCTGCCCCCCGGAACCAGAACAGGGCCTGAAGCCATCCTGTGCTTTTGCGGCCAGTTCCCAAAAAAGCGACTTGTAAAATGGAGCTTCAGGGCACTGCAATTCACAAACCTGCAGAGTTATAAATGATAACTCTCGTCCACAAATATATTGAGGGAAGGCAAAGAAGAGGATTTGAAATCAAGGCAGAATTGCAGGAAACAGATTTCAGGAGGTAGATTCGAATCGCCTTTAAAGCACATGAAAAGCGGCAAAACGTTGACAATGATGCCCTTGGCCAAAAAGGGCGTATGCGTTTTTTCCTGAATATATTCAGGAAAAAACGCATACGCCCTTTTTGGCCAACCAAGCAACCTGGAAAGGCAAATCAGCGCTACAAAGAAGTCTCGCTTCCCATCGGTCAAAAGGGCCATGCTGAAAAAAGTGTCAAAACCAGAAATGCAGGACAGGCCATGGAGAAATGGGAGCCTTGCTACACTGATGGGCGGGATGTAAATCGCCAACAGCCACTCTGGAGAAGTGTACGGTGTGTCCTGAAACATCTAAAAAACACAGCTTAGAGAGCATAGGGCACTTCCACGCATGGGGGGATAAAGTGGGAAAATTGAAAATCAGCAAGACACAAGCACCCCAAAGTTTAGGGCTGCTCTGTTGACAAGGACCTCCACTTCATTCCACCTTAAATATCCCAGGAAAGCGAAAAATGGATAAAAAAGTTGTGGTCCTTATGTACAATGGAATATCACTCAGCCATGAAATCAATGTCATAAGGCTAGTAGCAGCATGATGAGTGGATTTAGGTAAGACGATTCTAAGTGAAATAAGTCACACAGAAAAGGACACTTCTCATAAGGTGTCACTTATAGAGGGAATGTAAAAACCGTTACACTTGAACTGAATTACAAAACAGAACAGTGTCACACATGCAGAAAACACACTATGGCTGCTTAACGGGAAAGGTGAGGTGGGGTGATACATAAAACGAGAGTTTCAAATTAGCTCAGATACCGTTCCATAATCCCAATATGTAATAGACAAGACCTACTCCTTGCTCAGAGAACTGGACTCAACACGCCCGATTCACCGCACAAGAATATATCTGACTAGTAATAATCTTAAAACCTATGTATTGATATCTCTCTGTTAGTGTGTCAAGTGGGTGTAAAGCGGCATAAACACAGCCGTGAAAAGCAGCTAAACCCCATTATAAAAATAAATTACTTTTAAAAACCCATGAAACAAAGA
Organism: Balaenoptera physalus; assembly: GCF_965194825.1. NCBI lineage: Eukaryota > Metazoa > Chordata > Mammalia > Artiodactyla > Balaenopteridae > Balaenoptera > Balaenoptera physalus. Next base: position 1,232,265 of record NW_028126486.1, read on the forward strand.
CAGGGAAAGAGAGAGAAATTCTTACACAATTCGTTCAGGGGCTGTGATGCAACCTGGATTGACCATATCTAGACCCACAGCTGGATGAGACATAGGGGTGGACACTCTTGGGGCTGAGAGGTTTGGTGAGGTTGGGTGAGCAAACGCAGACCCTTTAAAGTAATACTGCGTGCTACCCAGCGCATGGGTCCCAAATCTCCAGATTCAAGGGCATCTTCCTACATCGAAAACATGCATGAGAAACCCAGAAGATGGTACACCGTGTGATGGGGAAAGGTTTCTAAAACGCACCTCATTTCTCATCTCCTTGTGCTCGGGTTCGCCATTCCAGCCACTTTACTAGCAATCTCCCTACTTGGAGCATCAGCACCTTTAACCTCCTGTTCCGTACAGGTTGCAATTTGTCCTGAGGATGAACGGGAAGACGGGGAACCAATGAGAGACTAGCTCTTGGTGTTGGGACAGGCACAGGTCACTCTATTTTCCCATCAGGAAGAAGAATTAACCACAGGCTCAGCCTGCCCCCCGGAACCAGAACAGGGCCTGAAGCCATCCTGTGCTTTTGCGGCCAGTTCCCAAAAAAGCGACTTGTAAAATGGAGCTTCAGGGCACTGCAATTCACAAACCTGCAGAGTTATAAATGATAACTCTCGTCCACAAATATATTGAGGGAAGGCAAAGAAGAGGATTTGAAATCAAGGCAGAATTGCAGGAAACAGATTTCAGGAGGTAGATTCGAATCGCCTTTAAAGCACATGAAAAGCGGCAAAACGTTGACAATGATGCCCTTGGCCAAAAAGGGCGTATGCGTTTTTTCCTGAATATATTCAGGAAAAAACGCATACGCCCTTTTTGGCCAACCAAGCAACCTGGAAAGGCAAATCAGCGCTACAAAGAAGTCTCGCTTCCCATCGGTCAAAAGGGCCATGCTGAAAAAAGTGTCAAAACCAGAAATGCAGGACAGGCCATGGAGAAATGGGAGCCTTGCTACACTGATGGGCGGGATGTAAATCGCCAACAGCCACTCTGGAGAAGTGTACGGTGTGTCCTGAAACATCTAAAAAACACAGCTTAGAGAGCATAGGGCACTTCCACGCATGGGGGGATAAAGTGGGAAAATTGAAAATCAGCAAGACACAAGCACCCCAAAGTTTAGGGCTGCTCTGTTGACAAGGACCTCCACTTCATTCCACCTTAAATATCCCAGGAAAGCGAAAAATGGATAAAAAAGTTGTGGTCCTTATGTACAATGGAATATCACTCAGCCATGAAATCAATGTCATAAGGCTAGTAGCAGCATGATGAGTGGATTTAGGTAAGACGATTCTAAGTGAAATAAGTCACACAGAAAAGGACACTTCTCATAAGGTGTCACTTATAGAGGGAATGTAAAAACCGTTACACTTGAACTGAATTACAAAACAGAACAGAGTCACACATGCAGAAAACACACTATGGCTGCTTAACGGGAAAGGTGAGGTGGGGTGATACATAAAACGAGAGTTTCAAATTAGCTCAGATACCGTTCCATAATCCCAATATGTAATAGACAAGACCTACTCCTTGCTCAGAGAACTGGACTCAACACGCCCGATTCACCGCACAAGAATATATCTGACTAGTAATAATCTTAAAACCTATGTATTGATATCTCTCTGTTAGTGTGTCAAGTGGGTGTAAAGCGGCATAAACACAGCCGTGAAAAGCAGCTAAACCCCATTATAAAAATAAATTACTTTTAAAAACCCATGAAACAAAGACAGGGAAAGAGAGAGAAATTCTTACACAATTCGTTCAGGGGCTGTGATGCAACCTGGATTGACCATATCTAGACCCACAGCTGGATGAGACATAGGGGTGGACACTCTTGGGGCTGAGAGGTTTGGTGAGGTTGGGTGAGCAAACGCAGACCCTTTAAAGTAATACTGCGTGCTACCCAGCGCATGGGTCCCAAATCTCCAGATTCAAGGGCATCTTCCTACATCGAAAACATGCATGAGAAACCCAGAAGATGGTACACCGTGTGATGGGGAAAGGTTTCTAAAACGCACCTCATTTCTCATCTCCTTGTGCTCGGGTTCGCCATTCCAGCCACTTTACTAGCAATCTCCCTACTTGGAGCATCAGCACCTTTAACCTCCTGTTCCGTACAGGTTGCAATTTGTCCTGAGGATGAACGGGAAGACGGGGAACCAATGAGAGACTAGCTCTTGGTGTTGGGACAGGCACAGGTCACTCTATTTTCCCATCAGGAAGAAGAATTAACCACAGGCTCAGCCTGCCCCCCGGAACCAGAACAGGGCCTGAAGCCATCCTGTGCTTTTGCGGCCAGTTCCCAAAAAAGCGACTTGTAAAATGGAGCTTCAGGGCACTGCAATTCACAAACCTGCAGAGTTATAAATGATAACTCTCGTCCACAAATATATTGAGGGAAGGCAAAGAAGAGGATTTGAAATCAAGGCAGAATTGCAGGAAACAGATTTCAGGAGGTAGATTCGAATCGCCTTTAAAGCACATGAAAAGTGGCAAAACGTTGACAATGATGCCCTTGGCCAAAAAGGGCGTATGCGTTTTTTCCTGAATATATTCAGGAAAAAACGCATACGCCCTTTTTGGCCAACCAAGCAACCTGGAAAGGCAAATCAGCGCTACAAAGAAGTCTCGCTTCCCATCGGTCAAAAGGGCCATGCTGAAAAAAGTGTCAAAACCAGAAATGCAGGACAGGCCATGGAGAAATGGGAGCCTTGCTACACTGATGGGCGGGATGTAAATCGCCAACAGCCACTCTGGAGAAGTGTACGGTGTGTCCTGAAACATCTAAAAAACACAGCTTAGAGAGCATAGGGCACTTCCACGCATGGGGGGATAAAGTGGGAAAATTGAAAATCAGCAAGACACAAGCACCCCAAAGTTTAGGGCTGCTCTGTTGACAAGGACCTCCACTTCATTCCACCTTAAATATCCCAGGAAAGCGAAAAATGGATAAAAAAGTTGTGGTCCTTATGTACAATGGAATATCACTCAGCCATGAAATCAATGTCATAAGGCTAGTAGCAGCATGATGAGTGGATTTAGGTAAGACGATTCTAAGTGAAATAAGTCACACAGAAAAGGACACTTCTCATAAGGTGTCACTTATAGAGGGAATGTAAAAACCGTTACACTTGAACTGAATTACAAAACAGAACAGAGTCACACATGCAGAAAACACACTATGGCTGCTTAACGGGAAAGGTGAGGTGGGGTGATACATAAAACGAGAGTTTCAAATTAGCTCAGATACCGTTCCATAATCCCAATATGTAATAGACAAGACCTACTCCTTGCTCAGAGAACTGGACTCAACACGCCCGATTCACCGCACAAGAATATATCTGACTAGTAATAATCTTAAAACCTATGTATTGATATCTCTCTGTTAGTGTGTCAAGTGGGTGTAAAGCGGCATAAACACAGCCGTGAAAAGCAGCTAAACCCCATTATAAAAATAAATTACTTTTAAAAACCCATGAAACAAAGACAGGGAAAGAGAGAGAAATTCTTACACAATTCGTTCAGGGGCTGTGATGCAACCTGGATTGACCATATCTAGACCCACAGCTGGATGAGACATAGGGGTGGACACTCTTGGGGCTGAGAGGTTTGGTGAGGTTGGGTGAGCAAACGCAGACCCTTTAAAGTAATACTGCGTGCTACCCAGCGCATGGGTCCCAAATCTCCAGATTCAAGGGCATCTTCCTACATCGAAAACATGCATGAGAAACCCAGAAGATGGTACACCGTGTGATGGGGAAAGGTTTCTAAAACGCACCTCATTTCTCATCTCCTTGTGCTCGGGTTCGCCATTCCAGCCACTTTACTAGCAATCTCCCTACTTGGAGCATCAGCACCTTTAACCTCCTGTTCCGTACAGGTTGCAATTTGTCCTGAGGATGAACGGGAAGACGGGGAACCAATGAGAGACTAGCTCTTGGTGTTGGGACAGGCACAGGTCACTCTATTTTCCCATCAGGAAGAAGAATTAACCACAGGCTCAGCCTGCCCCCCGGAACCAGAACAGGGCCTGAAGCCATCCTGTGCTTTTGCGGCCAGTTCCCAAAAAAGCGACTTGTAAAATGGAGCTTCAGGGCACTGCAATTCACAAACCTGCAGAGTTATAAATGATAACTCTCGTCCACAAATATATTGAGGGAAGGCAAAGAAGAGGATTTGAAATCAAGGCAGAATTGCAGGAAACAGATTTCAGGAGGTAGATTCGAATCGCCTTTAAAGCACATGAAAAGCGGCAAAACGTTGACAATGATGCCCTTGGCCAAAAAGGGCGTATGCGTTTTTTCCTGAATATATTCAGGAAAAAACGCATACGCCCTTTTTGGCCAACCAAGCAACCTGGAAAGGCAAATCAGCGCTACAAAGAAGTCTCGCTTCCCATCGGTCAAAAGGGCCATGCTGAAAAAAGTGTCAAAACCAGAAATGCAGGACAGGCCATGGAGAAATGGGAGCCTTGCTACACTGATGGGCGGGATGTAAATCGCCAACAGCCACTCTGGAGAAGTGTACGGTGTGTCCTGAAACATCTAAAAAACACAGCTTAGAGAGCATAGGGCACTTCCACGCATGGGGGGATAAAGTGGGAAAATTGAAAATCAGCAAGACACAAGCACCCCAAAGTTTAGGGCTGCTCTGTTGACAAGGACCTCCACTTCATTCCACCTTAAATATCCCAGGAAAGCGAAAAATGGATAAAAAAGTTGTGGTCCTTATGTACAATGGAATATCACTCAGCCATGAAATCAATGTCATAAGGCTAGTAGCAGCATGATGAGTGGATTTAGGTAAGACGATTCTAAGTGAAATAAGTCACACAGAAAAGGACACTTCTCATAAGGTGTCACTTATAGAGGGAATGTAAAAACCGTTACACTTGAACTGAATTACAAAACAGAACAGAGTCACACATGCAGAAAACACACTATGGCTGCTTAACGGGAAAGGTGAGGTGGGGTGATACATAAAACGAGAGTTTCAAATTAGCTCAGATACCGTTCCATAATCCCAATATGTAATAGACAAGACCTACTCCTTGCTCAGAGAACTGGACTCAACACGCCCGATTCACCGCACAAGAATATATCTGACTAGTAATAATCTTAAAACCTATGTATTGATATCTCTCTGTTAGTGTGTCAAGTGGGTGTAAAGCGGCATAAACACAGCCGTGAAAAGCAGCTAAACCCCATTATAAAAATAAATTACTTTTAAAAACCCATGAAACAAAGACAGGGAAAGAGAGAGAAATTCTTACACAATTCGTTCAGGGGCTGTGATGCAACCTGGATTGACCATATCTAGACCCACAGCTGGATGAGACATAGGGGTGGACACTCTTGGGGCTGAGAGGTTTGGTGAGGTTGGGTGAGCAAACGCAGACCCTTTAAAGTAATACTGCGTGCTACCCAGCGCATGGGTCCCAAATCTCCAGATTCAAGGGCATCTTCCTACATCGAAAACATGCATGAGAAACCCAGAAGATGGTACACGTGTGATGGGGAAAGGTTTCTAAAACGCACCTCATTTCTCATCTCCTTGTGCTCGGGTTCGCCATTCCAGCCACTTTACTAGCAATCTCCCTACTTGGAGCATCAGCACCTTTAACCTCCTGTTCCGTACAGGTTGCAATTTGTCCTGAGGATGACGGGAAGACGGGGAACCAATGAGAGACTAGCTCTTGGTGTTGGGACAGGCACAGGTCACTCTATTTTCCCATCAGGAAGAAGAATTAACCACAGGCTCAGCCTGCCCCCCGGAACCAGAACAGGGCCTGAAGCCATCCTGTGCTTTTGCGGCCAGTTCCCAAAAAAGCGACTTGTAAAATGGAGCTTCAGGGCACTGCAATTCACAAACCTGCAGAGTTATAAATGATAACTCTCGTCCACAAATATATTGAGGAAGGCAAAGAAGAGGATTTGAAATCAAGGCAGAATTGCAGGAAACAGATTTCAGGAGGTAGATTCGAATCGCCTTTAAAGCACATGAAAAGCGGCAAAACGTTGACAATGATGCCCTTGGCCAAAAAGGGCGTATGCGTTTTTTCCTGAATATATTCAGGAAAAAACGCATACGCCCTTTTTGGCCAACCAAGCAACCTGGAAAGGCAAATCAGCGCTACAAAGAAGTCTCGCTTCCCATCGGTCAAAAGGGCCATGCTGAAAAAAGTGTCAAAACCAGAAATGCAGGACAGGCCATGGAGAAATGGGAGCCTTGCTACACTGATGGGCGGGATGTAAATCGCCAACAGCCACTCTGGAGAAGTGTACGGTGTGTCCTGAAACATCTAAAAAACACAGCTTAGAGAGCATAGGGCACTTCCACGCATGGGGGGATAAAGTGGGAAAATTGAAAATCAGCAAGACACAAGCACCCCAAAGTTTAGGGCTGCTCTGTTGACAAGGACCTCCACTTCATTCCACCTTAAATATCCCAGGAAAGCGAAAAATGGATAAAAAAGTTGTGGTCCTTATGTACAATGGAATATCACTCAGCCATGAAATCAATGTCATAAGGCTAGTAGCAGCATGATGAGTGGATTTAGGTAAGACGATTCTAAGTGAAATAAGTCACACAGAAAAGGACACTTCTCATAAGGTGTCACTTATAGAGGGAATGTAAAAACCGTTACACTTGAACTGAATTACAAAACAGAACAGAGTCACACATGCAGAAAACACACTATGGCTGCTTAACGGGAAAGGTGAGGTGGGGTGATACATAAAACGAGAGTTTCAAATTAGCTCAGATACCGTTCCATAATCCCAATATGTAATAGACAAGACCTACTCCTTGCTCAGAGAACTGGACTCAACACGCCCGATTCACCGCACAAGAATATATCTGACTAGTAATAATCTTAAAACCTATGTATTGATATCTCTCTGTTAGTGTGTCAAGTGGGTGTAAAGCGGCATAAACACAGCCGTGAAAAGCAGCTAAACCCCATTATAAAAATAAATTACTTTTAAAAACCCATGAAACAAAGACAGGGAAAGAGAGAGAAATTCTTACACAATTCGTTCAGGGGCTGTGATGCAACCTGGATTGACCATATCTAGACCCACAGCTGGATGAGACATAGGGGTGGACACTCTTGGGGCTGAGAGGTTTGGTGAGGTTGGGTGAGCAAACGCAGACCCTTTAAAGTAATACTGCGTGCTACCCAGCGCATGGGTCCCAAATCTCCAGATTCAAGGGCATCTTCCTACATCGAAAACATGCATGAGAAACCCAGAAGATGGTACACCGTGTGATGGGGAAAGGTTTCTAAAACGCACCTCATTTCTCATCTCCTTGTGCTCGGGTTCGCCATTCCAGCCACTTTACTAGCAATCTCCCTACTTGGAGCATCAGCACCTTTAACCTCCTGTTCCGTACAGGTTGCAATTTGTCCTGAGGATGAACGGGAAGACGGGGAACCAATGAGAGACTAGCTCTTGGTGTTGGGACAGGCACAGGTCACTCTATTTTCCCATCAGGAAGAAGAATTAACCACAGGCTCAGCCTGCCCCCCGGAACCAGAACAGGGCCTGAAGCCATCCTGTGCTTTTGCGGCCAGTTCCCAAAAAAGCGACTTGTAAAATGGAGCTTCAGGGCACTGCAATTCACAAACCTGCAGAGTTATAAATGATAACTCTCGTCCACAAATATATTGAGGGAAGGCAAAGAAGAGGATTTGAAATCAAGGCAGAATTGCAGGAAACAGATTTCAGGAGGTAGATTCGAATCGCCTTTAAAGCACATGAAAAGTGGCAAAACGTTGACAATGATGCCCTTGGCCAAAAAGGGCGTATGCGTTTTTTCCTGAATATATTCAGGAAAAAACGCATACGCCCTTTTTGGCCAACCAAGCAACCTGGAAAGGCAAATCAGCGCTACAAAGAAGTCTCGCTTCCCATCGGTCAAAAGGGCCATGCTGAAAAAAGTGTCAAAACCAGAAATGCAGGACAGGCCATGGAGAAATGGGAGCCTTGCTACACTGATGGGCGGGATGTAAATCGCCAACAGCCACTCTGGAGAAGTGTACGGTGTGTCCTGAAACATCTAAAAAACACAGCTTAGAGAGCATAGGGCACTTCCACGCATGGGGGGATAAAGTGGGAAAATTGAAAATCAGCAAGACACAAGCACCCCAAAGTTTAGGGCTGCTCTGTTGACAAGGACCTCCACTTCATTCCACCTTAAATATCCCAGGAAAGCGAAAAATGGATAAAAAAGTTGTGGTCCTTATGTACAATGGAATATCACTCAGCCATGAAATCAATGTCATAAGGCTAGTAGCAGCATGATGAGTGGATTTAGGTAAGACGATTCTAAGTGAAATAAGTCACACAGAAAGGACACTTCTCATAAGGTGTCACTTATAGAGGGAATGTAAAAACCGTTACACTTGAACTGAATTACAAAACAGAACAGAGTCACACATGCAGAAAACACACTATGGCTGCTTAACGGGAAAGGTGAGGTGGGGTGATACATAAAACGAGAGTTTCAAATTAGCTCAGATACCGTTCCATAATCCCAATATGTAATAGACAAGACCTACTCCTTGCTCAGAGAACTGGACTCAACACGCCCGATTCACCGCACAAGAATATATCTGACTAGTAATAATCTTAAAACCTATGTATTGATATCTCTCTGTTAGTGTGTCAAGTGGGTGTAAAGCGGCATAAACACAGCCGTGAAAAGCAGCTAAACCCCATTATAAAAATAAATTACTTTTAAAAACCCATGAAACAAAGACAGGGAAAGAGAGAGAAATTCTTACACAATTCGTTCAGGGGCTGTGATGCAACCTGGATTGACCATATCTAGACCCACAGCTGGATGAGACATAGGGGTGGACACTCTTGGGGCTGAGAGGTTTGGTGAGGTTGGGTGAGCAAACGCAGACCCTTTAAAGTAATACTGCGTGCTACCCAGCGCATGGGTCCCAAATCTCCAGATTCAAGGGCATCTTCCTACATCGAAAACATGCATGAGAAACCCAGAAGATGGTACACCGTGTGATGGGGAAAGGTTTCTAAAACGCACCTCATTTCTCATCTCCTTGTGCTCGGGTTCGCCATTCCAGCCACTTTACTAGCAATCTCCCTACTTGGAGCATCAGCACCTTTAACCTCCTGTTCCGTACAGGTTGCAATTTGTCCTGAGGATGAACGGGAAGACGGGGAACCAATGAGAGACTAGCTCTTGGTGTTGGGACAGGCACAGGTCACTCTATTTTCCCATCAGGAAGAAGAATTAACCACAGGCTCAGCCTGCCCCCCGGAACCAGAACAGGGCCTGAAGCCATCCTGTGCTTTTGCGGCCAGTTCCCAAAAAAGCGACTTGTAAAATGGAGCTTCAGGGCACTGCAATTCACAAACCTGCAGAGTTATAAATGATAACTCTCGTCCACAAATATATTGAGGGAAGGCAAAGAAGAGGATTTGAAATCAAGGCAGAATTGCAGGAAACAGATTTCAGGAGGTAGATTCGAATCGCCTTTAAAGCACATGAAAAGCGGCAAAACGTTGACAATGATGCCCTTGGCCAAAAAGGGCGTATGCGTTTTTTCCTGAATATATTCAGGAAAAAACGCATACGCCCTTTTTGGCCAACCAAGCAACCTGGAAAGGCAAATCAGCGCTACAAAGAAGTCTCGCTTCCCATCGGTCAAAAGGGCCATGCTGAAAAAAGTGTCAAAACCAGAAATGCAGGACAGGCCATGGAGAAATGGGAGCCTTGCTACACTGATGGGCGGGATGTAAATCGCCAACAGCCACTCTGGAGAAGTGTACGGTGTGTCCTGAAACATCTAAAAAACACAGCTTAGAGAGCATAGGGCACTTCCACGCATGGGGGGATAAAGTGGGAAAATTGAAAATCAGCAAGACACAAGCACCCCAAAGTTTTAGGGCTGCTCTGTTGACAAGGACCTCCACTTCATTCCACCTTAAATATCCCAGGAAAGCGAAAAATGGATAAAAAAGTTGTGGTCCTTATGTACAATGGAATATCACTCAGCCATGAAATCAATGTCATAAGGCTAGTAGCAGCATGATGAGTGGATTTAGGTAAGACGATTCTAAGTGAAATAAGTCACACAGAAAAGGACACTTCTCATAAGGTGTCACTTATAGAGGGAATGTAAAAACCGTTACACTTGAACTGAATTACAAAACAGAACAGAGTCACACATGCAGAAAACACACTATGGCTGCTTAACGGGAAAGGTGAGGTGGGGTGATACATAAAACGAGAGTTTCAAATTAGCTCAGATACCGTTCCATAATCCCAATATGTAATAGACAAGACCTACTCCTTGCTCAGAGAACTGGACTCAACACGCCCGATTCACCGCACAAGAATATATCTGACTAGTAATAATCTTAAAACCTATGTATTGATATCTCTCTGTTAGTGTGTCAAGTGGGTGTAAAGCGGCATAAACACAGCCGTGAAAAGCAGCTAAACCCCATTATAAAAAATAAATTACTTTTAAAAACCCATGAAACAAAGACAGGGAAAGAGAGAGAAATTCTTACACAATTCGTTCAGGGGCTGTGATGCAACCTGGATTGACCATATCTAGACCCACAGCTGGATGAGACATAGGGGTGGACACTCTTGGGGCTGAGAGGTTTGGTGAGGTTGGGTGAGCAAACGCAGACCCTTTAAAGTAATACTGCGTGCTACCCAGCGCATGGGTCCCAAATCTCCAGATTCAAGGGCATCTTCCTACATCGAAAACATGCATGAGAAACCCAGAAGATGGTACACCGTGTGATGGGGAAAGGTTTCTAAAACGCACCTCATTTCTCATCTCCTTGTGCTCGGGTTCACCATTCCAGCCACTTTACTAGCAATCTCCCTACTTGGAGCATCAGCACCTTTAACCTCCTGTTCCGTACAGGTTGCAATTTGTCCTGAGGATGAACGGGAAGACGGGGAACCAATGAGAGACTAGCTCTTGGTGTTGGGACAGGCACAGGTCACTCTATTTTCCCATCAGGAAGAAGAATTAACCACAGGCTCAGCCTGCCCCCCGGAACCAGAACAGGGCCTGAAGCCATCCTGTGCTTTTGCGGCCAGTTCCCAAAAAAGCGACTTGTAAAATGGAGCTTCAGGGCACTGCAATTCACAAACCTGCAGAGTTATAAATGATAACTCTCGTCCACAAATATATTGAGGGAAGGCAAAGAAGAGGATTTGAAATCAAGGCAGAATTGCAGGAAACAGATTTCAGGAGGTAGATTCGAATCGCCTTTAAAGCACATGAAAAGCGGCAAAACGTTGACAATGATGCCCTTGGCCAAAAAGGGCGTATGCGTTTTTTCCTGAATATATTCAGGAAAAAACGCATACGCCCTTTTTGGCCAACCAAGCAACCTGGAAAGGCAAATCAGCGCTACAAAGAAGTCTCGCTTCCCATCGGTCAAAAGGGCCATGCTGAAAAAAGTGTCAAAACCAGAAATGCAGGACAGGCCATGGAGAAATGGGAGCCTTGCTACACTGATGGGTGGGATGTAAATCGCCAACAGCCACTCTGGAGAAGTGTACGGTGTGTCCTGAAACATCTAAAAAACACAGCTTAGAGAGCATAGGGCACTTCCACGCATGGGGGGATAAAGTGGGAAAATTGAAAATCAGCAAGACACAAGCACCCCAAAGTTTAGGGCTGCTCTGTTGACAAGGACCTCCACTTCATTCCACCTTAAATATCCCAGGAAAGCGAAAAATGGATAAAAAAGTTGTGGTCCTTATGTACAATGGAATATCACTCAGCCATGAAATCAATGTCATAAGGCTAGTAGCAGCATGATGAGTGGATTTAGGTAAGACGATTCTAAGTGAAATAAGTCACACAGAAAAGGACACTTCTCATAAGGTGTCACTTATAGAGGGAATGTAAAAACCGTTACACTTGAACTGAATTACAAAACAGAACAGAGTCACACATGCAGAAAACACACTATGGCTGCTTAACGGGAAAGGTGAGGTGGGTGATACATAAAACGAGAGTTTCAAATTAGCTCAGATACCGTTCCATAATCCCAATATGTAATAGACAAGACCTACTCCTTGCTCAGAGAACTGGACTCAACACGCCCGATTCACCGCACAAGAATATATCTGACTAGTAATAATCTTAAAACCTATGTATTGATATCTCTCTGTTAGTGTGTCAAGTGGGTGTAAAGCGGCATAAACACAGCCGTGAAAAGCAGCTAAACCCCATTATAAAAATAAATTACTTTTAAAAACCCATGAAACAAAGACAGGGAAAGAGAGAGAAATTCTTACACAATTCGTTCAGGGGCTGTGATGCAACCTGGATTGACCATATCTAGACCCACAGCTGGATGAGACATAGGGGTGGACACTCTTGGGGCTGAGAGGTTTGGTGAGGTTGGGTGAGCAAACGCAGACCCTTTAAAGTAATACTGCGTGCTACCCAGCGCATGGGTCCCAAATCTCCAGATTCAAGGGCATCTTCCTACATCGAAAACATGCATGAGAAACCCAGAAGATGGTACACCGTGTGATGGGGAAAGGTTTCTAAAACGCACCTCATTTCTCATCTCCTTGTGCTCGGGTTCGCCATTCCAGCCACTTTACTAGCAATCTCCCTACTTGGAGCATCAGCACCTTTAACCTCCTGTTCCGTACAGGTTGCAATTTGTCCTGAGGATGAACGGGAAGACGGGGAACCAATGAGAGACTAGCTCTTGGTGTTGGGACAGGCACAGGTCACTCTATTTTCCCATCAGGAAGAAGAATTAACCACAGGCTCAGCCTGCCCCCCGGAACCAGAACAGGGCCTGAAGCCATCCTGTGCTTTTGCGGCCAGTTCCCAAAAAAGCGACTTGTAAAATGGAGCTTCAGGGCACTGCAATTCACAAACCTGCAGAGTTATAAATGATAACTCTCGTCCACAAATATATTGAGGGAAGGCAAAGAAGAGGATTTGAAATCAAGGCAGAATTGCAGGAAACAGATTTCAGGAGGTAGATTCGAATCGCCTTTAAAGCACATGAAAAGCGGCAAAACGTTGACAATGATGCCCTTGGCCAAAAAGGGCGTATGCGTTTTTTCCTGAATATATTCAGGAAAAAACGCATACGCCCTTTTTGGCCAACCAAGCAACCTGGAAAGGCAAATCAGCGCTACAAAGAAGTCTCGCTTCCCATCGGTCAAAAGGGCCATGCTGAAAAAAGTGTCAAAACCAGAAATGCAGGACAGGCCATGGAGAAATGGGAGCCTTGCTACACTGATGGGCGGGATGTAAATCGCCAACAGCCACTCTGGAGAAGTGTACGGTGTGTCCTGAAACATCTAAAAAACACAGCTTAGAGAGCATAGGGCACTTCCACGCATGGGGGGATAAAGTGGGAAAATTGAAAATCAGCAAGACACAAGCACCCCAAAGTTT